>NC_090448.1:423200625-424480759 GCF_031143425.1 Pleurodeles waltl
AAAGAAATAATTAAATAAATAGGTTAAAACAGAGCAAGCTAAGTAGATTAAAAGCCACTAGGTGACAGGGGCACAGGCCTGCAAGCCAGAAGGCTAAGCTAAACTCCTAATTCCAATTAAAACTAAGTGAGATCCACTACACCACTGCAGCAGGCCGCCGTGCCTCAGGGACCTGGGGCAGCGCCCTGGAGCTCCGATCAGTCTGTGTTTCCATGCCTAATAGGGAAAAAAACCAGTGCCCAGCACCCAGCTCTGGGGCACCAATAGGGCCAGCAAGGTTCGTCAGATCAGGACGGATAGCTGGTTCTCTGGTCCACCATCTTTGGCCGAAACATGTGGTGGCCGCCCGCTCTAAGTGCTTCTGTGTCCCTTCTTTCCTGGCACCAGTCAGCGCTGTTCGCATGTACTCACCACTTCAGGGGACTGTAGACGCATTATTATACCCTCAATTCTGGGGTTCTGTGTAGCAGGATGGGGCTGGATGGGGCCGAGGAACACAGAGCTCTCTTTTCCTGCTGCCTACTCCATCAAGCGCAAGCCACGCCCCGCAAATAAGTCTTATGTACAAAAAAAGTCTTACAAAGGTATGGTTGCTTCTAAATTGTTCAATATGAATACAGATGGACTCTACATTACTGTTCTAGTAGAGCTGTAAAAGTGTAATACAGATACTGGCTTGCTTGAGCACACCTGGCACACATAAAGTAGGCAACAGGCGTAGCAGGCTAGAATTATTTTGCTGAATGTTAATACGTAGTGAAAACGTGGGTTAGGTGAAAGGCATTTCTTGATATGACATTTTAATCTGCCAACGGTAATGCAGAGAGCCCAAAAACCAGTACAAACTATAGTATGCGTAGCACTTTTAAAATTGTTTAGAACAATACTGAACAGTTTTTTCTTCAGGGCAACCCAGAAATTGCATGCTAAACATCATACAAGTACAGATGTAGTTTCGGTAATTAGGACTGTCAACAGACTGTAATTCATGCATCATTCAACACGAGTGATAAAATATATCATAGAACAGGACACATTGCACTTAGAGATGCTGGGCCATATTTAGCATTATTTCACGCAACGCAGCAAGATACCTTTCTGCGCTGCGTGAAAAGGAGAGGGAAGGAATGCCGCATATCTATTATGACATGGTGCATTCCTGCTGTCAGCACTGGCGCACAAACTGCTGCCTAGCGCCAATGCAGGAACCCTTGCACCACGGTGCAAGGGTGCCTCTGTTACAGGCAGGATTGTTTTTTGTGTGGGAAGACACAACTTCCTGCACAAAAACAATTCTCTGAGGCTTTTTCCTCTTTCTATGTGTGTTGTAGAATGCAGCACACGTAGTATGAATAAAGATATTTCTCCTCATTATGCCTTCTCTGGGAAGGCATAGCTTTCTGATGTATTCCCAGGTCTACCAGTATTAGTAAATCTGTGAATGCTTCAGAATCCATGGGTGGATGCATGGGAACACCCACACCCCACCCATGGAATCCCTCCTGGGGCAGAGTAATGCAAGGAAGCAACTTGCACTGCCTTGCATTACTCCAGATCTACCAAGCCACGCATGGCTACCCAAAATGGCCTTGCGTGGCTTGGTAATCTCAATATAGGTTTTGTGTTGCCTTACGCCCCTAAACCCTTGATAAATATGTCCCCGAAATTGTTACCTTGGGTCAGAAAATAATGCTATGCTATTCTTACAATATATAGGCAATGCTGCACAAGTCGTATTCTTGTGCTCATGAACTGTTAATTAATGAATGAATTCCAAGCACATGGAAATGGGCTGAAATTATCCGTATTTATAAAAAGGGCAATGCAAACTCCCCAACTAATTACAGACCTATTAGCCTCATTGACAATTTACAAAAACATTTTGCCAAACAACTTTTAGGGAGGCTAAATACCTGGGTCCTAGACAATCAGATCCTCTCTCCTCTTCAGGCAGGGTTTCGCCCAAAAACCAGTACGGTAAATCAGGTCTTTAGGTTGGCTGTTTTGTACTGGAAATATGTAGTTTTTGCCAAGCAACACTTGTATGTTGTGTTTGTAGACTTGCGATCTGCTTTTGATGTGGTCCCTAGGGAAAAACTGTGGGAAGTGTTGCATAGACTAGGGACCCCAGTTAATATAATCTAAATACTTATGCGCTTGCACGAAAACACTAATGCGCAAGTGAGATGGGGTAATCAAGGCGAGCTGACTAAAAAAATCCCTATTTTAAGGGGAGTTTGCCTGGGCTGTGTAATGGCTCCGCTATTGTTCACACTATTTATTAATGAAGTGGTACAGGTCCTGACATCGTGCCAGAATGATGCCCCCTGCTTGAATGCACAGAAAATTCCTATCCTTCTCTTTGCTGATGATTCACTTCTTATTTCTAAGACACCTATGGGCCTACAAACTCTTGTTGATAGATTTAACTCATTTTGCAGAGATTATGGCTTGGAATTGAACTTTAGTAAGACAAAACTGATGGTGTTCAGTCCTGGCCCCAGCAAGAATTGTACCATTAAACTAGACGGCGCTCCTTTGAGCAAGGTTAGCTTAATTGATTATATGGGAGTGAGGTTAACTAGCAAATTACTTTGGGAGGATCAGATTAGTAAAAGCGTGGGGCTCTTGCAACATAGAGCAGCATCTATCCTACGTTTTAAAAAAAAGCATGACAATAAAAGCTGTATCTCCAGCCATTAAGATCTATGTGGCTAAGGCGCAGGGAGCTGCAGCCTATGGTGCGGAGATATGGGGGTCATCGAATTGCAACAGATTAACTGTGGGAGAAAACAACTTTGCGAGGGCACTGATTGCATTCCCTTGCAGTACACCACTGATCCCAATGTTCCTTGATGTAGGGTTAAAACGAGTAGTTGATTTAATAGCTTTAAGACCTCTGTTTTATTGGGTAAGGATTTGGACTGTCCCTGAACTGGAAATATACATGTTCTTCTTACTCGATTTATTAAAGAGACCAAATGCTGTTAATATTCCTTGGGTCAGGCATGTGTCCAACTGGTTTCGTACCTTGGGGTTGGGAGATTATCGGGAGACTACCCACAAATTAGAGAAATCTCACAAAATCGTTTTGAAATCTGCATACTGGGCTTTTGTCAGGAATGCTTACATTTGTCGAAATTCTCATGGTCAACTAACTAACCTTTTTATTGATTTTAAGTGGTATCCACAATATGAACCCTACCTAGATATGATTCCTGATTTATTAGGGAAAGGTTTATATGCAAGATTTTGCTTTGGGACTCTGCCTTTGAAGTCATTGACATGTAGATGGGGGCCAATTGTTACTGCTGATACATGTCCGGCATGTGGTGGTGCCCCAGAAACAGTAGAGCACCTCATGTTTTTTTGCCCTGCCTATTACTTTCCCCGGTCCAAATGGATATATAAAATTTGTCAAGAGATGGGGTTGAGGAAATGTAACATAGCATTAAGGGTTTTAAAAAGTTCCTGCTCTAATGTTTTAATTTTTTGCAGTTAGTAAGTTTTTAGTGGCAGCGTGGCATAAATGCAATTGTTTTTTAAATGGGACCCCGTGATGATTGTTTGGAGGGGTTATATGAGTAGCATTTAAAAGTATTTATTACTCACTGTTTTAATTAAGGGTTGTTTAGGATTTAAACCTATTTTTATTTAAAATGTAATGTGACGCTTTGATGGTCAATGACCGAATAAAGCTTTTGTGTGATGATGATGAATGAATTAATTAATCAGGATTTATATAGTGCTGATAATCACCCGATAGGGTATCCAGGCTGTTGCAGGTCCAGGGAGGCTCATTCGAACAGCCAGGTCTTCAGGGCCTTTTGGAATTCGGGAAGTGAGGTGATAGTTCGGAGCTGTGTGGGGAGGCTGTACCAGGTATTTGCGCCGATGTGGAAGAAGGTTTGTCCTCCGCTTCTGCTTCGGTAGATGGGAAGAGTGTGGGCAAGTGAAAGCAAAGTGGAGTGTAATCTTCTTGACGGTTGGTGGAAGTTCAGGCTGTGGTTAATGTTGGCCAGTTCTTGGTTGTGTAGAGCCTTGTGTGTGGGTTATCATTTTGAAGTTGCATCTCTTCTGCATGGGGAGCCAGTGGAGTTGCCAGAGGTGGGGTGTGATGTGGGTTCGTCGGGGAAGGTCGAGGACGAGTCTGGCTGCGGCATGCTGTATGGTTTGAAGTCTATGTAGAAGGTATGTGTTGATTCTTTTGTAGAGAGCATTGCCATGGTCCAGTCGGCTGGTGATGAGGGTCTGTGTCACAGTGCGTCTGGTGTGCAGGGGTGGCCACTTGAAGATCTTATGTAGCATGCGCAAAGTGAGGAAGCAGGTGGAGGAGACGACGTTGATCTGTGATTTAGTGGTGAGCCAGTTATCTATAATGATTGTGAGGTTTCTGATGTGGTTGGTGGTTATGGGTGAGGTCCCCAGGTCGGAGGGCCACCAGCCATTACTCCATGGGTTGCTGTTGTTGCTGAAGATCAGTACTTCTGTCTTATCCCTGTTCAGCTTCAGGCAGTTGTTCTTCATCTAATCGGCGATGTTTGTCATGCATCTGTGGAAGCTGGTCCTGGTGGTGGTAGGGTCGTCAGTGAGTGAGAGGATGAGTTGTGTGTCATCTTTGTGGGATATTATGTTGAGGCCTTGAGATCTGACGATGTTGGCCAGTGGGGTCATGTATGCGTTGAAGAGCGTGGGGCTGAGGGATTAGCCCTGAGGGACACCGCAGACCATATCCTTGGGTTCGGAGGTGAAGGATGGTAGGCGGACCCTCTGAGTTTTTGCAGTGAGGAAGGAGATGATTCATCTGAGTGTGTCCAATTGGATGTCAATGTGAAGGAGTCTTTCGATCCGCATGTGGTGTGATATTGTGTTAAAAGCTGCCCAGAGGTCAAGGAGGATTAGAGCTGCTGTTGAGGGGGGTTCAGATGTCATTATTGGCTGCAGTCAGGGTGGTGTCGGTCTGTTGATAGTCTATTCCAGTACCTTGACCGGGAATGGACACCAGGAGATTGGCCGGTATTTTTTTAGTTTGCTGGGGTCGGCATAGAGATTTTTTGAGTAGAGGTCTGACCTTGGGGTGTTTCCAGGTGTTGGGAAATGTTGCAGTGGTATTGTTGCGGTGGTGATTGTGGTGTTGAGCAGGGTGGTAGGTTCCTGGCCGATCCTTTGGTTTCTGAGGTTGAATATGTGGTGTAGGCATGGATCAGTGGGAGCTCCCGAGTGGATGGATTTCATGATGGAGGTGATGTCCTGGGTGGAGAAGTGGTTCCAGGTGGTTAGTCTGATGGTTCATGTCAGTTGTGGTGGGGGGGTGTCTATCGAAGAAGTCTGTAGTTGTAAGCTGGAGTTCAAAGTTTCTGTATATGGTTGCGATCTTGTCATGGAAAAAGTGGGTGATGTTGTCACAGAACTCTTGTGAGGGTGTCATGTTGTTTTCTCTAGCAGCCAGGTTGGAGAACTCCTTAATAATGTTGAAAAGTTCCCTGCTGTTGTTAGTGCTAGTTTTGATGCATATGGCTAGGGCTGTGTTTTTAGTTGCCCTTAGCAAGCAGTGGTAGAGTTTGAGGGTGGTCTTGAAGGCTGATCTGTCGGATGTGTCCTTCCTGGTGCACCCTCTACTCTCCAGCTGTTTGCTGTCACATTTCACTGTTCTGAGTTCTTTTGTGTATTTTGAAGGATCTTCTCTGCTTGTTGCTCTTGATGGGGATGATGCTGTAGGCACAGTTGGTGATCCTGGTGTTGAAGTTCTTAATTCCCTATTTCCAGGATGGTGGCAGCAGCTGGGTTTGAGGTGTTGAGGGAATTCATCCTGGTGGTCTCTGAAATTTTGCTCCCTCTACAGTGGGGGGTGCAGGCCATCTTGCGGTTAGTTGTGCGGGTGCTGGAGGTGCTGAAATGGATGATGGAGTGATTGGTCCATGTGAGTTCTGTGATATGGCTGTATTTGATGCAGTTGCTAGATGTGAAAATGTGGTCTAGCATGTGTCCTGCAGTGTGTGTGGGGTCAGGGACAATCTGGGTCAGTCTGAGGCTGCTTATAGTGTCGAAGAGGTGGGCGGTGTTGTTGTTGGGGTCTCCGATGTGGAAATTGAGGTTGCCAAGGAAGAGGCACTCTTTAGATTCCGAGGTTAGGGACGCAATTAAATATGTGATGGTGCTGCAGAAGCTGGAATTTGGGCCTGGGGGTTGGTATGCAGTGGTGCCTCTGATTGTTGTCTTGTTGTTCGTGTAGAGCTTGAAGTTGAGATGTTCCATGGGGTGGTGGCATTGTTGGTGGTGGTGGTGGTGGTACCCTATATGGCCTCTTCGTGGCTGATGGTGTTTCCTCCTACCGGCTTGTTGGGGCTGTCCAGATGAGTGAATTTATATCCTTCGAGGATCAATGTGGCTGTGTCGGCGGTGGAGATCGGGTGGAGCCAGGTCTCAATGAGGAAGATGATGCCGGTTGTGAGGGTAGTGATGAGCTCCTATAACTCAGTGGAGTGCTTGCACATCGAGTGTGTGCTGAGGAGTAGGCCATGGAGTTGGTGGCTCGCTTCTAGTGTGGTGAGGGGTCAGCATAGTGCTTTGTGGCATGATGGTGGTCGTGCTGGTGGAGGAGAAGGTGCATCTCGTGCAGGAAAACATCCCTAACGTAGAGTGCGTTGCAACTTTGCAGCTGCGTTTGCTGCGTTGTCCGGTGTTCAGGTCGCAGAGGACGGCCGTGCGAAGCTGCAGGTGGGCTAGGGGGCCATAGGGGCCTGGCACTGGCTGCAGTCCTGGTTTGGACGGGTGCAGACAGGCTTGCCTTTGCCTCCTGCCTGCATCCGCTGCATGCCCAAGCTGCGGCCTCCATTATGTAATTCCTAGGAGGAAGGAGGAGCGCTGGGAGGTGGTGGGCAAGGCTTGGTTGGAGGCGGGAAATACAGACACCAGTGATTGGGAGGAAAGCCTGTGGGAAAAAGAAGCAGCTATCAGGATAGAAAATCTAAAGGAGGAGAAAAATGAGAGAAAGGGGGTTCAGAGGTGAAAGGCAAAACAGAGGGAAATCAAACAGAAACAGGAGCACAACGATTAAAGGAAGAGAAAGTGGGCAGAAAGGCCCAACTGCGGGAAAAACAAACAGTAACTGGAGCACAGCGATTAATGGGGAGAATGGGCAGGGAGGCACAATAGAGGGATAAGAAATCAGTCACAGGAGAACAACGATCTGAGAAGGAGGAAGGGGAGAAAAGTGGGTCATCAGGAGAAGCACACAGAGAACAGCAGTCAAGATCATCACCAGGGAAGCAGCAGCGGCAGCGGTGGGCTGGCGGCATGAGGGAGAGCTGGGAGAGAGGAAAACATATTAATTAAATTAGCAGTGGATAATGCCATGGTGGTGGTACATAATGTGGATATATTGTAGCCAGTTTGTGTGGACTTCCATTAATTTCAAGGTCAGTAATTTGTAAAAACTGTTTAGGGTTAACTACATTTTATTGACATTTTATTGCAATGTTCAACTATCCACTAAATGATATAAAAGGGTGCATCAGGCCCTACAGTGAACAATAGGTAATCCCTAATCTCCCCCAATCAGCCATCTCTTGCTGCCCGCCTATCCCTCTGTGCCCAGGCAATCTAGATACAGCAGTATTAGAGTTCATGCTCCATTAAGTGCCAATTGCAGCTACGTGTGGGCTCTGTAGTCCATCATGGCGCCAATGTATTGCAGCATAGTAATCGTGTAGATTAGAAGGGTCTAGGAGTTTCAGGACTCAGAGTCGCTCTGGACAAGACAGCTCTTTAAAGCTTCTGCTAATGCTAAACTATTCCAATAGATGACCCCATTGTTTGGTGAAAGCTTTCTCCTCACTTTGTGCCTGTTTTGACAGTTTCTCCATACACAGGGGCATATTTAAATGAAATGACGCATAACTGTGCTAGTGCAGTTGTGCATCAAACATTTTATTGATTATACTTACAAAATGGTGGAGCATGGCGGTAAGAAAGACTAGCGTAAAAAAATGACACTAACCTTTGTGGCATGTCGCGAAAAAATGATGCTAGTGCGGCGAAATTATCGCTAGCATAATTTGCGGCACATTCTTTGACACTAATCGTGCTAGTGTCACTTTTTGCCTTAAAAGCATCAAAAACGCCTGCGAAAACGAAGCCGCGAGGATAAAAAAACTGAGAAATCAGAACAGGAGACCCCCCATCAGCCTAGTAAAAGCCAAGATGTCCCGACAGACTCCTAGGAGAAGGAAAAAAGGAGAGGAAATGCAGGTTCAGTGAGGAGAAGAATCAGATCCTGATCACAGAGCTGACGGAGCACCAACACCAGCTCTTCGTCACCTCTAAATTGCCAATAAGTAGGAAGCTGGCCATATGGCAGCTCATTGTTGATAAAGTCAGTAGTGTAGCAGAGGTGAAGAGGACTGTGATAGATTGAAAGAAGTGCTGGCATGATTGCAAGGGCAGAACTAAAGAGAAACTGGCTAGCAACCGAAAGGGAGATCTGCAGACCGGAGATGGAAGTCCTGCACCACAGGAGGTGCTGGATGAGCTGGAGGAGATAGTGGCAGCAGTCAACTCGGAGGAGTTGGTCACCGGAGTCCAGGGACAGGACTCCAGCACATGATGAGCACATGATGAGCAACAACAAACACAGGGTAAGTTGCAGAGGGGGTCAATGTTGCAAATAACTAATGGCACCAGGGGGAGGCACATTGGAGGCACTCTATGCATGTGTAAGGGTTGCATGGCGGCACAATAATTGTGAAACACCAAGCACATGTAATGTGCACTGACCCCCACCCCATGCACATGCCACTTCACAACCCTCACAACATTCCCTTCAAAGTATCAACTGTGCCATGTTTATCTCTCATTGGCCATCATGAACCAGGCCTGTAGTGCAGAGTGGGCCAGCAAGGGCATGGATACGCCTTCTTGCACCACTGGGAAGCGGGCACTAAAGTAACGTGCACACAACATATGCATTTCTGTCATTACCGTCTGTGCTGGTGCACAATTTTCTGCCATGTGCTCACGCAGGCACACCTGCACCATGCTGCAAGGGTGCCTGTGATTTTGGGGATGATTGCTGTTGTGCATCATGGGACACCTTCCTGCACAACATCAGGCACAAGTGGTGTTTCTGCCTCACTATGTGAAGCACAATGCAGCACATAGAGTAACATGACATTACTGGGACAAACAAAGATTACACTCCCCTCGTGTCTATGCAAACCCTGAGGTGGTTTATGAAATCGCAGCCTTCCCAGACATGAAAATTTGGAAAGTTTCCAAAGTTGGGTGGGTTACATGCGTATTTTGTGCGAACAACTCCAGCAAGACACATGGAATTACACCTACATGCAGTGTGAGGTATGAAAGGGACACATAATACCTGGCCATCAAAAGCCACACAAGGGGCTTTCCTTGGCCTAGTAAATATGGTCTTGCACTCTGCCACATTGGATCGTAACACAAAAACGATGCTCTGGTAGGTCAGTGTGCAGTGAGTGTCTGGGAAAGGGGGGCCATTTTTAACCATGCATGATGAAATCATGAATGTGCTGGGATGTGTAGTTGTCACTAACATGCATCCCTGTACTACCCTTGGTGATGGGGCACTAACTGCTGCCTAACACCAACACTGACGCACTGTAGGAAGTTGGCTCTGTATATACTATCTCAAAGTGAGAGATAGTGTGCACAGAGTCCAAGGGTTCCCCTTAGAGGTAGGATAGTGGCAAAATTAGATAATTCTAATGCTCTATTTTGTGGTAGTGTGGTCGAGCAGTAGGCTTATCAGAGGGTAGTGTTAAAAACATTTATTGTACACACACAGGCAATAAATGAGGAACACACACTCAAAGACTTATCTCCAGGCCAATATTTTTTATATAGAAAAATGTATTTTCTTAATTTATTTTTAGAACCACAAGTTCAGGATTTGAAGTAAGTACATAAAATGCAAGGTACTCCACACAGGTAAGTTAGGAACTTTGAATTAGAGCAATAACATATACAGTTTTTGTTAAAATGGCAATAAGCTATTTTAAAAGTAGACAGTGCAAAAATCAACAGTTCCTGGGGGAGGTAAGTATTGGTTAGTTTGTGAGGTAAGTAAGACACTTGCAAGTCTCAGTTCCTGGGCGTTGGCAGCCCACCGTTGGGGGTTCAAAGCAACCCCAAAGTTACTGCACCAGCAGCTCAGGGCTGGTCAGGTGCAGAGGTCAAAGAGGTGCCCAAAACAAATAGGTGCCTATGGAGAGCAGGGGTGCTCCGGTTCCAGTCTGCCAGCAGGTAAGTACCCGCGTCCTCGGCGGGCAGACCAGGGGGGTTTTGTAGGGCACTGGGGGGACACAAGTAGGCACACACAAAAAACACACCCTCAGCGGCACAGGGGCGGCCAGGTGCAGTGTGCAAAGCAAGCATCGGGTCTTGTATTGGATTCAATGGAGGGACCCGAGGGTCACTCTAGCGGTCCAGGCAGGGCACAGGGGGGCTTCTCGGGCCAGCCACCGACTGGGCTAGGCAGAGGGTCACCTGGGGGTCACTCCTGCACTGAGGTTTGGTTCCTTCTGGTCCTGGGGGCTGCGGGTGCAGTGCTTGGTGCAGGCGTCGGTCCCTTGCTACGGGCAGTCGCGGTCAGGGGGAGCCTCTCTACATGCGTTGCTGTGGGGGGTCCAAGAGGGTCGTCTCGGGCTACTCATGGGGTCGCAGTCGCCTGGGAGTCCTCCCTGTGGTGTTGGTTCTCTGGATCTCGAGCCGGGGGTGTCTGGTGCAGAGGGTGAAGTCTCACGCCTCCGGCGGGAAGAGTGAAGTCCTTTAAAAGTTGCAAGAAGTTGCTGGTCCCTGTTGGATGCGTCGCTGTTGCAGTTTTTCTAGTCAGGAGACAGTCCGGTAGGGCTGAGGCCAAAGCAGTTGTCGTCTCTGCAGGGCTTTCAGGTCAGCAGTCCTTCTTGGTTCAGGTTGCAGGAATCTGATTTCCTGGGTTCTGGGGTGCCCCTAAATACTAAATTTAGGGGTGTGTTTAGGTCTGGTGGCAGTAGCCAATGGCTACTGTCCTGGAGGGTGGCTACACCCTCTTTGTGCCTCCTCCCTGAAGGGAGGGGGACACATCCCTAATCCTATTGGGGGATCCTCCAAAACTAAGATGGAGGATTTCTAAAGGCAGGAGTCACCTCAGCTCAGGGCACCTTAGGGGCTGTCCTGACTGGTGGGTGACTCCTCCTTGTTTTTCTAATTATCTCCTCCAGCCTTGCCGCCAAAAGTGGGGGCAGTGGCCAGAGGGGCGGGCATCTCCACTAGCTGGGATGCCCTGTAGCCCTGTAACAAAAGGGGTGTGCCTTTAAGGTTCACCGCCAGGTGTTACAGTTCCTACAGGGGAAGGTGAGAAGCACCTCCACCCAGTACAGGCTTTGTTCCTGGCCACAGAGTGACAAAGGCACTCTCCCCATGTGGCCAGTAACTCGTCTGGTTGTGGCAGGCTGACAGAAACTGGTCAGCCCCACACTAGAAGTCAGATTGGTATTCAGGGGGCATCTCTAAAATGCCCTCTGGGTGTATTTTACAATAAATTCCATTCTGGCATCAGTGTGAATTTATTGTGCTGAGAAGTTTTATACCAAACTTCCCAGATTTCAGTGTAGCCATTATGGAACTGTGGAGTTCGTGTTTGACAAACTCCCAGACCATATACTCTTATGGCTACCCTGCACTTACAATGTCTAAAGTTTTGCTTAGACACTGTAGGGGCATATTGCTCATGCACATATGCCCTCACCTGTGGTATAGTGCACCCTGCCTTAGGGCTCTGAGGCCTGCTAGAGGGGTGACTTACCTATGCCACAGGCAGTGTGAGGTTGGCATGACACTCTGAGGGGAGTGGCATGTCGACTTAGTCATTTTCTCCCCACCAGCACACACAAGCTGTGAGGCAGTGTGCATGTGCTGAGTGAGGGGTCCCCAGGGTGGCATAAGACATGCTGCAGCCCTTAGAGGCCTTCCATGGCATCAGGGCCCTTGGTGCTAGGGGTACCATTTACAAGGGACTTATCTGAGTGCCAGGGCTGTGCCAATTGTGGAAGTAAAGGTACAGTTTAGGGAAAGAACACTGGTGCTGGGGCCTGATTAGCATGGTCCCAGCACACTTTCAATCATGACTTAGCATCAGCAAAAGGCAAAAAGTCAGGGGGTAACCATGCCAAGGAGGCACTTCCTTACACACACATTGAGCATGGTGTATGGGTGCCTGTGTTGCAGGTATTATTGCACATTTGCAAGAAGGAACACATCCTGCAACATCAACAATCAGGAATGCTGTCTGACACTTCCAATGTCTGTTGCCAATTTCAACACATATTGAAAGATGGAAAAAAGGACTAATAAGAATGTTGGTCATATGTAGCACCACTACAGTACCACCCCTGAGGCAGTGAAGCAACCTGATGCATTCACACATTGACATGTTTCACAATGTGTCACCTTCTTATGCCATCCTACGTGTGTTGTAACAGTGATGCAAGGGGGAGAACTACATGCGTGCATTCTCCTTCTCACCTCTTATCATGTGTGCTGTATCCTGAACTATATATAGTAAGATGCAACCACCTTCAGTGAATGAGAATGTATGGGAAGGTGTCCCTTAATGCACAACAACACTCAGTCCTGCAACACAGGAACCCTTGCATCCATGCTGCAAGGAGGCCTGTGTTGCAGGGATGAGTGTTGTTGTGCAGGAAGGGATACCTTCCCGTACAATCCCATACTTGAGAGGTGGTTGCATCTTACAATGGGTGCTTCTGGATACAGCACACATGTTAAGAGGTGACAAGTAAAATTCATGTGGACAGTTGTCCCCTTTACATCACTCTTACAACACATGTGGGTTGGCAGAAGAATGTGACACATACTAAAACTTAGAGATCTGGCAATGCAACAGATTCTGTACGTTTCTATGGGTGTTGCATAGGAACACCCCAAGCAACACCCATGGCACGCGAACTTGGAAGTGTGGACTGGCATATTGTGCCAACGGTGTGTTCCAAAAAATTAAACCCTAGTGACATAATGTGCCACTAGGGACCCACATATGAGAGACCTGATGTGTGGCTTTGCGCCATGTAAGTGAGGCACCATGATTAACAACCTAATCACTCATGTGAACAGCTAACACAGATCAACATTGACATATCTCCATCTCCTTGCAGAGGACAATGCCATACTCCACGGGCAGCTGCCTGTCCTGGACTTCACCAATGATGGCGATGATCAGCTGCAAATCATCAATTCTGACACTCTCCAGCAGATCCTGGGTGCCATCTGGACACCATCTCTGGTCGCAAGGAATACACACAGCATTGTGGGTTCTCCAAATGAACTACCCAACAGACAACACACACCATCTGCCACCTGATCCAGAGCCCTGGACTCCCAGGACCCAGACATCATCTTCTAAAATGCAGTGGTAGGAGTCCAGCGGGAGCTTACACAGCAGGTGCGGGTGAGGGTGGAGACCATGGCGGACAGCCTACCAGGAGTCTAGAGGTGCCTCAGTCTGAATAAAGACAACTCGGCTGCCACCAAAGGCACCCACTCTCCGCTACGTGAACTCCAGGAGTCCATGGCCGACATAGCTGGTGTCCTGAGGCAGAGGCTTGAATAATTGTCCTCCCAAAGTGGCACCAGTGTGATTGACAACAGGCTGGGGGCTATCCAAATTGTTCTGGAGTCCATGCAGTGGATGCTGCGCTCCCTTAGTGACAACCTGGCTGCCCACCACCATGATTTAGCTGCTGTGTTGCGAAACCAGCAGTACCTCCTTGCAGTGATGCCATTCATCTTTCCTCAGATGACAGCTGTCAGGACCTTGGAATCCACATCTCCAGCCCCAGATGTGTGTGTGCCCCCCTCATCTTCAACACAAGCACCACCCATGGCACGGGAGGCACCGCACACATCAGAGGATGAAGATGTTGAAGGAACAACATTGATCCGGAAAAAAAACAGTTGCTACAGTCTGTGGCATGTGGACAGTTTCTCTTCTGCTCTGTGCTTAATATCATGCCAGTGTTAGAACATATATTAACGTCCACCCTTTACCTTCCCACCGTTGACCAATCACACATGTGAACTGTCATTGTGACCAGTTCCTACCTATTGGCAATGTGATCACCTTCTCACTGATGCACTCATCTCCTAAACATGTCTCATGACATGTTGCCCCCCCCCATGGACTCTGTCTGGACTTCCAGTGGTTTGGAATCAGTCTCCTGTGTATTGTACAGTAAAACCAATTACATCATTTCACATGCAAATAAATAAACTCTAAAGATCAATTGTCATGAATCTTTGTCTGAGGCAGTAACTGTGTGAACTTTATGCTTTGTGTGAAGCTCATACACTGAGGGGCCTAGGTACCAAAAAAATAGGGCAGCGTGATGCCACAATCAATGTAGCTGCGATGAGCTGTGTCATAACTAACATGCAGGTGAGTACTGTATTCAATTGGAAACTGTGGAACTATGCTTATTGTAATGGTGTCTGCAGTGCAGGGATTGGATGTTTATGTGTAGTAAGTTGTCCTCCCTGCACATATACAAACAGTAAAAGCTCCTTGCTCTTACTATGTAACCACCCCAAAGATGTGTCTATCTCCCTGTTGTGCCATGCAAACCACATCCCTGGGCTGACATTATTCTGGCACTGTGTCGGGTCTACATTCCATTATAAATCTGAGATAGTGCCAAATGGAATGGGTGTTGCATGGGTTACCCCACAGCAACACCCATTGGATGCCCCTCTGCCACAGAAATCTGAGTTGGTGGGGAGCCAGGTATACAATGCGGAGTTGAAGCCACCCAAAGTGGCTTTATGCCACCTTAAAAATTAGTCAATGGGCACAGTGCCATTGGAATATCACAAAAAGAGATGCTCTGGTGATGCAAGGGCTTGTCAATATGACTGATTACTTGCCTAAGGGATATATGTGGATTTGTTACATACACAAAGTCACACACACTGCAACATGATTGGCGTGACTGATAGCTATGTGAACTTGCAAGTGCTACCAGAGCATCCCAAGCATAGCATCTGACAGTTATCATGCATGTAATGTATTAGCTGACAGCAATAACTACACAAGTGGCTGGGCCTAGCAAGGATGGTAGTTACAGGACAACCATTGATGTGACAGATAAATGATGCATGTGTAAGAATGCGGGGGACAGTCATGAGCTTTCACATTCATGACATCTAGATTTAGGGGGAGTGCAAATAAAAACAACATAATGACAATGCATGTCACAATACTTAACAATACAGAAAATGCTGTGTGAATACCTGTTTTGGGATGTGTATCTATGCACATCCAGAGTGTCACGTACATTGCTGAAAGATGTATGGAGTTGTTGATGTGACACCATTGCCAACTGACAGGAACTTGACCATAGGGGATACACGTAGTCAGACATGTAAACCAAATACTACTTGCAAAGGCATGTGCCTAACATGATATGTGCATACATGCTACCACCTACACAGTAAATCAGAATGGAGAACATATATTAGGAATAGAAAAAATATTTATTCAACTACAAAACTAAGCCTAAAAACACTAAACTACCAAAACTAACCTATACTACACTAGCTTAGCCTAACATCTTCTTAAAACTAAAGTAACTTATCTCTACTTATTCTAAACATATGACGCCACATGATAAACATCAACCCCCCCCAACCCCCTTAATATACATCTAATGACAAGGACAACCCAAACTAAAGCTAAACATTGACTAACTAAACATATGGCATAAACAAATATAGATTTTTTTGGTACATTTTTGAAAAAATTTAATTTGTTTTGTATTTTTATTTTTTTATGTACACATACCCTAAACGTCACCTCCTCCCCAACCAAAAAAGTAAAAGAAATACCCAAAACCCCCACCCCTAAGAAAAAACTATCACTAAGTACTACAAACTAATATACACTATGCAATCTTATCTAACCCTAACTAACTAAATACTCCAACAATATACATGCATATTTCCAAAGGGAAGGCACATTCTGTGTCTGTGTCCAAGTGTCCCCTCAGCGCATCATTATTTGTGCTTTGAGTTCACAGAGCAACAATAATATCTGACCATTTTGGTGCTCCAACCGGGCAATACAGTACTTTTGTTTCACCAACTCCGTTAGAAACTCCTGCATGTGGGGGGGGCTCGTAGGTTGGTGCAGCCATAGTAGCGTCAGAGTACTGGTCGATGGAGCCGAGGTAGAAGGTCATGCCCCAGGAGAAATGGCACTGCCTCTAGCCACAGGCCTTGCTGCTGTGTGGGTGGCAGTGGATGGTTCTTTGGCTAGATCCACTTGAGGGAAGGTTTTCCAGGCCCCAATACCTGCTTCCGGTCATATCTTTTCTGCATCCTCCGATACCCCTTGGCAACCTGCCGAATGTTGTGTTACCTCTCTGCCCTCTTCACAAATTGTTGCTTCTGGGATGCACTCGTGTTGGCAGCTGCAACATGAATCGGACATGCCAGACAACTGTATTTTTGGTAAGTGAACAACACACATGCAATGACTACACCATCTGCAGTTGTAACACATTGTCCACCATAATGCACAATAACATCCTGAAGGGCAGGGGGGACATACATCTGCACACCAACCGTCAACTCCACATTGCCCATGCCCAATGTATCGTGACTAGCTATTGCTGCATGTTAACAGTGACCCATTTTGAAAATCATTGAAGGACTATGTCACCATTGACTAAGATTGTCATACGCATCTGCCATGTGGCCATGCAACGTCATACTCATCATGGTGGTTTGCTCAACAATGTCCCTCATGCCTGTGCAAATGACCTCAGATGCATTGACATTTGACAAACTCATCTGAGCAAAGACTGCAGATAAAATGTGACCAAACAGGGCCACAAATGGCAAGGACAAATGTCAGGACACATTGCTAAATGTTAAACTGGTTGTGACAGGCATCAAATGTGAAACTGTAGGGTGGTGCAGTCACTCATGTCACACATAGAATGATGGCATTACTCTT
This sequence comes from Pleurodeles waltl, assembly GCF_031143425.1. Taxonomy (NCBI): domain Eukaryota; kingdom Metazoa; phylum Chordata; class Amphibia; order Caudata; family Salamandridae; genus Pleurodeles; species Pleurodeles waltl. The sequence goes on from NC_090448.1 coordinate 423,217,670, forward strand.
ATAGTGACATAGGTCTGTACCTGGTAATCTGTGCTATGACTTGGTGCATAGTGCCAGAGTGACTTGTTTTCTCCCACTATGCTGGAAATAGGTTGTATATGTGTCCTAAACTATGCTCAGCGAGCTACATAACAGCACTCAGATTCATCATCTCGTATGTGGGTGCATGCATGTCCTACACCTCATCTGCACATCGATCTTGGAACAGCACTGGCTAATGCTGTACATTGTGTGTCATTTGTTTTTACATCACATCCTGGACACCATCTGGATCACCACGAGTAGACAATGCTGTGGGTTATGGCATGTCGTATGTCAGAGTAGTACGGATAGCCCTCTTCCCAAACATACATGATAAACTATGTGATGATGACATAGGCTAGAAATGTTGCAAACTATGACTCTGGTAATAGGGCATCGCACCACAATGGTGGTTGAAATTTTGGCATATCTAGTGTGGTATGTTTACCACTGACCTGTTAATATTAGGTGTCTATTCACATATTTATGCATCACACCATGACCTGAGCTTATCAGTGTTATGTGTGGCACACAAATCAGTGACATGTACATTCAATAACATCTTGCAACCCTGCACACGTGTTGGACCCTTAACTTCAGCCACATGACCATACTGTTGTCACAGTTAGGGGATTCATGTACGATGTTCAACATTTCCATGGCGTTACTACACATTTTGCCACCAGTGAATTAATTTCATGGGATGCACATCTTAGGCACAACTGCAACCATACAGTCCATATCCAGGTTTAGCCTACTATGTTTGTGGTAGCATACATGCACTTGGTACATGGCACTGCATACAACATACAACTACGCACTCCACACTTGCACATACAGATTGTGACTCACTGGTTGCATCAGGGCCATCGAAGCTTGCCACCACTCCGATAGTGTATGATAGGGATCCCCCTGCAAGAGGGAATATGAAACATGGCACTGTGATTGTTGCACAATGAACACTATGGACAACTATTGCACATCAGACATCATTTGCCAATAACCCTAGTATACCTATGTTGATGAATACTCAATAATGGCATACATGTCTCAGTGACATACATTGGTAGGGCAGGCTGACATGTACACGTAGATTCTGGAACCTAACATACATGTCACGACTACATTGTTAAGTAATTGCAGATGACATCCTACTGCAACATTCAAGCATGGCAAATTGTAATGTCACTCTGCACATACATGACTCACAGGACACACTCAGCCATGACTCCCTTTACCCCTGTGTATTGTTTTTAGGTCAAATGTACATGACTTTGCAACAGAGATCAGTAGATAGCACTTAGTGGACGTGGACATGTGTTCCTGGTAACCATGTACTTGACTTGGACTCTTATCAACTGGGAATTTCATAAGTTTGTGATGTGGAATGGTATATGAGCCTTTATTGCATAAGCAATCCATTCGTTGATAGTGGGACACAGACATGTCTGTCGACCCAGGGTACAGATATTGTCAGTTTACACATGCATCACTCATACTTCTTTGTGCTGGGCAAACACACGGTTGGACTTGCTGACAGTCTAAATTGGATGTTAAGTAGCCTACACAATGTGTGTCCATAAGTGTGTGGCCTTACATATCTACAATGTTGTACTGTGGATTGATATATTGAGATTGTGTTGACATTTCCACCTGTAGAAGCCAGATAGTGAACTGAAGGCCTCAACCTGCACATTGCTGGCACTGCTCTTCATCATCCTCATTGTCCAGTCCTTCATGCATGTCATTGTATTTTGTCCATGTGATATTTGGCAATGAACCTTGAGGTTGCTACAGGGCAAGCAATATTTACCATAGAATATCCATTATATCCAGGATGAGTGACTGACATCCACAAATCTCCAGACCCCAGCCGTAGCACTTGTATAGTCTGTTAGTCACTCCACAAAGTGGCTGTGCCAGTTCAGTACAAGAGTGTCTCAGCTGTCCTTCAATATGTGTGTGATTAAGGTGGGCACACAAACACATCTGCTACCAAGATATTTTGTCAGAAGCACAATGAGTGTGGGTGGATTGTATGTGTACTCCTGACAGGTGCGGTACACACATGCATGTGAAAGTATGTCTGTGTCCTGATAGATACTTGGATTTAGCCAAGGGAATGAGAGATGCCATGACATTGTTTGACATACATGGGAGATGAGTACTTATTTGAGTTGCAAAGACCTAGACATACTGGTGCAGTGTCCTCTATATGTCACACACTATTTGTCATGCATGTGGCTGTCACTGAGGAATATGGTATGAATTGTCACCTGTGATTGAGACATGAAGACACTGCATTGTCACATAGCTGAGACCGACCTACTGTTGTGGGTATTGACTGCTCTTGTCCTGCCAAGGACTGACCTCTAGATAACATTCCTCACATGGAGTAACAATGCAGCAGCTGTCAAATTTAAACCCAACAGTCTGTGTGATATACTTGTTGCTATGTAGCATGTCTGTTAAGCTGGCAATTCAAACATTACTATCAAAAAAAGAGAGGGACTGGGAGAATTCTGGTCCAGTGTACGGTCTCCCAAGACCTGAACCTGTAAATAGAAATAGTACACTGTTCCAATACAATAAGCATGCAGAGTGGGGGCGTACCAGTATTTTCAGAAGAGCCCTCAAACATCCACTAGGATGCTGAGCGTCATCATTGGGCAATCTCCTCGTCAGACCGGCACTGCAATGTCAGGCGGACCACCCCAATCAAGGTGGTGGTGCTCAACCGTAGATAATCCAGCAGATGTAGTTGGGTCTGCGGAAAATACTGACAAATAGAAAAAAATAGAAAAAAGTAGGAGAGACTAGTGAGTTAAAATTGGCTCTGAGCCTTAGGCATCATAATTTAATAACTCAAAAAAAGGAACAGGCCAAGATTAAAAAAGGGAAAACTAGAGGAGTAAATACAGGGAACAATGTCCCATTCTACTCCATGAAAGGAAAAAGGTAGAGTACGTAGTCCTAACACAAAGTGGTCAACATGTTTCGTGCCTCTACGGTCAAAAATTGATCCCTTGGCGCTTCATCAGGACCTTAACAACTACTTCTCCTATTGAAATAAAGAATAAGTGCTGGGAAGTCACTTACTGAACGAGGACTACTTGTCACCGTCAATTGGTCAAAAGGTCGCCCTGCATGAAAGTAAAAACATAGACATTAATTAGTGTCTACCAAGTGCAAAAAGTGATGGACGCAATAACCCTGACATAAAATGTGGCACAGCGGACGTAACAAGAAAAGGCTTACCATCCCATAGTAGAGAAAAGGCATCATAGGCACACGCAAGCCTCAAACCAAAGGAGAAGTACTAGGTGCAAAAAAATGGTGTTATTGTGCATGGGTAAAGTACATATCAGTAGGTGAAAAACATTTTTTTTCTGAGAATGACATGTGCACACAGTCACTTAGTAAAGCTACCAATCGTATCAAAGTCATCCTGATGTTGATAAAGCTGTAAAATAAAAGTTCCATGACCCCACCAAGAAAGCTAAACTTAGTTAGGTCACTAAACACGTCCAGTTATTAATGTTTGTACGGAACGTATTGCCACCACATAACGAACAAACAGCTGATCCGACAGTCGGTAAAAAATACTAATAAAAGCAAAAGCCGGTCACTCACAGACAGCTCAGTGTAACAGTGTACACAATTCTAATATGGGTAAAACGATCATGGTTCAGTTAATTAAAGACTCATGAGGCCAATACAAGGCTATCAGCGTATAAGCGATACAAATTGTCAAAGGGACAGTAACGAGGAGAGCACTTACTTTAGTCTTCCTTCGGTCCCACGGAGAACCTACCCTGAGACGCGTGCCTGGAGACAATCGCACGGCGTCTCGGGAGGTTATAAATAGCCGGTAATCAAAGCGCGAACATTCGCGTCGATACAGGAAATAACCAGTCATTGGCAAAAAGTCAGATTCTAAGCATGGAAAGCGAGGACGGACTAAAAATAGAAGAGGTGGCGGCCATCTTACTTGTAGAAACTGTGTTAAAGAACATAAATAGATGCATGAGGGCCATCTAGATGATCAAGGAGATCTACAGAGTTGGATGTTGAATAACATCCACTAATAGCAGCGAAAAAATGAAAATAGAGGAAATAAAAATAACCACACAAGACTTAAGTGGTTAGTGTTGTGAAGAAAGACGCAAATGTTCTACCCAGCTGCTAGATATGTAGAGTCCCTGAAAGAGTCTAGAGGACGAGAAAAAGATGACATGGGCATTTTCTTGCAAACCAATATAGGTAATAAGAAGGCATCAAAACATGAATCAACATGGACAAAAAATCCAACGTCAGATTGTGTTCAATCAGTAACGGGACAGTGTATTGTGACTCATTTAAGGTGGTGAAGTGCACCATGGGATTTCATCATTCAGACCCTCACTAGATGTCTTAAGTCTGAAAACCCAACGCTGTTCTGTTCGAAATAGATACTTAGGATCACTGTCATTGTATCTGGGCACCTGTAAAACTATCCACCATAAATCGTCAGGGCCATGGTTTGCTTAAACAAATGTGAGCTCAATTTCGTGGTGATCTGAGAACACCTGATGTTACTTCGGTGTTCATTAATTCTCTGCTTCACGGGTCTGGTCGTCATACCAACGTACTGTAAATTGCAGGGGCAGGTAATCATGTAAATACATTGTCGAGTGTTGCAATTAGTATGCCTATTCAGATGCCAAGTGCCAACATATTTCAAATCCAGTTGGTCAACCCGTTTGGTCAGGGGGCAGACATTACAAGAACCACATGGGTAATGCCCGGTGACCGGGGGTAGATTCCATAGAGTGGTTTGTTTGGACGTATCTTCTTGTATCCCCCTTGCCTCTCCTAACACCATGGTTGTGCAGTATTTACACGCCTGTACACCATAGCTGTCATTACCAAAAGTCAGAATTTTTGATGCTGTTTTGACACTTTGCTGGACTTGTGTCCAAAAAATTCTTATGCTAGTGAAGCACAGGTCAGGCAGACCCATAGATTATGATGGGAGTGTTACTTTTACACCTGGCCTCAGTAGGCATTAGGAATGATGGAAACAATTGCACAGTGAAATCTTGTTGTATTCACTGTGGCATTTTTTCTGGTGTCCCTGCATGAGAACGGCCTACTTGCATACACCATGCCTGACACATCCATTATATGGCGGAAGTGTTTGCAAAAGTGGCACAATGCATGCATATCGCCAGTTTGTAACATGACATGGGTGAATGGCCACCTTAACACCACCTTAGCATCATAGGAATTACTCTAAGGTGACGCTAAGACTGCACAAGGGACATGTAAATATGTTCCTGAGTGAGGTGTGTGAAGGTGTGGCATTTACAAGGCAGCATTAAGACACAAAATGTGGCTTGAAACCGCCTTGTAAATGCAAAGTGGGCATTGCTTCACCAGAGCATCAGTAAAATTGATGCTCTAGTGGTGCATGGGTCTTGTACATAGGGCCCTATGTGAGGGTGATGTGCATTGGCTGTGTGAAGTGATGTATGTTACATACGTGTTGATGAGCAGTCGTCCATGAGTCACTATCCATGTGTGCAGAGTGTGGTGTGTGCATAGTTTGGCCCATATGTCTCATTTGCTGTATGTGTTACGTAGTGTCTGCTAGCTTGTCTACTAGTAGTCCTTTTCCATATTGTCCATCCTGGAAACGCTGATTGATGATTGAGTGCCTGAAGCTCAAGGCATCATGAACACTGCCAGGATATTTAGCAAGGACAGAGAGCCTCCGATGGTTCACAATGGCCTGCACGTTGATTGAATGTGTGTACTTCCTGTTGCGGTGCAGGTGTTCAGTTGCAGCCAGAGGTACAAGTTGCACATGTGTGCAATCCATGGCACCCAACATGTGGAAACCCATTGATGGCATAGAAACCTTCTTTTATCTCTTGCTGCAGTTGCTGGGTGCTGGGGAAGAGGATGTGGTGGGGAGTTAGATGGATGATGGCATCCAGTATGGTTGGCAGGAAAGCAGAGAAGGAGGGCTCAGATATTCCATCCACCCGTGCTGCAGCTGTTTGGAAGGAGCCAGAGGCCAGCATGTGCCGCATAGCCAGGGGCTTTGTCAGGGATGGTATGTTGGTTTGCCTGTCTGCTCTTGCCGTGATAGTGGGTGATATTTGTTGGAGCAGCTGGGTGATGGACTTCCATTTCAAAACGATATCATATGATGTCATCTTCTCTGATGCCAATAATAGATGTTCTTTGGTGATAGATGCGCTCCCTCCTTCTGCGCTGCCTTTAAGGTTGTTGTGGTGGTGATGGTGGGTGATGCAGAGGTGGTGATAGTGCTGGTGGTGCTTGGCGTCATCGGGTGCCTAGTTGGAACAGTAGCAGGCCCATGTTGTCCTGTGGGTTGCCAGAGGGTATTGTGTGTGTTCTCCTTATATACCTGTACGTCATTTTAACACCTCGTCTGACCAGGCATTAGAATTTTGATGCAAATGAGGGCTGGAATCATTTTTCCTTAGGGCGTGTCTTTTTTCGACAAGCTTGTAAATATGACGCTAGCAGCTAGCTGCATTTTTTAGGAGGGAACGCCTGCCCTGCATATCATTGTCAGTAAATGACGCTGTCACGACTTGAGTGCTTCTTACCGCTATAATCAGCCAGTCTCTGGACACCACTTGGTTTCTTGCTTGTTCTGGATTGACCAAGGTAGGGACGACCCTTTCCAGTAGTCACGGTTCTGCTGATAATATAACACCAAGCAGGCCGTAACTTCCAGAAGGAGTCCCAGAGGAAAAAAAAAAACAAGGTGGGAAAAAACCTCAGAATCAAGGACTCCTGAAAAAGAAGAACAAAAGCACAAAAAAGAACTGGAACAAACTGCAGGCGGAAAAAGAACAGAAGTTCAAAATCACAGGATTCTGGAGAGAAGAGCACAACCATGAAGGAAGTGTTTGCAATACAAAGAACAGAAAACCAGCTGTGCTTATACACTGAAAAACAGGAAGTGACATGCAGGAAATTATGAAGACACCATCTTGGATTGGGAAAGACCACATTCTGGTGAATGGAAAAAAAAGCCATAGTATAGAAAGGTAGTGAGCAAAGCATGTAGGGAAAGGAACACAGACTCTTGGGAAGAAGAAACATGGCTAAGGCAAGAAAAAAGAAGAAAAGAGGAAAACAGAAAGAACAGGTAAGCAACTAAAGAGGGCAAAGAGCGAGGGCAGCATAACTCAGTGCCCAAGAGGAAAGTTGCCCAAAAAGCGGACCACGGCTGAAACGGCTGTCTGAGACGCAGACCGCCGATCTGACCGCGGCCCGTACATGAGGCTCCGCCCTTCTTCGCCGCGTCACAGATGCAAGGTGAGGTGGCGCTCCTGAAAAAAGACACATGCTTAATAAACGTGGCGCTAGACATCACTTTGTAACAACAAATAACAACAAATGGCGCAACAGCAGCACTAAGTTCTTGTAAATATGCCCCTTAGAATTCCCCATAACCTCTTGATCTAGTTATATTCGGATTGTACTGCTTGCTGTCCCCAGAGACCTAGGATGGTTTGTTTGGCAGCTCGAAGGAGGGCTGGACATCCAAATAGAATCTCCTTGGGATATCGGATCAAGTGTAACCCGATTATTTGTTCTCTAGTGGTTAGTATCAAGGTCTAAAATGGTTGTATCTTAGGGCAGGATCAAGGTGAGTGAGTGAGAGACCAATACCCCATAAACCCCCTTCAATATGAGACCCTCCCCCCTTCATTCAAGCTAGACTGCTAGAGTAGAGTGCCACCAGTATACAATCTTGAACAGTAGCTTCCTCACCCTGCGTGTGACACAAAGTTGTTAGTCCGGGCCAAGACTTCCTCCCATTGGTCATGGTCTAGGGTGATACCCAATTCCCTCTCCCGAGCTCGTTGGAATGTGTGTTTGATGGTGCCTCATTTAGTATTCAGCATGTTGTATATAATGGATATGGCATGCTTGTCGTCTCTGCGGTGCGGAAGGTACTTTTCAAAAGAGGTAAGGGCTCTCACACCTCCCTTTTTGATTCTTTTTAGCAGTTTTGATGAGGGAATTCTCTTTTAACTGCACAAAAAAGTTAACCGATTCCTGTATAAACATGTCTCTCAGCATTTTACACCTTCCCATGCCCCCAACCATGTGCCATAAGTGGTTCTGGTCAGACTGGGTGTAAATTTGTATTTTCCCCAAAGAGGCGTAAACGGGGCAAGGAAAGTAGTGGGGCCGCATTTAACCCTCACCCTGGCCCATACTTCCAGTGTCGCCCTTGTGACTGGGGAGATGGTTTGGTCTGATCTAGGTTGCCAAGGAATTTCCCATAAGGGCCCCTTCAACACTGTTTAAACCAGGAGTGCTGACATTAAACTGTTAAATCCACTATAGCACCTTACCTGCAAGCACGTGATCCAAGCTGCCAACCTTAAGCCCTGATTTAATAATATTCAGCAGTGATCAGAATAGATTGCCATCTGATAGGCCTGCCTTTTTACAGTTTTTTAGAAATCGCAAGCTTACCATTGTACAAGATATTTTGTAAATTTGTATTGTTGCTGTCCAATCATTTTTGGCCTCCTGGCAGGCTTTGCTGACTTATCTCACGTTATCGGGCATTTTTGTAAACAAACTTTATTAAGCTTTCTCGTATTTGAAAAGATTAAGCATACAGCTGGAAACAATTATCACAATGTACTTTTCACTTTTAGAAGAAAATAAGCAAAGGAGAATTCGCAACTGGCAATTTGTACATAGTCTTACGTCTGAGATCATAGTTTCGTTTCCAGGAATGGACAAAATCTGTGGAAGACATGGGGCAGAATAATGGAAATTGGCGCTGCATCAAGTGCAGCGCCACTTTCCCTGCGCCCCTTAGCACCTCTCTACCGCCACCATGTGTGCGCCGTATTTAAAGTATGGCGCACCATGGCACAGGGTAGGGAGCAATAGCATCATTTTTCATGACGCTATTGATGTACTCTGCAGGAGTAGCACCAAAATATTCCCGCTACTCCTGCAGAGTACATAGGGTCCCATTCTAAAGAATGGAACGCCCCTTTTAACGGCTGCTCTTGAGCAGGCGTTAAAAGTGCCATAAAAAGATGGCATAAGGAAATCTCATAGATTTCCTTATGCTATTTTTCTGGCTCCCCTAACGGGAGACCGGCCCTTTGCATACATTATGCCTGGCGCATGTATAATGTAGCGCAAAAGGGTTACAGCGTAAATAAGGCGTGGGGATTTCGGCCTCGTTGGGCCACATTAACGTAAAAAACAATGATGTTAACGTGGCGCAAGGTGGCACTAGGGCACTATAAATATGCAACAAGGTGCCTACAGTGTTGCAATAACAATTAAAAATACCCTACGAGTGCTTAATTTGTGCTTGTTGTTTCCAGTGCTGAGCACCTGCACTTATTGTTGAGGGCCGGGGCTTATTCTTCTGCCTCAAGCGTTTGCTGCTAGCAAAAGACAGACATGGGAAAGACGGAGGAAGAGAAAAACGAAAAAGCGTCACCATGGGAGAAAGGAGAAAGCTGCAAAAGTGAGCTGAAGGGGCAGCGAGTGGCTTTATATGGATTGAAGAGGCCTGAGATGGCTTCAGGATTACGCTGCCTCAGTATTCCATGTTCCCACATTTAATTGCAGCAGGCGCGTGCTTAAGAGGAGAACTTTGAGCACCGGCACCTTGTTATTTACAAATTAAGCACTGCCTACAACTAGTCTTCTGCCATGCGTGAAGTGATACTAAACGGTGGTGGTAGGAGAGTGCTGGGGGGAAGGAGAGCAAGGGACGAAACGTGTTCTTTTCAGGGTTAGCATTGGGTGCGCACCTGCTCTGAAGTTGTGATCGGTCACAGCCACTGGAAGACAATCATAGGGAATGCCAGAGCGGTGCTCGAAATTTACTCTGGAGGAGACTCCATTTTACATCACCAGGTCCCTAGTCCTCAGCAGTCTGGGATTTAAACAATTCTACAAGGGCATCCTATGTTAGGGCAATGGGCTGCTTCCAGAGCCTGTGGATTTCCTTCCTTCGTAGTGCTAGGCTTTCAGCAGGGCCCAAATGTATAACCTCCTCTCGCCAACTACTTGCAAGTGGAGCTTTAGGGGGTGTCCAGTGCATGGTAATCTGTCTCTTTGCAAGTATAAGGGCCAGGTCTATAAGGCCTGATAGGAGTTTGGAAAGTTTGGGTCGTGGGTACAGGCCCAACAGACAGTGCTCTGCCGTGTTCCAGTGGGGGTTCCGGTCAGAACCGTCAGGGCAGTGTGGACTTCGGCCCAATAGGCATTCAGGGAGAAGCAAGCCCAAAGCATGTGTATTAGGTCCCCTGGGCCGTTGTGGCAGTCAGGGGATACTGCGGGAAGTATTTTGTGCAGTTTCTGAGGTGTGACGTAGGCTCTGTGTAGTACAGTGAACTGAACAAATTTAAACCGGTAATTACAGGACATCATGTTGGGATATTCAACTAGAAAATGCCACTCTGTCATGCAGAACACAATCTAAATCCTCTTCCCACCCGTTACTGAGGATGCCAGTGAAATGTGCAAATGTAATCTTAGGCCTTTGTACAGGGATTTTACCAAATGTCTGCTGGTACCCATTTCATATAAAGCCTGGATGAGGAAGTCTGTCTGTCCTCATTGGAGCCTAGTGTTTACAGACATGTTGAGAAGTGTTAGCCTGTGTCAAGAAAAGGGAACTCGGCCACCCATTAGCCGGGGTAAATTCCTGGCGTGACAGTAGTTCTCTGTCAGCTAACAGATCCCCCAATGTATGTATGCCTGCAGTGTCCCAGGGTCTCAGGCCAAGGGATGCGAGCGGGCCCATCTGTGTCAGTAGTCCTCTCAATCTTATATTAGGTGCATAGGGTGTGTGGGGGGGAGTGGCAGAGAAATATCACTGTCTGTTTCCAGTATGTATGCGCATTATTTAAGAGTAATGGTAAGCGGGGGCTGGACACTCCGTTAGCAGTAAGGTGTGCACTGTACCCATTCGCAGTTGCTGTGGGGTGTAATCTATTCTGGCCAAGTGAAATCCCGCTAGCCAGTGTGGCAACCACTGTAGTTGCCTGCGTAACAGTAGGCTTGGCAGTCTGGGGCTCCAATTCCACCTTCTCCCGGTCGGAGTTGTAGTTTCGGCAGGCTCACTTTGCGACTACCTATGCCCCATATCAAGTCTATAAGTAGGGTATTAAGAGGAAGAATATAAGCAGTAAGAGCCACTACAGGTAAGTTAACAAAAAATATAATAGACGGGGCAGCATCACCATCTTGAAGAGTGCCAATACAGAAAGAGGTAAAGTGATCCAGAACTGATCTGTGGCTGGAGGAAAGTGATTGTCTTAGTCAGATGGCCCTTCAGTAAATCTGTGGAGGATCTAAAGATGTGTGTACCAAGACAGCATGAAGTATGTGATACTATGGGGATGTGACTCGTACCCAGTGTTATAGTATCCCCCAGCATGCACTCCTGGATGGAGAATGCATGGGATTTGTTGTAGTTAACTCGAAGGCCGAACAGATCTGCAAATAGTAGGAGAATGGGCAGCAAGTGGTGGTGTCAAGTCACCTGCCTAATGTTCTGTGCTAGTGGTTCCATTGCCAGCATGAAAAGGTGCAGGGGCACCCCGCCTAGGATCGCGGAAAATGGGGTAAGTGGTGGATTTGTGGCAGTCTGTCCTTGCCCACGCTTTGGAATAGGTATATAAAAACTTGATCTATCTAATATAGGCCAGAGGATACCGAATTTAGATGAAGTGGCGAACATGTACTCCCAGTCTAGGGTGTTGAATGCCTGTCGGAGGTCAAAGGAGAGGCATCCAGCGGCAGGGCATTTAGCCCTGCCATCGCGATCTCTTGGTATAGACGTTGAGTATTTAATTGGGATAATGGCCTATAAGAGGACATCTCATCTGGGTTGCAGCCGGATTTGAGTGTGGATGTGACAAGCGTTTGACAGATGGTGGGAGGGAGGGAAACGGTCTCTAGTGATGTTTTGTATAGTGTGTCTAAACGTGGTAGTATGTGGGTGGCAAAAGTGGCGTAAAACTCACCTGGCAAGCCATCAAATCCAGTCGTATTATTACGGGGGAACTTGGTTATCGCACTATGGATTTCATCCAGTGTCAGTGTGGCTCCCAATTCTGTTCGATCGAACCATGGCACCTGGGGTAGATGCAGGCCATCCAGGAAGGTATTAATGGCAACAGGGGATGGGGAAAGGAAGGACTATATAGGTGTGCTCTGTAGTCCCTAAATGCCGTATTAATATCTTCCAGTGTCTTGCATGTGGTGTCCTCAGGTGACCAGACTGATAGGATAGGGGTTGCGGAAAGTTGTGGGCTGATCATACGTTCCAATAGAGCTCACAATTTGTCACCCTCTGTGTGTATCTTTTGTGTGTAAGTATTGTAGTCCATGACCCTCAGGTGTTGAAGGAGTTCCTCATATTGAAAGCTGCATTCCTGTAGTTCATCTGCTTGGGAGTTGCTGCAAGCCACTAAGGTGGTCATTCTGACCCTGGCGGTCTTTGACCGCCAGGGCGGAGGACCGCGGGAGCACCGCCGACAGGCCGGCGGTGCTCCAATGGGGATTCCGACCGCGGCGGTAAAGCCGCGGTCGGACCGGCACCACTGGCGGGCTCCCGCCAGTGTACCGCCGCCCCATTGAATCCTCCACGGCGGCGCAGCTTGCTGCACCGCCGCGGGGATTCCGACCCCCCCTACCGCCATCCAGATCCCGGCGGTCGGACCGCCGGGATCCGGATGGCGGTAGGGGGGGTCGCGGGGCCCCTGGGGGCCCCTGCAGTGCCCATGCCACTGGCATGGGCATTGCAGGGGCCCCCGTAAGAGGGCCCCTACATGTATTTCACTGTCTGCTGCGCAGACAGTGAAATACGCGACGGGTGCAACTGCACCCGTCGCACAGCTTCCACTCCGCCGGCTCGATTCCGAGCCGGCTTCATCGTGGAAGCCTCTTTCCCGCTGGGCTGGCGGGCGGTCTGAAGGCGACCGCCCGCCAGCCCAGCGGGAAAGTCAGAATGACCGCCGCGGTCTTTCCACCGCGGAACGGTAATCTGACGGCGGGACTTTGGCGGGCGGCCTCCGCCGCCCGCCAAGGTCAGAATGAGGGCCTAAGTGTTCTAACACTCCCAATTGTGTCGCAAATGGACGTCCCCTAGATAGTCACTTTACACGCCTCCCACTCTATTATAGGTGATGCAGTACCAGTATTGTCTGCAAAATAGTCAGTGATTGCAGTGGCCAGAGTGTCCCTAAAGACTGTGGCCCTCATTCTGACCTTGGCGGGCGGCGGAGGCCGCCCGCCAAAGTCCCGCCGTCAGATTACCGTTCCGCGGTGGAAAGACCGCGGCGGTCATTCTGACTTTCCCGCTGGGCTGGCGGGCGGTCGCCTTCAGACCGCCCGCCAGCCCAGCGGGAAAGAGGCTTCCACGATGAAGCCGGCTCGGAATCGAGCCGGCGGAGTGGAAGCTGTGCGACGGGTGCAGTTGCACCCGTCGCGTATTTCACTGTCTGCGCAGCAGACAGTGAAATACATGTAGGGGCCCTCTTACGGGGGCCCCTGCAATGCCCATGCCAGTGGCATGGGCACTGCAGGGGCCCCCAGGGGCCCCGCGACCCCCCCTACCGCCATCCGGATCCCGGCGGTCCGACCGCCGGGATCTGGATGGCGGTAGGGGGGGTCGGAATCCCCGCGGCGGTGCAGCAAGCTGCGCCGCCGTGGAGGATTCAATGGGGCGGCGGTACACTGGCGGGAGCCCGCCAGTGGTGCCGGTCCGACCGCGGCTTTACCGCCGCGGTCGGAATCCCCATTGGAGCACCGCCGGCCTGTCGGCGGTGCTCCCGCGGTCCTCCGCCCTGGCGGTCAAAGACCGCCAGGGTCAGAATGACCACCTGTGTCCTCTAATTGGCAATGATGTGGATGCCCTATGTGGACTGGGGCGGGGATTCAGCCCATGGACATGGTTATCTCGTGAGAATTATGGCCAGACAAGGTTTGCCCAAGTGTGTGGAACTGGAAATGTTCACCAGGAAGTACGAAGCGCGAAAGATACAGTCTAGATGGGAGTGTAGTTTGTGTGGTGGGGAGTAGAGTGAGTATTCCCGCATCCCAGCATTTAACTCTCTCCAAGCATCTGATAGGTACCCCCCCAGTGCCCAGTCTCGCAGTGTCTGAATGAAGTCACAGTGGCTATCACTGTATGCCACTCCTCCAGTGCCTATTAAGGAGAGAGGGCCGTACGAGACGGAGATCGACAAGAGTTCTCTTGCTGGTGACAGAGTGAGGGCCACTGTGAGGGGCTGAGTGTGTTCTCCGAAGATGCTGAGTGAGGGGCAGAAGGGGAGGTGGAGTGAGTCTCCAGCAAGTCCCAGATCAATTCAGGGTCAAAGTACGGCTTCCACTGATTGTATATTACTCACAAACATGCTGGAAACATAAGGGCATAATGTAATCCCTCTTCTCAGAGTAGCCTTTTCACTGTGCAAAATGACGATTGTTAATGCTGGACTGCTAGAGCGTAATTAGGGGAGAAAGACACATTGGTGTTGTCAACAACATTTGAAGCATTCTCTCCAGCCTTCTGCAGTACATCTAGATCCCGGAAATTCAGGATGCGCGCCACATTGCGTCTTGGGGGCGCCTCCAGTGGTAGGCGACACGTGGGGACCCTGTGTGCCTTTTCTACAATGAACAGATCTGAGACCCTGTGGTGCAACCATGGTTCTCAGCGAGTTTTTGAAGAACTGTGTGGCACTGGGTCCCTCCGCTTCTTCTGACAGTCCAAATATGCATACATTATTGCACCTTGCTCTGCTCTGTTGTGAACACTGATTCTCCATTTCTGCGTGTGGTCTGCCTGTTATGGGATCAAGCTTGTAAGTTTTGTTTCTGTTACTTTGACTCTGTCAGACAGTTTACGATGATTGTCGCGGAGCAGACCCAAGTTTGATGCAAGTGCGCCAATGCGATGTTCTATGGCGGCTCTGGAATCCTGGCTTCCTGCAGAATTATATGTAGTTTATCTGGTCTTTTTGCTGGGTGCTGTGGGGGGGGGGGATAATCCACTTCAGTGTGGTCCGGTGACCGGCCGGACTGAACAAGTCCTGATTTGGAGCTGTTGTGACTTGACCAAGAGGCCTGCTTTATGCTCTTGGTGCAGCCCATGGCGGCCTGTATCTTGGACAGTAGAGCAGTATGGAGGGTTTCAGTGAGGTAGCACGCCCTGTGCCACGTAGGAAGTGTCTTGGTGTGTCTCTGTTGTCGATCAGTGCAGAGTCATACATGAGAGAATTAACCAAGTTCATTACAATGGCACCAGAGACTCCCAATAGCACGGTATGGGCATAACAATCTGGGGTGTCAGGCGTCAATTGTCTGTGGAGGCCATATTCCAGGCATGCAATACCAGGTGAATGGTGAAAGGGAAAGGTGACCAGCCTGGCCTGCATTCAAGACCCAAAGCGGTATGGATGGCAAGTCAGACAGCAAGGGCCACTTACATTGCTGGGTTGTGGCCGCGATATAGCAGGCCAAAGTTCTTCACCCTGGTTAAGTGCACACAGTCGCTGCTATGCACAATCAGGCCTCCATTGCCCACAGAAAGTTACGCTGAGTTTAAAAGGTGCAGATGCGGCAAGAATTGTTGGAGAAAGACTGCTACACTAACCCACCACAGTCTGATGCAGTAATGGTGGCATACATAACGTGGAATGCTTTAATGGCAGGGGAGTCAGGTCGTCAGCCAATTGCAGTAATGTCCTCGTTCATTTGTAAGTACCTATCGCATGTCTGGCTGGTCCCATTAGTAGAGAAGCAGAAAGGGACAGGTCAGCGTACCTGTGTCTTCTGGTTGAGGGCCTCTTTAAAAGTGCAGGCGCTCTCTTCAGCTCTGTAGCGCTACACCTACCTCACTGTGCAGTCCCAGGGTACAGCAGCAGTCGGCTCATTGTTAGGCCTCCCGTGGGCCCTCGCCCCGACACTTCCGCCTGTCCTGCCGCGTTGATGCGTAGGCTCCAATGGCAGATGTATCGTCTCCCAGGGGCCTAGCACTCTCTGAAGTCACGTCGCGACAAGGCGGTCCGGTGCTGGTGGTCTGAAAGGGCCTAGGGAAGAAGTGCGTACCTCGGTCCACTAAGTGACACTCTGCTTTGGCGGTAAGAGGCGGGGGTGCCTTCATAATCTGGTAGGGCCAAGTCATCTCAGCTACTGAGCTGTACAGTCCCCGTGGCCTTGATGCGCAGCCTTTATTTAACTCAGGCAGGCGTTTCTTCAACCACTGGGATGAAAAGGGCTAATTTAGATAACCACCCATTTCCAGGATGGCTGCTGTGGCAAGGATGCTGGAGAATACTAGATCTTCCTGGGCGCCACTCGTTAACTCTAAGAAAGTCCGTCCGCCATATTAGGTGGCTAGCCACGCCGCCAAGTTATTGGGCAATCAATGTTGTAGATTATTTTAGCAGGATTTCAACTGAAGATCACATTATGTTTTAGTGACATGTTATGAATTAGTGTTTTGCTGTTTCTGGTAAAGGTGCTGCATAATCAATTTCCGCGTTTCCAATGTCCAGTTAAGGTAGTAACCCACAAATGCACATGAATGATGTATTTATTTAAAAAGTTTCGAGAAGCACACCCATCCTAAAGGATATTCAGGCAATGTGAAAAAGAGGGAGGAACACCCTACAGCACAATAGAAACTTTGAAAAAACATATTGGAGAGTAGCAGAATTAGTGAAAAGCTAGATTTTCCACATCTTTCTAAACCTGGCATGATTAAGTTGACTTCTAATGCACTATGGTTGTTGATTCCATGCCTTAGCTGCATGATATGGTAAGGGACGTAGGGCCATATGTACGAACACAGTTTCCCATTGACACTGAATGGAAAAAAACCTTTGATACATCTGGCCCGTAGTCCAGCCCTAGATCATTGAATTCTAGAAACTGCCATAATATTGTCTAAGGAAGGCCCCATAGGTTGACATGGAATATGTTGTAATAATCTTTGTTGAATGCAACACACTATTGCATGGTTCTAATGAACTGTAATTTATAAATTTGAATAATGACCAGCAACTATTTATAATGATTAACAAAAACATACTTTGTGTGGTCCATGTGAAAATATGTTTTTTCTTTTCAATGTTATATATCCCAAAAAGTAACAAATTATAGGTTCTTGACTTCAGACTGGGCAAGGACTTGCAGGGGAATATTTGGAATGGATCATTGAAAGACACGTGTACACCTCCTTTTGATAGTTAAAGGTAGAAGACTTTTTTCTATGTTTAGAAGACAAATAAATCCAACATTCTCAATCAGCATCCATGTTTGTAGAGAACTGAACTATCCTCAATGGAACCTTTTGCTAAACTGCTTCAGCTAGTGTGCAACAAGCTTCCAGGATAAATTTAAACAGTAGAAAGTTTCAACTGCTTAGGCATTTCAACTAGAAATTTAGTGCAGATTCGAACAGAGTCCACCTTTATATTTAGCAAAGACAAAAAAATGAGATCGCGACTAGTAAAATGACGGAATTTGTGTCAAAAATATAAAAATTTGCTCAGGCTAGAAAAAAAGAATCTTTGTTAAAAACAATAATCATTGGTGAAGAAAAATTGGTCCTTTCTGTTGAAGTGCTCTGTGGGCAGTAAAAAGACATTTAAATATGATCGGCTTGGCTTCAAGAAGCCAGTGAAGATGTGTTAGCCGGTTTGAAACTGAATCATTACTATTAATTCCAAAAGCTAATCTGGCTGTTGCATTTTTATGACATTCAGCTCCAAGGCAAACATTGAGGAATTTTCCCAGACAACATGTAATCTGCGCAGTAATGACTAATTGAACCACTGTTTATGACAGTGCTCCACTGTGAAATGACCGGGGACATATTTTGTAAAGAATTCGTAAGAGGTTTAATAACGTTTCTTGTCCTTAATGTTCACAATAAGGTTATAATCGAAAATAAGACCTAGATTTCATACAGTTTCCTTTGGCACTGGTAGAAGTCCCATAAAGGTCGATAAAAAGCTCTGAGTCCACACTTCCGTGCATCTGCTTATCAACATAACGTCAGTTTTGTCTTCGTTTAATTGAAGTGTATTGTATTTTATCTGTCCAGGACAGCAACCATTTATTCCTTGAAACTCACCTAGAGTGTCTATATAGTACCCTCCAGGTCGATGATCAATTAAATGTCACCTTCATGTCCATAGAATAAGTGAATCACAGTCTCCAGAGTCCTTATATAAATATTGAAAACAGTAGGGCTGATATAAGAACCTTGAAAGTCCCCACACTTTAGCTTTTAGCTCAATCAAGTCCTAGAAACAGCACCTGTATTCTATCCCACAGGAATGATGTAAACCACTCTACAGTAATGTCCTACAATGTTGTCTTTGAGATGTATTTCTTTTAAGGATAAATGCAGGTTTGCTGATATCTATGCTCTGCCACTTGGCAATTTATTTTATTTTTTTACTTTCAGTTTTTGGAAGTTCAAGTACGATTTCACAGGCCAATGGACTCTTTTTTTAGGTTCCAAAATGCAATTGCAGTTAGTGAACGAAGCCCTTTGGCAGGACCATTTTACCACACGTTTAGGATATTCACAGGAAATTTGTTTTTTTCAGAGGTTATTCAGTGCTTAATTTGTAAAACAGCATGGGGCTCATTTACAAACCCCTTGCGCTGCCATAGCATGATTTCTTCTGATGCTGCGGCGGCACCGAACTGCCCCCCACCCAGCACTGTATTTACAAAAACTAGTGTAATGGGACCATTGCACCAGCTGGTGAACCCTTGTGCCACATTACACCTGCACCTGGTATAATGTATGCAAGGGAGGCGTTTCCCCGCAAGGAGGCCCTTAGGAATGGCACAATGAAATCTACAAGATTTCACTGCGTCATTCTAGCGTCATTTTTTAACACCTGCTCAGGGCAGGCATTAAAGTGACGATGTGCTTTGTTCTATGGGCGTCCCGGAGCTTTGCTGGACTAGCGGCAGTATTTTTGATGCTAGTTCAGCAAAGCGCTACAACTACATCAGAAACTCTAATGTAGCTGTGCTAACTAGTGCCATGGTGCACTGTATTGTAAATACAGCTCTACCATGGTGTTGTTGGGGGGTGCAGGGCAGCACAAGCAAGCTGGAACATCGATCATGATGCCCCAGTTTCTACTAAATGAGGCGCTAAGTGTCTGGGCACTTCTCCACAGGCCACTGCAGCCTTCAACTGGACTACTAACCATTGTGCTCCTACAAGTGTGACAACTCCGACTATTTGGGGCCACGCAGAGCTATAATAACGGTGTGAGCTACAGATATTATCCTTCTTTAATGTATATTGACTTATTAAACACTGTTGTTGTGCTCATCTTAAAATCAGACAGACAGCGCCACCATGTGGTGGATTGTCACTAGAGCCACTGCTGACAATTAAGTGACGTTGCCAAGCACCGGAATCCACCAGCTCAAATTAAGCACTGAGGTTACCCAAGTGTGTGAAATAATCTTCTTTCAGGTTCATCTGATTCTATGGAAATAGGAATACAGTTAGTTGGGGTCTATGTTTTAAAATATTTTAGTTGGGTTTAGTAGGTTTGACGTAAGTGAAGGACGTTTATGAATAATGTGCTCTCAGGCAAAATGGCAAAATGAGTCTTTTTTTATTTCTTTTCACAGTAGTATTATAATAACGTGCTTAACACTGTGACACTGTGTAGTATGTTTGTCTATGTTTGGAAGAATGAATACAAGTCAGCCGCAGAAGTATGGGCCTCTCCTGAGACATGATGCTAACTTAACTCAAGATGGACCTCCTCCACCCCTGCAACTGACTTTGAACCTGTTTCTTGCCCTATGTGTTCCGTTGACCATGTGTACTGTGGATTGGAGAGGGATATCTATGTCCTGGCTATGCCTCTTGAGTTGCAAACCGGTATGATACAGGGGCTGGAAGGAGTTTACAGCTTGTATGAGCAGGTTGGTCCGGCCCTGTTTCCCCTGCAGTACACTAGCCCCCATCTGTCCCCTGTTGTCGAACGTGTTTTTTAGCAGCATTTGCCATACTGCTGAGTTGGCATTCCTCCCTGCGCAAGGCAGAGCCGTCTGCCCCTCCACACTGGAGAATGTCTGCTCTCCAAGTCAATTCAGATGGGTGCGCCGGGGATTTCCAGCAGATAGTGATTAGCTTGTTAGCTAGTATCAGGGCCAGTTCAACAATTCGACCCCCAGGCCCTTTTGGGTCTGGGGTAGAGTCCCAGTATGCAGTGTTCTGTCGAGTCCCAATGAGAGTACCCCGTAATTGCCTCGGTTGCATCCTGGATTCCTACCCAGTAGGATGTCAGGGATGGGCATGTCCACAGCATATGGAGGAGATCTGCTTCCTCTGAGTGGCATTGGCAACATGTAGACCTTGCAGCAGGGAAGAGAGAATGCAGCTTTTTTGGGGTCAGATATGCCCTGTGGAAAACTGCAAATTGTATAAATTTGAAACAGGAATTGCATGGTATTTTGGTTGCGTGTTCTGCTAGAGATTTCCATTCCTTGGTTGTAGGGAGCGCACCAAATCTGTTTCCCATTTCTCGCGGAGTGGGGCTAGTGATGCGCAGGAATGCGAGCGCTGCGCCTTGTGCAGCCACTTGACAGATGCTTCCCTGATCCCATGTCGTAAAGAGCTTGCACCAGGGCGTGTGTCTGGGGTTCTTCCCCTGTTAGTGTCCCCTATCACCGTATGTATTGCAATATATTGGCATGTGTCAGGAATAGAATACCGGGGGGGGCGGTATCTGGGCCATACACTCTAGGTGTAGGACAAGATGTCCCTCCTCAAATAGATCCCCCAGGGTAGATATTCCCTACTCCTCCCAACTCGTTAGCTGAGATGTGGTTAATACACCAGAAGGGGTGGGGACACCACCTAGGGGAATGTTAGAAGCAGATGATGTTGTTAGTTTAGTCAGCCAGAGCACCATGTGCCAGAACCACAATGCATAACATAGTGGCTGAGTTGGAGCAGGTGCCCCTGGTAGCAACCGCGCATGTAGCTCCCTGGCATTCAGTCATACCTGTGAGAAATTTATCACTTGTAAATGGATACCCACCAGCCAGTGAGTCAGCCACTGCAGTTGTGCTGCGAGGCAATATGTACAGAAATTGGGTAAATTTTTAAGGGTAACACTATGTCATCCTGAGGCCCAGATTAGTTCCGTCAACAGTGTATTCAGTGCTGTGAAGATCGACTGTGGTATATGAGCAGGGAGGTTTACAAAGTAGTACAGCAATCTGGGTAGCATCACCATCTTGGCCAGCACCAAGCGGCAGCCACTGAAAAGGGTAATGTAGTCCAGAATTTGATCTATGCTTTAAAGGATGTCATCGCCTTGTGGAGGTGACCCTCTAACAAATCAGTGCTGGAGCAGTATACCTGTATACCAAAATATCTGAATGTTTGTTGGGCTACTGGGATCTCTAGTGCGCCCAAGGAGACCGTCTAAGTGGAAGCTATTTCCTCTTGGAATGAGAAGGCCTGCAATTTTGAGTGGTTTACTCTCATGCCAAAGATGGCGCCAAATCATCCAAGAGTGTCTCCTACCTGCTCAAGACTCGGGTCCATGTCTTGCACATATATTAACATGTCATACGCATATAGGCATGTTGTGTGTGTTCGGCACCCATCATGGATACCCCATGCCAACCCCATCACCTTAGTTTTTGTGCTGGTGGCTCTATCGCCAGGGCGAACAGCAGCAGAGACAGCGGGCAGCCCTAGCGTGTGCCCAAGATATCAGGTAAGGTGGTGAGATGTGCTCTCCAATTTTTGCTCTAGCCGTAGGGCGTGCATATTGCAACTTAACCCATTTGATAAAAACAGTTGGCAGGTTGAACCTTCTGATCACCGTGATGAGATATTCCCACTCTAGGAAATTAAATGTCTGTTATAGGTCTAGGGAATGGCATCCCACTCTTGGAAAGGCGGGTTGTGTGACTCCATCACCTGATACAGTCGACAGATGTTCAAAGATGTACTCCTACGGGATATAAATCCACACTGATTTTCTTTGATCAGTTGGGGGAGGAGCGGTAATATCCTCTGAGAAAGTACTTTGCTGAGTATTTTGTAATCTGTGGTTAATATCTTTATCGGCCTATACGAGGAAGGTGTGTCTGGTGAGCGACCTGGTTTTAATAGAGAGGTAACTAGGGTGTGGCTTGAAGTAGCTGGGAGTTCTTTGACTTCTATGGCGATCTCATACATTTTCACTAACTTTGGCGTTATCCGGGAGTAGAATATCATATAAAATTCCATGGGCAGCCCATCCACTCCTGAGGTTTTATTACATGGCATTTTCTTCTTTGCTTCCTCCTCAGTTAGAGACACTGCCAGTTCTGTGCGGGCCTTGCCATCCAATCGAGGGAACTGGAGGTCTTGGAGAAAGTCTTGTATCGATCGGGGGGAGGACTGGGATTGGCCTTGCACAGTGTTGTGTAATATTCCTGAAATGCCCAGTTCACCTCCAGTTGTGTCAAGCATTGTCGTCCGGTGTGCAACAGCACTTGGAGGATCCGGAGAGGGGATCTAGGTGGCTGTATCATATGCACCAGTAGAGCACCCGCTTTGTTCCCCTCCGCGTGTGCCCAGTGTGTATATCTTCGTGATCACAGACCTGCAGTTGTTCCAGGGTTTCTGCATGACGCACGCTTAACTCCTGCATATCAGGAAGAAGGTTCGGGTCATCGATCGTCACCCATCCCAAGTTACCCATTTGGTTTTTGACACTGGTCAGATCCTGAAGGATCTGCTGCTTGGCCCCCGGCGCTGTCTTAATGGCCCCCACCCTGACAATCACCTTAAAGGCCTCATACTTTACGAGTCGTGATGAGGCGGTAGCCCTTGCTTGTGGCAAAGTAATCGGCAATGGTAGTGCCCATGGAATCCCTGACTATACCGTCCTCTAAGAGAGACGGCTGAATGCGCCATGTGGGAATGGGTACAGGGACGTGGCCCCACTGGTGTGTCACTTCCAGTGGACTGTGATCCAGGAAGGTCTTTGCTAAATAAGTTGTGTCTGTAAAACACCCTGTCTTGTGGGATGTGATCCAACTGGGTGTTTAAACAGTGCAGTGGGAAAAAGAAGGAACACTAACCCAGCCATGATGTGACTGCCACACATCTACTAATTCCCAATGGGAAATCCAATTTATGAGGGCCCATGCTTGTTTCACTAAGTTAGTATTGGGCAGCAGGGGATGAGAGTAGTTCAATGTGACATCCAACCCCAAATTAAAATCCTAACCTATGAGCCAGGGTACGTTTGCCCACTATGCTAGTGTGGTTGAGAGGCGCTTCAAAAAACCTCTTGGTCTATGTTGGGACAATAGACACTCTCAGCGCTGGCCCCGGAGCAGACGAGCAAGCCGGGGAGTCTGTCCCTCCGGGCCATGCACCTCTCACCCAGCGCCGGAGAGCCTCACGGCCCCCTCGAGGCCCAACCAATTAAGCGTGGCCCGATCTACCACTCAGCCCTGTGGGGGGGAGGGGGGGGGGTGTCTCCCTCTCTTCTCCAGCTCCTCAGTTCAGTGGGGCTGCCAGGCTCAGCCCCTGTGCCACGTTGATAGACCTCTCCCATGACTCATAGGAGGGGGAACGGAATGCCACTCCGCTGATTCGCTCCATAGCTCTGCGCTGCATGCTAGGCACACGGCAGCCTCGCAGCTTCTTCCTTCGGGCGTCCTGCAGCACACCTCTGGAGTCTTTTGGGGAATTAGATGAGCCGAGGTAGGTCCCCACATCCTTTCCCCTGCAGCATTCTGTGCAGCCCAGGATTTTGCCAGCAGGATGGAGATGGACTCCCCGGGTGGACCACAGCAGCTCTGAAAGATTACGGCTGCCATGTTTGGCACCAAGCCATGCCCCCGGAGCCTGAACTGCATATGATGTACTTAGCTTACTCAGTTGAGCCATCTACCATCTCTTACGGCATCTGAATCATACCAAAACAGGGCGAAGATTGCTTCTCATACCTGTTGCAAATAAGGATATTGGAGCAGACGGCACTAGAGTTGATTCAACAAGAGGTTCTCGGTCTGCATTTTGCTCTTGTATAAATCACCCCATCACAACGCTCAGCTCTGCAGCCAAATAGTGTATTTTCAAGTCAAGTAGTTGTTTAATAAAAGGTAAACTAGGAGTAATCTTAAAAATTACTCACCCACACCCAGGTATTCCTTTATTAACCGGGTGAATAGGCACAATAAAAATAGTTATACTAATGATAATTACGTGGAGGGTCACTCAAAGAATACACTGGTCCCATGATCCTCAGCTTGTCAACATGTTTCTGACCTATTCTGACGGCCAAAGATCTTCCCTGGCATTCATCAGGACAACAAT
This sequence comes from Pleurodeles waltl, assembly GCF_031143425.1. NCBI lineage: Eukaryota > Metazoa > Chordata > Amphibia > Caudata > Salamandridae > Pleurodeles > Pleurodeles waltl. The sequence goes on from NC_090448.1 coordinate 423,242,109, forward strand.
GAATGTCACTGCCCTGATTTGTTTTTACTGGGTTCTCAAATGAAGAATGCATGCATATTTATTAGCATGCGACAGGCAAGGCTACTTGCCTGTCTGGATGCTGGTACTACAGTACCAGAAGCATCAAAACTATGGACAAAAACACAATAGTATGTAGTCACAAAACAATAGACATATATGAAGCATGTTATTTGAAGGATTTCTTACATACTGCTAATAACAAGCCTGTTTATCATAAACAGATGAATCCATGGTCTCTAGTGAATTCTGAGACTGACAAGGAATTAAAGTGAAAGCACCGAATTGCAAATACTGCCAAATAAGTGATCACTACATCCCATGCACCAGTTACAAAGGGTGAGCGCTGCGTTGGGCAGCTGGCATAATAAAAACAACACAGACATGCACATATTAATGGTAATCATATACCACTTACCTGTACGTGTATATAATAAGCCTCGCGGGGTGCAGAAGCTGGTTTGGCCTGTAGTCACACACTGGGGTCCACAGGGTTAACGTGTCACGCAAGAGAAGGAATAAAGAAAGGTGCACACACAAACATGCACTGTTAGTGAGCCAGCTGTATGCTGCTAGCCAAGAACACTGCAATCACTAAGCAGTAATTGTTAGCCCATGTCTTTCTATGTTAAACAATAAAACACTGGATTGAATCTACTAGACTACCTGAAGCCATTATAAGCTTTGGTGAAGGGACACTACAACAAACCTTTGTACCATCACCAGGATCACAGTCTAGTATTCATGATTCCAAGGGTCCCACAACCGCAATGTACCTACTTGGTACCGCACTCGCAGCTTGCCGTACAAGGAAGCTGCAGTTCGTCCCTGGTGCTTGGGAGGAGAAGGAACTCTGTCTGAGTTGTGCTCAGAAGTGAATTTATGTGGAGCTGAAAGAGACTGGTGTCATAATCTGCATTTAAAAAATAATTTTAAGTTCAGATATTTAACAATATATTTTAAAATCGTTGTTGAGAAGTGCCAGTGAGTGTATTAATGTTGGTAAACTTATTCTGCACCATGTTTATAGAGTGTCATGCTGTTTGGAAGGTGTAGGTGTGTTAATATATTTTTGAGAGGTACACATTCTAATGCAGAGAGATGTGAGAAGGGTTTGCAGATTGTGTTAAAACATAAATGTTTCAACTGTATACACTTGTCAGTAAAGAAAATACTGTTTCTTAAATTATAAAAACAAAGTATGTAATATTAGAAGCTCTATTGTTCTTATGAAATCTCATTGTATATTGGAGCCCTACGAGATGTTTGAGTGGTGATATTACAATTTATAGATTGAACACTATGGTGAGTGTTAGCAAAGGTGTGCTAAGATGATTGTGTTACTTTAGAAGTTCTCATGGAAGTGGAGTTCATGGCCTAGCAGAGTCGGATTGGGAACAAAAATAGGCCTGGGCACTTCACAAAAAAGTGTCCCACATTTGCAGATTGCGACCTTCCACAAACCATTGCTTGGTTAGTGTCAGAGGTATAATTTTAGGAGAGCTTTGAAAGATTTGTTAGCCTGTAGGTCCAATAATATTGGAAAGAACTGGAAAGAACTGAAAACGTCACTACTTAATGCATTTCACATTCATCTTCAGGTCCATGAATCTCCCCCCTTCGCCTGTGCTCACCCTCAGATTCCTGAGTCACCTCCCGGCTCTTAGGCTTTAAAGCTGCTACTCATTCTTTGGGATCATCATTGTACACAAATCTACAGGTCCCCGAAGTATCATGTTCACCCTTAAGTTTGATTTCTGTTCATTCTCATGTCCCCCTAAGACACTTAGGCCCATATTTATACTTTTTTAGTGTCACATTTGCGTCATTTTTTTACGCAAAAGCAGCGCAAAGTTACTAAATAAAATTGTATTTTGTAAGTTTCAGCTGCTTCTGCGTCAAAAAGTGGCGCAAATGCGGTGCTAAAAAAGTATAAATATGGGCCTTAGGTTCTTGCTCATGATCAGTTGGTCCTGAAACTACCTACTTAAACACAGGGCCCTTAGACTCATTTCTACTCTATGGTCTTATGAGGCTCCTGCTCATGCTCACATTCCTGAGGCTCCTACTCACATTGAGAACCCAAGAGGCTCCTTTTCACTTTCAGGTGCCCTTTTAATCATGCTCACTCCTAGGTGCCTTGGAATCCTGCTTACCCGCAGGTCTGCTTAAATCCCTGTTAATCCTTAGACCCTATAGCTCTTGCTCACTCTTATGCAGAAGCTTCTGCTCACTCTCGAGTCAGTGGAAGCCATGTTTGCCAGAAGATTCACGGAGGCTTCGGTATATTGTCAGCTTCCCGGATGCTCTGCACACACTATGACCCTGAAGTTCCCACTCCATGATAGAGCACCGAAACTCCTGTTTACAACTACGCCCCACAGGTTCCTTCCCACACTTAAGTTCCCTGAAAATCCCTTCTCAATGTAGGTCTTTGAGGCTCCAAATAATGGTCAGGGTCCCTGGGCTTCAATCTCAATCTTAGTAGCCAGAGGCTTTTGCCAACCATCATTTCCAAAAAGCTCCTGCTTACCTCCCTTAACCTCATCTCCCCTAACATCTTGCACTCTAAGATATTGACTGAACTGAATTATGGTCACCAGCAGAAAGAGTGTTGATGGTTCTTCAAGTCTGAAACAGAGTTTGTGGGATCAGAGGAACTTGACCTTCTGTGCACACCAAGAACCGAGTACAATAATATTTGAATATGGAAAGACAGAATGCATTTAAAAAGTGAAAAAATATGGAGTGCCACCATAGAGGTTTCTAAATTCAAAAGTACATTGCTTCCCACTTACAACAAGCAGCATGTTCACCACAAGACATCAACCAGTAGTAGTCCACCTCCTGCAGTGGAAGTGTTCATTCATTAATACACCTTCTGTATGTATCTTAAGGAAAACACACCATTTTTTGGAGGGTCAAAACTTCATTTTTTTGGCACATCCCTGCTTCAAACCCAAACCTTTCACCTCCTGTATCTAGCAAGAGTACATCATTCAGTCATGGGTTTTACTTTGCAGTCAGGCACTTATAGTTTGTTTGATCACTATAAATGAAGAACTACAAACAGGGCCGGATTAAGACTTTTCGAGGCCCTAAGGGGCAAATTTATGGAAAGTGGCGCTTTACTGAGTGCAGCACCACTATCCCTGGGCCCCTTAGCACCCCCCTACCGCCACCATGTGTGTGCCATATTGTAAATACGACACATCATGGCGCTGGGTAGGGAGCAATAGCGTAATTTTTCATGACGTTATTGATGTACTCTGAAGGAGTAGCGCCAAAATATTGCTGCTACTCCTGCAGAGTACATAGGACCCCATTCTAAAGAATGGAAGGCCCCTTTTAATGCCTGCTCCTGAACAGGCGTTAAAAGTGCCATAAAAAATGGCGTAAGAAAATCTCATAGATTTCCTTACGCCATTTTTCTGGCTCCCATAAACGGGGAACGCCCTCTTTGCATACATTATGCCTGGCACAAGCATCATGTAGCGCAAAGGGTTACAGAGTGGCGCAATACATACATTGTGCCACCCTGTAAATAAGGCGCAGGGATTTCGGCCTCGTTGGGCCACATTAACGTCAAAAACAATTAAGCTAATGTGGCGCAAAGAACTTAAAGATTTTGGTGCCCCCAATGTATATCATTAGCCTCTATTATTACTATTTTATTATTATTTTTACTATTGTATATATATATATGTGTATATAATATTTTCATTTATTGTGGAAACCCTTTTTGTGGAACTTGGTTCAGCTGCATCATTTGCAGTTTTGCACCATATGGTCCATGGTAAATTCGGCAAGGGAAAATGTCTGCGATACCCGCCTTCCCTTGAAGACCTAAGCACATGTGTGTTTTGCTTAATGGGTAATCCAGTCTTGAAACAAATGATCAGATCCAAAGGAAAAAAGAACTACTCACACCTGACATAGGGGAAACTAGAGAGCTATGTGATCTTCTGTTCTGAAAATCCATCAAGGTGCTACTTTGACCTGTCTCAAGATTGTGTTGTGAGATTGTTGTATGTAGTGCTAAAATGCCACCTTTGGACTGCTTTTGAAGGCTTGGGATAAGAATTTATACACATTTAAAAGACGACTAATGGAATTCCAAAAACGTGGGCAGTCACATTGTATGTATTGTTCATCAAAAAGTATGAGAATGGATGGTGAGATTACAAGTTTACTTAAACAGCTGCTTACAAATTACCATGTTGACATTCACCAATTGGACCTTTGTCCTGTGTGACACCATCAGCCAACTTAGCTTTATAACTGACAACGCTATGCATACTTATATTTTTAAGGTCATACTACTGGCTTTAATAAAGAAATGCAAGTTCCAGAGTGCAACCTTCTGTAGATGAAAATTGTAAAACTGGCTGTCTGTGTCATATAAGACACAGGCCATTTAGCAGCTCAAGATGGCATGAAAATAACACCATTCTTGATTTTTTGTTTGTGTCGGGGGATCGTCTGATTTTTTTTAATGTGTTTGGGGGGTCGTCTATGCACATTTGTTCTATTTACAAAAGCCATCTTGCCCTAATGGCCTGCTCCTGTGTTCTTGTGGGAGTGCTAACAGAGCGAGCTGCCAATGAAAATATGAAGGTCATTAGGACAACATCTTATGAATTTTTGGCAAATCACTTTATTCCCCCTCCCCCTGTGCCTACAAAAAATGAATGTCCTTGTTTAATGTAACCTGTGCTCATGTGAGCATTTCCCGGTAGAATACCTGCTATATAAACCTGAAAATCAATAAATAAATATAAGCCCCCTGGATAAAAGTAGAACTTCTCAATTGCCCCCACCACTTCCCTTTGGGAGATAAGCATGACTGCCCAATAAAGAATCACCATGGGTAGGCCTCCTTGTAATGCCTTAAGGCTGGGGCAGAAGGAGACGTACCAAATGCTGTGCCTATTCAGGCTGGCCCATTGTTGTTCTGCATCTGATAATGGGTCAGCCTGCAGTTTGAGCTATATCAGGGAGGAGCTGCTGTGGCCTCTATAGGTCGGAGGAGCAGCGGAAGACAGCCCAAACCCTGATAATTGTACAGGGGAAAAAAGGCCCAAATCTAGTTTGGGCATTGGGCCTGTGACAGTGGCCGAATGCCCACCTTCCCAATCCAAGACTGAGTGTGGGTAAAAAAATGTAGTAAAGTTTAGACAACATAGGGATGTATCACTTATGAATTATTGATCAGTATATAACTTTTACCTTTTTTGTTTTTTGTCTTTATTTAGAAAGAAAATGAAAACTTGTGCCTGAGGAAAAAAGTATCTGCATATATTCAGTTCAGTTCAGGTTTCTTGTTTGGTTAAAAGAAACCATAAAAGCACAGCTTCACTGGAACTCAGGTCCATGCTGAGAATAAGATCAGGAGTCACCATCAGCTTTGTTCATCCCATCTCCACAGGGACCGTGTCTGAATCGAGAATAATTACTAGACTCATTGTCCATTGCACCACACACAAGATCATTAGAGATAGAGCAAAGTTTAAGATTGAAATCCCCACCTCCATATTATGACATAATCTCCACTGATATCCATCAGTATCTCATCCAAGGAAAGGGATTCTACTGTTGAGACACTTCTGCTGTCAAAACTGTTGTGGTATAAGTTAATTAGAACAACAAGCAGAGTACCTACCAAGGACATTTTCAATCTGAAAATAGATTGAGTTCAGATAAGTCTTTACTATTTTGGCTGACATAGTGATACTTATTAAGGTTATCAGTCCACCAGTATGGCGTCCTGGTGTTGACGGAGTAGCAGAAGTAATGACTGAGTAAAAACCATTTAGATGTACATTTGACTGAGACCAGGTCTCTTGGGGACAGACACTCTGATAAGCAGCTAACAGTGCTACTCAGTTATTATCATTGAGCTTGTTTGTAATACCAGCAACATTCCAAAAAAGGAGACATAATTCAGAAGCCACAATATTGCTACTGGCTTTGCCGGATAACACTGGCTTATGAATATGAGCCTGAGGGGAATCTTTTAGGCTGTTGTTTAGTGACCCACTTAAGATGTGGAGGATTATCAGGAACATCACTACCAATAGCAGGAAATTGGATGGGAATGCCCAAATTCTGATCCTTTTACTCGGATGAGGAATAAAATTGCTCTAGGTACAATTCGGAATTTCTATTGCATAGAGACTGGCTGAACGTGGCCAGGTCTGTCCCAGAGTGGCATATCACAGCAGGCCTATCGGTTGTCAAGGTTAGACCAGTTACTGCAGGGTCTACGAGCATGGAGCAATCAATCTCATTAAGGGCGGATAAGCGGATAAATGTCATAATAGCAAATGTCCTGTTGCTCTCAACATTATAGGTTGGTTGAGAATTTAGTGCACCTTGCCTAAGCTTTTAAAAATATCCTAATAGTATCGGCTGTACCCCCTGCAGGGTCTCTTGGAGGCTAGGAAACCTGTTCAAAATATGCCCCACTAAATAAGTGTCACAAAGCTTGATTATGATGCAATCTCCTGTTTCCTTCTTTGGACTACTTTGTACCCAAAGTACCCTGCTGACTCCAATTATGGCTCTGTAGAACATTTCGCTACTGGCATTCCCTACGGTGTGCTGAGTCAATGGATTACTTTGTTCTTCAAATGGTAAACTGTCTCCAATTGGTTTTGGCATAAAGGAGGGACATGACCCGGCAAGTCAACGCCATCTCATCGTCATGCTTCCACAGTCTCCGCCTTCATCGGAAGTTCTGCAGGTAGATCCCCACTGAGGCAAGAAGGACGGTCACCCATGCACTTGTCAGCAGCAGACTCGATTACAGCAAAGCTCTCTACACTGGAATCAAAAAGAAGCTCCAAGCAAGACTCAAGAGAATTCAGAGCACAGCAGCCAGACTCACCCTAGACATTCCCCTCCGCTGCCAAATCTTGGCCCACCTTAGAGACCTGCACTGGCTCCCCATCAACAAACGCATGACCTTCAAGCTCTTGACACATGCCTACAAGACCTAGCACAATATTGGACCGGCCTACCTCAACCACCGCCTTTCTTCCTATACCTCTGCCAGACAACTCTGATCTTCCCAACCCGCCCTCACCTCCAACCCTAGAATCAGGAAGATCACTATGAGAGGCAGATCCTTGTTTTACCTCGCAGCACAGACCTGGAACACGCTACCTACCCACCTCAGGCAGACCCCCTCGCTGAATCAGTTGAAGAAGGACGTAAAGACCTGGCTCTTCAACTGGCTGGCATCCTTATGACAGCGCCTTGAGACCCCGTGGGTGATAAACTGTGCTATACAAATCACTGATTGATTGATTGACATTTTCATAAGCAGCAAAAAGAGCCTTATTAACACAAGCAGGATTATATTGCTGTTGAGGAATAACTACTTCTTGAAGAACAGTGCTTTCAGGTTGGAAGGATGTGGCAGTGACTGGACAATTGCGCTGTTCAGTAACATGAGCTAACAATGCCTGAGCTAGGTTTTGTGAACTGTGATTTATAGACATGGTGCTTTGCTGAATCTTACTAGCCACCTAGCCTCCTGATAGATACTTGAAACTGAACACTCTTTGGCAAGCTAAGGTGGCTAAAAGACTGGAAAAAAAGTGCTGCCTTATTTAAAATTCAGCAGGAAAATAGAGCAGAAAGGGGGAGACATTGGCACCTGCTGATGAGTGTGAAAAAATGTTATATAGTTGTTTGTTTTGTTTGTTTAATAGCTGTTCATATAGTTAGTTAATATGGTTGTTGTATTTCTGTATTGTTGTTAAATTGATTTGTTGTAATAAATAAGTTTAAAGTTATTTTCAATTTCTGTGCTTAATACTTATTATAAATGTCAATTTTATTATAGATTTGCAATATTCACCAAATCTGGCAGTTCCATCTTCTGGGACTGTAAATATGCTTTAAATATGCTGCTGCATGTATAGATATCTCTATGGTAGTATACACATATTTTATTCTACAGATACGTAGTAATGGAGAAGCTAATTATTGGTTATACAGCTTTGGTGTCTTGTCATGCAACAGTGAGTTGTTCATACAGAGATTAGTCCTTGTCTACGCTGTAGTATAGGGACTTGGGATAGAAGAGAGAGGTATTGGCAGAGAGAGAAATCCATCTTCACACTAATACGCACTCCTATCAGCTGCTGTTCACACAGCTATACGTATGACTGATGCCATTGGGAGATGTCTGAAAGAGAGGTAGGTGAGTGTGTCTCTGCAATCAAATATGGACCAGGGACCTTATTATGGAAGTGCTCAAGGTGCGCAATGGGCATTTGCGGCCGCTTTGTGCACCCGGGGTACTTTGGTATCACAGAAGAGGCCGCAGGCCCTTGTGCGTCCCCTTCTATAATAGTGATAGCGCTTGTGCACATAAAGAGCCAGCGCTATCATCAGAGGGCATTCCCTCATTTGCATAGGGGTGTGGCTTCACACAAATGAGGGAATCACTTTTCCTCTGCATCAGCGCACATGGGCACAGAGGCAAAGAAGATTCAAGGAGGTGCACTGAAAGTGCACCACCTAAAAGGTGCTACTGTCAGTACGACCCATAATGGCAGCCATCTGGAGACATCCCCTTGCACGCAGGTGCTGTCACCTACTGCACCCAATTGAAAGGGGATCTCTAATCCCCCTAAAAGTGCAGGCAGGTTCCTGCCTGCACTGTGAAACGAAGAGTGACTTTAAAGCAGCTGCTGTTTTTCACATGAATGAGCTGCGCCTAGAGCAGCGCATGTTCGCGGCTGCCTGGGGGCAGAGCATTCATCCTAATACCGCGCATTTTCTTTCCTGGTTTGCGCCGGGGCTCACTCTTTAAAAGGTTAAAAGTTAATTTGTGTTGTGTTCTGTGCTGTAATTATACAGGGGTGTGCTTTGCAAAGCAATTATACATGTGGTTCACTGATAAAAAAAAACTTTGTAGCTGGATGGCTTCCTCACAAAAGTCCTTTTCTTTCAGTATTTAACATGTGGAAAGGTCTCAGTAGAGAGTCCATTTTGTTAGTAATGTATTTGACTGGTACTGTTTAACTTGTAGAGAAGTGTCAGGACATATGGTATACTCTTATAAAACTCAACCAGTCACACTCTTTAGGCTTGTATAAGAGGTAGTCTTCCAGGAAATGTTCAATCAAAAATGCAAACTCCATTATAAAACGTTCAGTCTCGCGAGAGCAAACCAGGAAGGGCTGCCCCCTCGAACTGCACACAAGCAATTGTCTCCCCGGCTCTACTGAGCTCCTTGTAATCTCTTGTGAGTGGGTCGTGAGAGCCGCTGTTTATAATGCCCTTCTCTGGCTCTCCCAAGAGTCCTGCAAGTGTTTTTAAGAAAGGAAAAAAAGGGAAACATAGTGCAAACAACATATACCACGAAAGTAGATGGTAGCTCTAAAAAGAGCTATTTTTGTGAACAGTTTTCAACAAATATACAATTATTTTTGTATTTTCAAATATTGTATTTTTTTTTTTTTTTTAATGTAAAAAGGGTATAACAAAAACATATAACTTGAGGTGCTAAGCAAACACCAATAAAATGTCCTTAGAAAACAAAAAGGAGAAAATAAAATGCTGCCTAGAGGGGCACTTGGGCCCTTGAGCAAGCTTGTCTTGAGCTGACCTGCTTCTCTGTTAAGAAGAAATCATCTGCTTCCACAAGCAGCAAAATATTGCTTTATTAAAAAAACAGGGTTATTGTCCATCTGTGCACCTAGAACCTGTGGCGCAAGCACGTATTCTCCTGGACTAAATGTTGTTGAAGCCTGTGTAGAGTTGTCTAATACCTGCAGCATGAGCCGACTCTGTCTGAGTAAGCCTTAGCGGCTACATAGACCTCAGATATCTCCACATCCCTCTGGTACTCATACTATATTGTTTATTTTTGCTCCCCCCCACTAAACTCGTTGCTGCAAAGTTTACGGGTTACGTAGTTTGCTGAAACCTTCTTGGCACCTGGCCTCATTTAAAAAAATGGACACACCACAGATTACTTGGATGGAATCTTCTTCTTCTGAATAATGACATCCATCTTCAATCCTTGTGGTTCGCTTCTCTTTCAGGCCTCTGGTGAGTGTCTCTCAGGTATCTCGCGAGACCGTAAAGAATACTTCCTTTATATCTTCTGTGGAACAGTTCTACCTTAAACAACATGTCTAATGTTTTATTTTGTTGAAAATGACAGTAAAACACTGTAATTAACTTAATTCTAAATGTACAATATCGCGAGTGGGTCCTGAGAGCCAAAAAAGGAAGTACAGCCCCCTCTGAGTTCACCCAGGGGACTGTGTATCTGGGTCCTGTGAGTGTCTAATGAGAACTATCACTTTTTAAAACAAATCTTAAATAAATATCCAACCATCTTCTATTCACTACTCTATTGTAGGTTAGCATTAAATAGTAACTGAAAACCTGATAAAGAACCATATAGAATAAATTACAATAAAATGTAGAACTTTACCATCTCACAAGTTTCGAGTGAGCTTTTTGTGATTCTCTTACAAGAGTATTGACATCTGAAAAAAAGATTGCTGGTGACGTCCTAATATCAGAGGTACAATAACTGAACAAATAAACAATTTCTGTTAAATATTTATCTATCTAAAACTTGCACACATTTTACAAAGATTTTGCAAACAACCATACCCTGTTTTGTTATACTGAAAAAAACATTATTTTACTAAAATAATGTCTGAATACAACATATATTTTACAGTTATTCTATCATCTATATACTCGCAAAAATAATTAATTTACTTTAAAAAAAACTACAAATTGACTGAAGAAAACAAAGGTTAAAGTAACATTATAGTTAGATGTAACAGAAATATCTGTTTTTGTTTAAAAAAACATCTTCACTGGAAGAACAAAGGTTAAAGTAAGGTTATAGCTAGGTGAATTTCTCATTGATAAAGTTAACGTTTTGAACTAAAAATAACACAGAACTTCAGCAGTTATAGTTAATAGCACTAACTATAACCTTTGCACTGCCATTCACTGCTTATGACCTCACAGATGATATCACTCATGACATGTTCAATGACATTTATGATATCATTGATGACATTATTGATGACATCACTGATGCTATCATTCAAGCTTCACTTTCACACATATTGCTCTATAAATTAGTATGACATTAGATGCCTAACAGTAAGTACAAAATAGCTTAGGAGAAAATCATCCATTACTACTGCCACCACATGTACAACTCACGTAGATGTAGAAAACAAGCATTATATACAACATTGAGTCTACAGCATATACTTTACATGTAGCACAGATCAAATTAGGAATCAACCACAGATATATGGAAAACACTCACCGACTGCAGTGTTCAATATCCATACAATTGTTGAGAGAAAGTCAAATAGTGAATGCCAGTTAAAAAATAGTCTACCACATACACCTTCAATCTGATTCAAACCCATGACGCTCATTCAACCTATACTGAGAAGTAGAGTTAAGAAAAGTGGGTACTGTAAACAGTATTCACTTTATTGAGAGAGTTTACCCTGCACCACACTGTTTGCAAATAGTGTCATTTTCATGATAAATACATCACAGAGTATAAAAAAAAACTAAGATCAGAGTACACTCTATGCAACGGATGTAAAAAAAAATTGGCTAAAAAATAACCACAGTCTGAAGGTTCTAAAAAACATACTACTTGCACCCTTCATACTGTTGTAAAAACTTTACTTATAACTCATCTTGTGTAGCAAAACTAGCACATGTGCATTTATCCTAGTATCTGGGGCACACAGTCTTCTATGTCATAAAAATTATTCATGCATTCAAGATTCTGTCTAATGACTCAAGGTAGAATCTTTAACCTACTGAAAACTTTTTATGCAGAACCAAAAACCTCTTTGCACCATAATGAATACAAGTCAACTATCCCTTGCACACAGACGCCCATATTTATACTTTTTTAGCGCCGCATTTGTGTCATTTTTTGACGCAAAAGCCTCGCAAACTTACAAAATACAATTGTATTTTGTAAGTTTGTGCTGCTTTTGCATTAAAAAGCGGTGCAAATGTGGCGCTAAAAAAGTATAAAAATGGGCCAGATTTACTGTGGAATGCAATCATTTATAACATGTTCATTACCTGTACACAGCTATGTTGCATTAGGAGCATGTGTTTTGTACACATTTACACCCATTAACGGGACCCAAGTTGTACAAAATTATGTAGAAAAGTAATATGGAAGTTACCTGCTACAATGTAAACTGTACAACAAACTAGCACACTCTTTGGATGATGTCATCAGTGATGTCATCAATGATGTTGTTTGAGATGTAATCATTGATGTCATAAATGATGTCATAGAACATGCTTTTAAGCATTGGGTGGGTTTATGGGGGACTCCTGGACGAAGGCTAGGGTGTTAGGGTATATATACCCCACCCCCCTTCCTTTTAATATGTCTGTTCTGGGACTCAGCTGAAACCGAGTCCCAAAATGGCTGGCAACACTTCTTGTTTGAACTGCTGGGAACCAATCAGATCTCAGCAGGAGATCTCCCTGGATCCGCATTTGTAGAGATACACATTTATTTTCCCTATATCATCTCAAAAAGTACTGAACGGATTTACACCAAATAAAAATAGGGTGATGTGCGGACCGAAAGCTACCTTTTTGTCAAATGTGGTGTAATTCCGTCCAGTGGTTCCGGCTGCAGGCTTGTCTAAAGAGTCTATGGGAATTAACATGGGAAAACACACTTTTTTTGACCCCCCGCTTTTTTCTCTACCCCTTCTTGACGGATCATCCCAAAATTTTCCATGCACAACAAGACCCAGCTTAACACATTTTTGGGAAAACTTTGTTAAGATTCATCAAAGATATAGGCAAGTTCAAAAATGCTTTTTCCATGGAAACTAGATCTTAACTATTACTAGAGTAGTTTATAGTCCCTGCCATGCACAGTTTTCTCATCAATAATTTTAATGCAAATGTTAGTGATATCAACGATGTCATAGAAGATTCAAGAGTGATGTAAAATCTGGGGTAATTAGGAGTGCAAGGCGAAGGAGCAAATTATAGTTACCTTAGGGCACAAGCTATAGTTACTTGAAATAAATCTAATTATACCAGCTGAATTTCTATGGGTTTCGGCATGTAAAAGCTGAACCTAACTGTAACGTACCTGTAACCTTTGATCTTTTAGTGAATTTCTAAGGTTTTTTTAAAATTGTATTTCCTTAATATAACATCCCTGTAACATTTGTTTCGTCAGTGAATTTCTAGGGTTTTGTAGGGTTAGGATGCCCATTGCAATGCACGGTGGGGGGGCAGGTTGGACGCAGGGCCTTGCCTGGCGTTGTGCTGCTTCCACCCAAGGTTGCTGCTCCTGCCCCCACTCCTCCTTGCCGTCCAAGTTCATGCCCCTGTTTACTCATTACAGTGGCAGAATAGCCACTGCCATTCCCGGCTGCCCTGAACAGTTAGCTTGCTGCCCTATCATCTTCCTCCCTATCCTCTGTTGTCCCAGTCCATGCACCAGTCCCCTCCCTCCTGCCCTGCCTGGTCCGATGTGCTGCCATTGCCCTCCGTTTACCTTGATGTCCCTGCCCACTACTACTTCTCTTTGTTGCCCAATTCTATGTCCCATCATTGCCCTTGTGCTTAGCCTCTGTGCTTAGCTTGCTGCCCCTACTCTCTTTCCCTTGCCCCACGATGTCTGTGTACATGCCTCTACTTCCTTCTTTTTTCCCACCATGTTCCATAGACCTGCCACTGTTCCCCCATCTACTCTGAGTGTTCTGTTGAGCTGCCACTGCCCTTCCCACCTGCCTAGCCTGGTCAGATGGCTGCAGCCGGTCCCTGCCACCTTTACCCTGCCTGAGTTCAATGCCCCTAGCTCCTCCCTCCTGTCCTCCATGGTCCATTTAGTAGCCACTCCCTTCTTCCTTCCATGCTCTGTTGGGCTGCAACTGCTCCTCCTGCCTGCCTTGTGTGGTCTGTTGTGAAGCCACTTCCCCTGCCCCCTTTTGTCTGTGTCTAGCCCCTACCCCTCATTTCTGTCCTCCATGGTCCATTGTGTATACCCCTTTCTGCCTCCTCTGACCCACCATGGCTCTTGCGCTGCCATTACCCATCCGCTTGCCATGCATGGTCTTCTGTGCTGCCACAGCCCACAACCCAGTGTGGTCAGCTTGCTGCCCCTGAACTCCTCCCACCTTCCCTCCTTGTCTGCATGTATGCCATTACAGTCTCACTGTTGCCCTCCAATGTGTGTTGTGCTTCCAGTGCCCATCCTGTCTGCCCTCCATGGTCACCTGCTCCTGTCCCCAGGCCACCCTGCCCTCTGTTTCCCATGTGCAGGCCCCTATCCCCTCCCTCCTGCCTTGTCTGCTCCATTGGCGTGCCCCTGCCCCCTACCACCTGCCCTCATGGTCCGTTATACTGCAACTGTCCCTCTTGTCTATCCGGTATGGTCAGCTTGCTGCCCTTGTCTCTTTCCCCTCTGCTCTCTGATGTCCATGTGCATGGCCCTGTCCACTGCCTATTTCTTTCCATGGTCTGTTGTGCTGCACTGCCGTCCTGCTTGCCCTATGTAGTGTATTGTGCTGCTGCAACCCCTGACACTTGCCCTGTAAGGCCATTTTAGTGCCCCTGCCTATCTCCCTCCTGCCCTCTGTTATCCAAGTCCATGTCGCTACCCCATTCCTCCCACCCTCCATGATCCAATGTACCACACTTGCCAACATTTTGAACTTGGTAAGAGGGAGATTTTAAAAAAGAAACCTGGGAAATTGATTTTTCCTATAGACTTACATTGAAAAAGAGGACATTTTAGATAGGAGACAGATAAAATAAAGCTCTTTTGGGCTTAAAAACATAGTGAGCCTCCTGCCTGAATCCGGTCTGTTGGCATGTATGGTTGTACTGCCACTGCCTCTTCCTTCTGCCCTCAATGGTCTGTTATAGTGACACAGTCTCTATTGCCTATCCTGCATGGTTGGTTTGTTGCCCCTGCCCCTCTTTCCCCTGCCCTCCACGGTCCATTGTGGTGCTACTGCCTCTCCCGCCTGCCCATCGTGGTCAACTTGTTGCCTCTGCACCCCCCCTGCTCCCAATTATATGAGTCAGTGTCCATGACATCTGCCACACCACAGTATTCTAATGAACAACTAGATTGCTAACATTCTATATTATTACAAAAGTGTGGCAAGCCTGACGTCCTCTTGATGTAATCAAAACTGCAATGCCTAAAGCATTTCCTTTAGAATTTATAAAAAGGATAGGGTCTTCTTTCCACAGAAATTATGGTTAGTGTTCTAAAAAACTAAAATGGGGACATATTGTCTGAGTTTATTTGCTATCTGTATGTTTTTTTATCCAATTGATTACTTGAATATATGTTTCACTTAGAAGAGAGGGTGTGGTATTACAGCCACAGCTGCAGACTTTGCAACCGGGGAGCCAGGTTTAAGTCATAGTGTTAGCTCGACATCCTGTGATCCTGGGTAAATTACTTAGGGCCAGATGTACATAGATGCAATTTTGCATTTCCTAAGTAGCTTCTTTATAGAAATCGCTATTTAGGAAATACAAAATGCTATGTTCCATGATATCGATTTCAAAGTAGGAATCACTATTAGGAAATCGCAAATAAGAAATCCCATGCCATTTGTGACAATGGGCTGTTTTTTTGTTTCCCAAATAGCAATTTCCAATTAGGAAAATGCAAAACTAAGGATGGCTATGGGCAAAAGGTCCCCTGAAATGCACCCCAAAAATAATGGTTTACATGTAGAGCACACATATGCCCAAGGGGCATGTTTGTGATCTATTGCACTTTAAAAAAAGTATTTTGGGGTGCTTTTTTTCAAATTGCACATGCTTCCCATCGACTTGAAGTCGATGTTAATTGCATTTCCTAAAAGGCCAATTCACATTTAGGAAATGCTATTCGGAAGATCATATATTGAGATTTCTACTTGGTAGAAATCGCAATTTGCAATTTCTTAAAGGGCTTTGTACATCTGAGAAACCCATTTAGCATTTCTTAACAGCCCAAAATAGCAGTTTGGACAGCTGAGCCTTAATCTCCCCGTGCCTAAAGCCAAAATGAACGTGTCCTTGTGTAATGTAACTGATGCTCATGTAAGGCACTCCAGCACCTTTGGGTCAGGTCTGCCCTATATAAAACAGCCAAAAAACAAAGACATTAAGGGCCTTATTTACAAGGCCTTTGCGGCACCGTTGCATTACGCAAAGCGTATTAATATTAATTGAAGTGCCTTCATTTAGGTTATTGTAGTAATGTGTTATATTAATGATTTTCCATTACATATTTGTTCTAATAATTATAGGCAATAAGTTAGCGAAGTTTTGGGCCTAGTTTGCACAGTCTCATGTTAAGCTGGTCTGTTTAATAAATGAATGGGAATATACGTCTAGAGAAATCAATGCATGTATTATTTTCACTGCTTTGACCAAACATTAGCAGATGTCTTTAACTTCCTCATGAGAACTGCTTGCTAGAATGTCTTGTGTTAGACGTCGATACATTGTATAGTTTGATGCGTGAGAAAGCGATGTTCCCAGGAGCTAACAATGGATGCACTGACTGGAGCACGGATGGATGCAAAAATATTACCTGACCAGCCTGACGGTGGGAGCAGTAGAAGAGGAGCCAATTATCGACATGTGAAAGACAGTTTAGTTATATCTGAGATTTTAGCTTTTATTTCTACTGGACTAATTGTAAACGTACGATTTCCTGACCAATGGTAATGTGGGAAGTTATTTAGGTGATTTTGACTTAGTCCGACTACGCAGAGAGGAGCGGGCTCATTCCTACTTTGATTTCCTACGTAGATGATTTTATCTTTAACCTTATTGCTTACAATTCTGATGCTGAATGCTGATCCCTTAGATATTGCTTCTTAATGGTTCGGGTAGCTTAGAGTCCCCGTTTCTGAACTATTCCCCTTCATGGTCCATTGCTGATGCTGACCAAACTGATGTCCAACTGACGAAGATAATCGCAGCTTGCTGATCCATATGAGGAGAGGTATAACAAAATGCTATTGTGCTCGTTATAGATAATGTCTTTTGTTTCTAGGTACCAACAGCTATTTTGATAGAGCCAAAGTTAGATGTTTTCCAAATTTATGTTGACTAAATTGTTTTGCACGAAGTCCAAACATGCTATTCTAATCGGAAGGTTAGTTAGGGAGTCCCTGAAATGTTAACAGGTTGCTATTAATGGATGATTGATGTTCCTTAGTTGCTGAATCTAGATGCATGCTATTTCTATTGCGCAGTTATTCTTGCTATTGATTTGTACTGTAATTCTCTTAGGTTTAGTGATCAATGCACTAGCTAAATTGAGATTCTTTAGAAGATTTGGTCAACCAGTGTTGTTCTTGAATGTATACCATTTGGTTTTGAGATTAATTTAGGTGACATTAGCATTGTTAATATAGGGAAATAAACATTCTAATGTTTACATACATTTGTGGTTATTCATGGCTTAATGGTTCATGGTGTGTGAAGATTTCTGACTCCAAAGGTATTTGATGCTGTTTATTGTTGTTGGGAAAGAAATTGCATTGTATTAGAGATTTATGGTGGAATCACTCTAAGCATAGTCAAAAGGTCCATCGAATCTCTTACGCATCCCCTTATCAATAAAACCTTAAAAGACCAAATAAGGACAGACGCGCTAGAGATGAAAATAATTTGCAGATTCGGTAAGAGAAACTGGTGAAAGTTAAGATTTTCAGATTTGATGATACAAAGTGGAGAGAGAATATTTTCTTAAGAACCTACTATGACTTTCCCAGAACCTCAGTGCTTGCCAATTCTTGTTCGAGGATGTTCTCAGCCTTTCAGTGACAGTCTGAATGAGACAGGTTTTGCGCTTTCACAGCTTAAGCAAATCGCAGGTGACTTCTGATGTTTGTGAGGGTTTAGGGAGTCTGCATACACCAAATAGATTGTTTAGGAAGTTTGTGAACTCCAAAAGAAGTTGTTGAAGGAGTTTGCGTACTCCGAAGTGTAAGAGTAGGGAAGTTGTCGAACTTCACATGTGTGTAGCGCTTTGTTCTAAATCATTGTCCATGTGGTTGTTGGTATACGGACCCTGCGTTTTCTAAGACTCCGGAGTGTTGAATAAGTGTATGAGACACTTGGGTAATGTTGTAATTTGTCTGCTTACTAGGTCCATCGAGAGTGGTTGACAAACTCAAGAGTGCGTGCTAAAGTGAGTGAAAGGTTTTCGACTGAGATTTGACGAGTCCTTTGTGCACCAGGACAGACGCAATGATCAGTTGAGAGTGAAATTTGCAGGTCGAATTTTGCTTGTGAATCAGGGGAACTGAGAAAGAAAGAGTAGCTTTCGTCAGTTAAAAATCAGTAAGGTTTCTGAAGAGATTGTGTTACCCTACCTGTAGTAAGCAGACAAATTCTTGTATTGCTTTTAACTTGCTTGCAATATTCGCATTAGTTTTGCGTGAATTTGAGTTGAGGATGGCAAGCCGAAAGACTTTGTCAGCCGCTATACATGTGAGTGTGACGTCATTGGAGCCACGCTGGGATAGGTCGGTTAGTGAGAAGGGTCGCAAACAGATTGGTAGACAACCGTGAAGCGTCAATGGTTGAGAAGGTCGGCGCAAAGGATTTTGGGATTGAAAGTCACTTCCTGATTTGATTGAAAGTAGCGTAAATTATCAAAGATACAAATTTTCAAGCCTTTGAAGAGTGCCTAGGGGGAGATATGTTTATTACAACTAGAATAGGAGTAATGACTCCGTCAGAAGGTACACCAGCCTATATTGTAGTTGAAGAACATGGTGCTGCACCATGTCTTTGGCTGAAGCAATGGTGCAAAGAAACAGAGAAAGATAGGAGCTTGGCATTTCCTGCACATGGAACATTAATTTGAGGATTTTAGAGAATTTGAGGAGAGTACTGTATGATTTGAAACCTAGACCAGCACAATTTGAGGCATTAGCGATTTGGGAACTAGTAGCTGGACAGCAACAGCAATTGAAATTTGAGCGGAGAATGAGGAAAGCTGAGAAGACACTAGCAGAGGGAACTGAGACTTTACAAGGAATTAGCTGTTTCTGGCCATTACACGAGAGAACAGAAATGAGGCCAAGAAGAATACTAAGAGGGATTCTTACCTTTCAAATGACAGAGAGCACAAATCCACAGAGAGTAAGAAGGGGCATATTTATACTCCGTTTGCGCCGGAATTGCGTCGTTTTTTTTTAACGCAATTTAGACGCAAAACTAACTCCATATTTATACTTTGGCGTTAGACGCGTCTAGCGCCAAAGTCCATGGAGTTAGCGTCATTTTTTAGCGTGGACACCTACTTTGCGTTAATTATATGCAAGGTAGGCGTTCCCGTCTAAAAAATCGACTCCGAGGCATGTGCGTCGGATTTATACTCCCGGGCAAAAATGACGCCCGGGAGTGGGCGGGTCTAAAAAACCCGCATTAGCACCGGATTTTAGCGCCTGGGTCAGGGCAGGCGTTAAGGGACCTGTGGGCTCAGAATGAGCCCAGAGGTGCCCTCCCATGCCCCCAGGGACACCCCCTGTCACCCTTGCCCACCCCAGGAGGACACCCAAGGCTGGAGGGACCCATCCCAGGGACATTAAGGTAAGTTCAGGTAAGTGTTTTTTTTTTTTTTTTTTGTGGCATAGAGGGGCCTGATGTGTGCCCCCCTACATGCCACTATGCCCAATGACCATGCCCAGGGGACAGAAGTCCCCTGGGCATGGCCATTGGGCAAGGGGGCATGACTCCTGTCTTTGCTAAGACAGGAGTCATTTCTATGGGGGTTGGGAGTGAAAAAAAATGGCGCAAATCGGGTTGAGGCGAAAAAATTGCCTCAACCTGACTTGCCCCATTTCTTGACGCCCAAGCCCCATATCCCCCTACGCCGGGGCTGCCTGGTGTACGTCGTTTTTTTTAACGCACACCAGACGGCGCCGGCGGCTAACGCCGGCTAACGTCATTCAATAAATATGGCGCCCGCATGGCGCTTCAGAATGGCGTTAGCCGGCGCTAATTTTTTTGACGCAAAACTGCGTTAGCGCAGTTTGGCGTCAAAAAGTATAAATATGGGCCGAAGTCTTTAACATGAGATGAAGAGTCAGATGATGATGACTTTATTTTACAGCTATTGAGAAATTGTCCCCCACCATATGCAGCACATGAAAAGAGCTCAAGTAACAGTATAGACCCTACAGCCCGATATCAATTGAATCCAGATTGAGGTTAGTCATAATATTCCAGCTACTTCAGCAATTCAAAGGCCTACGCTGCAGGTGGATATTCCCAGAATTTATCCAGATGTACCTATTGTAGATACTGCAACAAACCTAGTAGTGCCGACAGAAAAGGTTTACCAGAAGCCGACATTGGTCCAGATAGAGTCAACCCTGAACTTGATGTCCCCTATACAGACATGGACGATCTCGAGATACAACCCCATAATAGGATCACAAACAGAAATGTCTGCATTGATTAATCAGAATACAGGAGCAATGCACCTGAGATATTCAAATGCCAGAGCCAGTCCAGATGCAGTGTCAGTACCAGTTACCATAGGTCCAGTTATAGTGTTGTTCACTCAGGTAAACAACAGGAACAATGAGCAGAAAACCCTGAATCCGGGTGTCGAAAGGGCGAGATATAACGCAAACACAAGAATGATAACTCCCATGAGACCAACATTTGATGGAACAGGTCCGTTAATTGATTTAAGTCCTTTCAGGACTCCTCCAAATAATGAGGTGAGATCATACAGAGGTTCTTATCCAAGCATGGTGACACCATAGACCCCAAACCTAACATTACAGCAAGTGCCAGGTGTAGGCCATAACAACATTTTCATTACAAGGTGTGACAGCTCAGCAGTTAATTGAATGGCTAAAGAAACTGAGTAGAACTCAAGTAGATTCCAGTGGAGGAAGTGCCCTGAATTTGACCAGCCTTAGACTAGAAGCAGAAGACCTAATAGAAGGAACAATGGGGTTGGACAGGATTGACACAGAGAAGATGAGTTGTGTTATTTGTGCAAATTGATTACTAACAAAGCAGGAATGGCACATCTGAAATTGACAGACTTGGCAGGAGATGACGTATGAGAAATATGACGTTGAAATTGAGAAAACGAAGCATCTGAAGAGGAGTTACAGATTAGATTTTGACTCAAAGCATTATGAAAACATGAGAGTCCCTGGAATCAAAATTCACATTAGAGAATTAATTCAGACCATTCAAACATTGGGAGCATGTGACAAATGGGAAGGCAGATGGGTGAAGAAAAGAGACAAGAGAAAAGAGGATTCTGCAAACCTTACTGCAAATGTGAAGCAGGTGGAAGACCCAGTTAAAATTCTACCAATGAGAGAGATTACTGGAGGAAAGTTTGTCCACGTCCATTGGAGCAGAAGTGACATTTTGTCATTTACAAATGATTATCCCAGGTTGATAGAGAAGTCAGTAGAGTGGTACCAGCAAACAGATAGGTCTGTGAAACTCGCAAAATCCCTGTGGGAGGATTTGAACACCCTGTTAGAGATAGTCGTTCCAGCAGACTTATGGGTCGAGTGCAAAAGGAGTGTACATTGGGCAACAAGAGAACCCCAGAGAGATTCAGCAATGGGCGCGCCGTCTCCTGATCAAATGAAATATTACTATAAGGTGATTGAATTTTTGAAAACAAGGATTTTGCCCAAGAGTATTGACTGGCAGAGAATGAACAGGTCAGCCCAGGAAACGAAAGAGTCAATACATGCATACTATGAGAGACTATTACAGGCGTTCAAACATTACAGAGGGACAGAGACAATTGAGCAGAAAAACATGATTCATTTTGTGTTCAGATTTGTTGAAGGATTGACACCCGAAATCAGCCAGATGATTAAGAGTCATTTGATTTGTTGGCAAGCCAAGCTGATTGATGAAGTATTGCAGTATGCCAAAAACTGTAACGACAAGATTGAGTTAAAACAAAGAAAGTTGAAAGAAAAGGCAATTGTGATGCAGATTAAAGCGGCACAGACAGGGATACAGAGAGGTTTTCCGCAACAGCAGCTGCTGGGAAACATGTTTCAGAATCAAGCAAGAGGTAGAGGTCGTGGTGGAATTGGAAGTGTGAACCGTAGTCCTGGTTTGAATACTGTGGTTGTTCAGAACAATATGCAGGGAATGAAGAGATTGTAACCATGTCACATTTGCGGAGGCCTCGGACATTGGAAACGGGAGTGTCAAATGTTAACACAGGAAGGTGTTATCTAGCAAACGTGCTAAATCAATTATTTCCCAAATATGAGAGGACCCAGGATGAGAGGTCACAATACAAATTTTCAAAACAATATGAATCAGGTGCAAGGTTTTTAGCCCATGCAACAGATGCAAATCCCACGTTTGCAAATGCCCCAGTCGCAGCAAATGCAACTGCAAGTTCAAATGATACCTAGGCATCAAATTCAAATACCTCAAGCCCCAATGGAGCTGCAGCATGTGATGCTTCCTCAGCAGGTCAAAGGTTTAATCAGAGTAATAACACAGTACACCAATTCCCGTTACACATTGAGGATGAAGCGACTGATGATTGGGTGAGTGAAAGTTCGGATGAGGAAGAATGCATGTTAGCAGCTTCCCTAGAGGTAGATCAGAAAGGTCCATATGTGAAGAGAAAAGTAATGGGTCACAAAGGCTCATTTATAGTTGACACTGGAGCTACATGCTCAACAGTTAGAAATGAAGAGATTCCAAACCTGCCCCTTTCAGGGGAAACAGTCCACATTGTAGGAGTTGCAAACCAGTATTTGACAAACCCAATTACAGAACCAGCTCAGGTTAAGATTGGCAACTTTAAAGGATTACATAAATTCGTAGTTTGTGACTCGAGTCCAGTATCCTTTTTAGGAAGGGACTTGTTGTACAAAAATAGATGTTCAATTACTTGCTCAAATAATGGAATTGCCATTCAGACAAACGGTGATGATGAAGATTACTTGTCCACAGAAACAGATTGTGACACAGTAAATGAGGAGTACCCCTTGAATAGTTTCTTTCCAGTCTTTACAGTGCGTAATCTTCCTCCTGATTTACAGGGAACGGTTATGATGAAAGTGTGGGATTTTACTGGAAAAGACATTGGTCTAATAAGAGGAGTTGAGCCAGTAAAGATCTCAGGTAAGCCAAATGCGATTTTCCCCCAGATTCCTCAATGCTATATGACACAAGAAACGATTGAAGGGATTGCACCCATAATTGCAGAATTTGTAAACCAAGGTGTTTTAAAAGAAGTGCTGAGCAGCCCATGTAATTCACCGATAATGGAATTACGAAAGCCCTGTGGGAAATTCTGAATTGTTATGATTTGAGGAAAGTAAATGACCTTGTGATTAAATGTTGTTCCGTGGTGCCAAATCCAGCAGTGACTTTGTGATGTGATGCTAAATGGTTCACCGTAGTAGACCTGTCACAAGCATTATTTTCGGTACTTCTTTATGAGCATAGCCAATTTCTTTTCTGTTTTACATTTTTGGATCGAGTCTACTGTTGATGCAGAATTCCGCAATGGTTTTCAGAGTCACCATCCATTTTTAACCAGATCCTGAAGAAGAATCTGGAGACATTGGAAATGCCTTTTCTAATCGACATTGGTACAGTACATAGATGATTTGTTGATTATATCAAAGACAAAAGAGGCATGCAAGTATGATACTATTGCCTTACTGATTCACTTACGGAAAAATGGGCATAAAGTGTCCCCAGACAAATTACAGTACCATCAAAAAGAAGTAGAATATTTGGAACGCCTGGTTGGGACGGGAAATGGGAAAATCTCCAGAGAAAGAGTCACAGCCATATTGCAGATGAATCCCCCAGCAACAGAGAGAGATGTCAGGATGTTTTTGGGAATGGTGAGCTATTGTCGCCAGTGGATTCCCAATTTTTCAGTCATTTCAAAGCCATTGCCGAAGCTGACTCACAAAGAAGTTACTGATCACCTAGTGCTAGATCAGGCCTGTATGAAAGCCTTTACTGAGCTGAGAGAGAGTCTGTGCAGAGCCCCGCCTTTGGGAAGGCCTGATTACACAAAACCATTCATGTTGTTTTGTCATGAGCGTGATGCATGTTCTTTGTCTGTTTTGACTCAAGTCCATGGTGGTGTGAACCACCAGTAGCATATTTTTCTGCTACTTTGGACCTAGTCACAGCAGCTTTACCAGGCTGTCTGCGAACAGATGCTGTGGTTGGACTGAGTCTCACTCAGAGTGAGAGCATTGTGATGGGACATCCTTTGACTGTCATGGTCCCTCACTCCATTGAAGTTTTACTCACCAGAACCAAGACTCAACATTTGACAAATGCCAGGCTGACAAGTTATGAAACTGTCATCCTGGGTTCCCCTAATGTGACATTAAAAAGGTGTACAGTGCTTAACACAGCAACCTTGCATCCAAAAGAAAACACTGAAGGTGACAGATTGAAAGAAGTTGAAGATCACTGTCTAGAAATAACTGATATGTGCACAAAATCGAGACCCAACATTAGAAATACTTGATTAGAAGTAAATGACCAAATTGTTTTTGTTGATGGTGCCTGTTTAAGGGACAACATGGGAACACTGAGAGCAGGATATGCTGTATGCATAATTTCTGGCATACTTGAAGCATCCTGGCTTCGAGGAGTGTACTCTGCACAAGTGACGGAAGTGGTAGCCCTCATGAGAGCATGCCATGTTTCTGCGCAGCTTAAAGTTACCATTTATACAGACAGCCAATACAGATTTGGAATAGTCCACAATATTGGCCAGCTGTGGTCACAGAGAGGTTCCCTGACCTCTTCTGGTTCACCAGTTAGAAATGGTGAAAGAATCCATGACTTGTTACAAGCTATTCAAATGCCTGAGAAGATTGCTGTGGTGAAATGCAGTGCACACCTGAAATCACAAGATTTTGTGTCAATGGGAAATGGATACGTGGATCAAGTCGTAAGGTTTTGCACATTGAACTGTATATCGTTCAAAGATAAATGTAATTTGTTACCTGAAGAAGAAATGTGCCCAAGCTATGCATTACATGTTATAGATACTTTGGAAGAATTGAAAGCGTTACAGGATAGTGTTGACAAAGATGAGAAAAAGAATTGGATAAAGTTAAAATGTGTTCAACATGAAGATGACGTCTAGGTGTCCGGGGAGAGACAAGTGGCTCTGCCTAATAGTTTGTTGGCTCAAATGGCAAGATATTGTCATGGTCAAGCACATGTTGGGAGGGATGCAATGGTCCATACCTTTAAACAATCTTGGTTCTATCCAAAGTTTAGACAGGTTGCCGAAGCAGTTTGTCATTGATGCATCATCTGTCAGCAAATTAACATGGGTAAAGGGACAGTGGTCAATTTGAGCCACATTGGAAGAGTAGGAGGTCCATTTAGCAGAATGCAGATGAATTTCATTGAAATGCTTGTGTGTGGAGGATTGAGATATGTGTTGGTGATTGTTTGTATCTTTAATCATTGGATAGAAGCTTACCCTACTGGAAGAAATGACAGCCTCACAGTAGCAAAGTTACTGCTTAGGGAACTGATACCACGTTTTGGGTTTCCGGTCTCTTTAGAATCAGATAGAGGAAGTCACTTCAACAATGAAGTAATTAAATTACTATGTTCAGCTTTAAGCATTGAGCAGAAGTTGCATGGTAGTTACTGCCCTGAAGCCTCAGGACTTGTGGAGCAGATGAATGGTACCTTGAAGAATATATTGAAAATGTGTGCGTCCACGAATCTTAAATGGCCTGATGCACTGCCTTTAGTTCTGATGACTATAAGAAATATACCAAACAGGAAAACAGGATTTTCACTGCATGAAATCCTCGTAGGCAGAGCAATGAGGTTGCCAGCAGTTCCTGCCAATGCTCTTGTGAACATGACAGATGCTATGGTTTTGGACTACTGCAAAGGTCTGGCTGATGGGGTTAACTCTTTCTTTCATCATGTGGAAGCCACCATATTGCAGCCATCACAAGATCAAAGCCACAACCTGAGGGCGAGAGACTGGGTTGTGATCAGAAAACATGTGAGGAAGACATGCTTCGCGCCTTGTTGAAAATGCCCTTATCAAGTATTACTGATTTCTACTACAGCTGTGAAGTGCTCTGGAATTCCGAACTGGATCCATGTCAGCCATACTCGGATAGTACAGTGTCCGTCGGACAATGAAGAAGAGTTGTTGAGAGTACCAAAAACATCCAGACAAAACCCAGACTCAGAGAAAGAAACAGGAGAATCAGAGACTGAATCTGAGCAAACTGAAAGCGGTTCAAATACTCTTGTGAGAGATGAAGCAGAAGAAATACAGGAGAGTAAAAGTGAACAAACCTCAACTGAGGTAGCAGGAGAGTCTAGTCAGAGGAGGGCTCTCCCAGAAGCAGACTGTCTTGAAAGACAAATAGAGCAAATGACAGACCCCGAGGGGGAAGGAGTTGAGGCAGATCAAAGCCAAAACTATCTGGCTCCTCCTGAACCAGTCGCAGGTACGTCAAGAGAAAATCCTGCAGAACATAGAGAAATTGCAAGTCCGACACTGAAAGGAGCATTGACAAAAGGTCCACTGAAAGGAGATAAGTGGCTGAAGTCACAAGCAAAGAGAAAAGAAGCAATTACAGTGACAACAATTGAGGAAGAAGTAGATACAACAAGAAGAGAAGATTTGAGTGAAGAAGAGTTAAATGGAGATCGAAGATTGAAAAGAAAGAAAATTGCAAATCGAAGGTACGCAGATCCTGAATGGGCGTATGCAACGACAAGTGAGTGGCAGAGTAAGTTTTTTTCTTTTTGTTTTGATCAAGACATTCCAGGTCAATATTTTGGCATGTGAAGAAGAATTAACTGTACTTTGCAAACTGTGAATCCGAGAAAAGTGTAAAAGAGAGTATTGAAAGTAACTGGAAGAAACTTTTAAGATAACCTGATTTGACAAGCTGCTAAACCGATTTTGACACGCTATCTATTTTTGGCAAAGGGTCCTGGAAGTAAGGCTGAAAGCTGAAAATAACTGCTAAAGAAGATTGAAAATTTGTTGTTGATTTTTGCTGCATAGTTATAATTTTTCTTCTACTTTCTGATTCTTTACAGATCAGGAGTAACCTTAGCCAACAGGGTAAGAAGAATAGGTGCTGTAAATACATGGGTATTGGTTTGGCGATTGTATGTATGATATTGTGCTTGGTGTTGATTGTGAGTATGACTCTTCTTGACAGGATATGAAAACCATACCTTAACTTTAGAGACAACTACTGCACTCACAGAAGTAGATAAGTTTAGGATAGATGAGAAATATTTGCACGTAGATAGTACTCAAGGAGAACTTTCTTCTAATGTTTTCTATCGCTTAGTGCATGAATAAGTTGAAACGATGGATGCAAGAGATTGTTATGTCTACACGCAGATTCCGTCATCAGTAGAGGAAGGAGTTACTTACCATAGTTTGCCCCTCACTTATGGAACAAGTTGTAGTCTTTTACTAACCAGATTCTATAACCAGGAGTACAGTAAGTACTTCTACTCGAACTATGATGTAGTATTTTTGTTTGTCCCTATAATGAAGTACCTGAGTAGAGTAGCTACAAAAACACTTTAGAGTTAGTGAGAAGATTTTTGAACCAACATTGACATTTGGCACTGCTTATGCACATCGGAATAATTTAATATGCTTGCTGACACCTATAGAAAAGAGCTTCTTAGATCGGACAAATGATAGGAGAAAGGTATTGAAAGAAAGATTAGAAAAGAGCTTAGAGAAAACATAAAGCATAAGGGAGGTTAGCTTTAGATGCACTACACATAGGAAAGCTTTGTGTATATAGGCCTAAATCTAGAACTGATACATTGTTTGTGGGAACGAATGAGTGTAGATATGTGATTTTGTTTCAGAGTAAATGGACGTTCATGTTAAGTGGACAAGACCCAGCAACTCCAGGAGTTTATTACATCTGTGGACAAAATGTGTTTTACCATCTTCCTAGAGGATGCATGGTACATGTTACTTGGGGATAGTTTTCCCAAAGATTTATCAACTTGAGAATCTGATTAAGATAGCTAAAATGACTGAATTACATCACGCTAGACAAAAGCGAGAATCATATTCTGGCGTAGTTGGAGACATATTTGGAGCAATAATTCCTTCAGTAGGAGTTATTCTAAATTCTTTGAAAATCCGAAAGTTGTCTACTATTATGGATAACATGCTGACCAATTTTTCAGGAGCCACGATTCTAATGGAAACAGAAATGGCTGCGGTACGATCTATGACTCTTCAGAACCGCCGATAGACATCTTTTTAGCAAAGGAGGGCGGAGTTTGTAAAATGTTGAATCCGCAACATTGTTGCTCATATATACCTAACCACAGTAAAGAAATTAGAAGCCTTATTAACAATTTGACTAATGATAGCTTTGATTTGAAAGAGCTGAAAGAACCTGCAGTTTGGGAAAATGTTAGCAAGGTTTTGCTTCCGTGGGAAATTGGCTTTGCAACATAGGAAAAGGGATAATATTGACAATAACACAAGTAACATTGATTATTGTGATTTGTATAATTGGAGCATGGGGAATATGTAAATTGTATCAGGTAATAAATTAAAATGAAGAAATTGGAAAATGATCAGAGGGGGGAAGAAATTAAAATGAATAAACTGTTCAGGGAAAATTCAAAAAGGGAAAGAAGAAATAAAGGTTATAGGGAGGACAAATTTTAGATGAACACACATTTGGAAGATGTAAAGTATGATGACATATTTAGTCACAAGAGGAGGGATTGTGAACGCTGAGTTTATTACTAATGGATTTTATGTATTTTGGATTATGAATCTGAATAGAATTTGACTAACATAGAAAATAATGTGCGACATGAAAAATGTGCCCACTTGAGTGACTGTCATTAAAGTATGAAACGTCAATAATAAATGCTTATTAATATTAATTAAAGTGCCTTCATTTAGGTTATTGTAGTAATGTGTTATATTAATGATTTTGCATTATGTATTTGCTCTATTAATTATAGGCCTTATGTTAGCAAAGTTTTGGGGCTAGTTTGCACGGCCTCATGTTAAGCTGCCCTGTTTAATAAAATTGTGGGAATATATGTCTAGAGAAATCAATACATGTATTATTTTCACTACGTTGACCAAACATTAGCAGATGTCTTTAACTTTCTCATTAGAACTGCTTGCTAGAATGTCTTGTGTTAGATGTTGATACATTGTATAGTTTGATGCATGATACAGCGATTTTCTCCGGAGCTAACAATGGATTCACTGACTGGAGCATGGATGGATGCAAAAATGTTACCTGACGAGCCTGACAGTGGGAACAGGAGAAGAGGAGCTAATTATCGACATGTGAAAGACAGTTAAGTTATATCTTAGATTTGAGCTTTTATTTCTATTTTACTAACTGTAAACGTATAATTTCCTGCCCAATGGTAATGTGGAAAGTCCTTTAGGTGATTTCGACTTGGTCCGACTACACAGAGAGAAGCGGACTCATTCCGACTTTTATTTCCTCCGTAGAGGATTTTATCTTTAACTATATTGCTTACAGTTCTGATGCTGAATGCTGACCCCCTAGATATTGCTTCTTAGTTGTTCGGATAGCTTAGAGTCCCCGTATCTGAACCATTCCTTTTCATAGTCTATTGCTGATGCTGACCGGACTGATGTCCAACTGACAAAGATAATTGCAGCTTGCTGATCCATATGAGAAGTATAACAAAATTCTACTGTGCTTGTTATAGATAATGTCTTTTGTTTTTAGGTACCAACAGCTATTTTGATAGAGCCATAGTTAGATGTTCTCCAAATTTATGCTGACTAAATTGTTTTGCATGAAGTCCAAACATGCTATTCCAATTGGAAGGTTAGTTAGGGAGTCCCTGAAATGTTAACAGGTTGCTATTAACAGATGATTGATGTTGCTCAGTTGCTGAATATGCTATTTCTAGTGCGCCCTTATTCTTGCTATTGATTTGTACTGTAATTCACGAATGTTTATTGAACAAAGCACTAGCTAAATTAATATTCTTTAGAAGATTTGGTCAACCAGTGTTGTTCTTGTATGTATACCATTTGGTTCTGAGATTAATTTACGTGACATTAGCATTGTTAATATAGGGAAATACACATTCTAACTTTTACATAAAGGTGTGCTTATTCTTGGCCTAATGGGTCATGGTGTGTGAAGATTTCTGACTCCAAAGGTATTTGATGTTGTTTATTGTTGTTGTGAAAGAAAGTGCGTTGTATTCAATATTTATGATGGAATCACTCTAAGCATAGTTAAAAAGTCCATTGAAACCACTAACGCGTCCCCTTATAAATTAAACTTTAAAAGACCAAATAAGGACAGACGCGTTAACACACTTTGGTGATATTTGTGCTACATTAGGGCTCTTTTTTCTTTGCCATCTCGGGAGACTTATTTGTTATGAAGCTTCCTAACCTCCTCATTTACTGCAATATCCTCAGTAGAAAATGCTTTCAGTGTTTGACTTTGATTCCATCAAGATGGCGTTCAGATATGTCACACTTTTGGCATAAATTCAGAATGTTAGCACTGTATTTGCGCATTAAAACACTGCAAGCTGCTGATCACCAGGGAGTTAACTGGCAGTCTGCTGTTGGTGTTGAAAGTGCATGTTTCAGTCTGCATGTCAAAATGTTTTAATGAAATAGACGAGGAAGATATTTGAGAACTGACTTAACACGTGTCCTAATTCTAATTTCCACAGCACTAACCATAATTTCTATGACAAAATTAACACCCTCATTTTGTTCGTTTATAAATTAAGGCCCATATTTATACTTTTTTAGCGCCGCATTGTATTTTGTAATATTGCGCTGATTTTGCGTAAAAAAACGACGCAAATGCGGTGCTAAAAAAGTATAAATATGGGCCTAAATGTTTTAAGTTTTACCAGTTTGATTCAATCAAGATGGCTTCAGGTGTGTCACAATTTTGTTATAAGACTAAACTGTTAGCATTCTAGTTGTTCTTTAGAACCCTCTGGGGAATCAACTGACAGACTGCTCCTGTTGGAATTTCATGTTTTGCTGACAATGTCAGATTTCATTCTCATATGGCTGAGAAAGATAATGTGCATTCACAGAAAATATGCTCTTGTTTTAGCTTCTGGAGCACCTTCCATAACCTCTAAGGGAAAATCATGGGAAAACAGTTTTCTCTCTAACATTATTCATGAAATCCCAGCTGGGTAAAATCACCTTAGAACACACCACAATTCCTAAAAGAGTATGATACCATCAACACATGATTTATATCGTAAGTGTTGTTACCCTTTATATGATCTCCTTTTTGTGACCCTTAAAACCTGCCATTCAGTACAATGCATTTCAATGGGGTGCCATCATGTATATGGATACCAAGATGGCTGCCATCACTTTCTGGTTGAAGTGCTGACAGCTAATCAGATCTCACCATGAGATCTGTGCTTATGCTCCGCCCAGATATACAAATTTGGATTTCCTTCAATATCTTGAAACCTACTGAACATATTTACACGATATTTACTGGAGCTCCACACAGTAAGACTGAAGCTCAGTAAGTTCTTCACCCACAATTGCTGTTACATATTCTGGCTGCCAATACCCATATATTGGATATACATGGAAAGGCCGGGTCTGTGATGCTGACCCCTATGGTGATGCTATAAAACTAACTGAAAGACAATACTTATAATG
Source organism: Pleurodeles waltl (assembly GCF_031143425.1). Taxonomy (NCBI): domain Eukaryota; kingdom Metazoa; phylum Chordata; class Amphibia; order Caudata; family Salamandridae; genus Pleurodeles; species Pleurodeles waltl. The sequence goes on from NC_090448.1 coordinate 423,273,886, forward strand.
GACAAGAAACACCACCTAGTTTGTCAGCTGAGATCATGGATCCTGGCAATCAAACAGGAACACGCAGGGCAATAACAGCAAGGTTGTAGAACTAAATACAATGACAATGGCTAGCAAGGAGGAGTGCTGAACAGGAAAGAAGGGAAAACAAACAGCACACTTGGCAGAAGTAAGTAACAAACATACAAGACAACTAGAAGCAAGAAAGCAGGAAAACAGCATGTGGGTGCATGAGGGTCTGAGTGGGTCTGAGAGTGAGTGCGTCAGTGTCTGAGTGGGTCTGTGAGTGACTGGATGAGAGTGTGAGTGGATCTGTGAATTTCTGAGTCAGTCTGTGACTGGGTGCGTGAGGGTCTGAGTTGGTCTGTGAGTGGTTGTGTCAGTGTCTGAGTGGGTTTGTTAGTGGGTGCATGATGGTCTCAGTGGGTCTATGAGTTGGTGCATGTGAGCCTCAGTGGGTTTGTGAGTGGGTGCATGAGTGTCTGAGTGGGTCTGTGAGTGGGTGCGTGAGGGTCTGAGTAGGTCTGTGATTGGGTGCATCAGTGTATGAGTAGATCTGTGAATGGGTGCGTCAGTGTCTGAGTGGGTCTGTGTGTGGATGCATGAGGGTCTGAGTAGGTCTGAAAGTGGGTGTGGGAGTCTATGAGTGGGTCTGAGTGGGTGCATGAGTGTCTGAGTGGGTGTGGGAGTGGGTGCATGAGTCTCTAAGTGCATGTATGAGTGAATGAATTAGTGTATGAATGAGTGTGATTTTTTTAAACTTATTTTTGCTTATTTGTGATTAATCTCTATTATTCTCGATTAATCTAGATTATTCTCGATTAATCATGAATATCACGCATGGTGAAGAAAAATCATTTTAAACCCATAATTTGACCCTCAAACACCCCTGGTATCACACTCCTGGGGTCAGGGTTACCTCCACCTTGACCCCTTAAGCTACTTTTCATTTTGCTTTTCAGCCCCAGGGACCCTTTCCTGTAACATAAAATGGCAGCTGCAACTTTCTGTTCAGGTTGTTGCCAGCCAATGACAGCACTTCCATTTGCACGCACATTTGCAAATATTTGCGATATATTCGCGAGCTCAGATATACAAATTTGGATTTTCTTTAATTTCTCATAAACTACAGATTTACACCAAATAAGTGAAAGTGTATGCTGTGTACAGAAAGCTAGCTTTCTGCCAAATTTGGTGTAATTCCGTCCAGTGGTTTGGGCTGAAGTTGTGTCTAAAGGTCCTATGGGAACATGAGAAACCCCCCCCCTTTTTCTCGGCCCCTGCTTGACAGATCACCCCAACACTTTCGAAGTGCAACAAGAATAACTGGGAGACTTGTTTGGGAACATTTTGTGAAGATTCATCAAACGGTGCCAAAGATATAGGCAAGTCAAAGAAACACTTTTTCTATGGAAACATAGTCCTAACAATAACTACTTAGTGGCGACTGCCACTAGGTAATATATATATATGTATATAGTTATGTTTTGAAATCCACCCTGAAGCTGCCAAACCACATCGAGCGGGTGCCTCTATCAGTGAGGGTGGCTAACGCAATTAATCCCAAAAGCCTCTCTAACAAGAAAAATGATGGGCACTCTGGGGCACTTTTTTCTTCCAGTGACGGACGTGTTTTGGCACTTGACCGTCCTCAGTGTCAATGATGTGCACTTAAGCACCACCCTTTAAAACAACTAGTGATTGAAAACAAATCATTACAATAAAAAGAGGATTTCATCATGGCACCAGTCTGAGTAAAAACTTCCACAATGACGGCAGACATCTTAGACTTACTACTATTGTTACAACTTTCATACATTAATGGCAAAACAAATCATACACACCCTAAACATGTTGCATTACTCTCATCATTATCATGAGATGACTTATCCATTGAAATGCATTTCTGCATAGGGTTAAAAAAATAAGGTAATAATTCAAAAAGGTATGTGAATTTTATCGGTCTTTAAATTGTTAGCCCTATCTTTTTGATAAATGTTTTCTCACTCCTCATCGTTCTCCAAAAACATCCTTTGCCTGAAGCATTCCATTGAGTCACTAATCACTTATAAAGCCTGTCTTTGGCTGCCACCTAGATTATCATTATAAAGCACTCTCATGGGAGCCTGTTCTCCTTCTGATCTACTCATTACCCATAAAAGGTTTTCAGTGAATATACACATATATATGTATATATATATATATATATATATATATATATATATATATATATATATATATATATATATATGTGTGTGTGTGTGTGTGTGTATATATATATATATATATATATATATATATATATATATATATATATATTTAAGTCTACAGTACTTTAGAAAATAGATCTGCTGGTTTGATAATAACTTCATCACAGTTTGACAAAACTTTCCAAAAACAGTCTCAACCATCTCAGCTTCTTCCTGGAAGGTTTAAGGGTGATCCATCAAGCGGGGGCCAAGAAAAAGGGGAAGTCCCAAAACATGTTTTTCCTCTGCAATTTTCCATAGAAAAAATGAACAGTAATACAAAAAAAAATGGCTGTACAGACTTACACCAAATATGGAAGAAAGCTACATCTTTATCAAGAAAGTGTGCTTGTTGTGATTTGGTGTAAATCCATTCAGGGGATTCATGAATATTTAAGCCCGTATAGGAGCCACAAAGCCAACAGATGTAAAGCTTTGATCTCAATAGCTGCAGTCAACATCAACAAAGAAGTTGCAATAGCCATTTTAGGGCTCGGGAACTCAGGGGCATATTTATGAGCCCTTACGTCGCCGTTGCCTCAATTTTTGTGACACAGCAGTGGTGCAAACCTTGAAATCATATCTATGAGACTAAGCAAAGCCGCTTTTGGTGGTTTTAAATGGCCTCATATATATCGAGTGAGGCAAGGCAGCGTTAATCACTGCATTGCTTTGCTCTGTACAAGGGAGGCGTTACATGGGCGTTGAGGTGGATGTTCCCACGCAAAGAGGAAGAAGCTTGCCAGGGTTGTTTTTGTACAGAAATTTGCCCCTTCCGGCACAAAAACAATCCTGCCTACAATGCAGACACCCTTGCAGCATTGTGCAAGGGTGTCTGCATTGGTTTCATTCTGCCAAATGGCACCAGCGCAGTGGGAAAGTACAGGAATGTGCCATGTTGCTTAAATAGGGCACATTCCTGCACTTTCCCTTTGACTCTGGGCCAAAAAGTCATAATTATGCTCAAGTCCCCTGCTCTGAAGAAAGAAACATAAAAAAAATATTTAAAGGGACAGAGTCGGGAAGCCCTGACCACCTTGGCCAGGTGGGTGGGTCCCAGTGGGACCACCCCCACCCTGGGGACAAAATTACATTTATTTTTACTGCATGGAATCGTGGTTCCACTATCATTTTTTTCCAAAAAAAGGGTGAACTTCATTTTTAATGTTTATCCACTTAGGTGGGTCAGTGGCTGGGGGGGGTGGTGAGGGAGGGATTAGCTAATCATTAATGCATTAAAAAAAGAAGAGGAGGCATTTGTGTGCTCCTCTCCCCAAGCCATCCAGTGGCCCTTGGGACCCCACCCACAGGAGCCTGCGGTGTTATTTTTGGAGAGGGTACATGGGTCCCCTCATCTCCGAGGCATGGTATGGCCCCGTGACCCAGAAACCAGCTGTGTTATATTTTGGGGAGGGGTTATGGGCCCCCCTCCCAAGCCATAGTATGGCTCCAGGAACCCAACTCTCCGGGACCTAATGCATATCAGTGTCCTGGTGACCCCATACCTCGGGCCATTGTTGTTCCCTGCCTGCCATAGTGTGAGCAGGGAAGACTTCACCGCTTCCCTTCAGCACTACCAGAAAGGCTACCTCCATGTGGGGGCAGAAATATATCTCCCTTGCCCATGCACGGTGGGAGCACCAAGAAAAGCAGCTCCCGCTGGGCGGTATCAAACTAGTGAAGCCGGCTCCCACCATGGGTGGTGACAATGGAGCAGGTGGAGCTGCAAGGACCATGGGCCTCGCCCCGTGGCCCCGAACAAAAACAAATTATGTAAGCCCCCACTGGGACTTGGACACAAGCCATTTAAAAAAAAAAAGTGCACCTGCCTCCCGAGCTGGAAGACCAACAAGATGCTGGATGGACCTGCCCCCGTGGCACTCAACATTTCATATTGTTATTGGGTACTCAGGGGCCGAGGCACCCATGAAAAACAAAATGAAAGATTAAATATATAAAAACAGTGCATATATCAAATGAGTGGAGTAATCTCTTATTTCATATTCGCTGCTCCTGCTGGGGTGCAACCCATAATACCCTGCAAGGGTTGCTTAGGTGTAGTTTTCATTCTTCTTGATGCCCAAAAAAAGAAAATCAAGGGGCACCACCAACCATTTTTTTAAATGTTGTGGCGGCTGCAGAAAGTAGAGTAAGTTTCCTGGGTCATTGAGTACACGACACCTGGAGAATATACTATCATTTGTAGGGCACTCCTAGCTGCAGCTGTATTTTTTTGTAGGTGGAAAGCATGGACCCATTGTGGTTGGTTGTATGGCTGCATTTTATGCCTTAAAGAGTATTAAAGAAAAACACAAGCACATGTTATGGTTGTTTTGAGTTCTTTATCCAGTCTTCAAGCAAACGTTCTGTGTTTGAGCCCTCTGCCTTCTTAGGGAGGTCCATCGTTCGAAGAATATTGCACTTGGACGTCCCCTCCAATCTCATCTTGTGTATCTTATTATCACCTAAAATTCTGCCACTTCCCCTTTAGTTGAGGTACGTACGTCTGCTGACAACTCCTTGACAGTGGTTTCCATCATCGTCACTCTTGTTGCTACCTTTCACAGATCTGTCCTGACCAGGTTCAAGTCCATTGCCACAGGCTCTATGTACATCTCCAGTAAAGTTCTAGAATTCTTAATGGCCTCACATGCATCTCCAGTGGTGTGCATTGACATTTTATTGCTTCCATCTAACCTGTGTCAGGGACTGTGTGGCAGAGGCTCAGTGCCTGTCCCTGCCACCCTAGTGCACACAGCCATCTTGTTGACTCGAAACGATTTGCCAGTCATATATTTCACCATGATGTCTCAGTTTTTGAACAATGTTGCATCAGCATCTCCACCACACAAAATGGGTAGTACTTACCTTGTGGCTCATTTGACTATGTTGCTCTTTTACCCAGTCTGGCTGAAGCATAACACCAGGCTGAACATGGTCATTCACGCCCCTACTGTAACCCACTCACAAAATAAGTTTTTTATTATCAAGTAAATCTAATCTATATGCAGCTGAACTATGCATGCATTGTACTTCCTAGGGACAAATTGTACCTTGTTTCCCCTATGTTCCCACCACTGCACAGTGCTTTCCACTGTATGGCCACAAGACAAGTTCAGCACAGTATCCACTGTTGATCTTTCAGCAGGGCATGAGTCCAGTAACTTGTAAATATATGAAGCTTTCACTTCAGTAGAGAAATTAGGAGAAGAAGTGATATCTTGATAGAGTTGAGCAGGAGATTGGAGAGAAGATACAGACTGTGTTAATGTATCTTTAAGTAGGTCATATTTGACTTTATTGTCTGGGGATACATAAAAAATGGATTGTAGTTTGGAAAATGAGATGAACGAGTTATCTGAGAGTAACTGATTGATAGTAATAATACCCTTTTGTAACCATTCTTTCCAGAAAAGTATTCTATTCTTCAGTTTCATGTTGTATTGTACCAAATGGCATAGAGTCTAAATGATTGGAGAGGAGTAAATAATTTAGTGAGTAAAGGTTTAGTCAGAGAAACAAAAAGGGAGACAGTAGGGGACAAGAAATGTCTAGACAGACCTGATTGATGGAGCAGGTGATTACACTGGTTTGCTCTAATCCGTTCTATAAAGTGCTTGAAGATATACAATCTTCAGACAAAGAGGTCCAGACATGTTTAAGGGTAAAGGCAGAGTTGTATCTATGCATGCTGGGAAAATTGATTCCTTCTTGGAATTAAGGTTGTTGAAGTCAATGCAACAAAATGCCTACTCTCTTTTTATTCCACAAGAGCTGTATTCATATACTATTGTTTGATTAAAACATTTTTGAGGAAATTTCACCAGGAGCACAGAGAGATAAAAATGTATAATTTACTGCGTCATCATTTTGATGGTGCCCAACATACCCCACCAACACACAAATAAAGGTGACCATCTTTCAGGCAAACTGAGTATGTTCTGTTTTAGTGTGTCCATGGTAATAGAATTTGTGTCTCGCATGGAGTTACAATATCTTATACCTAAGAATATTATGTGTTTTGAATTCAATGTAAAGCCAGGAGTATTAACCATATTTAAGACAATAATGTTTACAAGGCAATACCTCCAATTTTTCAATGTTACGTGTTTACGCAGAAACAGCAGAATATTCTGACAATAAATGAAAAAATTCAGGAACTGTGTGTACTGGATCAGACGTGAATAGTAATATATCATCTGTGTATGCTGTAAATTTAACCTCCTTAATATCCTTGTTTTTATAACCTAAGAATGCAGAGGATCTGTGTATTTTGTTTCAGGAAAGGTTCTAGAGATGAAATCTACAATAAAGGGGATAAAGGACATCCTTGTAAGGTACTTCTGTGTAGCAGAAAATATGAGAATTGCTGACCATTTACAAAAAATAGAGGTGGTGGGAGAGGAGTCAAGCAAGCTAATATGTTTTAGAATTTAGAGACCAAAACTATGCCATTGTAGAGCTCAAAAATGAATAATACCAATGAACGCGATCAAAAGCCTTCTACGCATCTAAGGCAATTGCTGCAGCAGGATCTTTAGAATGGGAGGGTAGGTGGATGACATTTAAAAATATTCCAGGATTGTCAGTAATATATCTGCCTTTAAAAAATCCTAATTGTTTAATGCCAATTAACTCAGGAATAAGTATGTTAAGGCACAGAGCTAAAATCTTTGCAAACATTTTACAATCTGTGTTGTTTAATGAAATAGGATGGTGATTCTTGCATTGACATAACTCCTTACCTTTCTTAGGATTAAACAGAGCATAGCTTCAGAAAAAGTACCTTGTGTCTTGTTCACTGAAAGAAAACATTGACATGATAACAGTAGTTTCGGAATCAGAAGGGCAGAAAATTGAGAATGAAATTCTACAGAAAAAAATCTGGGCCAGGTGCTGGGTAGTTTATGGAGGATAGCGTTAATTTCTGGAATCAAAATATCTGCTTCAAGTGGACAGAGATCAACTGTGCTGGAATTTAGGGATAGAGTCAAAAAGTCATTTAGGGCCTATGTTGATGAAAATTCTGGAGTATAAAGTTGGGTGTGCCCTGATCCATAAGGTGTCTAATACCTAGTTGGTCTTGAATCATAGTTATTTTAGAATTTTGCCTTTTGACTTTAAGGTAATTTGCCAGTAATGTATCGTCCCTATTGCATCCGCTATAATATTTGGCATTAATATGTAGCATGGCCCCACAAGCACTTCAGTAGACTTGCTATTAACTTCTAATTTAGCCTTATTTATTCAAACTCGAACATTTTTATGATAAGAAGAAACATATTCATGCTCAAGATCTCTGATCTGACGTAACAAAGTAGAAGATTCCTTTAATGACAACTTTTTCTTTGCTGCCACATAATCAATAATGAAGCCTCTGGCTGTTGTTTTAAAGGCATCCCAAATATAATACATATTTGTATCTGTAATTTGATTAAAAACAACATATTCTGTGGCAACTTGTTCAGATATTTTACAAATATGAGATGCTTTATTAAGGTGTTATTACATCACCAATATTTAGAATGTGTAACATTAAACATGAGATCTATATCAATTGTGACTGGAGCATGATCAGAGATTAAAATTGGACAATCTCTGCCTTGACTAAGGATTATAAAATGATTTGAGTTACAAACATGATATCAATCCTAGATTTGTACTGATGTACTGGGGAATAGAACGGGAAACCTAAAACATCAGAATTTAGATCACTCCATGCAACCACCAAACCCCTTGAAAGAATTAATGTTTTAAAGGCTTTTTTGAATTTTATTCAGTATGTGTTTTGGACTGAGAGTTTCTATCTATGAATGGGTCCATCAATTGGTTACAATCCCCACCTACAATCAAATTGTCATTAGGACAAGAGCGTAGCAATTTTGAAAAATTGTCCCAAAACTGAAAGTCCACGCCAGTGGGTCATATACATAACATATGGAAATTGGTATATTATTTACTTTGAGAGTGACAAGAAGCCATCTACCCTCGCTGTCTGTGATGGCGGTGCCAAAATCCAGATTGAGGGATTTATGGAATACAGTGAGAACACCATTTTTATTATTAGTATCAGGTGAACATAGAACATGACCCATCCATTGTTTCTTTAATGAAGCAATATCCTCATGTTTCTTGGTGGAGAGCAATTTGGCAGTTTTGCATACATAAGTGTGTGAGAATGTTTTTTTTAATAGGATTACAGAGTCCTTTAACATTCCATGAAACCAAGTGGAGATTATTTATACAATATAATCACAAATAAGAAAATGTTATTAATATAGCTGTAAACGAAGGGGAAAGAGAGAAAGGTAAGAATAGAAAAGAATAAGGCAGGAGAGACTGGGGTACCCCCATAATACTGACGAGGAAATAGCAAAGGCCTGAAGGCTGTAGTCAATAAAGTTGGAGAGTGAGATTAAGAATAATAGAACCTGGAGAGGATGAAACAAAAACGAAAGACGTCCAGCCACAGGATACTCCTCTACAAAAAGGGAAAGGTGATGGATAAGTGTTTAAAAGATGGATTTGAAAAAAAGTAGATATGCAACACTTTAAATAAGCATACACACAATGAAGGAGAACAAATAGGACCACTCACCAAACAAAATGAGATCAACAAGGAAATGATGTGTGAAAAGGTAGAGAGGCATGAAGACACAGGATACAAAACAGTTCTGTCTAAACATCTTGAACAAAAACAGTATCTGTAAAATAAGGTAGTAAAATAGTGAATGGAAAATAAGATAATACAAGTACTTGCATACCATGAAAGGAAATGTGACTATAACATAACAAAAAATAAAAAATCGAATCTTCTCAGTTTCCATTCCTTCTTTCTTATGAAGGAAAATACATTTCTTTATGTATTTGGGATTGTCAAAGGTTATTATTTTATCTTTAAAAGTAGTCCTGAAGAGACAAAGCTGAATCAATCCAAAATGAGCATTCATGGATCTTAAATTTGGGTGGAGATCCAGAAATTCCTTTTGTCTGCTGGCCAAGACCTGTGTGAAAAAAATGTTTTGACCAGACCATAACATTTGTTTCTGTTGCTTGGCAGCATATTAAATCAATTATTGCAACAAAAAAACAAACATTCCCATGTGGCTTGGCTGGAGGAGATTTCACTAAGGATTGTGGGTCCACATAATGTACTTGTTATATGTTGAGAGGTAAACCATCTTTAATACCAACAATCCTAGGAATATTGGTTTGAAGAAAAGTAATAATATCAGAGCCATCTGAGCCTTCAGGAACTCCGTAGATTCATAGATTGTTACACCTGTTATGATTTTTCAAGTCCTCTGTTTGTTTCTGAAATCGTGATATTTTCTTGGACATTGAAACCACTTTGGCTGCTATATTCTGAGCATCACTTCTTCTCTGCTGCACTTCAGAGACCCTGGACTCCAAACTAGGCCATTTCTATTTCTCTGGAGAGTGATGTTCGTTTCTACAAGGGCAATGGGGATTTTGTTGGAGAAGTGGGATCTTTCATAGCCCTTTTGTTGGTATTTCCTGTTAAGTCTTTGCGTGGTGTCGATGAGTAAGAAGGATAGGGAAATGATTTAGACATAGATGGCATTTCCATTTCTGAGGAAAATACTGACAATGCAATAGTTTGGAGAAGTAGGGTGTAGGAAAGTACCCTCTTTTTGGCATGGTTACCCCCACTTTTTGCCTGCTGTCAGTGTGTTTTGACTGTGTTCACTGGGATCCTGCTAACCAGGACCCCATTGACTGTGCTCTCTCCCTCTAAATTTGATTGCTGGGACTTCACACACATCATGTTTGGCAAACTGGTGCCCCTATATAAGTTCCTAGTATATGGTACCCAAGTACCCCGGGCAGTGGGGCAGTGGGGCACCCGGGGTTCCCTATGGGCTACAGCATGTATTATGTCACCCATGGAAGCCCATATAAATTATGTCTGCAGGCCTGCCATTGCAGCCTGCATGAAACGGTGCATGCTCCCTTTCACTTCAGGTCACTGCACTAGGTCATTGTAAGTCACCCCTATGGCAGGCCCTCCTAGCCCAGAGGGCAGGATTCTGGTTCTGTGTATGAGGGCACCCCTGCATGAATCGAAGTGCCTATGCAAACTCCAGCTCCATTTTGCTGGACTTAGTAAGTGCGGGAAGCCTTTTTACCCATGTATTAGACACAGGTCACCACCTGTGTTCAGCTACATAATGGTAACTCCGAACTTGGGCATGTTTGGTATCAAAAAAGTCAGAATCATACCTCCATACTGTTGCCAGTATTAGTCGTATCATTCCATGCGCTCTGGGGGCTCCTTAGAGGACCCCCAGCTTTGCTCCTACCAGTTTGCAGGGTTTTTCCGGGCAGCCTGTGCTGCTGCCATCCTACAGACAGGTTTCTGCCCTCCTGTTGCTTGACCAGCTCAAGCCCAGGAAGGCAGAACAAAGAATTTCCTTAGGGAGAGGGAGGCAGCACCCTCCCCCTTTGGAAATAGGTGTTACATGGCCTGGGAGGGGTAGCCTCTACAAGCCACTGGTATGCTTTAAAGGGCACATTTGGTGCCCTTCTTACATAAACCGGTTTGCACCAGTCCAGGGACCTCTGACCCCTGCTCTAGCGTGAAAATGGACAAATGAAAGGGGAGTTACCTCTCCCCTGTCCATCACCACCCCATCAATCAATCAAGTAATTTCTTAAGCGGACTACTCACCTGGTAGGGTCTCAAGGTGCTGGGGGGGTGGTAGTGGCCGGTTACTGCTCAAAAAAGCCATGTTTTTAGGTGCTTTCAGAATGTTAGTAGGTCTTGGGTCTTGCGTAGGTTGGTGGGGAGGGAGTTCCAGGTCTTGGCAGCGAGGTGGGAGAAGGATCTGCCACCGGAGGTGGTGGTTGGATGTGGGGGACTGTGGCGAGGGTGAGCTCGGCGGATTGGAGCTGGCAAGTAGGTATGTGGAAGCTTACTCGTTCGTTGAGGTAGGCCGGTCCAGTGTCGTGGAGGGCCTTGTGAGCGTGGACGAGGACTTTGAAAATTATCCTTTTGTTGATGGGCAACCAGTGTAGGGATCTGAGGTGGGTGGATATGTGTTTGTGGCGAGGGAGGTTGAGGATGAGTCATGCAGCTGCGTTCTGGATTCGCTGAAGTTTTCTTTGAAGTTTAACTGTGGTCCCAGCGTAGAGGGTGTTGCCGTAGTCCAGTCTGCTGCTGATGAGGGTGTGGGTGACTGTTCTTCTTGTTTCTAGGGGTATCCATTTGAAAGTCTTGCGTAGCATGCGAAGGGTGTTGAAACAGGAGGATGATATGGCGTTGATTTACTGGGTCATGGAGAGGGATGAGTCCAGTATAATGCCAATGTTGCGTGCGTGGGTGGTGGGTGCTGGGCATGGTCCGAGGGTGGTGAGCCACCAGGAGTCGTTCCATGCTGTCTTGTTGGGGCCGAAGATAATGATCTCTGTTTTGTTTGAGTTCAGTTTGAGGTGACTTGTTGTCATCCATATGGCGGTGTCGAGGAGTCCGGCGTTCAGGTTAATCTTGGCGGTGGCTGGGTTCTTGGTGAGGGAGATGATAAGCTGGGTGTCGTCAACATAAGAAATGATGGTGATGCCGTGGGGTCGGAGGATATTGGCGAGAGGAGCCATGTAGATGTTGAAGAGGGTGGGGACCCCACAGATGATCTTGGTGGCTGTAGACCGGAAAGGATGGAGGTGAACTCTTTGGGTTCTTTCGGAGAGGAAGGAGGTGAGCCAGTCCAGGGCCTTGTGGCGAATTCCGACGTCGAACAGGCGTGTGCCAAGGGTTTGGTGGCATACGGTGTCAAAAGCTGCATAGAGGTCTAGGAGGATGAGGGCGACGGTCTCGCCCTTGTCCACTCTGGTCCTGATGTCGTCTGTGCAGGCGATGAGGGCGGTCTCAGTACTGTGGTTCTTGCGGAATCCAGATTGGGATGTGTTGAGTATGTTGTTTTCTTCAATGAAGTGAGATAGTTGTGCATTGACTCCTTTGCGGGGAAGAGGATAAGAGAAATGGGACAGTAGTTTGTGAGGTCTTCTGGGTCTGCTTTGTTTTTTTTTAGAAGAACGTTGACTTCGGCGTGCTTCCAAATGTCTGGGAAGGTTGCGGTGTTGAAGGAACTGTTTAGGACGGCGCAGAGCTGGGGAGCGATGATTTGGCTGGCTTGTTGAAAATGTGGTGGGGGCACGGGTCTGTTGGGGAGCCTGAGTGGATCGAGTTCATGGTTTTGCCGATTTCTTCGTCGTTGGTGGGGGTCCAGGTGTTTAGTCAGTTGGTGCAGTAGGGTGTTGTGGTGTTTGTTGTGTCGGTGGTGGTGGGTGTTCATGATGAGGGTGTTGTGAAGCTGTCGTGTATGTCTGCGATTTTGGGGTGAAAGAAGTTGGAGAGGGAGTTGCAGAGGTCTTGGGAGTGTGGAGGGTCGATGGTGCAGGATTTGGGTTTGGTGAGTTCTTTGATGATGGCAAAGAGTTCCTTGCTGTTGTGTGTATTGTTGTCTATGCGTTCTTTGTAGAATGATCGTTTGGTGGTCCGGATGAGTTGGTGGTGTTTGCGCATGGCTGTTTTGAGGGTGGAGAAGTTACTCATTGAGGGTTCTTGGCGCCAGGCTTTCTCAGTTTTTCGGCATTCTTGTTTGGAAGATTGAATTTCTGTGGTGAACCAGGGGGTGGTCTTGGTGGTGCGGGTGTTGTTGTTTGTTTTCAATGGGGTGAGGGAGTGTGCGCAGGTTTCTAGCCATCGTGTGAGATTGTGGGCGGCGGTGCTGGGGTCGTTGGTGATGGGCAGTAGAGTTCACCCCAGGGGTGGTGCCCAGAGCTCCTCCAGATGGCCACGTGATTCTGCTATCTTGAATCCAAGGTGGGCAGAAGCCCCTGGGAGCATCTGAGTAGCCAGTTCAGGCATGTGACATCACAGCCCCTTCCTGACAGGGGGTCACCATGCTAGGTGATCTGCCCCGCTTCCTGGGCTATTTAGGGTCTCTCCATTGGGTGGGTCCTCAGATTTGACGTGCAAGACTGCAGCAGGATTCCTCTGCAACATTTACTTCACCTTCTGGCCACTGGAACTGCTACTGGACCCTCCAGGAACCAACAATCTACATCCACAGCGATGACTCTGCTTGCAACATAGTTTCCACTGCTCCTTCCAGCAACTGCAACATTTCCCCTGCTGTGCATCCTCAGAGGGCGACAAGTCTTCAGTCTGCATGAGAAGCAAAAAGGAATCACTCTTGGAGTGAAGGAGTTATTCCTCTGCATCCAACTTAGGAGACGGTAAGCCCTTGCCTCTCCATGTAGGATAGTACCCCGTGCACAGCGTCTCTTGCAACTACCAAGTCTTGTTGGCATCTCCTCCGTAGGATCTTCCCTGTGATGCACAGCCCTCTGCGTGCTTCTCCAGCGATGTGGGTCTCCTTTCTATTTGTGCTGCGTAGGCCTCGCCTCGACTACTGTGCTTGCTGCCTTTGGGTTGTCTGTGGGGGTTGCCTCCTCTTCCTGTGACTCTCCTCACTACTGAGGGTCACCCGGAACTCCCCTCCGTGGGTTGAGTGCCCCTGGACCTTGCTGGTCCCCAGCACCTCTGCATTTCTTTTTCCATGACATTTGCCTTTGCCAAAGGTTGTTGGTGGTTTTTCCACACCACTGACCGACTGAAATCCTTCTTCCGGCGTGGGATGTCAACTGCATCACTACAGGAACTCTTCAGCTGCTCTAGTGCTGCACTGCTGACTGTCTTCGTTCACCATCGACCTGGTCCTGCATCCACAGACGGGTGGGTAGGGGCTCCTGACAGGACCAACCACTCCAACGTGAACTGGACTTGGTCCCCTTCTTTTACAGGTCTTCCTCTACGAGGATCCATCTTTGGTTTCTTTCAGTCTTGTCTGGGTCTTGCAAAATCCTCTTCTGAAGTCCTTTTGGTGGGTTTGGGGAGAACCAGATACTTACCTCTTTTCTGCGGGTTGCTGGGGGACACTATGGTATTTATCTTGTGGGGTTCCTAGTTCCTCAAGCTCCCCTCTACCGCTACCACTTCCTTAGGTGGGGGCCCTACTTTTGCATTCCTCTTTCTTGGCATATGGCTTGGTCCCCCCTCCCCCAGGACCTTCAGTACTTACTATTGTTTTCACTGTTTTCTATTGCCTCTTATACTAATCACTGATCCCTAATGTGTATATAAGAGTGTGTTTACTTACCTCCAGTTGGGGTATTGCCTATATAGTATTTTGGTATTTGTGTTACCATAATAAAGTACCTTTATTTGTGTAATACTGTGTGGTTCTTTCATGTGTGTAAGTGCTGTGTGACTACAGTGATTGCATAAGCTTTGCATGTCTCTTAGATACGTCTTGGCTGCTAATCCACAGCTACCTCTTGAGAGCCCTGGCTTACTAGACACTGACTACACCTCACTAATAGGGGATACCTGGATCTGGTATAAGGTGATAACACCATAGGTGCTCACCACACACCAGGCCAGCTTCCTACATTTGGAATAGACAATAATTGGTAATTATAATAATAATGACAACTATGTGTCAGAAGGACAGCTGATAAGAGAAAGGGAAGGTCTATGACTTACTTTCGCCATTAAATAAATCAATTGTAAATGGAGCTGTAAATGACCATGAACTCATATGAATGCTGGATAACTGCAGTCCCTCATTACATATTTTCAGTGATGTTGAATTCCCTCCTCAAAATAGTCTCAGCGCATGAGTTATTAAAGGCTTGAGAGATTGCTACAGAATATATGTTAAAAAAAGAGATATTGATGAATAGGCGGTGTAGGAACCAGGGGTTTCCAATACGTTACAGTCAGCAAAAGCGAGCGAGAAATCTCATGTGTCCTGAATCATGTGGGAAATTGCTTATTTATAGGATGTCAGCTTCGGAGGGCCCATAAGGGGAATGACAAAATGTATTAAAGTTCTGACATCGCTGCAATGTGTAACTTACTGCCAGGGAGCTGTTTTTGCCCCCCAAATCCTTGAAGGAGGACTGAGCAGGTAGGAGAATTAATCTACGGTGGCCATCTTGATGCGCTCAGACCGCGCACCCCTTGACCAGTTAATTGTTGTGAAGAGTCACCCCTACTTTACTTCTGGAATATATTAGTGAGAGATCTCCCCCAGTATGGCTCTGAGGGGGGCCCCCACCTTTCACTATCTTAGTTTCTGCAGTCGGCTAGTAGCAAAGCCTATTTGCTCTTGTGGTTGGACTCATCAATGCGTGGTGCACTGAACACTACCAGATTTCCCTCTATGTGATGCATGCTCGGTATCCCCTACGATAAAGACCTCCTAAACTTGGCAACCAGTTATCATCCTCTGCATCAGCAAAGTCTGGGGCAGCTGCCCTTCAACGTGGCCACGCATTCCTCTCCTCAAAAAGCATTGTCAATCTACTGCTGTAAGCAGGCCTGCAGTCCTTGTCTTTGGATGTTGCACTACCAGCCCGACTCCACCCCAGACAGGCAGCACCCATCATCTTCTGAGGAGTAGTGGCCATATGTTGAGGTGGTTGCACACCAGCATCTGGGGCAGGAGCCCCTTTTAATGTGGTGTTTCTCATAGCTCTCGCTGTCTTCTCACCCCGAACATACCTTCAAGAATCTTCTTCCAAACTGGCTCTTTTTTGCTTTACAGCTGATCCCACAGTGTCCTCATGAGACAGGGTATTGCTTCAGAATAAGGACAGCTATGGGAGGATTTTTGAAAAAAGCATACAAAAAAAGCCATGGATGGAATTATTGAATTAATCTCAGCCACTGGTAACTATTCGGACTGCGTCCCAGTTCATTGTTACCATGTAACCTCATTCTGCACCCAGCCCGAACTCTTCCCATGAGAAGCAGGGTCAGGTCTGATTTGCATACGGTGGGCCTTTTTCTGGGGTGGCATAGTGTGCAAAAAGTGATGGACTGGAATGGGGCCCGAGTGATTGAGATTGGCTTAGATTAATTCAAGCATTCCATGCCTCAGGTATCCCCAGACATGCCTCCCATACTCACTCTGCCATATGACTCCACCTATATCTCACTGATGAGACCTAACTAGGTTGAACCCGGTTTAGGGTTGCTTGTGGTCTCTTCTGGAGGGCGCCTCGTCTGGCAGCTCAGGATGGACTGTTTCCATGAGTAACAGGGTCGGTACTGATATACATAGAGTGGGCCTCTGTCTAGACTGTCATGGTGGGTTAAAACCATGAACTGCAATGTGGCCCAGACTGATTGCTAGTAGCTAAGATTAATTCAGGTATTTCATCCATCACCTTGTTATGGGAGCATTGTCAGACACGTCCTTTTGTGGCTGTGACATTTCAGCCATTTGGGTGTCTGAGGTCAGTGGTATCTTGTGTGGTTCTGCGTTTCCCGGTCATCATAAAAAGCCATAAGAAGTCCGCAGCTGCAGACTGTGAGTCTCATTCACCGGGAGGCGGCTTCTCTCATGATCCTGGTTTTCTGGTTGTTTCTTCCTGCCCTTCCAGATCTAAAATGCCAGTCAGCTGTCTGAGAGTTTGCAGCTGCACTTTAACGCTACTCTGTAGCTAGTTCAGGTTTTTGTTCTGTTTTAATTTCCTTCTCCATCATGGCTGTCTCATTTGTTGTCCCTTCTTTATTTTCCCAATCCTGATTCCTGCTTTTCATTGTTTGTTGGAAGTCTTCCTGCAGGAAGGAGATTTTTTATGCCTTAGGCTTTTTCCGCCTGGGAAGGTGGCAGTTTCACTAGGACACTTGCCTACTACATATTTCAGTGTGTGGTAACATTGTGGCTTTAGGAAACAGTCGCCCTATCCTCGGCCAGCAGAGGACCCAGCTCTGAACTGCGGGTAAGCATCCTGACCAGAACAGGCCGTCACTCCATTTCATTTGACTATGTTCCTGCATAATGCATGTCACGCATGGCTTGGTTAATCTGTAAACGCAGCTCATCCAAAGTGGCAGAATTACTTGTCATTGTATTGATGCCGTTTTAGAATGAGATCAGAGTAAAAATTAGTCTTAAAAACATTCCTTTTCAAATTTATCCATGTAGAGATTAGCCGAGTTCAGAACAAACTTTGGTGTGGTAGATGGAAGTTATTGTTAAACTTTAAAAAATCGTTTGAGGCCAAGGTTTGCTAAACTGACTATAAAGTCAGCGAGTATGGACTGGCGACTAGGGCACCCCTCCAAATATATATGAATTACTATTAATGTTTTATCCTGGTGAATGTTTGAAAAAAGCTTTCAATGTTCAACGTCACCAATAAATTCCTGTTGAAGGATGTTTCCCACGTGCGTAGCATTATTGACGAATTCCTTTGTTGATATTACAAACGGGCATAGGTTCGGGGGTGCTACACCCCTCTAACACATGTATTTCGTGATAAATAGACGGGTGCAGATGCTTTGAGTTGGGTATGGTGAGGGGTCTGTGGGATTTTATCTTAAATTTTTACACCCACAGACAAAAACGCACACACACACTCTCTCTCTCTGTTTAGAAAGGCTTCAAAAATAAATGTATTTCATTAAATAATGCGCTTTCTCTCACTTAGTACACCTATCAAGCCGCATTCCTCTCCCTTTCCACTACCCGGTAAGCACCTCTCGTGCGCGCTGCTTGTTATATAAATGCATTTTAACAACATGTGCCAGGGTAATTGTCGGGAAATCTGGAGCTAACACGTCATTCCCACTGACCAAGCTACCCTCTGATTACAAAGGTCCGCATAAAAGGCTCCAAATCTTTTGCCAGGGAATCTAACACTGATCCGCATCCTGAGACTGGGGGGCATTGGAGTGGCTTTCTTAAAGATGCTAGGCCAGGAGTACAAAGCCAGCATACAAGGTCTTTCTTTTAATTGTTTTAAGGAAGGTCTATTTGCTTCAAGCATATTGCCAGGTGCGTTGCCTGTGCGGCTTATGTGTTGAGGGGTAGGATCTTTTTCGATTTTCTACTGATGTGGAGTATTCCACAGTTGTCCGTATGCGGCCTGTTCGTAAGGTTTTGTGTCCCAGGCCACACTCCTCGGTTGTCTGGATTGGAGGACAAATAGTGAACACGATGAGAGTCCGCACCATCCCTGGAGCTCCTGCTGTGGCAAGAGGGTTAACCCAGAGGAAGGGTCAAGGTGAAAATGGCGGCAAGGAAAAATGACAAAACGCAGGACTCTCCTGCTTTTCAGTATGGTACTGCAACTTCTCTCCCGGCTGGAAGCGAAGGAACTCCTCAGCAGGTCGATTCTAGATAATGTATGGAAGGTAGGTGAGTCAGATTAATGTGAGCTATCAATCATACAAGAGAGGTAGATACACGATAGGAATATCTTGCTGGACTCCGAAGTGAGTTCAGGTATGACGAACATTGCAAATGCCAGAAACCTTTATGGCATTCAGAGGGACAATGAGCAACCAGCAACCGAACTGGGCAGACAAGGAACCAGCAGAGTGGCACCGAGCAGTGGTGGAATTCAAAAGTTTGTGGCAGAAGCGACCCAAATGACCAGTAATGGGGAAAAAAACAAGAAATAAGAAGGAAACAGAAGGTTTGGTGCGAACTAAGGCCCATACTTATGAGTGGTTTGCACCGCCGTTGCATCACGTTTAGTGACGCAGTGGTGGTGCAGACCACCACATCATAGCTATGAGGCCACACAAAGCCACTTTGCATGGCTTTGAATGGCCTCATAGATATGGAGTAAGGTGTTCCATGATCATTGTGGTGGATTTTCCCACGCAACAACCATGGATAGTGACACATCCCCAGATTTACGAGATCCTGTAAACCTGGGGATGTGCCAAAGCCTTGCTCCTCCCCAGGGCAGGCATAAATATTTTTATTTCTCCTCGTCTTTTCCTCTTTCCTTGTTTGCTGCATTCTGCACCTCTATGGATTGTTTCTGTGCAGGAAGGTGGCCCTTCCTGCACAAAAACAATCCTGTCAACAATACAGTCACCCTGGGTGCTTGCATTGGTGCTAGGCTGCCGAAGGGGCACAAGAGCAAGGGGAAGGGACCAGAATGCACGCTATTGCGTACATTTGTTGCATTCCTGCCCTTTCACTTTGGTGAACACATGTTTTTTTGACGCAAAACCCTATCTACTAACATTAGTGGACAGGGCTTTGCACCAACAAAATAATGCCTACTTGAGGCTGGCATTCACTTTGCACACTTTGGCCCATGTTTATACTCTGTTTGCGCCGGATTTGGGTCATTTCTTTTGACGCAAATCTAGCGCAAACCTAACTCAATTTTTATACTTTGGCGCTAGACCCGTCTAGTGCCAAATTTATGGAGTTAGAGTCATTTTGTTACCGTGGAAACCTACCTTGCGTCAATGAGATGCAAGCTAGGCATTCCTGGGCAAAAAATGACTCAAAGGCATTTGCACCTTATTTATACTCCCATGCAAAAATGACGCACGGGAGGAAGAGGGCTTTAAAAAAAGGCTCAAAGCCTGTTTAGAGTCATTTTTTAAAGCCTGGGTCAGGGCAGGCGTTAGAGGACCTGAGGGCTCATTTCCATGGTCTTTGACCATGGAAGAAGCCCACAGGTGCCCTTCCCTGCACCCAGTGACACCCTCTGCCACCCTCGCCCACCCCTGGAGGACACCCATGGATGGGGGAGACCCATCTACGGTAAGTACAGGTAAGTAGATGTACATGCCACTGTGCCCAATGGCCATGCCCAGCAGGGGGGCATGACTCCTGTCTTTGCTAAGACAGGAGTCATTTCCATGGGGGTTGTGCGTCAAAACATTACGCTAGTCAGGTTAGAGTCAATATTTTTTACTCTAACCTGACTTGCACCATTCTTTGATGCACAACCCCCAGTCTTCCCTACGCCTCTGCTGCCCGGTTAACATCAATTATTTTGACACTAACCAGGCCGCGGCGCCGGCCACCGTCATTCATTAAATATGACGCCCGGCTGGCGTGTTGGAATGGCGGTAGCCAGTGTTAAACTTTTTGACGCAAACCTGCGCTAGCGCAGGTTTACGTCAAAAAGTAAAAATATGTGCCTCTGTGTGTGTGCTGTCCTGTACAGCACATAAACATTGTTGGAAATTTTTAAAGTCTTAAGGTCCGATTTATATGTTGGCCACAAGGGGACTCCGTTGTGATGATGACTGAGTTACCTGCCTGCCAACATAGTGGTCCGCCCGCCTAACTTAATTTGGGATGGACCTAAAGTTTGGCCATAGCGGAAACTACTCCATCTCACCATGGCCAAACATCTTAGATGGCCCTGGCAAGTAAGGGCCATCAAAGAAATGACCACCTGCCCACCTGACCAGTTTGGTTGGCTGGGCATGTAGCCATTTTGTACTGCTCCTTACCGTCAGGCACAACCTGGCAGTAAGGGAAATAAAAATGTAACAATGCTTCCCTTGCCCTGGGACAAGACAAGACCCCTATGTTGAGGGTAGAATTATTTTCTTCTTTACAAAAAGATAATCCTGTTTTAGGATTTTCTTTTTTGGATATAAAAAAGAAAACACTCTGTTGTACAGGTTGCATCTTGCTGATGCAGCCCTGTACCACAGATTAAAAAAATATATTGACAGGAACCGCAGGGACGACATTTCATGGCAATGCTTTTATAAATAACTTCCTGCTTGAGACTGGTGACCCCTTCGCCATGTGCACGGATTTACTACGTCCCCATGGCGGACCAGTGGGCCACCCGCTGTGATTTAAATCACCCTCTTAGTATTTTGTACTGGAAGGGTACAGTATCAGTACCAAACGTATACGAAACATCACACACCCATCCTTTTACTGTGATGCAATGGAGTGTAAGTGGTGCCATGCAGCCTAAAATAGCATTAGCGCTGAGGAAGAAAGCAGCAGCATCATATCTAAGTAGTTATGAGGTGGTCCTGCTCTCTCCTCCTAGAATCTTTAGTTGATTCCCTGTATTGTGCTAGATGTTAATTAATCACTCCCATAAGCCCTTGTTGGTACCTGCAAAGCTCTGGTACTTATATACCAGGTGGCTTATAGATACTGATAAGCATATTCAGTATCATACAGTTGCAATATGTAGCCACGGAGTATAACACTGTACATGGACAAAATGCAGTAGAAAGATATCACAAAAGATGTAAAAGAATTGCGTCAGTAACAATTGCATCAGTTGTATTTACCGCACATTTGGTTGACATAGTAGTAACGTGCAAAATCACAGGAGATCCAACATCAGCTCGAAAAACATTTAAGAGTATGATCACTTTTTTAATGCAAAACCACATGTAGGAGACAAAAAAACTTTGATTGGCAAACAAAAGGATTAGTTCCAAAATCTCTTTTATGTACAAATCATCCTTAGTACAAAGTAAACATCATTGTGGTATCACATTTACGAGCAAAATCACTCAGGGCCGGTTGCTCAGTTAGGGCAGATGAGCGTCGCCCCCCACCCCCGCCAGCAGCAGAAGCTTCAAACCTTTCAGAACAAAAGGATAATAAACTATGGCCCATATTTATACTTTTTTAGCGCCGCATTTGCGCCACTTTTTGATGCAAAAGCGGCGCAAACTTACAAAATACAATTGTATTTTGTAAGTTTGCGCCGTTTTTGCATCAAAAAGCGGCGCAAAAACTGCGCTATAAAAATATAAATATGGGCCTATGATTATTAT
This sequence comes from Pleurodeles waltl, assembly GCF_031143425.1. NCBI lineage: Eukaryota > Metazoa > Chordata > Amphibia > Caudata > Salamandridae > Pleurodeles > Pleurodeles waltl. Next base: position 423,295,753 of record NC_090448.1, read on the forward strand.
CCTTTCGTTCTGAAAGGGGTGGGGACATGGGGTTGACTAGCAGTAAGGGGGTGTGCACAGCACTCCCCCTTAGAGTGCATGTGTGTTACGGCCAAACACACATGCGCAGTATGCTCTCTTTAGCTCAGCAACACAGCTGGAGAGAGCCTGCACAAGCTCCCAGTCTGCCTGTGAGCGCCTTGGCTGGGCACTCTCAGCAAATCCTGACCCTGCTCTGAGCAGCATCAGGATTGGCCGCAGGGAAGGCTCTTTAAACGTAATGTACCCCCATCCCTCGCCCCCTCCTCCCCACGCTGCACCCACCCCACCCCTTTTTAGCGCTGCGAACCACGACTGATATTGATGCAAAATCACATTTAGATTTGAAATCATCTTTGGTGCACTGCCAGCAGGAGCGCTTAACGACGCTTAGGAGCACAGAGCACACATATATACAAATTATCCTTGGTGCAACATGAGTGTGAAAATATTTGTATGACAAAAACCACACTCAGGCACAAAACCACACTTAGGTTAAAATTTAACCAGACTGCTAGAGACAATCATACCGTAGCAGGGGTGGTTTCTTCTGAAATGGCAGCAAATACATGCTACAACATTGTGCCTCCAATAGACTACACAGGCACTTCACTGTCCCAGTGCTGCAACAGAACTATGTAATAAGCAGACTTACACAACAGCTGCCTCATCAAAAGCCATAGAGAGGAAGATGAAGGGGTTTAGAGCTATATCCCCTTTCTCTATAGACATTTTACTCGTTGTTGACTATTGAGCTCTGGTAACAGCTAAAACTATCTCTAACCAGACCTAAATAGGTGTTATCATTTCAAGAACAAGGGAGGAACAGAGAGAGGGTGGATGTATAGTTTTATAATTAAGGTCTGTCACTTTTAGTTCCAAACTAAAAACTATCACATGTTTAGAGGTGATATGGTGCCATTTGGGTGAGGTCAATTTATCCTAGAATCTGCCCTACACCTATTGACTTACAGACAGTTTCTCATGGCACAAGACGGTTAGGCTTATTGCAAGCATTCCTCCCATCCCCTTCTGTATGTTTGATGTACCTCCTTAAGCGACAAGGGTATGCCCAGATATGTGTCCCATGTTCATTGCACCACTGGAGCCAAGCTACACCTGACTTAGTTGCTTATTCTGGTTCAAAGAGAACCTGGCCTGACTGTTTGGGCTGGACTGTTCCTATTGGAGCAGAGTTGAGACTGATTTGCATATGGCTGGATCCAAAGTGAAGTGGTATGATGAACAAAAGAACAATGGACTGTAGTTATTCCCAGAGCGATTACCATTGCTAAACCTATTGCAGACATCCCTCCCATCACCTCTTGTGTGTTTGACTATTGGACTGCTGTACCTAATGTGTCATCCACTACAGTGGCAGTGCAAACATGGCTTCAGGCTTACCAATGTGCCCTGACAGTAATTCACTCTGTCAAAATAAACCCTTTGATAGCTAAAAACATCTGAATTAGTCACCCCTATGTAGCCTTGTAGCCCAGAAGTCAGGATACATAGTAATTAAATATAGGTCATGTTAACGTCCTTACAGTGACCAGCACACAAAAACTATTTTTCACTGTGCCAAGCCTAGATGTCCTATGTACCATAGTAGTACAGCTTAAAATCCTAATGCTGTATCTCAGGAATGGGACTAGCTAGGAAACAACTATTTTTAATAGTTATCAAAATCCTATTCAATTGTGAAGTCAGCTTTTTAATAAATATTAAAGAAAAGTAACTTTTAGAAAGTTACCTTTCTTGGCCTGAAGCTCCTGGGGGCTAATTTGCATTTTCTCTCCAATCGCTCCCACCCAGGGATTAGCATTAGAATAGGTGGGAGAAAGGTGTGAAATGCCTCACAGAAGCTACACAGTAGGTCATTCTTCTTAACAGGTCAACCTGAATGGGTAGGGATGATTCTTTTGAGCTCTGCAGAAGGGTGAGGCCTGTGAACATTGTTTTTGACAATACAGTGTAAAATCCAGTTTGAGTGGCCAATCCTATTTGATACTCTTGTTGGATTGACATATAATATTTAGGTGCACTTGAAAGAAGGGTAACAAGATGCCAAGACAATTCCTGTGTATCCACTGTCTGGTTGCTGGAAAATCATGTTTTGTTTCTACCAGACTTGTGTTTCTAGGTTTTACATATAACACTTGGGGCACAATTGAAAGGAAGAAAATAGGGTGCCAAGACACTTCTTGTGTAGCCACTGTCTGTTTGCTGAAAAGCTATGCTTTTGTCCTACTAGGATTCTGTCTATGATGTTTTTTGGTGTTACAAGACTAATTCAAACTGGATTATGGTGTTAGATGTAGGATTATCACAGAACAATCCTTGCACATACACACACACTCACGCTGCCATCAGAGCCCAAGTTGAGTATGGCCAAAAAGTTTTGCCATCTTGGAATTGCCCAAAGTGGGTAGGGTTGGCCCCAGGAACTTTTACCCCATTGGTTAGGGAATGTGTAGAGGTCATTCCCACCCACTAGCTAGTGCCAGGCATAAAGAACACTACTGTGGCTGTGGGAAAACAGAAGAGGACTGGACCTCCTGTCTCTGATCTCAAAAGAACCTTAGAGGTCTGGATTCCAAAGGTCATAAGGCTGACCTCCTATTCAAGCTACAGGGATACAACAAGATACAAGAGTCCTTTCCTGAAACTGTGTAGCTGACCAGTGGCAAATGGACCTGGAATGTACCCTGCTGTTGGCCTTGGCCTGTCATCCGGTCAGACTTTAAGTGCCTCATTTGAGGTCACAGGGGAAACCTTCTGGTGGATTGGGCTTCAGAGGACTAAGGGTCCAATTTAGTTTTTGGTGAACAGAATAGTCACCATTGGTCTGGTGGGGGTCTTTAGGTCCGCCAGGGGGTGACCATTCCGTCAGACAAATATATAAATGACCTAGAGTAGGCAGTAATTTATAAAAGCATTGGCAGGAACCTCCATCAAACTGGTGCCTGTCAATGCATTTGACTGTTCAGTGGAGTGCTCCCCCAAACGACGCAGCCCTATAACAAACAGTAATCTTTTTTTCTTTAAAAAAATAAAACCCCACAATGGGATTATCTTTTTGTAAAGAAAAAAAAGAAATGTTTTCCTCACCATGAAAGGCTTCCCACATGGCGGGGGAACATTAAAATGTTTTGACTCTTCCTGTAAAACCTGTCGGTAAGAAACAATAAAAAATGACTACATGTCCACTCATCCAAAATGGGTGGGCGGGCACGTAGTCATTTCTCCGATGGCCCTTACTCCCCAGGGCCACCTGAGGGTATTAATCATGGCTCCACTGTGATTAACCTGAAGGTCCGCCTGTATCTAAATACAGAGGATGGACTACATTCTTGGAGGTGATGCTACTCTGTTGCTGTTGCAACAGAGTATTCTTCCTGCTAATAATTAAATCAGGCCCTAAGTCAGAAGGTAAAGTCTTTTATCAGCACAAACCTGGTTGTGGTATTCAATTTATGCTCCACTGCGGTCAGGTTGACTTTGCGCCTAAGTCTGGTCTACTGTGACCACTGACTGTCATTGGCACTTTTTGGTTTTTGGCACTATTTTTACTTAAAACTTTAAAAATTCATAACTACAGTTCTCCTTATTGGATTTTTGTCATCTGGTGTCCTTTTGTTTATTAACTTTTACTCAAATTTTCTAATTTAGTTTGAGATTTTTTATTCCTGTTTTGTTACTGCATATATCCTTTACACACTGCCCAAATTAAGCCTCTCTCATCTGTGCCGAATCTACCCGGGTGACTAGCTCATGTTAATCAAGTGACTTTGAGGGTTCACCTAAATAATAATTCAGTTTCTTACACCTTCCACTTGCGATGGCACTTAGGACCAGCGTAGTCTATCCAGGGATACCAGCAAATGAGGCTGGTTTAGAGGGGTAAGAAACCCTCATGCACATATACACAGCAACAAGGTCAGTGTTTTCCATTTCCTGTCTTCCTTGTCCCACTCTCACCTTATGTTAATCCATTTTCTAGAGTGATACGATTTCTTATCTGTAAACAGTGATTATCGTTGAAGTGGGCAGGTGCCCACCCTAAATAATAATTCAGTTTCTTACACCTTCCACTTGCGATGGCACTTAGGACCAGCGTAGTCTATCCAGGGATACCAGCAAATGAGGCTGGTTTAGAGGGGTAAGAAACCCTCATGCACATATACACAGCAACAAGGTCAGTGTTTTCCATTTCCTGTCTTCCTTGTCCCACTCTCACCTTATGTTAATCCATTTTCTAGAGTGATACGATTTCTTATCTGTAAACAGTTGATGGCCTGGTGTGCTGTGTAGTGGACATCCACAGAGAAACAAAAGAGGAGATGTGGCCTGATGGCCAGAGCTGCTGACTTTGGAATGGGGAAACCAGGTTCGAGGCATTGGCTCAACATCCTACGAGAATCACTAAGGGCCTGATTTAGAGTTTGCGGGATGGGGTTACTCCATCACAAATGTGAAGGATATCCCGTCAACCGTATTACGATTCCATTATATCCTATGGCCATCGCAATACAGCGGTAACCCTTCTGCCAAACTCTAAATCATGCCCTTAATCTCCTCATGTCTTAAAAAATGGACTGCCCCTGTGTAATGTAATCTGGTGCTCAAATAAAGTCCTCTAATGCCTGCGGGGGAACTTTGCACAATATAAAACTGCAAACAGAAGTAAAGAACACACTCACTCACTTCCACTGTGTACCATGCAGTAATAAAATGCACACCCATGGAACACCCCCTTGAAGCAAAGTTACGCAAGGCAGCGCATACCGCTGGGTTGCGTTATTTTGGATTTTAATCAATTAGACTGTAAATCCGAACAGTAGACTTTGTTTGGTCTGTGGTACTAAGGTAACACAAACCCAACACAAAGTCTTTGTAAATCTGGGTTGTGGATTTTAAACTACTATGCTTTCAATCCTGCTTCTCCTGTGTCTCTAAATAAGAACTGAAGTGAACTGTTACTGAGTATACTAAGCTAACCAATGAACAAGCAGCAAGAGGCCTGAATAATCCAGGCTTCTGACCTTTCTACTTTCAGCTCAGTCCCTGAATAGGAAAGTCTAAGATTCTTATTATCATTGGCCTGCTCTCTAAGGTAAGCTATTTCATTGGAAGTCCTAGGAAGGAAAGAACTCCACTGTGTAGCTCCTTTACAGATTATTTACCTTATAGTATGATTGTTGTGAATTGCACAGCCAATTGTCAGTTGCCAAGAGCAAAGCTCATGCAATGCCAATTCGTTTGATATATCTGGGTACAGATGTAATGAATGTTTTTCACCCTTGCAAGCCTGCCACAGTGTTTACGGAGGGTTAAAAATCCAAATTGTGATCTATTAAAATATTATTTGAATTACTTTTGCGCTCCTCTACTCTATGAACATGCACTATGTTCATATCAACAACCAAGGCACACACATTGGACTCCTATTTAAAACAAAGCAAAACCACCAGCAACGACCCATTTCCAATAATCCCCTCCAAGATTAAACCAACCCAGTCTCTCCAGTCCTTCAAACAAATATCACAAAGTTGATTCATGGATCTGGTCAAAGCAAGCAGGCCTTCCAGCTGCCCTTCTGACCCTTGTCCACCACACACCTTCAAGAATAATACTTACCTCTGCTTCCACACCAGTAAGAAGAATCATCAATAATTCTTTAACTACGGGAATCTTTCCTGAAGATTTTAAAAAGGCATACATATGCCTGTTATTAAAGAAAACAACCTCGATCTGTGTGACCCCAACAACTACAGAACAATTACAAATGGTCTTTTCCTGGGCAAACTGATAGCAACAGCAAATTTAGCCCAGATGTCACAATTCACTGACGATAACACCATATTTTCAGACTACCAAACTGGATTCCACCCAGGATTCCAAGAGGCACTGAATCTGCCCTCGTTGCCATCTGGGATGATTTCAAAAACACAATAGACCACAATGGAGTTGCTGCACTATTTCTCCTTGACCTCTTAGCTGCCTTTGACACAGTTGACCATGACCCTCTAACACAAATACTCAAAGAAGTTGTCAAAGAGGGAACTGCTCTTGACAAGTTCACATCCTACCTTCAAAACAGAACTAATGTCATCCATACTCCCTATTTTTCGTCCAAACCCTACTTCACAAAAGCAGGGGTCCCTCAAGGCGCAATCATCTCACCCATGCTTTTCAACATCAACATGATGTAATTACCAACAATGATCAATTAATTTCAACTCACATGCTACAAATATGCAGATGACACATAAATACTCCTTAAACTGGAATGCCACGAAGACATTGCAAACTCACAAATCTTCAGTTGCCTCAAAGCTGTTGATCAGTGGATGACATAAAGCTATCTCAAACTGAATGCTTCCAAAACGGAAATACTCACATGTGGCGGCGATTGGAAAAGATATGACACACTCTGAACCTGGTCTGATGATCTGGGGCCATCTCCTAAACTATCTAAGGAAGTAAGAAACCTTGGAATTACCATGGACTCCAAGTTAACAAAGAATGCTCAAGTGGACAAATTAGCAAGATCAAGCTTCATAACCATGAAAACTCGGCAGCACATCCTCCCCCACCTCAGATTTCCACACAAGGTGCAGGCTACTCTGTCTCTTGTACTATCTAAACTGGATTACGCCAATGGCCTCTATCATGGATCATCTTTTTCTACTGTGAAAAAAACTACAACGCATTCAGAACTCGACTGCCAGACTACTTCTACATATAAAACCACTAGCCCACATCTCCCCTGCCTTGGTTACCGGTTGCCAAAAGATCCACCTTCAAGCTGCTTTGTATCACCCACAAAGCAATACATGGAACAGGACCACTTTTTATCAGGAATAAAATCACTGAATATATTCAACAAAGAAACCTCCGCTCAAGATTGGCACCCCGCCTCAAAACACCACCATACAAGAAAAAGACAATAAGTGGTACATGTTTCTATGTTCAGGCTGCCAAACTATGGAATTCATTACCCCCTTATATAAGATCCACAGATAACTATCTTATCTTCAGAAGATTACTCAAGAGTTGGCTCTTTCCTACATAATAACCATACTCAAACATCAATGGATTGCATATCCCGGTGTATGTAAACATGTTATAGTTTGATTATGTGTATATATCTAGATATGTGTATTTTACTTCAGTTAAATGTATATATATATATATATATATATATATATATATATATATATGTGCGTGTGTGTATATATATATATATTTGTATGTGTGGGTGTATGTATGTGTGTGTATATATATATATACATATATATATATATATGTATATATATATATATATGTGGGTGTGTAGCTATCTATATATATATATATATATATATATATATATATTATTATGTATATGTGTATGTTTCTAGGTGTATATTATTCTACACTTGACATGTTCATAGGTCATTGCTTAGTTTCTATATAAGTTGCTTGATTAGATGCTTATGATTCTGTTTTTATTTTATCTATCATAATACGTTCTTATTGTCTCAACTTTATCTACAAGTATTTCACTATTGAAATATTGCGGAAAGATAAAATAATGGTATGGAAGTACACACATTAATTAACTTCAAATACTGTAACTCTTGAAAGCCTGTGTTTATACAACTTTAAATCTCAACATATTATATTCCTTACACATTTATTCCCTTAATTATGTAATCATGTATCTATATATTTACTACCCTAATTCTACTGTACAAGAGGAAAAAATAAATACTCTCCAGAAAGCTTTACTCTGTCTGACCATCACCATATGCCTCTATCAATATATCCTCTATCTCCACTCTCTGACTCATCGCAAACCCATTTTACTGCTATGAGCTGTAAGGTAACCCTTCTCAGACTCTACCCCTCCTGGCTCACTGCAAACCTCGGTTTACGACTATGATCTCCCAAACAACCTTACTAAATTCTGCCTCATGTATCTCTCCTTTGACTCATCACAACACCCATTTAACTACTATGATCACACTAATCCCTTTCTATAGACTCTTCCATCCTCCACCTCATCTTTACTCATCCCAAACCTCATCTTACTACTATGATCTCTCAATTAACATTTCGGGATTCTAACCTCCTCTATCCCTCCATTATTCTATTCAAACTAACTAACAGACTCACATGCCCTGAACTCAAATTAGCTCATACATCCCTATACTATTACTAATACTGTACTCATCGTTCCCTATACTAATCCACCACAAATTCTTTTGTGTTCCGGGGTAGCGTGCTACTGGCCGAAAAGCGATTCGACGCCTAATGAGGGGTAGTAAGTGCTATTTAAATTCAATTACAATCAACCCTTTATTAACATTAACTAATCAAACATAATAATGTAATTTATGAATGAATGCTACCAGAGTCAGTATACAATTAATTATTTTTATTTTCAATCTGCTGTGCACTGTGCTTTAAACCCAAGAGTTAGATTCTCTTTCTTCACTCCTTCATTTTACAAAAAATGAGTAAAAGGCAAGATATGACTAATTCTATGTCTCATGGCGTGACATCTCTGAAATTGTGAGGGTTAAAAATCGCCATATTCCTTCATGAGTTGTCTCTTCATTTATTTTGATTCATCATTACTTTGCTCATTCCCCTTCTCAGCTCTCTCTCTCCTTGTCTGTAAAGATTCCAATGTCTTTGTGTTATGAGTAGATATGAGCTTTAATGCAATATTAGTATTCTAGTAGTAATGGCCGTGGACAGTAGCAATGGGAGTACAAAATTAAGTACATCTTAAAAAAAGAATTACATTCACTGAAAAAACACATTTAAAAGCTGAGTTATGGTTCTGCTTCAAACTTGCAAAACCACTGAAGTTCACCAGTTATGGTTATGAATGCACACAACACATGTCCTAATTCACAGCGTGAGCAGGTTACATAGAAAACCGGATGCCGCCTTCTAAAATTATTATGTTTGAAATTTGAAGCTAGTGACTTGAAAGTGGCTGGTAACAGCTGAATGTTTTGGAGAAAAGGGTTTGCATACCAGAAGTCATAGCTGAACAAATATTTTCGTAGTGGGTTTTAACGGACTCAGGACACACTTCTGAATAGGATCATCAGCTTCCAAGGCAGGAGAATCTGGACATACCAGAAGATAATCTAAGCTCTCTTATTCAGTGTTCACAACAGGGACTAGTGCTGGACTTTCTACACTTCAAAAGTTGTTACAAAATCCCAGGTACTTTCAGACATTGTCAAAGCCCACCATTGGGAAGGTCTCTACCCCTTGGCATGACACCCTGCATGACGTATGTAGGTAAGAAGGCTATGACACAGGACAGGAGTCTTGTCATTTCCTTTAGTTGAAGTGTAGAAGGAAGGTCAGCAAATATAGCTAATACTAGAACAGCTCCATCGCTTTTCTTTCCTGCGGAAACATCAGCAGTCTCCATGGAGCAGTGGACATGCACTCCTGGACTCTATATTTGACAGTTCATTTTGGGGGATGATTCTGTCACTTCAGGAAGGAACCTTAGCATCATTCACATAGGGCATTCCACGGGTGGAGCATAGAAGTTCCAACTGATCCTTCATGGTTTTTGGTACATTCCCAGGCTTACTAAGACTAGTAAACCTGAGAATGCATCGAAATACTACACCTTCCCAATTGAGGCGTAACAAGGAGAAACATCTTGATGCAAGGGTGCCTGCATTGGCGCTACATAGCACTCAGAGTGCCACTTCAGGAAGAGAGCAGGAATTTGTTATATCTTAGTAGATATTGTGCATTCCTGCTCTCTCCTTGTCATGTAGCACAGTGCACCAAGTTTATCTGCATCATAGTGACTATCGCAGGAGGAAGACTGTTCACTTGTCTTTTCCCCAAGTTGGCACACAGAAAACCAGTCTTCACTCGATTGCAAAAGAGACTCCAGATTTCAAGCCAGACACCTACAGAATCCATTTTCTGTAGGCAGGTAGATGGGGACAAGATGAAAGGGCACAATGACAAAACCCTACCAAGTAATAAAAGAAGGGGTCATCTTAATACTATCTCTCCTTTTAATTGTACACTTCACTTTCTTAACCTACATCGATGCTAATTGATCAGCAAACGTGAAACTGAGTTCTGTAGCCAATTCCACACTATTGCATGGATGGGGTTGAAGGAGAAAGAACCTAGATTTCTCACTTTTTTTCTCTCTTCTATTGGTGGTGAGACAGAAAATCTAGCCTGTTACGGATGCCTCAATGAGTACTGATTCTATTGGCTCCCTTTATGTGGCTTGTTGGTGCATGACTGCAATATACAAGATTCTAACTCAAAAAGATCAACACAGTATTTTGTCATTCCGAGGATGGTTACTAAGTGCCACTTGGTTGAGCATTAGTACCAATCTTCAAGCAGATGTTTCATTCCAAGGAGCCTTCAGTCTCTTTACCTCTTTCCCTTCAGAGAACAGCTAAAAACATGAAGAGTTACACATTCTAGGATAAACTACCCCCACACATGACCTTATATGATGGCTTCTGACACTCAGATATTAGATAACTAGTGCAATTTGCATCTGAAACTGTGAAACAGTGGTAGCAGGAGATGTATAAAAAGAAAGGCTCAAGGTCCTGAACCTCAACTCAGTCAAACTCAGGCGTTCACCCAAGTCACTTGGGTTCACCCGGGAAACCGATGTCATTATCAAGAAATACATCACCAGGATAAACAAGCCAGCTTGATACCAGATTTTGCAACTAAAGAAAGTGAGACCGTTCCTTCCAGAAAGCTCAACACCTCTGGCGACTCTTGGCACACACACAGCTAGGACTGGAGATGAGGAAGTGCAAAAAACAAGACCAGAGGTCTACCTCAGCGATGCACTCAGGATCTGGAACAAGAATCCCATATACATCAGGACCAGGTCAGCCCTGCCCCAATTTAGAAAATAACTGAAGACTCTCCTCTTCAAAGAACACTAAGAACAGTCTACTGCTCTCAAAACCCAGCTGTAACTCTAGTCGCTTGTTGACTATATCTTTGTCATTGCCTCTGTACAGTGCTTTGCCATCCTTTGGCTAAGTTCACAATACACAAATACCATATGCATACATGTAGGAAGTGGGATACAATGCAAGTCACGGGTGTTGTCCTGGGTTCATATTTAGGTGCAGAACTCAATCCTAGCACAGCCTTCCAATGGAGCTCTCACCTGCAACATCGCAAGCCCTCTGTTTATCAGCGCTATGGCCCCCTCCCCCACACCATCACACACAGCTCTGCCAAGGCACCTTAGATATGACCAGCAGCACCCTGCAGTGTTCACTATTGTGCTATTCCTGGGCCACCCACACAACTCTGCCAGTCCACCTCACTATTACCACTGAAATACAGCAGCACCAGCTATCTGTCTCTCATACACACAAACATGTACTCACTCTCCTGAATGACACAAACAACTGTGGAGACCCCATCACTTACAGTGCCTGGCATTACTGCACTACTCAGTCAAGTGACACACATTTCTATGAGTGCAAAAACTAGTCCGGAACTGCGACACTCCATATCACTTCAGTCCTGAGTGTAAGGTGCACTGTTCTGTTGTTTCACTCACATTCACTCCCTATCTGCAGCATGCACAGCTTGGTCTAGCACTCTCGTTCTGGCACTTGGCACACTAACACACAAACCCACAACATGACATACCTATCATTGCGAGGACCGGCAATTGACCGTAATGAAGTGTGTACTTACTATTATAACTCCACGCGCGCTTTAATAGTAGGGAAGGTTATAAAGCAAACCGAGGCAAATAAAAACTGCGCTTTTAGTTTTTTGATACTCTCGTTCAAAACTACCTAAACACACTATGGGGACCAGTCCTCACAACACCGGTCCTCACAAGGCTAGTGTTTGTCTGGAACTGACAGTGTTTACCCACATTATGAGAACCGAACCGGTGTACGTACACACACACACGCCCACCCTTCCCCCCACCCTGATGGACTCATCCCTGACAACCTGTTGCACACCTGATGAAGCTTTTTAGTAATCACCTGCAGGTGGCATTATGGAGTGTTTCAGTGTTGCTGCTAGTACAGTTGGTACACACACTGTTGTTACCATTGCTATCCCAATGTTACTGACTCACAGGGTGCTTTGCCACACCCGCCTCACCTGCACCTCCTTCTACTATTCTACTTCTCGTTCACACACCTGGAGAAGACATCCACTACGTCACTTGTGACTGAGGAAATAATAGTTTTGATACTGCTCTACATTTTGAAACGGTGGGTGCTGATTCGGCCATAGCGGCACACACAGACACACACAGTCACGGGCTCACATACAGGCACAACCTCTTGTGCACACACACTCACATGTACACTTAACACCATATATGTGTTTGTGAAAGTGCCTGTTAACCCCTGTTTGTATGTATCCTGGAGCTGGGTAACATATTTACTGTTACCCAGCTCAATGGTACTCATTTATACACCTCAGAAGGATGATAGGCTAAGTAGACCCGCCGGGATTCGAACCAAGAGGTCAAACACATATCCCCCCACACACACACACACAATTATAGGAATACTTTTCACAGGCACCCTTTCTAAAATGTGCATTATACATACATATACTGACACTCATCTGGAAACACGCTCCCATGCGCAGTCACTCACATGCACATAAAAACATGCACACAACAATGTGCATCAGGCGCGCAACGCCCTTTTGGCTGAAAAGCCCCCGGCCTCCATCGTGCTCCGTGCTGGGCTGATACTGAACGCCAAATAAAGCACCTTGGTGGTCTGAAAGCCACTTACAGTCATACGTGCCCTCGTTCGCATACAGCAGAGTGTCTTGGGTTAGGTGTGAAAGCTGATGTTTTCATAGCCCAGCCTAGCCCCAGACACACACAAAACTGCTTGGAATTTCAGACACCCCATCTACAAAAAAGATTGGATTCTCACCTCACGTTATGTAAACAAGCGACCCAAACAGTGATATGGAAGAAACTACTTGACAAGGACTTTACATTTCAAAACAACTGTAAATAAAGGCAGGCGTGAATTTTAGCATTTTTTTATTTGTGCACCTTTTTGGAACATGCAACAAAAATGTAAAATAAACAAAATGTTGCATTCTGACACTGGACTAAAATAATGTTTCTTGCTGGCTTTATTCTATTCAGAGCTTCATACGCCACTTCTGGCAATATTAAGTGCTGAAACCTTCATTTGTCACTATTTCATGGTGTAAAGGCTGCCTTGCTAGATTCAAACGCATGGCCTACAGCTCAAATCAAATCAAATCAAATCATTAACATTTATAAAGCGCGCTACTCACCCGTGCGGGTCTCAAGGCGCTAACATCAAGTTTCAGCAGCAAAGCATTTTACTAACAGTAATCCATCATAGCACATAATTCTCGAGATAGGCATGTGCTCTATATGTGGGTATATGTACTCCTGACCAGTCCTGCACCTCTTGCAGGAACCTATGTTCAAATTGCAGGCCACAGCTTAAATCTCAGCAGGGGCATCTCAGCCTTTCATCCTTCTGGTATTGACAAAATGAGTACCACTGAGATGACAAATGGCATTTGCTAAATTATAGTGTGAAACAGATGCCATAATTTGTTCCCATCAATGCATATATGGTGTGTTGTGGAGTTTCTGAGATCATTCAGAATTAGTTAATGGTGTAACCATAATACATTTTATTGAAAAACACCTTGACTGATGTACAGAAGCCTTACTGAATCATCAGCAATGGGCACAAAAGAATGCCATATTGCACATGGAAGCGACACATTTGGCCATGTTCCTGGGGTGGTGGAAGGTAACGAAGGAAGCATCATCAAACATACAAGTTTAGTGTGGTGTTCTGATAATCTTTGTACCGTTTCTGTCTGTCTCCATTGGACCATTAAGTTCCCCTGGAACCTCCAAATTATGCCAGTGATAGTGGCTGAGCTGAGGTAAGTTATTATCCTGTTTGAATATATGTCCTTTCTATGTTTTTAGCAGAGTGAATATGCATGCAATCTATGTTTTTAGCAGAGTGAATATGAATGCAATGTTGATTTTTTTTTTAATGAATATGCCTTTGTATAATATGGTCACTTTGAACATGTTTATTTGACTCCTATAAATGTAAGGTAGTGCATGCACACTACGAATATATATTTTCGTCTCTAAATGTATATTAATTGGTAAAAAATGTACATACATTGCCGCAGGTATATATTTACAGTGGTTACATTTATGTTGCTGGTGCAAATTTTCATTGGTTAGACAATCTCAATGAGTATGCCATGGCTGGGCTTCCTGCGAGGCCCGATGGCTGTGTCTTTCATGATGCTCCCACTTTGGGACCAAATCTGTAAGAAGCAGGCCTATCTGGAACAAAGGATAGCACGAATAAATAATACATTAGCATGGATTGTGCCAACCAGGGTCTGAATTTGATAGGAGGGCGGCGCTGGCCCCCTGTGGAGCAATCAAGATGGTGCAGAGCTGAGGTGCACAAGTAAACAGCAGCTCCTTCGTGGTGTGCTCAACTCTGGCCCTGATCCACGAGAGGCTGGGCAAGCTTATTGACCCAATTACAGAACTGGGTGAGTGTGGCTGGTTCCAGGCCCGCGCACCCTGAGTCCCTTCAATGTACCAGTTTGACTGGATTCCTTCAACCATTGGCCGATATGGCAGCAGAAATTTTGGGATGCAGCACCCAGGGGAAGACTTTAGTGATACCGTCTGTATTAAACCAGGTGCCATCTTGGCCCAGAGCTATTATTTAGGGCCAGTTCTAAAACTGTTGCCATTCCTAGCAACAGCACATTATGCACCCCAAGGAGCAAATAAACTATTTGGACAAACATGATTTCTGTCAGCGGATAACCTCATAGCCAAAGGCCTCACATGACATGGCAGATGATGAGGGCAGCACTATGGCTGTCCATCTAACCCACAGTCAGGCACTCACTATGAACAATTTGAAATGCGTGAGTGTTGGATTCCGAGAATGAGTGCCTAGAGAACAGACTGAGAGCTAATAGGAGCAGAGTGTTGGGCTTTTTACCCCTAAATAAAGTTAAAGATATTGCAGCCACCCTGCAGATTTCATACAATCGGAGGTCCTACAAAACAGAAGGGCCCTGAGCTACTGTAACATAAAGCTACTAAACTTCCTATGAGAAGTCCAAAGCAGGAGTTGATAGTGCTGGAACCATCATTGTAGAGTTGGATTCTGCTTCACATACTAGAGAAGGCCAGATAGAGCCCCTCACAGGCAGCACTCTGCCCCCTCATCGGTGTCTACAGTGTGATCTTTCATCAGCCTTATGTTAGTATTTCAATTTAGCTGTGTACCAATAACTGAATATGAAGAGCGCTCGAGGGAGAGCCAATAGGAGAACACAGACCATCAGCTCTAGAAATGTTAGGTCTTTAACCATGGTTTAAGGTGGGAAGCAGAGGTTTTAGTTTGCAGGAAGAGCACGGGTCGAAATAGAAAATATTAAGTGCAGGTTTTTACTCTTGGAATACCTATTTCCTGTTCAGAAAATCGTTTACTCTGCCTTTGAAAATCAACTGAAGACGGGATAAGGAATGCCAAAGCTATACATTGCACCATCATCCCTGCCTGCTATGACATGGGACACCAATTAATGTATGTAGCAATCTCTCTTCCTCACTTGATACTTACTCATGTTTGTCCAAAACCTTCTTAAATCCTATTTTTATTTAGGTCCACCACTCTTAATAATAGTCAGATTAATGAATTTAGAAATTCTTTAAGGAAGAAACTTGTTCTGCTGGTAACTCGCCTCATGCAAAAATTCCACTGAAATTCTCTTATTATGGCATTTGTGAAAACTATTGCCAAATATTTAAAAAAAAATTGTATTGCTACTTAATATTTTGTTGCTATTTCTTTTCGTAAATATGCTGCTAGCTTGGGTATATAATGTGTGGTATAAGGGAACAACACACATTATGCTTAATTTTTGCGCAAGAGAGTTGTCTACTATACTAAAATTATATCCTGCAAATAATATAAACGTGTTGTAGGCTGGCAAATGCAATGTGAATAGAATAACAACTAAAGAACTGTGGGTAATCTGTACTTTTTTTTCCAAAATCTGATTTAGTGTAAGGCACCCTAACTCTATCGAGTCATATTTTTCCCAGTGTGCTTTAGAATTCACAATTTTCAACAAAACATGAATCCAAAACGTCCACATACAACTAGGTCAACAGGTTCAATGTGTCTTAGAATGCATAATTTGTCAATCATTCTGTGAACATTTCTTGAGCAAGAATCCTAAACTGCAGCGGAAGCTCCTCGGCTATGGCGGAGGAGTGTCGCCTCTCCCCTCTGCCAGCAGCAGCAGCTGCAAAACTTGAAAAATAACCAATAATAAACCATGTTTACTATTGTTTTATTTTTCTAGGGGGCTGGGCCGTGGGGGGGTGACAGGCAGGGAGGAGGAGTGGTGGCACTTGTGTCAGTGCACATGTGGGTTTGGCCAGCCATCTCAGGACAGCCAAACCCACATGCGCACTGAGCTTTCTCCAACCTGAGCTGTGTTGCCGAGTTAGAAACACAGGCACAGGCTCCCAGTCTGCCTGGGAATCCAAATCAAGGGCGCTCAGGCCAATCCTGATGTTGCTCTCATACTACAAGCAGAATGAGAGCAGTGTTAGGATTTGCCGCAGGGCAGTCTGGGAGCATTTGCCTGCAGTGGACAGTGGAGCCTGAAGAACAGCGATGCAGCAGATAAGTTTTTTTTTGGTGTGGTTGTTTTGTCCCCCACACCCCGTCACTTTGCCCCGAGACCAGCAGAGTCTGCTAAACTCAATGTAAACATAATTTTTTGTGATGTTGAGACTAATCCTACTGGTCTAGTGCACTTAAAAATTAAATAAACGCTACATATTGTATTGAAAAATCAACTTCATGTTACTTACTATATGAGCATAGTGAAGGGATACCTACAAATAATTTTGACTTGGCCTCAGATGATGGCTCTACCCCCATTAGGCGACGTGTTAGCAATCCCCTCACCCCCAAAGAACAGGTCTAGTTGCACTCCTGATGTGCACCCACACTCAGATGCAATAAACGTACACATTGATGTGAACTTACATTTACACAGGCACACGCACACACACATTAAAGTGCACAGAGACACGTGTATGCACATACATCGTCAACATTAAAAACTTTTGGTGTGCTTACCTTAGTGATTACACTTTACCCACAGCACGACAGACCTCATACGGCTCAAAAACAGGAGAGAACTCAGTGATACAGCGACCCAGCTGAGTGTGGGATCAATGGGCTGCAGGAAGGAAGGATTCCTTAGATACAAGACATGAATGTGTTTTGTGACCCCAATCCCCATGTAGCACTGTTAGGAATGAGGTTTCTGGTTGGCTAGGGTATGCACCTAAGCTAGGCAGGACCCACCCACTCTAGACAGCGCCAAGATAAACCCTGCTCACCCCCTTGGTAGCTTGGCACGAGCAGTCAGGCCTATCCCAGAGGCAATGTGTAAAGCGTTTGCACAACACACACAACACACGTGACGCACTATCCCCACCACAAAGGAAACACAACACCAAGTTATATGAAAATATACTGTATTGTACACAACAAAATTATTAGACCAAACATCACATATCAGTAATATCCTGCTACCTTAGCAGTTGTCAGAACGTTACACATTAGTTACTCTGCAAACTAGCAGTAGTCACATATAACACACAGGTTACTTAGTATTCTGCAACATAAGCAGTAGTCAGGAAACACGTGATTACACTAAAGCACTTGTCATAAGAATATCATAAACGCCGACATTAGGACATTATAAGACGTATGGCAAGTCAGAAAAACATATTAGCATGTTATGCCCATAAAAGGAACATTTTCACACATATATGAAAACATCATCAAACAGGTAGTCAACATATAAATCAATAAAAGTCTCTAAAAGGAACTTATGTTGTACATATTGGCGGTCATTCTGACCACGGCGGGCGGCGGTAGCCGCCCGCCACGCGGTTACCGCCATATGGCCGCTCCGCGGTCAAAAGACCGCGGCGGCCATTCTGGCTTTCCCGCTGGGCCGGCGGGCGACCGCCAAAAGAGCGCCCGCCGGCCCAGCGGGAAAGGCCCTGCAACAAGGAAGCCGGCTCCAAATGGAGCCGGCGGAGTTGCAGGGGTGCGACGGGTGCAGTTGCACCCGTCCCCATTTTTCACTGTCTGCTAAGCAGACAGTGAAAATCTTTATGGGGCCCTGTTAGGGGGCCCCTGCACTGCCCATGCCACTCACGAGAGGGGGGCCAAGGTCAGGAAGTAATCCGAGAAGGAGAGGGCGCCACGCACCCCCTCCGTTTTAATGATGGGCCCCTCCTGGGGCCCACGATCTCTGAGGGGCCCCCCGGGGCCTTCACTGGCAACGATGGGGGGCAACATACAGGCACCGGCCCACAATGGGCCACAAAAATGGGACTGGTGGCGCAGGGGCCTCCGATGAGGCTTCCGCCCCTCCCGTGGTCCTGCAGCAACTCTTCTGGGGCTCCGGTGGGGCAGGGAGAGACTTCCTTCTCCCCTGCCCTTCCCAGAACTGAGAACAGTGGCCTGGTGGGGCTGGGGAGCCTCCGATGAGGCCTCCACCCCAGCCCAACATACTCAGCAACACTCGGAGGCCTGCCTGGCCGTCCGAGAGGGCAGGCATCAAAGTAGGTGCCTGCCTGTGCCCCGGGGGCACTCCGTGGAGGGTGCTTCAACCCGGGGGCACGATAGGAGCACGCTCGCTCCAATCTTCTGTATGGGCAATTTTCCTCGTGCCTCGGGCATCAAAAAGCAGCACGACTCCTGCACTGCACCATTCACAGCCTGGGCCGCGGCGGGGAGTTTTCACAGTGGTAAAGCGCTTTTCAAGGCGCTAAAAGAATGAAGGAAGCAGTGTTTTACCCCACAAGCGCTAAGTCTATAAAATGTAAAGCGCTTTCCAAAGCGCTAAGTCTTGTCAAATATTGAAGCACTCCTCGTGCTTCACAAGGTTGCAGGGATCAGGGACCACAGCACCCTGCCCGTGGGAGCAGAGTTTAAGACGCAGGCCCACAGGTGAAGGGGCCCAGCAACAGGCCAGCACAAAGAGGATGCAAGCAGGTGGCGAGTCCTTACAGTGACCAAGCAGGTCACAGGTCAGCACAGCAGCAGCAGTCCATGGCGGTTCCTGGTGAGTCCTTCCAGCCTTTTGTATCCCATTCTAAAATAATTCCAAGAGTCTCCAAATTGTGGGGAAAACTCCCCTGTACTTATACTCAGTTTTTACAGTGTTTTACAATGGTAGGGAGAGGAGGTTCCAGCCAGTTACAACTGGTTCTGGGAGTGCCCCCTCTCTCCTCCAGCACAGGCTCCAAACATCAGTTGGGGGTAAACAACCCTATTGTGTGAGGCCAGGGCACAGCCTTTACAAATGCAGGTGTGCCCCGCCTCTCCCTTCTCTCAGCCCATGAATACTATTCAGCATGCAGATGCACCTCCATGACACCTCCACCCTCCCTGTGTCAGAAAAGTATGCACAAAGCCCCAACTGTCACTCTGCCCAGATGTCACCAGAGTCATAAGCACAGAGAAATGCACACTTTCTAGATGTTACATTGCTGTAATAGTAGTAAAAAATACACCTACACCAGTAAGTAGCAAATCACCATTACAACCATACCAAACATGCCTACGCTACCCCTCATAAATCAGACAATACCCCTTACACATAAGGCAGGGCATTTCTAATGCAATCCTATGAGAAGGCAGCACTCACAGCAGTGAGACACCAAGTTGGGCTGTTCGTCACTACCAGGACAGGCCATGCAACCTAGCACATGTCCTGCCTTCTACATACATGGCACCCTGCCCATAGGGCTAGCTAGGACCTACCTTAGGGGTGACTTACATGTAGTAAAAGGGGAGTTCTGGGTCTGGTAAATTTAGATGCCAGGTCCCTGTGGAAGAAAACTGCGCACACAGGCCCTGCGCTAGCACACCTGAGAGAGGTTTGAAAGGCTACTTCAGTGGGTGGCGCCAGCAGCACTGCAGGCCCACTAGTAGCATTTAATTTACAGGCCCTGGGTATAGAGATACCACTGTACAAGGGACTTATAGGTAAATAAATATGCCAATTAGGCATAAGCCAATCATACCAACTTTAGATGGGAGAGCACCTGCACTTTAGCACTGGTCAGCAGTGATAATGTGCTCAGAGTCCTAGGGCCAACAGCGAGAGGTCACAAATAATAGGAGACATTAGGCAAAAAGTCAGGGGGTGAACCTGCCACAAGGGCCAGGTCCAACAAGCACCATGCAGGCCCACACACCTGAAATATGGACGGGAGAAAGAGAGTCTCGAGGGTGAACTCACCTACTGTGGTCTACAATGAATGTCATCGGATCACTGGGGTCACAGTGACTAAGGCTGCCAGCGCACCAAAATGTTATTGTATTGATGCATTTACATAGCACCTACTACCCTTATGTCGTACTTGTTTCATATATTGTGTCAGATGCCCTGCCACAACACTGTACTCTGCAGCCAGGAGAACAGTCAGCTGATGAGCCGATCTGACCAGCCACTCATCTGTAGCATCTGAAGTCGAGAAAAGCACATGTGCACCAGGCAGAACTTTAACCTTTGCATGTGAGGGAAAGGAGAGCATGGCACACACTCCCTGGTAGCTGTTTGCCACTGGATACCGCGTACCTCCTGCAGAAGCCCTGCTGCATTGGCCAGCATTCACCTGCGGGCATGCAAGGTCATCCGGTAGGGCAACCTGCTAGAGGTAGGCGAGCAAACACGTTAACAGGGAGAGCCAAGCCAGAGCTGAACCAAGGCTCCGGCTTGACCCTTGAAGTCAAGGCCAGACTGGTCATACCAGCGATTGGGCGTTCCCCAGAAGGCTGGAAGGGTGGTGGGCCGCTTTTGTTATGGGGGTGATTTTGTAGCAGTGCAGCAGTATTAAAAGCACTGCAGAGTTCCTTGTATATCCAACAGTCTTCAGGCAACAATAATAGTGCCAATAGAACTCTGGTGAATAATGCACCTGCTAGAGAGTGATTGGAGTTTTATTTAATGGCAGTTTTGACTCATCTAAGGTAGCGCAAAGGGTTAATATGCCTGCTACAAAGAACGTTTACTGTACGGATCACAGAACAATCTTTTATGTGCATAGAAAATAGCTCCTCAGAGCAACCCTTCTTCCATTTTCCAAACTGGCGCCTATAGTAGAGTAAGAAGAGACATATGTAGAAATGAAACAAATAATAATATTTTTAATCCTTTTATGTATACACCAAACAATTTTATGATCTGAATATGAATAAATAATGTTTATCACTCCTGTTTGAGACACATTTTCATAGTTCACTTTATTTATTTGTTTCGGAAATCGCTCATGGTACATTTGCAGAATGTTGAACATTTGACAAGAGCATATTGGCAAGGACATCTTTTTGTAGGAGATGTTTTGCAAGTACATGTACGTGTAAGTTCTGTGGGTAGAGGCTTTAGAAATTGGGTAGGTTTTAGCATCCCATCAATATCTTACCAACCAAATTCACATGAATCTTTCTCTACATATGCATGATCCCAAACACTTAAACATCTTCTGATCAAGTAGAACACTCTTTAAATGTGTCCACACACAGAATATGACATTGGTGGAAGGTCACTTAACGGTACTGATTTCTTGAACTCACTGTACCAAAGGTCGTCAAATGTGTGACAGTCAGAACTCAATTTCCACACACGCACAAGGTATTTTTCTACTTCTTTAACGTCACATTTTTCTTCTGACTCAGCAAATCATTTTATAAACTTCCCAGGTTCAGCAGTTAAAGCTCCAAGCTTTGCTCCAATTTTTCCCATAGTGTCATCACCCTTACAAATATGTGCCTTAGTAAGAACACTGGGCATCTGGGTCAAGTTTCTTGTACAGAATATGAAGCAGGATTAAGTGTCTTTTCTGTGGAGAAGTGTGGCACAATGGTTAGAGCGGCAGACCCTGAAGCAGAGATCTGGCTCAAGACCAGGGTTCAAGTCCCACTTTGGCAGGTCTTGGGCTCAATTCCCTTGGACCAGATAATTCTCGCCTCGGTGCCTAATCTAATTAATGGGTGCAACTCTGGGCAATAGCTTGCTTAATCTCCACAACGGCCCCAACAGCGCTGGGGTGCCCAGGAGTGGGCACCTCACAGGGAAAAGCCAGGAGGGGTTCCATAGCGGTATGAGTACAGCGCCTTGAGACCCTAACGGGTGAGTAGTGCGCTATACAAGTGCAAATTTACATTTTTTTTAAACATTTTTTCTTGCTTGTTCCATAACATGTCCATAACTCTGACAATTCTTGACTTATGAACATTGCAACAAATCTAAGAAGCACAATAATAACATTTGTGTCATTTGACTGTACAGTGACTCAATTGGAACCATTTGGAACAGCCCACTCAACATGTGGCACAACACGAAGGTCAGCTTTCTTTAAAATGCTGTTAAGTACTTGAACAATATGGCCCCATACTTTTTGAATATATCTCGGCAGGCACCAACTTCTCAATGACAATCATTCCACTCGCAATAATTGGAAATTCAGTGTTCAATGAAGCATCAGCAATGTTTTGGTGAGTTAGCATCTCCAAGTTCATCTTGTTTGATGTTGATGACTAGAATTTGTCAAGTTGCACATGTATAGGTGTCGAATTTATGATGCAGGCAAGATCAATTGTTCCACTTGTAGACATTTGTCTGAGTCTCTCACATTCTTTGACAGATAGTTCAAGATAACTGTCAAAGGTAATGTACAGTTCTTGCAAGGTGCACACTGACTTTGATATCTGTAGAACAGTCTGAATGACCTCTCCAAAGTTTTGCATGGATGAAATCTTGACCATTCGCAATTGTGACATATAGTCCGCAACAGCAGCAGTTTTCAATGAGGACACCTTTTCCAATTGAAATTCTTCAGCTGAAAGTTTCTTCGAGCTCTTGGACAAGTTTGTGCTTCAGTGGTTTGGTTACAGCATCTCCATCAAATAATGTGTTTGTAGAAGATCATGCAACAGAATGTCCTTGATAAATTCATCCCCTTCTTTTCCTACATCCATCTCTCTATATGCTTGCAAAAGCTGTTTTTTGTAACCAGTTTATTTAAAGTGTGGAGGTTTAGCTGTAGTGATTATGCCAAACAGCTTTTTCTCTTTCAATACAAATTTCTCCCTTTTCAGTTCTGCATATAGTTTTGATCCATATTCCATGGCATCTAGCAGATGTGTCTTTAAATTATTATCCACATATTGTTTGGTCAAAAAGTTGAGTAGTCGCACTGGCTCAGTCATTTCCTTGCTGCTGCATGAAATTAAGTAGGCTGTCAACATAGTTATTGAACTCCCTTTCTCACATGTTCATGGTGAGGCCAGTTTCATGATGGTCCATAAATGTTGAATTTGTCATCTCTCTGAAAACATTGCAAATAGAAAGGACTTCATAGTACACTAGCAGCCATTGAGCAACATATTCACTTTTACATGCCTGACCAACAATTCCCTTGGAACTTTGCTGTGTTCTCTGGATCCTCTGTTCCAGTTACATAGCTGGAGCCACAGCATTGAACCTTCCCTCTATGTCTTTCACCACAAATTGTCATTTCTTTGGATTACATTTCTGTAGAGGTATGGTTTCTCCAACTCCAGCTTCTTCACTCTTTACAAATACCAGGACCCATATCGCATGTGGTTTATGCAATCGAATTTGCGAAACAAAGTAATCAGTGACTCTATAGTCTTCACGTGCAGCTCCCAATCACCTTCCTGATCAGCATGTTTTTCACTAGAGCTATCATGTGTAAAACATTTCCACAGTATTTGAAACGTTCTGATTTTTCTGCACTTTATTTGACAAACTACAAACTTTGTTTTCAGGTTTTCTGGTTTTGAACTGTGTATTGAACATTGGGTGGCTTTGCATTGTGTCTTTTGAATGAAGTGTACCCTGTGCCTTGTTCACTTCTGAGATAAGATATGCAAAACCTAATTTGTCATTCTTGTTCCAGAAAGCATTCCAATGCAGTGCTTCTATAGCCTCAGTTATGATGAGCATACCTTGTAACAAATGAACATAATGAGTTCCGCTCAATACTGATTGGACTGTTTTTCTTCCAAAGATTTAAGCTTAAATATGTCCCTCGTCTATGCCACATCCACTGAGATAACTTTCTGCATACTGCAACACAACTTTTATCATGTGGAAAACGTCCATCATTGGATAAAGATCATGAATTTTGCTCATAAAAATGTTAGCTACAATATGGAAAACACCTTCATCTTAGAAAATTGACAGGATAGGCTGGTCTTCAAGCTGAGCATGTACATTTTGGAAATGTATATTATTGTGTAGTTTGTGACTGGAGATGGTATTACTGGTAAAAACC
This sequence comes from Pleurodeles waltl, assembly GCF_031143425.1. Lineage (NCBI taxonomy): Eukaryota > Metazoa > Chordata > Amphibia > Caudata > Salamandridae > Pleurodeles > Pleurodeles waltl. Next base: position 423,320,255 of record NC_090448.1, read on the forward strand.
CAACCTTCTTCAGTGGGACAGTATGCTGGGTAATCAGAGCATGAATTCCAGCCCCCGGAGGAACTGGCTTTTCTTCATCCTTCAATCTGCACCGAATAAACAATATGATAAATTCAGCTAAATCAGCTTTGCAGATGGTAATATCAGGTAGAAGAAGACCCATGTTTCCAGCCACTTTGAAACTTTCTGGTAGACAGGGATGCGTTGATAGCTTGTAGTGATTTTACACACATTGGCAAGGTAGTTGGGTTATAAGTTTCTATCTTCAATTGTTTATGGCTACAGCTGACAGAGCTTGTTTTCAATCAGCTAATTCATTGGTACAGTCTTTAAGAAGCACAAAAGAAGAGCTGTATTCAAAAGCCAAATTATCAAGAGCAGCAATTGTAAATCCTTTACCCCTGAAAATGCCACTGTCACAATAAAAAAGCAAAGCGTGGTGGACGAAGAATGGAAGTCGAGAAAAGCACATATGCACCAGGTAGAACTTGAACCTGTGCGTGTGAGAGAAAGGAAAGCATGGTGCACACTTCCTGGTGGCTGTTTGCCACTGGAGACTATGTACCTCCTGCAGCAGCCCTACTGCATCAGCCAGCATTCACCTGTGGGCAAGCAAAGTCATCCTGTAGTGACTTTGAAGTGGTGTGCTGTCGGATTCACAAGATTTTGCAGAAGGTGCTCCTAACAAGTTCCTGCTCCGTTCTATGTCATTATAACTTGCTGATACACCAATCCTATTCATTGAAGTGATTAACTCTCTACTTTTGCACTTGCCATAGACTGAGTGGGAAGACATAATGTGTAGCGGAAATTTCTTTTTGCCATGATGTCATTCATGAAACATGATTTGGAAAATACATTACATTTGCACAGCATAAGCCTGTCGGTTCATGGGATTGTCTTCCACTTCTCTACTTATATCTTCAAAGCCATAATCAATGTTGTCTGCTTATGTTCCAAACCCAAGAACTTTAGTTTGTAACAGCTTTGTAAAAAATGTTCAGACAACATCCAGCATTTTTGTTGACTTCCATGATTTGTGGAGCTCTGGGACATGACAAATTTTGTCAGTAAGTACAAAATCTAAATCTTTCAGGATGTTTCTTAAAATAGTTCCTGCTGATTTTACTGCATACTGTGATCTTATTTTGGCAGCAAGAACTTCAAGAGTGAAATCAGCTGAGAAAACCATAAGTGGCTCGTTATTTTTGTTAGACTGATTGTACATTCTCACCAGACAAATCTTAATTTTGTTATTATGGTTCAATACAGTTTCATCAATGTTGACCATTATTTCTCTGATCTCACTGAGTGTGAACAGGTAGCCAGCACCCAAGAGTGACTTTAAAACTTAATTTGCTTTTTCAAAGAGTGCAAACTGAGCAGAAAGCTGGCGGTTACGTTGCTGCTGGGAGCTCATTGTACATTCATATTTTCAAATGTATGCATGCATGCAGTTTGGGTAAGCATACAGATCCACTTCAAATACATTCACAGCATAGTTTAGAGCAGATACTCAGTTGAAAATGTAATCTTGGAAGAAACTAGCTGTAGATAAAAACATGTTTGCCATTTGAGACTCATTTACTCTATTCGTTGTTCTTTCGTCAATCCCTTTGGCCCTTGTTCTGGCTAAACCACAGATAACACATTGAAGATCCTCTGCTTTCCCATCAGTTGTTGGAGGTGGATGAGGGGTAGCCATTGATCTTCTAAGTGGATGGGAAAAGAGTTTTGTTGTCGTCGCTATCTCAGAAGACTCTGATTCTTCTTGTGATTCATGGGTTTCTGGTATTTTTTGACAATTGTTTCCAGGCTTTTTTCCATGGTATACAACTTGTAGCTCTTGTTGTTACAGTGATAAAATATTTGATTCTCTTCACCCATCAGTTTCAAGCTTTTGTGAACTTCCTCTTGCCTTTTTTCTGCAGCATCTCAAACTATCTTCTGTCCAGCCGCAACTGATGTTAGCTTGTCTTTCAGGTTAGTTTTGCATATGACACATTTTCTTTGTTGAAGGAGTCCTCAGATTTTGTAGCTAGAAACACTCTGTCAGGAGGTAAAGAACCTCTGCTACCACCTGCTTCAATCATGTTTAAATTTGAATCAGCGAAAAACCTGAAACAAAAACAATATTAAGATTAATTACCAATAAGATTGCTAAAACACATTATTATAGAGCTGCCATTTTGGAAAATGGTGTAAGGGTTTGTTCTAAGGAGTTATTTTCTGACTCTATAAAACTTCTTGACCCCCAAAACCTATGTTTTGACACCAAAACGAAGTATATAGGTCTCAAGGTTCCTAAAGTATTACATCATCACTGCGACACATACACCGTTTTTTTTAAAAAAATCCGCCAGAATTAGCAATGTCTACCCAAGCTAAATTACTTCTCAAATGATACAAAAACACAAATCAAAAATGAAAATCTCTGGACAACATATTTTTTATAGAGGTATATCAAGGGGCAGGGATTATTAAGCTACTGTCCACCTCATACATTACAATCATAATCTAACACAGTGAGTTATGAACTGCCACCAAAGAGTTGCATGCAAACTCATGGTACAGGTTAGAAAGTTGTTTTTCCCAGTCTTTGACTATCCTAATTTTGCTAAAAAGGGTTCGTTTGGGTAGAAATAAATTATTTATAAAGTCAACCCTCACCACTTAGTTACATTCTGATTCCTGAGCTTATGCTTCCCCAGACCAAGCACTTTAAAACAAAATGCCTACCAGTATGGATGGCATGTAAATCCTACACATTGTAGTCCCCTTTGTCTTATGTATTATTTTCTGAACACTATTTTACACACATATGATTCATTGGCTCTGTATGTGTGTGAGATGTAAAGTGATCAAACACCCTACACTGGTAAGAAATGGTTCTATAAAGCAAATTAAATACATGTGAGAGAGGGGCTACGGAAAGATGAGAGGCACTGTTAGAGGGTGATGGCGAAGGGATCATTGGAGAGCCCAGTAAAGTTTGCTGTATCCTAGTGCACCGTAAGTGCATGATTTACTATTCTTTAGAAACTAACATCATTAAATATATAATATAATACAAATGTATTGTAGAATGCACCGTTTTGCCATTTTTCTCCAAGCCTCATTGTAGTGGTCAGGTTGGCTTGCTATGCACCCTATGGGGGCTGGTCTGACAAAATTTGCCAGGACTGCTTTGGGTTCCCGGTGCGGGCCTGCTTAGAGCCCGTGCGTGAGCCAAGCCCTTAAAACGTTTGCTATATAAATCATATAAACATAATGTAAATTATGATAGTCTCTTCAAAATCCAAAACAGAATGGGGGTCATTGCAACCCTGGCGGACGGTGTTAAAGCTGCGGTAATACTGCAAACAGGCCGGCAGAGAAAAAAAGGGAATTATGACCATGGCGGAAACTGCCAACATAGACAGCCACTTTAACACTCTGACCGCCACGGCGGTACAGACAAGCAGCGCAGCGGTCACCGCTAACAGACAGGTGGGAGACAATATACCGCCCACAGTATTACAACAGGCCAATCCGCCACCTTTTCCGGGGTGGATTCACCGTGGATAAAAACATGGCAGAAACAGCTTTTGCAATAGGAAAACGCTCACCTTAACACACTCCACAAGGAAGGAGGGCACCATGGAGCCCGAACTCCAAATACTCCCTGCGCTTGTCTTCCTGCTCCTCTACGAACATCAGCAACGGCGGCGCCGAAGACAACGGTGAGTACTGCACCTACAACATAGGGAAGGAGGGAGGCAAAAGTCAGGGGGACACAAACGCAACACCCCCACCCCCACCCCGAACCTCACCCACCACAACACACACACCAATGCATATCCAAACATCACAGTAACAACCCACAACCCCCCGGAAGAATGCAAAGACAAAAGGGAATCAGTATAACTATTGTAATGAATAAAAATACAGTAAGCTCATATATACAGAAATATATACACATTCCAAATATATACATCACGATTAGTAGTGCAGGTATGCACAATTCAATGTCCGTGGACCACTGGGCCCAAAATGCATGGGCGAGGCCCACACACGATACCTGTCCAGAAACGGAGAGAACACTGCAGGGGCATCAGATAGAAATACAACAGGCACCTCAGGGGGAACGGAAGGAGGGGCACCTCATCCGGATGAGTGCAAAGCCAGATCCACGACGGGGCTCCATGCCCATTGATGTATCCTGGGGAGTGCAAAGCCACAGTCTTTCAAGTCTCTACAGTGGGTGGGTTGCCCACTGTACCATCCTGGGGAGTGCAAAGCCACAGTCTCTCAAGTCTCCCAAGTGGGTGGGTTGCCCACTGTACCATCCTGGGGAGTGCAAAGCCACAGTCTCTCAAGTCTCTACAGTGGGTGGTTTGCCCACTGTACCATCCTGGGGAGTGCAAAGCCACAGTCTCTCAAGCCTCTACAGTGGGTGGTTTGCCCACTGATCAATCCTGGGGAGTGCAAAGCCACAGTCTCTCAAGTCTCTACAGTGGGTGGTTTGCCCACTGATCAATCCTGGGGAGTGCAAAGCCACAGTCTCTCAAGTCTCTACAGTGGGTGGGTTGCCCACTGTACCATCCTGGGGAGTGCAAAGCCACAGTCTCTGAAGTCTCTACAGTGGGTGGTTTGCCCACTGTACCATCCTGGGGAGTGCAAAGCCACAGTCTCTCAAGTCTCTACAGTGGGTGGTTTGCCCACTGATCAATCCTGAGGAGTGCAAAGCCACAGTCTCTCAAGTCTCTACAGTGGGTGGTTTGCCCACTGATCAATCCTGATGAGTGCAAAGCCACAGTATCTCAAGTCTCTACAGTGGGTGGGTTGCCCACTGTACCATCCTGGGGAGTGCAAAGCCACAGTCTCTTCAAGTGGATAACAGTCTCCACTGGTTCTGGAGGGGGACTGGTGCCCAGAGTGCTTCATCCTGTGAAGGATTCAGGTAGTGGATGCAGTTCTCTACTGGTTCTGGAGGGGGACTGGTGCCCAGAGTGCTTCATCCTGTGAAGGAGTCAGGTAGTGGATGCAGTTCTCCACTGGTTTTGGAGGGGGACTGGTGCCCAGAGTGCTTCATCCTGTGAAGGACAGAGGTAGTGGATGCAGTTCTCCACTGGTTCTGGAGGGGGACTGGTGCCCAGAGTGCTTCATCCTGTGAAGGATTCAGGTAGTGGATGCAGTTCTCCACTGGTTCTGGAGGGGGACTGGTGCCCAGAGTGCTTCATCCTGTGAAGGACAGAGGTAGTGGATGCAGTTCTCCACTGGTTCTGGAGGGGGACTGGTGCCCAGAGTGCTTCATCCTGTGAAGGATTCAGGTAGAGGATGCAGTTCTCCACTGGTTCTGGAGGGGGACTGGTGCCCAGAGTGCTTCATCCTGTGAAGGACAGAGGTAGTGGATGCAGTTCTCCACTGGTTCTGGAGGGGGACTGGTGCCCAGAGTGCTTCATCCTGTGAAGGATTCAGGTAGTGGATGCAGTTCTCCACTGGTTCTGGAGGGGGACTGGTGCCCAGAGTGCTTCATCCTGTGAAGGACAGAGGTAGTGGATGCAGTTCTCCACTGGTTCTGGAGGGGGACTGGTGCCCAGAGTGCTTCATCCTGTGAAGGATTCAGGTAGTGGATGCAGTTCTCCACTGGTTCTGGAGGGGGACTGGTGCCCAGAGTGCATCACGCTACTCGTGACGGTTCCAGTTCCGTCACTGTCCCAGCCGCACATGGGCTAACGATGCTTGAGTTGGCGGTGCTTGCCCTGTTCAGCAGTGCTTGCCATGGCGGTCTTTTCCCTGTTCAGCGGTGCTTGACTTTGCCGTTTCTGACCTGTTCAGCGGTGCTTGCCCTGTTCAGCGGTGCTTGCCATGGCGGTCTTTGCCCTGTTCAGTGGTGCTTGACTTTGCAGTTTCTGACATGTTCAGCGGTGCTTGCCCTGTTCAGCGGTGCTTGTCATGGCGGTCTTTGCCCTGTTCAGCGGTGCTTGACTTTGCAGTTTCTGACCTGTTCAGCGGTGCTTGCCCTGTTCAGCGGTGCTTGCCAGGGCCGTCTTTGCCCTGTTCAGCGGTGCTTAACTTTGCAGTTTCTGACCTGTTCAGCGGTGCTTGCCCTGTTCAGCGGTGCTTGCCATGGCCGTCTTTGCCCTGTTCAGCGGTGCTTGACTTTGCAGTTTCTGACCTGTTCAGCTGTGCTTTCCCTGTTCAGCGGTGCTTGCCATGGCGGTCTTTGCCCTGTTCAGCGGTGCTTGCCATGTTCAGCGGTGGTTGACTTTGCTGTCTGTGACCTGTGCAGCGGTGTGTGGCATGACGGTCCCTCAGTGCCCAGTGGGGCTGTGGGTGCCGGGGCCCTCCAGGGAACTGACGCTGGTGGTGGTCTCCGGACCAGTGATGATAGTGCTGCCCTCCAGGGCACTGACTCTGGCGGTGGTCTCCCGACCAGTGACGATAGTGCTGCCCTCCAGGGCACTGACTCTGGCAGTGGTCTCCGGACCAGTGACGATGGGGCTGGCGGTGGCATCCTGGCCAGCGGGGAGGATGGCGGCCTTCTCCGCTGTGCTGCTCTTACCAGACTTTGGAGACTTCTTCTGCCCCTTCACCACCTTGGGAGGGGTCACAGCTGACTCGACACTCCCCCCGGGGCCCTTGTGGGCAGTTTTGCCGGCAGGAGTCTTCACCCTCTCCCATCGGGCACTGTCCAACTTCTGGTGCTTTACAGGGGATGGACTGGCAGTGCTTTGGCTCCGTGTCACACTGGCTGCCCTGGTGGCCGGTACACTCCACATACCTCTAACACGCACCACTGGTACCGGACTTTTTTTGGCTGAGGTGCTAGTACGGGACCTATGAATTGGAGGGGTGGGGGTGGTGGGACAGAGGTCAAGGTTGCTCAGGAAAAGTTTCTGACGAACACTGGGACGAGTAGCTGAAGGGGGTCTGGGAGTGGAGGAAGAGGAGGTGGTTGTAGGAGGTGTAACTTTAGATGATTTGGGTGCAGGTGCAGGTTCTGGAGGCTTTCGTGAGGTGGATGGATGTTTGGGTTTGTGGGTGTCCGCGTTTGTGTACTTTGGGAGGGGGCGTCACAGACACACTGGGAGAGGACACAGGGGACGTGTAAATGGTAGTGGGGGTGGTGAGTGCAGGTGAGCGGGGTGTGGTGCTGGGTGTTCTGGTGCGAGTCCTAGTGGCTGTAGTGGTAGTGCATGCAGGTGAGAGTGTAGACGAGACTGGGAGGGAGGAGGGAGACGACGAGGAGGGGGACACAGTGGAGGCAGTGGATGTTGCTGTGTCTGTATGTGGGTGATGCTTGTGTGAGTGCCTGTGGGATGTGTGGTGCCTATGTTTGCCTGAGCTGCCCTTGTGTGTTGAGGTGTGTGCAGGCTGGTCTGATGGTGTGCTTGGGATAGGCTGGGGTACAGGGGATTGGGTCTGGGTGGAGGACGTTGGAGGGGGGAGGCTAGACACAGGGACAATGGCTGCCATCAGCGCTGAGGCCAGAGATTGCAGGGTTCGATGATGGGCAGCCTGACCAGAATGAATGCCCTCCAGGAATGCATTAATGTGTTGCAACTCCCTTTCTACATCCTAGATGGCATTCACAATGGTAGACTGCCCAACAGTGAGTGACCTGAGGAGGTCAATGGCCTCCTCACTGAGGGCAGCAGGGGTGACAGGGGCAGGGGCTGAGGTGCCTGGGGCAAAGGTGATGCCCACCCTCCTGGATAAGCGGGCACGGAGCGAAGGCTGAGGGGCTGCTGGGAGGGCGGTGCTGGTAGGGGGGGTGGCGACTGTACCTGTAGAAGTGGGGGGCACAGATGGTGCCACCACCACAAGGGAGCTCCCATCGGAGGACGAGTCCGTGTCGCTGTTTGCTGATCCGGTGACCGACGTGAAGCTCCCCTCGCCCTCCGTCCCACTGGTGTATTCTGTGTCCGTGGTGTGGCCCTCCATGGCCATGTGGGATGCAGCCCCCTCGTGCTCCGGTGCCACTGTACCTCCGCCTGATGATGCTGATGCACAAAAGAACAGAGAGAGCACAAAAAGGGGTGGGGAAACAGAAGAAAGACATGTTGAGTGCATGGCTTACCGCTACCGTTGGCGGACAATACAGACACAGCAGCCCACTGCACTACGCCGTGCTCTTGGCCTCTACAGATGCAGTTCCTGGGATATGGCCTACATGGCTATGAGCGTCATCTACCCACATAGATGACACAGGGGCATGTATACCTGTACTTGGCACTCTACAGAGGTGGGGTGGAGTGGCACATGACCTGGATTCCGGAGGGGCCTAGCCTATGCAACTCGCCCTGGCCTAGGGAAACCCACAGCCCTCCTCCCCCACCCAGACCCCTCCACTGCGCGCAAAGTCATGAGAATGTGAGTGTACTCACCCCCTTGTGTCTGCTGTGATGCCCTCAAGCGCCCATCCAACTCAGGGTAGGCCACCGACAGGATACGGAACATCAGGGGGGTCATGGTTCGACGGGCACCCCTCCCACGTTGGGAGGCCATCCCCAGCTGAGCCTCCACCGTCTTCTTACTCCAGCGGCGAATGTCCTCCCATCTTTTACGGCAGTGGGTGCTCTGTCTCTGGTGGACCCCCAGGGTCCAGACGTCCTTGGCGATGGCACGCCAAATATCCTTCTTCTGGTGAGCGCTGACCTACATGACATGTACAGGGGAAGAAGAGAAGTCATTAGCAATAGCACCATCGAAGTGAGTGGCCCACATCCCTGCCCTTGCCATGTGGCACATGCAATCACACTTCTACATGCTCGCAGGACTCTGCCCACTTCCTACTGACATCCAGCCCTCTCCACCCAGGCATAGCCCATACAACGTGCTCCCTGTGTACGTACCTGTTGGTCTGGAGGACCGTAGAGTAGTGTATACTGGGGGAGGACCCCATTCACGAGCTTCTCCAACTCCTGTGCAGTGAAGGCAGGGGCCCTTTCCCCAGACGCAGCAGCCATTGTCTCTTCCAGACCGAGGTCACAGCAGCACTTGCAGTGTAGGTCCTCTCCTGTCGAAGATCAGGTATCGAGTGATTGAACAGATAGAAAATGGCGGTCACGTCCGCAGCGGTGACGTCCGCGGCGGTGCGTATCATCACCACCGGCGCACTTCGTCATTGGCTACTGGGACCCGTAGGGTCCAATGTTGACCAATGCAGCATTGCGCCGCGGTCTTTGACCGCCTACCGCGACGGTGTACAACGCCAGCGCAGTTACCTCACATCCCATTGTCCCACTTTAGAGGTCAGGCAGCCGCCATTTCAGTGGCCCACATGGCTTCATTTACAACTGCGTCACACATACCTAGGCCTACACTCAACACACATACAGGAAGGATATTGTATTTAGTGTCGTGTTCTGTGTAGCTGTGGGTACATACCTCAGAATTTGTTGACTCTGTGGTCGCTGTTGTCCTTCCTAGGCACCGTCAGCTGGGACATGTGAGGAGATGGCGGAATCCTCCGGTGTACCGACCGCTGGTGGACCTGTTAACAATGGAGGAGCGACATTTAATCATCACCTACAGGCTTGACCGTGCCACAATCCAGGAACTGTATTTGGCTACAGTTAAAGGTGACTTCTATGCCCTGGGACATATCCCTAACATCATAGGTGCCATTGATGGGACCCTGGCTTTGGTCCCCCCCCACAGGAGTGAACGGGTGTACAGGAACCGGAAGAGTTATCATTCGATGAATGTACAGATTATATGTTTGGCAGACCAGTACATCTCGCAGGTAAATGCTATGTTCCCTGGCTCAGTGCATGACGCCTACATCCTGTGGAATAGCATCATCCCGTATGTGATGGGTCAACTCCAGAGGCACCATGTGTGGCTATTAGGGGACTCTGGTTACCCCAACCTGTCATGGCTATTGACCCCAGTGAGGAATCCCAGGACCAGGGCAGAGGAACGCTACAATGAGGCCCATGGGCGGACTAGGAGGGTGATCGAACGCACCTTCGGCCTCCTTAAGGCCAGGTTCAGGTGCCTCCATATGACAGGTGGCTCACTATTCTACTCACCAAGGAAGGTGTGCCAAATCATCATCGCCTGCTCGATGCTTCACAATCTTGCTTTGCGACGCCAGGTGCCTTTTCTGCAGGAGGATGTTCCAGATGACGGTGTTGTGGCAGCTGTGGAGCCTGTGGACAGTGATGAGGAGGAAGCAGAGGAAGAAGACATTGATAACAGGGACTCTGTCATACAGCAATATTTCCAGTGACACACAGGTGAGAACAATTTTTTTACTATTACATTCACTTTCACACTTCTACCTCTATCCTGTCTGTCAATTTGAAGTAGTATCTGCTAACTGAGTGATACATTTCCATTACGGTTTCACAGGTGTTGTTACCAACGTGTGTCATCTGCTTGCATCCTTCATGGACTTGTGATGTGTGACATAGATATGTTGACATTACTATTGAGAACAGATTTTGTCACTGTCATAGCTAATACACATTTTCAAAATCACAGGCTGACTCCAGATTGTTTTGCGGTTCAAGGATGTTTATTGAAGTGCTAATTATTGGAGGGGTTGGCAAAATGGTGATGGGTGATGGTGGAGGAATGTCCATGGCAGAGTTCAGTCTATTAGTCTCACAGATGCATTGCCCATATGGGCATAGGAAGTGGAGCTGGGGCAGTTCCAATCTGGACAGGGTAACAAAGTAGGACAGTGTGAGGACAATCAGGGTGGTCTCATTTCCTGGCGGGGGTCTTGCCATCTTGCTCTGTCCTGTTCCTGGATCTCAGGGACCGCTTGCGGGGTGGTTCTCCGTCTGCAGGGGGTGGGGTGCTGGTGTGGTGGTCTTGTGGCGGGGCGTCCTGTCCACTAGCGCCGGCGGAGGTGGTGAGCAGTTCATCATCCATGCTAGTGTCAGGGGCCCCTTGGAGTGCCACGGTGTCCCTCATGGTCTTTTGTATGTCCTTCAGCACCCCTACGATGGTGCCCAGGGCGGAGCTGATGGTTCTGAGCTCCTCCCTGAACCCCAAATACTGTTCCTACTGAATGCGCTGGGTCTCCTGAAACTTGGCCAGGACCGTTGCCATCGTCTCCTGGGAGTGGTGGTATGCTCCCATGACGGAGGAGAGGGCCTCGTGGAGAGTGGGTTCCCTTGGCCTGTCCGCCCCCTGTCGCACGGCAGCCCTCCCAATTCCCCTGTGTTCCTGTGCCTCCGTCCCTGGACCATGTGCCAACTACCACTGCCTCCAGGTCCCTGTTGTTGTTGGGGTGGTGGGTTATCCTGGGTTCCTTGTAGTGGTGGACACACAGCTGACTGATGTGTCCTGGGTACGGAGGTATGGGCCCGCTGGGTGGGTGCTGTGCTGGTGTTACCAGAGGGTGGAAGGTCAGTGTTGGGCTGTGCCTGTGCGAGGGGAACCGAATGTCCCGAGGCCCACGATGGTCCGGGCTGGTCATCTGGATCCAGTTGGCCAGAGCTGCTGTCATCACTGTGGGCCTCTTCTGGGGGTGGAGTGGACATGTCTGGACCCTCCTGTCTGGTGACGTTACGTAGTGGTCCTGCAGGGGTATAAAAGCATGATTATTGCATCTGTGTGTGTCATGGTGTGCAATGGGTGGGTGTGCGTGTACCCCAGTGCAAGCATTCCTGTGTGGGGGCTTGTGTGATGATGGTTCGGGGGTGTTATGGGTATGTGCAGTGGGCATGCTTTAGTGATGGGTGTCCATGCTTAGTTGTGTCATGCAGGGCTTGGTGTTGGGATGGGTGGTTTGTGTTATAAGTACATTAGCGAGGAGTTGGAGTGATAGGGGAGGGGGTAAGGGTGGGGGTGTGTGATAGCATGCAGGTAGGGTGGGGGATATGAGAGTTAAGATTTGACTTACCAGTGTCCATTCCTCCACCAACTCCTCCGAGGCCCTCTGGATGCATAATGGTCAAGACCTGCTCCTCCCATGTTGTTAGTTGTGGGGGAGGAGGTGGGGGCCCGCCGCCAGTCCGCTGAATCGCGATGTTGTGCCTGGAGACCACTGAACGCACCTTCCCCCATAGGTCGTTCCATCTCTTCCTGATGTCCTCCTGATTTCTTGGGTGCTGTCCCACTGCGTTTACCCTGTCGACGATTCTTTGCCATAGCTCCATCTTCCTGGCTATAGAGGTGTGCTGCACCTGTGATCCAAATAGCTGTGGCTCTACCCGTACGATTTCCTCCACCATGACCCTGAGCTCCTCCTCAGAAAACCTGGGGTGTCTTTGGCGTGCCATGGGGTGGTGTAGGTGATGTGTGGGGTGGTGTATGTGGTGATGAGTGTGGTGATGTGTAGTGGTGTGTGGAATTTTGTGCGTGGATGTTGTGTGGGTGATGGTGTTTTGTGCCTCTGTGTGGTGGGGGTCTCTATTGCTGTGCTCTCTCTCTGTCGCCTTCGTCTCTGATTTTGGGTCGTAGGGGTTTGTGGGTGATGTGGGTGTGTGTTTTATATTGTGTTGGGTGTGTTGGAGTGTTGTTTGTATGTGTATCAGGTGTGCGTATTTCGAATTGTCCAATGTGGCGGTGTTTTGGAGATGTGTGTGTATTTTGAGCGCGGCGGTGTGTACCGCCAATGGAATACCGCAGTTGAAAGACCGCCGCGTGGATTAGTGGGTCGTAATAGCATGGGCGTGTTTCTGTTGGCGTGACGGTGGAGGATTTGTTTTCGCCAATTTATCACTGACCTTTGGTGTGGCGGACTTGTGTGGATGTCGGAATTTCGGCGGATTCCGAGATGTGGGTCATAATAGCTGTGGCGGAATTCCACGGCCGCAGCGGTGTATTGGCGGTCTTCTGCACGTCGGTAAGCGGCTTTTACCGCCAATGTTGTAATGACCCCCAATATTTCCTCAACATGTGGAAGCTTTGACAATAATACATCACATCACAGCACTGCACTAAGAAGTACTTATTAAAAGTGATATTTTTGATAATGAACCATTAGTGAAGTAAGAGGCAAGAGTGTTGTCATGTAAACCCAGTACGTGGTCCAGATTAGAGTAACATAGTAGTCTATTAAATAAAACACCAGGCAAACTCGACCCGACCTAATAAAAAGCGCGTGCTCTGGACCAGTTAATCCCACCACAACTGTGTGTCTGTGTCCGGTCTTTTTCTAGCTAGCATGTGGGCCTGGGGCCACCATCATTACAGGCTGAGAGCTTTTTAACCTGCCAGCTATTTTCTATTATGTCACTAGGGTGCAGTATTGAATCACTTTTAGAGACGGAAAAGGCTTAACAACATTGGAAATTTTGGCTTTCGCGCTTTTTTACATTTTATATGTCTATTTTTTAACTATACACGAACAACAATCTGAACCTTGTCCCCTATGCTAGTAGAGAATAAAGTACAGTAAAGGAAAGCTACAATCTTGCAATGACACAGACTGATCTTCTGGTGGAAACATAAACAAGGTAATATCTATAAAACGAGAGAAAGTGAAAGAAGCTGTGGGGATTTTTAACGGGTAATTTTGTGTTATAATCCACAAGTCATCACTTTTACTTTTAAAGTACTAGAGCTCTCAAGTTTAATTTTTTTTACAAGTGAGAACTAATTAGCATATCTGCCTACGCTACAGGAAGTGATGTTACACAATCTTTAACTTGATGACTACACAGGAAGTGATATCAATGAAATGATACTAATAAAGGGAAAATTGATGCTTATAAATCCAAATGGTCACTCAAGTTAACTATTGCCTTAGAAAAGCAGGGATCGGTACCCATATTTCCAAAAGAGCTCCTTTAACCAAATCTGTTGCTTGTTGAGTTCAAGGGGACTCTGTTTGTGGCAATTTCCTTTCCCAAGACTTCACAGCTTCAAAAAAATGCTTTGCACCCAGCCGTCACATTTAGGGCCTTCTCAGGTGTGCGATTTAGTATGCTGTGAGTGAGGGGTCAACTTGACCTCAAGATACTGGAGTCTCATTCGCAACGAGTGGTGCTTGAGGGCGCTGGTGTCCTGGTTGCTGGGTATATCTGACCATTAGAGACTTGCACCTGGAGCAGGATGTATACGTTTTGAGTTGCAGGATTCTGGGGTGTAGCTTTTATTGGTGCATCGGGTGCAGTGCCACCAGGGCCCGGAAGTCTAGGTGGCCCACTGAACTCTGATTATCGCTACAGTTCACAGTTCAAACAGTGGCCAGAGGGCCCTTTTCGTTCCTTACATTAGGGCCTATGACACACTGGCTATGCCAATGAAAGGATTCCACATTTTCTTATAACAAAATCTGAACTGAAAATATAAAAGGCACTAATAATGCCCAACTCATAGAACACATTTTAATCCGGGTTTCATAGGACCGAGTCACCTGATTGCCAGAACTGGCTCTGCAGCTTGTCAGAACATGTGGTAACATAGCTGCCTGTGACGACTGTAGCTCCGACATCTGCCTCGTAATTGTAGTTCAAAACTAACTGACATTTAAAAACAAATATGATACCAGTGAACTGCCTGAACATTGGGCACTAGCAGGCAATTTTTTTTTTTTTTTTTACACACCTTTGTATTAAAGTTTCTTTCAAGATTCAAGTTTTAATAAACTATTCAAACTGAGCAACCGTCCAACATGAGGTTTTACATAACACAACATCTTTGAAGGAGATTTAGACTGGAAAGGGAAACTTTTCCCATTTAACAGATTTGTGTATAGAACAGGGGCTTCACCGCCCGTGCCCCCATCAGAATGCCAGCATTTACTGTCCATAGCCACAAGGTGCCATGCCATCTGCTCATTGAATCAGGTTTTTGCAGGTTTTTATATAGGGAAATCTTGACCCGAAGGTATTGAAGCACTTTGCATGAGCTCCCGTTACATTACACAAGGACACATTCATTTTTGGTAGGCATAGGGGAGATTTAGATATTGGTGGATAGTCACAACAGTAGTGGATATCCCGTTTGCTGAAATCTAAATCCCATTATTTACTATAAGATTTAGATTTCGGCGAAGGGGATATCCGTTGTGACAGAGTAACCCATCCTAAATCAGGCCCTAAGTGATTTGCCCAGAATCACAGGATGTTGAGCCTATGCCGAGATTCGAACCTGGTTCCCCACCTCCAAAGTCAGGAGCTTTGGCCATTACGCTACACCCTCTCTCAACGTAGAATATCCCTCCCAGGACCCCACACTTTATCACTCTTTCTGGGTGAGCCACACGCCTAACATATTGATGTCACAGCACAAACTAGTCCATATTTTCAGTCCACTGCTCCACTCCTGGGATCTCCGGTCTACCCTACAGTCTAACGTCTCTCCTGACGCCATGAGGGCCACATTACACCATAGTAAATTGAATTTTGATATGGTCTGCTCCCCCAAATGCCTAGTACGGCTGGGGGGGGGGGCGGGAGTAGGAGGAGGGAGGCAAGTAACAGGCCTTCACCCATTGCTGAGGTAATTTTATGACTCACCTTTGACCAGAATGGCTGCATGTGTGGACATTCCCCAAATGGTTTTGAGGAGTGTGCCCAGTGTACCACAGCCTTTAAGGCAGCGGCCGGGTCTGTTCTCCACATGCAATGCAACCTGGTACTTGTGTAGTATGCACTGTGTAAAACGTTGTACTGCACTAACCGGAACCCAGCTCTGATAGCTACTTCCCTGTATAACAACACTCCTCCCCCAAATCTTCATTTTCAAGGGTACCTAAACCACGCTCTCATCTGTCCTTCAATGCAGGGAGGATTTGCTGAGTATCACTCAAAAGGATTTTGTGTATCTGGGAAGTGATGTGTTCGTAGAATTATGTCACAAATATTCTAAATTTTAATGGTGTTTCCTTGAGCACATCTAGCATCCTGTCCCCGTGTCCCATCAGGGCATTGTTACCTGAATATATCGGTAACCCTGTGTTTTAACACCTTGTACTATTTTTTTAGTTCTTCGAATGGTACAAGTCCTTGGCGGTCCCAGATATCTCCCAGCTTTGAAATGCCCAGTATGTCACAATGCCTTCTGCTTTCTAGATCCTATAGATCTGCCAAGACTGCCAAGACCCATAAGGGGTTTTCCAGTTTCACTACTCCCTCTCATCCCATTGCTTGCGTGGCTGTTTCCATATTTTAACCACCGGCTCCATCAGGGTCAGATATCCTGAATCAGCCCCTACCATAGAGCTCACAAGGGAAGCCCCTCACCTCCACCTGTGTCTGTCTGCCTGTGGTGCTGGTTCCTGGCGGGAGGTGGAGACCCATTCATTCACTACTTGAAGCTGGGCTCCCCAATAATGCAGTTTCAGATTCGGGAGTGCTGTGCCCCCATTATAGGCGTTCCGGGTCAGGGTCAACAAAGCGATGCTGGGAGACCCCTGACCCCATGGCAGCTGTCTAGTCACTGTGCCCATTGCCCTGAAGAAGTCCTCCTTTATTTTGTACATTATATTTAGCAACATATATAGAAATATGGGGAGGGTGATAAGTTTATAAAGTGACGCTTCCCCCATCAACAAGATTGGGAGTTTCTGGCAGTGATTCATATGTGATTTATAATCTTTTAGTACCCTTCCTATGTTACTTTGCTGGAACTCAGCTGGGTCCAGGGTCATATATGTTACCAGGTATAAAACCCACTCCTGTGTCCAATGTATTGGGCACTCGCAATCTGCTGTGAGCACTAGGCAGTAATTGGGAACACCACAGACCCGAAACATGTCCTGAATACCATCAGAATATCCAGGGCTCCAGGTATGTGTAAAGTGATATGAGATCCTCCCACCCAAGTACCCATTATGACCCACTACGTTGTGCACCTACTAGTACCCAATTAGCCAGAGGCTCATGAGCCCGCGTGAACAGCAGTAGGGAAAGTGGGCATCCCTGTCTCGTTCCCTGTCCCAGAGCAAACTCTTTCGAAAGCACTCCATTGTCTTTAACCCTCAAAAGGATTTTAGCATAGAGGAGCCTAATCTAAGCCATAACTTCTGTCCCAAACCCAAATCTCTCTAGTGCCACTAACAGATCGGGCCACTCTTCACAATCAAATGTCTTTTCGGCTTCCTGGGCCAGCAGGATCACTGGTTCTTTAAAGGTCTTCCTTCTAGCCAAGCAGTCGAACAGCTTTCTGAGGATGTGCCTTGTGGACCTTTGAGGCACAAAACTCAATTGATCAGGGGCTATCAAACTGTCAATTAAATGTATTAGGCGCTCTGCCACATGAACGCCGATTCTTAAAAATGCCAGGGGCCGCGGAACTGACATCATGTAGCATTTGAGCCCTGTGAAATCACAGGAAGTTACATCCCTTATGACCCTGACACAACAGGAAGTGACATCACCACACCTTTGACCCTCAAATTCACCCATCCCTGAGAAACCACTGTTTTGGTCACACTTCTAGACCACAAAAAAACCTTTCACATAATACACATTGCAATCAACAACTTTTCCAATCGAATAGTCTCACACTGTGATTAACATGCTGGCCATCCATGAATGTGCTTGAGCTCCTCAACAGGTATACGAAACCATATGTAATTGCAATTACAACACAATACTACTTAGGAATTATGAGATGCTGTTTTGAACCTCCAATAAAATGCTATTCAAACAAATCGTCTTATGAGGACTTGAAATTAAGTATTAGGATAGGTGAGACATCTGGCAGGAATATGTGGCTATCAAGAGTCTTTAACTTTCTACAGCTCAGACCTGTTGTTACCCTTTGAGGCACTGGGCACAAGAAACATTGTTCTGCTTCAGTCTGCAGAGAATATTGAATACTTGGTAGGAGAGGCCTGCTCACTGCCCTTAGAAAGTGTATTGTTTTTGTGGAATATGTGGTTTTCTTCACATTTTACTTTTTTTTTTTTTTTAAACCTTGCCAGCACAACAATTCATGGAGCTGGCATTGTTTTAAAAGTAATCGTGTGACGTTGTTCAGAGCTTCTCCCACTGCTAATGATAAAAAGTGTTACTCAAAGTGCAACGTGAAAACAGGGTCACTGGAATTGCATGATTCCGTGGATGCTGCTCACAATTAAAGTGTACAACACCTGTCACATAATTTAATATCTTCTGATAATTTGCTGATTACAAAAATAGTTTCTATTTTAATTGATCAAAAGTTAATAAAAATGTGCAACCCATGGTGGCACACGTTGGCAGACTTTTTGCGACCTAGTTAACTGGCACACTTTTACTTGTAGTTTGTTGTGTTCAGGAGTCAATGACAGTACTAACATATATTACAATTTTAAAATGGAGTAATAACACTATCATAGAACGTGCATAGGTGATGATGCATAATTTGCCTTTTCTTGCCACATAATTTAGATAACAGCATTGGATAATTTAGACTTCAGTTTCTGTGATATTGTTGATATAGAAGGCACTAAATCCTCACACATAAATAAATGGAAAATATGAAAATGTTACAAACAAGCAAAGAGAATACTTGTCTATTAACTAGTGCTGTATATGAAACATAAAAGAACCCCCTGGATAGATGAAAAAAGTAAAATAAAATCACTCATTGTTAATATCTTCGAAGCTGTAGCAGTTTGCAGGTTAAAAGATACTGCATTTTTAAACTGGTGGCAGCACAGCTCACAAGTCCACAGTTGCAGATAGGGCCCAGCTTAACAGGAAACGCATGAATGCCTGCTGAAGGTGTAACTCCGAATTCCTTCATTTTTCACTACAGAAAGGTCAAGAAAATATCATAATCTCATGCAGATGGCTATCAGCAGGTAAAAGACCCTCTCCAATGGGTGAAGTGTTTAGAAGACCCGCTGTCATGCCTCTGCAACAATTTATTTTTCCTTGTCTCCTCAGTGGGGGTGTGACACTCTCCTGCTGATCCTCTGTCCTTGCTACCATGCGGCCATGCTGCACCTATGGGAAGGCGGGCATCTTGGCATGTCCACACCTAGATTATACAAAGGTCAGTAGGGAGAATGGGACTGTGTATAGGTTGATCAGAATTCTATGTCAAGACCGGAGGCTCAGATCATGCTTCTCTTTTTATGCTTTAATTTTCACAGCAGCCAATTAAAACAAAGTTTGAAAACACTACATATCCCACAAATATGCTAAAGTCATATGACCAACCACAGAGCCGCAGCCCTACATAACCTGAAAGAGACAATCAGCCACCTTGTTCTTTGCTGCTCCGCAGCCAGTCAAGTGCTTTCATCTCCCTTTTACCATATTATAGTAATTTCTCTTGATTTACCACAATTGTGTTGTTGTGTGGTATTTACACATGCTTATTTGTGCTTTGTGCTCGATGTTCCCTTTCCTGTGTGACTAAGCTATTGTGCTTGTGTAAGCGTTCAAATTTGTCGGCCTCTGCACACTATCTCGCAGACTTGAGGGAGCGCTTACTCCTCCCTACAGGCGCTCACCGCCTTGCTAATATCCTTTGATAGTGGAGCAGGAGCTTGGGGAGCGAGGACACGCAACTCCATTTTACCCTGCGCTCTTTCTTTGTTTGGTACTCTGGGCCTCGCGCGCATGTGCGCAAGACAGCCTTCACGCCCAGCTTTTCTAAAAGTGCTGTGAAACATGGAGGCGACGTGTGTTTCGGTTTCCAGCCCGAACCACTTTCTCCCCGCCTACGCACTGTTTGTGGAACTTTCAGGGCTGCAGCAATGTAAATTAGCCTATGCCTAATTTGTTTTGTCTGGCAGGTCTCTCTCCACACTATATATTGATTTTTACTCACTCAGGTTACTCTTGGCTTGACCTTATATTACCTGCATTGGGGAAAATTGTTAGTAGTACTTGCCTTCTCACCTCAGCTTTGAAGTACATATCTGCTTGGTGAAGCATTTCCACTGTCTGGTACTCCCTGATTTTGATATCGTTGTGCCCTTACCTCATCTAATATGGCTGAATATGAGGATGATTCAGAGGAAAGTTACTACTATGATGACTCTGTGAGGTCCTTTGAACAAGACTTGGTCTATGCCCTAGTCCCTGGGGTACACCACACTATAAATGTTGTCTTAACTCAGGCTATAAAACCCATAAAGCAACACTTGCTTGTCTTTGCTGAGCAAAAGGGCTGGATCCCTGGCACTGCACCTCGCAGCAGCAAAGAACACCCAGTTTCACATAATCCTACGGGCTCAAAAACTGACATAAAACCTCACGTGGTTCACTTTGAAAAATGTGTGCAGTTGCTACCTGAAGACCACGACTAAAGCACCTCGCCTGCTACCCCCAAGTGAGTAATCATGAAGATTCAGATTCTTCATCTGGACAGCTCTCTCCCCCGTTAAAGCAAGAAGAAGTCACACTTCTCACAGGTGGCATCGCATCCTCCTAAGGTCCTGACGCTCGAACCTGGGGATATCCTACACTCTAGGTCAACCTTGTGGACCCCTCTGTCCGAGGTGGCAGAATATGTACAGGCTCATATATGCCACGGATTTCATAAAGATGTAAGATCTCGGCGGAGGTCTGAGTGCTCCAGGGTGGATTTCCATACCAATGTCACTGAGACCTTGGTAATAGACCCCACCTTGGTGACCTAGCAGAAGAAATTCTCCAAAGACCCTAAGAAGGGCATTGAGACATTGATCCTGCTTGTTGCGGGTGCCAAGACAAGCTACTCAACGTCTCTGGGCCACTGACGGAGATACTGGAGATGGGTTTCCATGCCAAGGAATCTGGGGCTCCCATTGACCCCAAAGTCCTAGTAGGTTGGGCCCAACGCGCTTTGTGTTTCATGGGAAACGCAAACTGCACTATCTCCAGCAAACAGCGCTGTTCTATTCTCATTAAAATGGACCCAAAACTGACCAATCTTGCCCCATCAGAGTCAGGCCTCTTGGCTCAAGGTTTATTATTTGGAACCCTCTTCCCTAAGGAACTGTCAAAATCCGCAAACCTCGATAAAGCACAGGGTTTCATCAAAAAGGTTCTCCACCCACTTTTTGGCAGGGCCAGACGGTTTAGAGGGTGAGCCTTCAGCTGCATCTTCCATCAAGGTCCTCAGAGAGGCTACTACCAGCAACCTAGAGGAGGTTACCTGGACTCCTCTTCCTCTTCCAACTTCTACCCCTCTCAAGCTAGGGCAGGTTGGAACTGCTTTCGGAGAGGAAAAACCAGAGGCTCCCAAGCTTCTTACCAGGACACCGGTCCTACAGGTGAGCCTAATTCCAATATCAGATGTGTTACTGGGAGGCAGAACTGGGTTGTTTCTACACAACTGGCAGAAACTTACTCAGGACTCCTGGGTTCTGGAATTGATACAGGGTTACAGGTTGAAATTTAAGGATTCCCCAGTGTTTCCACTCCTGAGATGTATTTTTCCCTACAAGATCAGGAGTTAATCTCATCAGAAGTAGCAGACCTCCTTATCAAGGGGGCCATAGAGGTTTCCTCAGCCCCATTTTTCTTGTGGAAAAGAAGGGCAGCGGATCCCGCTTGGCCCTAAATCCGAAGGACTTCAACGGGTGGATCGTCTACCATTATTTCAAGATGGAGGGCATCCACTTGTTGAGAGACATCCTACAAGAAGGAGACTGGATGGTCAGAATAGATTTGAAGGATGATTACTTGACCATTCCTATTCTTCCGCCTCATTGTCAGTTTCTGCAGTTTCTTTGGCAAGGATGATGCTTCGAATGCAAAGTCCTTCCCTTCGGCCTGTCATCGGCCCCGTGGTGCTTCAGGAAAGTGATGCACCTGATAGCAGAATCTCTGCGGGCTAGAGGCGTTCATCTAATAATTTATCTAGATGACATGTTCATCTTGGCCCATTGTCCCCTACTAATTCTTACTCATCTGGAATTAGAAATTTCTCTCCTCCAGGATTCTTGATTCATTGTGAACAGTCAGAAGTCAGTTCTGACCCCTTCATGGCAGATGGATTTCTGGGGTTTCAGGTGGACTTCGTCTTTACCCAGTTAATTCTTCCCCCTCTCAAGGTCTGCAACATCAAGAAAGAACTGAGATCGATGTTGTCCAAACAGACTGAGATGCATAGCTCGTATGGTGGGCATGCTCTCCTCCACGATGCTTGATATTTTCCTGTGTCCCCTTCACTATCGGGCTCTCCAGTGCCTAAAAATCTCTCATCTCCAAAAAGGCCTCAGCTACTCAGACCAAATTCCCCTTTCAAGGACAGAAATAAACTGGTGACTGGAACATATGGATGTCTGGAATGGCATAGCAATCTTTGGGTCATCTCTGGAAATAGAGATCAAGCCTGATGCAAGCCGTTGGGGTTGGGGGGCTTGTTGCAGCCCAATATACATGGAAGGCTGTTGGTCCAGAACAGAGGTAGACCTTCATTTTAATTGCTTGGAACTTTTGCCGGGCTCCTTTGCAATCCGAAGCCTCTCCCCAGAAAAGACAGATTGTTGCATCCTCCTTAGAATGGTCAACACCTCCGTGGTGAGGTATGTCAACAGGATGGGTGGGACGTGGTCCAGCATTCTGGCTGAGACAGCCAAAGATTTCTGGCACTTTTACCTTCAACATCGAATATCTGTTGCAGCGGAATATCCCCGGGTCGGAACAATTTGGTAGTGGATTGGCAGTCTCATCACCTTCAAGACTTCAGCGATTGGAAGCTACATCCAAAGGTCATCCACTTTCTCCAATGCCTTTGGGGCTCTATCTCTATAGATCTCTTTGCCTCTCAGCTCAACCAGCAGCTGAGCGGCAATGTTTTTTAGCTGGCATCTGGATCCGGAGGCATTAGCAACCAATGCTTTTTTCTTCAGGATTGGCCTCTGTTCCTGAGTTATGCATTCCCTCCTTTCATTATGATACCCATGGTTTTGGCTCAGGTTCTTCACCATGGAGCAGAACTGATTCTAGTGACTCCCCTTTGGAGAGCACAGGCTTGGTTTCCTGTGATCCTGAACATGAGTTGCTCCTTCCCAATCCTTCTCCCATCACGGTAGTATCTACTTCTAGACCCCTTGGGCCTTCCTCATCCTCTTGTGCAATTGGAACGCTTCTCGCTAGTGGTGTGAAGAATTTTAGGGAGAGATGGCGTCTCCCAGGACTTTTGTGAGAATCTCATGAATTCCTCTCTAAGACCTGGTCCTCTGATACTCACAAGAGCTATGCCTCAGCTTGGAAACGCTGGTGTAATTGGTGCCGTGAATGAGGTGCTGATCCCTCTTCAGCAGATTGTTCTCTGATTTTGAATTTTTTGTATTGTTTGGCTTCCTCTGGTATGGCCTACAGTTCTGTAAACAATTACAGGTCAGCCATTCCTGCGGGTGATTTGCCTATCGACGGTAAGCATGTGGGTGAACTCCCCAATGTATGCAAACTCTTAAGAGGTATTCGCCTGAGCAATCCCCCACAACCAAAATATTTTTCTTTATGGGACGTGAAGATCCTCTTGCGTTTTTTGGATGTTAGGCCTGCAAATAAATATTGTTCTAGAAAATAGCATTCAGCTAAACTTACCATGCTTTTGTGCTTAGTTTCGTGTAAACGAGTTTCTGACATAAGGGCTTTAGATTTGGCAGGTAGAGTGTTTTCTCCTCAAGGAGGGACTTTTCCAACACACATTCTACCAAATGTAATTCTAGGATGCTTTCATACCCTACTTTTCCAGTTACTGCTGAGTTTCGTACTGACG
Source organism: Pleurodeles waltl (assembly GCF_031143425.1). NCBI lineage: Eukaryota > Metazoa > Chordata > Amphibia > Caudata > Salamandridae > Pleurodeles > Pleurodeles waltl. The sequence goes on from NC_090448.1 coordinate 423,343,808, forward strand.
TGGGCGGTCAATTGTTGATTTCATTACAAAAACCCTTTTGCCCAGTTTCATCGGCTACTTTGGCTAGATAGATACAATGGCTCTTTGGAAGGAAGCCGGTATTGATACTTCCAGAATTGGTGCCCACTCTGAAAGGGGTGCCAAGGCATCTAAGTCTTTTTTCTTGAGTTCTCACCTTAAGGACATTTTAAAGGTGGTTGATTGTTCATCGAGTCTACGGTTGAATCCTTCTACTATAAACCTATTGTGGGAAGCACTTCAGTGGTGGTGGCACAGCTTTAAACTAGCATAATCTGAGCCTCCAGTCCTGACATTGACTAAAACATTTTCTAGCACTGGCATCAAGAATTTTTAAATTCTCTTAAGGACACGGAGGCGAGGATTATGCTTTAATTTTTTATTTTAAAGCCAAAAACGGGGACATTTCACAAAAATAGAAGGACTAAAATTTTACTTCAACCGGGTTCACAGAATGACAGCACTCATCAGCACAGAATTGCAGAAAAGGCACGAAGAATATTTTTTTAAGTCAGTGTAATGCCTGTTAATTAAATTGCTTTTTTATAAGACCTGCTAAGTATCTCTGCTTTGAAAAAAAAACACCTCCCACTGTTTTCAGGCAACCCTCATTAAAAACAGGGACATGAGCTTACGTTTCTGAAATCTGCCAGGACAACTGGTGAAAAACTGGAACTGTCCTGGCAAATCCAGGACTCCTGGTTACCCTAACTGTGTAGGGGCATGGTGAGGGCTGTTTCCTCTCTCCCCTTGGGATCTCTACAGTAGTGGTAGAGGTCTACAGTCCAGAGCACTGCAGCCTTTTTACTAACGGACGGCCGCCATATTGTCATCTGCCGCACAGCCATGATCAGGCCAGATTACGGCACTGGTGTGGATCTTTCGCTGGTCGATTCCCAGTGGTTCCCGCACCTTCCGTTGCTAGGGGCTGCCATGGTGAGTGGGGCCTGGATAGATGCCGGATTTGATCATCCTCAGCCGGAGCAATGGCTCCTTGCTTCACCCGTTCAATGCATACAGGCCTCACCCTCAATAGCAGAACAAGCATTTGGAATGCAATTGATCTCGCATTGTGGAAGTTAGAGCTATTGGCGTTGTAAATGGCAATGCTTTTTATCCATGTCTTTCGGTTTGGAATGGAGTGCATGTATGTGGTGTGCGTGGAATTCTATAGGTTGTGTTGTGTTATTTTATGCTACATTTTGTTATGTTATGCTACGCTATGTTGTGTTATGCTATGCTATGTTGTGTTATGTTATGCTATGCTGTGTTACACTATGCTATGTTGTGTTATGCTATGCTATGTTGTGTTATGTTGTGCTACGATGTCTTATGTTGTGTTATGTTATGCTATGCTGTGTAATGTTATGCTATGCTATATTGTGTTGTTATGCTGTGTTGTGTTATGTTATGTTATGTTATGCTGTGTTATGCTGTGTTGTGTTATGTTATGCTATGTTGTGTTATGCTATGCTATGTTGTGTTATGTTGTGGTATTTTATGCTATGTTGTGTTATGTTATGCTATCTTGTGTTATGTTATGCTATGTTGTGTTAAGTTGTGTTATGTTATGCTATGTTGTGTTATGTTGCTTTATGTTATGCTATGTTGTGTTATTATGCTATGCAACGTCTTATGTTGTGTTATGCTATGTTGTGTTATGTTATGCTATGTTGTGTTATGCTATGTTGTTATGCTATGCTATGTTGTGTTATGTATGTTATGCTACGTTGTGTTGTTATGCTATGCTACATTGTGTTATGTTTTATGTTATGCTATGCTCTGTTGTGTTATATTGTGTTATGCTATGTTGTGTTATGTTGCTTTATGTTATGCTATGCTATGTTGTCTTATGTTATGCTATGGTATGTTGTGTTATATTGTCTTATGCTATGCTATGTTGTCTTATGTTATGCTATGCAGTGTTATGTTATGCTATGCTATGGTGTGTTATGCTATGCTATGTTGTGTTACATTGTGTTATGTTATGCTATGTTGTTATGCTATGCTGTGCTGTGTTTTGTTGTGCCATGCAGTGTTGTGGTATGTTATGCTATGTTATGTTGTGTAGTGTTATGCTATGTTGTTATGTTATGCTATGCTATGTTGTGTTGTATTATGTTATGCTATGCTATGTTGTGTTATGCTATGCTATTTTGTGTTATGCTGTGTGTAGAAAATAAATATGACCTTGTGTAATGCAACTAGTGTTCATGTAAAGCGCCCTAATACCTCCTTTGCGCTTTATCAATGTACATTAAAACAAGCAGCGACCTTGGAGAGGTGGTGGTGGGAGCAGGCAAGCAGTGTTGTGGAAGGGGGTGAGGGGTGGGTGGTATAGCACAGGGAGAGTAAGTGATGGTCAAAGCTGAAGCCAATCTGAAACAAAATAAAAATGTAAATTAACCCCAGACATTTTAATGCTTTACTACACATTGAGCATGTATTCCGCATGGTTAATAAGGGAAGCTTTAGAACATAACTTATTGAGTACAATGTGATGCCAATTAATCCATGCTTAGCCCCTTACTACTGCAAAACTACTTCAAGTTGCCCAGCATATTACCATTCCTTTTGTGTGGCATTGGATGCTTTGTGTGCATGAGTGTTTTATGAGCAAGTATCTGTATCTGTAACTACTGGTCTTGAGCACTTGTCCTCTGATCAGACTATTGCTTTGGGAGGACAGTCTGTCGCAGCAGCAGATGTGAGTCTTGCAACAGCATTTGCGCAATCAGCACCACTATCTGTGGATATTGAGTGGCAGCTCTTGATTTTCTTTGATATTCCTTCTGAAGTAGTTGATGTGATTTTTGACAGCTAGGTTCCCTTCCATGAAATCTTTGTACACCAGATGGACCAGTTGCAGACCAAACTGTAAGATCTCTTGTCTGTTTTATTTTCATCCCAACAAGGACTTGCAGCGGACACTGCTAAAGATCACTTCTCATCCTTTTTGGCTTTTGTACATTTGCTAGATAAACTGTATTTGTTTCAATCATCTTTTGTTGTGATGAGATTTCCTAAAGGTTTGCAGCGTATGTTTCCACCAAAACTGTTTGTGATGCCACAGCGGGACTTAAATTTGATTCTCACTTTTCTAATGTATGCCACCTTTGAGCCATTGCACGGTCCAGTATACCCCTAAACCTTAAATAGTCTTTCTAGTCACAATAACATCCACTTGCTGCATGAGTGAGCTTCGGGCTTTCTTGGTTCAGATTCTTTAAAGCATCTTTTTTACCCAAACAAACTAGTGTTGAGAATTTGAGCTACGTTCTTCATGAAGGTAGTGTCACCTTTTCATGTCGGACAAACTATCATTCTTTCATCATTCTCTTCCCCTCATCCTTCAAAAGAGGAAGAGAGATTCCACAGCTTGAACCCCAAACGAATGCTGAGATTTTACATCGATTGTACTAAGGGCCATTGGGTGGATGATCAGCTCTTTGTGGGGTTCTGTGATGCACATAAAGAAAAGGTGGGGTAGAAGTGGTCCTTTTCACAATAGATAGCCCTTTGTATTAAGATCTGCTATGTACTGGCTGAAAAGCAGCCTCCAGAAGATCATGGGGTTAGCTCCACCAGTGTCACCACTGTGTTGATACATAGAGTGCCTGTCCTGGATATCTCACAGGCTGCTACATGGGCATCAGTGCACACATTCACAAAGTACTATTGCCTCGATGGTTGAGACCGTCTGGATGGGCGTTTTGCCCGTTCGGTCTTTCAGGACTTTTTAATCTGAGCCATTCAGCAGATCCACCACTTAGAAGTACTGCTTTGGTATCTGTTCACAAAGTGGGGCCTCTGCTGTTAAAAGTATGCATGCAAGCAAGGTGGATCCTAAAAGGAGAAGGAAACCCCAGACATCCATTCTACTGGACCTGGTGTCTGTTCTGGGGGGGTGCTCTTCAGGTTCCAGTGGATGAAGGGGTCAGGGCCTTCCAAACCATACATTGAATGGGTGACAAACTTGGCACTGAATATACTGATGGTTACTGCAATGTGTTTGTATTAATTAACTTGTTATATGTTTAAGTTAGGGATTTTTACAAACTTTTTTTATAATATATTGTTTTGGTGCATATAATTTGCATAAACTCCAGTACCTTTGTTACTGTGAGAACTATCTTTAAATGAAACTGTTTCTTTCAACAGGTTTACATCCACAAATAGCATGCAAAAATCCTCAACCTGTTATAACCCTTAAAATCCTGCATGAAAAACTGACCTTCTATCACTTATGTTTTTTTTAAAAACCTCTGCTTCTTTCTACCTTGCGGCTCCCTCATCTGTATACAAGGTATTCAAAAAATCTCATGCCGATCTGCCTTAAAGCCATCTGGAAACCATAACAATATTAATTCCGGCTAGTATTGTGCTCCATGTAGCCTCTTCTATTAATTACATCAAACGAAACAAGCACCCACAAAGCATGCAAAACTAACCCCAATAACCAATTGACTGACCACTAAGTAGGCTCTGGGTAGCTTGCTACTCACCGTAAAGCACTTCGACGCCTCATCAGGGGTAGCAAGCGCTATACAAATATAATTTATTATTATTGTTATTATTATTATTATTATCAAGGTATGCAGTTCTCTCACTGCTTTACCCAGCCATGCTCACACAATCACAAACAATTCAGTGTTGCTATTTCTGAGGATTGTGCAATGCACTTGTTCTATGCTGCTCATTTCACCTCTGCCTCTCTTTGCTGTTTTGTGACTGATGCCTTTGACATAGGCAGCGTGCTCTGATTGATCCTGTCGGGTGACAGCAGTTGCCTAGCACCAGGTTAGTAAGGAGCCTGGAATGCAGTTAGCACCTTAGGCAATAGGATCCTGTTTCTTGTTTTGGTTGAAGTCTGGGACATAGTGCAGAGCCTTTCCAGCCCCACATGTTTAGCAGGTCACCATTTTATAGTCAAGCATGTGGTGAATTTTACGGAATAAATTGAGTGTGTTAATAAAACATCCACCAGAATGAAAAAACTTTCGTCCTCCTGTCTTTACCAGATGAAACAATTTTAACAGAGAGAAGTCCCGTTCTGGCTCCTTGTGTTCTTTTAACAAAGTCATGCATGTTGGGAGTTGTACTTTTTTCATTTCTTGGAACTAAGTAGTAGACTGAATAAGGATGAGATGAAAGTGGTTTATAAAGGTATACCCCAGGGTGGTTTATAAAAGCAGGAAGGCATACTCAGAGAAAATCATATAGAGCTGAGGTGGTACAAAAACGGAGTGCTTTTTTGAGAACAATATTTCTGCCCATTATGTTGGACTGATTTTAGAAAAAAACTGCATGTTTTCGTTTTGGTGAAGGATATGTAGATACTATGCCACCCAAAATAGCAGATTTAGCGTGGGGTATATGCAGTCACGTACTCTGAATTTTGGTAGATTATCAAATGTTGTTTAAACTAACTTTTAACACTTTTTCCTACATAGCATATTTCTCTCCAACTAATTTAATTATTTTACAAAATTGCACCTCCAATAGATGAAAAACGTGCTGGCGGAGATGTAGAAATTTCAATGATACCGTGCATCTGCTACATATGGTGCGCAGGTGGCATCAAACAGCAATTAATCGGCATCAGGTCGTGATGTCTTAATATTGACCTGTTGCGAGTTAGACCTTCTATTCGCTACAACATGCAACAGCATAGTGCATATCTTAATAGAAAAAAAAAAACATGCATACCAGTTTGAGGTTTTAAGTTGCTATGGGAAACATTGGTACAGAAAAATTAAGGTATTTCGCCTGCCTTGCTGAAAATCGAGTATGTATACAAATCACAGGATGGCAAGGTTGTATTGCACTTACTTTTGCTGCTCCTTGAGGCTGAGCTGTGCTGCTGCAAAAAAAAAAAATAGTGTGTGAACGAAAGACAAATGGCCCTGAAGTGAAAGGCTACAAGTAACAGGGCCAGTCCTCTGGGTGTGAGCAGTACACCAAAAGGCGGGACAAATGTAAGCAATTGCCCACAGAAAAGCAAGCAGTTTCGAAGGGCACGCAAAGGAACGAATTGCAAGAGGTGCGCATGTTCTATACCCACAGATGAGACACATCGTGCCTCGTAGAGGCAGCGCATACACTTCCTATGCAAGACCTAAAAATCATGTACGATAATGGACATTTGTGGCAATTGTGAACTTTTAGCAAGACTTCCTCCAATACTGAGGTAGCGGTGGCATGTTAATCAGTGGCCTCATACCAGCAGCTCATCCACCAAACTTGTTGCATCAAAAGGGGCCTAGGGCAGGACTGGGACCAAAATCCAATCTGGAAGAATGTTCAAACCATCCTCACACTGCTTGATGGGGGTGGGGGGCTCTCTCAGTGGGAATCCAGTCTGTGTAGGAATGCTATCCACCAAAGAAACTGTGCAATTAAAAAAGTTTTTCACATTAATTAGCTAAGTACTTTTTAGGATTAGATCATGGCTGCCCATACAGCTCTGAAAACAGACCACTACCCTATAGCCCACTTGGGGAATCCCAGTCCAGCCCTACCTCTCCCTGTGGCATGCTACAATATGCCATTGATTTCCAGATGGCTAGCCCAGCCCTGCCTGTCATTGAGGCATGCCACAGCATTCTTCTGTTTACCCTGTTTAACAATGGCATTGTGGCACAGAGACCACCGGATTGTCCCGTTGCTTGTAGTGGACAGGCCAGCAAAATCAAAGAGTGAGCCGAGCCAGAGCCCCGGTCAGGCTTGTCTCTAAGATCCATCAAAGAATTTGCATCTGAACCCAGAAAAACACCATGTAAAAATAGTTTTTCCAGTTGTTCCTCAGCCTTTGTATTTAAATTGACTTAATTGGATTATATCATTTTATCGAGTGACATTTGTTAAAAGTATAAGCAATAGCAGACAAGCAGGTACCTGTTTTTGTCTTTTAAAAACTGTGTCAGGTAGGGAAATTGTCAGTTCCATTCTTGCCTGGTCTCTCTCTGTTTTGGCTTGCAGTTTGCAGGGGGGCGAGGGTCCAGTCAGACCACACATTTGGCCTCAGCCAGCCCTGGCTTGGCCACCTCTACTTGCTTGCTGGTGCCTCCATGCCTGCAATACTACTGAGAAATTGAGTTCTGTGTTCCGTTGCAGACTTGACTTAGTACAAGTAAGATTGCCCCAAAGCTTTTCTGCAGCCAAGAAGGGCCCAGAGAGAATGACCTACCTAAAAACATTACCCAGTCATCTGCCCAGGAGGCGGCGTGGACCCAGTTGCTTACTGCTTTACTAGTGATCATCTCTTTTCGCTATCGTTATGCACTTCTATTTGTTCCCATTTATGTCCAAATAGACTTTGCCATCTCAGCTGCACCTAAAATGTAGCACGCTTTGGAACCAGACTCGTGGAAATTTTTCAACTCATCAGGCTCCCCATCTGAGTGTATCAATAAGTCCAAACACTTGGGAAAAGGGAGTACCATCTAAGGAGGTAAGCTATGCAGCATGGGGTGCCTCTTGATTATATTTGCCCTAAAGGTGTACATTATTTCCTTAACTACCTAATCGTCCCATTCTAGGAGTAGGAGACCCTGCAGGTTATTGTCAGGGCTGGATTGGCCATTCTGGCATTTCCCTGGTGGGCTGCAGGCTATGTGGCTGCTTTCAGAGCAGGATGGGCTCCCATGACCCAGCCATGCCCTTATAGCCATAGTCACAGTCAAGTGCACCCAGCCATGTCCTCATAGCCATAGTCATAGTCAAGTGCACCCAGCCATGCCCTCATAGCCTTAGTCAAGTGCATGTTGTGAGTCAGGAAATGAAAGAACGACACAACTCTGTTTGGCAAATAATATGAGCATTTATGAATAACGGCCGGGAGGGCAGCACAGTTCTGTGACTGATACTGCACTTATTTCTGTCAGTACAAACAGCCTCTTTTATATGTTCTTGATACCTTGGATATGTCTTATCACTTGTCATGCATTTTGATTTAAACGCTTGCTCGGTACTTTGTATCTCTACTTACGTTAGCATAAAGCCACATTTCTCGTTGGGAAAGCATCTAATTACGCATTTACAGAAAAGAGAAGGTTACACATCTGTCATGAGCACATTTGTTAATAAACCACAATGTCTTTTATCTCATGTTCTGAAGGCTATCAGTACTTTCTTCCTCAGCTAACTCCACACTTGAAAACATTTCTGTCTGTCCTCCCTTGCACAGCTGCTGGCTGGCCTTCAAGCATCAAAGCTTATCGTGTTTTGTTTCCAAAACCACCATGGTGTATCCGGCCCTTGTGAACGTGGGTTGGAATGTGCGCCCTCCCTCTGTGTGTGTGTTATCAAGTTATGACTAAAGCTTTCTATGGCCTTCTACTTCCAGCTGCATTATGAATAAATGTTTCTGCTTGCCCTTGTCCTTGCCTCCTGGCTTCCTGTCCTGGGCTCTCTATTTGGACGTCATGAGCATTCTGGGTCTGTATTCTTTTCTGACCACGTAAGATTCTGCACATTTTCCTCCTAATTCATGCATTAGCAAAAGTGGGCCTTCTCCTTTTTCCATATTTTCAGTAACATGCATGGTCTCCTGCTGTCTGGGGGTGGTTTGAATCTTTTTGCCAGAGACTGATTTTGATCTGGATATTCTGCTATTAGCCAAAAGTGTATTGTGCTTAGGGTTGTTTAGTCAAAGATTCATGTCACTCCCCGTCCCCCAAAATCCCCAAGCAATCAGATCTCTCCTATAGGTAATGAGATGAACACTTCTCAAGCATTCCCCACTAGTGTGGCTAAATCTAGACAAGTCGCCAATGAAGACACTAAGGGGCATATTTAAGAGCCCCTAGCGCCTCCTTGCGCCACATTAGCATCATTTTTTTTTTACATTAGTATGGCCCGAGACAAAAATCCCTGCGCCATATTTACAAAGTGGCACTGCATGCATTGAGACACTTTGTAACCCTTTGCGCTACATTATGCTTGTGCCAGGCATAATGTATGCAAAGGAGGTGTTCCCCTATTAGGGGGCCGAAACAATGGCACAAAGAAATTCAACAGATTTCCTTGCGGCATTCTTTCGGCAGTTTTAACGCCTGCTCAGAGCAGGGTTAAAAGGAGGCACACCATTGATTACAATGGGCCTCAACGAGCGTTGCAGGATTAGTGACAAAACAAATTGGTGGCGTTTGGGGGGGGTGCTAAGGGGCGCAAGAAAAGTGGCGCTGCACACTTAAATATGTCCCCAGGGCATTATTTAGAGTTTATCAGATGGGATACTCCTTCAAACATGTGACGAATAGTGGCCAAATTACAAGTGTGTTGTAGCCTATGGCACTTGTAATATGGAGCTCAAGATATCTGTCATGCTTAGATGAAGTATGTCTGCCAAACTCTAAATAAGGCCCTGACAATCCCATAACTGCGCAAGATGCTAATCTCTTTCTGGCCCTAACCATACACGGAGTGGCGGCCGACAGCTTTAGGAGGGAGAGGGGCGGGCGGGACACACACACTCATTCTTTCACACACAGACACGCACGCACATCCATTAACAACACTCGTACCATTCAAACATGCACGCATGCATCAAACATTCATTTTAAAATATTGCATACAGTCATTCTTTCACACACACAAGCACGCACGCACATCCATTAACAACACTCATAACACTCAAACATGAACATGCGCACCAAACATTCAATTTAAAACATCACACACATACACACACACACACACTTACCTTCAGCCTCCAGACCTGGTCAGCCAATGAGGGAAGGCAGCAGTCCCAGCCTCGTCAAAGAGTGGGATGGGGTCAGCGAGACTGCTGACCCCACCCCACTCTGTGACGAAGTATCACTGATTGACACTCGCCCTGGGCACTTCAGGGCTTAAAGCTAAAGCGCCCAGGGAGAGTGTCAATTGGTGACGCTGTCCTCGTCACCCAGGGGAGGGCCTCGAGGCGCCTTTGCTGAGTTGAGGAGGTCACGCCCATAGGAGCTGTGACCTCCTCAGCCCAGCAAATTTCGGCTCAGGCAGCCAGGAGTGTGCGCAAATCGCACATGTCTGCTCCTGGCTGTCTGAGCTGAACATGGAGAGTGTCTGTCAGGCTGACCTTTTCTTCAGCCTGACAGACACTCTTCATGAGGGGCAAAAGGTGGGGGGCGTGGCCCCTCCTCCCTGAAGGACGGACTGCCACTGCATACACGTGAGGAAATGAAAATGGAAGCTTCAATGTACCAAAAACCAACAATGCTGCTACTGCCGCAGGAGCACATGGGTCATGGTTAATCGATTCTGAATGCCTTTGCAACACGCACTACTCAAGGCCACCGGTGATTCTGTGACCATGGCGTTTTTCGCATGATTATGGATTGGCCACTCAGTGCCTCAATCCACCATCCCCTGCCTAATTTGCAGATTTCAACTCCACAAAAACGGTCTGTACCTCAAACAGACCAAAGATACTAAAAACGTTCCCCGTGTGGTGCAATTCAGTGTCAGTAACTCTGCCAAGGTTAACTGGACACCTTTCAATTACTGTTTACCGTATTCAAGTATTAAAAAACATACTGGTGAGCTGAATCCTTTCCCCAGACAAACTAAATTTTAATTAACAGTGTTAAATAGCAGATGACTACTGCTCCTCATTATGCCATATAATTCTCAATTTCGTGCCACCTAGTTGAGTCTACATTGCTGCATAATTTGATCCTCCGCTGATACATAATTTACCTAGCTCTGACTATACTTTTCAGGAATGATTCTTCATTCTTTTCTCACTTCCAGTGACCTCTCTCGTTTTTTTACTTTAAATATCTGAAGCCTAGTTTTAACACAGCGTTAATTGCTTGCTGCCATCGCCAAGAATGTATTTTGTACAGTCATTAGTTGCTGCACTAATGACCCCTAGTGGTGACATTTGAGAGCGTCGTCCATGGTAAAGCAGGAACGAATCTGTCAGAGCGAGGTAAACAGACAAGGAGTGCCCAGGCGGGAAGGGAGGGGGAAGGGCAGGAAGTGGGGATAAAACTAGGCAGCCTGGGCATGCAGCACCCCAACTTTTGGTAATAGTGACGATGGGCTCCCGAAAAAAACTTTGGGCCTTGCATTTAATCGTTTTTTCCAAATGAAGCACGGGAGAGGTCAACGACATAATTCGAAATTTTCTTTGTTTTGTGCTCTCTTTACTTCTTCTTTGAAGCCGTGGCGTTTCAAAACGGAAACAATATCTGGAACCTATTAAATGCAATGTCGCGTGATTTTAAAAAAGTGCTTTGGTATGAATTATGGAGTGTTTAGAGGAGATATGTGCTAAATTGGAAGACTTACTACACCACGCCCCAGCGCACAGGAATTCAGGTCAACGTCGTTCCTCCTTTAATTAAGGTAGCAACTAATTAGCTAGTGTGACATGAGGCCGGTCAGCTGAGGCTATAATATAATGCTAAATATAGGTGCAATGAAGCACTATTTCATATAATTATTCTATTTTTGTTTATTTAATAATACCTTATGAAAATGCCTCCTGAAAGGTACTGCTGTTGATTCAACCCCCACCTTAGTGATACAAAGTTATGCTGTTTTTAAGAGGTGAGTTTTGAGTAACTGATGCCATCAGTGCTTTATATGAGCCGGTACAGTCCGGTGCTGAGTACCGGCAGTTTTTTATTTTGCGAGGGAGAGTACCTGCACTTCTTGGGAAAAAAACGTAATACTTTTAGAGAGTACTGCACGTCTCAGAAACAAACAGGTACTCAGGTACAGAGTACCTGCACTTCTCAGAAACAAGCAGGTACTCTGTCTGGTACAGAGTAGTTGCACTTCTATTTTTCCATTTCAGGCACTGGCTGCCATGACCCCTCATGTGTAAAGTAAGAGGAGTGAGTCCTCATGGCTCTAGCTATAACATGGTTTCCAACAGCGGCCACCTTAGTATCTGTAGGGTGACATAGGTGGTGACTTTGGGTAAGATAAATAATGTTTGCATAACTATGTTTATCACTTTGCCTAAGACACAGGAGGTGTACTTTGGAAAACAAACTAAGGGGGTAAAAGCCTGGGCATTTGGGCATCTAATGAGATCTATGGTATGGTTATTTTTTTAAAGCTAATTTCCTGAATTTATCTTAAGAGAGTGAGGTTTTCAAAATAAAGACAATTTCAGTTTCTCGATTCAGAAATCTCATGGAAGTAATAATTACAAAGCATTTGTGTATAATGAATAATGCAAGTATTTTTTTAAAACAAAATGATTGAGTTTTTGCATAGTCACATAGTACAACAACTTCTAAATCACTCTGGTTATTTTCTACAACGTGGAGATGTGATTTGTATCATAGCTAGATGTGCTCAGCCACCTTCTAACCCCCTTGTACTCCCTCCCATTGTCCTCACATGCAGTGTTCCCCCTGTAAAATGTTAATGCCGAGGTTACTCAGTGCAATCGTGTGTCCCAGTTTCTGTCGGATCATAAGTATTATCTATGTTGTTATGTGGTGACTATGGTGATCAGTTGCGTTACCCCAGTTTTTTACTTAGTCCGGTCAGCTGTAATAACTAAGGAGGGGAGGCAGCGGGTGAATTCCCATGTGATCCCGTAGGTGAGTGCTGTCAGGCTCCTTCAGGTAATTTACTAAAATCTCCCAAGCACGGGATACCTCCTAGGACCCCCGTTCCCTTCTGACTTCACGGGACAGTAGCCCTCCCTCATATCCTGCTCATCTTTCCAGTTCCTTTCTCCAGCCAGGGACTCTGGGATCCCCTCCCCCAGGCCTTCCAGTTCCTGGATATTTCTCTCTTCGCTGGAACATATGCCAGGTCTTGAAATCTACTAGTGACCTAAGTTTTGGAAGTGTTTGTGAACCAGCACAATATTCAATGTCCAGGGGTGCAGGGGATGTCCCTCGATATAACATCCGCTGCTATTGTAGTTACTTCCTCACAATAGTCAGTCAGAGATGGGCAGGCCCAAAGCATATGTAGGAGCTCGGCACTCACTTACACGCATCTCGGGCATTGCACCCCAGTTATATGTGATATACATAGAAATTAATTAATGTAAATCGGGCATTTCTGGACACTTTTGGTGTCCTTTCTAGTATTGACTCCCAGTCCCCTTCAGGTATGGGAAACCCAAGATTGTCCTCCCATCGGGCTCTTTGGGTCTCCAAAGGCTGCAGTATAAATCAGTGTGCATTGCCCTGTAGAGGCATGCTACTGCCTTAAGGGTGTCCGATGACAGGACAACATATTGCGATGCCTTGTGAGGTTGTGGTTCTCAGCCGCGGCTCGTGACAACGAGAAGGGGTGGGACAGTGCGTGTGGGGGGGTATAAATAAAATTAATAAAAAAAATAAAACCAAAAACACTTACCTCCTCTGCCACGCGCCGCTCCTCCGTCCCTCATTGCTCCAGGCTGCAGACACAGGCTCCCAGCCTGCCCTGCGGCCAATCCTGATGCTGCTCAAAGCAGCTTCAGGATTGGCTGGGAGCGCCCGGCCAGGTTGCTCCCAGGCAAACTGGGAGCCTGTGCAGGTTGTTTCCTCTGTGTTGCCGGGCTGGAGAGAGCCTACTGCGCATGTGTGTTTGGCCGGTCCGAGTTGGGCAGCCAAACACACATGCACAGTGAGGGGATGTGCTGAGCACTCCCCCTCGCTGCTCGTCACCCCGTGGCCCGCCCCCTTAAAAGAAAAGGATAAGAAACAAAGTTTATTATCACTTTTTTAAAAAGGTTTTGCAGCTGCCGCTGCTGGCAGGGGTGATGCTCCTCTGCCCTAATGGAGGAGCCGCCCCTGGTGGTTCTAGCTGGCCAGCTCCCCAATGCGTATGGAGCACCATCATTACTGCCCTGTGTAGGAGGAAGTGGCCCTGTGGGAGGTCAAACTCTAACCGAAATGCATCAAATGGGAGGAGCCCTCTGGCTGATAAGTCATCCATTGCCTTCGCTCCCGCTGCAACCTAGTGGTCTATGCCACCCCAGTCACCCCCGTGGGACAGTGTTGCTAGCTTAGTTATAGATATGTCAGGAGCATAGGGAATTTTTGTGTGTGTCATTTGAAGGCGTCTATACCAACATTTCCGCATGGCTCAAAATTCCTGAGTGTCAGTGGCAGCAGGGCGGCTGGTTTTCAGTACTACTCCTGTCAGTTGGGGAAGATCTGGGACAAACAGTCTAATTTTGTGACCCGAAGTCTGCCTGCGCACTATTTATTGTGTAAACCACTGCAGGTGTTCTGCCAGGGAGTACAACTTGAAGTCTGGTCTGGGACAGCTATTGCACCACTGTCACGCGGTCGCTTCATAGCTGTAGGTGCCTCTTTTGTCCGACCCATACCTCACAGGAAGGTTGTTATCAGGAAGTCCAGTTCTCAGAATGATGCTCTGGGTATCCAGAGCAGGAGGGCTTTGAAATAATACAGTAAGTGAGGGAGGGCCACCATCTTAAGTAGCGCCACTCTCCCTGTCTTGGATAGCGATAATGTCTTCCAGAAGTCTAGATTGGTTTTACAGCGCCCTGACTGCTTGTCCTATAGTCCCATCGAGTAGGTCAGTCCAATCATAGTAAATCTTCACTCCCAAGTAGGGCAGGCTTTGTGGCTCCAAATGCACCAGGGGCCTCATTAGGAGATTGGAGGTCAAACCGCCAGAACTCCGATGCAGCAGTGGGGGGCAGCCGTCAAGTCGGCAGCCTCATCACCACTGTATCATGATGTTTCTGCCGGGCTCACCGGCGGAAACAGTGCAATGGCATTGGCCTCGGTTCTCCGAAAGAGCTAAGGCCAAGGCCACTGCACACAGCACACTAGCCATAGCAGACAGTAAGCATTCCGAGGGTGCTGACGGGGGTCCCTGCACTACCCACGACATGGTTGTGGGCAGTGCAGGGCACCCCCTGGCCTTTCTGCCAGCCTTCTCATGGTGGGGACCCTGCCATGAAAAGGCTGGCGGAAAGAAAAGTTGTGATCAGCACAGCAGTGTCGAACTTGGCACCGCTGTTGCTGACAACGACTTTCACCACCACCAACCTGTTGTGATCTCTGATCCTGGCGGTAGCGGCAGTCTCCTGGCAGTCCTACCACCAGGGTCCTAATCTGGTGGCTGGACTGCCAGGGATGCGTGGTCGAACCACCACAGCGGGTACAGGGGTCCCATTGATCCACATACTCATAATCAGGGCCTATGTCCAGTCTTTCTGGGAGTTCCTGGTCCGCTGTCATTGGGAACTGCTTTGATTTCTGCCAGTTGACCTGAAGTCCCAGCAAAGAGTCACATTTCTGAAGTAGATCCCTGGACCCCATAGGTCAGTCGTGGTGTTCCTTAGGAACTTCAACAGATCATCCGCATAGAGTGCAATGCGGTGAGAGATAGAGCCATACTGTATCGCTTGGTACCAGGAGCCCACCATTGCAAGGCTGGCCAGGGGCTCCAAGGCCAACGCGAATAGCAAGGGAGAGAGAGGGCACCCTTGTCTCGTTCCCATCCCACTCTGTAAGTCTCAGATATGGTTTGCCTGTCCGTACTCTGGCCCTGGAGTCCGTGTATAGCAGCTTTGTCCACGCAAGGAAACCTCACCTGCCCGGTCAGGGGGTATCAAGAGGGGGATAGGGGTAGAAGCCTAGTAGCCAGAATCCGGCTAAGAATTTTGTTCTCTGTATTGATTATCAACAAGGGTCGATATGCTCTATTATAATGAGCCAGTCTGCCGGGTTTCAGCAATCGTATCACTAACGCCCCCTAGTGGATTCTGGCATGCAGCCCGGGTCTCTTGACGTTTTATGCAGTTACCCCATTTTGGCAGTTAACTCATCTATATATGTGGTGTAAAATTCAATGGGGAGGCCGTCGTGCCACTCTAATCTCTGGTAATGCACTATCCCCACCCAATGCCTCAATCTCCTCTCGGGTGAGGTCTGCTGCTGTAAGTGATGCTAAGAAGGTCTGCATGTCAACTTCCTTGCTCTCCACAACACTGGTGTAGGGGTGGTGTAATAGCGACTATAGTGCTGATTTATCCCTTCTTGTCTATAGAGCCTTTCCCCTTCCTCAGTGTTTAGTTCTACGATTAGTGAGCCCCTTTTAGCTGGGTTTGCTAGCCACGTCAGCAGGGACCCGGATTTGTCCCTCTCATCATGTGCCCTCACCATGCACCTCCTATAATCAAAGCAGCGGAGCCCCTCTACATACCGTGCCATTTGTTCTTTAGCCTTGAGCAGTGTATGCTGCAGCTCAGGGTGTCCCAGCCTGCTTTTTCCAGATCCCTTGGTTCCCATTCTTCTTCAGTCACTTCAGGCAGCAGTGTACTCTGGATTCCTACAGATTCCGCTATATACTTGCTCGAGTCACTGCCTAAAGGCGTCCCATATCGACTGGAGGGAGGGCGCTGTGCCGACATTCTCTGTGAAGTATTGAGATTGCATTGTGGTAATCTGGGTCTTCGAGTGTCTCAGGCTTCAGTCGCCAGGTCAGGATACGTGGTCAGAGACGCTTCCATTGTAATTGTAATAGGACAGGATTATGGTGAGAGATCATCCTTGCCATGTACTCTACATCTTGTACTTGGCTATGCACATCAGATGTGCATAGGAACGGGTCAAGACATATGTGTAATTCATGTAGGCTCAAGAAGAAGGAATAGTCTGTGTTTGCAGGTATAAGTAACGCCATGTACCTATGAGGCCACTTTAGGTCTGCCAGTGTGCAAAAATGCAGACTGTGAGGTGTATTCAGGACTCCTGGAGGGGCGAGTGTGATCTATCAATGGTTGGGTCTGCTATGTAATTAAAGTCCCCTACCATAAGTGCAGAGTGGATCAGGTGAGGGAACGAGTGCCTGAAAGTATTGCCAGAAAGGTCCCCTGGTCTGTGTTTGATGCATACACACTGATAAGGGCTATGTCTCGACTTTCAACCTGCTCGTCACTACTACAAATCGGCCTTCAGGGTCAATTACTTCCCCAGTCCTCTGAAACATAACTCCTGCCCTTATCCATATGAGGGTCCCTCTGGCATAGGCCGATTAGGTAGTGAAATTTGTCTGGCCCCTCCACCTTCTCTTCATGGCTGCTCCTTCTTTAGCCATCATATGTATCTCTTGTAGCACTGCTATTTGGATCACTCTCCTTCACAAATACGAAAACACTTTGTAGCACTTTGTTATTGTGTGCATCCCTCTAATGTTCCAGGAGACAACCCTATAGTTCAGTGAATTTGCTGTCTGACAGTCATACATAACCGTTCAAGCACCCAGTGCCACTTGCCATACACGTCTTTAGTCCATGTTTCCCATTCACACTGCGATTGTACAGTCTCCTGGGGGTCACAGCATATGGTTCCCCATATAACAACCAAACAACATTCAATCCAACTATCACTCCCCAGGACACGCAAGCAACGACCCTCTGTCCAAACTGTCAAGCAACCCACAAGTGCTTGTGGGGGACCCACAGGCGATACTGTGTGAGGTTTGAAGCTATGTAAGGTCTCCTCTAGATGCCCCCACTTGGCAATCCAGAGACAGTTTTCAAGCGGAGGCACTGTGTGTGTGTTGCCCTCTTTCAGGCAGTGGCGGCAGACACTTTGGGGGTTATTCCAACTTTGGAGGAAGTGGTAATCCGTCCCAAAAGTGACGGTAAAGTGACGGATATACCACCAGCCGTATTACGAGTCCATTATATCCTATGGAACTCGTAATACGGCTGGTGGTAAATCCGTCACATTTGGGACGGATTACCACCTCCTCCAAAGTTGGAATAACCCCCTTTGTGTCTCATATAATGTTGTCTGAGGTCCTGGGTGTTACAACCGGCAGTTCACTGCTCAGGGTCCCAGAGGAGCTGGATCTCCCATCTCATTCCAAATTCTGCTCTTCTTTGTCATTCATCGTATATATGCAGGGTTTGTGCTGCTGCCACTTATTGATGCCACCACCTCCACCACCTTCTGTCTTTCTCTGTGTGTTTCTGCAATAGTCGGGACAGCTCCGTTGCAGTGGGATGATTTCTGTTTTGATGTGCTTTGCTTAGGATGATCGCTCCGATGTCTATGTTCAACCCCAACCTGAGGCTGTCGATCAAGCCAGTCCCAGATTTCCTGCGGTGTCCAGAAGAAGAGCGCCCCATCTGTCACTGCTACTCTTAGTCTGGCTGGGAACAACACCGCATAGGGAATACCCATTTCTCTAAGCTTCTTCTTCGCCTCTAGGATAGTAGCTTGTTGTACTTCTATGGAGAAGTTGGGGAAAATGCGCACTATGCTGTTCTTGACTGTGAGATCACCCCTCTTCCTGGCCTGGCTAAGGATGTAGTCCTGGTCTTTGCAATGCAGCACGCCGGCCACAACCAGGTGCAGCTGAGCCCCCGGGAGTAGTGGTCTTGCCGGTACCCTGTGTGCCCTTTCCTGATCGTAAGAAGGACAGAGGCCCTCAAGTGCAACCTCCATGCTTATCCAGTTCTCGAGGTATGACAGCATGTCACTGTTTTCTTCCTTTTCCGGTAGACCCAATACATGGATATTGTTTCAGCAGGATCTATTTTCAGCATCTTCTGTGCAAGATTCTAGTGTCTGAACTTTCATCTCCAAAGTGGCCAGGTGCTCATTGACCGAAGAGAATGCCAGGGGTACCTCAGTCAGGTCCCTTTCCATTGTCTATGATCTTCGCTCAGTGTTCCTATATCTGTTGCCAAGGTGTCTATTTTGGTTCCCAACACCTCTGTTGAGGCTGTTATGGTTTGTAGTATATCTTGGAGCGTCGGGCCCTCAAATGACTCCTGAACAATTATTGGTCTCCTGGGTGTGTTTCCCCCCATCCCCTGCATACATCGCAGATTCAGATCCCAGTTCTCTTTTCCTGTTGGATTTCCCCATCGTAGTAGTGCACATGTATCCCAGGGACCTGTAGGTTTGTTGTCTTGCTAATAACACCCCCTAGTCAAGGAGGCCACTAGCACCATGTTGTCAGCCAGTTGCGCATTCAGGCTGGGGGCCAGGGGTGTCCTCCCCTCAGGTCAGCTGTGCTGGTGACTGTTGTCACTGGTGCGGGTCCTCCGGCACTGCTCCACTCCTAACCTCGCCTGAGCCTCTAGTTCAGTAGTCAATATGGGCTATTTGTTGTTCGCCAGGCCCGGTTTTTCAGTGCTCTTTTGTGAGCGGGGGTCAGCGTTTCCCTCCAGCGGCTGGAAAATGGATAACAATAATAAATTGCTCCTCTGGTCTCCCACACTTCTTGTATTCCCCGGTCTCTGTGCTTCTCAACCCCCCTCTGCTACATTTGGTGGCAATTCGATAGCAAGTTGCTGTGGTTCTGTGTGGTGCCCTTAGTGGGTCCTCAAGGGATCCCTGTCGTCTGCTTGTCAGTCTTCGCCAGCGATTGTGGGCCATATCTTGCTCACAAGTTACCACTGCCCCAGTTTAATCATGCGTTTACTGCCACTTACTTGTTTGTGCAGTCAGGGTTCGGGCATTTATTTATCGTACTCAAATCGCCTTTGTAGTTTCTGTGCTTGCTTCTGCAATATGGAGCCCGTGCCTCTGGGTGCCTTTCGCAAGGAGCTCATCACCATGTGAGTACACTGTTTCTTCAACTGCTGCTCAGCACTCTGCCTCTTACTGCAATTTCACACCGGCTCCCCTCCAATTTGCTTTGCATCCCTTGGAGTTGGATGTCCAATCGTTTGTTTGCCACTAAGCTTACGACCTCCCACGTGTCTACTCCAGAGGGATTCAGCGGTTGTAACCGGGCAGATTTCCTCAGGCACCGGTCCACGGTCTACTACTCAACCGCATCTGCCATCTTGTCCGGTATGTCTTGCGGCTCGTCTCCGATCATCGGGTGTGCTCAGGGCCTCCTCTGGGCTACAATCTGTTCTCCCACTGGGCTGTGTTGTCTCGTGTGTGAGCGTCTCCTTTTTCTGTGCTCTCCACACAGGCTTGTAACATCAGGATGGTGCTGGATGGGGGTTACGAAGCAGGAGCTCCTTTTTCTTGCTCCCCATGCCATTGGCGTCAAGCCACGCCCCCCTGCATAATGCCTGTATCATGGTTTCTGTGGGTAAAATTGGGTTGTTTTGTTGAGGGAGGGTGTGAACCCTCTTCAAGCAATAGCCACAATCCCCATCAGGGTGAACCACTAAAGTCACTAAATTTAACTGTGCTTAACCCTCTGGTAGCTTTGCATAAAGGCAATCAGGCTTAACTTAGAGGCAATATGTAAAGTAGATGGGCCCAAGTCACAAGTTTCAATTGACTGTGATGGACTGTGGGCCGGATACAGTACTCTGTTTAGTCTACTGATAAACTACTCTGTTGCTTGGACTTCGATATGCAAAATCCTTGAGCCCCCAGGGCTTGCGAGGATTTGTGCTACAATGCATCAACGTTGAGGATGGCATGCATTGAGTCGGGCTGGTGCCAGTGTTGAGCTGGGTCACATCGAGATGTAGAGAGTTGCGTCATCATCTAAGAAGCCTGTAATGCCCCTGTGGCTTCCTCAGGGGGCCAGCCCAATGACCCTTAGCGACTTTATGAAGTCCTGGGAGCACACAGGCAGACTGGTCTCAGCAGAGCAGCTCACAGCAGCAGAGTCCTGGTGGATCAATAGCAGGCCTTAGGCAGCAAAGCAGTCCTTGGTCAGCAGGGCAGACTTCATAGCTGGGCAGGCCTTCTACCTGGAAGTCTCTACAGATCCAGAAATGATCTGAAGAGTTGGGCCTGAGGGTCCAATATTTATACCTGGTGACTTATTTGAAGTGGGAGAAGTTTCTAGAGTTTCCCAATGAAGAGGTGTCTGGAATTCCCTGCCTCCCTCCCCTAGTCCCAGTCTGTTGGGGGCACAATAGGCTAGTGTGAAGTCATTTGTATGTAAGCTGAGCCAGTGCCTTTAAAGTGCAAGTGTGGCTGGTGACAGTCCCCCCCACCCAATCAAGTCAGAGATGTCCCAACTTGCCAGCACCCAGACCCTCGTTTGTGATACTGTCTAGGAGGATAGGCCAACTGGGGTTGGGAGGGTGTTATTTTAGCCTATGTGGGAATCGTTTCATGTTGTGAGTGAGGACTACTGAGGTGCGATTATTGTGTTATGGGACACAATGCCTGGTTGTATGATGGGTGAGGGTATGTGAGAGACAGATGTGTATATTATAATTCTAATAAGAAGTAACTAACTTACTTTGTTAGGGAGGATGTATGCCTTGTGTCTGTACACCAAAGAGTGGGCTAATGAGAGAAATAACATTAATCCATATAGGGACATGCACCAGGCAGACATACTGTTGAATGAGTAAAAGGATACCTAAGGGCAAGAATGGGAGTTGGTGACACTGGCAGTAGCCATGCACCAATTTATTGTTTACGTTCTATGTATTTATTTATTTTTAAAGGCCGTGGCACTGCCCACTATTGGATAACTACACCCAATGAAAGAATAAGGAAGTGGAAGAGCTATCAATGCTGGCAACCTGAGCAGAAACTACACAAACCTAATTGTGTCTGTTGTCCATGCTGCACCTGTTCTATGTGTGAGGGAAGTTTCAACTCAAGCTGCTTTATGTTCACTATCTGCCTATTTCACCCAGTCCTTCATTAATCATGCTGGACCAGGCCATACAAACACCCTGCAGGGCGAAACAGTCTTGTTAAATTGCCAGTCAAGTCACGTTAATGCATGAGAGAAGGTTATTACTAAAATAAAAGATTAAGTTAATTAGACTAAGAAGGCAATAGAAACACAAATCTCCATAAAACAGTCAATTACATAAAAAATCATTCGTTGCACATAAACAGATTTAATCTTATCTTGCTGTACTAATGCCTTGAGGTTTTTGCAAGAGGCACAGATGTAATTGTAGTAAAAACTGTATAAAAGAGATTAATAAACCCTACAGTTTGTGGGCAATTGATAATTAAACACAATCTTAAATGTGATTTTGTTAATGTTATTGAATCAAAAGAAATAATAAGAATAATAATACTATTATTACTGTTCATGGTTTTCCTAGAAAGAAATTCGCATGAATGACAAAATTCTGCTAAT
The DNA here is from genome assembly GCF_031143425.1 of Pleurodeles waltl. NCBI lineage: Eukaryota > Metazoa > Chordata > Amphibia > Caudata > Salamandridae > Pleurodeles > Pleurodeles waltl. Next base: position 423,365,816 of record NC_090448.1, read on the forward strand.
GGTTTTCATAGAAAGAAATTAGCATGAATGACTGAATTCTGCATCCAGTAATTCAGTGATATGATGTAGCAAAGGTGGGAATCAGAACTTGTTAATTACTGTTGCTATGTCTTAAAGGAATTCCAGGCTGTTCTCTTTGGGTTCTCTGATGGTCTGCAGGAGCAGTGCTGACAGGAGGGAGCAGGGCTTTGGGAGGGAAGGCACAGAGTGGTGGGGATGGCTGGTAGAGGGCCTGGTATTTTTTCAGATTTTGGTCTGGGAGGAAAGGCATTGTCATCTAGAAATCCCCATTATTCTCTGCCCCTGCATACCAGTTGAACCCCTATATAACATAGAGATGGGTACAAAGTGAATTATGGGGTTGGGCTACACCTCGGGTTCTGAGAGATATCCTAGACAGCTCAAACTTCACTTTTGTTGTCTATTTGATGTCCCTCAGAACCCCTCAATGAGAACCATCCCCCAATCCACTGTTACCTGTCTATAATTCAATATATTATTATTGTCATTATTATTATTAGTGCTCCATGACTCATTATTCCCCTGCCCCAAACAACATCTGATGGCTCCATGTATAGGCAGTGTCTCCATAGGCAAGAAGCATACTGAAAACTGATAAAAGAAAGATGGCCATACTAGTCTCTGTTTGCTACCTATCTGGCTCAGGCCCTGCTCCATGTCTAGGTGCTACAGCTGAAAGCACCAGTTTTTGTGCTACCCACAAAATAAGCACCAACAGTACTGTAGTGAGGCCCTTTTGTACCCACTTTAGTTCTGTACTTTAGCTTTGCTTTATATTTTATATTTTACACATTTTAGCTGCAGGGCTTTTTAGCAGTTATATTTTACGCACTTTGCTTGCATGATATTACTGTAGAAGTTGCTTGCTTTAGTTAGCCTTTTTTCCACATATAATCAGTGCATTCTTTTCAAGGCTAGGAACATAGTTCACAATATCCTAGTGCTTGCATTTCCCGTTCAGTAGACAGCTTCTAACATCTAGAGCTGTGCTTCTAATGCAGCGTGGCTTTTATTATATAAGTGGTGCACTGACCCGGAAGGGACAGAGGGCCACTCCAGCCGTAACCGTCCTAGGACAAATGCTGTGTTCGACATGCAGCTCTGGTGGCACTAATCTTCTGGCCTCCTGAAGGAGTTGCCATCCACACATCAGGCTGACTCCTGACGCAGTTTCCAGGTATGGGGCTAAACCTAATCCCATATTTTGGGCAAAGGCAGGGAGTACATCCACTATGCTCTCAGTATAGTCTTAGGGTTATGTAGGAACATCTAGAAATCATTTAGCATGGTTCGTTTATTCATCTTCCTTACCATATTTGTAATGCTGGTTACTTTGCGTTGTTTCATCTTCCTAATTATTGCAGCTCATTCTTTCTACGCAAGATTACTATTGTTTTAATAAATGTATTGAAAACATATCTCATATCTCTCTTTTGTTTCGCCTGGACAAGCATGAGTAATATAACAAAAGGGTGAGATAGGTATCCACGACTTCACTGGGAGTCAGAGTTTCATGTTCAGGTTGCCACAATCACCTTCCTCCATGGTAGGGTTAGGTGTTTAGGTGTGGCGCTGTGCGATAGTTAGGAATTGGGATTACAGCTCCAGATGGTGTGGACGAACTCAGTCTCTCACATTCTGAAGTCCTGCCATCCTAATACGCAGTCATATTTTCCGAGCAGGAACCGTATAACAGTACCCTTTCACTTATCTCCATAAGGATGGCCACGTCAGCTCAGATGGTCATAGTACTATCCTACCATCTCACTACCCTTCGTCCTTAGTTTCAGATGTCACACATCAGCAGCTTGTTCACTCCACTGCCCAGCACCCCAAACTAGCACCACCAGGCCCTCTTTGGAGGGACAGGGACACACTATCTGTGAGCTCCAATTGCTCCAGGAAGTCTATAGTTACCCCCAATTCAAAGCACCATACATGTCACCACTCCCATTTAAAGCAAGAGACTCCCAATTTTTTAAGCAAACAAAGGTTTTATTTCGGTTTCGGCATGCTTCTCACTGCACGTATCCTTAAGCATAGAGCCCCTGTCACAGCTTATATACACTCTCTTTGGTTAATTTTCTATAAACCAAACTTCTTAGTTCATTAGTTTCGGAGCACACTGTAATGTATTGGTTTGTTTAAAATAAACTAGGATTCTCTTCGACTTTACCTTCCTGCAATCATTTTATAACAATATTTGTGCAGTCTTTGTTTTGATACTTTGATAAAGTCCTGTGGCGTATTACCTCAATGCTTTTCAAGTGGCTCATTGTCAGAAAAATAATTATCATATGTTGTGCACATCTGTAAAAAGTATAAACAACATGCAATCACTAAACACAAAGTGGAGATAGGTCAAAAAACGTTTTGAGAAGCAGCAGAGTGAGCAACTAGATTTCTCATTGTTAATGACTCCATAATCTGTGAAATTACATAGCTTGATGAAACAGCTTCCTTATGTACTGTCCACATCACTAGATTAATTATGAAACGTTCATGTACCTCCATGATTACTTACTAGAATACAATTGGAACAACAGTTTAATAAGCAAGTATAAACAGTAGCTGAGAGAGATTAAGGTCACAATTACATTTTAAGATTTGGCCTTCATACTATCATACAGGGAAACCACCAAACACTGGAAGGCCCCCTGGAGTCCTCGTAATCCCAACTGGCATACAGAACTAGCGAGATGGGCGGAATATGAGGGTTAGATACTGTAGAGGGAAGCTAGATGGGGCCAAGGCTAGCAAGACACAGCCCGAGCTTGGGCAGCACTAGTGGATTGCTTGAGAGACCCAGACCTTCCATCATGAATGACATCCTCAGGGAGATCACCAGCTCCAGTCTCTCCCTAGAACTATGGGTGCAAGCACAAACAGAGTCCTTAAACAAGGCAACTCAATGACTCCGCCGCTGGATGTGCACTCTCAATCTTCCTAATAGCTGAATCTAACGACGGGACAATTATGGATTTGACTTTACTACCTGATGTAGAAGATTTATTTTGGGCATGGCTCAGGGAGGTAGGGGATGGCAAGGAGTTTGGGATATTCAGTTATCAAGGTTTTGAGAGAGAGGTGGATAAACTTGCCTTATTGTACGGCAATTATATCACAAATGTGGTTGCTGTTTGATGATGATGCAAAACTCAGTTAAATCTGTTAAAAACAGCAGATGAGAGCTTAATTCATCTGTATGGTTCTCTCTGGTAACATATTGTAGTTTCATCACTCTGTAATGTAAACTCTTTCCATCACCATGTAGTGATGTAATGTCTAATTTCAGTTCCCACACCATCATTGTATGCATTTCAAGTGTGTAAGTCGATCTGTACTTGTGACAATAGATACACTCAGCATGTTGCGTTTTTGTGAATCCTGTTTCTTGATCTCAGTGGTTTGGAGATCCTTCTTATTATCATGGTACAATATGTGCACATGAGCTTCTTCCTACACAGTCATAGACTCAGAAATCACGTCATCCATATATTCTTTGCGTGGGTGCATCTTAGTTTATATGGTTGTGTTGCAACAGAGTTGTCCATGATGTATGTGATGACGTAGTCCTGTTGTCCCCCATTTTTAGGAAGTCTGGTGTTTATGTTTATTGTAGTGTCCTTTATAGTCACAAACGTCTGTTAAATACAGGGGTAAAATGTATTGGGAAACTTGTATTTGTATAACTCAATAGAATGGTGTGTGAGTTAATAGGATCTCTTTCAACTCATCACACAATTTATAAATCAAGTAACCTTCTGAACAATGATAATTATGCATGTAAAAACATGTGTGACGCTTTGAATACAGTGCTAAAGAAACTGGGGTACTTAGGCAATAGATGTCTCTTCCCTGGTGGGCCCCATACATTAGGTGTGTGTGTGTGTTTGTGTCTGTCATACAAAAGGGATAGGCTGATATCAAGAGTGTTCTTGAATATTAACCTTCTTAAACTGTCACAAACATTGTACTATAAAATGTGTACAGTATTCAGTACAAAAGCTTGATTTCTCAGAAGAGGAAAACTGATATTATGTCAAAGAAAACAGGTTGTTTTTAACCTGCCATTCAAGTCTCTTGGTTGTAAACAGTCAATATTTGTGATCCCAATGATTTTCCTCCGCAATAAATATTTCCTACTGTCAGTTTCATGTATTTTCTTTATTTCTCCCAATGTACAAGACCTCTATTTATTTATGTTGTATCAGGTTTCTAATATGTGATTTGCCATCTTTCATTTGCATGTTGCATTTTTGTTTGTTCCCACATGTATTAGCCCACAGATGCACCAGGAAATAACTGCAATTCTCTGTATCAGAAGTGGCCTGGTGTGGCAAACATTTGGATTTTTCTGTGTGCAGACAGGTAATCTTGTTGCCTGTTATGGGACAATTATTGCGTGGAAATATGTTTTTTTCTTTTTTTCTTGGTGTTCTATGTATTCACAGTATCCCTGCTGATAAGCTCCTTTATTTTCTTGTGCCGTCTTGTGTGAAGATGGGGTTATCATGAAAATTGGCTTTGAAATCAGTTTCTGACCTTAGTAAATCCCAATGGTTAATTATTGTCTTTTTATTAAATGTATTCTGTGGTGGAAGGTTTTGAAACACATACTTGTCTCTTGTCTGATTTGTTCTGTTTTTAAAGCTGTTTTTATTTAGCTTGCTCAAGTGTTTGCCCATGGTACCCTCTTGCTTGAAATTGCTGGCATATATTTGTTTCTTGTTGTTCAGATACAATGTGATCTAAACATATGTGCTTAATTCTCATAAGATGTGAGTATGTTAAGGTATTTTTCAGGAAGTTAATAGAAAATGTTGTCATGTAAATGTAAGGTGTATTGTGGCCTCTTCTCTTTTTTCCTCGTTTTGTGGCCTGATACAGATAAATGAACATCCTATAAATGTATGTTGTCCTCTCTGATGGCCTCTGTGAACTGTTTCCTGAGATCTTTGGAAATCAAGTCTGAGAGTCTATTGCATACATATATTTTTCTCTGTTCCAGTCCATATCATGAAAACATCATCAGTGTAGCTTAGATAAATCAATGTGTCTCTAGTCCAATTAGAATATTCAAATATGTATTGTTCTTTGGATCTACATATAAAAATATTTGCAGAGCTTTCTGCAACACATAAGCCAGATGATGTACTGTTTAGCTGGATAAATTGATTTTTCTCCCATGTAAAAAAGCTATGGTACAGAGTGAAGTGTAGTTGTTCTACTAGGAACATATTGTTCGTTCCTTCTCTCTTGATGTGTAGGAACATCCATTTGAAAGCCTTTCATTTGTTGGTTTTAGATTTTAAAAAGTTGAGTCTCTTATGTAGTGCTAGTGTTCTATACTGCTTCTTTATGAAAATGGTTGATATGTTTACCAACTGGTTATTGTATAGAATCTGAAACTGAGTTGATGACCTAATAGCTGCATTAGTAGGACTCTAGTAAATTTTGAGTAACATGAATCCTGCTGCATTAAGGATTGTTTTGTGTCAAGTACTCTCTGGTTGTTTTAGTTATCCTTCTCAGTCTCGCCCTCTATGTTGTTCAGAGCTTCTAGTATGGTTTAATTGGGAACAACCAATAGTCCCAAGTATGTACTTATGTTATTCAAATGTACCTTAAAATTTCTAGATAAAAAATGTCCATTACCTCAACAGTGCTCCCTTTGTCAACCATTTGAAACACATGGTTGCATCTCTCAGGAAATTTTTTAATGTGATGTTTTGCTTTTGCCTGAACTCAGGGGAATCGATGCCAAAGAATGCAGCACTTTTAGTCTGAGTAATTAATTTATTGAGGCACTTCCCAAATATAAAAAAAAAACACACAAATATACGAAAATAAGCATTTAGCTAAAATGAAGTAAGACGTGTATTCAAAAATAACCATAGCAGTTAAACAATCACAGACAGAAATGTGCAAACATCAATAGTGAATATAAATATAAATAATTAAACGTTTATATGCATCACCATGGGCATTAAATCCATCATCCTCATCAGCCACCGACCGGGGAACCCACAAACAGCCAAGGCAGGATTACTCTCACATAGGATCAAAATGTCCCGGGCAACGCATCCGCTCCACAGGTGAGTTTCTGTCTTAGTGCCAAGTCTCCCCGTCTTTCATACCTTAAACAAGCTAGGTGAGTATTATAGAAAGCCTTCCCCTCTGTTATGAAATCATACGCTGGCTGTACTTGGTCTACGTCAAAAACACACAAAAGAACTGGCCAGGCCCCAATGCGGATTCTGGAGACAGAGCTGTACCTTCCTCTGACAAAAACATTCTCACCTTTATGCCCTGTTATCTCATATGTGTTCCAGCATGGTATGACCCTGTTCTGGTGAGAAAAGCAAAAAGAAGCTCAGAATGGAAAAACAAGTTATGTGTGGAAAAACACTGCGCTGCCGTAAAGGCAACTGAAACATGGCACAAAATGGAGTTAATGGTGAAGTTGGAGTCGGTGGTTAAATACACATAGCATTACATGTGGTTCTTTTACTGTGGCTTGGGTTTCCTCCTTTTTGGAATTTGTTCAGAGTCATTATTTTTAAAGCATTCATCACCATAGCTTCAAGTATATCAAGAGTTTTAGCTCTGATGGGTGGACTGAACATTGATTTTAGTTTTGACACCTTGTATTCAGGGCTTTCGGGTTGCATTGTGAAGTAATTTTCGATATTCTGATAAGAGGCAGAGTTCTCATAAACTTGCAGAATGCTATCCCCATCTAAAGGTGGTTGAAATTGTAGGTTGGTACAAATGTTGTGATTTTTTGTAAAACGTCATCCTCAATCTTGGTTAACACTCTCGTCAAGATACTTTTTATAAGTATGACGTTATTTGATGCATCTTTTTTACTTCTTCATCTGTAGAACTGCTGTTGGTACTTGTTGTTTCCCAAGATGATGAATGGATGATCTATTTATTCGCCTACACTTCTGAAGAAGTATACGCTTCATTTAATTTATTATCTATTGTGTAAATGTTTTATTTTATGATTTTTCTTTCTTGGATTTCTTTGGTGTATATGTTGATTGTCTTAATCAGCTCATCGAAGAGCTTTTTTTCTTAGGCCCGCTCTTCTAATTATTTGCATAGCTGTTCCTAAGAATTTTTTATTTCATCCTCCAAATTTTATTTTCTCATGCATAAAACTTCCACTAAGTCAATGCGAGTTCCAAGGAAATTTATTTTGCCCATTTTTTTCAACTCTCCTTTTTATATATTACCAAAGCATGTGTGAATTACCTCCATTGATTAAGTATTGCTGTTGGTCTTCAGTGTGGAGAGCTGATATCCAGATGGCAGGGAACTTGAGCAAACTGTGAGTAGTGTTACCACCTAACAGGAATTATACCCCCCTGACTAGCATTTTAATTTAAAACTGGTAAAATAGTCATGAAGATACATTTCTCCCTTTGAAAAGTAAGCTGAATTAAAAAAAAATACAGGATGAAAATGTGAAAAGTACTTCACAGCTACCTAATCTATTGATTATTGATGTTTAGGGTGCAGAGCGGCTGAACTGCAATGTTAAAAAGAATAATGATGAAATGAGGCCAAGTGGCCAAAGCCATCAACTTTGGAACTGGCTTGAGTCGCTGCATCAGCTCAATATTCTGTACGTATGGGCAAATCACTTAATCTCTCCATGTCTAAAAAAACGAATCTCTCTTTTTTGTAATGTAATTTGGTGCTCATGCCTGGGCAAAGTTTGTGCCATGTAAACCTGATAAAAATAAAAAAGGTAAAAAACTAAAGAAGTAATGTAGATTTTGCACCAAACTGTTATTTAAGTAACATCTCTTGGCACTTCCATTCAGATCTAGAATTAGTCTGACCCAGTAAAATATGCTGAATTTGTCCTGATGTAATGTTCTGACATTGAAACACAATTCAGCAGGGCCCACACATTGTGTGCTTTCTGTTCAGAGCCGCAACATGCATTAGGTGGTGAGGAGGCTTTCTCATTTTCCCTTCCATCTAGGCTTGAAAGCAAAGTCCTGATTTAAACATCCTTTCTTTTGTTCAAGTATCTCGGCTGAGTGCCATTTATTTTTTACTTAATTCTTTTATAGCACTACTCATCCCAGTGTAGGGTGCTTGAGGGCTGTATATCATAAAGACATAGTAAATCACACGAGTGTTTAAATCAATACAGGAGATCTTACAAAAGACACTGATAGTTATAAAGTGTGTAGGAGTCATATATTATCAATACTTATAAACGTTATGTGTTAAGAGTGAATGGTCAAGCGAAACACCAAGTCAGGATTTAAAATGTAATACAGTGATTGGGTCTGTCTGTAGTAGCACAACTTTATTGCTACCCAAACACAAACTCAGAGTAACAACAGATTGAGAAAAAAACAATAAGAATCTAAACCTATGACTTGTACTCCTTGATGCCGTTTCATAGCTCACTATGCTATATTAGGATTGCAATTTATGAAGTGGTGGTTACAAAAGTATCTCTGCATCATAAGCAGTAATCCACTTTTTGTCTACATAAAATACAAATCTGTGATCTGCATGCTACAAGATGTGCTTTGCAGCAAGCACATTACCATTACGTCCCTTGTCCTCAACCCAGTCCTAACCAAAGGAGTTATTGCCTAATCCAAGACGGAAAACACTTCCTAGCCCCACCCCCTCTCCAGCCAAGGCATATAAGCCACATACCTTACCTTAGTGCTTCCCCGTCTTGTTTCCTGTCTTTGTCGGGACTTGCAGAAGACACTGAGGTAGCTGCCAGGCTTCTCACCTCCATCATGGCATCCCCATGTGCAGGCTCAGAGGGACCCTGGGACCTTCTAGGGAGCACCAGTCAACACTGGGATCTGCAGTGGGCCTCCCATGATGTCCTGTAGGCAGGTAGCAATGGGTCACCCTGCTATTCCCAGTTACCCACCGGGTGCGGGGGAGTGCACATTGCAGAATGAGGATACTCTGATCTTAGCATCGCACTCTGATTCGCAGTGTGTTGACTGCCTCCTTTGTCCCCATGGGGGTTACTTGGTTATGGAGCCTTCAGCTGGCTAGAAAAACTTGGTCACAGCCATGCTAGCCATGGCGCTCTGTTTGTTGGAGGTCCACTAATGAGCAGCAACTGTTGGGCAACATTCAGCATGTGCGAACGTTGTACGCCATGGCATGCTTGGAGTGGCCCGGTCCCTGGAGTGATACTATGTGGGACACTGAGTTGGAGTCGGCCTCAGGTCGCATTCACGAGTACTGAACAGATTTCTATGTTCATGTGTTTCACAAGGCGGCTGTTGCTACATTTTTTAGGTGATTGATTCTCTGCTGTTAGTGCATTCACTTGCGCGCGCTCAGCATAAAAGAGTGCAATGCTGACCACCTTTGTCTTACTCTGCAGGTGCACATTTAGTGGTGTGTTCTGTTCTGTGAACGATGGGGAAAAATGCTGCTAAACAGTGGCATTGCCCCTCTACTTCCCCAATTTCTTCCTCTTCTTCTTCTTCATGGTTGCTGACCTCTTCTCCACCTCCTTCCAAGAAGTAACGGTTGTGAAAGGGGGTAAATTGAGACAGGTTATTGTGGAGACTGTCTTCTCTGAAGAAACAGAAAGGGTATTTCATGTTTCGAGGGCACAAGATCTTTACTCTGATATTTTAAGTTACACTTCATCTAATGATTCTTCGCAAGGTTCTCTGGATCATAAAGGCAAATACATTTCTAAAGAAGTGTTGTCTGAATTACTAGTCCATAATCGGGAGAATATGGGATTTTCTGCAGAAGCTGTGCCCAGTACTTCCAGGGAGACTGTTTTGCCTCAGTTCAAGAAGCTGCCTAGTACCGCCTTGCCCATTCATCAATTTGCCATGGATGCGTTGTTGAATGAGTGGAGAGATCCTGAGCATATTACATTGCCCTGTTTTATGGCAAAACTTTACACTTTGGAGGAGATGGAGGGTAAGCTACCTGAGACCTTTCACGTGGATTCCATTCTCGCTAGTCTGGTGGGTAGACCATCAATGGCTGAGGAGAATATTGTAAAGGATGTGGCGAATAAAAATGTGGATTCTTCTGTGAAGAAGGCTTATGCTGGAACGCATCTGGCATTGCGTGCTGGTGTACATGGTGCTTATGTGGCACAATCTTTGCTAACAGACTTTAAGACCTTTTTCAAGACTATGCAAGAAGATGGCCAGTGTCCTGACCTCTTGGAGAGACAGTCGGAGTATATTTTTGAATGGTTGGAATACTGATTACACACAGTGATCTGTGGCATTGCTTATGCCTTTTGCAGTGTCTCACCTGTTTGGCCGTGAACTGGAGGAGAATGTACATAAAGTTTTTAAGGAAAGGAAGCATTCTTTATCCTTTCAGAAACATCAATGTGCTAAACATTCCATTTTTGTGTCCTACTCCACGTCCTTTCGTCAACATTCTCGCAGGCAGCCGCCCTCTGTAGGGAGTCAGAAGTTTCAAGGAAAGGGATTTCAAGGGAAGTTTCAGAAGAAACAGCGCATTGAGCCAGGACTTGACAGGTAGAGGTCTTGACTAAATCACCAACACCCACCCCCTCCCTAGAGGACCACTTGTGGTTGGTGGGAGACTCCATCTTTTTCGGGACAGTTGGGGTCTCACAATGTTCGATAAATGGGTGCTGAACATTCTGGACGAAAGTTACTGGATAGAGTTTGTGACCTCCCCTCCTTCTGGAACTGTTGTGACCCTGGTCCTAAAGAACCCAGTGAAACAGAAAACTTTGCTGATGGGTATCCAATCACTTCTCTAGAAAAAGGCTATTGTCCTAGTGCCACCTGCCCAGAGGGAGAAGGGAGTATATTCCATTGTATTTCTAGACTCGAAGATAACAGGGGATTTCCGGATAGTGATCAATCTCAAACCTCTGAACAAGTTTGTCTGGAAGATACCTTTCAAGATGGAAACCCTGCAACGCATCATTCCATTGGTACAAAAGGGTTATGTCATGTCCATGTTGGATTTTCATGATGCATTTCTTCATATCCCCGTAGCCCTGGAGTCTCAGATGTTTCTGCGGTTTGCTGTGATGGGTCACCATTGGCAGTATTGCGTCCTACCCTCCGGCCTTCGATCCTCACCCAGAGTGTTTATGAAGGTGGTAGCTCCACTGGTGACTCGTCAACATACCCTGGGAATATCCATATTCCCCTACCTAGATTACAGGCTCCTTCAGTACCTGTACTGCAACAGCATCTAACTCTGGGCATTAATTTGCAAGCAGTTCATTGCTTTCTCCTGAATTTACCAAAATGCAACTTCCAGACAGAAACTCGGAAACTGTTTATTGGAGCAGAATCCGACACAATTCAGGACAGGGTGTTCCTTCCTCAGTCAAGGATCATGAGGCTGCAGTCTTTGTTATAGGCTTTGTTGGTTCAGCAATTTTCCTTACTTTTTTCATTGGATGGAAGTCTGGGGCCATATGGTGGCCACTGTATTCATGGTCCAATGGGCTTGTCCACATCTAAGACCGCTACAGTGGCATCTCCTCAAATTTGTCCAGTTTCCCATTCGGAACATGTATCGGAAGATTCCAGTGTCAAAATAAATTTTCCCCAGTCTGCAATGGGGCTAGACTCATTCAATCTCAGCAGGGGTATGTTGATGCATGACTCCCCTCCAATTGTGCTGGAAACAGATGTGAGCGACCTGAGGTGGAGAGCTATTGTAGATCAAGGGTTGGTCCAGTGTTGTTGGCTTCCATCTGAAGCAAGACGCTTCTCCAATTGAAGGGAATTGGCAGTATTGGAGACAGCCCTATGCCATTTCCAGACAGATCTGTTGGGGTGCAACGTCTTGGTGTGCTCGGATAATATAGTGATTGTTGCCTACATCAATCATCAAGGCAGTACTCATGGTCGGTCACTCAACCAGGTGGCTTGTTCAATTGCACACTGGGCAGATAGTCATCTTCAATCAATCCATGCTCAACCTATCAGGTGGGTGTGGACAATGTGGTGGTGGACTCCCTGAGCCGGACGTTTCTATCATCCGTGGACCTGAGACTCTGCCCTCAGGTGTTTTTTTTTATTTGCTGCAGGTTCAGGTTTTCCCGGTTGGATCTGTTTGCTTCCAGGGCGAACTCGCTTCTGCCGCTGTTCTGTTCTGGAAGTCCAGAAGAAGGGGTTTGGGGAGTGGACGCCTTGTCCATCCAGTGGCCATTGGGTTCCTATATGTGTTCCCTTCCTTTCCCCTCATTCAACCCTTTTCGATGAAGGTCCAGCTAGAAAGGGCGCAAATGGTGGTGGTGCTTCCCTTTGGCCTCGGAGGTCTTGGTTCCCTTTGCTACGGAGCCTAGCTGTTCATCCTCCTTGGATTCTGCTGAGGGTCCCCTCTTCCTTGAGACTCCTGGGCCCACGCATGCCTGTTTCCTTAACACTTGTAGTTTGGATGTTGAACGGAGGACTTTGCTGAGGCAAGGCTTGCCTTCTCATATTATTTCAGTGATGCAAGGTTCACATAGCAAGTCTACACTGCCCTCTTATACGAAACACTGGGCAAATTTTGATTCCTGGTGCTCCCTTCATGATCTTTTGTCTGTTTCCTGTGATGTCTTGGCTATCCTGTAATTTTGTATAGATTGGTTTGAGAAGGATTATGCACTGTCTACCCTGAAAGGTCAGTGGGCATTTTGTGACCCTGTCTCTTTGTCCAAGTCTGCGAAGCTCTGGTGTCCAGACTGTTTCGCAGCTTCTTTCTGTCCACTCCTTGGGTGAAATCTTCTGTCCCTTCATGGGATCTTTCCTTCGTTCTTCATCCTCTTCAGTCTGCACCCTTTGAGCATCGGTCCTCAGAGGATCTAAAATGTCTTTCTTTTAAGGTTGCCTTTCTGTTGTCTATTATATCTGCTAGGCGGTTAGGTGAATTGACTCCTCTGCGTTGGTCTCCTCCTTTTTTATGGTTTTTGGAGGATGTCGTAGTGCTGAGACTTGACCCAAGCTTTCTTCCTAAGATTGCTTCTAAATTCCATTCTTCACAAGAACTTCCCTTGCCTTGTCTCTGTCCTTCTCCTTCTCCTCATGAGGAGCATTTGCTGCAAACACTGGATGTTAAGCATGCCTTATATGCTGTTAATGTGGACAGATCTGCACCTTTTAGGACATCTGACAGCCTTTTTGTGAGTTTTGGTCTTGCAGGACGTGGGGAGGCAGCCTCTAAATTGACTCTCAGTCGCTGGATTAAGGATACAATTTCCTTGGCTTATCTAGGTTCTGGTTTGCCTTGACCTAAGGCTATCCAGGCTCTTTCAACTAGGGGCCTCTTGGGCTGCTTTTAAGGGTGTTCCCTTGGAGGAGATTTGCAGTACAGGTACCTGGGCATCTGAATCCACGTTTATCAGACGTTACCTGAACTGTGCACAACCTACCCACTTGAATTTGTCTGCCATGATTGTTGTTTTCTGTTTCAATAAATCACTGCATCTTACACTTGTATGCATGGTATGGTCTTTCGAGTGTTGGATTTGGTATCCACAAAGTCATTTTCTTTGGAGTTTTGTTTTGCATGCCTCATTTGGTCAGGACTTGGCCGAGGATGAGTAAAACTAAGAGTAATGAGGATTACCGGTAAGTAATCAGGGCAATAACCCTCTATGCTACTTATGAGTGCATGCTGTGACAGGACAAAACACAAACCTCTGCTGAAACTGCTGTAAGCATCAGTTATTATACATTATTAGAATCCCCAGAAATGTACTGGGCACACAAAGATCTTACTGTCTTATGCCTGCAATATATTTTAAATGCAGCCTCTTTATGATCAATTGAGTAAACCAGAACAGATTTATTTTCACTGTTGCCCTTATTATCAATTTCTTTGCAGCAGATTATACAAAAATAAATGTGTAAATTAACTGCTAATCTCCGTTTTTCATGACTCCGATCATCGTGACTTCCCCCACCTTTCCTCTGCCACACATTGACCCTGAATTTACGGGTTCAGGGGGTAATTTTGTAACAATTCCAGAACTTCTGGGCAATGTTGCTTGCTAAGACTGCTCATTTGGGTGAGAAAATCTACGTTTTTTAACTTAAATTGCAATAGTTCATCGGTTCCTCGCTTTGAAAATCCTTCACGTCGATGCAAGTCAACCTTTTTTCCGAGCTCCACCTATTTTGTTCCCAAACGTTAGGGCAGGGCACAGATGATACATCACAATAGCGCTGGAGAGAGAAAAAAAAAACGATCGGTAACGCATGCAGCTCTGACATCTGTTGCTCACGTCTGTTCAAGCGGGACCAATTAGAAGAGGAGAGTTTATGACTCCACCCACGAGAGGAGGAGTTACAGTGCACAACAAGATTCCCCTTGTGTTCTACCCGAGACGCCTGGCAGAAGAAAGAAGGAACTGTAATGCAGTGAAAGAAACCGGGCGTTAGAGAAACTGGAGCCCTGGTACTGCCGTCAGTGAACAGGCAAGTAATAAACAGCAGGGCTCCGTTTGTTCATCTTAGACCTCAAACCCTTCGTGGCTTTACTTTTAAAACTTCGGTGACAGAGTTTGCTATATGTGTTAAACTAATAACACTGCTGTTTGTGTCTACACTCTGAAGGTGAGGTAGTACTGTTTTTTTTGTATTTTAATTTGAATCAAATTCCCTATGAACTAGCGATAGAGTGAACTAGACCAAACATTCGCAAAGGGATTTGAATAGCTCTTGGCCCTGACAATGCTCCAATTTTTGGGTGGGAATGTTATAGATGTTGCATGGAATTCTGAGGAGAAACTACTGAAATATTTCAACATTTTATGCTCTGCCCCAATATCTAGGAGCGTTAAATCTCCGAAAGAGGTTATCAAGTGTATGTGGGTATATAAGGAAAAGATGTCTTTGTAACTCGGAAATGTTACTTTAACTGGGTACGCTGAGGAAGCATCCACTTGTCCCCAGCCTACCAAGGTGTTTCTTGTATCCTGAATGGCCAGTTCATTTCTGGTGATACAGGGATTATATGCCATTATTTTGAAAAACATCACACTTGAGTGAGAGGGATTAAGGGGTGATTCCTTTGTTACTTGTTTCTAACAGTTGGCAATTAAGATATGTATAAAGCAACGTTATTTATTTCATGTTTTATAGGAACCTTTACATGTCTTTTAGCCACTTCAGAGCGTTTTAAGGCACTTCTTACGACTGGCATTTTATTATACCTGGAAACCTGCCTCTCTTTTTCAACCCCAGGACCCTGGTAATCAGGGCCATCTTTAGTGCTGGTCGTGCCCAGTGCGACAATCTTTTTGGTGCCCCCCCCTTCTCGGATTCCCTCACTACCACCTGGCAAAAGTGCCCCTTATCTATCCATAGCCCTTCTTTCACATACATTTTATTTGTTTCAAATAGCTGGTAAAGGCTGGCTTTACTAATCTACTCAACTGTCCACATAAAATACAGATCTGTTCTTTGCAGCAGGCATATTAACCCTCTGCACTACCTTATGGTGAGTCATAGCTGCCACTGGACAAAACTCCGATTTAGCAGGTACGTAACTCTCTATGGTTAACTTGACATTTTAATTGCTGCCTGAAAGCTGGACGTACGAGGAACTTTGCAGCAGGTGCTTTTAAATTATAAGTTATTGCTAAACACAGCGCCCTCCTGGGGTCAGTTCCCAGTAAGGCCCACGCCCTAAAGCCAGCCTTACTTGTAATTTTGGAATGGGTGAATAACCGAGAATTCCTGTAGCTGCAGGGTGAACATCTAGACACTTACGTGAGGAGGATGGAGAAAGGGCTACCAAAAGAAATTTAGTAAACACACTGTAAGCAACAGACTGCTGATTAATTCTTCTTCAGCACTGGCATTTGGTTGATGGCAGAATTGAAGGGCTGGACTGCGTTTTGCATTGTGCCAGACTGTGAGATTTCTAGGTTAGGCCTGCCTTTTTGTCTACCTCTGACTAGTGGTCAGAAGGTCTGGTGACAGACAAATGAGAAACCTCACGTCACTGTGTTTATGTTGTGGGTGCTTCTGCTTAAAGATAGCCCCATTTCCACCTGCTTTGAGAAGTATCACTTTACAAATAATCCTGTGCCAAGAGAGCAGAAGGAAAATGAGAACCAAGCCATCCCTGTTCTGAAGATTGAGTCAGTGTATCTTCATTTCCTCCTTGGAAGATGTGTATAAAAGTGGGAACCTAGCCAATCCACCTTGTTTCTGTTTCAAGTTCTTAATGACGAAGGAAGGGCAAACACTGCAGAGTACTCGAAGGACTGCTGTGTCACAAAGGCTGGTGTATGCCTGACAACTAGTCTACTAGATGTGCAGGATATTACCTGAAGTCTGCACTTTCTGCTGGAAGTATTGGGAGGCTGTCTAGGTCCTAGAACCCTGCCTGCCTCCTGAGGCTGAGAAAGAATATCCCTCACCCAGATGGAGGAGTGACTGCCTAGTAGAAGCAGGCTAGAATGTTCTTGGCCTCAGGATCACCCAGAGAAAGTGGACTGCCTGAGAGAGCAAAACCAGGAGCAACCCTTTCTCCAGTTGGTCTCCTGGTCTGCCTCCATGGTTCTCATTGAGAACTGCACCAAAAGATTACTGAAGTTTCTACTTCCACCACTTCTGTGGTACACAATTTGGTACTATCACTGATGGCGTAAGAAGCTGTTGTGCCGCTAATGTAGAGCAGATAGGCCTAGAAAGGCTGCAACAGCCAGGAATATACATTGGTCTGCATTTCCCTGGAGATTGATTGCAGCTACCTTGTGGTGGTACCCATCTGCACTGGCTAGGAAGTAGGCTACAATTGCATTGCCTCTGGGATCTGTCTGCAATGGCCCAGACATGGGCTGTAGCTACCTAGCCATGGGATTCAGCTGCACCAGCCTGTTGGTAGGCTGCAACCTTTCTTGTCATCGGCGAAGCATACTACACCATCCAAGAACCGGCCTGTGACTGCTGAAGAAGCTGGATCAGTACTAAAAGGCCACATCAAGTTCCACTTGTATGTTCCAGTGAGGCTGCACAATCTGAAGCAGCGGGCTGTGACTGACCTCCTCTGCAAGGCTTTAGGAACAAAATGCAAGTAACGTGGTGTAGGAGGCTGGACTGGCTTGTAGTGAGTACCAAGGGGTACTTGCACCTTGCACCAGGCCCAGTTATCCCTTATTAGTGTATAGGGTGTCTAGCAGCTTAGGCTGATAGATAATGGTAGCTTAGCAGAGCAGCTTAGGCTGAACTAGGAGACGTGTGAAGCTACTACAGTACCACTTAGTGTCATATGCACAATATCATAAGAAAACACAATACACAGTTATACTAAAAATAAAGGTACTTTATTTTTATGACAATATGCCAAAGTATCTTAGAGTGTACCTTCAGTGAGAGGATAGGAAATATACACAAGATATATATACACAATAGCAAAAATATGCAGTATAGTCTTAGAAAACAGTGCAAACAATGTATAGTTACAATAGGATGCAATGGGGAAGCATAGGGATAGGGGCAACACAAACCATATACTCCAAAAGTGGAATGCGAACCACGAATGGACCCCAAACCTATGTGACCTTGTAGAGGGTCGCTGGGACTATTAGAAAATAGTGAGAGTTAGAAAAATAACCCTCCCCAAGACCCTGAAAAGTGAGTGCAAAATGCACTAAAGTTCCCCTAAGGACAAAGTAGTCGTGTTAGAGGAATAATGCAGGAAAGACACAAACCAGCAATGCAACAACTGTGGATTTCCAATCTAGGGTACCTGTGGAACAAGGGGACCAAGTCCAAAAGTCACAAGCAAGTCGGAGATGGGCAGATGCCCAGGAAATGCCAGCTGCGGGTGCAAAGAAGCTTCGACTGGACAGAAGAAGCTGAGGTTTCTGCAGGAACGAAAAGGGCTAGAGACTTCCCCTTTGGTGGACGGATCCCTCTCGCCTTGGAGAGTCGTGCAGAAGTGTTTTCCCGCCGGAAGGACGCCAACAAGCCTTGCTACACGCAAATCGTGCGTTTGGCGTTTTTGGACGCTGCTGGGGCCCAGGAGGGACCAGGAGGTCGCAAATTGGACCTGCAGAGAGAGGGGACGTCGAGCAAGACAAAGAGCCCTCACTGAAGCAGGTAGCACCCGGAGAAGTGCCAGAAACAGGAACTACGAGGATGCGTGAAATGGTGCTCGCCGAAGTTGCACAAAGGAGTCCCACGTCGCCGGAGACCAACTTAGAAAGTCGTGCAATGCAGGTTAGAGTGCCGTGGACCCAGGCTTGGCTGTGCACAAAGGATTTCCGCCGGAAGTGCACAGGGGCCGGAGTAGCTGCAAAGTCGCGGTTCCCAGCAATGCAGCCCAGCGAGGTGAGGCAAGGACTTACCTCCACCAAACTTGGGCTGAAGAGTCACTGGACTGTGGGGGTCACTTGGACAGCGTCGCTGGATTCGAGGGACCTCGCTCGTCGTGCTGAGAGGAGACCCAAGGGACCGGTAATGCAGCTTTTTGGTGCCTGCGGTTGCAGGGGGAAGATTCCGTCGACCCACGGGAGATTTCTTCGGAGCTTCTGGTGCAGAGAGGAGGCAGGCTACCCCCACAGCATGCACAAGCAGGAAAACAGTCGAGAAGGCGGCAGGATCAGCGTTACAGAGTTGCAGTAGTCGTCTTTGCTACTATGTTGCAGGTTTGCAGGCTTCCAGCGCGGTCAGCGGTCGATTCCTTATCAGAAGGTGAAGAGGGAGATGCAGAGGAACTCGGCTGAGCTCGTGCATTCGTTATCTAAAGTTTCCCCAGAGACAGAGACCCTAAATAGCCAGAAAAGAGGGTTTGGCTACCTAGGAGAGAGGAAAGGCTACTAACACCTGAAGGAGCCTATCAGCAGGAGTCTCTGACGTCACCTGGTGGCACTGGCCACTCAGAGCAGTCCAGTGTGCCAGCAGCACCTCTGTTTCCAAGATGGCAGAGGTCTGGAGCACACTGGAGGAGCTCTGGACACCTCCCAGGGGAGGTGCAGGTCAGGGGAGTGGTCACTCCCCTTTCCTTTGTCCAGTTTCGCGCCAGAGCAGGGGCTAAGGGGTCCCTGAACCGGTGTAGACTGGCTTATGCAGAATTGGGCACATCTGTGCCCAACAAAGCATTTCCAGAGGCTGGGGGAGGCTACTCCTCCCCTGCCTTCACACCATTTTCCAAAGGGAGAGGGTGTCACACCCTCTCTCAGAGGAAGTTCTTTGTTCTGCCATCCTGGGCCAGGCCTGGCTGGACCCCAGGAGGGCAGATGCCTGTCTGAGGGGTTGGCAGCAGCAGCAGCTGCAGTGAAACCCCAGGAAGGGCAGTTTGGCAGTACCAGGGTCTGTGCTACAGACCACTGGGATCATGGAATTGTACCAACAATGCCAGGATGGCATAGAGGGGGCAATTCCATGATCATAGACATGTTACATGGCCATATTCGGAGTTACCATGGTGAAGCTACATATAGGTAGTGACCTATATGTAGTGCACGCGTGTAATGGTGTCCCCGCACTCACAAAGTTCAGGAACTTGGCTCTGAACAATGTGGGGGCACCTTGGCTAGTGCCAGGGTGCCCTCACACTAAGTAACTTTGCACCTAACCTTTACCAGGTAAAGGTTAGACATATAGGTGACTTATAAGTTACTTAAGTGCAGTGTAAAATGGCTGTGAAATAACGTGGACGTTATTTCACTCAGGCTGCAGTGGCAGGCCTGTGTAAGAATTGTCAGAGCTCCCTATGGGTGGCAAAAGAAATGCTGCAGCCCATAGGGATCTCCTGGAACCCCAATACCCTGGGTACCTCAGTACCATATACTAGGGAATTATAAGGGTGTTCCAGTAAGCCAATGTAAATTGGTAAAAATGGTCACTAGCCTGTTAGTGACAATTTGAAAGTAATGAGAGAGCATAACCACTGAGGTTCTGGTTAGCAGAGCCTCAGTGAGACAGTTAGGCACCACACAGGGAACATATACATGCACACCTATGAGCACTGGGGCCCTGTGTGACAGGGTCCCAGTGACACATACATATAGGCCACAAACCTATGAGCACTGGGGTCCTGACCAGCAGGATCCCAGTGACACATAACAAACATACTGAAACCATAGTGTTTTCACTATGAGCACTGAGGCCTGGCTATCAGGATCCCAGTGAGACAATGAAAACAGTGACAAACACCCTGACATACACTCACAAACAGGCCAAAAGTGGGGGTAACAAGGCTAGAAAGAGGCTACCTTCTCACACGTGGGCCTCAATCTACATTGAAGACAAAGGAACTATAACATGCTGATGAGAGCTCAAGGACTAAGACTGTTTCTACTTGCACTTATCACAGGAGTAAGAACGAAGCACAGTGATTGCGTATTTGAACCTCTGGTAAATGCAATCTGCACCTGCACCTGAACCTGCCTGTCCTGTGTCTACCCAAACAGTGCCTGACAATGGAAATAAATATCCAGACCTCAGGTAAGTAACCTACAAAAGATCATACATGCAGTCTGATATGCCATTGTCCTATATCCATGGAAGGAGTGTGGAAGAAGTTTCCTCTGCCATGGGTGAGAAGCAAATGCCATAGGCGTAGATGCTGCAGATGCATGGCCCACAATAGAACAGGAGTTAAGAGACCATTGGCTGTAGACTGTAACACTAAAAATATTTCACAAGGTATTGAAATACATTTGCTAAGGTGCTTATTTAACAAACCACATCCTATTACTATACTGACCACCTGTTATATTTGACAACACGCAGTGCAATTCTACATTATTTCGGAAGTGTTATAATGCTTTGATTGTATTTTTGTAATAAAGTTACCTTAATTGATGTCCTGTTTTACTTTTCTTTGGTACTGTATTATACAGCCTTTTTAATCTTGAACTTTGTGTGTACCTTTGGTTATTCAGTTAACAAGTGTATCGTTTTGTCTTCTACGAGCACTTGCCACATCACAATTTGTAGTTTTACAATTAGTAAATGGCAAGTGTTGTCAACTCACTGATAGCTACTGTATTAATATCAGGAGATGAACGGCAGATATACCCTGCTGAGAATCCACAATAGAGCATGTTAGAAAGGTTTGGAGAGGACATTTACTGGCACACAGAGCTACCTGAATAAAGTTGTGTATCGTGTATTAAATAGAACTATTAGTCTAGTATTTCATGGGGGGAGTGGCCAGGAAACATGGCCCGACGGGACGCGCTCCTAGTGCGCTCCAGTCACCGGCAAAATCCTGCAGTGATCCTGGGGCACCCTGAGACCATGGGGGCCCCTCTCCTGAGTGGGGACGACGCCCGGAGGACCTGAGCGTGGTTGGATCCCGTTTTGGGATCCTGTGGAGTCGAGATCGCGGCTTCGCTCACGTGCCTCTGCTGGGCCGTGTTGGAGGCGGCGGCGGCTGGGCCGCGGAGCTCGCGCAGGAAGGCGGGTGGCACAGGAGGCTGAGCAGAACTGGGGGGGCTTGTGTGGTGGCCGCCCGACTTGCAGGAGGGCCCTATTGGGGCGACCTCAGCTGGGCCTGGATGGGCCGGCCGGACCCTAAAGAAAGGCGTGAGGCCTACTGTGAATGTCGGAGGCTAGGAGGGCCTCCGCTGGGGCTGCGCGGCTCGCCCGTTGGACCCGCTGCCAGGCGTGGCCTGATGGTTGGGCAGCTTGTCGCGCTGCTGGGCCCGGGGGGCCTGTCTGACTGCTGGCCTGAGGGGAAGAACACCCAGGACAGGAGGTGTGCAGGGGCATCCTGCTGAGGAACCAGAGCAGCAGGACGGCATCCTGGGGCATCCATTGGGGCCCACGGTACCATCACTGTACCATGTGCGTTGGGGTGAGAGTGTCTCGTGGTGGCCCCTGGACTTTCAAATAGAACTGTTTCTCCCCTTTATTAGGGTCGAGCCTGCGTTGCATGCGCTCGCGCATGCGTATCGCAGCGGGACGCTTTAGTGTTTAGAAAAGGGCTCGGAGCTCTGTTGACATCACGTTCGTGTTTTTCATTGGTTCATGGGCTTGCCTATTAAAATCTGCTTGCTTCCATTAGTCTAAGGCATGCATACGTCATGCCTTTTCCGGTGGCTAGCCCTCCACGAGCGCATTGACCAAGTACTGAAAACATGCGAGGCTCGCTGTTTTCTGTCTGGCTCGTGGACTACTTTTTCTCTAATTTACTAACACGATTTCGCTAGGCAGAAGTCGAGCGATTTACATAGTTAATTGCACTTTTTCGGGTTACGTGCATAAATGCACTTTTGCCAATAGGTGAAAAGTCGGGTTATGAGTTTACAACGCGATCAGCTCTAACATGAGCAAACGCGAGACCCATTGCATTGCAAATGCTTGTTCTTCTTGCCGCTCTTCTGCATCTTCAAACTTATTCGGACCTTATTGGTAACTGTCTTCTGGGTGATCCGTGGCTGCTGGAGAGGTTTGAAGCCCTTGAGCTGGCCGTTTGGTGAGACAGTGGTGCCTAAAGGAGCGGGGAACAGCGGATACTGTGTCTGTGGTACTTTGTCCTTGTGACTTTATTGGAGGCTGCCTGCTGCATCTGGGTCTGCACCCTAGCCTGGGTCCGGTGTGGGAAGAAATGGGGCATCATAAGCGGACCGATGCATCAAAGGGAAACGCAATGGAAAAGTATACTACCCCAGTGGCTCTCCTGCAGCGCATTGGGAGTGAGTGGAGATGATGTCCGAACGCCGCTGAACATCGAAGAGCCGTCGCATGCGGAGCTGCTTGCGGCCATCCAGGGCTCTCAGGTGGCACTAGAGGGTAAGATAGAGGCGGTGGCGGTGGAGGTCAATCTGCTGTGGGGCGGACCTCCGGAAGGTATCCGTCAAGGTTAAGGTGGCAGAGGGTTCCATAGTGGAGCTACAGACTGGGGTGGGGGCACTGTGAAAACAAATGGTGCAGGCCACATCCACGGTCGGACAGCTAGAGACGCGGTTGCAGGACGCTGAGGGAAGGTCCCGGCGAAACAATGTCAGGTTGCTGGGCTTCCCAGAACGAGCGGAGGGGTCTGTACTGCCATTTGTTAAAGTTTGTTTTGACCAATGACTTTGTGTTTCACCACTGCGCATATTAGTTGCTCAATGTTCACCAGTAGCACATGGTATGTTTTGTTCAGTTTAGCCGCCTATGGGCTTTGACATTGCATTAGTCTGCCTATTGGCTTTGACATGGCATTAGCCATTACTTTCTGTATTCAGTTGAGCCGCCTATGGGCTTTGACATTGCATTAGCCATTACATTCTGTATTCTGCCTATTGGCTTTGACATGCTGTATCCAGTCTAGCCGCCTATTGGCTTTGACATTGCATGCCTATTGACTTTGACATGATGTATTCAATTTAGCTGCCTATTGACTTTGACATGCTATTAGATATTCTGCCTATTGGCTTTGACATGATATTATATATTGCATTTTGTATTCAGCTTAACTGCCTATTGGCTTGGACATGATATTCAGCTCCGCTGCCTATTGGCTTTGACATGATATTATACATTGCATTTTGTATTCAGCTCAGCTGCCTATGGGCTTTGACATGATATAAGACATTGCATTTTGTATTCAGCTTAGATGCTTATTGGCTTTGACATGACACTAGACATTGCATTTGATATTTAGGTTAGCTGCCTATTGCCTTTAACATGACATTGCATTTGATATTTAGGTTAGCTGCCCATTGCCTTTAACGTGGAGTTAGACATTGCAGTTGAGAATCCAAGCTGTATTTTTCCAAGCTGTGTTTTTGCACCAGAGAACCAAGATGTTTTTCTCACAGTAGACTAGACATGATAAGAGAGAGTACATGGGTGTTGTTTTTTCTTCGCTTGAGCTTGGGAACAGGAGTAGTCTTGGAGACCTGGCCAGTCTCCAAAAGGCTTGCTCAGTTTCCCAGGTCTGAGAGGAGGGGGCACACCTTTGTAACGAATGTAACAGGCTGCAGAGAGTCAGATTCGAATCTGCCGGACCTCGTGCTGGAGCTTGGCGCCAGCTGCCAGCAACCCCGTGTGGGTAGATGAATCTCTCTTTCTCGCGGCTGACAGGGGTCATCAGCTTGCAGACCTTAGAAAGATGAAGCTGTGAATAGTTCCCACACGGTGAAGTATTTGTTTTGCTTTGCATTCAATATCTTATAAATATAACCTGCTGTGTATATTGCAAACTGATATATTTTGTTTGATTAACGCGGACTTGAAAGCTACTAATTCGTCATTCATAAATATTGTGGTTGGGGAAGAATTAACAACAATAAAAGTCTTCTTTGACCTCAGAAGTGCATTTCTGTTGTGTTATGTTAGTGCTTAGAAACTAAATAAGAGGAAAGCACTACAATTGGTACCAGGAGTCGTGGGGTCGGTCATTAAGAGGTGATTAAGAGGGTGTTGACGAGTTGGTAGATTTCTAAGTGCACACTTTAAAAGTGTAATTGTTTTTGTTGTTTGGAGAATTACAGAAATTGTTTTTTTGGAGAATCACAGTAGCACGGCAGACCATGTCTGAGAATACATGTGTTGATAAACTGCCTGATGGTGCTAAGAAAAACTGTGAATTGTTTTCTGTTTGGGGAATTACAGAAGAAAATGCATGTGTAGCTAAAAGGCCTGATAATGCTTTGAGAAATAATTCCTGTTGTACATATGTAGAAAACGTGTCTTTTGGAAGTAATGATGACAGAAAGGTTTGGATACCTTTATCTGCTTCCAGAGAAATGCAGGAGAAATGTAAGAAGTTGGAACATGAAAATAGGAATTTACGTGAGCAAATTAGCCCGACTGAAAGTTATAAAAAGGCTGTTTTTGAAGAATCTTTCTTGTCCCATTCCAGTAATGAGGGGGTTAAGACAGCTCCGAGCTGCTTTGAGTTTTCGTGGGAGCCAGGGTTTTTGGCAGACAAAATGCATTCCTTAACTGATAACACGGACGAGAGAGACAAGAATGTGATTTACGAGTTACCGTTGCAAAATGCACAAGTAAAAGGAAGGATTTTAGAGCAAGACACCCCGAGTTTCATTAGCTTGTTTGATTTTTGGAAAAAGAATAGCCCTCATTTGAGTGAAATCCTAACACTTTTGTATATGGTCACTGTGAAAAATAATATGCAGTTGCGCGCTTGTGATTTGGCAAATGAAATAATGCAGACTTTAGGTTTCTGTGCAGTGCAAGAAGGAAATACTTATGTACATGTAACTCAAGAACAAGGAAAGAAAATAGTGCCCCTAGCTAGAATCATACAATGGATCTGGTATTTGCAAGACAGGGCTAGAGTACCACAGATAAAAGAGTTACCAATGAAATTGTGTGCACCATTTGAATTCGTGTCTACTGAAGATAAAAAGCATGTTTGTTTTACTAATGATTCATTGACTGAAATGTTGCTTTCTGGCACAGTAGAAGGAACAGCGTTGTATAATGTGTGTCAGATTTTAAAGCAAGAGCTACGTGAGATGTGTCATTTTTACGCTGATTTTTGGTCCTTTGCTAATGTTTTAGCACCTAACTGGTTCAATTACCTTGCAGATGTTAATGAGAAAAATTCAGAGAGAGAAGTGTACACCCAGAATTCTGCCTTAGTGGGGATGGCTAAGTGGGTGCCCCAGAAATGTGAACAGCTGAGAGAAAAAGCCACTTACAGGTGGGCAGAGATGAGAGAGATGCACATTCCCCTAGATTTGATAAAAACTGTGCAGCATGCACAAAAGCAATCTGTCATGCAAGCAGTCACAGAGCAGTTGGGGAGAGGAAAGTTACCAGGACAGAAATGGCAAATTGATCAGGTTTTAGGGAGAGTGATTGCTGCAGATTACCAAGGAAAAATCGAAATTATGCTGATACCTAGAAAAGAATCTGATTCATTCAAACAAATTGGAGACAGAATGGCCCAAATTGGCAAAAGTGCAGTGAATGGAGGTTTGGTAAAGAATGAGTCTGCCCAGCCCTTCTGACAGTGCAAGAAAAGGGAAGCTGTGGCGCAGCAGATAAAAACCTCAGTACTGATGTGTGGGCTGAAGCCCCAAGTGACCCTCCAGAACCTGCAGTGAATATAACAAAGGGCCCCAAAAACGTCCTGCTGATCATAAAACAGGGAAAGAAAGAGGAAGGGGTGCAGTTTAAATGAAAAATGTTATTTGCAAGAAAAGTCATACTTGTTTCTTTTGCAGATCCTACCACGTTTCGCCACTGTCCCTGAGTGTGCTGTGTGGTTCCCCTTCCAGTGTGTGCGTGTGGGGTCGGGGAAGGGACCGAACCCCCAACCTGAACCTGGCTGAGTAAAGTGCCAGCACCATGGATCCATTTTGCGCAAACTGCGCCTTCAGTTCAAGTTCAACTTGTTTGATTGCATTCTTCCACTGGAACTAAGCTGTGTTTTTTTTGTTTTTTTTTTTGTTTTTTTTTCCCTCTCGTATGGAACTCTGACTTTTGCTTATCTTCCAGCAAACCGTTCAGGTGGACCGTGCACCTTTACATGAGCAGAACTCATGCCACATCAAATTGCTAACACTGTTGAATTAGAGACTCATTCAGAGAAAAAAAAATTGCTCAGTCTTTTCTATGTAGATGTATCTGATGTGAAAGGTTATGAAATCAATGTGTTAATTCACTTCTATTGCTTTACAGGGATTGCTTTGATCTGATGTTTTTTTTGTTTTTGTTTGAAACAAGAGATATGTGAAACAAAAATTCATTGGTCAAAGGGCGGAATGTACTGCCATTTGTTAAAGTTTGTTTTGACTATTGACTTTGTGTTTCACCACTGCGCATATTAGTTGCTCAATGTTCACCAGTAGCACATGGTATGTTTTGTTCAGTTTAGCCGCCTATGGGCTTTGACATTGCATTAGTCTGCCTATTGGCTTTGACATGGCATTAGCCATTACTTTCTGTATTCAGTTGAGCCGCCTATGGGCTTTGACATTGCATTAGCCATTACATTCTGTATTCTGCCTATTGGCTTTGACATGCTGTATCCAGTCTAGCCGCCTATTGGCTTTGACATTGCATGCCTATTGACTTTGACATGATGTATTCAATTTAGCTGCCTATTGACTTTGACATGCTATTAGATATTCTGCCTATTGGCTTTGACATGATATTATATATTGCATTTTGTATTCAGCTTAACTGCCTATTGGCTTGGACATGATATTCAGCTCCGCTGCCTATTGGCTTTGACATGATATTATACATTGCATTTTGTATTCAGCTCAGCTGCCTATGGGCTTTGACATGATATAAGACATTGCATTTTGTATTCAGCTTAGATGCTTATTGGCTTTGACATGACACTAGACATTGCATTTGATATTTAGGTTAGCTGCCTATTGCCTTTAACATGACATTGCATTTGATATTTAGGTTAGCTGCCCATTGCCTTTAACGTGGAGTTAGACATTGCAGTTGAGAATCCAAGCTGTATTTTTCCAAGCTGTGTTTTTGCACCAGAGAACCAAGATGTTTTTCTCACAGTAGACTAGACATGATAAGAGAGAGTACATGGGTGTTGTTTTTTCTTCGCTTGAGCTTGGGAACAGGAGTAGTCTTGGAGACCTGGCCAGTCTCCAAAAGGCTTGCTCAGTTTCCCAGGTCTGAGAGGAGGGGGCACACCTTTGTAACGAATGTAACAGGCTGCAGAGAGTCAGATTCGAATCTGCCGGACCTCGTGCTGGAGCTTGGCGCCAACTGCCAGCAATCCCGTGTGGGTAGATGAATCTCTCTTTCTCGCGGCTGACAGGGGTCATCAGCTTGCAGACCTTAGAAAGATGAAGCTGTGAATAGTTCCCACACGGTGAAGTATTTGTTTTGCTTTGCATTCAATATCTTATAAATATAACCTGCTGTGTATATTGCAAACTGATATATTTTGTTTGATTAACGCGGACTTGAAAGCTACTAATTCGTCATTCATAAATATTGTGGTTGGGGAAGAATTAACAACAATAAAAGTCTTCTTTGACCTCAGAAGTGCATTTCTGTTGTGTTATGTTAGTGCTTAGAAACTAAATAAGAGGAAAGCACTACAGGGTCTGCCACAGAATCCTTTGTTGAGCACTGGATTAGAGATGTGCTGCAGCTAACTAGGCTATCTAGAGTCTTTGTGGTGGAGTGTGCGCATAGGGCCCTTGCTGTGCCTTCTGGGCCCGGTGCACCGCCTAGGGCCATTAATGCCCTCCTGCTAAACTATAAGGACCGGGACTGTGTGCTACGTGCTGCACGTGAATTGGATAAGGCACTATACGAGAACTGCAGGATGTCTATCCTGATTACACAAACAAGGTGCAGAGCTCTTGTAAGGGGTTCATGGAGGTCAAGGCGAAACTCCGAGCCATGAGCGTTAGATACATGCTTCTGTATCCGGCACGCTTAAAGGTCCTATCGGGCGGGAGATCACACTTCTTCGAGCGTCCGGAGGAGGTTTGGAGATGTGGGACAAGGTGGCCCTGGAAAGGACGGAGGGACCTGGTGGCGTCACTCATCAGGCTTCTGGAGCAGAAAGCCCGGACTGGAGGTCGCATGGCACTAGTTGGCTGGCTGACTCATCACAGAGTGGAGCTAGCAAGATGGAACAATGCTGGTGGTGGCTGCTGACTCAGTTGGGGTACAGCTTTGGAGCAGGAGCTGGGAGCGGGTGGGGATTCTGTAATGGCCTGACTGTTATCCTCACACCTCTGGGTGTCGGTGTGCCTCCTTTCTCTCTCTCTCCGCTAGTAGGGTTGGAGCAAATGGAGAAGGTATTTTTCTGGGGGAGATCTGCGGTGTAGACTGGCCTCTCTTCTGATGGGGTCCTATGAGCGGACTCAACTATGACTGGTCCTCCCGGGTGCTGCTAGCTCTTAGGGAACTTAGATCTGGGGGTGGGGGGGTCCTAGATACATTTGTAGACTGATGCCAGGGGGTGGGGTGGTCACTCCACAACTGTGGTAGGCCTTTTGATATGGTAAGATAGGGTTTAGGTTAGGCTGTGGTCCTTGCAGCATTCACGAAATGGACTTACAGTGTGGTCTGTTCTGGTTGTTTTACTGTATTTCCGGCGTGGGGGTAGGGGGTGAGGGAGGTTTGTTAATGTTTGAAGTTTGTTCAACAGTGCGGGTGTCAGGGCGAGATTTGCAATATGTCTTTCTCTTGTCTCATTGCGGGGGGTAGCACGCAGGGGGACGTGTTCTTTGGGTGGAGGGACAACAATGTGACACCATGGGTCGTACTATTGACATGCTGACATGGAATGTCAGGGGCTTGAAGAGTTACATAAAACGCTAGAGGGTGCACTCATTCCTACGAAGGCATAAGGTTCATATTGCTTGTCTTCCGGAAACACACATGACTGGCGAAGAAACGCACAAAGTGGCTAAGAAATGGCAGGGACAAATGTTTTCATCCTCTTTCTCTTCTTATGCATGTGGGGTGTCTGTGTGGGTGGCTCCAGGGGTTCCCTTCACTCGTGTATACAGTGAGGTAGATGTGGAGGGCCGATATGTTCTGGTGGAGGGCATGTTAGATGGTTTACCCTTTGTTATCCTCTATGTATCTGCCCCTAATACGGACGGTCACTCCTTCTTGCCAGAATACCTGAGATTGTGGGGGACAGTGTGGATAGGCCTTTGGTTTGGGCAGGGGACTATAATTGTGTGTTACATGTGGATTTGGACCGCCTTCCACCGAAGCTGGGAACTAAACCTCTGATGGTAAAATCTCTTAGGGATGAGATGGCACACCTGGGACTGTGGGATGTTTGGAGGGAACTGCACCCTGAGGGCAGGGAATATACTTGTTACTCCAGAACACATGATACTTACACTCGACTAGATGGGTTTCTGCTGGGTGGTCTCAACAGCTCACATGTCCTGGATGTCATTCATATGGGTCAATTCGCGTATGCCTGCAGATTTATTGACCGATCTCTGATGTCGGGAGAGGGTGGGTGAAGCCATAAAACAATATATGGAATTTAATTGGAACACAACTGAGTCTCGGGGCCTGGAGTGGGAGGCTATTAAGGCAGTCATTCGGGGAGAGTACATAAGTTGGTGGGAGGGGTGCCCAGACAACTAGAGCGGGATCTTACAGACCTAGAGGTGAAACTGGGGGAAATGCAGCAGCAGCCACCTGAAGCGAGCACAGCTGGGTGGGAGGAGCTCAGGTTATACAAGGAGGTTAATGCTTTTTGGGATACGCTAAGCCGGACAACACTGAGAGGGTATAGGCAGAGGTTGCATCGAGAGGGCGATAAGTCTGGCAAACTCTTAGCGTGGATCCTGAAACGGGAGGTGGCGGCCCGCCTATACTGCATTTTAGAAACACAGAGGGTGAACTGCTCACGGGGCGTACGGACATTCTAAGGGAATTAGCGTCCCACTTCCCGAGGGTCTTGAGGGCTGGTGCTGTATTGGCGGAAGAAGGAGTGGGAGAGTTTCTGCAGCAGATGCGGCTCCCGAACTTGGATCCGGAGAGGAGGGACGCCATTTAATTCCTGATCACTGTGGAGGAGGTGGGAGAGGCAGTGCCGGCAATGGCAAAATCCAAATCTCCCGGCAGTGACGGTTTTCCTGTTGAGTTGTATCAAGCATTTTATTTCACATTAAGGGAGAATCTCCTGGAGGTCTTTGTGGGGGAGTGGTATGTTGCCGGACTCCATGCATCAGGGTTTAGTGTGTTGCTTAAGCCGGGGAGGGATGCTGCGGATCCCTCCTCGTATCGCCCGCTTACCATGTTAAATAGTGATGTCAAGATACTCTGTAAGATTTTAGCCACTCTGCTCCAGGGCGTGATTCAGGTTCTGCTACAGGAGGACCAAGGCGGGTTCATCTCTGGTCGTAGTATGTCCTATAATTTGCGTTGCTTGGCACATGTCCTGCATGAGACCAAAGTGGTGAAGACAGAATTGGCGCTGGTGTCTCTTGACTTGGAAAAAGCCTTTGACACAGTAGAGTGGGGATATCTATTGGAGGTATTGCAAGGCATGGGGTTTGGCCCCGGTTTTTGTGCTTGGGTTCGACTGCAATATACTGCTCCAACTGCACAAGTATGTGTGGGGGGAGAAATAGCGAACACCTGGGAGGTAGGCAGGGGTACATGACAGGGATGCCTGCTCTTGCCTCTTCTGTTTGCTCTAGCGGTGGAGCCTCTGGTGATCTGGCTTCGTGAGGAGATGGTGCAGTTGGGGATTCCAGTGGGACGGGTCACACATGTAATTTCCATGTATGCTGATGATGCATTTGTGTATGTACGAGATCCTCGTATCTCGGTGCTAGCGCTGCTGCAGAGGTTGAAGGTTTTTGGGGCTGCCTCTGGTGTCAAGATTAACATGAAAAAATCGCTCCTGTTCCCCTTGGGGTCTCTCATTAGGGTTCCACAGGCTAGGCTTCCTGGGGCAGGGCTTCGGTGGGAAATTTAGAGTTTTAGGTACTTGGATATATGGGACAGTAACTCTGTGGATGCGTATACTAAACACAATGTTGAGCGAGTAGTGATGGGCCTGGAATGCTCGGTTTCCTTTTGGAATAAGTTGCCTCTCTCTGTTATGGGTCGGGCAGCAGTGGCAAAGATGGTATTCTTGCCGCGGTGTCTGTCTGGTACAGAACTCCTTGTATCTGCTGGCAGCGTTGCTTTTTCATCGCTTGGACAGTCTGCTGATTTCTCTAGTATGGGCCAGTCGGCGGATCAGGGTGGCGCTGTCCGTGCTGCAGGGGGATCTAGAGGGGGGAGGGTTAGCGATCCCCAACATTAGATACTACTACTATGCAGCACACTTACAGTGTGCAGCCAAATGGATGTCAGAGGCTGATAGCTGGGAAAAGAGGTTGTATGCTGGTATGTGTGATGGGCAGTTATTGGTGCATATTCTGATGTTGGGGGATAGGTCTGATCACTCTGCGCCCAATCTAGTATGGACTACGGCTGGGATCTGGGTGCAGGTGGTGAAGCAGGTGCTCAGGCCAGCCCCTTTTGACAGGGAATTAAAGATATTGGATCTGGCCCCATTTCAGGAAATGGCGAGGAGGCCTGGAGATTGGGAGGTTGGGAGGTAGCTAGTGATCTATACCCTAATGGTGAATTTTTATCATTTACTGATGCTCAGGATTTGTTTGAGTTGGGTTCTGGCCAGTTTCTGTAATATGCTAAAATTGAAAGCGTGGCACGTGAAATCTGGGACTGTTTTCCAGTCACCCCTAGGGCATCATCAGTATTAAATGGATTGATTAAATGTGGCGAAGGGACACACCTGATTACTCGGTTTTATAAAGCCCTACGGGAGGATCAACCGGGAGTGATAATTGCGGGACGTAAAGCGTGGGAATCTGACTTGGGGCTGCCCATAGAGGATGCTGATTGGGATGCGACCTTATCATTGGTCCGAACGATGTAGTGTAATCACAGGTTCAAGTTGTTGCATTTCAACTTTGTACACAGAACATATCTCACACCCAGTGGACTAAATAGGATTGACCCAAGCCGTGGAGTGTGCTGCCCTCGTTGTGGTGAGTTTGGTGTTATATTTCTGCACCTGTCCTGAACCTGTAGGGCGGTTTATGTCTTCTGGCAGGAAGTGATAGTAGTGGTTGTGGAGGCTATGGGACTGGAATTGGAGGCAACCCCGATGACTTGTCTCCTGGGAGTGGTGCATAAGCTGCAGGGTAGGGGAGTTGTGTATAAATTGGTGCAGCTAGCGTTGGTACTGGCCAGGCGTAGAGTAGCAATTAGTTGGATGAGTACGCGGAATCCGACGACTCCCAGCTGGCGGCGAGATCTGTTAGAGTGGGGGGGAAGCGGAGGAGCAACATATGCGCTTTACACGAAGTGATGATAGGGCACTTGCTGATGTGGCGGCTTGGGGTGCACTGCTGGAGTGGTTCACTCTTGGGGAGGATGTAAGCTCTGTAAGCAGCGATGAGATAGTGGGGGATGGGGACACACACCTCCCCATGAAATGTGGCGACCAACTGTGGTGTCGATATACTCCAACATGCATAAGTTGTTTAACACCTGGTTTCATAAGGCTATGGGTCAGGACAGTGGGATAGAGGATACGATCTGTGCAGTGGTTATGACTCTCTATTGACTGGAACTCTGGTGTGTATGCCCTCGGGCACCCTTGTGTAATGAAGACATCTTGCTTTGCTGTAGCCTGCACTGTACTGTACTGTATGTTTTTGTTGGTTTGCAGTTATTAAAACTAAATAAAAACAGTTAAAAAAAAAAAGGTATAGTATTTCATTATATTTTGTACCATATGCAAGAATGAACTATTGCTTCTGCTCTGCATTGTGCATTATGAATGACATCATACCCATTGAAACAAAACAAAAGAACCACTGCTGCAGTAAGTGGTGTCTACATATGCCATTTTAACTTTACATATTTTTCTTTTGGAAAGCAAAAAACATTCAGCTTTAGATAGCACTGCCTGCCTTTGGCCTTTTAATAGGAACTTTTTATCTGTCTTTTATTGCAAACGGGTGTTGCAAGGCACCCCTGTTGTTTTTATGCACATGATGAGGTGTTTCTCAGCAGTAGGTTTGGACCCTGCTGCAATTTTAAATTTTTTCCCTGGACACTTTAAGTAACCAAAATTAGTGAAGAAAAACAACTGAGCACCGACAACACTTCACCAAAAGCTTTCAAAGGAAAATGACTGTGTGCTTGATTAAGTCTGTCAAAGTCATTAGCAGGACTTGCACTAATACTAGCTGACCTTCCGTCCGGCAGCACCAGCCCAGCCAGCCCTACCGATGGAAAGTGATTGTGGAAGGGGGCCCCCTCTGAACTCAGTAAGCATTGTGCTCCTGGGGATTACACACAATTCATGACATACATTCAGTTTTTCAAGTCCATAGAAGTCAATTAAACCTGAGTCACTTTTCTCGTCCAATCACAACGTATTTGATACAAATCAGGTGCAGTAGATACAATGTGACAAGTGGCAGACGGAGTGCTAAAAAGTGAATATATATATTTAGCTATACAAGATTGTCAAAAAATTGCACACATTTTATCCAACATGATTTAATCATAATACAACTAACCGAGACAGATATATAGCATTCCATTGTAATTCATACATTGTAGGCTAAACGGGAGAGAGAGGCAGGGCTACTTACAACCAGAGATGGTACAAAGGATGCCCCTTTATTGCAACACAAAGCACAACTAAGAAACACAGCAGACATGTCACAGCACTGTTCCTGGATTGGCCCAGCTCTCTGCACGTTGGGCCTGTGAGGTCCTTCCTGTGTTGCTTTGGTATCACTTTCTGTTTTGGTTCATCTATTGCAGGTGGTTTTGATCTTTTGTTGGCCTGAGTTGTCCATGGGTGTCTGCTTCAGAAGTCCATGTTAACTGTGCACACAACTTGATTTTGATTCTTTCCTCACTGCAGGCGGATTAGGGTGGGGAGTTGCATGATCTTGCTTCATGAGGCTTACACGCAGTTTTCTTGCTTAGTTTTTTCCTCCTGTAATTAAAGGTAGTCATACATGTATAGTGTTGTAGCAAACTAAGCAAGTAAGAACCAAGTCCCTGAAATCTGTTCGATGTTTTGGATTAAGTGGTGAAAGCTTTTCCTGAGCATGGTCATTTAGTACTTTGTGGGAGGAGAACAATAGAATGGAGTAGATAAAACTCATAGATTCTTTTTTTTTTTTGTGTGTTGCTTCTGGTGTTCCTCTGCAGGGAGTTTACTAGGTGAAGTAACGGTCGCTAATACAACCCGAGAATAGTAACATCTCAACGTTTGTCCCGTTTCTTTTCAGCAAGCGTATGACTGACATGAGCTGTCAGGCTGGTTTTCAGGTTTGTCACTCAGCCAAAGGTGGATCCAAGTGTCTTCTATATCCATTTGGAAGTGGAAGCAGTGTTGCTTGTTAACCTGGGCAGGAAGTTGGAGAGTGACTGCCTACCCTTTGCTTTTAAATAATAAGAAGTCTCTTTAAAAACATTTATTTGGTGGAAACATTGCAGTATTATGTAGAGGGTTTTTTAGAGGTCAAATGGTTTAAAACAACCTCTTGAGTCACTTACTTTTTTTTTTTTTTTTTTTTTTTTACCCTAATCATCTCAAATTTAAGATTTATTATTTTTATGCATAGTCAACAAAGACCGTTACATGCATTAAAAAAAGGTAAGAACGATATGTTGATGATATACATTAAAAAGAGATAACTAGCTCATGATTAAAACAATGACTACTGTCTTTTCGCAAAATGTCTGTCTGGATCAAGAAGAATTGAGTATTGAAAGTGCTTGTGTGCAAAGGATCCTGTGAACTTTATTTCTTGTCTCTTTTAAAGTGCTTGAGGCTGGAGCACTTTTTCACAAAGAGATTACTGGTTCCAGAAGACTTTGAACGTTGTAGATGCTCTGAGGCAAAAAAACATATAGACTTTCTCTATTGTATCTTTAATGTCCTTAGGACTGGGACATGTTTCCCACGAGAGTCTGCTGGTATAAAGGACATTGAATACTGAGGTTCTCAAGTGCAGAGATCCTATAGACAGTCAGTATTATGTCTTCAGAATACAAAGGGTTGGAACAAGTTGAAAACGAATACAGAAAACATTAAAAGGTGGCATCATTAAAATAAGATCGATCAGACTCCGAATTGCCTTGTCCAACCCCTTTTTGAAAGGTCAGAAATGAGCGTGGAATTTGCTTAGCTAACATTCAGCCTTGTTTGATTCAACATCTCAATAAGTCTGTCTGCACGTCTATACTGATAATAATATATTAAACATATTCAAAAGCATGCAATGTTGTTTGCCTAGTAATGCCGGACAAATACAAAGGATATGTATTTAATATTCCTTTGGGGCTCCACAAAGCCTGAAGTTGTGGTCCCTGTTGTGTTTTGGCCAAGGTGGCAAAGTTGAGTGCACCCCCAAACATGGGTAGTAGAAATTTACTATTTAAGACACTGAAGAAGCAGATATCAAAGTAGGGTTGTGGTTTTAAGATGGTGTAAGTATTTATCACTTTCAAGGTGGAACCCTGTTTGGGTACATTTACTTTATTCTCTAGTACAAATTGTTTGTGAAACAATTTGTTCATGGCTTTTTTAAAACACAAGGTTGGTATCAGTTGTAACCATTGGTTGTTTGCCCTAAGAGTGCTTATATGTTTCTCCACGTAGTGTCAGTAGGGAGACTCCTTACAAGATAAGCTGACTTGTGCCATGTGAGATGGTCCAGGGAGTCTGGTTAAGGGTATTGGAGCTTGTGGCACATTTTTAAAAAGGAGCATCTGCTTACTAGGGTAGGGAGCTGCCATGGTCTGTAGTGGGTACGTAAGGTACTTACACCTTATACCAGGTCCAGGTATCCCCTATTAGTGAAATGTTGGCAGTGTCTAGAAGCCAGGCTTTCCAGAGGTAGCTGTGGGTGAGTAGCTAAGGCTTATCTAGGAGATATGCAAAGCTCATGCAATACCACTGTAGTCACTCAGCACTTATACACATGAAAGAAACCACATAGTGTTACAAAAATAAAGGTACTTTACTATGGTAAGACAGCACCAAAAATACTGTAGAGGCAATACTTCCTTAGGAGGTAATTAATACACAATTTATATACACTAGCTGTCAGAAATAGGCATAAGGATAGTTAGAAAACAGTGCAAAGCAATGTAAAACACAATAGAGAATAGTGACCCAAGGGGAGCATAAACCATATACTAAAAAAATGAAGTGCGAGAGTTTGACCCACACCCAGGCAAGTGAAGTGTGTAGAGGGCATTAGGAAAGCACAAAGGTAAGTACCACAACACCCCCAGCAACCAGGAAGGTAGGGGTACATTACTAGAATTTCCCCCAAACACCCACTTGGAAGAAAAAAAGAGAATTGCAAAACCCAGAGATGACTGCAAGAAACCAACGGTGGATTCCTGGAGAGAAAAACCTGTGGAAAGAGGGAAACAAGTCCAGAAGACACAGCACAGTTCCGTGGGGACAGGAGCCCCTACCCACCAGGCTGCAGATCCAGGAGTTGGTCAACGGTGAGGAAGGAAAGTCAGTACTGCAGCCCTGGAGTTGGAGTCGAGTTCCTGGAGTATGTAGGTGATGTCCCACGCCAGAAGGAAGATTGCAGTCTGGTGTGCGTGTCCAGATTCCACCAACAAGCCTTGGCATAGGCAAAACTTGCAGTTGTCGGAAAGTGTTGCTGCCGGGGACCAGCAAGGCCCAGGAGGACTCAACCATGGAGAGGGAATCAGAGGGGACCCTCAGCGTTACAGAGAGCTCACAGAAGCACAGGCAGCACTCACAGGAGTCCCACAGGACGGGGACACAGAAGTTGCAGAAGGAGCCCGCGCAGCACTACGAAAAGGAGTCCCACGTCGCAGGAGAGCTACTTGGTGAGCTGTGTGTCGCAGGAAGGAGTGCTGGGGGCTGGAGCTACATGATGCCTGAAGACCCCATGGAGAAAGTGCCAACATGCCTTGGCAGCTGCAGAAAACGCAGTGCACTGGGGTATTGTCGTGCTAGCGAAGGCAAGGGCTTACCTCCACCCAACGTGGACAGCAGGTAGAGAGGACCGAACGTACCACTTCCGACCACCACCCATGATGCAGGATCCACACAGCTCAGCAGGAGAGGGGATCCAAGCAGCCGTTCGTTGTTGCAGTTGGTGCCTGCAGATGCAGAGGAGTGACTCCTTCACTCCAAGGATGATTCCTTCTTCTTTCCTGTGCAGACTGAAGAAGGGCTGTCCTCGGAGGATGCACGACCAGGGAAATGTTGCAGAAGCTGGAAGGAGCCGTGGAAACGATGTTGCAGGAGAAGTCTTCGTCTTTGTTGCAGATTGTCGGGTCCTGGAGAGTCCAAATGCAGTTTCTTTGGTTAGGTGCATCCCTTACTTCCACTTCTATCAGGAGGGGGGGGAGGGGGGGGGGGCTTTGAGGTAATCTGCCTTACCTGGCCACTCAGATGACCCCAGAGTTCCCTGCAAACCGGTTTATGCATGAAGCCTTCAAAGCATACCCTTCCCAAGTCCAGCAACACCTATTTCCGAAGGGAGAGGGTGTAACACCCCTCTCTCAAAGGAAATCCTTTGTTCTGCCTTCCTGGGCTTGAGGTGCTCCAGCAGTAGGAGGGCAGAAACCTGTCTGGAACTGCCTGGAAAACCTCAGAAGGCTTTAGGAGCAATGCTGGGGGTCCTCTAAGGAGCCCCCAGAGTCCATGGAATCATACAATCAATACTTGGAAAAGTATTGGGGTATGATTCCAACATGTTTGAAACCAAACATGCCTAGGTTCGGAGTTACCATTATGTAGCTGGACGTAGGTAATTACCTATGTCCAGTAAATGTGTAAAATGCATACCATTAGAACAGGTGCAGAGCAAATGGCCTGTTTGAGTTCCTCAAACTTTTTGACAGCTGGCTGTCCATAATACCTTTTTTAGGCATCTTCTTGGATGTGATGTCATTAAAAGGGGCTACAATGGAGCCATAGTTCTTAATGAACCTCCTGTAGTACCCAGTGAGGCCCAAGAAGGCTCTTACCTGGCTTTGTCTGGTACCAGGAGTCCAATCCAAAATGGTTTGGATTTTCCCCTGTAATGGCTGAATCTGTTCCCCTACCTACTAGGTGTCCCAGATAAACCACTTTCCCTAGCCCTATCTGGCACTTTGAAGCCTTGATAGTGAGGCCTGCTTTTTGCAGAGCCTCCCAAACATTCCAGGGGTAGACCAGTTGATCATCACAGGTGGAGCTAAAGACAGTTGCATCATCTAGATATGCTGCACTGTAGGCTTCCAAACCTTGGAGGACTGTGTTTACTAGCCTCTGAAAAGTGGCAGGTGCATTTTTCAGACCAAAGGGCATTAATGTGAATTGGTAGTGCCCTTCAGTGATAGAAAATGCAGTTTTAAGTTTAGCAACTTCCGATAGCTTAATCTGCCAATAGCAAGCAGTAAGATCAAAAGTGCTAAGATACTTGGCAGATGCCAATGTATGTATAAGCTCATCTGCCCTAGGGATAGGATGAGCATCAGCCTTTGCCACTGTGTTGAGCCCCCAATAATCAACACAAAACCTAATCTCTCTTTTCCCATTTTGAGAGTGTGGTTTTGGGACTAAGACCACTGTGCTAGCCCAGGGACTGTCGGGGTGCTCAATCAGGGTGCTCAATCACTGCTAGATCTATCATCTTTTGCACTTCAGCTTTAATACAGTCCCTTACACGGTCAGGTTGTCTGTAGATTTGACTGTTTACAGGCAGACTGTCCCCTGGAATCCCAATACCCTGGGTACCTAGGTGCTATATACTATATACTAGGGGCATACATGGGGGCAGCAGTATGACAATTGTGGGATGAATTCAGAGTTTTGGGAGAGAGAGCATAATCACTGTGGTCCTGTTTAGCAGGACCCCAGTGAACACAGTCAAACACACTAACATCAGGCGGAAAAAGGGGGTAACCATGCCAAGAAAGAGGGTATTTTCCTACAACTAGGGATTGTTTGTCAAGGCTCAACTCAAGACAAACTTGGGTCTGAGATGTTTGCTTAGGAATTCTGAATATAAACCAATAAGTATTAGCTATGTGAAGGTCCAATGATGTGGCATGTTTCCCCTCGTAATTTCACTTCTGTATGTGATAGAGGGAGACAATGTGGCACTCATACCGTTTAGGAGCAGACTAAATTTGGGGCCCCACAATGATTGTATTAATATGTGGAATGCTTTTCTCGGGTGCCACTGCTCTAGATTTAATTAATTGTCTGTGCACATTGTAAGTGCCCCTTTTGTCAATAATAACTTCTAAATATTGACCCAGTTGCCTGTGCTTGTGTCTACCAGGGCAGCGCAAGCCTAACATTACTGTCCTTCAGAGAGAGCGATGAGTTGGACCTCAATAGGTGGATCCATTTGAGTGTGCTATTCTTAATCTCAATCTACAGCTTTGACAGGTATTTCACAATCTCTTGAAATTGCTCCAGTTTCATTGGCAGAAAAAAGCACACTCATCCTCTAATTGTACACTTGCCAATTTGCATAGGTGCCCTATAAGAGGGATTGTGAAGATGTTTTACTAAATGAGTAATGAAAAACTGATGTCTGATATAAGGTGTGACCTCCGCTCCGCTGGCCTCGCACTTGCTGCCGTCCCTCGCACCCGCCGCTCCACGGCGGGTGGGAGATCTTTCTCCTTCCTGGCGGCCAAGACCTGGAACTCCCTCCCCACCAGCCTCAGGACCACCCAGGACCACTCCGCTTTCCGGAGACTCCTAAAGACTTGGCTGTTCGAGCAGCGATAACCCCCCCTTTCCCCCCTAGCGCCTTGAGACCCGCACGGGTGAGTAGCGCGCTTTATAAATGTTAATGATTTGATTTTGATTTGAGGTCCAGCTGCTTAGCTTTTTTCATAATTGACCTGGGTTGCGAATGTTGTATGATTTGGAGAGAGATTTTCAGTTGTCCTTGGTGACATTTCAGAGGCAAAAAAGCGTTTTCATGAACTAATTTGTGTATTTGCTCCATAAATACATCCGCTTTCTAGGACTCAAGGTATTTGGTCCCATGAACATATTAGCATTCCCTTTTGTGTATGCCCCTCCATACGTGTCTACCACCCAAAGATATGGAGAATCACGTGGCTGGGAGGCTTCCGCAGCATCTGAAAGAATCATAAGTAATATAGCGAACTGGAGTGCTGGCAGATTATGGGTAACGTTATCACTGTGGCTTGATCTGCAGTAAACTCCTGCAGAGCCCAGTCTCTCATTTAAGACTTGCAATTGACCGCCCCAATGTGGTGTTTGGAATTGCTTTTGGCGTTGCTATGCAACAGGATTTTTAATTCAAGTGGGATGGGAGCAAAAGTACTTGTGAACGCTTTTTTTTTTAATCACAAAGGTTAAAGAAACTCAGATCTCCTCCGTATCTCCTGCATTACCAGTGCTGCATGAAGATCATATTAGAAATTGAGAGCAAGGTTTCTTGCTCTCAATTAGAGCAACTAAATGCATACTAACTAATGCACGTTTACAATTTTCATCAATAAGCAACAATTCAAGTTCCATAAATGTCTAGCAGAATTCTGAGCCTTCCCTTTTTTCCCCTAACACTTTCTTGGAATTTAGTTTTGCTCTGCTGCTCCCTTTTATTAGGTTCCATAGCATTTGTGGACCTTTTTATATGTAGAAAACTCTATAATGGAATTCTCTTATGCATTATCTTGTGGTTCTTAGGTGTGTTTGTATTTTATTAGATGCAAATTGCATCCGTTATCAATGAATGTGTGATAAAAGTTCCTGTGAAAACACGTTTTGCAAACTCCTGCATTGGCAATACAAATGCACCCAGCTTGCATGGAATACTTGTGGCAGGCATACAGTGATTCAATTTTTCTATGTATACCAAGCTGTGAGTACAAATTTAACTTTACCTGCTTTACATAAGATTCTGTAGTGTGGAACTTATTAGTTTGCCAACAAGCAGCTAAAACTGCCAGACTCAAGAAAACTAGTACATTAATAGTATTTGATCTGGCAATAGGTTGATACTCCACCACTTAAAATAGTCTAGAAATACGACAAAGTATTTTTCTGAACGGTTAGTGTCTCAGAAGGACTTTAAGTATAAAGAGCCAGATGATTTAATCATCTTGACTAAATTGAGATTACAGACCTGGAATTGCGCTTCCCTTTTTTCCATCATTAATGAGTAAATTTGCTTACACAAAAATAAAAATGTGAGTAAATCCTATTATGAGTAAAAAAACAACTTTTGAACATATAAGCCACTCTTACAAGATGAGTAGCTTAGAGGATCGGGACCATAACAAGGCCTTGCAGAGTTCATCTGGTTGTTAAATGTAAGCTAGTCCTTGAACCTATGCTTTGTATAGCATCGCAGTTGTGATAAGCAAGCGAAATGAAGCTCAATGTGATGAACAGATGTGACCAAGAAATACAGAATATACCCAATAAGATGGTAATACTGTGAGTGGTCCCATTGATACTGACTTAGACAATAGATAAATAAAGTATGGTTTTATTTACAGTAATTTTCTGTGAAATTGAGTGAATGCTCAAAAGTAGGTTTGTCACAATGTTTCGTAAGATGTTTCCTCAGAAACTAAACTTAACAGGCAGTGGCACAGTGACATCATTAGTATCTCCTAAGCTGTGCTGTATTCAGAAGTTCGGTGTAACATAAATGCTGTCCTATTCAGAGCTCTGTTCAGATCAGAAAGCTGCTCTTAACACAGGTTAAACCAAGCCTGTGAAATTTCAGATATTTGTCACAATTGAACATACATTGGTAATTCAGAAATGTGGCATAATCAGAGCCTTGCTAGAATCGTACATGGCATAATCCGAGAGGACATTATTGTAGGAAAGTACCCTCATTTTGGTATGTTGGCCCTAATTTCTGCCTGATGTCAGTGTGTTTTGACTGTGTCACTGGGTTCCTGCTAGTCAGTACCCCAGCGCTTATGGTTTATGGCCTGCTTGTCAGTGTGTTTCACTGTTTTCTAAATTGTCACTGGAATCCTGCTCAAGCTCTCTCTAATTTGTCACTACATACTGGTAAGTTAGTATTTCACTCCAAATTGGCATACTGGTCCCCCCCCTTATAAGTCCCTAGTATATGGTACCTCGGTACCCAGGGCATTGGGGCTCCAGGGGATCCCTATTGGCTGCAGCATTTCATTTGCCACCCATAAGGAGCCCATACAAAGGCTTCTACAGGACTGACATTGCAGCTTGTGTGAAATAGTGC
Source organism: Pleurodeles waltl (assembly GCF_031143425.1). Lineage (NCBI taxonomy): Eukaryota > Metazoa > Chordata > Amphibia > Caudata > Salamandridae > Pleurodeles > Pleurodeles waltl. The sequence continues at coordinate 423,408,507 of NC_090448.1, forward strand.
ATGCACTATTTCACAGCCATTTTCACTGCACCAGGTCACTTATAAGTCACTTATATATCCGGTCTTCCAACCCTGAAGGCTGGGTGCAAAGTACTTGTGTGTGAGGGCACCCCTGCACTAGCAGAGGTGCCCTCACGTCATCCAGGTCCATTTTCCCGGACTTCGTGAGTGCAGGGCCGCCATTTTAAGTGTGCACTGCACATAGGTCAATACCTATATACAATGGTAACTCTGAATATGGCCAAGTAAGGTGTCTAACAACTGGGAATTGTACCCCAATACTGATTCCAGTATTGGATGCACAATCCCAAGCACTCTGGGGGCTCCACAGTGGACCCCCAGTACTGCTATACCAGCCTTCTGAGGTTTTCCAGGCAGCCCCACCTGCTGCCACCTCAGACAGGCTTCTGCCCTCCTGGGGCTTGAGCAGCTCAATCCCAGGCAGGCAGAACAAAGCATTTCCTTTGGGAGAGGGATGTTACACCCTCTCTCTTTAAAAATAGGTGTTACAGGCATGGGAGGCGTATCCTCCCAGAGCCTCTGGAAATGCTTTGAAGGGCACAGATGGTGCCCTCCTTGCATAATCCAGTCTACACCCGTTCAGGGACCCCCCCAGCCCCTGCTCTGGCGTGAAACTGGACAAAAGAAAGGGGAGTGACCACTCCACTGTCCGTCACCACCCCAGGGGTGGTGCCCAGAGCTCCTCCAGAGTGTCCCTGGGTTTTTCCATCTTGGATTCCAAGGTGGTGGGGCATTCTGGGAGCGTCTGAGTGGCCAGTCCCAGCAGCTGATATCAGAGACCCCTCCTGATAGGTGCTTACCTGGTTAGGTGACCAGTCCCTCTCTGAGGGCTATTTAGGGTCTCTCGTCTGGGTGTTTTCCCAGATTCGGATTGCAAGACTCCAGCAGGAATCCCCTGCATCCTTTACTTCATCTTCTACTGACGGATCAACCGCTGACTGCTCCAGGAACTCTACAAAACTGCAACAAAGAAGCTAAGATGAATTGTGCAACATTGTATCTTCAGCTCCTTCCAGCAACTGCAACAGTTTCCAGGTTGTGCATCCTCCGAGGACTGCCTGCCTTCAGCCTGCACCAGAAGAACCGAAGGAATCTCCTGTGGAGTGACGGAGTCACTTCCATGCTTCAGCAGACACCTCTCTGCAGCAATGACCGGTGGCTTGGGTCCCCTCTCCAGATGACAGGCATGGATCCAGCAACATGGGTGATGGACTAAAGTGACCCCGAGAGTCCCGACATCCAGCTGTCCAACTTTGGTGGAGGTAAGAGCTTGCCTTCCCACGCAAGACAGTACCTCTGTGCACCACGTGACTTGTAGTTGCCAAGGCTTGTATGCGAGCTTCCAAGAAGTTCTTTGTGCACAGCACAGCTTTAGGCCCCCAGCACTCTGTCCTGTGACGCACAGCTTCCTGAGTGGTTCTCCGGCGGTATGGGAATCCTTTGTGTCGTGCTGCGTGGGCCTCCATTTGCACCTCCTTTGTCCAAGTGCTGTGGGACTCCTGTACACGCTGCCTGGTCTTCTGAGGGCTCTCTGAGTTGCTGAGAGCTCTCGCTGTCTCCCCTTCCTGGGTAGAGGCCACTAGGTCTCTCCTGGTCCCAGGCAGCGCCATTTTCCACCAACCGTGTCTTTTGTGCGAGCCAAGGCTTGTTGACGGAATCCAGCAACTCAAACCAGACTGCATTCATCCATCCGGCGTGGGACATCTTCTGTACCAACCAGGCACCTGCATCTGTCTTCTTTGGTGCAATACTGACTTTGTCTTCTTACCAGTGGTTCTTCCTTTGCACCTTCATCTGAGTTAGCAGGGGCTCATGTTCGCCCTGGACTCTTCCGTGCTTCTTGGCCTTGGTCCACTTCTTCCACAGGTCTTCAGGTCCAGGAATCCATCGCGATTATCTTCTAACACAACTTCTAGTGTGTTTTATGAAACTTGCTGTGTTTTTACTCCTGCTTTCCTGGACTTTGGGGTGGGGCATTTTACTTAACTTTGTTGTTTTCTTACACTCCCAGTTCCCCCCTACACACTACCCTTGCCTAGGTGGGAAGCCGACTTTCTCATTCCACTATTTTAGTGTATGGTTTGTGTTCCCTCTAGACCCATTGCAACCTATTATGATTTTCACTATTTGCACTGCTTTCCTAATGTGTACATACCTGTTTCTGGTTACTAGTGTATATATTGTGTAATTCACTTACCTCCTAACGGAGTATAGTCTCCAAAGTATTTTTGGCATTGTGTCACTAAAATAAAATACCTTTATTTTTGTAACACTGAGGATTGTCTTTCGTGTGTGAGTACTGTGTGACTACAGTGGTATTGCAAGAGTTTTGCATGTCTCCTAGTTCAATCTTGTCTGCTCTGCCTACAGCTACCTCTGGATACTGACTACATTTCACCAATAAGGGATAACTGGACCTGGTATCAGGTGTAAGTGCCTTTGGTACCCACTTCAAACCAGGCCAGCCTCCTACAATTATCAGAACTGATATAGGGATGTCGGCATAATTTGTCACCTCAGTGCATGGCTTCTCCCCGACATGCAAGCTGCGGCCAAGAGCCTCCAGAGATATGCTCCTACGGTGGGGGTGGGGAAAACACACACACCTCCAATTCTGGCAGAGAGATCTCTCCAGATCTCCCCTCGATGAGAGCAATGGCACGTCTGCTGGGGCCACTGCAGGTTCTCCTCTACTGGGGAAAATACGGCTTTGAAGACAAGCCTCTGGGTTCAGGAACTTCACTGGGGCAACAACCCAGGATGGTGGACTCCCACCCGGGGCCCTCTTCTACCAGAGAGCCACACAGGGGCCTCAAACCTAGGGCCTGCGGCACTGCTGCTGCTCTGACAGTTGGCGCTGTCCCAGCCCCCTCTGGATGAAGAAGGTGACGTGTTACCAACCTTCTGGGACTCCTCAGATCCCTTAGAGCAGGTTCTGCCGGTGTGGGGAACTCCAATAAAAGAAAAGTGCCAACAATGATGCAAGCGCTCTTCATGTGCTGCGGGGATGACAAGGTGTAGCGCTCACCACGCAGCTTTCTCCAGCAGGAAATATAGCTAGCACCAATGAAAGCAGCTTGCAGCAGAACAGGGGGAGTGGGGAAGCATTCACTACCCAAGCCCTGGAGAACAACTGGGGAGCAGGCCGATGCTGGGGGCTAGAAGCAGGCCAGCCCCTGTAAGCAAAATAGCAGGCCATAGGTCAGCACAATAGCAGGTCAGTCCTCATGGCAGTTCCTAGTATCACAGTCCCTTCCAACAGCATCTGAGTACAAGTCCTTGCAGTGTCTCAACTGGGACAGAGTACGGGAGCAGGCTGGCAGCAGAACAACACACAGAAAAGCTATTCAGATGAGTCTTTTGTGCCGCCCAGCAGATACCACTCAGCAGGGCAACAAAAGAAGAGCAGTCCAGATGAGTCCCTTGTGCAGTCCAGCAGTCCTTCTGGCAGAGGTTCGGTCCCAGTTACAAAAGTGCTTTCAAAATCAGGGGGCTACAGCCCCTCTACGTATGCTAAAAAATGCCTTTGTTCAGGGGGTAACTTCAAAAGAGCCCCTTCAAATGAAGCACAACACCCTCTCAACCCAGCCCTGTTTTCAGACATCAGTAGGGGGTGATCAGGACATGGCCTATTCACATGCAAGGTGTGAACGACCCTGCCTCTTCCCCGCCCAGGAAGACTATGAGTATGAAGATGCCTCTTCTATCGCTCCCAGCCCCTCCTGTGTGTTGGCTGTCTGGAAAGTATGCACCAAGTGGAGCTGACACTGTGCCCCAGACGTGAATTTGAGTCAGGCTGCAAAGCACCAGAGTTATAAGCACAGAGAAACGTCCACTTTTTAAAACTGCCAGTTCTACAGTGGTAACAAAAAATTCACCTACTCCAATAAACCGGATTTCTCACTACCATTCCAAACATTCCCACGCTACTCCTCACAGATCAGAATATACCACTTGGACATATGTAAGGGCATTTCCAATGCAGTCCTGTGAGAAGAGCAGCACTTACAGTAGTGAGAAACTAAATAGGCTGTTTGTCACTACCAGGACCTGGAACACCTAAAGACATATGTTCTACCTTTTACGTAAAGAGCACCCTGCCCACAGGGTCATCTAGGGCCTACCTTAGGGGTGGCTTAGGTGTACTAAAAAGGGAGTGTAGGCCTTGGCAAGTGGTCTGGCTTGCCAAGTCAGTGTGGCAGTGAACTGCGAACGATAGCCCTGCAGTTACAGCCCTGAGACATGTTTGAAAGGCTACTTCTGCGGGTGGCGCAATCTGTACTGCAGTGCCGCTAGTAGCATTTAATTTACAGGCCCTTGGTAGATGTTATACAACTTTACAAGGGGCTTACAGGTAAATTAAATGAGCGAAACGGGTGTAAGCCAATCATACCTAGTTTTAGGGGAGAGAGCACATGCAATTTAGCACTGATTATGGTAAAGTGTCCAGAGTCCTTAAGCAAACAAAAAGAGGCTCAAAAAAATAGGAGGAGAAAGGCAGAATGTTTGTGGATAACCCTGCAGAGAGGGCCATTTCCGACACACTCCAGTTCCTTTTCATCATCACCTTCAGAGATACCTTAACATGGCACTCCTTGAGAGAATGATAGACTTTCTGATTCCTATTGACTAGAGTCCTGTGCGCTATTTCCTGTACTACCGCCTTAACTTTAATTTAATTATTAATGTTAAATATTTTATTTATTTTCATTTGCATTACTGAGGTTATATTTAATTTACTTTAAATTTAATATGTGTATATATTAAATTGATTTACTTTTCAATACACTGTAATTTAAAATTGACCTTCCCTAAATTCTAAAACTCCTTACTGCCCCTTGAAAACACCATTTACGGAACCCTACAAACTCCATGCTACCCATACCTGAACACAAAATGCCCGAGGCTAGTCCTTAATGCTACGATACCCTGAGCCTCTAAAACGTCCTTACTGTATTTAACGGTACTTTCCCTGACCCTAAAAAACTCCTTACTGCAACTCACTGCTACCCTTCCTTTAACCGTAAAAAAAACTTTACTCCCCATTAATGCTATCCATCCCTTAACCCTGAAATGCTTAACTAATCTTTAAAACTACCTTTCCTTGGACCCTAAAGACCCCCTTACTACCATTTAACAGTACCCATTCCTGAACCCTAAAGACCTTTACTACCCCTTAATGCTACACTCCCTGAACCATAACAACCCCTTGTTACCTCTTAATGTTACTCTTCCCTGAACCCAAAAAACCTTACTACGACTTACCCTACTCCTCTTTGAACTCTAAAACCCTTACTACCTCTTAAAACTACCCTTCTGTGAATCCTAAACCACTTCTTACCACTTAACACTACCCATCCTTGAACCATACAAAAACCTTAAAACCCTTACAGACACCCAATCCTGAACCCTAATAAATCCTTACTACACCTTAACTCTACCATCCCCTGCATGCTGAAAACTAGGGGTGGGTGATAAATACCGCTCTGCCGGTGGAGTTGGTGGAATTTTGCCCACTCCATGTTATGCTTGTAATGTAGAGATCCAACTAAATTCCGCCAGCCACTGCAGGTTGGAGTTTTTTTTGCATGCAGCTATCCAACTGTAAGTTTGTCGTCCAGTGGCACACTTTTCTGTAGCTTGGAGGGCACCTAGAAAGATTTCTGCAATGCAGGCGGTTGCAACCATTCGGAGTCAAAAAGCTGCAGCTCAAGTAGAAAATCTTCTTCTCGAGTGGTAGCAAAATCACCTTGAGTTGCGGCACCCTGTGGCACACTGCTTGGTGCCATTTACGTTGATTTTTCAGCTTAAAAAGAGCTCCTGGCGCTAAGAATCAGCGTGAGCAGCGCGATGTGCCTATTTCCGTCCTTTGAAGGAATATAGTGGAGTTTTCATGTAACTCAGTGGAATTCTGAAGAGTGAAACACTACCAGTTTTGCCCACCCCTACTGAAAACTCTTAACCTACCCATGCCTGAACCCTAAAACCCTTCTACGCTGCCTTCTCTAGCCCCTAAAAATCCCTTAGTAACCCGTACCTGTTACTTTCCCTGAGCCCTAAAAACTCCTTACTGCTTTTTATGTTACCCTTCCCTGAACCTCAAAAAACCCTTACCACCTCTTAATGCTACTCCTCCATGAAATCTACCAACCCCTTAATACTATGCTTCCATGTACCCTACAAACCTTTTACTACCCCTTAACACTACCCATTCCAAAACCCTAAAAACATTATCTATCTCTTAATGCTACTGTCAGAACCCTTTTCAGAGCGCCACGGGACAAGCAGGAATTGCAGTGGGAGTTGTGGCATTTTACTCCTGATGCCCCTGGCTCAAGGGCTACCTCTTCAGCACTTGACCCTCAATGGAAGTGCGAGTTGAGCAGTTCAGTGCTCTTCAGGGGAGGTAGTTGTATGGCATACACAGGCTCAAGACTCAAAATAAACCTAGCACCGCAATAACTGATAATTCCGGCAAATCCTAGCGCATGGAATAAAAGTAGTATTTACTATAAACAAAGCAAGCATAAAAACCACATACTAAATAATATCCACAGTCTCTTAAAGTCGGTTTTCTAGAGTCAACCTGGACTTTATCCTTGGGTCTTTTTCCTTTCTAGTGGGGCTGGTTATTCCCCTTTCGATAATGGAGGCAACTTTCCTATGTGGCCCACATTAGTTACCATGTGACAGAGTAAGTTTAGCCTTCAGAGTCTGTGCTATGTCCTTTGTTTATATAACTTTCGGGGAGGCCTAGAATGGTCTTTCCCAACCCTATGGCAGCTGGCAAGTGCTGGAGGACCGGGGTGCGTATTTTCCTGCTCTGGCCCCCTCGGCTCCAGTGGACTATGACCTATCTCAGTCTTTTCCTGATGATCCGTCAGGCCACAACAATCACCGGGAGGGCCATATCAGTGTTGTATGTCTTTTCTGCAGCTTCCTTGGTGGTTGTTAAGTGTTACTAGGGCAAATACCTTGTATCTAATTTCCCACTGGGTATCCTCTTGGCAGGATATTCAAGATCAACTGCCCCTGCTTCATGGTGACCCCTCACATGGTCTAGGCGAGTCACAAACTTAATGCAGTAAGGATGATGGGCTTAACTTCGCCATGGGCCCACTTGGTGTACATGGGGGGGGGGGGGGATCATAGACTTTACACAGCAAGGGAAATGGTCCTATCTTCACAGTGGTCCCCACCTGCCATATGTAAGTCCAGTATCCAATGGCAAGGGTGACGGCCCTCACTTCACCTTGGCCCCCCACCTTTCATACAGAGGCAGAAGGCTGGTGCTCTAGACTACGGGCAAGCAGTCTTGACTTCCTAGGTGACTGCCCTCGCCCAGCAGGCATGCTAACAGACCCTGGTCCATAGCCGTGGTTACAGCAAGAAGTCTTGATGATCTTCTTACCATGCTGGTGTACAGTGCTGTTGACCAACTTGTGAAACTTGTGCTCCAACCTTTTTAGTCTATATCCAGACACAGATGTGATTTTAGCATCTGCTCCTTTTGACATTTGTGTTGAAGAGCTCTCTCCTCTGTCCTATCCTTTGGCAAAAGCGGCATTCTGCTACAGCAGTAGTGTTTGCAGTTCCAATTGACCTCCCACACTGGCCAAGGGAGCAAGCAGGGATCACACCTGGCTGTCGGTCTACACTGAAATATGTCCCACAAAGGTTCAAAGGCCTAAGCACTCCGTTATAATTCCTTGGTCCTATAGTGCCAGCCTTATCAGACCCACCATTTCGCCTGACGGTGAGTACAGGCACCAATAACCAGTAAGACTTGTTTGAATTAAGGAGACCTTTGATGTGCACAGAAGTAGCTCACCTCCCCTTTCTCCAGTATTTGTGTTCCCATTCTAGCGCTCTGGAATGTCAGCAGTCCCCATGTCCTGCCTGGGCACAGGGTTGCAGTCCTCACATTCGCCTAGCTTTCCAGGCCATGGGCTTCTATAATGGAACCAAGAGGCGTCCAGGTCATGTACCATGCACAAGCACACATGTGTCCCAGTACTCGCACACAAGCATCACATGCTGCACTGCACTACATACAGACATCCTGTAGACCAAGGATTAGTTTAGTGCACAGCTGCAGAACTTTACATGAGTGGCTAGTAGGCACCACTCCATTGACACCGGTAACAAGGCTTGTTCATACTACTGATTACTATAAAACACCGTACTATTGTTCCTTTGCAATTTGATATTATTCACACTGTTGCACTGTTTCACTGTCGCCCACTGTGTGAACACCCCAGCACAGGGCACTGACATACTTAAGAATCCAATATATTGTATGAAATTTAAAACTGCTATTTGTGCAAGTCTACCAGGTATTCCTGTATTCTTTAATATTATCAGAGAGCCCAAAGTACTCACAAGACTCAATCTTTTCGTATCATAACGTCATTAAACCTCCCAATGATCAATATATATTTTTTCACTGAAAAAAAACAAAAGTTACAGGAATGTTGCAGTTAGGAGATAGAATAAAGAGCATGATGAGGGCATGAGTTATATTTCCGTTAGAGCACGAGTTATAGTTACCTGAGCTAACTGCTGCAGACTTGTCTGTAACCCCTGCTATAAATGACTATACCGGCAGCTTCAGAACTAAAGATGGGGAGTGTTGTGCTGAAGGCCTTTTTCCAAGAAAACATTTCATAAATATTGCACCCTACCAAGCATCCCAGTGCTTGTGATCCCCATCAAATATCACTGAATCGACGTGATGGACAAATGAAATATGGCAAGAGGACTGAAATTCTCTCAGCTCAAGTTCATTTTTAGGTTTCGCCTGCACAGCACTTGCAACGTCTTTATTGTTACTAAAACAAAATCTTTGAAGGGACTAAGAACCCGCCCCTACTTCGCCCTTTACTTTCCTGAACTTCCCGTTTGTTCATTCAAACGTCGCTCCAATGTCACTTGAATGTACTTGATTTTAATTGGCTAGTGGGTCACTTCCTGCTCTTTTGCTCTGCTTTCTGTTCTGCTTTTGCCGTAGCGTGGAGTGTGGCCGAAGTACACCTTCCGTTTTTTAGTCATTGGTTACTTGTTGGTGTTTATACATGAAAAGATTAACTGAACACAAGTCAATTTGCTTTGAAATGTGTGTTAACATGTCTGCCATTCCAATCTAGTATCGAGTGCAGAATTAAATCAAGCAACAAGTGGGCTTGTTATGTTGTGTTTTTCATTACTTAACAATTACATTTCTGGATGTTTCCCATTGCAAACGCATCTCCAATCACTTAAGAGACCTCCACTGGCTCCATATCGAGAAAAGAATTAACTTCAAAATCCTTGTCCATGCATTCAAGGACTTACTAAACTAAAGAGGCAGTCACAGTTGTGATTATCTTGCACTTGAAAGGGTCATGATTTGAATGGTGCAGCAAATACAGTGGCATTTCACTAACTACACACTACTATACTCTAATACAATGCCATATTATATAAGGGACAAATTACAAGTTTGGAACCCTGTGATTTTAATTCAACGTACATCACAACATAAACAACTATTAGCAGTTTATCTAATTAAAAACAAACATTATTATAACCTTTTTCTTATATTTATAATCTAGTTAGTAAAATAGAATGCAAAATAAATAACAAAGGCACAATCTATTGGCTTTACCAATGCTTGTTTTTTTTTATTGTGTTAATGATTTTATGTGCCTCTGCTTCAGTTGTGAATAGTTTATAACGTGTGTAGAGGAAAATAGACCTCAATTCCCTGCACTGTCCTCAGAACTATTAACATCAGTTAAGAGTACTGCCCAGGGTGTATTGAAATTACATAATCTTTGATAACCAATGCTTGATGGTATTGGTTTTTATTTTTTAATACAGTAAAACATTGCTGACCTTGCTTATTTAGAACGTACTTCTTGTTTAGGAATAACGTGTCAAAACTGCACTTTAAAACCTCCGTCAGTAACCTGAAACTCATCAGATGTTTTGATGGAATGGATGGTGAGACAGGTATTTTCCTAAATCTTTAAACAGTTGGACAGCATATAATGTATAAGTAGCTCTGCCACTGGTTTTAGAATTCGACATCACCTCTTGTTCTCTTATACATGAATGGCATAATGTCATGTTTGTTTGTCCTACTCTTATAATGATGCTGACGAGAAAGTCGAGTCTAGAGTTGTAGTTGAGATATTCTAGCGTTTTTTTTGTACAGCCCAATTCAGTACATTTGCTATGAGCTTTGGGTGTTTTTTTTTTTTTTTTTTAAATCTTTCAATTATAATTTTTTATAATTTGTCGATTTTTCTGTGGAGTCTACATAAAAAATAGTATATCTAACTTTTCCTTTCTCAATAGAAATAATTTTTCTATTTTCACAAAGAACAGAACTAAAACTTTGTTTCTTCCATATCATTGAAAAGCTGACCAAGCGCTATTAACTTATCTTCGCTACGCTCTCATTTACAGTCACAAGTTCAAACACCAAGGGCCTCCCCAGCCCCACAACCTCGGATATGGATGTAGAGAAAAATGGGAAGTTTAATATTGCTGCTGACTCAGAACTGTGAAAATAGTGCGTAACCAGAGTCATGTGCACATGATAAAAGGCGAGTGTCCATGTTAAAGGTCCTTTCAGACACTTCTTAAGCAAGCAGCTCGAAGTAAGCCCAAGAAGAGCCACGTCTGGGAACGATCACAGTTCAGGTAGGTCGAGATGGCTATAACATAGTTAGTTGTTAAAGAACAGTAGGTGAATGGAAAGAATGAAAAGACTGTCGAAAAGAGAGAGCACGTGAGAAAAGGCATCCAACGTGGAAGGCAAGGGATATCTGGCAACTGGGTGCGAAAAGCCACTCGGCGCGCATGGAAGGGAGGGGGCGTTTGGAAATTCTGCGGAAAAGGGCACCCGGCATCAAAGGAAATAAGGTCGGCAAATTCATTCAAAAGCCAAGGGAGTGAACGAGTTGGAAAATCATCTAACACAGGGAAGTGAGGTGGTAACAGTGGTGTTAGTAGAGAAATATACTCATCACATATGGAGGGATAGACAAGGAGGGCTCTGTCTAGAAACTGGGGGCAAAAGTGCATCCAATACACAAGGAAAGAGAATATCGATTTGAGCATCCAGTGTGGCAAACAAATCATGCAGATTAGTGGGTGAGTAGAGTAAATGCATCAGACACACAGGGGAATAAGAATTACGGGATTTTCACAGGAGTTCTAGACTGAAAAGGGAAATGACTCGATGTAATATTAAAAACGAATTTTCGTGCAATTTGTTTTTAGATCTGGCCACTAACCGCTTTAGATGACTGGAAGACGTCAGGTCACCAACTCTTTAAAAAATAAAAAAATAAAAATATATATATAGTGAGAAATGCAGAGAGAGTGAGTTATTATCAGTCACTGCCTTTCATGTATTTTTAGGCCTTTCCTACCAAACAGCGCAAGCTCTTTGGTTGCAAAAGTCCATTTGTGGGCAAAGCAAAAACTTACTTTGGTTGGCATTATTATCACTGTCACATTGCTCACTATTCAGTGGCTTGCCTTCCTCTTCTTGTTTTGTTTCTCTTCTGTAGCATAACCTTTTTACTATCCCATTGGTTGTCTGGCTTGCATCCTTCCGCTGCTCGCTTTTAGGGGACTGCTTTTGTTTCTTTTTGGTTAAGCACTACGTGAGTGCTTGTGTTTTCAAGCTCCCTCCTGCATGTACTTCTCCGAGCCCAGATACCCGGCCATGTGCTCCCGTTGCTCTCGTTGCTCATGCGCTCGTTTGCTGCTCTCTCTCGTGCCACCCGTCCCCCAACACACACACACACACACACACACACACACCTCTTTGCTCACTTGTGTTCTTCTCCCCGTCCTCCGTGTTGCTGTCTCTTGTGTTCTTTTTCTCATGCTCTCTGTTGCTCTCTTTTTCATTGGCTACTTTTCTCCCCTCCCCTTCACTTCTCAGTTGCTCCCTCACACCCATATTACTTATTGTGTGCTAAGAACATTTAATTATTTATTGACCGATAAAGTGGCGTTGGCCAACTTAGATCATTAAGTGAAAAGAACAAAGCAGTTGACTCCGGCGTCATCGGGGAAAAAAGCATTGACAAAGCCAGTGGATCAACAAGGTGAGACCTACCGGCTTTGACATTGCTTGTTAGTGGTTTGCTATTGCTTGGATGAGCTGTGCATCAACGTTGTATTTTATCAAGAGTTATATTGTTCGATTTGTTCACAAATAGTCCTTTTGTTAGTCTGCTTTGTTTACTTTGATGTGTTTGCTTTGCTGGCACAATGACATTTTACTTGTTAATTTGTGCCTTTTTTATTTGGGAAGTGTGTGCTGTTGACTGTCAGGAAGATAAAAATGTTATTCACAAATTGCACTTGCACGCTCATTTTTTAAAATATGTTGGATTTCTAGCACTTTTTGTTCAGTGTATCAACATGCACACCCATAGTGCATCTAAAGATGCAACCAAAGTACTGGTATCTGTTATGCAAGCTCTGCTGTGCAGTTCTTTTAAGCTTGCAACTTGCAATACATGCTTCATCTTTTGGTTTCCTTCTCATAATACTCTTTTCACGGTTCAGCTTAACTCTCCTAATGCACTTTATTCAGCAATAGGGCCCTACTCACAGCTCCAAAATTGCTACAACACAAGTTATTGCTTCGTTAAGGGAGGCCTTTTTCGCAAGGTGACTTGTGTTTCCTGTCAATACGTGTAATTTGTACTATGTTTACAACTCCAGTTCTTTGTTTTTATGTAATACAGTGCGATGTGCTTCCTTGTAATTCTCTTGGTTTAAGTGCATAGTTCTCCTAAATAGGTCTGACCTAAGACAGTGCATTTGCTTTTTGTTGCGAGGCATTTTGTTAGGTTACAGTGTGGTTAGAGCCTCATTGTTCTTATTCTCTTGCTTGTTATTTAAAGGCTTGTGTGAGTTTTACTTCCCTATTGTGAGTTTCTCTCTTCCCTGGAGCGTGGACACTGATACTTCTTACGCTGCAATCTTTTTTTAGTGCTAGTTTTTCTTTTTAGTTAAACACTCTACTAGAGTGTGTGTGTATGTGTTTCCCTCGTGTGCTTCTAAGCCCCCCATTTCTATGTTGCTTTGTCTCGCCATGTGCTTTGCTGACCCCCATCCCAAGTTTGTGTTGCATTGTCTCGCCGAGTGATTCTGTGCAGAAATGCTCTACAACAATGCTAAAACCCATTGGCAAAGCCAAAAGGTTCCAAAGTCAAGATGTATTGGCTTATCCAGTGCTTGTTTCAGTAGGTATGGTACTGATGCAAAGGTGATAGTGGTTTGTCACATTTCGACATTGCCAGGGTTGAAACTCTGGTCTTGTGGTTCAACAGGCATGGTTTCACAGACACATCCTCTGTATTTGAAGCATGGTGTCCTTGCCATTTAGTGGTGTCCCAGGCTGTACAACATGAAATTACCAAATTTGGCATTCCCCATGTGTTTCAGTTGTTGATGGCTTCACACTCTTCCTTTTTAAAGCCCTTCACTCAAACGTCGGTTGGCATCTTTTTGTACTGTTTTACTATCAGATAATTTGTTTACCTTTTTAAATGTTGTAGGTAAACCCTTATTCTCTTCTGATTGGTAGATGGCTGTCTGAGGTGGCACTGCTCAGTAAGGAACATTGGCATGTATGTTCTCAAATGCTCTTTGGTATTTGGATTAGATGTACAGTTTTCATGGTAGGAGTGAAACTTCATTGATTAGTCAGCACCTCCAAACTAATTAACTAGGATTTTGCACAAGATGTATCACTAGAACTACAGCTACCCATTTAGTAAATGACCCACTACAAGGTGCCAGAAGTGAACCGTAGATGTATCCATGATCCATCTACGACTTTCTGCTCCGGTGATGCTGAGAAACCTATCTTTTCCCTCAGCTCCCGCATTTGAAGGACCACACTGCGTACCAATAGTTGTGTCATTCTTGGCTTCATGAACTCCAGAATGTTAGGTGGGAAGAGCTGCCTGCTATATGACCCCAGGCCGTATTTGATGGCCTCAACCACTCCTTGCTTTTCAGCTATATTTCTCTTTTGATCCTTACAGTGTTAAATTCCACATGTTGTACATGACCTTAAAAGTTCCACCATGTGTGTTACTGTTGGTTAGTAAGTCAGGACTGGTAGTAGGTGCTGCAGATGATACGGGGACCATTATGCAGCCAGCGATAAACAGTGGCTCCCTTTACTAGTAGGAACATTGTTCAGAACCATGTGCATCACCTGCAAGGCAGTCCCCAACCAAAACTTCCCATCTCACAGAAAAACTAGCATTGGCAAAGCCAATCGGTCTGGCATTGGCCACTTGTCTTTTGGTGATGTCAGTGCTTGTTTTGTTTTGTCATCATTTTTGCAAAACGTTACTGTTGAGAAAACTGATGTGCCCGTATCTATCGTAAAACAAACATTGGCTAAAAGCAAAACATATTTTATGTTCTTAAAACCACATATTGCCTTCGTAGTATCTGCTACTGACAGGAGCCACTTTGTGTATGGATGTGCTCCTTGCGAAAGGCATAATGCCGTCACTCGCAGTGAAGGTAGCGATTTGCTGAAGTGAGCTGATTCATTGCCCCATGGTTTATACTGTAGTGAGTGTAAGAAAAATGAGAATGACACAGTAGATGAAGAGAGCTGACTGAAACTCCTATAAGTAACTACATATTCTTAGTAAAATCAAAAGGTCTTGGCTGACGCCAGACTTGGTTAGCAATCTCTGAAGGTTTCCACATGAATTGGAGCCAGAAGTGATCTAGATTGGGTAGCCAAGAGAGGGCCCGCAGTCAAACCTTTACGTTATTCGCACCCAGCTGTGGAACAGTCTCTGCTCATCCATGGTCCTCACCCCATCACTTATTTATATCAGCAAGGAACTAAATCACACATATTCAAGTGGTGCATTTATCTCATCATGTGACTTAATTCAACAGCAGAATAATTGGCGCCCTACCACCAACCTTCAAGCTTTTGCATACTCAAAATCTTTGGTCATTCGAGTGTTATGAAGCTCTGGCTATTTAGCCACCAGCCTACCCTAACTGTCCATTGGACCCTGAACTTTCAACCATGCCCTGATGTAAGCTCTTCATTCACATTGATTTTATTTAGTAGTCCAATAAATGCATGCATTAATAAAAATCTTCTGTAGGTGAAAGCGACAAGGAGTATCAAGGCCCTACTTTGGCTGGACGTCTGGCTCTGCCTCCGTCTTGTTGCCTGGGACAGTCTAGCAATCTCAGAACCGAACCCAGCACACCTTGGTATTGCCCACTTTCCTCTGTGTAATCTTTTGGAAATAAAAAAAAAATACGTTATCCTACTCTACAAATGCCAGCTGGCAACTACTTTGTACTTGATCCTGTATCAGTATGTCATGCTTTTGTCCTGGAATGTATTACATAGAAAGTGCTTTTAAATTAAGGACGAGCACTTAAAGGTATAAACACAAAGCAGTGCTGCAGTCCCAAACCCATCTCTTTGAACTCTTGTAATTTATGAGTAAGCTGTATGGCACCACATTGTTTTGCTAACTGGTGTAATTGACTCCATTAAGGTGCTGGGAATCTCCTGTAACTGTTTTCTTTAAGTTGAAAGGTTAGAGATATTTGACCTCAACATCTTAACACAGGCTGTTGCTTTATAGGCAACTTGCCTGATCCTGCTCGATTTGAGTGCCAAATTTGACAGTGTCTCACAAAAGTTTATGCTCACAGGACATCGGAATAGGTGGGTCCGCACTGTCCTGGTTCGCCTCCTTTCTTTCTGGGTGCTCCTTCAGGTCATTTCTCCACCTCAAGGCTTCCAACCTCATGCCCTACACTATGATGTCCCCAGGGATCTTCATTGAGCCCTACCGTATTCAACATTCAACCATTGGCACAGGTCATTAAATCCTCGGGGCTTGTGTTGGTGTTGTATGCTGATGATACCCAGCTCATTCTTTCACTCTCTGAAAGTTCCACACAAGACATGACCAACTTTAAAAAACATTTGCTTGCGGTGGCAGAGTGGGTAAACAACTGTCTACACCTGAGTAGAAGTACTGTTATTAGGCAAATATGTCCACTTCTGGAGTGGCTACTGGTGGCCTTCCTCCCTTGGTACTCTCCCTAAGCCTAAGCCATCCACCAAAAATTTAGGAGACTGGATGGATAACATCCTGGCTTTTGAGGCTCATGCCAAATCAGCAAGTGATACTTGCTTCGGACTTCTGAGAAGTCTTAAGCCCATTCTGAGCTTTTTTTTGACACACACACCCAACAAACCACTGTTCAGGTAGTAAATCTGTCCTAATTAAAGTACTGAAACATTCTGTACCTAGGAGCTAATAAATCGGTCACAAAAAGACCCCAGCTGGCCCAAAATGTGGCTCCTAGGCTGCCTTTCTCCCCCCTCAAATTCTACTCTGCATCCGGTCTTCTTCACAGGCTGCACTGACTTCCTGTGGACAAGTGTGTTCACCTCGAGACTGTATGCATTACCCATAAGACCCCGCGCTCCCAGGGGGGCCCTACCCTGTTCAGTCTCCTATCTCCTTACAGGCACTCCTGACACCTGCACTCAGCCATCTCAACTTGGCCATTGTTCCCCGAGTCAGGAGAGCAAGAGCCGGTGGTTGCTCTTTCCATGCTCTGGCCCCTTCTCTCTGGAGCTCACTCCCTCTCTTCCTCCGGGAAACCCAGAATCTTCTGCCTTTTAGGAAATCTCTTAAGACTTGTCTCTTTTCCTTCTAGCCCTCCCCAGCCCCATTACGTACCAGTTTTTGCAGTTTTGTATGTCCTCCGGGGCCAGCGCTGGGAAGTCCCGTTCTTCCAAGCCTTCTAACATAACGCAACATAACACAACTTCTTATCACTGAAAACTACATTTGTGTACTTTTAGTTATGCAGTTGGCTCCCTTGCTTTGTATGTGCCGATAAGCCTTTAATTTGAGCTCGTGACAGCCTCAGAGACTACCTTATAGTAGCTTTGCCTGACATTTATCTAGATACATTTTTACATAACATCAGATTGATTTAGCTTCGGGTGTGTCATTTTCAAGTTGACTTTCTTTAGCTTATTTAGCTTTTGAAAACAACTAACCACAAATGGTAGTCTTATTGTGCATGAGATGCCCTCGCGCTGAATTGCTGTACCTGTGACTGGGATAACTGGGTACAAGATGTGGCTTCCTCACTTGACCAAATTGTATGATCCTAGACACATTGTTGTCCTCCACTGGCTGTGCTTCAGTTTGTTTGACTGTCACAATTACAAACTTATAGAACTAATTCACTTTAGCGTGTGAGCTACAAAAAAAATACTCAATCACGTGGTTAAGACGAAGATAAGGTAGTTCATGTGGACATTTATATAGGGCGCATAATACACTAACTTTTTCTTGGCTCTCTCGGACAGTGTTCTCAAGGCACTTTTGAGAGTGGGTATGCTTATTAGAATTTGTATGAAAGCTTATGTTCAGAAATTATTCACTTTTAGAAAAGTCACTCAATGCAGTAATGTAATCAAATACAGTAAATTAAAACACGAATGTTAAATAGTTTTTTTTATGTAGGCCTTGCTCTCCTTTCTGTTCTCATGGCTAAGCCATACATACCTCTTGGCTGAGCTCTCGCGAGTGAGTTGTATTTGTCAGTTCTGCTCTGTACTTTTTTATTTTTTTACGTTGTATCCACTGGAGAAAGTGGAAGGTGGGGGTAAAACTGAAGGTTGGGGGCAGAGTTGCTGCCCTGTTCCAAATTAGTACACCCTGCTTCCATCCCTGGACTTTACTACGAAAATCTGTGTCGTTAGGTCAGAGTATTGCATTCAATGTAGTCACTTCAGGACTACAACTACCTTAATACATTTCGTCGAATTAAACCTAAGGCCTGGAAACGTGGTGTCTGACGATATGGTGTGAGGGTAGGCGAATGCAAAATTTCACGAGTGTGTCTGTAACTCTTGCACGGGCCTGCTGGAAAGTTTTCACAGTGTCTGTGGTGTTGCAATAGCTCCTCGCTGTATTGTGCGTCATGTGACGTGACCGGACTGTCGGAGTCACAAGACCAAGCTAAGTTGTGTAACTGAGCTGAGCAATGCTGCGGGGAGCCGCTTGCAGCGAGGGCGAAGCACTGAAACGTGAGGTCGGTGCACGTGGCATATGGGAGAAGAACTATTTTCGATGAAAGCAGCAGTTTTTAAAATGTCTTTATCACGACATTACGTTCACTCTCCTTTCTCGAAGAACCCAAGTTCAAAGCGTCACATGGTTAGTAGAGGAGCTACTTACATTTGTCTGTCAGAAGAGCACATGCTGCAAGAATTTAGGAAGCCCTTGCGTGATTATTTTTTAGTGTGACCACAGGCACAAACATCAACATCCAAACGATGAGCTTATGTTAGTTTTTTCCTTTATTCTGCACTCGCTGCATTTTTTTTTTTTTTACAAAGAAGTGTAGAAATGACATCAAAGAAGTTCTAAAGTGGAGATGTAATGACTACTAAACGAAGTGTAAGAACTTACTGCATTTCGAAAATCCAGTGCACTTTCCTCCTTATAATGACGCACGTGCTAACCAGTCACAAACTCGAAAGGAAATTTGCACAAAAAATATAAATTGTGTTTACCTGCGTTTCCATTTCCTTACATGCCTCAAAGTTGTGAGTGTGTAGAAACAATTCACTTTGAAATGTATTCTATTAAAATTATTCATTCTATTCACACAATGTAAAACTTTCCAAGGGATCTCCAGATGTCACATCCCTGGAGTGTGAAGTTCATAAATTCCTGTTTTTACAACTTTGCATTCTGGTAATTGTAGTTTTGTTTTTCCTATTTATAAATTCAAAACTGCAGGCAGCAGAATGCATAGACAAAACCAAGGCTGGCTGAACTTAAAACACATAGCCTAGTACAACTTGAGCTCTGCGCATGCAGCTTCCCATGATTTTGATCATATCGGTCTGCCCCCAGATGGTAAGAATTGTGATCAAGGTCTTCCAGTACAAAACAAGCATTGACATAGCCAATAGGTCGCACATTTTGAATGTGAGTGCACTATTTTTGCGTTTATTTAGCATCTCACATTGCCACTACAAACGAAAAAAACACCCCTAGATATGTGTGTGATGCCACACTCGCACACATCGAAAATATTAAAGGACGGTTGGGGTCTGTGTTCAGAGCATTAGCCAGCTCCTTATATTAGACTACCAATATGCTTTGTGAATGAGATACAACCTCCGGCTGTATCAGAATCAATAAGCACGGGGGGAGAGGGGGAGAAAGAGAGGTGTAGAGAGGTAGAGGGATGGAGGTAGAGGGGTAGAGACAGAGGTAGAGGTGTGGAGAGTGAGGTAGTGGTAGAGAGAGTGGTGTAGATGTAGAGAGGGAGAAGTATAGAGAGGTGTGAAGAGGTAGAGAGAGAGGTAGAGGTGCAGAGAGATAGAGCGGGGTAGAGGTAGAGAGAGCTGGGTAGAGAGGGAGGGAGGGATAGAGGTAGAGAGGTGTAAAGAGGTAGAGGTGAGGAGGCAGAAGTTCGAGAGGTAGAGAAAGAGGGGCAGAGGTAGCGAAAGAGGGGTAGAGGTAGAGAAAGAGTAGAAGTAGAAATAGAGAGGGGGATAGAGCTAGAGATAGGAATAGAGGTAGAGAGGTATAGGTAGATGTGTATAGAGGAGGATAGAGGTAGATGTGTAGAGAGGTAGAGGAGTAGAGGTAGAGAGAGGGGTAAAGGGAGTAGGAGAGAGGGGTAGAGGTACAATGAGGGGTAGAGAAAGAAAGAGAGACATATCCAAGAACCGAGCGCCATAACAAACTAAACCTGAAACTCTTGGTGCCTTTCTAAACACTGTATTTTCACTGGTTTGGTGTGAACACATTTCTATAGACAACCAAAAAAGAACACCGAGGCTGCAATGCCCATACGGGAGGAGGGCCATCCCACTCTGTAACAGAAAGAAGAGTGACCATTGTGTGATGGCCAAAAATGTTATGTTAGTGAAATCGCCTGGGAGGGAACTAAGCACACAAAGGAGGGCATTTAGAAAAATGCACCAATAAACAGGAAGCATTTAAGATTAGCACAACAAAGAACGAATTGGAATAGTGGGTGTGGCTAAAGCCCATAGGCTAAATATAGCATGTCTTGGAAATAGCACATGCGCTATTAGTAGGCTCGACCTAAAAAACTGCTGTAGTCTTGTCCTTTTAATGAAATGTACAAAGCCAGGGTGAAAGGACAGCCTATAAGCTTCTGTGTTCCCATTCAAATTCACCTCCTGAGTTCAGTACCTTACTCTGGTACATCTGTAAACCTCCAAAACTAACCCTGATATGAGTAGAGTACTAACACAAAATGATATGATCAACTTACAAAATATTGTTGAGGGAAATCATCAATTCACTTTATTATCGTTATTTCAAATAAAATAACTGCGGCACACTATTTCTGGAAGTGAATCCATTTTAATTGTAAATGTATTGGTAAGTTTTATGATCTCTTCAAATTACATAATTTGAAATGCATCCTCACTTGTTTGGAACAAGGGAACGTCAACGCTTCGCCATAAAATTATCCCTTCTTCAGTAGGATTGCAAGTTTCTAAAGACAAACAAAAAAAGTCTCTTGATTTATTTAAATGGGCACACTTTTTATGATTCATTAACCATTAATGTATTTGTAAACAGTAAAAATATTGTCATACCTGATTTAAAAAAAAAAAAAAAGTCAGACCCTGCTACCTAGTTGAAGAATCTCATACCAGCACTTCAGACCGTCAATTTACCGTTTGTCTACCATGGAGAAACTACCTGAACTGAAGTTGAGTGTTAAAACCCAAGCCTGTAACTTGGGCTTTCAATGTGCAGTAAAATAGGGCGAAAATTACAACTCTGCAAGAAAATGCATGATCGTCAACAATGTATAAAAGCTATATGGATAAAAAAGTGACTTTCATAAAAACAATCTTTTTGTCCAACTACAAAAATATTTTTAGATTCGAATTTACAGTTCCTGAGATTCAAATAAAGAATGAAAGCAGACTGTTAAAATGTCCCTCCCAAGTTGTGGCATATGTAATCTTAGGCATAGTTTACTATTTCAGTTCGTTATTAAATAGCTTCAGATGGAACACTTAACGTTTGGTTTGTCGATAGTTCCTAAATTGAACTCTGTTTGGAATGTGCTATTCCATCAACTCCCCCTTTGGATAAGATTGGACATCGAATTACTATTTCTGTTCAGTGGTTTAAGCACCTCACAAACCCTGTACTCTCTGTTGGGTGTCAGTATGACTACCTTCTGAGAAGTGCCTTGACAAACTAGATAAAATATATTTTCTTCGAATATTGGGTTTATGTTGCACGATTCCAGTACTAAGCATTCTTCATGATTGTCCCACCAAAAGGTTTCCCACATGGGAATTTAAATAAACAAATCATAACTTTGGTCAGCCATGTAGTACAGTCCATCAAGCGTATCTCTTTTCCACATCTGTGTTTGTGGATGACTGATCCATTCATTAAATCATTGCAATTGAACAGTTTAATCAAGAAAATATGTCACTAATACTGGTTAATATGTGATCTGTGACTCCGTGGTTTTCCTTAGTTCCACATTGTCCAAATGGTTTCTTAAATTGCGTTTACCTGTCTATAGAGTTAATGCCTTTTTTTCATTTTTTTTTTCAGACTCAGACGTCTAGTTCGGTATCATTACTGAGTACATCCAATTTTCTGTCTAGGCTTTTGCATTTTAAAACTTTGATGTCTGTATGGTAGGAGTAATTTTATGCTGTTTTCCATTGTTGTGTAGTTGTATATACTGTGTAATGCTTGAATTCTGGACTCCGGTTTCATCTCGTTTTCAGTAGTTTACTAAACGTTAGCCAGGATAACCATAGTAGTTAGCCAGGATAGCAACAACAGCCTGAGGCCTCTCTAGGGGACCCGCGTCCCCATCCTCCAGGGCATCCTGGCCAGTTAGCATTGGGCGAGAGTCTGAGAGCAAAGGTTCTCTACAGACGTCTGAGAGACACTGCATGATGGTAGCAGCAGAAATTAAAACTAGTGACAAAAAGCAGCCACATAGGTAAAGTAACATGGCTTTTAGTCTTTCACATATAGGCACTGGAAGTAGGGGTTTGAGGGGTGCTGCAGCACCCGCAAAATAACCATAATGGGGTTCAGAATATGAATGATCAATATTGATGCCTTTAAATGTAGTTTTTATTTCGTCATGTTTATTGTGCATTCTCTCTGACTGCAAAGTGAGAGGATTTTGTAAAGTGAACTGACAATCTTGCTGGGGTACACGGAGTGTGAAAGGAAAGGCTGCAGGCTGTAAATTATTTCTAACATATAAGTCTCAGAAAAAATGCTGCACAGTTCCAAAGGAAATAAATTAATATAGATCATCCCCTGATCCAGGGGAGATCTAAAATGGTCCCTGTGGATAACCTATATCAGGAACAAGAGCCCTCACTCACCAATTGGTGACATGCTTTAACACTGGGCTTTGCTCCTCGTCAGACCGGCACTGCAATGTCTGACGGGCCCCTCATGGGGGCTCTTTACCAGAGATATTTTGAAGAGAATTGCCATAGGTGAATGCAATAGTGTGGGATTGGTGAGATGGACTGTTAAAATTGACTAGAAGAAACCTATAACGAAGTATTTTATTGAAAACATGGGCCCCTTTCAAGATTGAAAACAAAATGGGTAAGGGGAAGAAAGGATAATGTCTATCATACCCTACTCTCAATGTAGTATCTAATGTTTGTGAGCCCTCTAATCTAGGGATCAAGTACATGTATGGCAGAGTTGGAAATCCCTACACTGCCTAAATTGAGAAGGTCAACATGTTTCTCGCTAAATTAAGTTTATAAAGAACTTAGTGCCATTTGTCAGGACCTCAAAAAATGATATCAAACCTAAACCTCACAGTTCTGCTAAATGAGATGAAGTTTGTGGCACAGGAACCTAAAAGAAGAAAAAATTAAGAACACAACATTTTAACAGTGTATAGTGCCAAATTAGCATGCCAGTGTCTCTTCAAAACACTAGTGAAAATCCCTAGCAGTGATTTGGTGGCATGTGAATTAACACTTCTAAATAGAAAAAGGCTGAGAGTCTTACCCTCCTCATATTAAAGGATGGGCCCCAACAGGAGTAGCGTAGAGCCTAAGAGGTCCAGCCAATGTAATAATCAGCATGTCTGGGGTGCAGGGAAGAATAAATAGTTATCGTATATCCATAATTTAATCTCCTGGTATTATGGGGCTCAAAAAGTTTGTATAAAAATAACCTGAGTGATCAGAAAATAGACCTCTAGTCTATCATTAGGTCGTATATCATGTTATCCCTAACTCATGTAATGTCCTTTATCAGTCTTCATAGTACAGTCAGTTATCACATGGATGATACCCATCCACAGGGCTCATGGGCCTTAATGCCATCATTGTGAAGAGAGTGCTGTCTGTACGAAAATAATGTTTATGTATATCACAAGTGTATTTTTTGTTATTTTTTTTACTAAACGAATTACAGCTCCCACCGAGATGTAACAAAATCTGGGATGAATCCATCGCGTTGAAAATCATGTTCACCACGCACGATTAGTAACAGCTCCCACCAAGGGGCGAGTGCATTGTGTGTATAAATCAACCCCATCATCAGAGTTATAAATCAATAGCTAGATCGGGTGATTGTTTTATGAGGGGGCCCGGGCGTCTTAACAAAGTAGGGCTCGGGTTAGCGGCACTGACATAAATCATACATACACTTCATCTTGATAAAGTAGTAACTCATACGACTCCAATGTATAATAAAACACTTGACAGCTCCCACCAAGGTGCAGATGCCTTGTAGGTATGTAGAAAATATTCCTATCAAACCTCATACATACCAAACAGAGTAAACACAAAACAATGGTTTTACAAGTAGGCTAAAGGGCCGTAGTCAGGCAGGATCTAAGTTAGTGGCACCGAATTGCAGGCATTAGCGTAAATAGAAAAGGTATCCCATGGCAGCCCTGATCGGTTGCTAAATCCAACTATAAATCCACACGCACACCCCGTTCCGGAGAACCGAGTAAATATTCGGTTCGGGGCCGAAGTCGACCAGGCTTCCTCTTGCACCTACCCCTGCTCTTTGTATCCGGTAATGACACCGGTATGAGGAGTCCCGATTTTTGAAGGGGGGAAGATCAAATTATTTCTAACACACAACACAATTTAATATCTGTCGATGAACTTTACAAATATGCCTAACTACATCAGCTGTTAGGAAAGCATAACAAGCATTTGCAATGCAATAGGTCTCCCATTTACTTGAGTTGGGGCTATTGGCATTGTAAAGGCGTAACTGGACGTTTTTTGGCACATTACTTGGTCAACCCAGCCGCATATTTTGGTTCTTTCTGCCACATAATTTCAGTGGCCCTGCATATAACTAAAGGGTTGGTAAGCCTACTGGAATATTTCTTAAACAAGGCTCTTAAAACACAGACTACTCCCAGGTGGAAAACACATTTATTTGGCAATTGGTACAGGCGACATTGCCAGCGGGGCAGTTGAGGAGAGCCAACCTACATGATAGGATCCTCAGTCAGTCTTGAACTGAAATATTAGTTACAAAATACAGACCATTGTACAGCATAATCAACTGTAAGCTCTCTTTGAGGTTTTATAAAAACACTCCCACACAGCTCAAGTTTCACAGACTCAAAATATGTAGTTCATAAAGTCAGGTTTCTGCTTTCTACACCAAGCTTGTATAACATTATAAAAATAAAACTAACAGTCTCAGAATGCAAAGCTGGAACATAAACTAAATGAGCGAATCACGCATCGAACTAGGGAGCTGATCAATCTATTGATACTACTCCAAGGGCTGGTTTCCAGCTTGTAGCACATTATAAAAATAAAGCACAAGTCTCTGAATGAATGTGCGTGCTGCAAAGAACATGTCCTAAGCAGATCAGCGTGCATATAGTGTACAAATGTCAAAATAACTCTGTTGGTTAATGTTTTTTCTGAAGAGAGAATGTACGTTTGTCTAGTGAAAGTTTATAAGGTAGCGCAGAGGGTTAATGTTCTAGTACTTTTGTCTAGTGGAAGCTTGGACTCATTATAAAGTAGCGCAGGAGGTTAATGTGCCTGCTGCAAAGAACATGTGCTAGGTAAATCACAAAGTGCATATAATGTAAAAATATAAAAATAACTCTTGCGATTTATGTTCTTTCTGGAGAGAGAAGGTACCTTTGTCTAGTGGAAGCGTGGAGTCATCATAAGGTAGTGCACAGGGTTAATATGCTTGCTGCAAAGAACATGTACTAATCAGATCAGAGTTCATATAACGTAAAAACAATACTGCGGATCGAGTTCGCGCTCTGAGCGCCAGGGCAGCCAAGAGAATGTACTTTTGTCTAGTGGCAGCTTTGAGTCATCATAAGGTAGTGCACAGGGTTAATGTGCCTGCTGCAAAGAATGTGTACAAGGCAAATCACAAAATGCATGTAATGTAAAAATTTCAAAATAAATCAGGCAATTTATGTTATTTCTGGAGAGAAAAGGTACTCTTGTCTAGTGGAAGCTTGGAATCATCATAAGGTAGCGCACAGGGTTAATATGCCTCCTGCAAAGAACGTGTACTAAGCATATCAGAGTGCATAAAATGTAAAAATGATTCCGCTGATCGAGTTCATGCTCTGAGCGCTGTGAGCACCTTGGCAGCTACGGAGCACAGCCAAAAGAAAATAGTAGTTTTCTCACGCTGAATTATATCTGCAATCCTGCAATTATCTCAGTAACGGGGTCGGTGTCCAAGGCGGTAACCAAACTGCCCCAAGGCAGGACAAACATCAAGCATTTACCAGTGATATCAAGTGATTTTTGAAAGGGAAGCCCACAAGAGAATGAAAGAGATGAATGGGAGTGGTCACAACTTGGTGATGGGTAAATAAGAAATATTTGCTGGAACTGGATTTCCACATAATATCATTTGTGGGCAATGTGGTGTTATCAGTAAAATTGTGCACAGGATAGTTTTATCAGTAAGACTGTGTGTCTGTGCGTATTTAGTAGCCAATTGAATTGAAATGTGCTGTTGGTAAATGTTAGTGTGCTACCCCATCATGCTTTCTTTAGTTATATATTTTCCACAGTTTGGTTGAAAATACTACACACCAGCTACGTACCACACCCTTACCACACTCATGCTAAATGGTCGTGGCTCATTTGCTACTGTTGTTCTTTGTGTGATGCTTGCATTTTTCACTCTTGAGGTCTTTGGTGATGTAACATTGATGGCAGCGCCCCACTCAAAGTTGTTTCAGCACCATTGCTTTCACAGCCATTTGAAAGATGAGAGCAGCAGTGTGAGTTTCTTCTAGAAATGCATTGCAAGCACTAAAGGACTGCAGACGTGTGATCTTTCCATTACGCCCAGCAAAGGCTTCAAAGCATTTGGAAAATACACCAGTTAAAGCTTCTTCCAGAAGTGTAGCTTCAGTGTTATAGTACTTAGTTTCTAAGTGTTTCTTCTATATGTGCCCTTTGAGTACTTTTGAATATTGGATGGTGGTAACGTTTTCCAAAAGTTTCTTCTTTGTGCTAGAAAGCTGCAGTTGTGTTTGCTTCTTCTACTAATGTTTTCTCTAAGTTTTAAAATCATGGGACCTGCCTACTTGCCTTAGCAGTACCTTCTCAGTAGTAAGGGCCTTGTTTAGAGGACTGTCTGCTGCAGAAGACCATCCTTGAAGTCTGCCCTCTGTGTGTTGTAGGACCCTCCCAGTATGAATTGTCTTTACTAATGCCTTCTCAGTGCTTCAGGATTCCAGAGAGACAGGCAATCGCTGGTCCTTCCGAGCCTTGTGTGGGTATTAGGTCAAGTTAGGCACTCTACGGCCTGTGGCCATCGGAATATCCGTGCTCTGGGTTAAAAAGGCACGAGCCACAATGCCTGAATCTTTCATGAGCTCCCTTCCTGTGTACTCCAGGAACACGTCCTCTAATCCCTGTCTCTTAGGTCCTCTTATCTATATACATTGTTAAAGGAGAGAATCTGCAAAACAGTTATGAGCGGATTGATGGAGCTGGGGTTACGACCTGGAAATTCTTCTCATTTCCCTATGGGCGAGTGGTTCTTGTGATGTAAGATTTGGATCTACTGTTTCCAGCTGACCTGCGGCTTGCTTGAGAGTAGAGCCAGGCAATCGCTGGTCATTCCAAGCCTCGTGTGGGTATTAGGTCAAGTTGGGCACTCTACGGCCTGTGACCATCAGAACATCCGTGCTCTGGGTTAAAAAGGCATGAGCCACAATGCCTGAATCTTTTGCCTCTAAACCTGCCTTTCCTTGGCCGCTGTCAGCAGCAGTAACTTGCGACGCCCAAGGTGCCAGAAGATGGCCACATATGGCTTCCAAATGGATGTTTTTAAAGTATTTACCTTTCTACATATGCAACACACACACACACACTCTCACAACACACACACACACACACACACACACACACACACACTTTCCCTCTCCTCCCCCCCCCCCCCCACTACTCATGCTTTCTGTGTCACAGTCAGAACGAATACAGCTTATTCAGCACACTGCACAACTACCTTCTCTGTAGGTGCTGAACTGATCTTTGTGGAACAGAAGAGCACACCTTCTCACGCAGGTACCGTGCGTCATGCCATGGACGTACTTAAGTGTTATACATCAAACCTTGAGTGCACCATTAGTCAGTGCAGGTGCCTCCTAGCCTCTGAGATATGATCTGACTTCTGCAGTTAAGTATATAATAGATATCTGTATTCCACACTCACTGAGACAGCTGATCTGTTACCTTCAAAGGCCCCAAAAAGTGTTTTTTCGTTTTTCGGTAATCATATGCAAGTTTGTTATTGTCCTCACTATATGAAGGTCATATGTTTTTTTTTTAGATCGATATCATTTTCCTTAGAATGGATAAACAGAACATTACTGGATTTTACTGCTGGGTTGCCTGTCATCTAGAGACCATGATAGTTCCAAAATGACCCACCAAGTTTTCTAATGTGGATTATGGTTTACTACCTACTCATACCACCTCAGTTTCTCTCCCACTGAGCTCGAGCCCGCTCCCGTTCATCTGGCTCTCTACTTCTTTGTGCTAGATTGTAAAGCATCCTGATGCAAGAGCCCCCTAGTCTTAGGTTTAACTTTGTGTTGTCAGAGAAGTAGAAGGGAGGGTGATGTTTCTGAATAATGCTTATACGTGATCCAATATAAATGGTAAGTAGCCTTGGAGAAGGTGATGACACCTTTCACTGGTGCTATGTGATGTGGTTGAAACAAAGATGCTCAGCTTGACACACTGTATTCTGTTTCCCATCAAGGGTGTAAGCTAGTCAAGGGAGCTTCCCTTACTCCTTTCTACCTTTTAACATACATTTTATCAGTGGTTAATGATACACAGTATCCAAGGTGGCTAGCAGTCTAGCTGAACCCTAATGCCTGCCCCTTCGGCTCTCATTGGAGGACATGAATCAGCTCTTCCCTCATATCAAGTAGGGCTGTTAAGGTTTCATGACCCCATCTGAAACAGGTTGCCTTATATCACGTATTATGTTATGTACCACTGTGAAGATGCAAGTTTTTTGATGATCTTAATTTTGAAACTGTAGTGGGACTATTTACTACGATTCCATGCCTCAGAGTTAGCTTTTTGTTTCTGGTACATTGCAATGACAGAATGTTTCAGTGACTGTGGTTATTATGCCTTCAAAGAAAGAACAATTTACGAGTGTGGTGTGGAGATAACTTATGAAAAAATAGCAAATTATGTAACGCTTAAACACAACCACTCTCTCTCAGTTCCACACTCTCCTCCATGTCTAGCCTCCTGGCCTGACATTCAGTAGACCGAGATTGGAGCAAAAATCATAGCCACAGAGTGATGAGGAGGGGATAGTGGCTTGAAGGAAACAGAACAGGTAGCCTGATGGATAGCCAGACAGTGTGGAAAGAGAGGCTCCAAAACACAAAAGCCTGGATGAGGAATCAAGTTCAGAGGTTTGAGATTGAAGGACAACAAGTGCACACCTGAGGTGGGCCAATGTATGCAGGACAGTGCTGTATTATATCTATTCTGTCTTGTAGATGGGGGGCGGGAGTGAATTGGCTTTTGTTTGATTTGGTGGGTGGTAGCAGCTTTTGCTGTTTTCTTACCAGCTCCCTGGATGTTATTTTTGGGCGCTTTGGAGACTGTTGAGCACTCTGTCATGGTCTGAGGATAATATCACGGACTGTTGGGGGAGTTATACATTCGGAATGTTAGATGATAACAGCAGGGATCCAAAATATATACGGATCTTGTGAAAATGATACTTCTCACTCCACCCGCAGGCCTCTTCAAAGCAGTACAGGTGAACAAAAAGGGGGAGGAGGTCATGGGAGTGATTGAGGATGTTGAAATAATGGAAATGTTATAAAGCCGTGCTGTTTGGATTGAATTCTTCTGTGAAAGTAAAAGGACTGCCATACTTGGAAAGTTTAGGTTACATTATATGTAGAAAGCAGGCTCTTTATATAGTGTACCAAAAAGCGTTTTGCTGTGTAAAGAGTCCAGGTATCCCCTTAGAAGTGTACAGGCCTTTCTTTAAAAATTCTAAGTGCTCCATTTGCGGCAGTGTGGTCAAGCAGTGGAGGCTAAACAAAGGTGAATAGTAGACATTAGTTGCATACAGGAAGTGAATAAATGAGACACACTTACTGAATTAGGAGATCCACACTAATTTAGAAAAATAAAACTTAAAAAAAATATTTTAGAACAGCAAGAACTTCGTTATTGGGTTAGCACTTTTTAAGTTAGCAGTTATGAAGTATACATCAAATACACTTGCATTGACTTTAATGTGGTAATATTATCCCATGGGAAAAGAAGCATATATTAAATATGGGTACTTGGCAACAACTTATAGGACTGTTGATGTGGAGCTAAGGTAAGTATGGGGCAAGGTCCAAGGCAACACCAACAGATCACTTTGGGAGGCATTGGGGCGTCTGGGCGCAGAGGTGCTTTTCAGCGTTGGGTGCCCTAATGTTATCCTTTGGGAAAGAAACAGATACTGCTACCGACACTTAGCAACGACTTACAGGACTAGTCCTCTGGAGTTAAGATGAGTATGAGGTAGGGTCTGAGGCAGCACCAAGAGTTCACTACTGGAGGCAGTGGGGTACCCTTGTGCAGAGGTGTGTTACAGCATCGGTGTCCCATTCACTTCGGTGAGAAAGTGTCCTGGGGGAAAAAACGCTGCAAGTGGGAACTGGGTGACCAGTCCAGCTAAACCCAAACAGGGGCTCAAGTCTTGGGGGTTTCGGAAAGACAGGCACATCGTTGGTTCACAGCAACTTGCGCTGGGGAGCTTGTGTGCAGTGGGTGTTTGTCCTGCGGGGACCCGTTAAGTAGACACTTGCGGATCTGGGTAACCTACAGAAACAGGCTGCAAAGGGGGACTAGTGAACGAGTCCAGCCAAACCCCTAAGGGGGCTCAGCTCTTGAGGGTCGTAGGACCCTGTTGGCCTACCTCGACACGGTCTCAGGTGCAGAGGTGCTTTTCAGTGTCAGGTTTTTGGGCGCCCAACACTCTTGGGTTGATTCTTGGTGCCTGCAGAGAAGCAACTCCTCTGCTCCAAGGGGGATAGCTATTGGTCCTTGAAGTGCTGGCAGCCCTTCCAGGCTTCTCTAGGGCAAAACAGCTACAGGACAAGACGATGTTGGTGCAGTTGTTGAGTTCAGCAGGCAGGCCAGCAGGGTTGGCACCAAGTCAGTTGCTGCTCCTCAGTTCTTGCTTTTGCCGGCTTTTTAGTGTCCTTCACCTTCGTAGGTTCTTAGAATCTAGTTTTTGGTATCAGGGATGCCTCCTAAATATTACAATTTAAGAGCATTAAGGGGAGTGTTGGGTAGTAGCCAATGGGCTACCTACCTTTAGGGTGACTACATCCCCCTATATGAACAATTCCTGCAGGGAGTGGGCATAACCCTGACCCAGTGAGCCTATTTCCACCAAAACCAGTATGGTGGATTTTTTAATTTCGTGTTCACATCAGGTAGCCCACCTTAGGGCTATGACTAGCCTGAATGTGTAACACACCCCCTGACATGCTAATCTTCCCTCTTGTCCTGGTGCCAAATGGGCCTCAGGGCTGGGGGTGGCAACTCTGGTCTTAGTATGCTGATTATTAGCCATCCTGCTTGGAGGAGGTGTAAACCCCTCTTGCCAGCTCAGGCATTGGTCACCTTCTTGGGGGACAGAAACACATCTGTTGTGACAGGCTGGCGTGGACTATTCAGTCAGCACACTGGAGGCTGGTAGGTTTTTTTCAGGGACACCTCTAAGCTGTCCTCCTGGTGCATGCATTAATAAAGCCATCACTGTAATCAGTGTGGGTTTATTAATGCGTGGTGTTTGATACCATCATATAGCTGGGGAACTTGTAATTATCAGTCTCCACCACATGCATTTAAAATGGCTTCCCTGTTCACTTACTGTGCTCAAGAATCAACAAAGACATAGGAGGGTCATATCTGCTCAGGCAGTTATGTCCACACATAATTAACACACCCTGCACTAGGACTGAAAGCCCTGCTATAGGGGTGATTTACATACATTGCATGCAGTTTCAGTGGGAATGGCACACAGGCTGGGTGCCATGTCGTGTTTGCACCATTTTATGCAGCCTGAATTAGCAGTTTGCATAAGTATGGTGCAGGATCTGTTAGGGTGGCACATTGTGTTGCTGCCTTTAGGAATCCTGTTTAGTACCCACGCCCTAGGTACCTGTGGTGCCATATACTAGGGACTTACAAGGGGGCTAAAGGTATGGCCATTTGTGGAATAATTGCACAGTTATCTTGTTTTTGGGGAAAGAACACTGGCACTGGGGGCCTGGTTAGCGAGAACTTTGTGCACTTCAGTCAAAGTTGCAACAAATACCAGGCAAAAAGTGGTGGGGACTACTGCAGCAAAAGCCCAGTTTCCTATATTATATAATTGAGATTAATTTGTGTTTGCGTTTTGCTGTGTTCTTTACCCCGCATAGATATGTACATAAAGTTGAAGCATTAAAGAAAATCTTTCAAAGGTTAAATTATAATATTGCAGAAGCTGAGACTGTGCAATATACCTCATTTTATAGTTGTTTAACATGTTGAGTCATAAATTTGATTTTGAGCATTATACATGTATATAGAAGAAAAGACAATGTGTGAAAATGGGTGATGTTGACTTTTCTTAACCTTAAATACCTATGCTTTCTCTTAGGCTCCTTCGTCGTGCCCCTCAACAGCTGGCTAAAGGCACCTGCCACCATGAAACCCACCATCACTTACAAACAGGTAACGGCCCATCAAAGGAAGAAGAGTGAAAATGTCTTTAATTAAAAGGGGAAACCATTTTCTTTCATTAGTAGTGGTATATAAAGCCCACAAGTGGGAAATATTGAGGATTTGTTAATTTACATTTGCAGCTATAAAGCCAACACTGTTATGAGGCATTCCTAAACACTCTCCAGTCCCGATCATCTGTGAAGGATTCACTAACTTGATATATCTTTTAGCTGCAAACAGGAGGCCTACAGGACACTCCATTTAACTCCTCTTCCCTTCCCCCATGACACAAAGGTTGTGCTGTTCTTTCACCTATGCATCTGTTTTTCCACGATTTATACTTCCTTTTCATGTTATTCCGAGTGCTGTTTTTTTCCTCAGTACATTTTGGTTATTGTATGATTAAAAACCACAAGGTCACATGATTTTGCAGTTAAAGCATGTGGTCACTTTACAAAGATTCCTTCCCACTTGTGAACAAGGCTTATCAGTACAGCCGAAACGTGTCAGGACAAGCATATTGGCAGTTATGTCATTGAATTAAATCGCTTGGCAATCTTTGAAATTGGACATCGACCTTTCTTTGTTACAGTGACTGATGTTTGACGCGATGGTAGAAGCTGCTGTGCTGGGTCCGGGGCTACCTTTCTACAAAAGAATGGCATATATTTATATAAATCTATATATCATCTGTAACTCGTGCCCTAAGTAACTATAACTCGAGCCCTCACCTTGTACTGCTAATTACCTCCTATGTTACGTCACACCTTACATGTTCTATGACATCATTTATACCATTACTGCAACATCTGAAATACATTATTCACAAAAAAAAACTATGCAAGGCGGAGGCACAAGTTATAGTTACTTATGTGCACGAGTTACATGTACTTGAGATAATTATAACTGGTGCATTTCATTGGTTTTGTTTGTTTAAAACGGTATTTTTTAACTGACATTTTCAGCTAATTGGAACACCCCTTTAACCTTTGTTTTTTTCAGTGGAGAACAATATCTAGTAGGAACACTCCAGGCCAAAAGCCCAGACAAGTCCCCTCCAGATGGGGAACACAGGCAACCACAGACTGGTTTCGGTCTACTTAGTGAGATGTAGCTTGGTTTGAATGTCACAGAGAACATGCGACCCACAATAGGGCAAACCCGGTGCACTTAGGGCATCCTCTGCAATAAACAACAAGGTGATAAAAGGAATGCTTTAAATAACCTCAGCCACTGGCAGATGCTTGGGATGTATTCCAGTCCATAGTTTTAATCCCACTATGCCACTCTAGACCGAGACCTGAGTCTCAGCACCGTCTTCTTCTGCCCGACTCCACATAATATTTGTTTAACCTATATTCCTTTTCAACTTACATTCTTATTAAGTAATTTGCCCTGCTCTCTGAACACCACCATTTTACAGACTGAAATGCTTTGATAGAGCATGCATGGGCTGCTCATTTTTCATTTTTGGGGGGGGGGCGAGGTGGGGGGTTGGAGGAACTGGTTCTTGGTTTTTAGGGCTGCTATGAAGCATAATGTCAAAGAGCCAGTCTCAGGAAAATGGCCCATATTGGGGACAGGATAGAGTGCTATCAAAGGGTACCCTTTCCTCTCTCTGTGACCTTCAGAGGAACAAAAGCTCTGATAGTTGCTGTCAATAGAGGAAGTAAAGCATTGCTGAAGGTCGTCATGCTTGAAAACTATATTTTTATAGCATATCTATCCAATCTACATCCCTCTGTTGCATCATCCCTCTGATGCATCATCCCTCAGTCTGCAAGTGTATGTTAAATTTTGTGTCTTGTTTACTTGGTTTGCTTTGAGACGTTAAAGGTCTTTGACATTGGGTATGTTATCTCCTTTATTCTGAGACATCAAAGTGATTCAGTTATTTGGTTTTCTTTTTCAGTTGAAAAAAGTGGAGGGACCGGATGAAGTAATTCTAGTGCCTGCCTCAGAGAATGCGTTTGCATTGACGGTAATGATCATTTAAGTTGAACATAATGTATAGGGATGCTTTTGTGATTTCTGGTCTCCTACTGGTGATCGTGACACGGGGCATCTTCCGGTCAGTTGCCAGGCTATTGAAATGGTTCTGCTGGGGTCCATGATTGTGGAAAGGTATGAAATTGATCAAACCGACTTACCTAAGGGCCTATCCAAACACTACTTCAGCCTTGACCGAGATTCATGAGGAAGTCTGAACCACACTTTCTGCATGTGAAGTTTGATGTGGTCTATGACTCCTGTACCAGAGGAGTGAACTTTGGGATGGTCTGAGGACAGCCACTTGCTGAGATGTTCCTGTGGTATCACTGCAGAACGGTAATTTTGAAATTCAACAGTAACAGTTCCCCAAAAATAAAAACTTAAAAACATTCTATACTTAAAAAGATAAAGAATTCCAAGTATTTGATAAAGGGAGACACAAAATAAAACGGGGGAGGAAGGGGGGGCGAGCAAGGGAAAATGAGTGAAATAAGTGTTACCGACAAAGGGCAAAAATAGAAAAATAGAAAAAGAGAAAAAGAGAAGACAGGGAATACGTAGTACACAGAAAAAGAAAAGGGAAGTGGAAAAGGGTGACTGGAGTATCCTGGGTAAATGTTGACAAAAAATGTGATTGGTTAAAGCTGACCATGTGACTGTGGAGAATCTTTTGCTGCAGGTTTGATACCCATGACCCTTTTAAAATAAACTCAGGAACTCGCCCCGTTGTCTACAGTGTGGGGTGTTTTCTGATTTGTGTTTATGGGTTATAAAACTTCTGCTAATGGTTAATAAGACAAGAAAAGCTGTACAATCTAATCCTTGCAACTAAAAGACCACGTGAACTTTTTGCAGAAAAAGAGGAACGTAGATTGCCCTGTTTCGCTGTAGTCCCTGTTATCTGGGGCAGATAGCAAGTATTGTGTTCTAATACCAGTCCATGGCAGGTTGTTATACGGAAACAAAAACATGGGTAGTGTGAGAACTAAGATATGGTCAGGGAGAGCAAGAGGCCACAACAAAGTAAAAGTGATTGCTATGTATTCTGAATTGATAAAAAGTGTGACTTTACCTAGACATGCATCTCTGTTTATTGAACTCTTCTCTTTCCCCAGCGTTACAGCTGCACCGTGGCCATAACACTTGTACTGACCTTCGCGCTCTATGTGATGATGTGTCAGCTGATGATCCTGCCAAGCCTCTTCTCAAGTACTGTGGAGCAAACTGAGATGGTGCGGAACCAGAATAATACTTGTAGCGACTCTTGCGAGTGAGTTCTAAAGGCTTAATGCAGACACATGATTTGCTTGTAGGTGCTGGGTGATGGGTGCTGCATATTAAAATTCCTAGGAGAAAATTATGTATTATCAATTGCAGTCTGTGGAGCCAGAATAGTAAATCGTAAAAATAAAAGGTTTATGAAAGTTATTACTTTCAAAGCTAATAATACAGTACTTACGCTTAGAATATATGTAATTGCCCATATAAAATGGAGAACACAAGAAATTAGGCAGTGAAAATGCAGATTAAGTTGCAGACAAAATCCAAAACGCTGTGACCCTGTTCTAGGTGTGGGTTATCACTTTCATAGACCAGAAGATGCTGGCCTTGGCCATACCACGGGGTTGATCTTGGCCATCTGACAGTGACACATTCTCCTAATTAAAGTGCTTTGGAAGGTGGTTAGTTTATAAAGCTTAATGGTGGGGAAAAAGTGAGCTGGACATTGTCCTGAAGTAATTTGCTTTTGTTGTACTGCAAGTGGATTCCACCGTAAGTATTTTTTACTGTGTTGGCACAAAGTGATTACAGCAAACTTGCAGCAGTTCAGAAAATGAATAAAAAAATAAATATATATATGTTTGATGGCATGTGTACCTGCATATACACATGCTTTGCATAAGTCCGCCATCTAGTGTTTGGCTCGGAGTGTTACAAGTTGTTTTTCTTCGAAGAAGCTTTTTCGAGTCACGAGATCGAGTGACTCCTCCTTTCGGTGATAGTGCGTGTGGTCATCGAGTCCTT
Organism: Pleurodeles waltl; assembly: GCF_031143425.1. NCBI lineage: Eukaryota > Metazoa > Chordata > Amphibia > Caudata > Salamandridae > Pleurodeles > Pleurodeles waltl. Next base: position 423,444,907 of record NC_090448.1, read on the forward strand.
TGTTAGATTGTTTTCTTTCTGCCGTCTGGTTCGGACGTGTTCCCACTTGCTTCGGTAGATCTCTGTTCGGTTCTATCTGAACTTCTCTATCTTTCCTTTAAACATCAGTATCGTTTTCGAATGCGTATTCCATACTACACTCGATCCGATTGTAGCATCGAGATCGATTAAACACCCTTTCGGGCATCCGTGCCCTTCCTGGGCCTTCTCGGTCACAAGCTCATGGATCGGACTCTGTTTCAGTTCTGCCCTCGGTGCCACGCCAAGTTCCCCCACCGACCAACACTCGGTGTGTAACCTTTGCCTCTCTCCGGATCACAAGGAAGAAACCTGCGAGGCGTGCCGATCCTTTTGCTCTAAGAAGACTCTGCGAGATCAAAAAGCGAGTCAGCTAGAGATAGCATCGAAGTCGACTGAACACTCAACATTTTTGGTGAGGAACAGGTACTGACTGCAGTTTCCATCGAAGACTCTGATTCGGACCATGACTCAGATGGCAACAGCCAAGTTATTCCTGCGGCGCAGTAAATGAGCACTCCAGCCCCTTCCCATCATCAAAAACATTCCAAAAAGTCAACACAAATGGTCTTGGGTCCACCACTGCTTGCCGGCCATGGTCGGACCAGAAAGTTACATCTCGACGAACCAGCCCACAGGTTCGGTGTCGAAGAAGACCAAAATGCATTCGACCGAACAGACTGCCACGCCTGTTTTGGGATCGAGTCGCAAAGTGGAAGATTCCACATTGGAACCAAAACATTTGTATACCACCTTGGAGCCGGAGCATCCAAACTCCTCTTCGGAGCTGAAAAAATCTCCCATCTGTTTCAGAGCCCACATTTTTCGGCCCGAATAAAGCAGTCAGTCACCAACCTTTCGGAGCACACAACTGAAGAAAGTAAACATGTTCCATCTGCAGAGGAGTCAACAGACATTACTCCCATTTTTGAAGTGATAGACCATAAACAAGGGAAAATCCAAATCCAAATCCAAACAGATACTGGGAATGTTATTACCTCTCCTCCTATAACTAAGAGGAAACTGTTGTTCCTAGAATGTTTGGAAGCTTTGCCTTCACCTGCAAAAATATTTAAACACCGGGAAAAACCAAAGGCAGTACATCAGCCTTCTCCACTGCATTCTCCACTTCTCCACCACCTTCACCTACACAGTATTCTGTGCAATCTCCTGTCCCTTCACATGGGGGTTTTTATGGGTGACAGTAGTTATACTGTAGACCCATGGGATGTGTATGATCCAGGCCCTATCCCATCTAATGACCCTGATCTATATCCCACTAGGCCACCTCCAACTGAAGACACCACTGCCTATAATCAGGTTATTGCTAGAGCAGCCATATACCACAATGAACCCATAGAGGATGACTTTATATTCAACACACTATCCTCTACACATAGACAGTTCCGATGTTTGTCACTGCTACCAGGCATGCTAAAACGTGCTGATGAAATTTTTAGAGAACCAGCAAAAGCTAAGATACTCACACCAATGGTGGACAAAACTTATAAAGCTGCATCATCAGATCCACTCTTTATAACTCAACAAATGCCACCTGATTCCATTGTTGTCAGTGCAGCAAGAAAGAGGGCAAATAGCCAATCCACCAGGGATGCTCCTACCCCGATAAAGAAAGCCGCAAATTCTATGCAGCAAGCAAAAGAGTGGCAACTCAAGCTGCAAATCAGTGGAGTATTGCCAACTCTCAAGCTCTTTTAGCCAGTTATGACAGGACCCATTGGGATGAGATGCAAGAGTTCCTCCAATATCTCCCACCAGAACACCTAAAAAGGGAACAGCAGGTAGTTGCAGACAGACAGGCTATCTCCAACAACCAAATTAGATCCACCCTAGGTACATCAGACACCACAGCTAGGGGTATAAATATTAGTGTCATGATCTGGAGACATGCTTAATTGCTGTCCTCAGGATTTAAACCTGATACAACAAGTGGTTCTTAATAAGCTGTTTACCAAACAGCAGAAATTTGGACCAGAGATGGATACCACCATTGAAAATTTAAAAAAGGACTCCGACACAGCAAAGGCTGTGGGTGCCCTTTACGCAACACAAGTTTGGGGTACTTTTCGCAGGCCCCAATTCAGAGGTTGTTTTAAACCACAAACATCAGAGGCGTCTACGTCCCAACAAAAGCAGGGACAAAGTATTACTTGAGTGGGTCTTTCAGAGGATCCTATAGAGGACACAACTTTAGAAGTAGGGGGAAATCCACTGCCACAAGATGCACCTCCACCTCATCAAAGCAGTGACTTTCTCTGCATCCCCACACAGCACCCATCTCCTGTGGGAGGAAGACTGCAACATTTCTACCATCAGTGGCACACCATTACATCAGATCAGTTGGTACTGTCAATTATCCACAATAGTTAATTCCTAGAGCTCATCTTCACTCCACCAAATATTCCCCCTCGTTCACATAGGTTTACTCCAAAACACCTCGTTCTTCTAAAACAAGAGGTACAGTCACTTCTACTCAAAGGTGCAAGAAGTACCTATAACTCAACAAGGGACAGGAATATATTCTCTATACTTCCTCATACCAAAAAAGGATGGCACTCTCAGCGCAATCCTTGATCTTGGACCTTTCAATCAATACATTCTCTCAGAGCATTTCCACACGGTCACTCTTCAGGATGTCATTCCTTTGCTACAAAAACAAGACTACATGACAGCATTAGATCTAAAAGATGCTTACTTCCATATTCCTATACATCCAGCACACCGCAAATTCTTAAGGTTTGTGATAGCAGGCAAACACTACCAATTCAAAGTGCTACCCTTTGGAGTAACAGCACCATGGGTATTTACCAAATGCCTAGCAGTGGTTGCAGCATACCTCAGAAGACAGTATATACATTACTTTCCCTATCTCGACGACTGGCTCATAAAAGGCAGCTCCATTCAGACCTGTCAACAACACACACATTACTCAATCGATACCCTACACAGGCTAGGGTTCACAGTCAGTTACCAGAAATCTCGCCTTCAACCAGCGCAAAAACAGCCGTATCTGGGAGCAATTCTGAACACTCATTCAGCATTTGCCTACCCAAAACTACAAAGAATTCAAGCGTTCCATAATCAAACTTACACATTAAGATTTGTAATGAAACTATTGGGAATGATGGCATAGTGTATATCAATGGTGCCCAATGCACGTCTAAACATGAGACCCCCTACAACAGTGTCTTTCACTACAATGGTCTCAGGCACAGGGTCAGCTTCACAATCTAGTAAACTTACAACTCTCTGCAATGGTGGAATCACACCAACTTATCAAAAGGGCAGCCATTTCTGTTCCCTGTGCCACAGACCATAATCACCACAGATGCATCAATGACAGGTTGGGGAGCCCATCTCAACGATCTTACTATACAGGGAGAATGGGATGCAATCCAGCAGACTTATCACATAAACCACTTGGAATTGCTAGCAGTGTTCTTAGCAATCAAAGCATTCCAGCCACAGATCATACACAAGACAGTGTTAATAAGGACAGACAACATGGCAACAATGTATTATCTGCAAAAGCAGGGGAGGACCCATTCATCCCAATTGTCCCTTCTAGCACAAACAATTTGGAAGTCGTCAATTCACAGTCGCATTCACCTACTAGCAGAGTATATTCCAGGGATACACAACCAACTAGCGGACCTCTTAAGCAGGACGCAGCAAAAAATATATGAATGGGAGATTCACCCACAAGTAATTCAACAGTACTTTCACATGTGGGGAACGCCAAACATAGACCTTTTCGCAACAAGCGAAAACGCAAAAAGAATGCCCACACTTCGCATCCAGGTACACACACCCTCGATCCAAGGCAATGTTTTATGGATCAATTGGTCAGGGATATTTGCTTACGCTTTTCCCCCCTCTCCCACTACTTCCATTTCTGGTCAACAAGATCCGTCACACATCCCTCACTATGATACTCACAGCTCCCACGTGGGCACGTCAACACTGGTACACAACACTAGTGGGTCTATCTGTAGTACCACATCACAAACTCCCAGACAGACCAGACCTATTGACTCAAAACAAAGGTTGGATCGGGCATCCCAATCCCAGTATGCTCAACCTGGCGATTTGGCTCCTGAGTTCATAGAGTTTGGATATCTACAGCTTCCATCTGAATGTATGGACATCCTAAAGAAAGCATGTAAACATACAACAAGCAGTGCTATGCTGCTAAATGGAAACGTTTTGTATATTACTGCCAACCAAAAAACATTGACCCACTTAAAGGCATCAGTACAGAATATTGTATGTTATTTGATTTGCTTACTAAAAATAAGCCCTGCATATTAATCTATTAAAATTAATTTAACAGCAATATCAGCCTACCTCCAAAACAGACAGCATACTTCTCTATTTAGAATTCCTGTCATAAATGCTTTTTTGGAAGGCCTTAAAAGAGTTATTCCCCCTAGAGCTCCATTAGCTCCTGTCTGGAATCTTAACATTGTGCTCACAAGGATTATGGGTCCACCATTTGAACCCATGCATTTTTGTGCTCTCCAGTTCCTCTCATGGAAAGTTGCTTTCCTAGTAGCAATTACTTCCTTGAAAAGAGTTAGCGAAACTGAAGCATTCACTTTAGAAGAACCTTTCTTGCAAATTCACAAACACAAAATAGTACTTATGACAAACACAGAATTCCTACCCAAAGTGCTTTCGCCATTTCACGTCAATCAGTCAGTGGAATTGCCAGTCTTCTTACCACTGCCAGATTCAGTTGCTGAAAGAGCTCTCCATTTTCTTGATCTTAAAAGAGCTCTCATGTACTATATAGACAGAACAAATGATTTCAGAAAAACTCAACAACTTTTTGTTGCTTTTCAACAGCCTCATAAGGGTAATCCTATTTCAAAACAAGGATTGGCCAGATGGATAGTAAAGTGGATTCAAACTTGCTATCTCAAAGCTAAAAGACAACTATTAGTGACTTCCAAAGCACATCCTACTAGAAAGTAAGCAGCTTCAATAGGGTTCTTAGGAAATATACCTATGGCAGACATATGCAAGGCAGCCACATGGTCTACACCACACAGGTTTACTGAACACTACTGTGTGGATGTGCTCTCTCGCCAAAAAGCAAATGTTGGTCAACCAGTGCTTAGAACACTATTTCACACTACTCCAACTCTTATAGGCTAGCCACTGCTTATTTTAGGAGGGGACTGCTTTTCAGTCTATGCAAAGCATGTGTATCTGCAGCTACACATGACATAGAACAGAAAATGTCACTTACCCGGTGTACATCTGTTCGTGGCATGTAGTGCTGCAGATTCACATGCACCCGCCCTCCTCGCCGGAGGCCTGTAGCTGTTGTAGTATTTTCTTTATGTAAATATGTGTTCGATGGCATCTGTCGCTGTAGATACACATGTTCTGCATAGCTCGCCATCTGGTGTTGGGTCGGAGTGTTACAAGTTGTTTTTCTTCGAAGAAGTCTTTCGAGTCACGGGACCGAGTGACTCCTCCTTCTGTCTCCATTGCGCATGGGCGTCGACTCCATCTTCGATTGTTTTTTTTCCGCCATCGGGTTCGGACGTGTTCCTGTCGCTCCGAGTTTCGGAACGGAAAGTTAGTAAATATCGGAAGATTTTCGTCGGTATTGTTGCGTTCGGGATCGGCGTAGTTAGATTCAACTCCGCATCGAAGGTCGACGCGCTCCGGTGCCCTTCGGGGTAGCTTTCGATCCCCCGTCGGTACCTGGTCGGCCCGACCGCGTGTAGAACGACGCCGATGGAACGGACCCCGTTCTGTTTTTGTCCCAAATGCCACAACAAATTCCCGTATACAGACCAACATTTGGTCTGTAACCTGTGCCTGTCACCTGAGCACAGTGAAGAGACTTGCGAGGCCTGTCGCGCGTTCCGGTCCCGAAAGACACTCCGTGACCGTCGAGCCAGGAGACTTCAGATGGCGTCCACGCCGACAGCGCACCGAGAGTTCGAGGAACAAGGGGAAGAAGAAACCTTTTCGATCCACGAATCGGACTCCGAGGAATTCGACGATCAAAGAACCGTGAGTAAGACGTCGAAAACAACACATAAGAAAAGTGACAAGGCCCAGGGGACGCCACTGCCACCAGGCCATGGCTCCACCCATAAATTCGGTGACCGACCATCGGCACCGAAAAAGGCCCAAACAGTGCCGAGATCGTCCGACTCCGGTCGAGACACCGGCACGCAGCCTTCTCGGGATCGAGGAAGTGCTGGAGAAAAGCAACGACACCGAGATAGCGGTGTGGAAACGGCTCGACGCCGAGACAGCGGCACCGACGAAGATCGACGCCGAGAGGTTTCGACTCCAAAAAAGAAAAAAGCCACCTCGGAGCCGAAAAAACATACAGACAGGGTTTCGGTGCCGAAACAACCCGTAACCGACCCAGGTCCAGGCTCTTAGACAGAGGAGCAATCACTGTCCTCTCAGATGCGAAAGCATAGGTTTGAGGAAGAGCTGCAATCCACCGCAGTGGACCATACGCAAAAACGTATTTTCATACAGCAGGGAACAGGAAAAATAAGCACCCTTCCCCCTGTTAGGAGAAAAAGGAGACTGGAGTTTCAAACAGACCAGGCGCCACAAACCAAGATGGTGAAAAAGGTGACTCCGCCACCCTCTCCTCCACCTGTAATTAACGTCTCACCAGCACAAACCCCGTCACATTCCCCGGCTCACACCACCATGAGCCAAGGTGACCAGGATCAAGACGCTTGGGACTTATATGACGCCCCAGTGTCGGACAACAGTCCGGAGGCATATCCAACAAAGCCCTCACCACCAGAAGACAGCACAGCATATTCTCAAGTGGTGGCTAGAGCGGCACAATTCCACAACGTGAACCTCCACTCAGAACAAGTTGAGGATGACTTTTTATTCAACACCCTCTCCTCCACCCACAGCTCCTACCAAAGCCTGCCTATGCTGCCAGGTATGCTTCGGCACGCAAAGGAAATCTTCAAGGAGCCGGTCAAAAGTAGGGCAATAACGCCAAGGGTGGAAAAGAAATATAAGGCACCTCCTACAGACCCTGTTTTCATCACCACACAGCTGCCACCTGTTTCCGTCGTAGTAGGAGCAGCTCGAAAAAGAGCCAACTCCCACACATCTGGGGATGCACCACCCCCAGATAAAGAGAGCCGCAAGTTCGATGCAGCTGGGAAAAGAGTCGCAGTACAAGCTGCAAACCAGTGGCGCATCGCTAACTCTCAAGCACTACTTGCGCGCTATGACAGAGCCCATTGGGATGAGATGCAACACCTCATCGAGCATCTACCCAAGGAACTACAAAAGAGGGCAAAGCAGGTGGTCGAGGAAGGACAGAACATATCAAATAACCAGATACGATCCTCTATGGACGCAGCAGACACAGCTGCAAGAACAATTAATACATCTGTGACCATTAGAAGGCACGCATGGCTAAGAACGTCTGGGTTCAAACCAGAGATACAGCAGGCAGTGCTCAATATGCCATTCAACGAAAAACAACTGTTCGGACCAGAAGTGGACACGGCAATCGAAAAACTAAAAAAAGACACTGACACTGCTAAAGCCATGGGCGCACTCTACTCCCCGCAGAGCAGAGGAACCTACAGCACCTTCCGCAAGACACCCTTTCGAGGGGGGTTTCGGGTCAGGCCACACAAGCCAGCACCTCGCAGGCAACACCGTCCAGCTACCAGGGACAGTACAGGGGAGGCTTTCGGGGTCAATACAGAGGAGGGCAATTCCCTAGGAATAGAGGAAAATTTCAAAGCCCCAAAACCCCTACAACCAAGCAGTGACTCAGATGTCACTCACCCCCTCCACACAACACCAGTGGGGGGAAGAATAGGTCATTATTACAAAGCATGGGAGGAAATAACTACAGACACTTGGGTCTTAGCAATTATCCAACATGGTTATTGCATAGAATTCCTAAAATTCCCTCCAAACATACCACCAAAAGCACAGAATTTATCAAAACAACATTCTGAACTTCTGGAAATAGAAGTTCAAGCACTATTGCAAAAGAATGCAATCGAATTAGTACCAAACACACAAACAAACACAGGAGTCTATTCACTGTACTTCTTAATACCAAAAAAGGACAAAACACTGAGACCAATCCTAGACCTCAGAATACTGAACACCTACATCAAATCAGACCACTTTCACATGGTCACGCTACAAGAAGTGTTACCATTGCTAAAACTACAGGACTACATGACAACCCTAGACCTCAAAGACGCGTATTTCCATATACCAATACATCCATCGCACAGGAAATACCTAAGGTTCGTATTCAAAGGAATACATTACCAATTCAAGGTATTGCCTTTTGGTTTAACAACTGCACCAAGAGTCTTTACCAAATGTCTAGCAGTAGTGGCTGCACACATCAGAAGGCAGCAAATACATGTATTCCCGTATCTAGACGACTGGCTAATCAAAACCAATTCACTAACAAAGTGCTTACACCACACAAATCAAATCATACAAACCCTCTACAAACTAGGTTTCACCGTCAACTTTGCAAAATCCAACATTTTGCCGTGGAAGGTACAACAATACCTGGGAGCCATAATAGACACAACAAAAGGAGTGGCCACTCCAAGTCCACAAAGAATTCAAAATTTCAACAAGATCATACAACGCATGTATCCAACACAAACAATACAAGCAAAGATGATATTACAACTCCTAGGCATGATGTCCTCATGCATAGCCATTGTCCCGAACGCAAGACTGCACATGAGGCCCTTGCAACAGTGCCTAGCATCACAATGGTCACAAGCACAGGGTCACCTTCTAGATCTGGTGTTGATAGACCGCCAAACTTACCTCTCGCTTCTATGGTGGAACAGTATAAATTTAAACAAAGGGCGGCCTTTCCAAGACCCAGTGCCACAATATGTAATAACAACAGATGCTTCCATGACAGGGTGGGGAGCACACCTCGATCAACACAGCATACAAGGACAATGGAACGTACATCAAACAAAACTGCATATAAATCACCTAGAACTGCTAGCAGTTTTTCAAGCATTAAGGGCTTTCCAATCACTTATAACTCACAAATACATTCTTGTCAAAACAGACAACATAACAACAATGTATTATCTAAACAAACAAGGGGGGACACACTCAACGCAGTTGAGCCTGCTGGCACAAAAGATATGGCGATGGGCAATTCACAACCACATTCGCCTAATAGCACAGTTTATTCCAGGGATCCAGAATCAACTTGCAGACAATCTCTCTCGAGATCACCAACAGGTCCACGAATGGGAAATTCACCCCCAAATTCTAAACACTTACTTCAGACTCTGGGGAACACCTCAAATAGACTTGTTTGCAACAAAAGAGAACACAAAATGCCAAAACTTCGCATCCAGATACCCACACAGGCAGTCCCAAGGCAATGCCCTATGGATGAACTGGTCAGGGATATTTGCCTACGCTTTTCCTCCTCTCCCTCTCCTTCCTTACCTGGTAAACAAATTGAGTCAAAACAAACTCAAACTCATATTAATAGCACCAACTTGGGCAAGGCAACCCTGGTACACAACACTGCTAGACCTATCAGTAGTACCCCACATCAAATTGCCCAACAGGCCGGATCTGTTAACACAACAGAACCAACAGATCAGACATCCAGATCCAGCATCGCTGAATCTAGCAATCTGGCTCCTGAAATCCTAGAATTCGGACACTTACCCAAGAATGTATGGAAGTCATAAAGCAAGCCAGAAGGCCGTCCACTAGGCACTGCTATGCAAGTAAATGGAAGAGGTTTGTTTGCTACTGCCATCATAATCAGATCCAACCTTTACACGCAACTCCAAAGGATGTAGTGGGTTACTTGCTTCACTTACAAAAATCTAACCTAGCCTTCTCTTCCATTAAAATACACCTTGCAGCAATATCTGCATACCTGCAGACTACCTATTCAACTTCCCTATATAGGATACCAGTCATTAAAGCATTCATGGAAGGCCTTAAAAGAATTATACCACCAAGAACACCACCTGTTCCTTCATGGAACTTAAATGTTGTCTTAACAAGACTCATGGGTCCACCTTTTGAACCCATGCACTCTTGCGAAATACAGTTCCTAACCTGGAAGGTTGCATTTCTCATCGCCATTACATCTCTAAGAAGAGTAAGCGAAATTCAGGCGTTTACAATACAAGAACCTTTTATACAACTACATAAAAATAAAGTCGTCCTAAGGACTAATCCGAAATTTTTACCAAAGGTTATTTCACCGTTCCACCTAAATCAAACAGTGGAACTACCAGTGTTCTTCCCACAGCCAGATTCCGTAGCTGAGAGGGCACTACATACCTTAGATGTCAAAAGAGCATTAATGTACTACATTGACAGAACGAAGAACATCAGAAAGACTAAACAACTATTTATTGCATTCCAAAAACCTCATGCAGGAAACCCAATATCAAAACAAGGTATAGCCAGATGGATAGTTAAATGCATCCAAATCTGCTACCTTAAAGCAAAACGACAACTGCCCATTACACCAAGGGCACACTCAACCAGAAAAAAAGGTGCTACCATGGCCTTTCTAGGGAACATCCCAATGCAAGAAATATGTAAGGCAGCCACATGGTCTACGCCACACACGTTCACCAAGCACTACTGTGTAGACGTGCTATCCGCACAGCAAGCCACAGTAGGTCAAGCCGTGTTAAGAACATTATTTCAAACCACTTCCATTCCTACAGGCTGAGACACCGCTTTTGGGGAGATAACTGCTTACTAGTCTATGCAGAACATGTGTATCTACAGCGACAGATGCCATCGAACTGAAAATGTCACTTACCCAGTGTACATCTGTTCGTGGCATCAGTCGCTGGAGATTCACATGTGCCCACCCGCCTCCCCGGTAGCCTGTAGCAGTTCGGAAGTTAGCTTCAACTTTGTACATTTGTATATATTATTTCCACCTTAAATAGGTACATACTTAGTCACTCCATTGCATGGGCACTATTACTACAACACAACTCCTACCTCACCCTCTGCGGGGAAAACAATCGAAGATGGAGTCGACGCCCATGCGCAATGGAGACAGAAGGAGGAGTCACTCGGTCCCGTGACTCGAAAGACTTCTTCGAAGAAAAACAACTTGTAACACTCCGACCCAACACCAGATGGCGAGCTATGCAGAACATGTGAATCTCCAGCGACTGATGCCACGAACAGATGTACACTGGGTAAGTGACATTTTCATTCTTCACTCTCCTGCGGGGAAAACAGTGTAACAAAGGACTCAATGCCCATGCACACTATCACCGAGAGGCGGAGACACTCGATCTCATGATTCGAAAAAGAAAAACAACTTGTAACACTCCAAGCCCAACACTAGATGGCAAAGCATGTGAATCTGCAGCACGATATGCCACAAACAGATGTACACTAGGTAAGTGACATTTTATATATATATATATATATATATATATATATATATATATATTTATATATATATATATATATATATATATGTTCGATGGCATGTGTAGCTGCAGATACACATGCTGTGCACATCCCGCCATCTAGTGTTGGGCTCGGAGTGTTACAAGTTGTTTTTCTTCTAAGAAGTCTTTTCGAGTCACGAGATCGAGGGACTCCTCCCATTTGGGCTCCATTTCGCATGGGCGTCGACTCCATCTTAGATTGTTTTTTTTTTACGCGATCGGGTTCGGACGTGTTCCTTTTCGCTCCGGGTTTCGGGTCGGAAAGTTAGCTAGAATCTCGGAAAAATCGTCGGTATTGTTTGCGTTCGGTATCGCGTTAGTTATAACAGATCGACACCGACTTTGGAAGAGCTCCGGTGGCCCTTTGGGTTTTTTTTGATCCCCCGTCCGGGCCTGGTTGGCCCGGCCACGTGTCTCTTCAAGGCTGATGGAACGGACCCCATTCCGCTTCTGCCCAAAATGCCATAACAAGTATCCATATACAGATCAGCATCTGGTCTGTAACTTGTGTTTTGTCGCCAGAACACAAGGAAGATACTTGTGAAGCCTGTCGAGCGTTTCGGTCCAGGAAGACACTAAGAGACCGAAGAGCAAGAAGACTGCAGATGGCGTCTGCGCCGACAGGACAAGGGCGTTTCGAGGAGGAAGAAGCAACCTTCTCCATCCAGGAATCTGAGTCGGACGAGCTCGATCCCGAAGAAACGCTGAAAACTGTGAGAAAGACGTCGAAACATAAAACTCACGAGAAGACCACAAAAGCCCAGGGGACGCCACTGCCAACAGGCCATGGCTTAACCCGAAAAATAGGTGACCGAACATCGGCACCTAAAAAGGGCACGCTGGTGTCGAAGTCATCCGACTCCGGTCGAGATACCGCCACACAGCAATCTCGGGCCCGAGATAGCGGCTCTGAGCAAGTTCGGCACCGAGACAGCAGCACCGAAATAAGTCGGCACCGAGAGACGACGCCGAAAATAAAAAAAGGTTTAATCGGAACCGAAAAAAGTAGCCGAAAAAGTTTCTCTACCGAAACATCCGGCCTCGGAACCGAAATCAAGTTCCTACACAGAGGAACAAGGACTGTCCTCACAAATGAAAATACATAGATTTGGACAGGAAATTGGAGACAATGGAGCCAGACTACACCCAAAGAAGGCTCCACATCCAAAAAGAAACGGGGAAGATCAGCACTCTCCCTCCTATTAGAGTGAAACGCAAACTTGTCTTCCAGGAGAAAGACAAGCAGCCACAGGCAAAGGTGGCTAAACAAGTAAGCCCGCCACCATCTCCACAACGCTCGCCGCAACCATCACCGGTAGCCACTCCACCTATGATGCAATCCCTGACTCATACAGGGATGAGTCAAGATGACCCAGACGCGTGGGATCTTTATGATGCGCCAGTGTCAGATAATAGCCCTGACTGTTATCCAGCTAGGCCGTCACCACCAGAAGATAGTACAGCCTACGCACAGGTGGTGTCGAGGGCAGCGGCATTTCATAATGTCAGCCTGCATGCAGAGCCCATTGAAGGCGACTTTCTATTTAATACAGTGTCGTCCACACACAGCCAGTACCAGAGTCTCCCCATGCTACCTGGAATGCTAAAACACTCCAAACAAGTGTTTGAGGAGCCTGTAAAAGGAAGGGCCATTACTCCAAGAGTGGAGAAAAAATATAAACCGCCACCAACAGACCCCGTGTACATCACACAACAGCTAACACCGGACTCAGTTGTAGTAGGGGCAGCTCACAAGAGAGCGAACTCACATACTTCAGAGGATGCACCACCTCCAGATAAAGAAAGTCGAAAATTAGACGCAGCAGGGAAAAGGGTGGCGGCACAGGCAGCAAACCAGTGGCATATTGCAAACTCACAAGCTTTGTTGGCCAGATACGATAGGGCTAATTGGGACGAAATGCAACACTTTATAGAACATTTGCCCAAGGAGTTCCAGAAGAGAGCACAGCAAGTAGTAGAAGAAGGACAGAGTATCTCCAACAATCAGATACGGTCAGCAATGGATGCAGCAGACACAGCTGCTAGAACTGTCAACACAGCAGTGACAATAAGGAGACATGCATGGCTGCGTACATCAGGATTTAAACCAGAAATACAGCAAGCTGTGCTGAATATGCCATTTAACGGACAGCAGTTGTTTGGGCCGGAGGTGGACACTGCTATCGAAAAACTTAAGAAAGACACTGATACGGCCAAAGCCATGGGCGCACTCTACTCCCCACAGAGCAGAGGCACATTTCGAAAAACACAGTTTCGAGGGGGGTTTCGAGGGCAAAGCACAGAACCCACAACCTCACAAACAAGGCCCACTTATCAGAGCCAATATCAGCGGGGAAGTTTTCGGGGACAATATAGAGGGGGAGAGTTCCAAAAAAGTAGAGGAGAGTTCCAAAGTCCCAAAACTCCACAAAACAAACAGTGACTTACACGTCACAAATCCCCAACATGTAACACCTGTGGGGGGGAGACTAACCAAGTTCTACAAACAATGGGAGGAAATAACAACAGATACTTGGGTATTAGCAATTATCCAGCATGGTTATTGCATAGAATTTCTCAATTTCCCTCCAAATGTCCCACTGAAAACACACAATATGTCAAAACAACACATAGTCCTTCTACAACTGGAAGTACAAGCGTTGTTACAAAATGAAGCAATAGAATTAGTACCAGTTCATCAGAAAGGAATAGGAGTTTACTCTCTGTACTTTCTCATACCCAAAAAGGTCAAAACTCTAAGACCTATATTAGATCTCAGAACGTTAAACCCCTTCATCAAATCAGATCACTTTCACATGGTGACATTACAGGACGTAATCTCATTGCTCAAACAGCAAGACTACATGACCAGACCTAAAGGATGCATACTTCCATATACCAATACATCCTTCACACAGAAAGTACCTAAGGTTTGTATTCCAAGGGGTACATTACCAATTCAAGGTGTTGCCATTTGGGATAACAACTGCGCCAAGAGTTTTTACAAAATGCCTGGCAGTGGTAGCTGCGCATATCAGAAGACAGCAAATACACGTGTTCCCATACCTAGACGATTGGCTAATCAAAACCAACATGCAAAAAAGGTGTTCACAACACACAAAGTATGTTATCGAGACACTCCACAAACTAGGTTTCTCAATCAACTACACAAAGTCGCACATTCAGCCGTGCCAAACACAGCAATATGTAGGGGCGACAATCGACACAACAAAAGGGGTTGCCACTCCAAGTCCACAAAGGGTACAAGCTTTTCACAAGGTAATACAGGTCATGTATCCAGAACAAAGAATACAGGTCAAGATGGTAATGAAACTACTAGGCATGATGTCATCATGCATAGCCATTGTCCCAAACGCCAAATTGTACATGCGGCCCTTACAACAGTGCCTAGCATCACAATGGTCACAGGCACAGGGTCAACTTCTAGATCTAGTGTTGATAGACCGCCAAACATACAACTCGCTTCTATGGTGGAGCAACATAAACTTAAACCAAGGGCGGCCTTTCCAAGACCCAGTGCCTCAATACGTAATAACTACGGATGCCTCCATGATAGGATGGGGAGCTCATCTCAATCAACACAGCATCCAGGGACAATGGGACACTCAGCAAAGACAACTTCACATAAATCACTTAGAACTACTGGCAGTATTTCTAGCGCTAAAAGCATTTCAACCCATAATAAACCAAAAACACATCCTTGTCAAAACAGACAACATGACAACGATGTATTATCTCAACAAACAAGGAGGAACACACTCAACTCAGTTGTGTCTTCTAGCACAAAAAATATGGTATTGGGCGATTCACAACCACATTCGCCTAATAGCACAGTTTATTCCAGGGATTCAGAATCAGTTAGCAGACAATCTTTCTCTGGATCATCAACAGATCCACGAATGGGAGATTCACCCCGAAATACTAAACACTTACTTCCAAAGATGGGGAACACCACAAATAGACCTATTTGCAACAAAAGAAAACGCCAAATGCCAAAACTTCGCATCCAGATACCCACAAGATCAGTCTCAGGGCAATGCGTTATGGATGAGTTGGTCAGGGATATTTGCATACGCTTTTCCCCCTCTCCCACTCCTTCCATATCTAGTAAACAAATTGAGTCAAAACAAACTCAAACTCATACTAATAGCACCAACTTGGTACACAACACTACTAGACCTCTTGGTAGTGCCTCATGTCAAACTACCAAACAAGCCAGATCTGTTAACTCAACACAAACAACAGATCAGACACCCAAATCCAGCATCGCTGAATCTAGCAATTTGGCTCCTACAATCTTAGAATTCGGACACTTAGACCTTACACAGGAATGTATGGAGGTCATAAAACAAGCTAGGTAACCAACCACTAGACTTTGCTATGCAAATAAGTGGAAAAGATTTGTTTATTATTGCCACAATAATCAAATCCAGCCATTACACGCATCTGCTAAAGACATTGTAAGCTACTTACTACATTTGCAAAAGTCAAAGCTAGCTTTTTCATCCATTAAAGTACATCTTACCGCAGTTTCAGCTTATCTGCAAATTAAACACTCAACTTCATTATTTAGAGTACCAGTCATTAAAGCATTTATGGAAGGCCTAAAGAGAATTATACCACCAAGAACACCACCAGTTCCTTCATGGAACCTCAACATTGTCTTAACTCGCCTCATGGGTCCACCCTTCGAACCTATGCACTCATGTGAAATGCAATACTTAACATGGAAGGTTGCATTCCTAATTGTTATCACATCTCTTAGAAGAGTAAGTGAGATACAAGCATTTACCATACAAGAACCATTTATTCAGATACACAGGCATAAAGTAGTCTTACGAACAAATCCTAAATTCTTACCAAAAGTCATATCACCGTTCCACTTGAACCAAACAGTAGAACTACCAGTGTTCTTTCCACAGCCAGATTCTGTAGCTGAAAGAGCACTACATACATTAGACATCAAGAGCGTTAATGTACTACATTGACAGAACAAAACTATTTCGAAAAACAAAACAATTATTTATTGCTTTCCAAAAACCTCATACAGGAAATCCAATTTCTAAACAAGGCATTGCTAGATGGATAGTTAAGTGCATTCAAACCTGTTATCTTAAAGCAAAAAGAGAACTGCCTATTACACCAAAGGCACACTCAACTAGAAAGAGAGGTGCTACCATGGCCTTTCTAGGAAATATTCCAATGACAGAAATATGTAAGGCAGCTACATGGTCTACGCCTCATACATTTACCAAACACTACTGTGTGGATGTGTTAACGGCACAACAAGCCACAGTAGGTCAAGCAGTACTACGAACATTGTTTCAAACAACTTCAACTCCTACAGGCTGAACCACAGCTTTTGGGGAGATACACATGCTGTGCATAGACTAGTAAGCAGTTATCTGCAGCTACACATGCCATCGAACGGAAAATGTCACTTACCCAGTGTACATCTGTTCGTGGCATTAGTCGCTGCAGATTCACATGCGCCCACCCGCCTCCCCGGGAGCCTGTAGCCGTTTAGAAGTTGATCTTGAACACTTGTAAATTTGTAAATATATAACTTGAAACTACATTATGTACATACGTATTCACTCCATTGCATGGGCACTATTACTATAATACACAACTCCTACCTCACCCTCTGCGGGGAAAACAATCTAAGATGGAGTCGACGCCCATGCGCAATGGAGCCGAAATGGGAGGAGTCCCTTGATCTCGTGACTAGAAAAGACTTCTTCGAAGAAAAACAACTTGTAACACTCCGAGCCCAACACTAGATGGCGGGATGTGCACAGCATGTGAATCTGCAGCGACTAATGCCACGAACAGATGTACACTGGGTAAGTGACATTTTCCATATATATATATATATATATATATAGCTATCCACCTCTATCACACCATTCATAAGTACCCTGGGACTGCTGACAAGCTTGTGTGTACGTCCACCCGTGCCAAAAGGAGAGAAACCCTCTTCCAAATTATAGATCTTCCACGAAAAAAGAAAATATGTTGCAAGACAAAGAGGTAATGAACTCTTGATGATTCAGAACTGTTCTTTTAAGTTTAATTCAATACAAATATTAAAAAGCAGGTAAAGCTCAAAAGTTTCTTTGGCTATCTAAGTACACGTGAAATGCTTCAAATATAACATTCGGGAGCAGGTATATGCCTGAAAAACGACCACATAGAAAAAGAGCGAGTCAAGTAGCCTTGTATTTTGTGGTCGGACAAGAAGAGATTTATTAGAACTAAAGACATTCCTGTTCCCTAAAATATGATGTAGCAGTTATTAGATGCACAGGTTATGTTGCAGGTTATTAGATGTACCAGTGTGGATAGAAGCAAATTACAACCCTCTATCTTACACTATTTGTGCATAGCAGGCACACCTCCAAATCTCATTAGCAAAATCAAACATACCTGTGTTAGGCTACTGATTTGGTGGTGCAAGAAAAAGTAAAAGACAAACTAGTAGGACGACTGATGTACTTCCCTTTCTAGTCATTTTGGAAGTCTCTAGAGCACTGACAGCAAAACAGCAGCATCTCTGGACAGTGCTACCTATTCACAGAAGAATTTAGGAGTATGTAAATTAGTAATTGTCTTGTAAGTATTCTTAAATGCCTTAGAGAATTGGTCCCAAGCATCTAAAATGGGAACATTCAGAGAATATTAGTGCACATACAAAGGATTGTTCACAGAGACAGAGAGTATGGAGAAGAGTACTACTACTATACTACTTCCTGCACTCTGAAAAGCTTTGGTGAATATGCACGAACATTCTCATTTATTGTGCGTGTGGTGCAAGACAGAGCACTAGGGCAGGGTTTTCTGCCACAGTAACAGCCCTGAATGATCATAGAAGCTTCACCTTAAATTAACTCTTTCCAAGCTATGGATGACCAACTGACCACTTATTTACTTGTCTGTCTAGAAGTGCTTTGATGCCTTGTGAGGGGTATCTAAGTGCACTACAGATTCTGCAGTACAGTGGAATTCAGTGACTAATGATTTAAAGGGGTTTGCAGAGTTTAAATTGTGCTAAATACAAGCAGTTTATTTTTCAATTGAGTTGTATTATCCCTGTCCTATCAGGCACTGGCCTGTGCAGCCAATTCAGACATCTGCATCTAGCTTAATATATAGTGTGTGTATATATATATATATATATAATATAATGTGTGAGTGCAGCTGCTATGTCACATGAGTGATGGGTTCTATGAAGTGTAATAGAAAGAGTGTGTACAGCTGGTCAAATTGGTGACTGCAAACAACACCAATGTACCCCTGACTGTATTGATTTATGTGGGAAAACAGTTTGCTCATCACTACTTTTTTTTTTTTTTATTGAAGGTAAGTTGTGAGACCGATTAACAGCGTTTCGGCAGATAAACAATATATAATCAGTCAAATTAGTTCCACAGATCATAAGACAGTCAATGCAAACTGCACAGTCCTCTCCCTTTACAATCATTTAGCTATTGTTTGTCGAAGAGCCTATTGGGGCCGTCAGGATTGCACCCTGGCCTAATGAAATAGTAATTGCAAATGTTGCCCCTGTAGGTATTCAGGGTCCCCCAGATATTTAGCCATTTCCGGGGACAACCTCTTTCTTCTTAGACTACCCTCTCAGTTAACATTCACCAATCCATGTCCCACACCATTCACCTGCAGTGTCTGTTCTGCCCCCCATAAACGTGCAATGTTGAGTTTGGCCTAGAGTCCCCAAGATTTGCTTCATTTGGGTCATGTCCATCTCACTCCATATATTGGGGAGACACAATTTTGCAGTGGCAGCCATGGAGCCCCCTGTTAATTCACACATGAATGCAACCATCTCCTCCCAGAAGCCTCTGCAGCATGAAACAGTCCCATAGTGTGTGGTAAAACATGCCTGTTCAAACACATCTCTGGCAAGTGTCAGTAGTGGCTCTACCTATCTTCAGCAATGTTGTTTGTGGGTAGTAGGAACATTGCAGTATTTTTAATTGGACAATTTGGAAGCCTGTCCTGATAGCCACCTCTCTAGGGGATGCCAGGGCCTCCACCCACTCACCATCTTCTAACTTGCTCAGATCTCGGCCCAATTGTCCCTTGGGTGTTGCAGTGTGTCAGGTGTGTGGTTGAGTACTTTTTGTATGTCATTGAGGTTGATTTGTGCGTCAGGTGACCGTCAAGCAATCGATCCTCCAGGGGGAAGGTTTCAGGGACCTCCAATTCCTTCTGCAATACTGCTCTGAGTGTACGGCACACCTGTAAGTATCAATAAGCCTCTTTGGAGGCCAGGTGTTAGTCAGATTGCAATCCCACCCAAGGAATCACGCCCCCATGTGCCCAAAGATCTCCCATCTGGGAGAGATCTATCCGGTCCCTTTTGTTAAAACCCAGTTTTTATCCCAAGGTGCAGAGGACTGCGGGATCCCACAAGAGGGTAGTTTGTGTGATTTTACCCCACCATCCCAGGGCCTTCAAAGCTTTAAACCAGATGTTCACCACCGTATTGTGGGAATGAGGGAAGTATTCTGAAGAGTGCCTTATAGTACCCTGAGATATCGGATGGTTGCATGATGAATCTATCCATCTGCAGTGCCTGTTTCTCCAGGGGGAGGGGTACCCATTGGTTGATAGTGGGAAGTTGGGTGGCCCAGTATTATTTCCGGATGTCAAGGAGGGCTATTCTGCCATCATACCACCCCTTGGTAAATTTGTGTAGTGCAATTCTGGCTGGGCTTCCATTCCAGAGCAGTGACCTGAGTTCCTATTTATTGTTTTGAAATAGGAATCTTGTATCTAGTAGGTGTGTTTTGCAGAATATAAAGGAATATGGGTAGGGACATCATTTTAAAGAGGGCGGCCCCACCCGGGAGTGCTAGGGGCAGAGATCTCCAGTGACTATCGTCTTGTTGCAGCCTCCCAGTGTAGGCCACAGAACAGTGGGTATTGTCTAATCCATTTTGCTAGGGGCTCCATTATCAAGGCAAAGAGGGGTGGTGACAGGGCAACCCTGGTGATTGCCACCCAGAAGGGGGAGCACGCGTGACAGTTGTGTATTAGCCTTCACCTGTGCCAATGGGCCTGTGTAGAGCAAATGTACCCAGCTGATGAAGTGTGGACCAAATCCCAGTTTGGTAGGAACTCATACATATAGGGCCATTCCACTGTGTCATAAGCCTTTTTTTAATTGCAATGAGAGTACCATGGCATTCTCCAGGATGTTGCGGGACGGGCAGAGCACCCCGTGAAGATGCCCAAGGTTGAGAGTGGTACTTCTGCATGGCATAAAGCCCTATTGGTCTGGCTGGACCAAAGAAAAGATAGCGTTGTATAGGCGGTAAGCCAATACCTTCGCTAGGATTTTACCCTCAGTGTTTGGGAGAGATATAGGTCATTATGAACAACAATTGTCAGATGGCTTCCCTTTCCTGGGCATGACCACTATGGTGGAGATTCACTGATCGCTTGTCAATTAACTGATATGCCGACTGTAAGGAAATGCCTCCTTGGCATGGTTACCCCCTGAATTCTTGCCTTTGCTGATGCTAAGTTTTGATTTGAAAGTGTGATGAGGCCTGCTAACCAGGCCCCAGCACCAGTGTTTTTTCCCTAACCTGTACTTTTGTTTTCACAATTGGCACACCCTGGCATCCAGGTAAGTCCCTTGTAACTGGTACCCCTGGTACCAAGGGCCCTGATGCCAGGGAAGGTCTCTAAGGCCTGCAGCATATCTTATGCCACCCTTGGGACCCCTCACTCAGCACAGACACACTGCTTGCCAGCTTGTGTGTGCTGGTGAGGACAAAACAAGTAAGTCGACATGGCACTCCCCTCAGGGTGCCATGCCAACCTCACACTGCCTATGCAGTAATGATAAGTCACCCCTCTAGCAGGCCTTACAGCCCTAAGGCAGGGTGCACTATACCATAGGTGAGGGCACCAGTGTATGAGCACTGTGCCCCTACGGTGTCTAAGCAAAACCTTAGACATTGTAAGTGCAGGGTAGCCATAAGAGTATATGGTCTGGGAGTCTGTCCAACACGAACTCCACAGCACCATAATGGCTACACTGAAAACTGGGAAGTTTGGTTTCAAACTTCTCAGCACAATAAATGCACACTGATGCCAGTGTACATTTTATTGTAACATACACCCCAGAGGGCACCTTAGAGGTGCCCCCTGAAACCTTAACCAACTACCCGTGTAGGCTGACTGGTTTTAGCATCCTGCCACACTCGAGACATGTTGCTGGCCACATGGGGAGAGTGCCTTTGTCACTCTGTGGCTAGTAACAAAGCCTGCACTGGGTGGATATGCTTATCACCTCCCCCTTGCAGGAACTGTAACACCTGGCGGTGAGCCTCAAAGGCTCACCCCCTTTGTTACAGCACCACAGGGCACTCCAGCTAGTGGAGTTGCCCGCCCCCTCCGGCCACGGCCCCACTTTTGGCGGCAAGGCCGGAGGAGATAATGAGAAAAACAAGGAGGAGTCACTGGCCAGTCAGGACAGCCCCTAAGGCAACCTGAGCTGAGGTGACTCTGACTTTTAGAAATCCTCCATCTTGCAGATGGAGGATTCCCCCAATAGGGATAGGAATGTGACCCCCTCCCCTTGGTAGGAGGCACAAAGAGGGTGTAGCCACCCTCAGGGCTAGTAGCCATTGGCTACTGCCCTCCCAGACCTAAACACACCCCTAAATTATGTATTTAGGGGCTCCCCTGAATCTAGGAACTCAGATTCCTGCAACCTAAGAAGAAGAGGACTGCTGAACTGAAAAACCTGCAGAGAAGACTGAGACACCAACTGCTTTGGCCCCAGCTCTATCGGCCTGTCTCCCCACTTCTAAAGACACTGCTCCAGCGACGCGTTCCCAGGGTCCAGCAACCTCTGAAGCCTCAGAGGACTACCCTGCATCTAGAAGGACCAAGAACCCCCGAGGACAGCGGCTCTGTTCCCCAAAGACTGCAACTTTGCATCAAAGAAGCAACTTTGAAACAACACACGTTTCCCGCCGGAAGCGTGAGACTTTGCACTCTGCACCTGACGCCCCCGGCTCGACTTGTGGAGAACAAACACCACAGGGAGGACTCCCCGGCGACTGTGAGACTGTGAGTAGCCAGAGTTCCCCCCACAGCGATGCCTGCAGAGGGAATCCCCAGGCACCCCCTGACCGCGACTGCCTGCTCCTCAGATCCCGACGCCTGGTAAAGACTCTGCACCCGCAGCCCCCAGGACCTGAAGGATTCGAACTCCAGTGCACGAATGACCCCCAGGAGGCCCTCTCCCTTGCCCAGGTGGTGGCTCCCCCGAGGAGCCCCCCCTCCCCCCCCCCCCCTTGCCTGCCTGCATCGCTGAAGAGACCCCTTGGTCTCCCATTGAAACCTATTGAAAACCAGACACATGTTTGCACACTGCGCCCGGCCGCCCCCGTGCTGCTGAGGGTGTACTTTCTGTGTGGACTTGTGTCCCCCCCGGTGCCCTACTAAACCCCCCCTGGTCTGCCCTCCGAAGACACGGGTACTTACCTGCTGGCAGACTGGAACCAGGGCATCCCCTTCTCCATTGAAGCCTATGCGTTTTGGGCACCACTTTGACCTCTGCCCCTGACCGGCCCTGAGCTGGTGGTGTGGTAACTTTGGGGTTGCTCTGAACCCCCAACGGTGGGCTACCTTGGACCCAAACTTGAACCCCGTAGGTGGTTTACTTACCTGCAAAAACTAACAAACTCTTACTCCCCCTAGGAACTGTTGAAAATTGCACTGTCTAGTTTTAAAATAGCTATATGTGATTTATGTGAAAAGTGTATATGCTATTTTGCTAATTCAAAGTTCCTAAAGTACCTACCTGCAATACCTTTCATTTGAAGTATTACATGTAAATCTTGAACCTGTGGTTCTTAAAATAAACTAAGAAAATATATTTTTCTATACAAAAACCTATTGGCCTGGAATTGTCTTTGAGTGTGTGTTCCTCATTTATTGCTTGTGTATGTACAACAAATGCTTAACACTACTCTTTTGATAAGCCTACTGCTCGACCACACTACCACAAAATAGAGCATTAGTATTATCTCTTTTTGACACTATCTTACCTCTAAGGGGAACCCTTGGACTCTGTGCATGCTATTCCTTACTTTGAAATAGTGCATACAGAGCCAACTTCCTACATTGGTGGATCAGCGGTGGGGTACAAGACTTTGCATTTGCTGGACTACTCAGCCAATATCTGATCACACGACTAAATTCCCAAAATTGTCATTAGAAACTGATTTTTGAAATTTGAGCTATTTTTCTAAATTGTTTAAAGTCCTGCTAGGGCCTTGTGTTAGTCCCTGTTAGCATTTCTTTTAGAGTTTAAAAGTTTTGTGAAAGTTTGAATTAAGTTCTAGAGATAGTTTTAGATTCTTAAAAAGTATTCCAACTTTTAGAAACATAATGTCTAATGCAGAAGAGAGTGGGATGGAACTCGACATCACACCTTACCTCCATCTTAAGATGAGGGAGCTAAGGTCTCTCTGCAAAATAAAGAAAATACCAGTTGACATCAGACCTTCCAAAATACAGCTCCAGGAGCTGCTGGCAGAGTTTGAGAGAGCCAACCCCTCTGAGGATGACCTCCCAGAGGACGAAGCTAGTGACTTGGAGGAGAATTCCCCCCCTCGAGTCCTAATTAGGGAGACCAGGGCCTCTCAAGCCCTGTCTCCAAATGAGATAGTCAGAGATGCTGCTTCCCTCACAGGAGGGTCCAGTACCTCTATAATCACTGAGGATAGCCTCAGTGAAGATGACCTCCTGTTAGCCAGGATGGCCAAAAGATTGGCTTTAGAGAGACCGCTCCTAGCCATAGAAAGGGAAAGACAAGAGATGGGTTTTGGTCCCATCCATGGTGGCAGCAACATAAATAGGGTCAGAGATTCTCCTGACATGTTGAAAATCCCAAAAGGGATTGTAACTAAATATGAAGATAGTGGTGACATCACCAAATGGTTCACAGCTTTTGAGAGGGCTTGTGCAACTAGAAAAGTGAACAGATCTCACTGGGGTGCTCTCCTTTGGGAAATGTTCACTGGAAAGTGTAGGGATAGACTCCTCACACTCTCTGGAAAAGATGCAGAATCCTATGACCTCATGAAGGGTACCCTGATTGAGGGCTTTGGATTCTCCACTGAGGAGTATAGAATTAGATTCAGGGGGGCTCAAAAATCCTCGAGCCAGACCTGGGTTGATTTTGTAGACTACTCAGTGAAAACACTGGATGGTTGGTTTCAAGGCAGTGGTGTAAATGATTATGATGGGCTGTACAATTTATTTGTGAAAGAACACCTATTAAGTAATTGTTCAAATGATAAACTGCACCAGCATCTGGTAGACCTAGGACCAATTTCTCCCCAAGAATTGGGAAAGAAGGCGGACCATTGGGTCAAGATTAGGGTGACCAAGACTTCCACAGGGGGTGACCAAAAGAAAGGGGTCACAAAGCCTCCCCAGGGGAAGAGTGTTGAGACATCCAAAGGTAAAAATAGTAAAGAGTCTTCTACAGGCCCCCAAAAACCTGCACAGGAGGGTGGGCCCAGAGCCTCTTCACAAACCAATTTTGGGTACAAGGGTAAAAACTTTGATCCCAAAAAGGCCTGGTGTCGTACCTGTAATCAGCCTGGACACCAAACTGGAGACAAGGCCTGTCCCAAGAAAAGTACCACTTCTAACTCCACTCCAGCTAACACTGGAATAGCTAGTCTCCAAGTGGGATCAACAGTGTGCCCAGAGCAAATCAGGTGTCACACTGAAGCTACATTAGTCTCTGAGGGTGGGGTGGATTTAGCCACACTGGCTGCCTGGCCTCCTAACATGCAAAAATACAGGCAGCAGCTCTTAATTAATGGGACAAGTGTAGAAGGCCTGAGGGATACAGGTGCCAGTGTCACCATGGTGACAGAGAAACTGGTTTCCCCTGGTCAATACCTGGCTGGACAAACTTATCCAGTCACCAACGCTGACAATCAGACTAAAGTACATCCCATGGCTATGGTAACTTTAGAGTGGGGAGGTGTCAATGGCCTGAAACAGGTGGTGGTCTCCTCAAATATCCCTGTAGACTGTTTGCTTGGAAATGACCTGGAGTCCTCAGCATGGGCTGAGGTAGAATTGAAAACCCATGCATCCATGCTGGGTATCCCTGAACTGGTTTGTGTCAAGACAAGGGCACAGTGCAAGGCTCAGGGTGAAAAAGTAGAGTTGGAGCCTGGAAAAAGGGCCCAGCCTACCAAGAGAAAATGAAAGACAACTGGGAAACCAACTGCAACACAACAACAAAAAGAGAACCTCTCTTCCCAGGAAGAAGTTCTGCCCTCTGAGGGAACTGAGCCTATGGAGTTAGGACTTTATCAGGTTGAGCTCTTAGGCCCAGGGGGACCCTCAAGGGAGCAGTTGTGTAATGGGCAAGAAACCTGTCCCTCTCTTGAAGGCCTTAGGCAGCAAGCTGCTGAAGAGTCCAATGGCAAGAAAACTAGAACACATAAGGTCTATTGGGAAGATGGACTCCTTTACACTGAGGCAAGAGATCCCAAACCTGGTGCCACTAGGAGAGTGGTAGTGCCTCAGGAGTTTAGGGAGTTCATACTGACCTTAGCCCATGATATTCCTCTTGCTGGGCATTTGGGACAAACCAAGACGTGGGAGAGACTAGTCAACCACTTCTTTTGGCCCAACATGTCCCAGAAGGTCAAGGAGTTTTGTGTCTCCTGTACCACCTGTCAAGCCAGTGGTAAGACAGGTGGACACCCAAAGGCCCCCCTCATTCCACTTCCAGTGGTGGGGGTCCCCTTTGAAAGAGTGGGTGTGGACATAGTGGGTCCACTTGAACCTCCCACAGCCTCAGGGAACATGTTCATACTAGTAGTAGTGGATCATGCTGCTAGATACCCTGAAGCAATCCCCCTTAAGTCGACTACTGCCCCTGCAGTAGCCAAGGCCCTCATTGGTATTTTTACCAGAGTGGGTTTTCCTAAGAAGGTGGTGTCTGACAGAGGTACCAACTTCATGTCAGCATACCTGAAACACATGTGGAATGAGTGTGGAGTGACTTACAAATTCACTACACCATACCATCCACAAACTAATGGCCTTGTTGAGAGATTCAACAAGACATTAAAAGGCATGATCATGGGGCTCCCTGAAAAACTCAAAGGGGAGATGGGATGTCCTCCTGCCATGTCTGCTTTTCGCTTACAGAGAGGTGCCTCAGAAGGGAGTAGGGTTCTCACCCTTTGAACTTCTGTTTGGCCACCCTGTAAGGGGACCACTAGCTCTTGTGAAAGAAGGCTGGGAGAGACCTCTTCATGAGCCTAAGCAAGATATAGTGGACTATGTACTTGGCCTACGTTCAAGGATGGCAGAGTACATGGAAAAGGCAAGTAAAAACCTTGAGGCCAGCCAACAGCTCCAGAAGTTTTGGTATGACCAAAAGGCTGCAATGGTTGAATTTCAATTAGGGCAGAAAGTCTGGGCTTTGGAGCCTGTGGCTCCCAGGGCACTTCAGGACAGATGGAGTGGCCCTTACCCAGTGCTAGAAAAGAAGAGTCAGGTCACCTACCTGGTGGACCTAGGCACTAGCAGGAGCCCCAAGAGGGTGATCCATGTGAACCGCCTTAAACTCTTCCATGACAGGGCTGAAGTGAATCTGTTGATGGTAACAGATGAGGACCAGGAAGCTGAGAGTGAACCTCTCCCTGATCTCCTCTCCACAAACCCTAAAGATGGCTCAGTTGATGGAGTGATCTACTCAGACACCCTCTCTAGCCAACAGCAATCTGATTGTAGGAAGGTCCTGCAACAGTTTGCTGAGCTCTTTTCCCTAACCCCTGGTCAGACACACCTGTGTACCCATGACGTGGACACAGGAGACAGCATGCCTGTCAAAAACAAAATTTTCAGACAGTCTGACCAAGTTAAGGAAAGCATCAAGGTGGAAGTCCACAAGATGCTGGAATTGGGAGTCATTGAGCACTCTGACAGTCCCTGGGCTAGCCCAGTGGTCTTAGTCCCCAAACCTCACACCAAAGGTGGAAAGAGAGAGATGAGGTTTTGTGTGTGTGTGGACTACAGAGGACTTAATTCTGTCACCAAGACAGATGCCCATCCCATTCCAAGGGCTGATGAACTGATTGATAAATTAGGTGCTGCCAAATTCTTAAGTACCTTTGACTTAACAGCAGGGTACTGGCAAATCAAAATGGCACCTGGAGCAAAAGAAAAGACAGCATTCTCCACACCTGATGGGCATTATCAGTTTACTGTTATGCCCTTTGGTTTAAAGAATGCCCCTGCCACCTTCCAAAGGTTGGTGAATCAAGTCCTTGCTGGGGTGGAGTCCTTTAGTGCAGCTTATCTTGACGATATTGCTGTCTTTAGCTCCAGCTGGCAGGATCACCTGGTCCACCTGAAGAAGGTTTTGAAGGCTCTGCAATCAGCAGGCCTCTCTATCAAGGCATCCAAATGCCAGATAGGGCAGGGAACTGTGGTTTACTTGGGACACCTTGTAGGTGGAGGCCAAGTTCAGCCACTCCAGCCTAAGATCCAGACTATTCTGGACTGGGCAGCTCCAAAAACCCAGACTCAAGTCAGGGCATTCCTTGGCTTGACTGGGTACTACAGGAGGATTGTGAAGGGATATGGATCCATAGTGACAGCCCTCACAGAACTTACCTCCAAGAAAATGCCCAAGAAGGTAAACTGGACTGTAGAATGCCAACAGGCCTTTGACACCCTGAAACAAGCAACAGCACCAGTTCTAAAAGCTCCAGATTACTCCAAGCAGTTCATTGTGCAGACAGATGCCTCTGAACATGGGATAGGGGCAGTTTTGTCCCAAACAAATGATGATGGGCTTGACCAGCCTGTTGCTTTCATTAGCAGGAGGTTACTCCCCAGGGAGCAACGTTGGAGTGCCATTGAGAGGGAGGCCTTTGCTGTGGTTTGGTCCCTGAAGAAGCTGAGACCATACCTCTTTGGTACTCACTTTGTAGTTCAAACTGACCACAGACCTCTCAGATGGCTGATGCAAATGAAAGGTGAAAATCCAAAACTGTTGAGGTGGTCCATCTCCCTACAGGGAGTGGAACACAGACCTGGGACTGCCCATGCCAATGCAGATGGCCTTTCCAGGTTCTTCCACTTAGAAAATGAAGACTCTCTTTGGAAAGGTTAGTCTCATCCTCTTTCGTTTGGGGGGGGGGGGGGGGGGGTTGTGTAAGGAAATGCCTCCTTGGCATGGTTACCCCCTGACTTCTTGCCTTTGCTGATGCTAAGTTTTGATTTGAAAGTGTGATGAGGCCTGCTAACCAGGCCCCAGCACCAGTGTTCTTTCCCTAACCTGTACTTTTGTTTTCACAATTGGCACACCCTGGCATCCAGGTAAGTCCCTTGTAACTGGTATCCCTGGTACCAAGGGCCCTGATGCCAGGGAAGGTCTCTAAGGGCTGCAGCATATCTTATGCCACCCTGGGGACCCCTCACTCAGCACAGACACACTGCTTGCCAGCTTGTGTGTGCTGGTGAGGACAAAACGAGTACGTCGACATGGCACTCCCCTCAGGGTGCCATGCCAACCTCACACTGCCTATGCAGTATAGATAAGTCACCCCTCTAGCAGGCCTTACAGCCCTAAGGCAGGGTGCACTATACTATAGGTGAGGGCACCAGTGCATGAGCACTGTGCCCCTACAGGGTCTAAGCAAAACCTTAGACATTGTAAGTGCAGGGTAGCCATAAGAGTATATGGTCTGGGAGTCTGTCCAACACGAACTCCACAGCACCATAATGGCTACACTGAAAACTGGGAAGTTTGGTATCAAACTTCTCAGCACAATAAATGCACATTGATGCCAGTGTACATTTTATTGTAACATACACCCCAGAGGGCACCTTAGAGGTGCCCCCTGAAACCTTAACCAACTACCCGTGTAGGCTGACTGGTTTTTCGCAGCCTGCCACACTCGAGACATGTTGCTGGCCACATGGGGAGAGTGCCTTTGTCACTCTGTGGCTAGTAACAAAGCCTGCACTGGGTGGAGATGCTTATCACCTCCCCCTTGCAGGAACTGTAACACCTGGCGGTGAGCCTCAAAGGCTCACCCCCTTTGTTACAGCACCACAGGGCACTCCAGCTAGTGGAGTTGCCCGCCCCCTCCGGCCACGGCCCCACTTTTGGCGGCAAGGCTGGAGGAGATAATGAGAAAAACAAGGAGGAGTCACTGGCCAGTCAGGACAGCCCCTAAGGCAACCTGAGCTCAGGTGACTCTGACTTTTAGAAATCCTCCATCTTACAGATGGAGGATTCCCCCAATAGGGATAGGAATGTGACCCCCTCCCCTTGGTAGGAGGCACAAAGAGGGTGTAGCCACCCTCAGGGCTAGTAGCCATTGGCTACTGCCCTCCCAGACCTAAACACACCCCTAAATTCTGTATTTAGGGGCTCCCCTGAACCTAGGAACTCCGGTTCCTGCAACCTAAGAAGAAGAGGACTGCTGAACTGAAAAACCTGCAGAGAAGACGGAGACACCAACTGCTTTGGCCCCAGCTCTACCGGCCTGTCTCCCCACTTCTAAAGACACTGTTCCAGCGACGCGTTCCCATGGTCCAGCAACCTCTGAAGCCTCAGAGGACTACCCTGCATCTAGAAGGACCAAGAACCCCCGAGGACAGCGGCTCTGTTCCCCAAAGACTGCAACTTTGCAACAAAGACTGCAACTTTGCAACAAAGGAGCAACTTTGAAACAACACACGTTTCCCGCCGGAAGCGTGAGACTTTGCACTCTGCACCCAACGCCCCCGGCTCGATTTGTGGAGAACAAACACCACAGGGAGGACTCCCCGGCGACTGCGAGACCGTGAGTAGCCAGAGTAGCCCCCCCTAAGCCCCCACAGCGACGCCTGCAGAGGGAATCCCGAGGCTCCCCCTGACCGCGACTGCTTGCTCCTCAGATCCCGATGCCTGGTAAAGACTCTGCACCCGCAGCCCCCAGGACCTGAAGGATTCGAACTCCAGTGCAGGAGTGACCCCCAGGAGGCCCTCTCTCTTGCCCAGGTGGTGGCTACCCCGAGGACCCCCCCCCCCCCACTTGCCTGCCTGCATCGCTGAAGAGACCCCTTGGTCTCCCATTGAAATCTATTGAAAAACCCCCGTGCTGCTGAGGGTGTACTTTCTGTGTGGACTTGTGTCCCCCCCGGTGCCCTACAAAACCCCCTGGTCTGCCCTCCGAAGACGCGGGTACTTACCTGCTGGCAGACTGGAACCAGGGCACCCCCTTCTCCATTGAAGCCTATGCGTTTTGGGCACCACTTTGACCTCTGCCCCAGACCGGCCCTGAGCTGGTGGTGTGGTAACTTTGGGGTTGCTCTGAACCCCCAACGGTGGGCTACCTTGGACCCAAACTTGAACCCCGTAGGTGGTTTACTTACCTGCAAAAACTAACAAACTCTTACTCCCCCTAGGAACTGTTGAAAATTGCACTGTCTAGTTTTAAAATAGCTATATGTGATTTATGTGAAAAGTGTATATGCTATTTTGCTAATTCAAAGTTCCTAAAGTACCTACCTGCAATACCTTTCATTTGAAGTATTACATGTAAATCTTGAACCTGTGGTTCTTAACATAAACTAATATAAATATATTTTTCTATACAAAAACCTATTGGCCTGGAATTGTCTTTGAGTGTGTGTGTTCCTCATTTATTGCTTGTGTATGTACAACAAATGCTTAACACTACTCCTTTGATAAGCCTACTGCTCGACCACACTACCACAAAATAGAGCATTAGTATTATCTCTTTTTGCCACTATCTTACCTCTAAGGGGAACCCTTGGACTCTGTGCATACTATTCCTTACTTTGAAATAGTGCATACAGAGCCAACTTCCTACACCAAATCTGAACATATGTTGTAGGTTGTGGGGGGGCTAGCTTTGAGGCCATCATTTTATAGAGCTTGATTGGTACTCTGTTAGGGGCCAACAGCCCTGCCCGAGTTAAGATCTCGGATGGCTTGTTTTTTTCTCTGCCTCGGTCAGTTTGTCATCCAGGAGGGCCCTGTTGGATAGCTTGAGTATTGGAAGACCGAGGTCAGCCAGGGGCTCCCTGGGGTTGTCTGCCGTGGCCATCGGGGAGTGGATCTGGGTGTGATAGGTGGCAAAGGTGTTGGCTATTCCCAGTGGAACTAGTGTTCCAGAGCCTGTCCACACCACTAACACCCAGCGGACCAGCCCCTCCCTCTTGTCTAGCCAAGAGTTTGCCCGCTTTATCGCCCACCTTGTACAGGCGATGTCGCCCTGTTGCTCGCTTTAGCAGTATAAATGGCCTCATTTTTATATTGCTGTTGTTTTAACGGTAGGGATGATGGGCTTCAGTCGGGTCACTTTGCAGTAGATCTTTTTCCATCTCTTACAACTCTTTTGCAAGGGACTCCATTTTAGCCCGTTTCTCATTTGTGTCCTGTTGACGTAGACCACACACTAATTGTGACACCCTCCCATGTCTTATGAGTGACTTAAAAAATAAGGATCCCAAGCCCCCGGGAACATTGTGTACCCTGCGTGCATGGACATTTTGTAGCCCCATCTGTCTAAGGCATGATGTGTGTCTTTGTTGTTTGTTCAAAGGGAATATAATACAGCTGTACCTTGTGTAACAAAACTATAACCAAGGCCCCTGAACTGCACCCCCCCCCACCCTGCCTCTTTCTCTAGCAGACTTAACCTGTTACCAATAGACCTTCATCATCACTTTGTATATGAGTAGTTACGATGGTGCCAGCGGACAGTTCGTCATTATATATTTCAAGAAGAGAGACAGGAGGATTATGATGGAGAGTGGGAGAAGTGTCCCTGTTCCGAAAACAATGTCTGGCTGATGCCTCATTCAATCATCATATCACCCCACTCAGTTGATCAAGTCATCATCATCACTGTAAAATCTTTATTCGGTCCAAATATTGACTGTAAAAGCACACCAAATAAAAGCATCCTCTCAATAATAATAAATTAAATCACAACATTATTTACAGTGATTTAGGGTTTGCAAAACAAACTGCAATTTCAGCCCCCAATTCAGTACCAGTTAACGTACATCAAATAATACTTAAAAATAAATCAAGCTAAACATCCTTGGAAATCCAATTAAACACCATATGTTTTGCCTAATTTTATAACAGCTCTGAATAACTTGCGACATAGAAGCAGATCTCCAGAGGTTTTGCAGACTGCAAATATTTAGGGCCATCTGTATGCGATGTAAAATGCTTGTGCTTTAATATTGGACATGTAAACGGGGCCCTAAATAAAGAATACAACTACAAAACAAAATAAAATTCAGAGTTAATTGGGATGAAACATCATCACAAGGGCAGCAGAAATAAAGGTTACTCTTGAGCCAGCTACAGGGAAAGGCGACTAAACGATGTACTGTATTAAGCCTTATTTGTGTCAGATAGAATCTGTACTGGGTATTAGATAGCCAAGACGAATAGGAATTCTGACCAGAAGCATTATAAATCTGCATGTATCTCAGGACAGAATCCATGTTAAGAGATCTTACAATTTGGGCTTCCTCTATGCGACCAAAAAACACTTTTTAACTCTGTCTTTTGTTTAAGGGCGGATCTCTTCTGGGGAATCAAAAAGGGAACTCAAACCAAGACTGTAAAATTTGCTCTTAACATAACGCAACCAAGTAATGGCTTGATCAAGTCATCGTGTCCATCTTGCTGGCATGCCGCTTCCTGGATTGATTGTTCCAGTGACTCACTTACAAGTTGCTTGTCGATCGAGTCAGCACATTGTTCCTTGGCTTCATTGTGTTTCTTTTGCTGGACGGAGTGATGTTTTTGTTATGCACCTCCGGCCGGTCTCCAGCCCTCCAGCCATTCCCACTCCTCCTCTGGGATGGTGAAGTGCTAGGTCTTTCCTTCTGCCACCACTCTTAGTTGTGCCGGGTACAGCATAGAATATTTGAAGCTCTGTTCACACAAAGTGTGTTCCACTTCAAGAAAACTGCAGCAGAGCCTTTGCACCCAGAGTGTGAAGTCTGGGAAGAAACTGATGACAGTATTTTCATATTTGACTGGAGGGGCACTTCATGCTGTTTGCCGAATCAAATTATGGTCCCTGAAATTAAAATGCAGCAATTATTGTGCAGGGTCGTGCTCCTGGTTTGGTCCCGGTGTTCGGGATTGTGTGAGCCCTCTTAACGGGGAAGAATTTGGAAAGTCTGTGAGGCTTGAGGCCATTCAGGATGAGGTTTTCTGTGAAGAGATCGGTTGCTCGGCCTTCTGCCTTCTCTGAGACCCATACCAGTTGTATATTATTTCTTCTTGAATGACCCTCATAGTCTCGCAGTTTCGCACCCACAAGCTCTGTTGTGATGCTCTGCTCTTTGACTTGATGCCGCAGGGGGGCTGCCTCTTTCTGGAGGGGCGCAAGTGAATCTTCTGCCTCTTTCAAACATGCATTCATGTTGCAGAGGTCGGCCCGCACCAGTGTTTGACCTCCGTGGACACTGTACCTATTTTAGTTTCCAGCAAGTTTTGCACATCCTGGGTTCGCTGCCAAACTGTCCATAAGGTTGAGCAATCCACTGTCATCTGGGGCTTGTTTGATGGGTTTGGTCGACTCCTCTGGTTTGGATCCAGTTACATCTTCAAGTGGCAGCACAAATTTGTCTTGTTTAGTCAGGTGGGCAGCCTGTCATCTCCTGTGTTTCTCTGCTACCCACTAAGAGTTAGGAAGAGCGGGAGAGCCCGACTGTGGTGCTCTGTGGCGTCTGCCTGAGGATGATCCCCTAGGGGGTATCTCCCCACGGCTTGTCGTGTTTTTCGTTGCCGGCCTCTCAGATTGGTTCATCACTGGCCGCGTGTCTGTGTGGAACCTTCCTGTGCAAGGGGCTAAAGAGGGTCCTGCCGCTTGTTGGTTCTCAAGAGGTAACCGTCTTCTGCTGGCTCCTGTGTGGGGGCCCGGGTGTCTCTGGGGGCTCCCTTATACTTAGAGATCCATATAAGCACAGTGTGGCGTGGGCCAACATGAGCATTGTGCTGGGTTTGGTGTTCTGGGCCATTCTCCGTTATGAGCAACTAAGGCGGATGCGCAATGGGGCTCATCCGGGTAATGCGCTGCTCAACTATTCAAGGTGCTTATAGGGTCTCTTGTATGCCTTCAATGCGGCATCCCAATATGCTAGTCAGTTGTGTAGCTGCTGCATCTGATATAATGTGGCTGTGGGATGTGTTTAGCGACTGTTCCCAGGTCTTATCACTTTCGCTAGAGACTCAGGTGGTCATTATGACATTGGCGGTCTATTCCGAAGACCGATGTGGTGCCGTCCGCCAACAGACCGCCGTGGAGGCGGTAATCCGCCCGCCAGATTATGACACACAAACACAAAACCAACAGAAGCCAGCCACAACCACAAGTCCGCCAGACCCAACAAAGGTGAAAAACTGTTGGACCCACAACTCTCACCGCTACGCCAGCAAAACACTGCTCTCCAAATTATGACCCACGAATCACCACAGCGGACATTCAACGGCGGTAAGCCATTGGATGTGCACACCGCTGCGGCAAAATTGGGCACCCAACACCACTACAAGCCAACATTAGCCAGAACAAAAAACCCACACCTGACACACATACACACATCCATCAACAGCTCTATAAAACACACCTCAACATAACCCACATTCCTTTGCAAACATGAAAAGACTGCTACACCTTGCCAGGCCATTCCCTTAGTGAACTGCTCACACACACCACATCTACCTATACATCCGTCACGCATCACACACCACACACCCTACCACAACACTGAAAACCCTCTGTACAACACACAATAGGCATGTCCCCACAACAGCACCCCCGTTTCACTGATGAGGAGTTGCGGGTGATGGTGGAGGAAATCCTCAGGGTAGAGCCACAGCTGTTTGGTGCACAGGTCCAGCAGATCTCCATTGCCAGGAAGATGGAGTTATGGTGGAGGATCGTGGACAGGGTGAACTCCATGGGACAATATCCATGCACGAGGGACGACATCCGAAAGAGGTGGGACGACCTACGGGGGAAGGTGCTTTCTATCATCAAGGCTCCAGGTCGCCATCATGAGGACTGGCGGTGGACCCCAACCTCCTCCCCACAGTTGACAGTATTGTAGGAGCAAGTGTGGTCAATCCTGCATCCTGAGGGCCTAACTGGAGTCACTGGAGGGCTGGACACTGGTAAGTCACCATTACTAACCTACCTTCACCGATACCTGCGTAGCATGTCGCCCCCTCACCCTGACTCCCTACACCCCACTCCATGCCACACAGTGCACCACCCCAATAACCACACTTAAATGTGTACCTCTGCATGCCCTACCCACTGCAAGCACCCTCCTCCCAGCTCTGCATGCACACCCACCAGCAATGTATGGTCAACATGTAGAACTACGAATCCCACAATCCGTCACCATACACTACCAAAGGTGGGAGGACAACACCAAACCCATAGGGAAAGGTAGAAATGCAGAAAATGTGACAGACTATGACCTTAACAAATCACTTACATCCCCACAGGTGCTCCAGCTAATGTCAGCGGTGAGTAGGTGCCACGGCAACCCAGTCCTCCACCAGAAGATGCCCTCAGTGATGACAGCAACTCTGGATGTCCCGAGCTGGATGAACTCCCTGGCCCATCTGGGACCACAGGTCAGCCAGCTTCCACAGCCAGTCCACCACAGGGCCCCCCATCCAACTCCAACACCTCAGCAGCCACTCAACATCCCCAGACCCCTGTCCGCAGGAAGCGTCGATCAATAGTGTGCCCACCTGTACAGGAATCCAAGTCGACACCACTCAGGCAAGACTATGAAGAGTCTGGTGTGAGTGGAAGTGGGCACACTGTTCAGGGGACGCAGGCACAGGAGGGCAGGGACAGTGGGAGGTCAGCTGTGCACCAGGGAACCAACTGACTAGGAGGCTCTCACACATGTCCTGGAGGCATATAAAAAAATCCCAGGACAGGATGGCCCAGGTGATCACCATCATGCAGGAGAACCAGCAGCTGCAGGGGTGACACCACCAGGAGGTCATGCAGCAGTTGTAGGGCCTAAATGCCAACATGGCCTCCATTGTAGGGGTGCTGGGTGACATGGCTAACACCATGTGGGAGAGCAGAGCACACCAGCAGCCCACTTCCACTAGCCAGACCACTCGCCAGCCATCAACATCTGCTGCAGCTAGTGGACAGGAGGACCTTCCACAAGACCCACAGGTCACCAGCACCCCTCCCCCTGCAGAAGGTGAACCACCCCACAAATGTTCCCTGCAACCCAGACAGACAGCAGAGACTGTTGCCAAGACCAAGACCACCGCCAGGAAATGAGCCTCTCCAGAGTGTCCACCTTGTGTGCCACTGAGTCACCTTGTTCAATTTGGACTGCCATTGCTCCTCTTCCTATGGCCCTATGGACAGTGGACCTGCGCTACAAACCAACTGGGCCACTACACTGAAGTTTTCATCAACCATCACCCCACTCTATTGCACTATCCCTTTATTATTGTCACTCCAATAAACACCCTTGAGCACAACTGGAGTAATGGTGCTTCATCAGACAGAAATGTGCAATGTATTGAACTGTATTATCCTGTGCAAATGTCCTATAATGTGTGAATCCATCCAACAAAAGTGTTTAAGCAGTCTGTAGTCATGACATCAGTACACAGTTGTGACTACACCAGCATCTGCAAAAAGGGAGGGCATAAGTGACGGTCAATTGAAATGTAAAGCTGTGATTGGCATAACACAGCTGGCACACAGCACATAACTGAAATGGAGATATGATCAGATCTACAGTCTTCCCTGAGTGTCATTGGAAGTACTGCTGTATATGTGTCATGTTGTCCACATCCTCCTCCTCCTCCTCCTCCTCACTGTCTTCAGTGTCCACTGCTGCCTGCAGGTAGGGCACATGGCGTCTGAGGGCCAAATTGTGCAGCATGCAGCAGGCCACTAGAATCTGGCAGAGCTTCTTAGGAGCGTAACATAGGGACCCACCTGTTAAATGGAGGCACCTGAACCTAGCTTTCAGTAGACCAAATGTGCGTTCTACAACCCTCCTTGTACGGCCATGTGCTTCATTGTACCGATTTTCAGTCCATGTTCTCGTATTCTTTACAGGGGGTCAACAGTCAGGACAGGTTTGGGTAGCTGGAGTCACCTGGAAGTAGTGAGGGACACACATTAACCATATACAATGGCATTGAGTGCAACTCCAGTTGGCATACACTGACATACATTGCGTGAAGACTCAAGCTCACCTATGAGCCACACTCTGTGCCTCTGTAGTCGTGCCATCACCTGTGGGACGCTGCTATTCCTCAATACATAGGCATCATGCACAGATCTAGGACACTAGGAATTGATATGGGAGATGTATTGATCTGCAAGGCACGCCATCTGGACATTTATTGAGGGGAAGCTCTTCCTATTCCTGTAGACCTGCTCATTTGCCCTGGGAGGGACCAAGGCAATATGGGTCTCATCAGTGGCCCCAATCACGTGTGGTATGTGTCTCCTGGCGTAGAATCCAGCCTTCACAGTGGGCAGATCTTCACTCTGTGGGAATGAGATGTAGTTGCTCATGTGTTTGAGCAAGGCAGCCAAAACCCTTCCAAGCAAAATAGAAACCATTGGCTGTGACATTCCTGCAGCCAAGCCCACTGTCACCTGGAATGAACCAGTTGCCAGGAAGTGGAGCACTGAAAGCACCTGTACTACAGGGGTATGACTGTAGTGCTACGGATAGCAGGAATTAGATCTGGCTCCAATTGTTGACACAGCTCAGTAATTGTGGCCCTGTCCAGACGACAGGTGAGTATGATGTGCCGGTCCTCCAGTGTAGCCAAGTCCACTAGGGGTCTGTAAACAGGTGCTTGCCGCTTCCTCCTCATCCTCCACTGTGGTTGGTATCTAGGTGAGCCAAAATTGAAATGTTTGTGACTACAGGAAGTATGGATACACAGTGCATGTATGTATGTAGAAGACTGGAATTGTCTAGGTGTGTACAATCAATACCAATGATGCACATTAATTTGTCCAACATAAGTACTAGCAGTATGAAATGGCAACCTCCTGTCCTGTATGCAGGGACAGGTGGAAGTGACCTCACTCCGCTGGCGTTTGGCGTCATGGAGGAAGGTGGTCTGCACCGCCGTGCACCTCCTCATTGGCTAACATGGAGCTTTATGGAGTACAAGAACCAATGATGATCAACGCCGGCAGTAACGGCGTTCACCGCCGCTGACGTGACTGCCATTTTCTCTGTACCACTTCACTTGATTCCTGACTCTCTACAGTTGAACATCTCCACTGCGTGTGCTGCTGTGACCTGTGTATGGAACCTGTGATGGCCTGTGCTACAGAGGAAGGGGCCCTAGCCTTCACATCCAAGGAGTTAGAGAAGCTTGTATGGGCAGTTGTATGGGCCTCCAGACCAACAGGTGAGAACATCATGTGTATGTTGGATGCAATATGGCTGCATGAAGACGTATGTGTGTGCTGGCAGTGTGTCATGGGGGGGTTGGCTGCATGTAATGTGTACGGAGAGGTAGGGGTCATGTGTGTGCTTAACGTGGGTCATATGCAGTATGTAAGCCATTTGTGCAACAGAATGGATTGTTGAGTTCATGGTGTCCTTCTGTCTGTGTCTCCTGTGCAGGTCAGCGCCCTCAAAAGAAAGGATTGTGGCGAGCCATTGTCAAGGTCGTGCGGACCCTGGGGGTCCAATAGCCGGTGGAGCACCCACTGCAGGAAACAGTGGGAAAACAGTGGGAAAACCGCAGAGGCCCAGCTGGGAACGGCCTCCCAATGAGGGAAGGGTGCCCTTTGGAGACAGCCCCCCCCTAATGGCTAGCATACTGGCGGTGGCCAATCCTGAGTTGGTTGGGCGCTTGAGGGCAGCACAGCAGCCACCAGGGGGTGAGTACAGACTGTGTGATTTTTTATTTATTTTTATGGTTGCCTGGCAATGGGTTTTGGCACAGGGTTATAGTCAGTGGATGCCCCAATATGCTGGTTTTGCTTTTCCTGTGTGGTCCTCTTTAGCTATGTAGGGTGGTATGTATATTTGGCATTGGTAAGTAGCTTGCATAGCATGGCAGACAGGATTTACGGAGTCCCAGTAGGTGTGCAGATGGTATTGTTTGGGTTCTTTACTGCTGTTGTACCCAGGTAATGGTTTCTCATACTGCGCACAGTTAGTCCCAGTGAGTGATTGTGATGTGTATGCCATATGTGCTGTTGGTTCTGTGATTGACCTTGCGCTTCCTTTCTTTCTCCCCCAACCTCTCTCCTTTTCTCATCCTGTCCTTGTGTGCATTAGCATCATCTGGCGAAGGAGCAGGGGCACCGGTGAGTGGGGGAGCTGCAGCCCACAAGACCCAGGAGACGGAGAGCACATAAGCCAAGGGGACCAGTGGGTTGGAGGGCGAAAGGAGCACCACGGGGGAGACTGGAGCACAACTACAAGAAATTAAAGTCACATTATCCCGATTAAGACAATCCAACAGTACCTGCCTGGAAAAGTGTGCTTCAGGGGGTACTCCATATCTTCAGCCATAAACATAGGGGTGCCAACTTAATGCGGTCGTCTGTGTAGGCTGCTCCTAATTCTGCATGTCAAATAGAACTCACAGTTGCTCTAGGTGTAGCAATAAGTCTACCCAAGAATTTGTTTTCCACAGTT
Source organism: Pleurodeles waltl (assembly GCF_031143425.1). NCBI lineage: Eukaryota > Metazoa > Chordata > Amphibia > Caudata > Salamandridae > Pleurodeles > Pleurodeles waltl. The sequence goes on from NC_090448.1 coordinate 423,485,220, forward strand.
TGGAGCTTCCCTGTAGCAACAAACCCCATATTCCTGCACCATAGGCCTAGGACCCATCTCTGGTGGAAGTAAAACCATAATTAGGGAGGAAACTTGTGACGCTAAAAACCCCAAAGGGATTGTCCCAAAATACTCAGAGGGTGATGATATCACCAAATGATTCAAAGCATTTGAGAGAGCCTGTAGAGCCATGAAGGTCAGCAAGAAGTATTGGGGCTTTCTCCTTTGGGAACTGTTCTCTGGTAAATGCAGGGATAGTCTCCTGACATTGAATTAGACAGATGCCGAGTCCTATGAAATCATGAAGGACACATTGATTGAGGGCTTTGGGCTCACCACTGAAGATTACAGGACCAGGTTCAGAGAGACTCGAAAAACCCAGTCAGACCTGGGTAGATTTTGTAGACTTTTCAGTGAAAACACTAGGTGGCTGACTGAAAGGTAGCAGTGTGCATGATTATGAAGGCTTTATAATTTAATTATGAAAGAGCATCTGTTAAGCAATTGTGTTCAAGAGAAGATGCATCAGTACCTGGTAGACTAAGGTCCACTTTCTCCTCAAGGGTTGGGGAAGAAGGTAGACCGCTGGGTCAAAACAAGGGTTACCAAAACTACCACTGGGGTGGTGGGGGCATAGAAAAGAGGCCAAAAAAGCCTTCCAAGGGAAAGATGGTGATCAAGCAAAGGATAAAAACAAATAGTCTTCCAAAGTCCCCCCCACCCCAAAATCTTCTCAGGAGGGTGTGCCTCAAGAATCGTCCCAGTCCAAAAGTTGGTGCAAAGGTAAAAACTGGGATTCCAAAAAGGCTTTGTGTCATGACTGCAAGGCTCTTGTACACCGAACTGGAGACACTACGGGCCTGATTCTAACTTTGGAGGACGGTGTTAAACCGTCCCAAAAGTGGCGGATATACCACCTACCGTATTACGAGTTCCATAGGATATAATGGACTCGTAATACGGTAGGTGGTATATCCGCCACTTTTGGGACGGTTTAACACCGTCCTCCAAAGTTAGAATCAGGCCCTACGTGTCCCCACAAAATGAATGCCTCTAGTGCACCTGCAGTGAATGCAGTGGTAAGTCTCCAGATGGGATTCCAGGTGGGTCTTTGACCATGTCAGTGAGCCCACTGAGGCAACTCTAGGATTAGAGGGTGGGGTGGATGTAGCTGCCCCGGCTGCCTGGCCCAGCAATCTGGAGACAACATCCATATATTAATCAGGTTAGAGTTGAAGCCCTGAGAGACATTGGTGCCAGTGTCACCAAGGTGACTGGGCAACTGGTGTCCTCAGACCAAAACTTGACTGGTGAGACATGTATTCATCAGCACTGATAATCAGACTAAGGTACATCCCATGCTGATGGTGTCCTTAGAATGGAGAGTGGTTACTGGCCAGAAGAAGTTGGTGGTATCTCCTGCAATCGCTGTACAATATCTGCTAGGCAATGATCTGGAGTTGTCAGCATGGGCTGAGGTCGAAAGAGAGACCCATGCAACTGTGCTGGGTATTCCTGAATTGGTGTGCGTGAGACCCCAAGCTGCTGACCAGGAAAAGGGACATGTCCGTGGCTCCCACAGGACCTATTGGGAGGAGGGACTCCTTTTCACTGAGGCCAGAGACCCCAAGCCTGATGCAACTAGGATAGTGGTAGTGCCTCAGCAGTTTAGAGAATTTCTCCTCACACGAGTGAACCACTTCTACTGACCAAGTATGTCTCAGAAAGTGAAGGAGTTTTGTAACTCCTGTGCCACCTATCAAGTCAGTGGCAAGACAAGTGGCCACCCAATGGTCCTCTTAACTCCACTTTCAGTGGTTGGGGTTCCTTTGAGAGGGTATGGATTTACATTGTTGGTCCCCTAGACCCTCCAGCACCATCAGGAAACCGATTTATGCTGATTGTAGTGGATCATGCAACCAGATATCCGGAGGCAATTCCGCTGAGGACCACTATTGCCCCTGCAGTAGCTGAGGCCCTCACTGGTATCTTTACCAAAGTGGGCTTTCCAAAGGAAGTGGTGTCAGAGGTACAAACTTCATGTCTGGCTACCTTAAACACATGTGGGCTGAATGTGGTGTGACCTACAAGTTCATTACCCCATATCACCTAGAAATCAATGACCTTGTTGAAAGATTCAACAAGACATTGAAAGGTAGTATTTGAGGACTCCCTGAAAACAAACAGAAAGAGATGGGATGTCTTACTTCCATGCCTGCTTTTCGCTTACAGGAAAGTGCCACAGAAGGGAGTGGATTTTTCCCCCTTTGAACTTATGTTTGGGCATCCTGTGAAAGGTCGACTTTGCCTTGTGAAGGAGGGATGGGAGAGATCTCTCAGAGAACCTAAACAGGATATTGTGAACTATGTGCTTGGCCTTTGCTCTTGAATGGCTGATTACATGGAAAAGGCATCCAAAACCCTCAAGGCCAGCCAAGAGCTCCAGAAGCTCTGGTGTAACCAAAAGGCTGTACTGATGGGTTTCCAACCAGGGCAGAAGGTGTGGGTTTTGGAGCATGTGGCTCCTAGGGCCCTCCAGGACAAGTGGAGTGGACCCTACCCTATCCTAGAAAGAAAAAGGGAAGTCGCCTAACTGGTGGACTTTGGCTCTTACAGGAACCCCAAAAGGATTATCCATGTCTGTCACTGTAAACCTTTATCATGACAGAGCTGAGATGATCATGCTCAGGAAGCTGAGAGTGAACCTCTCCTCTCCAGCAATCCTAAAGATGGATCAGTTGAAGGAGTGGTCTTTTCAAATACCTTCACTGACCAACAGCCGACTGACTGCAGGCAAGTCATGCATCAGTATGCTGAGATCATCTCTTTGACCGCTGGTATCCACATGATGTGGTCACTGAGGACAGCTTACCTGTCAATTATAAAATCTACAGACATTCTCATCATGTCAAAGAGCGCATCAAAGCCGTAGTAAGCAAGATGCTGGAATTGGGAGTCATTGAGTACTATGTGATCCCCTGGGCTTGCTCAGTTGTCTTGGTCACCAAGCCTCATTCTTAGGGTGGAAAGAGAGGAATTAGGTTTTGTGTGGACTATAGGGGCCTCAGTGCTGTATCCAAAATAGATGCACACCCAAACCCTAGGGCTGATGAACTAATTGACAGTTTAGAGGCAGCCAAATATCTCAGTACTTTGGATCTCACGTCAGGGTACTGGCAGATAGGTCTGACCCCTCGAGCAAAAGAAAAATCAGCATTTCCACTCCTGATGGGCATAATCTGTTTATTGTTATGCCTTTTGGATTAAAGAATGCCCCTGCCACCTTTAAGAGGTTGGTGAAGAAAGTCCTGGCTGGCTTGGATGACATTAGTGCAGCATATATTGAGGATATTGCTGTCTTTAGCTCCACCAGGCAGGATCCACCTGAACCACCTTCGGAAGGCCCTAGAGGCTCTCAAACGTGCAGGCCTCACTGTCAAGGCAAACAAGTGCCAAATAGGGCAGGGTATGGTTGTATACTTGGCACACCTTGCAGGCGGAGGCTAAGTTCAACTACTAATACCCAAGGTACAGAACATTCTGGAATGGGAAGCTCCAAACACCCAGACCCAAGTCATGGTTTTCATTGGCTTGACTGGGTATTACAGGAGGTTCATGAAGGGCTACCCGTCACAGAACTTACCTCCAAGAAGATGCCAAAGAAGGTGAACTGGATAGTGAGCTGTCAAAAGGCCTTTGACACCCTAAAAGAAGCAATGTGCTCAGCACCCATTCTGAAAGCTTTTGGTTCAGCCCAACTGACCTCCTGGCCAGAGCCTGCAGTCTCTTTTCGCAGTGACTGATTTCCATTAAAATGCAGTGGGTACCCAACACTGTTTTGCACCTGCCTCCCCCCCGTGCTTCTGGTGGTGTACTGCTGATGCTGTCTTGGACCTTGTCCACTACTCACCTTAACTTGTGGAGACTGGTCTTGTAAGTCACTGTATTCTACCTCTTTTGCAGAGCATGTTTTTCCTCCCATAGGATAACATCTCAGAACTCAGAAATTTCACTTTCCACCTTTTTAAAGTGAAAATAATTGCTATTAAAAAAAATATACTTACCAGAATTATTTGTCTCTGATACCTAAACATATAATTTTATAAATTGGTGTGGATATCCTTTTTGAGTCTTTTGTCTCATTTATTGACTATTGTGTGTCTATCTTGCATTCCTGTGTATTAAGCCTAAGGCTGCTTGATCACACTACCTCCAAATAGAGCATTTTCGGATCGCATAGCAAGCCCTGTTCACTACTTTGGGAACTCTTGGACCCTTTACATGGTATTGACATACCACATGAAGGGCTAGCTTCCTACATCTAGCTTCTGCCTAGGACAAAGGATATCCTCAAGGAGGCAGAAGACCGAGCTCACAAAAGTGCTACATGGCAAAGTGGGTGTGATACATCCACTGGTGCAAGCACCATGCAAAACTAGAGACCAATAAAGAGGACAGCATGATGCTAGCATGTCTCACCCTTCTATGGATAACAGCTTGACCTACGCGTCATTGAAGGTGCACCTAACTGCCATAGTCACATACATCAGAGGACTGAAAAGGAACACTTCTTCCCCCACCGGTGGTGAAAAGATTCCTGGCAGGATCAAAGAAAGCAGCACCAGAAAGAGCTGCACCACCACCAATGTGGAACATGAACATTTTACTCGCACCACTTATGACAGAACCCTTTGAGCCTATGTACAAAGCAGAACTAAAATTCCTAACTCTAAAAACTGCCTTCCTAATAGCAATCATGCCACTACACAGAGTGAGGATCAAATTGCAAGTGTTGCCCACCCTAGAGCCCTACCTACAAATCCACAAGGACAATGTGGTACTAAGGACAAACCCTCAGTTCCTACTAAAGGTAGAAACACAATTCCACGTCAACCTGAGCATTCAGCTGCCATCCTTCCAGCATCCAAAGACTTGTGCTGAAAAGGGGCTACGCACCTTGGATGTGTGAAGAGCATTCATGTACTACTTACAAGAGACCAACGCACTAATTAAGGGGAACCTTCTCTAATTGTCCTTTGCAAGGGCACACTAGTAATGAAGGGAACCATCATACAATAGAAAGTAGAGACAATCCAAATTTACTACACAAAGGTAGTGAAGCTCCGGACACATTCCACGAGGAAGAAAGGAGCAACCCTAGCCTTCCCAGCAAACATGCCCATCAGTGACATCTGCATGGCTGTGTTATGGCCATCCACACACACCCTCACAAAGCACTACTATGACATCCAGATAAACAAGGAAGCACAGAGAGTTCTGCAACATCTTTTTTCAAACTTGAGCACATTTAAACTTGACCTCCCCTGGGAGGCAAATACCGCTACAAAATCAGTGCAAGCATGTGAATTCACAAAAGGATTTATGCTGTAAAACAAAACAATTACTTACCACTAGCAGTAGTATTCTAACTTGATGAGTTTTCTGGATTCACATACAACCCATAATCCTCCCCGGAAATGTGAGGGGATGAACAGGTCAGGTCAACAACACATTAAAAAATGTGTATGTTCAAACTCCTAAAGACGTCGGTTGGAAAAAAGAATCTGAAGATTCTGACCACGCACAGGAACTTCTGGGGCGCATGTCCAAGGCCACAAGAGGATGGATTTATAACCAAATGGTGGCAGACAACGCCCATGGAAAAAAGAGAGACAGAGAAGAACCGTGATTCCAGATCCAACCACTAGATGGTGGAGTAAATGTGAATCCAGAAACCTCTTCAGGCTGTTAAACTACTCCCACTGATAATTAACCATTTTTTTCTTGTCCATAAATACCTGGAAATTGCATTGAGAGACAATATTTTATCAAATGGATAGCATAATCCACGTGAAGAAGGCTATTGTACCCTACATGTATTTTGAGGACATGCCAAATGAGGTTTAGAAAAATAATTGAATTGCAAATTGAAATAAAATTGAGTACATTTTATTGATTGAGGACACAGAAGGGATTTCGTTGATTTGGGGAAAACAGTCACTACACTGGAATACTTTTTTCATTAAGGTGATTAACAATTCAGATATTGGGATAGCCGGAGATCCAATTCTTGTGTCCACAGGGACACCAACCTAATCGGTAGATGCTGACAGTACATATTTAATTTGATTCCATATTGGTGGACAACTGCATACAAAAGAGAATCAAACACTAAGGCCCATATTTATACTTTCTGACGCACAACTGCGCAGTTGTGCGTCAAAAATTGTACCGCCGGCTAATGCCATTCCAACGCGCCATGCGGGCACCTTATTAATGGAATGACGTTAGCCGGCGTATGGGAAAATGGGGGTTGTGCGTCAAAAAATGGTGCAAGTCAGGTCTGAGGCAAAATTCAGGCCTCAAACCGGATTTGCGCCATTTTTCTTTTTTACGCCCAAACTCCATTGACATGACTCCTGTCTTAGTAAAGACATGAGTCATGCCCCCATGCCCAGGGGACTTATGTCCCCTGGGCATGGACATTGGGCATAGTGGCATGTAGGGGGGCCCAAATCAGGCCCCCCTATGCCACAAAAAAAATCGGAAAAAAATACTTAGCGAACTTACCTTTACTTCCCTGGGATGGGTCCCTCCATCCTTGGGTGTCTTCCTGGGGTGGGCCAGGGTGGCAGGGGGTGTCCCTGGGGGCAGGGGAGGGCACCTCTGGGCTCCTTCCGAGCTCACAGGTCCCGTAACGCCTGCCCTGACCCAGGCGTTAAAAAACGGCGCACATCAGGCTGTGCGCCATTTTTTAAGGCCCACCCCCTCCTGTGCGTCAAAATGACGCCAGAGTATAAATAAGGGGCACAGGCCTTAAAGTCATTTTTTGGAAGGGAACGCCTACCTTGCATATAATTAACGCAAGGCTGGTTCCCCCTTCCAAAAAATGACGCACATGGTCGAAATTTGACGTCCGCGGGGTCGGGCGTCAAAGTATAAATATGGGTCAGGGTTTGCGCCGATTGTGCGTCAAAACTTTTGACGCACATTCGGCGCAAACAGAGTATAAATATGCCCCTAAATTTAACTAACACCTATGTGCTACCAGGAGATCCCTTTTATACTTTTGGCTAGCTGACCACCTCAGACATGATCCACCTGGAATACATCAGGGACCGGGTCTTGACTCTGATATGCCTGCACAAAACTTGATTAGAGAATCTAATACATTAGTGTGATTTTTATTTACATTGCAGGGAGCAATGCAACATTTTTGGATACTGCTTCTACCTCTTTCTTTTCTCTTTTATGTTCTGTCCATGAGGAAGCCCAGCTCAAATCTCTCATGTTGTTTACTTGTGTTTTCATTCTGTTAGGTTTGTGCTGGTGGAGAGCATTCCTGAGGGTCTCGTGTATACAGAAAACAGCACTGTGAATCCTTCAATTTATCAGACATGGTTAAATCTACTTGGGACTGCAAAGAGCAGTGTGGACATTGCATCTTTTTACTGGACCCTGACCAACAATGACACAAGAACCACGTCTCCCACCGCTGATGAGGTGAGATGCCAGACCAGGGGTCTACAACCTTTTCTATAACGAGCTACTTCTGAACTGTAAAAATAGCCCCAAACTACTAATGACCCTCAACATTGTTGCAGTAGTGACCATACCTTGAAGGATTATTAGTAGTGACCACCAAGATATATGTTATAATAATGAGACTAAATTTCACCTGGCCATTATATCATATATTTACATATCAAAATATTGACTAATACAGTGCAATAAAAGAATGTATTTATCGATAAGTATACATTTACCATTCTTAACTCCACATCTCCATTTCTTAAAGATACATGTATCAGAGTTCGGAATGTAAATACAAATACAGTTATCTTTCAATTCATACTTTATGATGCTATAGGAATTGATAGTCTAGATACTATATTTTGGCTGGACGATATTTAAAACCCAGTTTTGTAGTAGCACAACAACCGCTCCAATGCATAAGATAGGATTACTGACAGTAATATCAGGAAAGCTTTATCAAAATACAATGCCTCCACTCAACTAATGAAATAACAGCCTCATCAGAAAGGGTCCACTGGAACAGCTACAGTTATTCTCGACTCTCTTTGAACTACTATTCAAAATGCAGGTTCAATTATGTTTTGGATTTTTAACCATTTTGCTTTCAATCATCAGTGTACCAGTTTCTCAAATTCCATGTTTTTCCATTAAATAGGCATTTTCCAAATTGAGTTAAAACACTAAAAGAAAAGCTTGTCTTTTTCCGTGGAAAATGCAATTTTTGCCTCAAAAATCAGATGATTCACTTTGAGAGATTCTGCTCCACTTGCCCAGACATTACCATTATATGTCAGGGATGCCCACAATAATGCAACGGTGCCTACATTATGCCAAGGATACCCATTATCACACTAAGAATCACCTCATCATATTAGACATGGACTTTGTTACAAAGATGGCCATGATTATGTGATAGATGGTAACAAATAGGCTAAACATAATCCCAATTTGTTCAGGATAGCTGCCATTGTGCCGTGATTAGTCCAAGTTGTTACAACTAAACATGATAACCCAATATTCCCCACAGAGCTGGGTAATCTAAACTGTAAAGCACACAATGTTCACGGAGGAATCATGGGGGAATCATTTGCATGCAAATATTTGGGCAAGATTAAATATAATTAATGTTGTAATTAACCATAGATCAAATTCCATATATGCATAAATCTTCACACAGCGTGTAATTTTATTCTGGGAAAATGAAGAACTTTTATATACACACTCAAACCTTTTGTGGTTGGAGAGTCAGGAGTGTTGGTGTTCTCATTCTGTCCCTTGGATGTTAAGGGATTGTGGACTAGAGGGGTCACCAGTGCATTTGTATAAAAACACAAAAAAATCTCTTTGTTGCTTTGCTATAGTGATGGATATATTATTAGTGTATATATAAAAGTTCTTCATTTTCCCAGAAACAAATTGCACGCTGTTTGAAGATTTATTCATTTATGGAATTTGATCTATGGTTAATTACAACATTAATAGTATTTATTATCCCTGAAATATTCATATGCAATTGATTTCTCCATGAACATTGTGTTTTATATAGTGATTAGTCCATGGGTGCCCAACATATGTCAAGATTTTACCATGTATGTGCCAGTCCCAAAATTATGTCAGGAAAGGTCATACATTTTTCAGAGATGTACTCCTTAAATGAGGGGCACCATAAATATTTGGTGTTCCCAGCCACCAAGAATGACTTCCAAGGTGAAGCAATGTATTTCATTGATTGACCCAATAACAGCCACATACACAATAGGGCACATATACATACCTCTGTACACAGAACTGTTTAAACACATATGCATTCACACACCATTCCCGCCGTCGGGAACAAAGAAGCCTGTTACTTGTCTGTGCACTCAGGCTAGCCTCTGCTTTCTTTAACTAAAGGTCTGCTAACTCGGGGTTATTACATACTTTCAGTCAGTCTCTATCAGACCCACACTTTGACACCACTCTGGCTATTGCTTGCACTGCTTTTGTGGCCAGTTCTCACAGGTACTGTGTGATCAATAAAGCGCTGTGTGAAAATTGACCAATCTCCTTGTGGCTTTGCTAAATTGAGAGTGCAACCATGAGTTCATTTTGCAGTTACCTTAGGCTACTGTTTGTGTGTAAGCACGTGACCATGCCATTGTTTTGTCTTGACAGCCACTGCAAGGATGTGGAGTTGTCTAATGGTGCCATTTTTAAACTGCCTAGACCCTCTGAATTACATATTGTGCTGGTCTGCACTCCGGGGAGCTACTTCCAGTATACTGGCTAGCTGCTATAGCTTCCATGCTACTTGTTAGAGACTCCTGTACCCGATGATCAGAACTTCGAGAGTTAAATCTATTCTACATGTGGAATTAGCTTTCTATCCATGTCTAAATGTATTTGTTCAAGCCTCGAAAGATCTAAAACTAGCACTCCTGGACCTTTTTATGAACCATTATATGAAGTAACTTGTTACTTATAAAGTGTCTTTTGGAATCTCTGTGTGATCTTCAGGTTCAAGCTCGAATTCTGGCAAGGTTGACTGGCTTATAATCTTTCCTTAGTTATTAAAATGAGCACCAAATTAATTTCGGCAATATCAGTTGCATGTGTGATGCTCTCTGTAAAGTTCTTTAAAGAACAGTGCGTATAAAATATCATTTATGACTATGGTACCTAAGGATTGGCATGCCCAACTACATTTGATATTCTCTTCTATGTCTGGAGTTTTTCTAATCTGTGTTTGTTTTTTAATGAAAGTGTGCCTCTCCAAATAGGTTCTTCCTTCCCTGGTCTTCCTAGTGTAACTGAATTTCCTCTAAATGGATGAGGCAACCCAAGATTTACCAAAAAGTGACATGTTTGACTTCTAGAACATCAAAAAGAGAGAGCCTTACTGTGTAAGAAAAAGTATATCCCCTGCAGGTAGATAAAATAATTTACCTTTTTTTGTAAAATCCTCACCCACCTGGGTTACCCCCTTGGTGGTATGCTTCATCATAGGGCCCTTCCCGTTCTGTTTCAGAATGGGGCGTGCTACTACTAGTGACAAACACAAGAGTACTGGATGGTTATTACCATATAATGATTATAATAGGAGTTGAAGGGGTCCCTTTATCTAAAAGTTAAAAACACCTGCCTGATAAGACACCACTAGTTGTATTAAGGTTTTCAGGCGATATGATTGAAAAGGGAAGATATGAAAGAAACTGGTTGTTTTAATGACCCCTGTTTCTGTTGGTCGACATGTTTTTAGCAGCTGGTCTAATTCCGTGATGCCACCTTTAAAGTTTGAAAGTGCATTGACCGCAAAATGTAGACACTGCACACACATTGCATGCTATAATAAACATCTCCCCTAATTGGTAAGGGATTTCATACCTGTAATGTTAAATAGGAAATATAAATCAGAAAGGCATGAGATAGAGATACCCCTATTACACAAACACCACACTCAGTGGGCAACCCTTGTAGTAACCCACAAAGGGTTGCCAATATGTTTATAGTGAGCACTTCTTAGAACAAAATGGTGAGCAAACCTTGAGTCAAAATTCTGTGGCAACATACAAAACATATAATAACACTTACATGTACAATACTACACATATTCCAAGACATATACATACATGTAAATTTTAAGGGCTTTGCTCAATGAATCTTCCGGTGGCCAAATGAGCCTGAATTCACACTCTGGCGGTGTAAGTAAATAAAAAAGGTTAATTTCCGAACGAGGATGAACTCATCCTACATCATGCCCCCATGTCGGCTATGCCGTACTTAACTACACAAACGTCTCGTCCGAGCGGAATCACTTACTATAAATCACCAGGGTCCGAATGTTAGCAGACTTCCTGCTCCGGGTGCTTTTAACTACAAAGAGGAAGAAGGTTCTAGTGTATGCCAGCAACGTGCTGCTACCGTCCTAACTTCCGGGTGTTGGTGAGACTAGATCGCGCACCATTCCAACACAGCAGGAATGCGTGGGATCACTTATTGGTTCCTAGCACGGCCGCTCTGGTCTAGGGAAAAGAAAAGTCTCCGGATTGCGCTGTGTAGTGCATTACTGGCATTGATCTTCAAGTTCCTTAAAAAAATATACCAGACCACCTATTCTTCAATTATAGCAGTTGTGCATGGGCTACTACCTAACAATGGGATAACTATTTGTATGTTATTCTGTGGAACAGGTTATTTTTCACTTACAGAGACGGATCTTCATAGCTGATCAAAAAATAAAAGGATGCCAAGAGCGAAAAAACAAAATTGTATTCAAAATATACTTTGTTTCTATGAAAAACAAAGGGCCTCATTACAAGGGTGGCAGTCTGAGGACCACCACACTCGCGTTGACGGACCGTTGTTCGTCTTTGCCAGGGGGTGCTGTGCAATTGCAGTCCCCCTTTTTCTAGAGGAGATCTGTTCCAGTTTTGTGCTTTGAAACTCTGGTCATACTGGCCCTCACTTCATCCTCCCTTCATGACTTTAAAAATAAAAAGCCTTTATCCTCAGAGGGTCACTTCGGTATTCAGCTTCTTTTCACAGATTAAGACTTCATCATGATGTCTGGAAATGCCTCCACAGCTGCAGCAAACAAAAGGTGCTTGATCCCTGGGATGAACTTACATGGCCCCTTCAGATGCTCAATGTGATGTCCAACAGATCTGGAAAATGTTAGTCTCTGTTTTTAAAGTTGTACAAACTAAGTATGTGAACTTGTCTGTAGCACAATATACCTTAGTGGCCGGCTCACTATATATTTTTTTCATATATTTAGGGTGAACACATACTAAAAGAACTTTTAAATCTTCCTCAAAGAGGCATCACACTACGGATTGCTGTGGATCCACCAAACTCGCCTGCGCGGATGAATGATCTCAGTGCCCTGAAGAAGGCTGGTAAGAATTATTCTATTTGATCAAGCAAGAACAAACACTCTGCTGTATTGTGCTTGACTCTTCCTAACATCTTTAAATGTCTTACAAAAGCTTATAAATAACAGTCATCACAGCTGTTCCCTAACTGTAAGAGGAAAAAAGAAGCTAAAAACATATCTATTCCTTTTACACAGAATTGTACAATACATGGGTGAAGGAAGTCAGGAAATATACAGATACATGTGGTACACATATACGTCTACTGAATAAATCTTGGGCATGTGTTGTGAATACATCTGAAAGAGATAAGGTGATAAGTGTGGCTTTTATAATCTGCCTTATGTTCAGAGAGTGGAGCCTTTGAAACATTTCAGATTGGTGACAGAATAAAACAGTTGAGCCATCGCACATTGCTCCTTTTGTGTGTGTGTGGGGGGGGCGCGGGGGGTGTGTGTGTGTGTGTCCGCGTGCACCTACAGAATAGGTACGCGTGCGCCTCCACTCCTACAGAATAGGTTGTGTATGAGCACCATGAAGAGAAGTGTAAGAGGCTAAGGCATGGTAAGGGGGTCTGTGGTCTTAAAACAGGGAGAACATATTTAGCTCCCTCAAAAGAGGATAATGTAAGGTCAGAGTTAAATACTGTAAGAGGGTTGAAAGTTCCTGTTTAGGCGAATACTCTGTTTTTTCTTAATGAATCATGGACCAGGGTATCCAAGTCAGAGGCTCAGGTCAATATTATGGCTACTGCCTTTTAAGAAGAGTTAATGGGAAAGACTTTGAGCCTCCTACAATATTATATCAAGGAATCCTTCTCAAAATGTTTTCATCTGCATTGCACACTATTTGTGTCTGTAGCAGTGGCTGTACCCACAATAAAATTATTTTATTTTCCTGACTCCGACCTGAATTTTTGTTGTGTTAGCAATTTGTAATTTGCACGTACTTTCCGTTGTCTAAATAGTTTGTGTATGGGTTAGCAAACTTACTATGGGGAGCTTGTGACTGTAACACAAGAGTCTTCAAGCACAAAAGTACTCATATTTCCACAAACTCCAAGAGGGTAAGAAACATTATTTGTTCTTACATTTGATCTCTTCCAAATGGTGCCATGTGATGGATTCACAGTCTTAATAGATTCACTTGATGCCTTCAGGTTCGCTGTACCAGTTCTGTGACTATTCTTAACCATTATAAGCCCTGAGCTACTCCATTGTCTTCAATAGAGCACTCAACATTCCAGTGTTCTAATAGGTGTTATGTAGCCTTTGAGTTGTATGGTTAATCTTCAATACTTTTCTTTTTTCTCATTTGACTGTATCATGTCACATCCATTAACCTTTTGAAAGCCTCAAGATCCACCCTGGTGAATAGAAACCAATATGTACGCCCCATTAAGTTCTCTGTGATTGCACACTGCACTTTAGGTCTCTGTGAGTCTTTTTAAATTTTGAAACTGCAATTTAGGTCTTTCTAAACTGGTGCTCTGTTCTCCCCAGCAAAGCACTTTCACAAGAGCATACAGGCAGTGGAGTACACGCCGGCTCGACGTTTGTTCTCCCTTTGACGTTCCAGCATGCCATCTTGGTTAGCGTACTAGTGTTTTGTGAATGTGCCGCTATATAACTCAGTTTGGTGCATGTCTAAACCAGGTTAAGTTCTCTGTGATTGCACTCTGCAATTTAGGTCTCCCTGAGTGTTTATACATTTTTAAATTGCCCTTTAGGTTTTTTAAATTGTTACTCTGTTCTCCCCATCAAAACACTTTCACTAAAGAGGACCAGCAGTGGAGTATGCGCCAGCCCAACTTCAATGCTCTACTTCACATTCCGGGATGGTCTCTTGGTTAGAGCACTAGCATTTTGTGGATGTGCGGCTCTATAACTGCATGCTGCACGGCTGTGCAGCATCAGGCACTATGTCTGTTTTTAATCAGAAACTGGCTATAGGGCATTAAACGATGGTGGTTTTCAACGCTATACCAGAGAGCAGAGTGAGTCGCCTCATATGAAATTTAGACCATTGTTTTCCAATCTGTGGGTTTCGATCCACTACTGGGTCCCTAGCAGAATTCTGCAGGAAACGGAAGTCCAAGCAATAAATAAAAAAAATATTTAAATTCTATGTTTGACTTGCCACAGTTGCCGTGTTTCAAAGACAGGTCAAATGTTTGTCTATTCTTTTGGCAAAAATCTGCAGGAACGGTGTTTACTTTACTTTTCTTTCGCTGACTACAAAGTGAGAGGTGCTTTTGAAGTGAAGGATGTAACAATCCTGCTTTAGTACAATTCTGAAGTGCATTGAAACAAAGATTTTATTATAATCAAAGCAAATCAAGATACTTTATTTGTTGATACACAAATGATAAATATTCACAGGAACCCAGTTTCCACAATACGGCCAATTTGACATTGAAGGCAGTTAGCAACCTCATCGGTAACCAATAATACATGAAAGGAGCGATTAGCCATTCCCCCGCCGCCATCCCCCATCCGATCCTATGCATCCACAGTTCATCAACATAAATGTATAAAGTCCATCCACCTTAGGATGCCTGAAAGTTTCTGACCGCATCCTCCAACAGTCGTGTTTGATCGTTTACTGGAGGCGAAACTATGCCCACCTCTGGCTTGATATACCGGTAATTCTGTATAGTTATATCTGAAAAACTGTATATCTGTAAAACGCTAGTAGTCATTTCAATTGAAAATGTGCTGTCTGTAAATGACAGTGTGATACTACATGATGCTTTAATTATATTGAAAAAATCACCCCTCCTCATGTCCATTAAAGGTAGGTAGGTCGCAAACATTTGTCGTTCCAAAAAGTGGGTCATAGTTCTAAAAAGTTTGAGAACCACTGATTTAGACTGTAGGGTCCTTCAATTCAAACACCATGAACACCAGATGTCCCGGCTCCTCAGATAAAGTAGGGTCAGAACCCTCAATCGGGCCCAAAACCTCAAGGCATTTATTTTGACGTTTATTGACTATGCACTTCCTTTTAAAACACACAACGGAAATACACCTGTTAGCACCTACTACTATATCCAATATGTTTTTTCAATAGAGTCTTGGGCCACATTTCATTCAAATCCTGAATTCAGATCACCATGTCTGGAGAAATATGGAATTTTACATCAACCAAGAGTGGGAAGGATTGGAGAGGGACTGGCAGCACATGTACAAAATCTGTTTCAATAAAGTCCTTTCAAGTGGGGGTGGGGGAGTGTCTCAATAAAGTTGAATTGATGGGGGGTCAAAATGTTCCTCTCTGCCTCTCATTCCATTTCTGAGTTGCTCTGTTGTTGCCCACCTAGCTCACATGCAGGGTTTATTCAAACCCTAGCAGGTGCTCTGGCCCGCCTTACGATTCTTCTCTTTGGTAGGAGACTTCAATCTTTGGGTGGATGATGCCTCCAGCTCAGCCTCTTTGGACTTGATCAGTTCCCTTAAAATAAGATTTATTCTGCCATAGCCCTAAAACATAGCAAATATCAATTACTGGCTCTCTCCCCTCTACATTGCTTTCGAGAACCCAGTTAAGGAACCCCGTATTTTATTTAAAAATCGGCCTAAGGCACATACATTTAAAAACCTAATATCTACCAACAGACTGAGAGCCTGATCCCGGTTAATAACATTATATTTCCCAAAAATGAGCTTCAAAAAATGTTTTCCTTTCATCTAAAAAACACAAACAGTCCAATAAAATATGTTGACTGCTGCATTTTACTTTGAAGCCACATGTACACAGGCCTAGTTCGTCCCTCATTATAGTTCTCGGTTTCATATCCATATAGCACGCAGGGGTGTGGAATTTAATAAAATATCTACTTGTTGATGGGACAGGTTTGCTTCTTAAATCTATTTGTCTTGTAAAAAATCTACTTGTCCCTTTGGTGCCATTTAATGCAGCGACAAATTATGGCAGCAAACTCGTTATGTAAGAGCTCTGATAATAGCCTCTCTAATTATGCCAGGGCTACTACTATAGTAGGGTTTGAATACTTGTAATTTAAATCCCTTTTATAGTAATTTCCTTATTTTGCCCCCGTTCCGCAGAGATAACTAGTGGGGCTGGAGGAAGCAGTAAGCAATAGATCAAGTGCCTTTGAATCGTCAAATCTACTAACTTGCATGTTTTAAGGATTTTCACTAGCTCTTAAATCTTTTCCCATAATGAGAGAGGTTGTAAATTAACCCCTGACAATGGCAGAAGTAAATTTCTTCCAGGGTTGGGAAAAGAGTGGTGCGGGGGGAAGTTAACTTGTAAACGCTCAACAGATTTTCACTTGTGCTAAAATACAGTTCACAAATTATTTCTAGGGGTACAATTTCATGGTCTACTTCTGTAAGTTCTTGTGAATTCATGAAAGCCACTAATTCAAAGACATGGCTGCTCTTTTGTGCCTTTCTTTAAGAATTGGGTTCCTAATTAGGTCTGGCGTTATCAAAGACATTTTGTTTTTATTAAACTTCTACTTCTCTTTCTATGTATTGGCTGGCTTTACTGTGAGTGATCACATTATGCTCCTCCACACGTCCTTAAAACGTTTATTTACAGTGCTCACCCTAATAATACAGGCTTTTCGTTAATGAACCATAAATACAAGTTCGAACAGAATTAACATATGAACCCATATTCTACCTCAACTGCCTTTCTTTTGTAAACTGGCAGCCAAAGTGCTTGTGCTGCAGAGGGTTGGGCCAACCTGTCCCAAGGACAAAATAAGTATGAAAACTTGTTGTCCTTGACCCCAAACAATATATACCGGGCATTGGGCGATGGGAATTCCACATCCCTGAGCACAGGTTTAGCCCAACCCTAAATTTTAATGCTTCATTCCTTAACTTACGGTTAGGCAGGACCTCTGTATAAGGGAACGTATACTCATTTCTCCAACCACGAACCATAAACTGGGTAGATATTTTACCCTCTAGATAAGATCAATCCTCTGCTCTGGCACCTTTATTTATCGTGGCACTGAGCTCCTGCTTAGAGATCTGCTGTTCTCAGCTCCACTGATCAGCTACTAAACCCAAAGTAACACAAATCTTCTCCAGTTTTGTATCTTTCATAGATTCACATGCTTCAATCATCCACGTCGTCTAGGTGGGAGCCTCACGGTAACTTCAAATACACATAGCAGTAACACACTAGGCCCTAGTGTCCCAAATAGGCTCTTTTATAGCCTATCCGTGTTCTTTTATTAAAAAAAAAAGACCCAAACTTGAGCCACAGCCAATATGGCGTTGACACCCTCTAGAACACTCCCAACAGAGGCTCTTTCCCTCAGATTTTCTACTGCACGTCGTGTGAAGGGAGTCTCCCTGAGCTCTGCTCAGTTTCTTTCTGACAGGATTATTTCTCTCAGAGAACCCAACTTTCCAGTGACAATATGTCTCAACAGACTAAGAAAGGTCTTTTCAGAGATTGTGGCAGTTGTGGGAAGAAGAGACTACATGTTGATGATCCCCACAAGAAGTACATCTACTTCCTGCATCCAGAGCACAAGGTGAGAGACTGTAAGATCTGTCGCACCTTCAGTCAGAAAACCCTCAAGGACCGTGAGGGTAGGCTTTTGTTGTGGCTACAAAGACAGAAAGCCATGGAAAACCCGTCTTCTGATGAGATTGAAACAGCATCTCATACTTCTCACTCCTTAAAAAGACCTGTGGAGAAAGGAAGACTGCCTGAGGAGCCACCGAAGAAAGTGGCTAAAAAGTCGAAATATACATCTGTGGAGAAGCAGAGGCACCAAGAGACTGCTACCTCTGGATCAGAGACCCACTCAAAACTCCTGAAAAAGATTCGCTCAGAGCCTACTATGCCTGTGGGGAAAAAAGGCACCCACAAGAAGTGCTTCTCTTTCTCTGTCGCCGGCAAAGGATCCGGTAAGACTCTCCTCAGATGCTACATGGTGACAACAGTGATGTCGACGTTTACAACGGCGGTGTCTCCGATGATAGTTACATCGTCACCGCTTTCATCAGCGATGATCATCAGAATCTATAAGAAGGCGTCGTCGACGAAAACATCGTCAACAACGGAAGCATTGTTGGTCCATCCTTTGACAAGGGCACTACCGTCAACGAAGCACCTGTCGATGAGGTTGAAGAAGGCACCGTCGATGAGCACACTGGCGAAGAAGGAACCGTCAACGACAAACTGAACTGTTGACGACAATGTTGGGGATTTCGTCGGCGATGATGCCATCTTCTGGAGATTTGTGGGTCCAGCAGGATTCGGCAAGATTCCTCCTTCTTTCTTTTATCACCGTGGGAGATAAAACATCGCAGATTCTTCCAAGGCATACTTCTCCGAGCAAGGTGTTGCCATACCCCTCACAGCATCTCCTAGATGATGACGAGGACATTTATTATCAAGATGACGGAACGTTTGGCGCAGTTAGTAGTCCATCACAGCTCCATGTAAAATGCCATGACTTGGATGAGGAGTATGAAGAGCAGGAACAGCCCAACTATTCCTCAACTACATTTCAACAGGATTCTTCATACCCATCAGTGGAACAAGAAACTTCCTTTCCCATGCCTAGGTCATTGGTCGCAGAACACCAGGGAATGTTGAAGGACTATTATCAAAGGTTTCCACCATCGACGCCCGTAACTCTATCCAGGCCTTACAGCCAGCAGACGACTCTGCAAACCCTTATGACCAGTCTCCCGGGAACGCCACACAGAAGCGTCCCATTGGTTCACCAACCACAGGATGACCATCTCTCTACAGATGACGAGAGGGAAGAGGGTGAGATAATGGAGGCAGCTCCTAGTGAATGGGATGACTACCTCATCCCCACACCATTACCACCGCCAGCAGGGCTGGTTGATTCACCCCCTGAGGCCATAGGGGGCTTTCATAATTTGATGGACGAGACCGGCCAAGAGATTTGACTTGCCCATTATTTCTCAGGAAACAGATTGTTTCTTATATGACTTCAAAGAGATCAGTGAGGGCTATCCCGATAGTGGATTTCCTATGGCAGAAGGGGTTGAAGGCAATGAAAAATCCAGCAGTGCCTTCCCAAATGCTGAGGCTGGAAAAGAAATACAAAGCCCCTGATAACACTCCGGCCTGCTTAGTTTCGCAACCGGATTCGGTAATATCTCAAGTGGCGCAGTATCGCTCTAAGAACCCTTCAGCACCTATTGCATCGCCTCCAGACAAGGACGGAAGGAGGTTGGACAGTATTGGTAAAAGATTTTCCTCTGTGGCGGCGATCACGGTGAAGACGGCTAACTCCTTGGCCATTTGAGGAAGGTATGATCGACAGATGTGGGCAGACATGTCTGCTTACTTAGACCTCTTGCCTGAGGATGCCAAGGTTGAAGCAAGGAAGGTGCTGCAGGAGGGTGAACATTTTGCGGCTGAAATCATTGACTGCGCAATCAACATTTCCTTTACAGGATTCCGACAACTTGCAGGAGCAGCGGTCTTGCCTAGACAGGGGTGGCTGAAGTCTACTTCCTTCTGTCCGGAGCTTCAGAGCCAAATTCTGGACATGGCGTTTGATGGGGAAGCCTATTTGGGAAGCATGTGGATCACATGCTGCAGACCATCAAGACGGATACGGACACAGCTAAACCCCTTGGTACGTTGCAGTACAGGAAGTAGCCTTTTTCTGAGGCAAGGGGTAGAGGAAGTTACTCCTTTCGAGGTGGCTTCCAACAGTATAGACCCCAGTACCAGTCCTCTTTGGCAGGACCCCAGCAGCAGTACAGCCAGCAACAGCAGCATTATCAATTGCCACCTACCGCTGCTTATAGGCACGCAGCAAAGGGATGATCGGCGGCTTGTGGAAGAGATACCGGCAGAAAACTATGACCAACCGGCCATACCAGCTTCCTACGCTACCAGAGGCTCGAAAATTGGGGGTTGCATTACTTCTCACTTCCTTCGATGGTCAGCCATAACATCAGACGGGTGGGTGCTGGATATAGTGACCAGAGGGCATACTCTGGAGTTCATACAGAGACCACCGGACATCCCTCCGTCAGGCTCACCACCTCCACGATTAAACCAACTCCTCGGGGAAGTGCATGTGATGCTGCGCAAAGGCGCAATATAACTGGTCCCTGCTCCTCACAGGAACAAGGGATTCTATTCACGTTTCTTTCTGGTAAAGAAACCTTCAGGAGACTGGCTCCCCATTTTGGACTTAAGATCATTGAACAAGTTCCTGAAGAAGTAGTTGTTCAGGATGGTAACTCTGCAGGACATCTTGTGCCTCTTAAATACATGAGATCATATAGCATCCCTAGACCTCCAGGATGTATATTTTCATATTCCAACACACTGCCACAATCGTAAATTCCTCAGGTTTAAGGTGGCTGGTATGCATCTACAAGTTCGGGTCCTTTCCTTCGGTTTAAATCAGCCCCCAGGATTTTTACAAAAATGCTGGCTCCAGTGGCAGCGCACCTCCGCCAGTCGGGCATGCATGTGTTTGCATATCTCCATGACTGGCTCATCAAGGCACCTTCAAGAGCTTAGGTGGTACGCCACACCACTGCCTGCCTCCAGTTGTTCGAAGACCTAGGACTTACCATCAATTACCGGAAGTCACATGTTCACCCCACACAGAAATAGATTTTTTTAGGAGCGGTACTGGACACTGTCCACAATAAGGCGTACCCATCTCAGGAAAGAAAACAAAAGCTGAACACCTTAGCCCGCAAGCTCTCGCAAAAAAGTGTGTTTCAGTTCGCACCTACAAGTCATTACTGTGAATGAGCTGGTCATGCATTCAGCTGGTCCCAGGTTGCAGACTACATATGCGACCCCTACAAGAGTAATTGGACGCTCAGTGGCTTCAGGTACAGGGTTCTTCCGAGGACAAAATTCTCATCACATCGGCAATGCGGACTGCCATGGCTTGGTGGGCGATACCGGCAAATTTGTCCAGCGGTCTCACGTTCTTCATCAGGTGCCCCGCTATATAGTGATGACGGATGCCTCCCTCGAAGTTTGGGGTGCCCACCTCCAAGATCTACAGTTCAGCGGATCCTGGACTCGAAAGGACAGTCAACTCCACATAATTCAGCAGGAGCTCAAAGCAATAGATTTGGCTCTAAATGCCTTCTTACCAAGACTTCAAAACTCGAATGTCTTAGTCAGGACGGACAATACTACAAGCATGTTTTATCTAAACAAGCAGCGTGGCACAAGGTCTCTGCAGCTCTCGCAACAGGCTCAGAACATCTGGAAATGGGCCATAGCACACAACATTTCTCTAAGGGCGGAGCACGTACCAGGACAGACCAACGTTCTGGCAGATACCCTGAGCAGGACAATTATCCCGTACCACGAGTGGGAACTAGACCGGGAGGTTCTCGACCCTCTTCCGATTATGGGGCAGACCAAACCTCGATCTGTTTGCCACATTCGAGAACAAGAAATGCCCTTATTATGCAAGTTGGCTTCCCCAGAGAGGGTCGTGGGGGAATGCGTTTTCGATTAGATGGTCCTGAGTCTATGCCTACGCTTTTCCTCCGATCCCACTAATACCGAGAGTCATCAACAAGATGAAGACAGAGGGTTGTCGCCTTCTATTAATAGCACCAAGGTGGCCCACACAGGTGTGGTTCACGGAACTCCTCATGTTCTAGGAACAACCCCATGTGCTACTCAGACGGAAACCAACCCTGTTGACAGTGCACCAGGGCCAGGTCAGACATCCGGATCTGTCATCTCTCCACTTATCGGCCTGGCTCCTGAATTCGATGAGTATGCCACTTTAGACATCTCTTCGGAATGTAGGGAGATTCTAGCCAAGGCTAGGGCGGACACTACCAATAAGACCTACAGGTTGAAATGGAAGCGTTTTTGTGCGTGGTGTGCAGCTGAAGGAATCCATCCTATCTCTTCTCTTCCAGAACAGGTACTGCCGTATTTGTTGCATTTAGCAAAGTCTGGCCTCTCATATTCCTCCATCCGAGTGCACGTGGCGGCAATTTCAAGGTACCACAGGTCTCAGGATACTGTCATGTTGTATTCCACCAGGATTGTGAAGCAATTCCTGAGGGGTCTGTTTTGAGCTTTTCCACCGGTGCGGAAGCCTCTGCTGTTATGGTCCCTAAATGTGGTCCTGGGACAGCTCATGAAACCCCCTTTTGAGCCAGTCCACAGAGCGGAACTGAAGTTCATCTCATGGAAAACTGCGTTATTACTGGCTCTTACTTCGGCCAAGAGAGTAAGTGACATATGGGCCTTTACCATCAAAGAGCCTTTTCTTCAATTCACCACTACTGACGTAATTCTTAGGACAAATCCTAAGTATATTCCGAAAGTGCCCTCAAGTTTCCATTTGAATGAGCAGGTCATCTTGAAAACCTTTTTTCCAAATCCGCAGACAGTGGCAGAAAAGGCGTTGCATTTGTTGGATATTAAAAAGTGTTTGAAGTTTTACCTGCAGAAAACACAGAACATACGCAAATCAGACCAGTTATTTGTGGCCTTTGGAGACGCGAGGAAGGGCCTTCCAGTATCCAAACAAACTGTGGCCAGGTGGATTGGCCTGGCAATCCAATTCTGTCATACTCAGGCTGGTAAATCGCTCCACAGCAGGGTGAGAGCTCATTCTACAAGGGCGGTAGCCACGTCGGCTGCACTCTTCGCGGAAGTACCCCTGCAGCATGTTTGTAGAGCTGTCACATGGTCCAGCCAATATACTTTCACAAAGCACTACTGTCTCGAAGAGACGAATAACATGGACACAGCGGTGGGGCAAGCAGTGCAGAGGCATTTATTTCATTAAGGTGAGCCTCTCTGGTCATCCCACCTCCACAAACAAAGTATGTGAACTACGTTTCCTTAATCTGATCAAGGTTAACTTTCCTACTTTTAATGATTATTGTAGTTGTTGGTATCGTAGCTAGCTTGATACTTGTGATGCTAAGGTTAATGGTTATTGCGCCTGATTGTTATCTTCAGGGGAACATTGCTATATTACTATTGAATAATAACTAGAAGTAGAGTTACTCTTACTATTGTTATTATTATTATGCTTGTTCTGGAGAATACAGCTAAGTACCTACTTAGCCAATATTACTGCTCGCTACTCTAATTACTTACCTGTAACTGTGGTTCTCCAGTATTGGTATCTTTCATAGATTCACATGCAACCCACCCTCCTCCCCTCAGATGCTCCTCTTATGGATAAACTTTCGGCTTCACACTTGTACTAGAAAATCTGAGGGAAAGAGCCTCTGTTGGGAGTGTTCTAGAGGGTGTCGACACGTGATTGGCTGTGGCTCAAGTTTGGGTCTTTTTTTATAAAAGAACATGGATAGGCTATAAAAGAGCCTATTAGGGTCTAGTGTGTAACACTTACTGCTATGTGTATTTGAAGTTACCATGAGGCTCCCACCTCGACGAAAGGGATGATTCAAGCATGTGAACCTATGAGAGATACTAATACTGGTTAACCACAGTTACAGGTAAGTAACTAGTTTTCTTCTCCAGCCTACCTTCTACTTGGGAAGCCTAATTCAAGTCACTTTTCATTATTTGCTTTTTATGAAAGCACGCAATTTTGGGGATACCTTCTTCAGTCGGTCTGAACCAAATTTCAATGCGGCTTGGTTTCCCATGTAACTCCATGCCATAATTTGACATTCAGCCCTTGTAGCCTGGATCATACTTGAAGAGGTACGTGCAAGTAGCCGTTTCACACATTTTCCCTCTTCTGCATCCCACTTCAGCTTCCCAGTGAAAGTTAAAACTTCCACCCCATATTTGAACTGTGGCCGTACCATGGCATTAAAGGCTGAAAGTATTGGACGGCGAGACAGGACTCCATTCTTCCGGCTAAACTACTTTAATTGCCAAACCAATGATAATGCAGCAGATTTTAGTGATGCAGTATGTTCTTGCCATCTTAATTTGGAGTCAAACCACATACCCAAATGTTTGTATTTATCAACCATTTCTGCTTTTTTCACCTCCCATGTACAGGAAAATGCCAAGTTCTTTTTTCCCAACACCATTATTTTTATCTTATCCATAGTAACTGTAAGCTTTTTACTTTGACAGTAGTTATGGAAGACATCTAATTTTCTTTGCAATCCCAACTCCGTCATGTCAACTATCACTAAATCATCATTGTATAATAAACAAGAGACATGCGTCCCATCCATTTTACGGGCATAAAGCCCCAGCCTCATTTAATATGTTTGGCTAATCAGGCAGGAATATATCAAACAATAGTGGGGCCGAGACACAACCTTGTCGCAGCCAATTCATTATTGAGGTCCTCTCTGATAAAGTCCCACAAGTATCTAAAATCACTTGGGCCCAATTTTGCATATGTAGTCCCTGGAGAAGAGGAAGCAATGCTGAGTCCATCCTGAGCTGCCTCAACATATCCCACAGCAAATTCCAATCCACCAAATCAAACGCAGCACGTAAATCGACAAAGCAACAAAATAGCTGACTTCTCACCTCTATTGACTTCTTTGCCAGTGCCCAGAGACTAACATAGTGGTCTATTGTCGAATGACCTTCCTTGAAGCCACCTTGCTCTACTGGAATTACATTATTTAATTCTACCCAGGACTTCATTAGACCCAGCACAAATTTAGCAAATACCTTTTCCCCCACAACCAGCAAGCTAATTATGTGATAATTCTTTGGTTGTGTTGCATCATCCTTCTTGTAAATTGGCCTAATTATTGCGCCTCTCTAACACAGATGGAATCAAAGATTTTCTGGAATCCAACGTAAAATAGTCTTGTCCACCAATCGGCACTGTTTTTTTTATTATAACTGCTTGAAGGCTACCCGGGCCAGCTGCTTTATTTAACTTAAGAGCCACAATTATTTCTTTTATCTTCTGAATGGAGAAGCACGACCTTATGTCACCACTTATCTCAACTTTATTTTCTGGGTCTAACCCTATGTCCTAAATACTTATTCCAGTCAGCTTCCCCTACTAAACACTGCATATCCCTGGGGCCCTTCCCATCCTTCACCAACTGCCAGAATTTACTAATATTGTTAGTTCATATCACACCTAACATAATTTGCCAATCCGTATTTATGTACTCCATTTTACATTTAGTCAGGATGTTTTTATAGTCTTGTTTGGCTAAACGGAGCTTCTGTTCAGTTCTCTTATCACGCCTTTTCCTAAATGCCCTTTCCAACTTCTACACCTTTAGGGTCCTACACTCAAGATTAAACCAGATAATTTTATAATCCCCTCTAATTTGTCCCCATTCTTTATTCACATGCATTGTTTTCGGTTTTACTTTCAATCAACCACTTGTTCCATTACTCTTTCATATCGCATAAACACATCATTCGGGTCTTCAGCCAAGCTGAGAGCCCTATAATTTATCATCGGATCATTAAGCACTTTTAAGCTGTTCCCTGTGATACGAGTGGTTATCTGGCGTGGGAACTCTACCTGCAGAGCAGCCACTCTTTCTCTTAGATCTTTATTCCCTGCCCTAGGCCAACTATAGGGGTCAATGATCGCTACCCTCTAGGTGCGAAACTTCAAACCCCACCACCTCCTCGAAATGCCAAACATTTACAAAAGCGTAATCAATTGGACAAGCCTGGTTGCCTACATGGAAAGTCTGTTTTGAAGGACGGTCTGCATCCTCCGTTAGAACAAAACAAACCTATAGGGCCCAAAATTTTAACTGAGCCCTATTGCTTGCCGTGACCTCTGCTCTGGGAAAGATAGCTTGCGGCACTTATGCAGCTGTGAACCACTCTTTATATAATTTGTCGCAAATTGTTGGGTTTAGTTAATGATTTTAAAAACCCAAAATGAATACCAGATGTTCTACTTTATTCAGACACATTGATCTCCAGATCGTCCTATAACAGTCCCAGCTGAGTGTCATAATCTGCTGTCTTCCGTGGGTGGATATATACGTTAATAACAGTGAGCTGCCTCGTCCCTCCAACATCATTATAGAGGTCTACCAGACCAGCTAATAGCAAACAACATTTCGTTTTTATCTTTGTAAATCTGTTAGCTGAAGGCCTCCCTGGGCCAAGACACATAGCAATCTTAAAGAGTCTTAGGAAGCCATCTACTGGCTCTGGTTCTTCGCACAGTCAAGTTTCCTGGAAACACACAAAATCATGTTTTTCCAATATCTCTATAAATATATCTTGATTTAAATGTTGTTATATCCTGGGACAGTGGTGCCAGCGCGGTCCCCAGACCCTCCAGAGACAAAGTCTGCGTTGGGTCTTACCACTGTGACCATCAAAACGACACTTGCAGCCTCTTTGTGCAGGTCCATCTCTACTGCGAGTGACCTGCAAACAAAGACCTGATGCCTCAAGACACCTCTGCACCCGGCAGCCCCAAACCGAGGAGACTAAAGATGTCCTCATAACCCCCATCCTCTTGAAACATGGGCCCACTTGTTGGTTCGATCAGACTGGACCCCCAGTCAACACCTGCAGCCTCTTTCTGCATGCTCCCTCTACTGTGACTGCCACGCCAATGCCTAAGAATACCCCTGCACCTGGCTGCCCCAGCCACAGGAGAAGAGGACCTAGGGTGTTCCACGTCCCCGAGCATCACATGTTGGTTCACCCAGACTGGCTTCCCAGTCCCTACCTGCAGCACTTTCTAACCAGACTGATTCCCCATTGACTTCAGCAGGTCACCCGACACTGAATTGCATCTCTGCACCCGGCTGCCCTAGTGCTGCCCGAGGTGACCTGTTGAAGTTGCATAGGACCCTGCCTCATACTCCCCTTAAGTCTGGAGGATTGGTCCTGTAAGTCGCTGTTGAGTACCTGTTTGCTGTATGTTTTTACTCCACATTGCAGCCACAGAAAATTGCACTGTCGACTTTCAAAACTGTAATAATTTCTATTGCATGACCTACTTACCTGATCGTATTGGTGCAGGTGCCTAACTATACATAAAGTTACCTGTTATTTTTATAAATTGGCGTGGATCTCCTCATTGAGTCGTGTGCATCACTTGTTGACTGTGTGCCTATAGCAGATGTCTAAAACCCCTCTCTGATAAGCATAAGGCTGCTCCACCACACTACCCTCTAAGACAGCACCTTTGGATTGCTAGAGCAAGCCCCAGTCCACTTATAAGGGAACCCCTGGACTCTTTGCATGGTATACCTCATTTTGACATACCATATAAAGAGCCAACTTTCACTCCTGGATCCCAAAGGGCCTGATTTACATCTTGGCAGTGTTACTGCTAATGCACGCTGGCAACGGGCCCGAAAAGACCGTCTAGTTGACAGTGTTCCACTCGCCGTATTTAGATGCATTGTGGCTGAGTCGCAGACCACCACGATGGAGTGCTTTTCATAGCCATCAGGCAGGCAGGTTCCTGCTGGCCGTATTTAGATGCTACAGTTGTACAGGTGGTGAACTGCCGGCGGTTTGTTGAAGAAGGAGATCATGGCTGGACACAATGAACATCGGACAATGGCAGTGGCCATGGAATACAGGTAAGTCACACACACACACACTACCCTTCACGTATTCGTCCCCCTGCATCACACACTACACAACACACTACACAACACACACAATATCCATTGCCATTCCATCACGACACATCACGTACATGCCGCAAACATTCCTGTATATCCATAACACAACATACACAACCTCAACAACACAGTCATCCACACAAACACATGCACACACAAGCACAACTACACACCTCACGACAATGACTGCCACACAACAACATGCACCTGAATATTGCACGCAGCACCACAACACAACATAAACAACAATGTCCACGCCATATGCAAGTGGCACACATACAGACACAACCACATCATCCATTACATCTCCCTCTACCTCACCCACCCAATCACATCTCACACACACATAAATGTACTGACTCATACACACAACTCTATGCACAACATGACAGGTACAGGTTCGCTTGCAATGTGCACACATCGACACAGTTGACAAGTGGGAATGTATCGTCATAGTGGTGCCAGCATTCATTTATTCATTTGGCAGTGAATACTGGCACCATAATGATGGTTGTGTATGTGTCCGATATGTGTTGTGTACCAGTGTGTCCCCATCCGTGTCTGACCCACGTGTGTCCCCGACCTATGCATGTCACAGTAATTTAAAAAAAATTTACTGTGACATGTATGTGTCTGTAGTGGTCCTGTTCTCTTGTGCCGTGAACCCCCAAAGTGCACATCCAATGCAAGTTGCCTACATTTGTGTCCAACGAGTGGAGGGTTGTGTTCTCTCCGTGGTCCCATGGCAGCAGCAACAGAAGGTCCTGTCCAGCTGGAAACGGAAGTTGCATTGCAAGAAAAGGTGAGTTTTCATCCCCATTCCTCCTCAATTCACCAAGTCAGAAGTGGAGGTCGGACCTCCACTTTTTGCTTGGCGGTATGGTACATCCAAATCTGCTAGCCGGAAAGGTTGGCTGGAGTCCCACCCTCAGCCACACTTTCCTTTGGCGCTGTCAACGTTGATAGGAGTCCTTGGTGGAGTTGGTGGGACTAGGGTGGGTGAAAGTTTATGGGACCCCCAACATCTAAATCTGGCGGGTGAACCGTCATGGTGGCAGAGGGGTTTTCAGACCGAAAACCGATGGCAGTACCGTTACCTCCAAGATCTAAATCAGGCCCTCAATCATTGGATAAGGCTCTCCCAATAAACAAGTTTACAGCATGTTGAAGGGACATGTGCCGATTGTGCAGACCTGTGCGGCCACCCCACGAGTGATGTGCTTATGGTTGGTCCTCTTCAGATACAGGCAAAGGCCAACAATATATTGGAGTAGAATGCCCCCGTGTAATTATCAGCGATCCCACTTAATTCACACACCTAGTTTCAGGTTTTCATTTTACGTTCAACCATCTGTTTTCTCTGTGCTCTTGCCTGCGGCTTTAGGAGACTGAGGATAGAGTGTGCGGTATTCATTGTACTGATCTATTGTGATTAATAGAAACTGCCACTCTCCCTGTACATTGTAAGGATTGTTTAGGTTGATCACGTAGTAGCTCATTTTGTTCTGTCTGCTAATTACAGGAGCCGATGTCCGAATTGTGCCTATGAAAAATCTGACAGGTGGAGTGCTGCATACCAAGTTCTGGGTGGTTGATCAGCAACACTTGTACATTGGGAGTGCCAACATGGACTGGAGATCCTTGACTCAGGTGTGTAACATGCCTTTTTAAATCCCTCTGTGCAGCTGACAGACTCTTTTGGAAGAAGATCCAGTTTTCATTCAGTTGTCTTCCTTTGTTTACAGCATGAAATATCAAAAGGCTTCTATTTTAAACAGTGGGTGAAGGTCAAGTCTTACATGCAAATACCTACTGTGGGCTTACCAAGAACATACAGTGGGCTTAAAGCTGTCCCATTGCTTACCATTGGTAGGCTTTTTTGTCACTCTAATCTAATTTGCTTCTTGTTCGTTGGATTTTCTTTTTTCGATTAAGGACTCCATGAGAGTGCACCTCTCCCCTCCTTGTAGTCTCCTCCCAAATGTATCCCTATAAACCAGGTTTCTCTTTCATGCACCCTCTCCCTTTTGTGTGTCTGCACCACCTCAATGTTTTTGCCACTCTATTGTGCTGCTCATTCTCTCCCAAATGCTTCTTTCTCTGCCTACCCTTGTTTTGTGTTCTCCTCATTTTTTGGGTTGTTTTTTAATTGTCCACTTTTGAGCAAAACAATCTCAATTTTTTAAATTCATCGATCCAAGTGGTGTCCACCATGCACCTGCTTTATTCTGCTGGCATACACGTGTTTTGTGATGTACGCCACCAGTGGAATGATGCAACTGCATCATTGCACTTTCTCTCTTCTATTTTTTTTTCTCTTTTGGTCAGTGTTGCACAGCATTGGAAAAAACATTTTGCTTGCCCGTCTGACGCTGTATTGCATTGCAAAAAGTAATTGACAAAACCAGTAGGTACCAGAGGCGTGACCTATTGGTTTTGCCAGGGCTTGTTGGGATAGTGGCCTGGAGGCACCTGGCTATCTGTGAGCATTTTTCCTCAGTTGATACTGGTGGAAGAAGAGTAGTAAGAGTAGAATGTAATTCTTTCTGTGATAACCAATCGTTCTATATGGTGAGTACGGATGCAGTAACTAAACTCATTGGTACTCTCTTTTTTCCAACCTTGTTATGAAAATGGACTGACACAGTTTGGTAGGACTATAAACATGTCACCTTTAGCAGGCAGACAGATTTCAGCAGCAGATACTCAGCCCACCGAGCGATTTTAGCAGCTAACCTGAGGACTTAAGCGAATTGCCTTCCCCCTCCTCTGCCCTCTAGCTATGCAGATGGGTTAAGGGTACTGGGATACTGCTTTTCTCCCTGCAAAGGTACCAGATTATAATAATGGGGTGTGGTACCTCACATGGCAAAATATTGGCTTCACTAGTGATATAGGGGGAGAACAGGAAGGCTTCTATAGGGTTGTAGAGTAGTCTTTCTTTAGAGTTGTATGCCTTCAGAATGTAAGGGCCCTGTTCAGAAAGCAAACTGGTAAATATAGTCATCCTTTCAGGTACTCCTATGTTGGCATGTGTACATATACAAGCTCTAGGATTCACATATGTTGCTAGTATTAACATTTGGAAAGCTAAGCCTGTCAACAGTTTCCAGTCATGCTACTGGGAACGTCTGTGATGTTTTTCTGATTCTTTATCCATTATAACATTGTACACAGTACAAGTTTGTGTTTGGAAGAGGCTGCTCATTTGCACATTTATATTTTTGTTTTTCTGTCTCGAATCTAGACAGCGCACCTGAGCTGTCTCGATGAGAGACATGTTGTATATACTTTGTGGGCTTCAGACCGCCCATAAGTTTCTTATTTGCTGGCTCCATCGTCGCTCTCCTAATCTTACTGCTCATTTGTAATGGCAGACATGCATCATGAGAGCAGGGACCAATTACCAACATTTGTCCACTCCTCCCATTTTAGAATAGTGTTTAGGGACATATTTTTTAGCTTGTTTTCAGCACTTATACAACCGCTTGTGTTTTCAGCCGCTGCATGCTCTGACGTGCATTTTCATTTGTTTTCAGCACTTAACATAAGCTCTTGCATTTTCAACCAATCCGGGCTCCGATGCGCATTTTATTTTAATTGTTTTCAGCGTTTAACATGAGCGCTTTTTATATATTTTTATAACATTTTGGTTTTATTTGATATCTTTTCTTATTAAAGATCTTCACTTGCGGTGCTGACCTTGTGTAGTTGAGATATTGCTTGTGAGGGTTGCAGCTATTTTATGAGGGGTGGGCATGAGTACTTCAGTTTTATGTGCAAGGGGTGTGTTACCAGCTGGGCTTGGCAGTGACTCTGCAGCATCCTGGGAGGCCGGTGGGCTGTTGGGGATTGTAGATCTACCGGGCAGATTTTGGGAAGTGAAGGCCCACTGCGACTATGCTTTCCACAGCACACAAAGCAGCATGCTAAGGAAGAGGGCGATGTATACTTCTTGTATATTCCTGCATAACCCCTTTTCACACAGACCGCAATGAATTGAGCTTATCACTGGGGGTCTCTCGCCCCTCACGTCAATGGTTGGAGTGAAGTGTAGCACCGTCAGTTCACGGGCTGCGACATGTGGCTGCACCGAGCTCCTCCTTCCAAGCACATGGTGGTGAGTTCTGCTTTCTTATTGCGAGCGGTATCACACAGGATATATCACTCCACACACTAGATAATTAGAGATCCTATACCCACACCTCTACAGGTCACAGTATGAAAAATATTTCAGTTGAGTATTTCACATGGGGTTGATGAAGTTGAGTGCACCATGTCCGAACGGCAAACTTGTAATCTCTTTCCTCCTCAGACTGAAGCCTGTCAGCTGCTCAGCTTGGCTGTATTAACATTCCACTGAGGCTTCCAGCTGATTTCATTGCAGATGACATGACCGAGGCAGTCCTGCTGAGACATTTCAGTCGAAGAAAACCCTGAGGGGAAATAAAATCTCCCACAGAGATACACTTTGGTTCCGTCCAGCTCACAGCAGATAGGAACATGTTCTCCAGTCACCGAGTATAGCCAGTAGGTCTTGCCAATCCGAGAGCTATAGGCGTTGGCAATGTAAATGCTTTTTCTATGCCAAGAGAACCAGAGATGTACACAAATACATTAACATTGCCAACGCCTATAGCTCTTGGATTGCCAAGACTTTTTGGCTTTGCCAGTGCTTTGTTCCTCTGAGAGCAAAGATTTTCCCAATAAAAAAACACCTCTTTGCCTGCTCCCCCTTTACATCGAGTGGTGTTCCAGAGCTCCTTAAAACCCTGGGAGCGCATATACTCCAGCTCTTTGCTGCAACAAATGTATGACTGTTTCCAGAGTTGGGAATTAATCAAAGAAAAGTTCACAAACTCTGAAGGAAATTAAGACCTTCATCTCCCATGCTACCCACTTCTTGCATGTCATTAACTACTACTACTACTACTACTACTACCTAATTCTGTGCATAGTGTACTTCTCTTCCAGGGGATCCTCATCAATAGTCATAAACATTGAATATTCCCGCCCTTGTGCGGGGACCCCGGAGCATATATAAAATACACACATATTATACATGTGTAAAAACAGCAATGCAGGCTATAATGTTAAAAACAGGCTAAAATGCTTTATTTCTATGAAGTTTTTTTTTTTTTTTATATTATAAAACTACAATAGAGAATAAATATTTACCCAAGCCCCCAAAACTGGGCTTAGGAAAGTAAGCAGCAGCAAACTCTAGAGGAAAAAGAGAAAAAACTGCATTGAAAAACAATGAAGCATTCTTAGCCAATAGGCTGCATGCAGGTTAACACAGGAGAACCATAAAAACTTTGGCACTGTGCCTTTAAGACCCTGAGCACCTCCAGTATCCCACCATGCCTCAGGGGTGAAGGAAAGGTGACAGTTGGTTCACAGTTAGGCCAGTTGTTTTTTCCGGCTTCTTCTGAGAGGATCCTGGAGCATTGAGCTCTCAGTTTTTCTGAGTTTTTTCTCAGAAAAATCCTTTAAAAAAGCGTTTTTTCCTTTTTCATTCGACAAATAACATCTTTGTCTGAGCTTGGCAGTTTTTTCCTGACAGAAAAATGCCTTCACTTTTTGTCAAATGCCCTGCTTGTGGGAAGAAGAAGGCCCAGTCAGATCCACACTCTCTGTGTATAGTGTGCCTGCCTCAGAGTCACTGCCCTGACACTTGTAAGTACTGCAAGAATATGTCAAAGAGGACTCTGAAGGACAGAGAAAAGATCAGGCTACATGGGCTTCAGGAGAGGCAAAGAACATCGTCCTCTTCACTTCCCAGACAACCAGCAGGCCATTCTCAGGAGAGAATGGCTCGGTCGACGTCAGCAGGTAGGAAAGTACCTGTTTGTTCCCCGTCGACGTCGTCGCTACCACCGTCTCACCGGCATAAATCGCCGTCGACGGCGACACACCCGACGTCGAAGGAGATGGCGTCGAGGGAACACCATCACAGGGGCAGGTCTCCGTTGACGGCAGCCCGCCGATCGCCGTCGAGCCATCGCCGGCGTGCCCGGTCGCCGCCAAAGGCTGTGCGCCCCCCGACGTCAAGAGACACGACGTCGAAAACGCCACGACGGCATGAGAGACATCCGCCGTCGGCTTCCCACCGCTCCACGTCGAGGCACACGACGGCGAGCAGGTCGAGGTCCAAAGATCGCCGTTCGACGTCAAGGCACTCAACGTCGAGGCAAGAGCAACCGGCGGGCGCCCTTCGATGTCGACACAGCCATTGACGTCGTCACAGGTTTTACCTGTCCCACAGGGAATAGAACATCGCCCCACGCCAGACAAGGCCGCGCCATCTCCAGTGGTCTCCATACCGAGCGACTCTTCTCGGTCAAGAGCGGCATCATCTGGGCATGTCTCGCCCATCAATCTACCTCCAAGATGGCTGGAGAGCCTTAACAGACCAGCGGCCTCCCCAGATTCGCAATATTCACGAATGTACTCGCCTACTGCCTCCCTGCCAAGAACGCCATCACCGACAGCAAGAGCAGGACGGGCTCGTTCTGCTCCTCGTCAACCGGCTGCGAGGCCTAGGCGCTCTGCTACAGCGTCTCGCAGCAGGTCTCGTTCTCAACGACGATCCAGGTCTCGTTCACGAAGAAGATCACCCTCTTGGTCTTCGTCAGGTTCATCTGTCGGGCATTACTCACCCACCCTAACAGATTCACCACCTGCTAGGGTCTCACCGGTGGATGACATTACCACGTTTAGCGAGGTGCTGCTAAGAGGAGCGCAGAAACTAAACCTAGAAGTTCCAGAGCCATCTACCTCCTCGTCAGTCATCTTTGAGACTCTACAACAGAGATCAGCATCAAAAAAGCTGCTGCCTCTAGTGCCTGGTTTGTTGCAGCCAACCATGGACACTTTTCTGGCCCCAGCCTCGCTCAAATCTGCCCCGGCTAGGATTCTCAAAAAATACAAGGCTCCCGAACAGGACCCTTTGTTCCTCAGGAAGGATCCGCCACCGGACTCGGTAATAATAGCTGCAGCCCGAAAGACCCACTCGGTGGCATCATCGTCCACGGTCCCCCCGGATAAAGAGAGTAGGCATCTAGACTCTCTGGGGAGAAAGATATGCGGGACGGCGGCTTCGGCAATGAAATTCTCCAGTGCTTCTGCACTCCTGGGCAGGTATGATCGTTCTCTGTGGGACTCCCTCAATAGATTCACAGAGAAATTGCCCAGAGAGGACAGACAAGATTTCCAGGAGATCCTGCAAGAAGGATGCCTGGTATCCAACCAGGTTATCAGCACGGCAGCAGATGGGGTGGATTTAGCTGCACATGGGTACGCGCATGGAATCTGTGCAAGGAGGTCTTCCTGGCTGAGGCTCACTGGTTTAAAGCAGGAAGCACAACAACGCATCCTGAATCTCCCATTCGCCGGGAACTCTCTATTCGGTGCCCATGCAGACGAGGAAATGGCCCGCATGAAGACCGAGGTGGATACCATGAGGGCAGTGGGCCTGGAAAGAAAGAAAGATTTCAGGCGGAGGTTCAGGCCTTATGACAGGCGCCCTTTCCAGCAGAGGGTTCAAACCCCTCATTGGTCCCAAAGGTCACAGCAACGGCAGGGACGCCCTCTTTTTCAACGACGGAACACAAGGGAGCGAGGGTCAAGTAGACCTCAACAGTCCACTCCGAAAGCACCCACCAAACAATGAGATCTGGCTTCCCTCGACACTGTACACCACTCCGGTGGGGGGAAGTATTACAGCTTATCTTCACGAGTGGCACTCTATCACAAGAGACAAATGGGTGCTCAATATTGTCGAACATGGCTATTCTCTTCTTTTCAAACAACCTCCACCACGCTTGCCACCAACCAAAGGCAATCCATCTCATCTCAGCTTGCTACGCAAGGAGGCTCTCGCCCTCCTAAAAAAGAATGCCATAGAAAAGGTTCCACCTGCGCACAGAGGAAAGGGGGTTTACTCCCGTTACTTTCTGGTGGCGAAGAAGGGTCGAGAGGGCGTTTTCAGGCCAATCCTGGACCTACGGCTGCTGAACAAATACATAAGGAAACAGAAGTTCAGGATGCTAGCGCTTCACCAGATTTTCCCTCAACTACATCAGGGAGACTGGATGTGCTCCATCGACCTGCAGGATGCGTATTTTCACATCCCAATAGCTCCCAAACATCGAAAATTCCTGCGCTTCCAAGTAGCGTTACAGCATTACCAGTTCAGAGTTCTACCATTTGGCCTGAAATCTGCCCCACGAGTTTTCTCGAAATGTATGGCAGTAGTAACGGCGCATCTTCTAAAACAAAAGATATTCATATATCCATACCTAGACGACTGGTTACTGAAGGCTTCTTCTCTGGAGCAGACGAGAAGCCATCGGGACATTGTGCTCGGAGTTTGTGAGTCTCTAGGTCTTCAGGTCAATTACCAAAAGTCAACCTTGATTCCAACACAGAATCTTCACTACCTGGGAGCTATCATAAACACAGAACTCCAAAAAGTGTATCCTTCGGAGGAACGACTATCCTCAATAGACAGGAAGTGTCCGGACCTGTTGAGAGCCAACGCACCTACGGCACGTCAGGTGACATCGCTGCTGGGCTCCATGGCATCATGCATTTTTATTGTCCCAAATGCCAGACTCCACATGAGGCCCCTCCAAGAGGCATTGGAGAGCAACTGGAGCCAAAGGACAGGTCGCTGGGAGGACAGAGTGCGACTACCGGCGGTAGCACTTCAATCATTGAGATGGTGGATGCACAGACCTCACCTATCAGTGGGTGCTCCGTTTCACCAGGTACTTCCATCCGACACCCTAGTAACGGATGCGTCTCTTCAGGGATGGGGGGCTCATCTGGGTCCCCTTCAAGCTCAGGGCCTGTGGTCAGACAAGAAAAAGCAGTACCACATCAATCTGCTAGAACTCAGAGCGGTCCATCTGGCTCTCAAGTCTTTCATTCCACTAATTCAGGGGAAGACTCTCCTAATACAAACGGACAATACAACCACGATGTATTATTTGAACAAACAGGGGGGAACGAGATCCCTACCCCTATCGCGAGAGTCCCAAGCGATATGGCATTGGCTCCTGGCCAGAGGAATGTCAATTACAGCAGTTCACCTGCCAGGTCAGCAAAACGTGGAAGCAGATTTTCTGAGCAGACACCTAGAGGACGCTCACGATTGGGTCCTACACGGCGAAGTCGCAGAATACATCTTCGCACAATGGGGTCGGCCTCAACTGGATCTCTTCGCAGACGAAGTAAACAAGAAATGCCCAGACTTCGCATCCAGGTTCTACCGTCCGGGATCTCGAGGGAATGCCCTGTTGATCGACTGGTCAGGGATATTTCTCTACGCTTTTCCACCGATTCCCCTCATTCCGGCAGTGATCAGCAAACTTTACAGATCCAGAACCAGAATGGTTCTTATAGCGCCACAATGGCCCCGTCAATTCTGGTACACAGATCTCCTCAACCTGTCGGAAAAACCTCACAGGAGGCTGCCGTGCAGACCGGATCTTCTGAGCAGAATGGAGGGCAGAATTCTACATCCCAACCTACCCTCTCTGAGCTTAACAGCATGGCTCCTGAATTCCTGCAGTATGGGCACCTAGGGCTCTCACAGGAGTGTATGAACATCTTGAAAGAGTCCAAACAGCCTTCCACGCGGCGTTCTTACGCTTTTAAGTGGAAGAGATTCTACATATGGTGCTGTCAACAAGATCACAATCCCATACGGGCTCAGGATGATGTCATACTGTCCTATTTGCTTCATCTAGCAAAGTCCGGTCTGCAGGTATTATCTATTAAGGTACATTTGTCTGCTATTTCAGCCTATCGCAAGTCACCTTCTCAGGAATCCTTCTTTACGAAACCTGTAGTAAAGGATTTCTTAGAAGGTTTGAAAAAAGTTTTTCCGCCCATTCGGAGACCTTCTCCTCCATTGGAACTGAACATAGTATTGGCAAAACTTATGGGCCCTCCTTTTGAACCTATACATAAGGCCTCTTTACAACACCTTACGTGGAAGACGGCTTTTCTAGTGGCCATTACTTCAGCGAGGAGGGTCAGCGAAATCCAGGCCTTGTCTTCCAAGGAACCGTACACGGTTTTTCATGACAATAGAGTGGTTCTACGAACTCACCCATTTTTCCTTCCGAAGGTGGTGTCAGAATTCCATATCAATCAGACTATATCTTTACCGACTTTCTTTCCCAATCCGGAGACTCTGGCAGAGAAAGCATTGCACTCCTTAGACTTGAAAAGAGTGCTGAAATTTTATCTGGATAAGACAAAATCGATTAGACACTCTAACCGCTTGTTTGTAAACTATGGTCATTTGAGGACAGGAGAGGCAGCATCTAAACGAACGATATCAAGATGGATAGTTTCTTGTATTGTTAATACTTACCAGCTAGCTAATAAACAATTACTAGCGAGGCCTAAAGCGCATTCCACAAGGGGAAAAGCGGCTACTGCTGCCCTCCTTAACAATGTTCCAATATCTGAGATTTGTAAGGCTGCTACATGGAAGTCTGTGCATACGTTTACTAGACATTACTGTTTAGACTCAGATGCAAGAGCGGATGCCCAAGTGGGGCAGGCCTCTCTGAGAAATTTATTTGCATAATACGTATCTATTCCTGCACTTCTATCGGACAGTCCGCAGGTTTTAGGGATGGGCTTGCTAATCTATTCAATGTTTATGACTATTGATGAGGATCCCCTGGAAGAGAAGGATAAGTTACTTACCTGTAAATCCTAGTTCTCTTCCAGGGGTATCCTCATCAAAGTCATAAACAACCCACCCTCCTCCCCAGACGCACGTCTCCTAGAAGTGCAGGACAGACTGTATTTTGAATCAGTTACACAGATTGTCACCGTAAAAAGAACTGACCTAACTGTGAACCAACTGTCACCTTTCCTTCACCCCTGAGGCATGGTGGGATACTGGAGGTGCTCAGGGTCTTAAAGGCACAGTGCCAAAGTTTTTATGGTTCTCCTGTGTTAACCTGCATGCAGCCTATTGGCTAAGAATGCTTTTTCAATGCAGTTTTTTCTCTTTTTCCTCTAGAGTTTGCTGCTGCTTACTTTCCTAAGCCCAGTTTTGGGGGCTTGGGTAAGTATTTATTCTCTATTGTAGTTTTATAATATAAAAAAAAAAAAAACTTCATAGAAATAAAGCATTTTAGC
Organism: Pleurodeles waltl; assembly: GCF_031143425.1. Classification (NCBI taxonomy): domain Eukaryota; kingdom Metazoa; phylum Chordata; class Amphibia; order Caudata; family Salamandridae; genus Pleurodeles; species Pleurodeles waltl. The sequence continues at coordinate 423,524,302 of NC_090448.1, forward strand.
CTGTTTTTAACATTATAGCCTGCATTGCTGTTTTTACACATGTATAATATGTGTGTATTTTATATATGCTCCGGGATCCCCGCACAAGGGCGGGAATATTCAATGTTTATGACTTTGATGAGGATACCCCTGGAAGAGAACTAGGATTTACAGGTAAGTAACTTATCCATTTACACTCTACTGGAAGCATTTATGCCGCTTAATGGCTTTCTGAATTAGCCCAAGAGTATTTACCATTCATATTCGATTACATGAAGAGCTGTCACTTGCTCTGAGACTGCGATCTAGTTGGGTCATTTTGGTGGTGCCTTTCAGTTATCTTTAATAAACCTTTGTTGGAACACTTTTTTCTGAACTAAGTAGCAAATGAATACATCTAGTAATCATAGGACTGGAATTCGTAAGCCTTCACTGCAAGGAAAGCTTTAACAAAAGTTTTGTAAGACAGGTTCACGGCTAATGAAGTTTGTGACTAGGTCGGGTGTTTTTTTTCATATAAAGAAAAACAGGGTGCCAGTTAGCTAGTTCTACTGTTCTCATATTCATACATATTCATAAAATATCTGGTAACATTTGTATCAAAACATGAAATTGGTTCACAGATTTCAGTACAGTCCACTCAAAACCAGTGAAATCTGTGAAAATAGTGGATTTTTGTGAAGCGGAATCGATTAACAAGTGACATGGCAAACCTATTCCGCACACAAGTTCTCCTAGGGCAGACTGTCTTATTTTCGATGGAATGTTTTGCAGCCACTGTTGTGGACTACATGACACCACCATTCCAGAATACTGATATATTTTCCTACTTTAGTATGCAAGTTTTAATAGTGGAATCAGTACCGTTTTTCAATTAAAAACCTACATGTATTAACTTTTTACGAAACAGTTATATTTGCAGAGTTCCTCTGTGAGTCAGGAGATTTTGCACAAGCTCTCATTCAAAGTAAAGTGCTAACTTCTTAGTTTAGATCATTGTTTTTGAAAGCGCAAAATTGGGAAAATGCAAACATAACATGCTCATAGTGGATTTCGGTATGGTTTGAGTACAGTAATCAATATTTTTGCACAGATTTGTAAATCAGACATATGAATGAAGAGGACACCATGCACAAATGTATTTTTGCTGGGGAAGAGTACAAGACACCTGAAGTGTCAATCACTACACAAAGGGATTACAGTTCATTGTGTCAACAAAAGACACAAGGCACCCTTTCATTGTGGTTGTAGAAGTAAACAGAATCTTTATATTTGGCTGCATGGTTTTTCTAGAGTCCAGGTTAGCATCATTAGCCTGATTGGTGGCTGGAAATAAAATGTCATTTTGATGACTAACTACCATTCCACAAATGTTGTGCAAAGGAAAGGTATTATTTACTGACCTATTATGCCGCACTAAGAGTGTATACATAACCTTTCCTTTTGAAGTTGTTGCACGTGGCAACAGATGCCTGGAAATTCATCCTGTTCAGACTCCATCTGCTGCACCTACTGGTCTAAACCTCTTCTAGGGCCAAGAGTAGATGTGGTCATCAGCCACGTTGTATGGTTAGCTCTTTAAAATAATTCCTGAAAAGTAGCTTTCATAACCTCTTGGTTTGCTAAGTGAGTACCTGTTAATCTCTCTCATAAGGTCGTTTTGCCAGGAGACTAGCAAACTTGAAATCATGGGAAGACCTGCAGTTGTCCACTGCCTCCTGGTCAAGAGAGCGATCCAACCCTGGCTTCTCAGCATGTTTAGGATTTGCAAGCCATTACTTATAATGGGAAGAGTGAGACTGCATTTTCCTGGATGCTTAATGCTGTTGTGTAAATACCAGGATCCACTGACAGTCACCCTTGTGACATCAGGCAATATGGCACCAGCGGACATCTCAGTCACCAGTAAGTCAATCCCTTCAGTTCACATTTCAAACCTGAAGCCAGTTAAAGATGCCTGAACATACATACATGCAGTTCCTTCTTGCTCAACGCTTACTTTCTTGAGAAAACTAGAAAATGACGTCTAGTAAAGTGAAAGCTGCAATTTGCATCTTTGGTGCTAGAATTCCCCCAAATCCATTTATCTCCAGAGTAAGCTTGTGCAGAAGTGCATTGTTGGGTCTTGGAATAAACCCCTCATCAAATTTGTTTGTCTGAATAAAATCAGTCTATTAAATCACTAAAAATACATACATTTACATTTTAAAAGAATACACTAAAGCATCAAATTCACAAGGGTGGGGGTGAATAAAACGCCTTACAGTAACAATACATACATAGAGATCTGTAAGAGGTGGGCTCTTTAAATAGATTACCAAACCGAGGTATACTGTGCAAAGAGTCCTGGTATTCCCTTATAAGTGGACAGCTGCTTGGTCTAGCAAGCCCAAGATGCTCTCTTAGAGTAGTGTGGTTGAGCAGCGTTATGCTTATCAGAGAGGAGTGTTAGACGTTTGCTGCATGCACGCAGTCAATAAATGATACACACAACTCAATAAGAAGATCCACGCCAATTTATAAAAATAACACTTATCTTTATGTAATTTTAGGCACCAAGATCATCACGATCAGGTAAGTACGTTTCAAAGTTATGACATTTTACAGGTTTGAAAAATCAACACAGTGAAATTTCTAAAGCGGTAAGGTTATCCTATGGAGGAAAGTCATTACTGCATACAGGTACTTTACAGTGACTTACAGGACCAATCTCCTGAAGCTAAGTTAAGTATAGGGCAGGGTCCAAGGCAGCACCAACCGGTCTCTTCAGAAGGTACTGGGGCATCCAGGTGCAGAGGTGCTTTTCAGCATCTGGTGCCCTAATGTTATCCTACGGGAAAAAGGACATACACTTCATTCAGGCACTTACCAATGACTTACAAGACTGTTCTTCTGGAGTTAAGGTAAGTATAGCTCAAGGTCTAAGGCAGACCCAACAGGTCACTTCGAGAGGCACTGGGGTGTCCGGATGCGGAGGTGCTTTTCAGCCTCGGGTGCCCTAATGTTATACTAGGGGAAATAAAAAGATACTGCGTATGGGTACTTGACAGCAACTTTCAGCACAGTTCTTCTGGACTTAGGATGAGTATGGGGCAAAGTTCAAGGCCACATGAAAAGGTCACCTCAGGGGAGAGGGGGTGCTCTGGGGCGTCTGGGTGCAGAGGTGTGTTAGGGTATTGGTGTCCCTTTGACTTCAAAGGAGATTGGTCTGGTCAGAAAGAGGACTCATGCAGGGACTAGGGGACCAGTTCGCGAGAACCCAAAAGAGGACTCGACCCTTGAGATCCTCGTGCACATAGGGACACCTTAGGCCCCACTTCTGAGCTGTAGGGCTAGGTGCAGTGGTTTCTTGGCCTCGGGTTCCGGTGCAGGAGTTACTCAAGGTTGGAGGGGGCCTGCAGAAAGAGGCTGCAAGTGATGTTGGAAGTCCACAGTTGGCAAACCCAAGGTGGGCTTCGTCTCAGGAGAGTTGGAGACCAGGCTGACCCCATTGGCCTACTTAAACTGGGATACGGGTCACAAGTACAGTGTTGAGTTTTGGCTGTCCGTGGTCCTCACAGTTCTTCTCGGTGCCTGCAGGATGTAGAGGAGCAGCTCTGCTACTCCACGGCAGTTCCTGGGTCTTGGTTGAAGGCTGACAGTTCTCCCAGGCTTTTGGAGACACATGCAGTTGCAGGACAAGTAATCTGTGGCGCAGTTGTCGAGGCCAGCAGACAGGCTGGTGGGGCTAGGGCCAAGCCAGTTGCTTGTCTTCTGTTCTTGCTTTTGCGACTCTTCACGGTCCGTCTTCTTCTTTCAGGTCATCAGGATCTGATTTCCTGGTGCTAGGGGCTACCGTAAATACTGAATTTAGGGGTGTTAGGGGAGTGTAAGGTAGTAGTCAATGGGCTACTTTCACCTGGGGTCACTACACCCCCTAAAGGACCACATCTTGTGGGAAGTGGGCGTAACCCTGTCCCAGAGTTCCCAGTACTGCCATCGCCGATATGGCATATTTCTAAAAGCTTTGCCAAAATCGGTCAGCTCACCTTGGGTGTGGAACTGACCTGAGGGTTGACATGCCTCTCTGACTACTAATTTCCCACCTGTCCAAATGCCAAATGGGCCCTGGGGCAGAGGAGTCAGCATCTCCCTATGAGGGACGCCAGACCTGTATACCAAGTGTGGTGGACTCTTTGAAGCCCCTTGCCCTGGAATGCAGATTTCAGGTCATCCTTGCCAGAGCAGGCTTTGTTCCTGACTGCCCGAGAGCAGAGGCTTTCAACTTGGGGGGCAGAAACCTGTCTGTTGGTGGCAGGCTAGTTAAAACTAGTCAGCCAGCACATAGGTAGTTGGTAGGTTTTTTCATGGTCACCTCTAAGGTATACTCTAGGTGCATGTAGTAATAAATCCATCATTGGAAAAAGTGAGGGTTTATTAATACGAGACATTTGATACCAAACATCCCTATTTTCATTGAAGCCATCATGTAGCTGGAGAACTTGTATTGACCAGTGTCCAGCACATTCACTTAAAATGGCTTCCCTAATACTTACTATGTCTAAGAATTGACAAAGACATAGCAGGGGCACATCTGCTCTTGCTGCTATGACCACACATGTAATATAATGCACCCTACCTTAGGGGTGGAAGGCCTGCTGTAGGGGTGACTTACATATATTGCATGCAGTGTGTGTGCCATGCATGTTTTCACTTTTAGCTGCGCCAAGACACACAGCTTGCAATGGCAGGCCTGCATAAGCTAGATGAGGGGTCCCAAAGGGTGGCACAATATGTGCGACAGTCCTTTGGGACCCCCTTTGGTACCCATACTGTAGGTAACTGGTGTACCATTTACTAACAACGTACAGGGGTGCCAAAGGTGTTGTCAATTGGGGGAACAATTGTGCATTTTGGGGGAAAGACACTACGCTGGCTCTGGGGGCCTGGTTAGTAGGAACCCAGTGCACTTCAGTCAAAGTTACATCAAATACCAGTTGATGGTGTTTAGAATCAAATAGCAATTTCAGAATCTCTTTAACTGTTTATATTGTTATTTAAGTAATATAGGAGTGGAGCTGTGTATAATGACTGGCTATATGTGATTAACCACATCCCTTTGCCCTCAATGACTATTGGCACTTTTTACGAGTTGAGCCATGTATATATGAATGGAATACTTTGATAAGGCAATGATTTGATTCAGATTCAAAATTTCTTATTCGATCAAAAGAGACCATAAAAGCATAATACATGCAACACATTTCATAAAAAAATAACTTATCCGTCTAAAATAGTCTCAGCCTCATTAGGATAAGAACAGCAGCTGATCACGTTTTGCACAAAATTCTCAATTCTAAAATAAAATTCAATTAAAATCGATGCAAATAATACATATCTCTAAAATGTGGACCAGAGTCCCATAACCTCGATAAGTTGACTGTGATGGCACAGTGAAGACGTTTTTTGTGGATCGTGGGAAATTGGTCATCTATCTACCCATACAAATAATCTAATAACTAAAACCGATGACTAACTATTCTGAATACATCGTCCTTAGTGATTCACCGTAAGGCCTTGAAGTTACAGTTTTGTTTAAGTGCTTTCTAATTAAAACCGAGCATAAAAGTTTGCTAAAGCATAACATATTTCAATGGTTTGAAGCGACTGGAGATATAAATAAGCAGGATAACATTGACTTATGTGAAGAGATCTTAAAAGAGGAATTATATATTGCTTCCTCAGCGTATCATAGAATTTACAAAATAACACGACATGTATTGTGCTTTGTGTTGAGACCAAGTCAGAAAGACAAGATTGTAATGCCACACTCCAATCATTCGTAATAGTGAAAGTTACCAATCGGTGGAAAATGTCTAGTCTCAAACGAGTAAGAACAAAACGGTGCCTCGAATTCGTTACATGCATTAGATAAGGCTGCATGCCATCCACAGTCCACACAAGTAGGTTGCCCATGACACTATGTTTTTGGCTTCTGAAGACCTCCTCAATTCCTCCAGGTGCTTAAGGCACAAGATCTTCAAATCTTTCCTGTGCATTGCAACCAACAATTCTGGTTTTTCATAGTGTTAGAGGTGCCCCAGTTCTTTAAGAAAGTTATTGATGTACTTCAACTACGGGATTTTTAAAGAAAGTTTAGAGGCCAGGCAGTCCCACTGGACACCCCGATTTAAACCTGCATGTTTTGAGGTCCATATTTTATGCCATAGTAAAATGGGCTGTACCTTGATTAAATCAACTAGATAGGAAACGCCCAGTTCTGCATGACAGACAAATTTGGAAGTACTCTTTGGAGTTAACAAAGTTCTCAAGAAAGTCATTTTCTACTATTTGGAGCATATTACTTTTAGAATGTCCCCAAACACCTGCCTAATAGGTAGCAGTAGGAATACATTTTGCTCTGTATATTTTTAACATATTATGTGGAGTAATGGTCCCTAACCGTTTTTTATAGCCATATTGGACTTGGTGAACTCTAATTTCCTAGCACTTACACACCATAACCAAGTGTCTTCCTTATCAAACAGAATTCCCAAATATGAGAATATTGATGTGGAGTTAATTTTTCCACCCTGCATAATGATACTGTGGCTCTTTATTGTTTTTCTATCACATTTCCGAATGTAAGTTTTGGAGCGATTAACTTTGAGACCCAAATTGGTCACATAGCTGACACACGTTGTCAACAGTCGCTGCAGAGCTAATGAAGTCCGTGCCATGAGGACGGCGTCATCTGCATAGAGTAACACCAGGATCAGACGGTGTCTGATTTGGGGGAGATCTTTACACTTATTTACCAGTTCAGTCTCCAACTTATTTAAGTATAGTGAGAATAAGAAGGGGGCTAAAACACAGCCTTGACGCACTCCTCTTTGTATACCAAAGGGTCTAGAACATTTCCACTCTTACCCAATATCTCACCTTAGCTTTGCTTCCTGAGTAAAGCTCCCTTCTAAAGTAAATAATAGTCTGATCTATCCCTATATCTTTCAAGATACTCCATAAGGTTTCATGAACCACACAATCAAATGCCGAGGTCAGGTCAATGAAGGCAAGATAAAGATTACCTACTCTGATCTTAGTAGGTTTCCCTATTATAATACTCAGATTCAGGGCCTGTTCCACCGTTCTAAACCCTGGATGGAATCCATATTGTAATTCTGACAAGATGTTATTTGATTCTGCCCAGTCTTGTAATCTATTCAGGATAATGCGGCCAGCTATTTTGGCTAATGAGTCAAGAAGAGCGATGGGTCTATAGCATGCTGAATTAAGGCGGTCTCCTTTTTCAAATAGTGAGATAATAATGGACTCTGCCAAAGATGGTACAAATCCTGAGGTGCAGCAGGCCCTCAAAACCTGAGTCAACAAAGGGCCCCATAACTGCATGTTAGCCTTTCAGAGGTCCACTGGAACGCCGTCGGGGCCAGGAGCTTTTCCATCTTTACTAGCATTAATGGCCCCTACAACTTCCTCTAAGCTAAATGGTGGGGTTAGAATCAAGCGGGATAGAATCGCCAGCCAGAGGATCATTCAAATCTGCCTCGCTTACAGGGCCATATATGTCGGAAAAATGACCAATCCATTCCCCTTCTGTAATTGCAATCTCCATACTGGGGTTCTCTTTTACCCCTGGTGTTGGGGAATTTATTATCTTCCAGAAGAGGATGTTATCAGTTTTGAGACTAGCGTTATAAAGTGATTCCCAAGTTTCGTCTTTCGGACAATCTTTCCTTTTCTTAATTGCTACCTTATATTCATGCCTGAGTTTATGAACCACATTCGGGCAACTATTTGGACCGCCCAAGGCCTTTTTTAATCATTTATGTGCCTTGGTACATGTAGAATCAAACCCAGCCATTATTTTTCTGTTGCACCAGCTTCCCCCTGTTATTAGTAAGGGCTCTTTTTACGCCACGGGAAATCGTGGTGAAGGCACTAATGCATTTCAGGGGAACCACATCATCGCTGAGGCATACCCCGAACTCTAGAGAGTGATCACTGATTAATTGGTTGAGAAGACCTTGGGGTTCTATTTGGGACCAGCGCAATGAACACCCATTACGTGAGGCTAATTCAATATCATTTACTAAATCAACATTATCATGTTGGTGTTCTTAGCCTGATCGTACGAAAATCTACAGACTATGTGGGTAGGGGTAACTGATGGCTATGTCATGTAATGAGTAGTTTGTCAAACTGTGTGCAAAGTGACTTGACATTAGAACAAAATTGATCGCTGTACCAGCGCCTCTACCGTTAAAAGTAGGCTTAAATTGCAGCTCATTACTATATATCTCATTTATAAAAAGCAAGCCAAATTTATCCACCAATTCGTTCATAGCATCTCCTTGACAGTTGTGTACAAAATGTGGTCGAGGCCCTATTTCTTCTTCGTTTAGGCCACATCTTTTCTGATTGATCCTTACAAAGATGGGTATTAAAATCCCCACCCCATATTATAACCCTTTCTCTTGTGTCTTTATCACAGACTTTCTCTAGGTCATCTCCAAGCTGGGCTAAGATGGTAGAGACCTAGCCCATGGGGACATTATTATAGAAGTTAACGACCCCTAACTGGATCATCTTCTCTAGGAGAGAGACAATCATTTGGTAATAAGGGTTAGAAGATGGCATAGTCAGGTTAAACAATGGCAACTTGTTTGAAATATACGTGCTTAAACCCCCTTTGGGCCTTCTGTTTCTTGAGGGAACGGCCGATGTGTGATATGTTTTATATCCGTTATTATGAATAGGGTCTATGAGCCAGCTCTCCTGTAGACATTAGAAGGGAGAATCTTCAATCACGGTCACCCATTCTGCATAAGTAAGCTTACTACGTAGGCCTGCCACATTCCAAAATAATAAACTTATTCCTGTATGCATTGTACTCTGGTCCTGTGGGTTAAGGTTTGCAATATTTGTACTGCTGTGAACAAATGGGTAAATGTGTCCTAAGTGGCTCAGCTTTCCTTCAGTGCCCGTCATTAAGGTTTGTCACTGATACCTCCTTTTTGTGTAGCTTTACGTTCTCAATACATAGTCAGTCCAGTTCTTCAAGGGCTGACAAAGCTTGGAATCTGTTGTAAGTAGGTATTGAATGGGGCTTAGATGTTTCCCCTAAGCAACATGTCTGGCGTCTGGGCATGTACCTTCCGGGAATAGTTTGATAAAAAATATCCCAGAGGGAGTACCGATATAGCATCTGTACTAACTTGCCCTGCACCAAGGTTACGGATGATGCTATTTGCTAGGCCTGGCGATTTAAAAGTCTCCCGAGAGATTTCCAGCTACTTCCTCTCCATTTTAGTCTCCTCACCATTTTTATGTCATCAAAAAGGTGGCCGACCCTGCCAGATTCCATTCAAGTGCCTATCCAGTTCAGAGACTTATTCCTTAATGATGTCCACGATTCCCGGTTTTGATTCGCCATGACTGGGACATTAGCCAAGACCACTACATAAGGGGTCACCTCCGGGGGCAAGTGCAAAAAGTCACTTGGAAAAGATGGTGATTCCAATGATGGATAGGTTAAGTTTTTCTTCATCAATGAGTGTGTGCCGATCCAAGGAGTTCTGCCTAGAGGGACCTCTTTTGTGGGAGGTTCCGGCTGTATTTGCCTTGTGAACACAGATAGTAAAGATGAAGGTGTGGTGGCAGTAGGAATGACGTTTGAAAGGCTAGTGACTTGGTTGGACCTGATTGATGCCCCTAACTGAGTGGACTTTTAGATCTAAACCTGTCTCGAGTTTGCTCTCCACCTTTTGCAAATAATCCAGAGAGAGAATCCAGTGATGACTTGACCTGATAGCTTCAGAAAATTAATTGGTTCATAAATATTTGCAAGGAGGTTTAAGGTCGTATCTACAGATTTTTTGGGGGTTCAACTTAAACTCACTTTCTTTGGTGGCCGCTGTAGGAAGTTGGCTCTGTATGCACTATTTCAAAGTAAGGAATAGTATGCACAGAGTCCAAGGGTTCCCCTTAGAGGTAAGATAGTGGCAAAAAGAGATAATACTAATGCTCTATTTTGTGGTAGTGTGGTCGAGCAGTAGGCTTATCAAAGTAGTAGTGTTAAGCATTTGTTGTACATAGACAAGCAATAAATGAGGAACACACACTCAAAGACAATTCCAGGCCAATAGGTTTTTGTATCGAAAAATATATTTTCTTAGTTTATTTTAAGAACCACAGGTTCAAATTTTACATGTAATACTTCAAATGAATGGTATTGCAGGTAGGTACTTTAGGAACTTTGAATAATCAAAATAGCATACACAGTTTTCAAATAAATCACATATAGCTATTTTAAAACTAGACAGTGCAATTTTCAACAGTTCCTGGGGGGAGTAAGAGTTAGTTAGTTTTTGCAGATAAGTAAACCACCTACGGGGTTCAAGTTTGGGTCCAAGGTAGCCCACCGTTGGGGGTTCAGAGCAACCCCAAAGTTACCACACCAGCAGCTCATGGCCGGTCAGGTGCAGAGGTCAAAGTGGTGCCCAAAACGCATAGGCTTCAATGGAGAACGGGGTGCCCCGGTTCCAGTCTGCCAGCAGGTAAGTACCCGCGTCTTCGGAGGGCAGACCAGGGGGGTTTTGTAGGGCACTGGGGGGGGGACACAAGTCAGCACAGAAAGTACACCCTCAGCAGCACGGGGGCGGCCGGGTGCAGTGTGCAAACACGCGTCGGGTTTCTAATAGAAAGTAGTGGGAGACCAAGGGGTCTCTTCAGCGATGTAGGCAGGCAAGGGGGGGGCTCCTCGGGGTAGCCACCACCTGGGCAAGGGAGAGGGCCTCCTGGGGGTCACTCCTGCACTGGAGCTCCGATCTTTCAGGTCCTGGGGGCTACGGGTGCAGAGTCTTTACCAGGCTTCGGGATCTGGGAAGCAGGCAGTCGCGGTCAGGGGGAGCCTCGGGATTCCCTCTGCAGGTGTCGCTGTGGGGGCTCGGGGGGGGGGCAACTCTGGCTACTCACGGTCTCGCAGTCGCCGGGGAGTCCTCCCTGAAGTGACTGTTCTCCACAAGTCGAGCCGGGGGCGTCGGGTGCAGAGTAGCAAGTCTCACGCTTCCGGCGGGAAACGCAAGTTGTTTCAAAGTTGCTCCTTCGTTACAAAGTTGCAGTCTTGGGTGAACAGAGCCGCTGTCCTCTGGAGTTTCTTGGTCCTTCTAGAGCAGGGCAGTCCTCTGAGGATTCAGAGGTCGCTGGTCCCTGGGGAAAGCGTCGCTATAGCAGTGTCTTTAGAAGTGGGGAGACAGGCCGGTAGAGCTGGGGCCAAAGCAGTTGGTGTCTCCGTCTTCTCTGCAGGGTTTTTCAGCTTAGCAGTCCTCTTCTTCTTAGGTTGCAGGAATCTGAGTTCCTAGGTTCTGGGGAGCCCCTAAACACAGAATTTAGGGGTGTGTTTAGGTCTGGGAGGGCAGTAGCCAATGGCTACTAGCCCTGAGGGTGGCTACACCCTCTCTGTGCCTCCTCCCAAGGGGAGGAGGTCACATTCCTATCCCTATTGGGGGAATCCTCCATGTGCAAGATGGAGGATTTCTAAAAGTCAGTCACCTCAGCTCAGGTTGCCTTAGGGGCTGTCCTGACTGGACAGTGACTCCTCCTTGTTTTTCTCATTATCTCCTCCGGCCTTGCCGCCAAAAGTGGGGCCGTGGCCGGAGGGGGCGGGCAACTCCACTAGCTGGAATGCCCTGGGGGGCTGTAACAAAGGGGGTGAGCCTTTGAGGCTCACCGCCAGGTGTTACAGTTCCTGCAAGGGGGAGGTGATAAAGCCTGTACTGGGTGGAGATGCTTGTTACTAGCCACAGAGTGACAAAGGCACTCTCCCCATGTGGCCAGCAACATGTCTCGAGTGTGGCAGGCTGCTAAAACCAGTCAGCCTACACGGGTAGTTGGTTAAGGTTTCAGGGGGCACCTCTAAGGTGCCCTCTGGGGTGTAGGTTACAATAAGATGTACACTGGCATCAGTGTGTATTTATTGTGCTGAGAAGTTTGATACCAAACTTCCCAGTTTTCAGTGTAGCCATTATGGTGCTGTGGAGTTCGTGTTTGACAGACTCCCAGACCATATACTCTTATGGCTACCCTGCACTTACAATGTCTAAGGTTTTGCTTAGACACTGTAGGGGCACAGTGCTCATGCACTGGTGCCCTCACCTATGGTATAGTGCACCCTGCCTTAGGGCTGTAAGGCCTGCTAGAGGGGTGACTTATCTATACTGCATAGGCAGTGTGAGGTTGGCATGGCACCCTGAGGGGAGTGCCATGTCGACTTACTTGTTTTGTCCTCACTAGCACACACAAGCTGGCAAGCAGTGTGTCTGTGCTAAGTGAGGGGTCTCCAGGGTGGCATAAGACATGCTGCATCCCTTAGAGACCTTCCCTGGCATCAGGGTCCTTGGTACCAGTTATAAGGGACTTACCTGGATGCCAGGGTGTGCCAATTGTGGAAACAAAAGTACAGGTTAGGGAAAGAACACTGGTGCTGGGGCCTGGTTAGCAGGCCTCAGCACACTTTCAAATCAAAACTTAGCATCAGCAAAGGCAAAAAGTCAGGGGGTAACCGTGCCAAGGAGGCATTTCCTTACAGCCGCCTTCCTGTTGTCTTAGCTAGCTCAATCTTCTCTTCCGGCATGGGTTTTCCTTAATTAGGGGCCTTATCCGCCCTATGTTTCACAGGCTTTCTTGGGCGCTTATACGAGGTTGGCGTTTCATCAGTGGCTGATATATCGTCTGTAATAAATTGGATGCACCCATTTTTATCATTATTGCTAATTTGTTTTTCGTTTACTAACATGCGGGTACCTGAATCTGAGTTAGGAGGTCCAGATGATGTTACAGGGGCCAATGCAGGAAGCGCTATGTTATTACCACATGACAGCAGTTTTTCTTCGACACATATGATTTGCTCGTCAAGCACTCCCATTGCGCCCAAAATATATTTTAATATAGAGCAACAGTCTTTTGTAGTGGGTTAAGTTTGTGATAAAATGCTTTTTTTCTTCCCCATTTTACCAGTGAGTAGGTTTAACCCTGAGAAAGAGATATATTTAAACTAGCAGGGTGCAGGCAAAGTTCTACACAAGCTTGGAGATCTAAGCAAGTGCCTGCTCCAAAAATACTTCCTTTTTGCTCATGTGTCCATGGATCAAAGAAAGTATTATGCAGGGGAGGATACCGTCAATGTAATTGCAAGCATAGGTACGTTTAGGCTATGAGAGGCATCAGTCTTACCTGGGACGTTACTGTGAGTGGGGATAAAGCACTCCCTGAAAGTAATGGTTCTTGCGCCGCACTTTACCAGTCCTGTCCGATACTCTTACCAGTGAGCTTAGAGGGCTGCCAGCGACCATCCAGCGCAGCGTGCTCTTTCAGTCAAAGATACTGGGAACTGGAGTCCCACACTTAGCCTAGCAAATCCCGAGCAGCTTGCTCTTTCAGTGTCTTTTATGGCTGCCTGGAATGGCTCCTACATGTCAGCCTCTGAGGATACTGGGAACTGGAGTCCCACACTTAGCCTAGCCTGTCCAATGATTATTATCCCTACGAGTAAACCAGTGACTGTAGCTGACTAATACCTATTAAGGCCATTGACCAATTAAAATCCACAAGTTTTTGTAATTAAGGAAATTATCCATGGTATGAAACAACGTGCACCATTGTCAAGGAAACTTTTTTTTAAACATACCAGTAGGAGTAAGACAAACAAAAAATTACTGTGTTCACTCATATTTACATTTATGTTCCTAGATTATTGTTCTTAAAAATGTCATACACTTGAACCTCTATTTCCCCAAGTGTGTGACTACATACGATGTCCCTTTCTGCTGAGACTAGGTGGTCTGGTTAACCTGGAGTTAGGGTAAGTAGGAACAGAGTGTGCTCAAACTTTTACTCACAATGTTGCTGTTCCTAGTAAATTATGAAGGAAAGTCTTTATTTTGTTAAAGACATGGCAGCAATTATTATGCTTCTCTAATCTTGCATTTATTTCAATAGCAGCAGTCAAGGAACATGAGGCGACAGTATCCCCTATAATGCCTATCTGACTGTGACCAGTCCTCTTTTGTTGAGCAAGAAGTTATAGATGAGTATTGAATAAAGTTAAAATAGAACAAAGTGTTAACTGCTAAAGTAAATGTAAACAGTTCTTGGAAAAAGTCTGTAAAACTGGGACCTAGAGCGAAGGTTGGAAGCGTGGACGAAGAGGAGGGACCAGGAACATTTGCATCTGAAGTTTTCGGAGAGGATGAACCTTGGCATGCTGGATTATTCTTAAATTAACGAAGATGATGGAGCAGAAGTAACTGCCAGGATGGGAAAACCACTAGATAAGTACTTGTCTTCAATAAAACTAAGACATTCCTTCATAATTTACTAGGAAAATCTACGTCTTATTGCAAGGCCAGAGGCTCTTATCATGCTTGTTTAAAGCATGTTAATTGCAACAGAAGGTGCAGTATGTACATATTTACAGTAAAATGTGTGAAAAACATTATCATTAGGCCAATTTGCAGGTCTCCGAATGTCCTCTAAACGAGAACCCACCCAGAGAACTTGAATGCCATACCTCCCCTGGAAGAATGAGCACCAAAGATGGAGGTATCAATCCCCACAAGGAACATCACGCACCTGACCCAACGGACAAGAGTAGGGGAAGATACAGGTTTGTGAGGTTTTCTGAAAGATATGTGGAGTTGGGTATCAGAGCAAATTCTGTGATGGATTGTGTTTTGCTCTTACACTGGCAGACACGTTTTGGTTGATTAGGAAAATAAGGGTAAACCACAGTAGATAAAAAAAAAAAAAATGCGTTTTTGTATGGTGAAAAGAACACCTAGGGGAGTAAATTGGCAAGAAGAAATATCTAACACTTTAACATGAGAAAAACGTTTTTTAAAAATCAAACATCATAACATAGTGAGCTTTGCAGATAGCATTTTGAGAGAAAAAGAATTATCAGCCCAAGAAATGAACAGTTGCAAAACAACATTTTCATCCCATAATTGATTGTATTTTGTAACAGAAGGGTTGCAAAACTTTACTCCCTTTGAAAGGTGACAAATGAGTGGATGTTCTCCCATGGGGTTTCCTTTGATGAAAGGGTGGCTCATGGAAATAGCTGACCTGTAAATGTGTATAGTTCGATAGGTCTTCCACACCCACTAGCTTCGGTTGCAAGAAAATTGATAATATAGGTTATATCTGCTGAAAAGGGATTGATTAATGTTCCCAAACACAGGCTTGTCCATAAAGACCAGGCTGATTTGTAAGCTTTCGTAGTGCCTTTGATGTATTCTGTAGCTTCTCGCCAAATGAAAGGGAGAGACTGGGTGTGCTCCCCACTTTCCTAGCAGAAAGAGTGAGGGGGCTGCCTAATATTAGAATGTTAAGAGATCTGTGAGGGTCCAGGAGGAGAATGAGAAAAAAAAGATGAACTGGGAAATAGATTGCTATTTCCAGAAGAGGCGAAAACCATACATGTGACTGCCAGAATGGGACCACTATGTCGAAAGTTGCTTGTTGTCGTCTGAATTGAGCTAAAACCTTGTTGGTCATTAGAAAGAGAGGGTAAGCATAGTTGATTGCTTGGAACCCTTTTTACAAAGAGGCATCTACAGCCAAGGTTAGAAGGTCTGGACACCAGCTGAAGAAATGGGAAAGATGGGAATTAAGTTTGGATGCAAAAAGATCTATTTGAAAGGGTCGCCATTTGCGAAGAAGAGAACTGAACACAAGTACGAAGCCTTCAGTCACTGGAATCATGCAGGTAACGAGAATGCCAATTAGCTATGGTGTTGAGATTTCCTGGTAGCTATTCTGAGCAGGCCAGCAGTTTGTGAAGAAAGCAGAATTCCCAAAGCTCTTTGCCAGCTCTGCCAGGGGTTTGGATGTTGTGCCGCTGAGATGATTAGTTTACCATATTGAAGTAGTGATGTCCATGCAAATAAGAATGGAGCAGTGAACCTTGTTTTTTGCTAAACTTCTTACTGCAAAGGAACCTACAAGCATCGCCAAACAATTTATATGCAATCAGGACTCCTCACGACACCATGTACTCCCAGTTGAGATCTGACCACACCGAGCACCCCAGCCTGTCCGATTCACATCAGATTCTAATACAAGATCAGGGGCTGCAGCGAAGATGGTTCTGCTGTTCCGGACATCTAAACGGTCTTTTCAACACTGGAGTTCTAACTGGGACTCCTGGTCTAGTCTGATGGAATCGGAGTAAGCAAAACCCCTGCGTAAATGGCAAATCTTCAATCTTTGGAGAGCTCCATAATGGAGAGTCGCCAGAAAGATGGCCTGGATTGATGAAGAAAGAAGACCTATGATTCTTGCCAGAGAATACAGAGAAACGGAAGAACTCAGAGTCTGGAGAGTCTCTGATTTAATGGTTTTGACCTTGGTAAGTGAAGAGTTGCACTGGTGGAGTTGATCAGAAACCCTAAGAATTCCATCTGATTGAAAGGAACTAGGATAGAATTTTCTCTGTTGATGAGAAAACCCAGATCTGTAAGACGGTAACAAGTAAGGCAAAGTTGCAATAGGAGTGTGTGTAAATCTTGGCATATTAAGAGAATATCGTCTAGGTAAATGATAAGTCTGATAACTTGGGACCTGAGATGACCCACAATCGGCTTCATGAGTTTCGTGAAGCACCACGGTGCCGAAGAAAAGCCGAAGGAAAAGAAGAAAAGTGATTTGTTTTTCCTTGCCATTGAAACTACAGAAATCTTCTGTGGCCGTGATAAATAGGAACTGGGAGGCAGGAATCCTGAGTATCCAAACGTACTATCCAATTGTTTCGGAGTAACTCGTCCCTCAGATGAAAGATAATCTCCATCTTGAGGTGACGAAGTGTCTGAGAGGATAACAAGTCTCATCTTTTTGTTTTTCTTTTGCGCTAAGAAGAGAGAGCTGAAGAAGCCTAAAGGGTTGGGCGAGGAAATCTAGATTGCCTTTTTGTGTAAACACAAACCGATTTCTAGTGATATTAGGGTGGACATTTCGTATGAAAATTTTGTGGGATGGGGAAACAGTTTGAGAAGTTATTGAGTAGAGTTCTATGGAATAATCTTGAATGGTGTTGAGGGTCCATGGATCTGAAGTTATTGATTACAATTTTGTCAGAAAATATCGATCCAGCCTCCTACAGAAGAATGGTCACAAAGCAGACTTACCTACTTGGGTTGTGTTTGTAAAGTTCTTTTGGCCTTGTCCGCGGAAACCTTTGCCTCTCTGAGGGTAGAACTGTGGCTTGTATTGCAGGTAATTTGTGTTGTAGGAGCCTCTAAATCCTCAATTCGGATAGTTATGGCCGTAAAGTGGCTCCTGCCTCTACTGGCCCTTGCAAAACATGTTTATAGAATACTTTTTAAGAGACTGCTGGGCCCTATCTAGGGAGGCAAACTTAATTCTGGGATTCATCGTAGCAAGGTTTGCCAACCTGGGATGTAGTTTCAACTAAAGGCTTTTCCTTTGTTCATGGGTAATGGCTGAGTTTTCGTTTCCTAACAAACAGAAGGCTCTTTGGATCCACATGAACAGAGCTTGAAGATCAATGAAAGTGCTATCTAGTCTGGTGGATTCAGCTATGTCAAAGATGTGTGCTAGTGGATCTATGACGTCCAACATCTTATCCTGTCATGTAGACCAGGCCTTATCCACTCCTTTACGAGGATTGTTGCTCAATTTAGAGAACAATGTAAGGATGTTAGTCAGTGGGCGTAGCTGCAATATGAGATGGAGAGGAAGGCCTAGGTCATTCCGATTTTCATTTGGCCCGGGTCTGTTTGTCCAGTGGCAGTTGGAGTCTGGAAGCGATATATAATCACCCACATGATCAGCTAGAAACCATTCAGTAGAGTTTGGTTTCTGGATAAGTTTTAGGGTCAAATATACTTATACCCTCCTGAGTCTGACACAGTTTTAGCCATGAAGGGGTCAAAAGTGGACAGAACCACCATACTCTTTTTGGCTAGAGGAGCTCAGGGTCTGAATCTCCCAAATCATTGTCATCATTCGTAGCTGGATCGCCCATGTCATCATTAGTCATGAATTTGAGAAATCACAATTTTCTAGTGTAGGAAACTTGATTTTGGTTGTAGTAGTTTTCCCACTTTTTGCCTTTTTTTAATGCAACTTTTACTGAAGTGCACTGGGTTCCTGCTAACCAGGACCCCAGTGCCATTGTTCCTTCCCCAAAACAAGACACCTGGCACTTGATCCCCATGTGGCCAGGCCGTTAGCACCTCTATAAGTCCCTAGTAAATGGTGCCTCTGGTACCTAGGGCAGAGGTACTAAAGAGTGTCTCTCAAGAGCTAAAGCACAGCCTGTGCCACTCTAAGGGACCCAGCACCAAACAGATACAGACTGCCACTGTAGGATGTGTGTCTGAGTGCAGCTAAAAGTAAAAAAACACTACATGGCACATCACCAGTGTGCCATGTCTCCTAACATTGCGTGCAATATGTGTAAGTCACCTCTACAGCAGGCCTTACAGCCATAAATCAGGGTGCCTTATATTACATGTGTGGACTAGTCTGCAAGAGCAGATATGCCCCTGCTATGTCTTTGTCGATTCTTAGACATAGTCAGTGATCAGTGAAGCCATTTTAAGTGCATGTGCTGGACACTTGTAAATACGACTTCCCCAGCTACATGATGGCTTCACTGAAAATAGGGATGTTTGGAATCAAGCATCTCATATTAATAAACTCTCACTGATTCCGATGATGGATTTTTAAATACAGGCACCCAGGGTGCACCTTTGAGGTGCCCCCTGAAAAACCTACCATCTACCCGTGTGCTGGCTGACTAGTTTTAATTGGCCCGCCACCAACAGACAGGTTTCTGACCTAAAGAGGGACAGCATATGCTCTCAGGAGGTCAGGAACAAAGCCTGCTCTGTCAAGGATGTTAACACATCCCTCCCAACAGGACGACCTGCGAATCTGCAATCCAAGGCAGGAGGCTTCAAAGAGAACCCACCGCCGTTGGTATGCAGATCTGGCTGAATTGTGCTAAAGTCATCTTGTCCTGCATGCTGTTGTGCCTCCAAAAGCCTGGGAGGGCTGCCTGCTTTCAACATAGACCTGTGGCACTTCCCTGCATACTACAGGCTCCCCAAGAGACCTTAGAGGACTCAGACTGCCAAAACCTGACACTGGAAAGCACCACTGCACCCGTGCCACCTTGCCCGAGCCGAAGTGGGCCAACAGTGCCAGCGTGATCACCACTGCCGACTGAGAACTCACCGATGTTACTTGCTGCCTTTGTTTGCAGGCTCCCAGTGATGAAAATCTGACACCTCCGCACCGGTCATCCTGGGCCTGTGAAGAAGAGGACCTAAGGTGTCCCCACGTCCCGAGCATTGTGAGAGCTGAGCCCACTTGCTGCAGCCTCTTTTTAACAGGGCCAATCACCATTGACTAATATTGAGCACTCCACGGTGAAAAGCACCTCTGCACCCGGCCGCCAAAGTGCCGCCCAAGGTGACCTATTGGTGCTGCCTTGGACCTTGCTCCATACTTACCATAAGTCCAGGAGTTTGGTCCCGTAAATCGCCTGTATGCAATGCATGTTTTTCCCCTATAAGTTAACAGTTGAAAAGCATCACTGCGCCTGGTCACTCCAGTGCCACCCGAGGTGACCTGTTGTGCTACTGTGGACCTTGCCCCTTACCTACCTTAAGTTGCTGTGAAGTGCCCGAACGCAGTACATGGTTTTCTCCCTAAGGATAACATTGGGCATCGGACGATGAAAAGCACCTCTGCACTCGGCCGCCCCAGTGCGGCCTGAGGTGACCTGATGGTGCTCCCTTGGACCTCGGCCCATACTTACCTTAAGTCCAGGAGATTGGTCCCGTGATTCACTGTACTATACCTGTGTAAGGAAATGCCTCCTTGGCATGGTTACCCCCTGACTTTTTGCCTTTGCTGATGCTATGTTTTGAATTGAAAGTGTGCTGAGGCCTGCTAACCAGGCCCCAGCACCAGTGTTCTTTCCCTAACCTGTACTTTTGATTCCACAATTGGCACACCCTGGCATCCAGGTAAGTCCCTTGTAACTGGTACCCCTGGTACCAAGGGCCCTGATGCCAGGGAAGGTCTCTAAGGGCTGCAGCATATCTTATGCCACCCTGGGGACCCCTCACTCAGCACAGACACACTGCTTACCAGCTTGTGTGTGCTGGTGAGAACAAAACGAGTAAGTCGACATGGCACTCCCCTCAGGGTGCCATGCCAACCTCACACTGCCTATGCAGTATAGATAAGTCACCCCTCTAGTAGGCCTTACAGCCCTAAGGCAGGGTGCACTATACCATAGGTGAGGGCACCAGTACATGAGTACTGTGCCCCTACAGTGTCTAAGCCAAACCTTAGACATTGTAAGTGCAGGGTAGCCATAAGAGTATATGGTCTGGGAGTCTGTCAAACACGGACTCCACAGCACCATAATGGCTACACTGAAAACTGGGAAGTTTGGTATCAAACTTCTCAGCACAATAAATGCACACTGATGCCAGTGTACATTTTATTGTAAACTACACCCCAGAGGGCACCTTAGAGGTGCCCCCTGAAACCTTAACTGACTATCTGTGTAGGCTGACTAGTTCCAGCAGCCTGCCACAACCGAGACATGTTGCTGGCCCCATGGGGAGAGTGCCTTTGTCACTCTGAGGCCAGTAACAAAGCCTGCACTGGGTGGAGATGCTAACACCTCCCCCAGGCAGGAGCTGTCACACCTGGCGGTGAGCCTCAAAGGCTCACCCCTTTGTGCCAACACCGCAGGACACTCCAGCTAGTGGAGTTGCCCGCCCCCTCCGGCCCCGTCCCCCACTTTTGGCGGCAAGGCCGGAGAAAATAATGAGAATAACAAGGAGGAGTCACTGGCCAGTCAGGACAGCCCCTAAGGTGTCCTGAGCTGAAGTGACTCTAACTTTTAGAAATCCTCCATCTTGCAGATGGAGGATTCCCCAATAGGATTAGGGATGTGACCCCCTCCCCTTGGGAGGAGGCACAAAGAGGGTGTACCCACCCTCAGGGCTAGTAGCCATTGGCTACTAACCCCCCAGACCTAAACACGCCCTTAAATTTAGTATTTAAGGGCTCCCCTGAACCTAAAGAATTAGATTCCTGCAACTTACCGAAGAAGAAGACTGCTGAGCTGAAAACCCCTGCAGAAGAAGAAAGAAGACACCAACTGCTTTGGCCCCAGTCCTACCGGCCTGTCTCCTGCCTTCCAAAGAACCCTGCTCCAGCGACGCTTTCTCCAGGACCAGCGACCTCTGAATCCTCAGAGGACTGCCCTACTTCCAAGAGACCAAGAAACTCCCGAGGACAGCGGCACTGCTCCAAAAGAACTGCAACTTTGTTTCAAGTAGCAGATTTAAAGACCCCTGCAACTCCCCGCCAGAAGCGTGAGACTTGCAACACTGCACCCGGCGACCCCGACTCGACTGGTGGAGAACCAACACCTCAGGGAGGACCCTCCGGCGACTCCGAGTCCGTGAGTAACCAAAGTTGTCCCCCCTGAGCCCCCACAGCGACGCCTGCAGATGGAATCCCGAGGCTCCCCCTGACCGCGACTGCCTGAACTCCATTTCCCGACGGCTGGAAAAGACTCTGCACCCGCAGCCCCCAGCATCTAAAGGAACGGAACTCCTGTGCAGGAGTGACCCCCAGGAGGCCCTCTCCCTTGCCCAGGTGGTGGCTACCCCGAGGAGCCCCCCCCTTGCCTGCCTACAACGCTGAAGAGATCCCTTGATCTCTCATTGAAAACCATTACAAACCCGACGCGTGTTTGCACACTGCACCCGGCCGCCCCCGCGCTGCTGAGGGTGTACTTTTTGTGCTGACCTGTGTCCCCCCCGGTGCCCTACAAAACCCCCCTGGTCTGCCCTCCGAAGACGCGGGTACTTACCTGCTGGCAGACCGGAACCGGGGCACCCCCTTCTCTCCATTGAAGCCTATGCGTTTTGGGCACCTCTTTGACCTCTGCACCTGACCGGCCCTGAGCTGCCGGTGTGGTAACTTTGGGGTTGCTCTGAACCCCCAAAGGTGGGCTACCTTGGACCAAAAACTGAAACCTGTAAGTGACTTACTTACCTGTGAAAACTAACAAAAACTTACCTCCCCCAGGAACTGTGAAAATTGCACTGTGTCCACTTTTAAAACAGCTTATTGTGTTTTATGTAAAAAGTATACATGCTAATGTAATGATTTAAAGTTCCTGAAGTACTTACCTGCAATACCTTTCAAAGGAGATATTACATGTAGAATTTGAACCTGTGGTTCTTAAAATAAACTAAGAAAATATATTTTTCTATAACGAAACCTATTGGCCTGGATTTGTCTCTGAGTGTGTGTTCCTCATTTATTGCCTGTGTGTATGTACAACAAATGCTTAACACTACTCCTTTGATAAGCCTACTGCTCGACCACACTACCACAAAATAGAGCATTAGTATTATCTCTTTTTGCCACTATCTTACCTCTAAGGGGAACCCTTGGACTCTGTGCATGCTATTCCTTACTTTGAAATAGCACATACAGAGCCAAGTTCCTACATTGGTGGCAGCGGTGGGATACAAGACTTTGCATTTGCTGGACTACTCAGCCAATACCTGTTCACACGACAAATTCCAAAAATTGTCATTAGAAATTGTTTTTGCAATTTTAACTATTTTTTCTAAATTCTTAAAAGACCTGCTAGGGCCTTGTGTTAGATCCTGTTTAGCATTTCTTTTAGAGTTTAAAAGTTTGGTAAAAGTTTGAATTAGATTCTAGAACTAGTTTTTAGATTCTTAAAACGTATTCCAACTTTTAGAAGCATAATGTCTAGTACAGAGATGAATGTGGTGGAACTCGACACCACACCTTACCTCCATCTTAAGATGAGGGAGCTAAGGTCACTCTGTAAAATAAAGAAAATAGTAATGGGCCCCAGACCTTCCAAACTACAGCTCCAGGAGCTGTTGGCAGAGTTTGAAAAGGCCAACCCCTCTGAGGATGGCAACTCAGAGGATGATGATAGTGACTTGGAGGGTGATTCCCCCCCACCAGTCCTATCTAGGGAGAACAGGGCCTCTCAAGCCCTGACTCCACAAATAATAGTCAGAGATGCTGGTTCCCTCACAGGAGGGACCAACAACTCTGAAATCACTGAGGATAACTCCAGTGAAGAGGAGATTCAGTTAGCCAGGATGGCCAAAAGATTGGCTTTGGAAAGACAGATCCTAGCCATAGAAAGGAAAAGACAAGAGATGGGCCTAGGACCCATCAATGGTGGCAGCAACATAAATAGGGTCAGAGATTCTCCTGACATGTTGAAAATCCCTAAAGGGATTGTAACTAAATATGAAGATGGTGATGACATCACCAAATGGTTCACAGCTTTTGAGAGGGCTTGTGTAACCAGAAAAGTGAACAAATCTCACTGGGGTGCTCTCCTTTGGGAAATGTTCACAGGAAAGTGTAGGGATAGACTCCTCACACTCTCTGGAAAAGATGCAGAATCTTATGACCTCATGAAGGGTACCCTGATTGAGGGCGTTGGATTCTCCACTGAGGAGTATAGGATTAGATTCAGGGGGGCTCAAAAATCCTCGAGCCAGACCTGGGTTGACTTTGTAGACTACTCAGTAAAAACACTAGATGGTTGGATTCAAGGCAGTGGTGTAAGTAATTATGATGGGCTGTACAATTTATTTGTGAAAGAACACCTGTTAAGTAATTGTTTCAATGACAAACTGCATCAGCATCTGGTAGACCTAGGGCCAATTTCTCCCCAAGAATTGGGAAAGAAGGCGGACCATTGGGTCAAGACTAGGGTGTCCAAAACTTCCACAGGGGGTGACCAAAAGAAAGGGGTCACAAAACCTCCCCAGGGGAAGGGTGGTGAGACAGCCAAAAACAAAAATAGTAAAGAGTCTTCTACAGGCCCCCAAAAACCTGCACAGGAGGGTGGGCCCAGAGCCTCTTCACAAAACAATTCTGGGTACAAGGGTAAAAACTTTGATCCCAAAAAGGCCTGGTGTCGTAGCTGTAGTCAGTCTGGACACCAAACTGGAGACAAGGCCTGTCCCAAGAAAGATACCACTTCTAACTCCACTCCAGCTAAAACTGGAATGGCCAGTCTCCAAGTGGGATCAACAGTGTGCCCAGAGCAAATCAGGTGTCACACTGAAGCTACATTAGTCTCTGAGGGTGGGGTGGATTTAGCCACACTGGCTGCCTGGCCCCCTAACATGCAAAAATACAGGCAGCAGCTCTTAATTAATGGGACAAGTGTAGAGGGCCTGAGGGATACAGGTGCCAGTGTCACTATGGTGACAGAGAAACTGGTTTCCCCTGGCCAATACCTGGCTGGACAAACTTATCCAGTCACCAACGCTGACAATCAGACTAAAGTACATCCCATGGCTATGGTAACTTTAGAGTGGGGAGGGGTCAATGGCCTGAAACAGGTGGTGGTCTCCTCAAATATCCCAGTAGACTGTTTGCTTGGAAATGACCTGGAGTCCTCAGCATGGGCTGAGGTAGAACTGAAAACCCATGCAGCCATGCTGGGTATCCCTGAACTGGTGTGTGTCAAGACAAGGGCACAGTGCAAGGCTCAGGGTGAAAAAGTAGAGCTGGAGTCTGGAAGAAAGGCCCAGCCTACCAAGAGGAAAGGAAAGTCAGCTGGGAAACCAGCTGCAACACAGCAAGAAAAAGAGAACCTCTCTTCTCAGGAAGAAGTTCTGCCCTCTGAGGGAACTGAGCCTATGGAGCTGGAACCTTATCAGGTTGAGCTCTTAGGCCCATGGGGACCCTCAAGGGAAGAGCTGTGTAAGGGACAAGAAACCTGTCCCTCTCTTGAAGGGCTTACGCAGCAAGCTGCTGAAGAGTCCAAAGGCAAGAAAAATGGAACACATAGGGTCTATTGGGAAGATGGACTCCTGTACACTGAGGCAAGAGATCCCAAACCTGGTGCCACTAGGAGAGTGGTAGTGCCTCAGGGTTTCAGAGAGTTCATTCTGACCTTAGCCCATGATATTCCCCTTGCTGGGCATTTGGGACAAACCAAGACGTGGGAGAGGTTAGTCAACCACTTCTACTGGCCCAATATGTCCCAGAAGGTTAAGGAGTTTTGCCTCTCCTGCCCCACCTGTCAAGCCAGTGGTAAGACAGGTGGGCATCCAAAGGCCCCCCTCATTCCACTTCCAGTGGTGGGGGTCCCCTTTGAAAGAGTGGGTGTGGACATAGTTGGTCCACTAGAACCTCCCACAGCCTCAGGAAATATGTACATCCTAGTAGTAGTGGATCATGCTACTAGGTATCCTGAAGCTATTCCCCTTAGGTCGACTACTGCCCCTGCAGTGGCCAAGGCCCTCATTGGTATCTTTACCAGAGTGGGCTTCCCTAAGGAGGTGGTGTCTGACAGAGGTACCAACTTCATGTCAGCATACCTAAAACACATGTGGAATGAGTGTGGAGTGACTTATAAATTCACTACACCATATCATCCACAAACTAATGGCCTTGTTGAGAGATTCAACAAGACATTAAAGGGCATGATCATGGGGCTCCCAGAAAAACTCAAAAGGAGATGGGATGTCCTCCTGCCATGTCTGCTTTTCGCTTACAGAGAGGTGCCTCAGAAGGGAGTAGGATTCTCACCCTTTGAACTTCTGTTTGGCCACCCTGTAAGGGGACCACTTGCTCTTGTTAAAGAAGGCTGGGAGAGACCTCTTCATGAGCCTAAACAAGACATAGTGGACTATCTACTTGGCCTTCGCTCAAGGATGGCAGAGTACATGGAAAAGGCAAGTAAAAACCTTGAGGCCAGCCAACAACTCCAGAAGTTGTGGTATGACCAAAAGGCTGCACTGGTTGAATTTCAACCAGGGCAGAAAGTCTGGGTTCTGGAGCCTGTGGCTCCCAGGGCACTCCAGGACAAATGGAGTGGCCCTTACCCAGTACTAGAAAGGAAGAGTCAGGCCACTTACCTGGTGGACCTGGGCACAAGCAGGAGCCCCAAGAGGGTGATCCATGTGAACCGCCTTAAGCTCTTCCATGACAGGGCTGATGTAAATCTGTTGATGGTAACAGATGAGGACCAGGAAGCTGAGAGTGAACCTCTCCCTGATCTCCTCTCATCAGACCCTAAAGATGGCTCAGTGGATGGAGTGATCTACTCAGACACCCTCTCTAGCCAACAGCAGTCTGACTGTAGGAAGGTCCTGCAGCAGTTTGCTGAACTCTTTTCCCTAACCCCTGGTCAGACACACCTGTGTACCCATGATGTGAACACAGGAGACAGCATGCCTGTCAAAAACTAAATATTTAGACAGTCTGACCAAGTTAAGGAAAGCATCAAGGTGGAAGTCCACAAGATGCTGGAATTGGGAGTAATTGAGTACTCTGACAGCCCCTGGGCTAGCCCAGTGGTCTTAGTCCCCAAACCTCACACCAAAGAAGGAAAGAGAGAGATGAGGTTTTGTGTGGACTACAGAGGTCTCAACTCTGTCACCAAGACAGATGCTCATCCCATTCCTAGAGCTGATGAGCTAATAGACAAATTAGGGGCTGCCAAATTCTTAAGTACCTTTGACTTAACAGCAGGGTACTGGCAAATCAAAATGGCCCCTGGAGCAAAAGAAAAGACAGCATTCTCCACACCTGATGGGCATTATCAGTTCACTGTTATGCCCTTTGGTTTAAAGAATGCCCCTGCCACCTTCCAAAGGTTGGTGAATCAAGTCCTTGCTGGGTTGGAATCCTTTAGTGCAGCTTATCTTGATGATATTGCTGTCTTCAGCTCCACCTGGCAGGATCACCTGGTCCACCTGAAGAAGGTTTTGAAGGCCCTGCAATCTGCAGGCCTCTCTATCAAGGCATCCAAATGCCAGATAGGGCAGGGAACTGTGGTTTACTTGGGACACCTTGTAGGTGGAGGCCAAGTTCAGCCACTCCAGCGTAAGATCCAGACTATTCTGGACTGGGCAGCTCCAAAAACCCAGACCCAAGTCAGGGCATTCCTTGGCTTGACTGGGTACTATAGGAGGTTTGTGAAGGGATATGGATCCATTGTGACAGCCCTCACAGAACTCACCTCCAAGAAAATGCCCAAGAAAGTAAACTGGACTGTAGAATGCCAACAGGCCTTTGACACCCTGAAACAAGCTATGTGCACAGCACCAGTTCTAAAAGCTCCAGATTACTCCAAGCAGTTAATTGTGCAAACAGATGCCTCTGAACATGGGATAGGGGCAGTTTTGTCCCAAACAAATGATGATGGCCTTGACCAGCCTGTTGCTTTCATTAGCAGGAGGTTACTCCCCAGGGAGCAGCGTTGGAGTGCCATTGAGAGGGAGGCCTTTGCTGTGGTTTGGTCCCTGAAGAAGCTGAGACCATACCTCTTTGGTACTCACTTCCTAGTTCAGACTGACCACAGACCTCTCAGATGGCTGATGCAAATGAAAGGTGAAAATCCAAAACTGTTGAGGTGGTCCATATCCCTACAGGGAATGAACTTTATAGTGGAACACAGACCTGGGACTGCCCATGCCAATGCAGATGGCCTTTCTAGGTTCTTCCACTTAGAAAATGAAGACTCTCTTGGGAAAGGTTAGTCTCACCCTCTTTCGTTTGGGTGGGGGGGGGGGTGTTGTGTAAGGAAATGCCTCCTTGGCATGGTTACCCCCTGACTTTTTGCCTTTGCTGATGCTATGTTTTGAATTGAAAGTGTGCTGAGGCCTGCTAACCAGGCCCCAGCACCAGTGTTCTTTCCCTAACCTGTACTTTTGATTCCACAATTGGCAAACCCTGGCATCCAGGTAAGTCCCTTGTAACTGGTACCCCTGGTACCAAGGGCCCTGATGCCAGGTAAGGTCTCTAAGGGCTGCAGCATATCTTATGCCACCCTGGGGACCCCTCACTCAGCACAGACACACTGCTTACCAGCTTGTGTGTGCTGGTGAGAACAAAACGAGTAAGTCGACATGGCACTCCCCTCAGGGTGCCATGCCAACCTCACACTGCCTATGCAGTATAGATAAGTCACCCCTCTAGTAGGCCTTACAGTCCTAAGGCAGGGTGCACTATACCATAGGTGAGGGCACCAGTACATGAGTACTGTGCCCCTATAGTGTCTAAGCCAAACCTTAGACATTGTAAGTGCAGGGTAGCCATAAGAGTATATGGTCTGGGAGTCTGTCAAACACGGACTCCACAGCACCATAATGGCTACACTGAAAACTGGGAAGTTTGGTATCAAACTTCTCAGCACAATAAATGCACACTGATGCAAGTGTACATTTTATTGTAAACTACACCCCAGAGGGCACCTTAGAGGTGCCCCCTGAAACCTTAACCGACTATCTGTGTAGGCTGACTAGTTCCAGCAGCCTGCCACAACCGAGACATGTTGCTGGCCCCATGGGGAGAGTGCCTTTGTCACTCTGAGGCCAGTAACAAAGCCTGCACTGGGTGGAGATGCTAACACCTCCCCCAGGCAGGAGCTGTCACACCTGGCGGTGAGCCTCAAAGGCTCACCCCTTTGTGCCAGCACCGCAGAACACTCCAGCTAGTGGAGTTGCCCGCCCCCTCCAGCCCCGGCCCCCACTTTTGGCAGCAAGGCCGGAGAAAATAATGAGAATAACAAGGAGGAGTCACTGGCCAGTCAGGACAGCCCCTAAGGTGTCCTGAGCTGAAGTGACTCTAACTTTTAGAAATCCTCCATCTTGCAGATGGAGGATTCCCCAATAGGATTAGGGATGTGACCCCCTCCCCTTGGGAGGAGGCACAAAGAGGGTGTACCCACCCTCAGGGCTAGTAGCCATTGGCTACTAACCCCCCAGACCTAAACACGCCCTTAAATTTAGTATTTAAGGGCTCCCCTGAACCTAAAGAATTAGATTCCTGCAACTTACCGAAGAAGAAGACTGCTGAGCTGAAAACCCCTGCAGAAGAAGAAAGAAGACACCAACTGCTTTGGCCCCAGTCCTACCGGCCTGTCTCCTGCCTTCCAAAGAACCCTGCTCCAGCGACGCTTTCTCCAGGACCAGCGACCTCTGAATCCTCAGAGGACTGCCCTACTTCCAAGAGACCAAGAAACTCCCGAGGACAGCGGCACTGCTCCAAAAGAACTGCAACTTTGTTTCAAGTAGCAGATTTAAAGACCCCTGCAACTCCCCGCCAGAAGCGTGAGACTTGCAACACTGCACCCGGCGACCCCGACTCGACTGGTGGAGAACCAACACCTCAGGGAGGACCCTCCGGCGACTCCGAGTCCGTGAGTAACCAAAGTTGTCCCCCCTGAGCCCCCACAGCGACACCTGCAGATGGAATCCCGAGGCTCCCCCTGACCGCGACTGCCTGAACTCCATTTCCCGACGGCTGGAAAAGACTCTGCACCCGCAGCCCCCAGCATCTAAAGGAACGGAACTCCTGTGCAGGAGTGACCCCCAGGAGGCCCTCTCCCTTGCCCAGGTGGTGGCTACCCCGAGGAGCCCCCCCCTTGCCTGCCTACAACGCTGAAGAGATCCCTTGATCTCTCATTGAAAACCATTACAAACCCGACGCGTGTTTGCACACTGCACCCGGCCGCCCCCGCGCTGCTGAGGGTGTACTTTTTGTGCTGACCTGTGTCTCCCCCGGTGCCCTACAAAACCCCCCTGGTCTGCCCTCCGAAGACGCGGGTACTTACCTGCTGGCAGACCGGAACCGGGGCACCCCCTTCTCTCCATTGAAGCCTATGCGTTTTGGGCACCTCTTTGACCTCTGCACCTGACCGGCCCTGAGCTGCCGGTGTGGTAACTTTGGGGTTGCTCTGAACCCCCAAAGGTGGGCTACCTTGGACCAAAAACTGAAACCTGTAAGTGACTTACTTACCTGTGAAAACTAACAAAAACTTACCTCCCCCAGGAACTGTGAAAATTGCACTAAGTGTCCACTTTTAAAACAGCTTATTGTGTTTTATGTAAAAAGTATACATGCTAATGTAATGATTTAAAGTTCCTGAAGTACTTACCTGCAATACCTTTCAAAGGAGATATTACATGTAGAATTTGAACCTGTGGTTCTTAAACTAAGAAAATATATTTTTCTATAACGAAACCTATTGGCCTGGATTTGTCTCTGAGTGTATGTTCCTCATTTATTGCCTGTGTGTATGTACAACAAATGCTTAACACTACTCCTTTGATAAGCCTACTGCTCGACCACACTACCACAAAATAGAGCATTAGTATTATCTCTTTTTGCCACTATCTTACCTCTAAGGGGAACCCTTGGACTCTGTGCATGCTATTCCTTACTTTGAAATAGCACATACAGAGCCAAGTTCCTACATTGGTGGCAGCGGTGGAATACAAGACTTTGCATTTGCTGGACTACTCAGCCAATACCTGATCACACGACAAATTCCAAAAATTGTCATTAGAAATTGTTTTTGCAATTTTAACTATTTTTTCTAAATTCTTAAAAGACCTGCTAGGGCCTTGTGTTAGATCCTGTTTAGCATTTCTTTTAGAGTTTAAAAGTTTGGTAAAAGTTTGAATTAGATTCTAGAACTAGTTTTTAGATTCTTAAAAAGTATTCCAACTTTTAGAAGCATAATGTCTAGTACAGAGATGAATGTGGTGGAACTCGACACCACACCTTACCTCCATCTTAAGATGAGGGAGCTAAGGTCACTCTGTAAAATAAAGAAAATAGTAATGGGCCCCAGACCTTCCAAACTACAGCTCCAGGAGCTGTTGGCAGAGTTTGAAAAGGCCAACCCCTCTGAGGATGGCAACTCAGAGGATGATGATAGTGACTTGGAGGGTGATTCCCCCCCACCAGTCCTATCTAGGGAGAACAGGGCCTCTCAAGCCCTGACTCCACAAATAATAGTCAGAGATGCTGGTTCCCTCACAGGAGGGACCAACAACTCTGAAATCACTGAGGATAACTCCAGTGAAGAGGAGATTCAGTTAGCCAGGATGGCCAAAGATTGGCTTTGGAAAGACAGATCCTAGCCATAGAAAGGAAAAGACAAGAGATGGGCCTAGGACCCATCAATGGTGGCAGCAACATAAATAGGGTCAGAGATTCTCCTGACATGTTGAAAATCCCTAAAGGGATTGTAACTAAATATGAAGATGGTGATGACATCACCAAATGGTTCACAGCTTTTGAGAGGGCTTGTGTAACCAGAAAAGTGAACAAATCTCACTGGGGTGCTCTCCTTTGGGAAATGTTCACAGGAAAGTGTAGGGATAGACTCCTCACACTCTCTGGAAAAGATGCAGAATCTTATGACCTCATGAAGGGTACCCTGATTGAGGGCGTTGGATTCTCCACTGAGGAGTATAGGATTAGATTCAGGGGGGCTCAAAAATCCTCGAGCCAGACCTGGGTTGACTTTGTAGACTACTCAGTAAAAACACTAGATGGTTGGATTCAAGGCAGTGGTGTAAGTAATTATGATGGGCTGTACAATTTATTTGTGAAAGAACACCTGTTAAGTAATTGTTTCAATGACAAACTGCATCAGCATCTGGTAGACCTAGGGCCAATTTCTCCCCAAGAATTGGGAAAGAAGGCGGACCATTGGGTCAAGACTAGGGTGTCCAAAACTTCCACAGGGGGTGACCAAAAGAAAGGGGTCACAAAACCTCCCCAGGGGAAGGGTGGTGAGACAGCCAAAAACAAAAATAGTAAAGAGTCTTCTACAGGCCCCCAAAAACCTGCACAGGAGGGTGGGCCCAGAGCCTCTTCACAAAACAATTCTGGGTACAAGGGTAAAAACTTTGATCCCAAAAAGGCCTGGTGTCGTAGCTGTAGTCAGTCTGGACACCAAACTGGAGACAAGGCCTGTCCCAAGAAAGATACCACTTCTAACTCCACTCCAGCTAAAACTGGAATGGCCAGTCTCCAAGTGGGATCAACAGTGTGCCCAGAGCAAATCAGGTGTCACACTGAAGCTACATTAGTCTCTGAGGGTGGGGTGGATTTAGCCACACTGGCTGCCTGGCCCCCTAACATGCAAAAATACAGGCAGCAGCTCTTAATTAATGGGACAAGTGTAGAGGGCCTGAGGGATACAGGTGCCAGTGTCACTATGGTGACAGAGAAACTGGTTTCCCCTGGCCAATACCTGGCTGGACAAACTTATCCAGTCACCAACGCTGACAATCAGACTAAAGTACATCCCATGGCTATGGTAACTTTAGAGTGGGGAGGGGTCAATGGCCTGAAACAGGTGGTGGTCTCCTCAAATATCCCAGTAGACTGTTTGCTTGGAAATGACCTGGAGTCCTCAGCATGGGCTGAGGTAGAACTGAAAACCCATGCAGCCACGCTGGGTATCCCTGAACTGGTGTGTGTCAAGACAAGGGCACAGTGCAAGGCTCAGGGTGAAAAAGTAGAGCTGGAGTCTGGAAGAAAGGCCCAGCCTACCAAGAGGAAAGGAAAGTCAGCTGGGAAACCAGCTGCAACACAGCAAGAAAAAGAGAACCTCTCTTCTCAGGAAGAAGTTCTGCCCTCTGAGGGAACTGAGCCTATGGAGCTGGAACCTTATCAGGTTGAGCTCTTAGGCCCATGGGGACCCTCAAGGGAAGAGCTGTGTAAGGGACAAGAAACCTGTCCCTCTCTTGAAGGGCTTACGCAGCAAGCTGCTGAAGAGTCCAAAGGCAAGAAAAATGGAACACATCGGGTCTATTGGGAAGATGGACTCCTGTACACTGAGGCAAGAGATCCCAAACCTGGTGCCACTAGGAGAGTGGTAGTGCCTCAGGGTTTCAGAGAGTTCATTCTGACCTTAGCCCATGATATTCCCCTTGCTGGGCATTTGGGACAAACCAAGACGTGGGAGAGGTTAGTCAACCACTTCTACTGGCCCAATATGTCCCAGAAGGTTAAGGAGTTTTGCCTCTCCTGCCCCACCTGTCAAGCCAGTGGTAAGACAGGTGGGCATCCAAAGGCCCCCCTCATTCCACTTCCAGTGGTGGGGGTCCCCTTTGAAAGAGTGGGTGTGGACATAGTTGGTCCACTAGAACCTCCCACAGCCTCAGGAAATATGTACATCCTAGTAGTAGTGGATCATGCTACTAGGTATCCTGAAGCTATTCCCCTTAGGTCGACTACTGCCCCTGCAGTGGCCAAGGCCCTCATTGGTATCTTTACCAGAGTGGGCTTCCCTAAGGAGGTGGTGTCTGACAGAGGTACCAACTTCATGTCAGCATACCTAAAACACATGTGGAATGAGTGTGGAGTGACTTATAAATTCACTACACCATATCATCCACAAACTAATGGCCTTGTTGAGAGATTCAACAAGACATTAAAGGGCATGATCATGGGGCTCCCAGAAAAACTCAAAAGGAGATGGGATGTCCTCCTGCCATGTCTGCTTTTCGCTTACAGAGAGGTGCCTCAGAAGGGAGTAGGATTCTCACCCTTTGAACTTCTGTTTGGCCACCCTGTAAGGGGACCACTTGCTCTTGTTAAAGAAGGCTGGGAGAGACCTCTTCATGAGCCTAAACAAGACATAGTGGACTATGTACTTGGCCTTCGCTCAAGGATGGCAGAGTACATGGAAAAGGCAAGTAAAAACCTTGAGGCCAGCCAACAACTCCAGAAGTTGTGGTATGACCAAAAGGCTGCACTGGTTGAATTTCAACCAGGGCAGAAAGTCTGGGTTCTGGAGCCTGTGGCTCCCAGGGCACTCCAGGACAAATGGAGTGGCCCTTACCCAGTACTAGAAAGGAAGAGTCAGGCCACTTACCTGGTGGACCTGGGCACAAGCAGGAGCCCCAAGAGGGTGATCCATGTGAACCGCCTTAAGCTCTTCCATGACAGGGCTGATGTAAATCTGTTGATGGTAACAGATGAGGACCAGGAAGCTGAGAGTGAACCTCTCCCTGATCTCCTCTCATCAGACCCTAAAGATGGCTCAGTGGATGGAGTGATCTACTCAGACACCCTCTCTAGCCAACAGCAGTCTGACTGTAGGAAGGTCCTGCAGCAGTTTGCTGAACTCTTTTCCCTAACCCCTGGTCAGACACACCTGTGTACCCATGATGTGAACACAGGAGACAGCATGCCTGTCAAAAACTAAATATTTAGACAGTCTGACCAAGTTAAGGAAAGCATCAAGGTGGAAGTCCACAAGATGCTGGAATTGGGAGTAATTGAGTACTCTGACAGCCCCTGGGCTAGCCCAGTGGTCTTAGTCCCCAAACCTCACACCAAAGAAGGAAAGAGAGAGATGAGGTTTTGTGTGGACTACAGAGGTCTCAACTCTGTCACCAAGACAGATGCTCATCCCATTCCTAGAGCTGATGAGCTAATAGACAAATTAGGGGCTGCCAAATTCTTAAGTACCTTTGACTTAACAGCAGGGTACTGGCAAATCAAAATGGCCCCTGGAGCAAAAGAAAAGACAGCATTCTCCACACCTGATGGGCATTATCAGTTCACTGTTATGCCCTTTGGTTTAAAGAATGCCCCTGCCACCTTCCAAAGGTTGGTGAATCAAGTCCTTGCTGGGTTGGAATCCTTTAGTGCAGCTTATCTTGATGATATTGCTGTCTTCAGCTCCACCTGGCAGGATCACCTGGTCCACCTGAAGAAGGTTTTGAAGGCCCTGCAATCTGCAGGCCTCTCTATCAAGGCATCCAAATGCCAGATAGGGCAGGGAACTGTGGTTTACTTGGGACACCTTGTAGGTGGAGGCCAAGTTCAGCCACTCCAGCGTAAGATCCAGACTATTCTGGACTGGGCAGCTCCAAAAACCCAGACCCAAGTCAGGGCATTCCTTGGCTTGACTGGGTACTATAGGAGGTTTGTGAAGGGATATGGATCCATTGTGACAGCCCTCACAGAACTCACCTCCAAGAAAATGCCCAAGAAAGTAAACTGGACTGTAGAATGCCAACAGGCCTTTGACACCCTGAAACAAGCTATGTGCACAGCACCAGTTCTAAAAGCTCCAGATTACTCCAAGCAGTTAATTGTGCAAACAGATGCCTCTGAACATGGGATAGGGGCAGTTTTGTCCCAAACAAATGATGATGGCCTTGACCAGCCTGTTGCTTTCATTAGCAGGAGGTTACTCCCCAGGGAGCAGCGTTGGAGTGCCATTGAGAGGGAGGCCTTTGCTGTGGTTTGGTCCCTGAAGAAGCTGAGACCATACCTCTTTGGTACTCACTTCCTAGTTCAGACTGACCACAGACCTCTCAGATGGCTGATGCAAATGAAAGGTGAAAATCCAAAACTGTTGAGGTGGTCCATATCCCTACAGGGAATGAACTTTATAGTGGAACACAGACCTGGGACTGCCCATGCCAATGCAGATGGCCTTTCTAGGTTCTTCCACTTAGAAAATGAAGACTCTCTTGGGAAAGGTTAGTCTCACCCTCTTTCGTTTGGGGGGGGGGGGGGTTGTGTAAGGAAATGCCTCCTTGGCATGGTTACCCCCTGACTTTTTGCCTTTGCTGATGCTATGTTTTGAATTGAAAGTGTGCTGAGGCCTGCTAACCAGGCCCCAGCACCAGTGTTCTTTCCCTAACCTGTACTTTTGATTCCACAATTGGCAAACCCTGGCATCCAGGTAAGTCCCTTGTAACTGGTACCCCTGGTACCAAGGGCCCTGATGCCAGGGAAGGTCTCTAAGGGCTGCAGCATATCTTATGCCACCCTGGGGACCCCTCACTCAGCACAGACACACTGCTTACCAGCTTGTGTGTGCTGGTGAGAACAAAACGAGTAAGTCGACATGGCACTCCCCTCAGGGTGCCATGCCAACCTCACACTGCCTATGCAGTATAGATAAGTCACCCCTCTAGTAGGCCTTACAGTCCTAAGGCAGGGTGCACTATACCATAGGTGAGGGCACCAGTACATGAGTACTGTGCCCCTATAGTGTCTAAGCCAAACCTTAGACATTGTAAGTGCAGGGTAGCCATAAGAGTATATGGTCTGGGAGTCTGTCAAACAC
This sequence comes from Pleurodeles waltl, assembly GCF_031143425.1. Lineage (NCBI taxonomy): Eukaryota > Metazoa > Chordata > Amphibia > Caudata > Salamandridae > Pleurodeles > Pleurodeles waltl. The sequence goes on from NC_090448.1 coordinate 423,560,258, forward strand.
GGACTCCACAGCACCATAATGGCTACACTGAAAACTGGGAAGTTTGGTATCAAACTTCTCAGCACAATAAATGCACACTGATGCAAGTGTACATTTTATTGTAAACTACACCCCAGAGGGCACCTTAGAGGTGCCCCCTGAAACCTTAACCGACTATCTGTGTAGGCTGACTAGTTCCAGCAGCCTGCCACAACCGAGACATGTTGCTGGCCCCATGGGGAGAGTGCCTTTGTCACTCTGAGGCCAGTAACAAAGCCTGCACTGGGTGGAGATGCTAACACCTCCCCCAGGCAGGAGCTGTCACACCTGGCGGTGAGCCTCAAAGGCTCACCCCTTTGTGCCAGCACCGCAGAACACTCCAGCTAGTGGAGTTGCCCGCCCCCTCCGGCCCCGGCCCCACTTTTGGCAGCAAGGCCGGAGAAAATAATGAGAATAACAAGGAGGAGTCACTGGCCAGTCAGGACAGCCCCTAAGGTGTCCTGAGCTGAAGTGACTCTAACTTTTAGAAATCCTCCATCTTGCAGATGGAGGATTCCCCAATAGGATTATGGATGTGACCCCCTCCCCTTGGGAGGAGGCACAAAGAGGGTGTACCCACCCTCAGGGCTAGTAGCCATTGGCTACTAACCCCCCAGACCTAAACACGCCCTTAAATTTAGTATTTAAGGGCTCCCCTGAACCTAAAGAATTAGATTCCTGCAACTTACCGAAGAAGAAGACTGCTGAGCTGAAAACCCCTGCAGAAGAAGAAAGAAGACACCAACTGCTTTGGCCCCAGTCCTACCGGCCTGTCTCCTGCCTTCCAAAGAACCCTGCTCCAGCGATGCTTTCTCCAGGACCAGCGACCTCTGAATCCTCAGAGGACTGCCTTACTTCCAAGAGACCAAGAAACTCCTGAGGACAGCGGCACTGCTCCAAAAGAACTGCAACTTTGTTTCAAGTAGCAGATTTAAAGACCCCTGCAACTCCCCGCCAGAAGCGTGAGACTTGCAACACTGCACCCGGCGACCCCGATTCGACTGGTGGAGAACCAACACCTCAGGGAGGACCCTCCGGCGACTCCGAGTCCGTGAGCAACCTAAGTTGTCCCCCCTGAGCCCCCACAGCGACGCCTGCAGAGGGAATCCCGAGGCTCCCCCTGACCGCGACTGCCTGAACTCCATTTCCCGACGGCTGGAAAAGACTCTGCACCCGCAGCCCCCAGCATCTAAAGGAACGGAACTCCTGTGCAGGAGTGAACCCCAGGAGGCCCTCTCCCTTGCCCAGGTGCTGGCTACCCCGAGGAGCCCCCCCCTTGCCTGCCTACAACGCTGAAGAGATCCCTTGATCTCTCATTGAAAACCATTACAAACCTGACGCGTGTTTGCACACTGCACCCGGCCGCCCCCGCGCTGCTGAGGGTGTACTTTTTGTGCTGACCTGTGTCCCCCACGGTGCCCTACAAAACCCCCCTGGTCTGCCCTCCGAAGACGCGGGTACTTACCTGCTGGCAGACCGGAACCGGGGCACCCCCTTCTCTCCATTGAAGCCTATGCGTTTTGGGCACCTCTTTGACCTCTGCACCTGACCGGCCCTGAGCTGCTGGTGTGGTAACTTTGGGGTTGCTCTGAACCCCCAACGGTGGGCTACCTTGGACCAAAAACTGAAACCTGTAAGTGACTTACTTACCTGTGAAAACTAACAAAAACTTACCTCCCCCAGGAACTGTGAAAATTGCACTGTCCACTGTGTCCACTTTTAAAACAGCTTATTGTGTTTTATGTAAAAAGTATACATGCTAATGTAATGATTTAAAGTTCCTGAAGTACTTACCTGCAATACCTTTCAAAGGAGATATTACATGTAGAATTTGAACCTGTGGTTCTTAAAATAAACTAAGAAAAGATATTTTTCCTATAACGAAACCTATTGGCCTGGATTTGTCTCTGAGTGTGTGTTCCTCATTTAATGCCTGTGTGTATGTACAACAAATGCTTAACACTACTCCTTTGATAAGCCTACTGCTCGACCACACTACCACAAAATAGAGCATTAGTATTATCTCTTTTTGCCACTATCTTACCTCTAAGGGGAACCCTTGGACTCTGTGCATGCTATTCCTTACTTTGAAATAGCACATACAGAGCCAACTTCCTACAACCTGTTTGCAGTATTTCTTTTTCCTCCAAGGGATAACATTGCTGCCTCTGAAAAATGCACTAAGTGCCAGCTTTTCAAAACTGAAAGTATTTCTCTTGCAAAACGTTCTTACCTGATCTTATTGATTTTGGTGCCGAAATTCGTGTTACTTTCTAAACTGATGTGGATCTCTTTATTGTGTTGTGTGCATCAGTTATTAACTGTGTGTATATTTGCAGATGTCTAACACTCCACTCTGATAAACCTAAAGCTGTGCAACCACACTACCCCCTAAAAGAGCACTTTTGGATTGCTATAACATGCCTTGTCCACTAGTAATGGAACCCCTGGACTCTTTGCACGGTATACCTCATTTTGGTTTACCATATAAAGAGCCAACTTCCTGTACAGAGGCTTTGTTATCAATATTTTTCAATTTGGATTTGGATTTTGAAACTACCACATTACTCCCCTTCATAGCAGGAGGCATGGGAGGAACCAGCTCTTTAGTCATGTGTAAGGGAACCTCACTATTCGTAAGCGCAATATTGGATTTGGAAGCTGTTGACTAAGCTTTTTTTTTTTTTTTTTAGCCTATGGTGAATTTGCCACAGCTTTGCGCTGTCGCATAGGCTCTCATTATTCTAATGAGACTACTGGATTTACAGAATTGCCCGCGGTGTGGGAAACTAAGTCTAACCCACTGCTGGTGACACCTGTCGCTCCAATCCGGGTTTTGCTCCAGCTAACTAGCAGTGCCTCATCTCTACCCAAGGATAGTGATGACTGGGCAGCCGAGCGCATGACATACTTGGATTCTCAGGGCAGTCGTGGTCACTCAGGTCTCATCCGTTTCTCTGATTTACAATTCAGTCTCATATATAAATGACGAACAGAAGCAGTATATGTTTCAATAATGAGTTTAACAAAACAACTGTGTAGGAAGTTGACTCTGTACATACTATCCCCTTAGAGGTAAGATAGTGGCAAAAGTAGATAATTCTAATGCTCTATTTTGTGGTAGTGTGGTCGAGCAGTAGGCTTATCAGAGGGTAGTATTAAGCATTTGTTATACACACACAGGCAATAAATGAGGAACACACATTCAAAGACTTAACTTCAGGCCAATAGTTTTTATATAGAAAAATATATTTTCTTAATTTATTTTTAGAACCACAAGTTCAAGATTTGAGGTAAATACATAAAATGCAAGGTAAGTTAGGAACTTTGAATTAGAGCAATAACATATACAGTTTTTGTTAAAATGGCAATAAGCTATTTTAAAAGTTGACAGTGCAAAAATCAACAGTTCCTGAGGGAGGTAAGTATTGGTTAGATTGTGAGGTAAGTAAGACGCTTACAAGTCTCAGTTCCTGGGCATAGGCAGCCCACCGTTGGGGGTTCAAGGCAACCCCAAAGTTATCACACCAGCAGCTCAGGGCCGGTCAGGTGCAGAGGTCAAAGAGGTGCCCAAAACACATAGACGCCTATGGAGAACAGGGATGCTCCGGTTTCAGTCTGCCAGCAGGTAAGTACCCGTGTCCTCGGGGTCAGACCAAGGGGGTTTTGTAGAGCAGTGGGGGGGGACACAAGTAGGCGCACAAAACACCCCCTCAGCAGCACATGGGTGGCTGGGTGCAGTGTGCAAAGCAGGCATCGGGTTTTGTATTGGTTTCAATGGAGGGACCCGGGGGTCACTCTAGCAGTGCAGGCAGGGCTCAGGGGGGGTTCTCGGGCCAGCCTGGGGGTCACTCCTGCACTGAAGTTCGGTTCCTTCTGATCCAGGGAGCTGCAGGTGCAGTGCTTGGTCCAGGCGCTGGGTGCCTTGTGACAGGCAGTCGCGGTCAGAGGGAGCCTCTCGATTCTCTTGGCAGGCGTCGCTGTGGGAGTCCAGGGGGGTCGTCTCGGGCTACTCACGGGGTCGCAGTCGCCGGGGAGTCCTCCCTGTGGTGTTGGTTCTCTGGTTTGTGAGCCGGGGGTGTCGGGTGCAGAGTGTGAAGTCTCACGCTTCTGGCAGGAAGAGTGAGGTCTTTGAAGTTGTCGAAAAGTTGCAAGTTTGTTGCCGGCTTTTGAGCAGAGCCGCTGCTCACAGAAGTTTCTTGGTCCTGGGATTCAGGCTTCAGAGGTCGCTGGTCCCTGTTGGATGCGTCGCTGGTTGCAGGTTTTCGAATCAGGAGACCGGTCAATTGGCTGGGGCCAAAACAGTTGTTGTCTTCCGTTGTCTCTGCAGGCTTGTAGGTTAGCAGTCCTTCTTCTTTGGTTCGGGTTGCAGGAATCTGATTTCCTGGGTTCTGGGGTGCCCCTAAATACTACATTTAGGGGGGTGTTTAGGTCTGGGAGGTCAGTAGCCAATGGCTACTGTCCTGGAGGGTGGCTACACCCTCTTTGTACCCTGTGGGGAGGGGGGCACATCCCTAATCCTATTGGGGGAATCCTCCAAAACTAAGATGGAGGATTTCTAAAGGCAGGAGTAACCTCAGCTCAGGGCACCTTAGGGGCTGTCCTGACTGGTGGGTGACTCCTCCTTGTTTTTCTAATTATCTCCTCCAGCCTTGCCACCAAAAGTGGGGCCAGTGGCCGCAAGGGCGGGCATCTCTACTAGCTGGGATGCCCTGTGGCGATGTAACAAAAGGTGTGAGACTTTGAGGCTCACCACCAGGTGTTACAGTTCCTGCAGGGGGAGGTGAGAAGCACCTGCACCCAGTACAGGCTTTGTTTCTGGCCACAGAGTGACAAAGGCACTCTCCCCATGTGGCCAGCAACTCGTCTGGTTGTGGCAGGCTGGCAGAAAATGGTCATCCCCACACTAGAAGTCGGGTTGGTATTCAGGGGACATCTCTAAGATGCCCTCTGGGTGCATTTTACAATAAATTCCACACTGGCATCAGTGTGCATTTATTGTGCTGAGAAGTTTGATACCAAACTTCCCAGATTTCAGTGTAGCCATCAACCCCCATACCTGAGCAAAAGCATTCAGCAATCTGCATACAGTCGTGGTTCACTGGCTGGAATCTCCCTCTAACATGTAAGGGACAATGAAGTGTTTTTATAACAACACAACTGATGTTCTGAGAAAATTTCCCGACGTAAGATTTCTATGAATGTTGGAGACTAAGGGGGTTATTACAACTTTGGAGGAGGTGTTAATCCGTCCCAAATGTGACGGATATACCACCAGCCGTATTACGAGTTCCATAGGATATAATGGACTTGTAATACGGCTGGTGGTATATCCGTCACTTTACCGTCACTTTTGGGACGGATTAGCACCTCCTCCAAAGTTGTAATAACCCCCTAAACGTCTACCATGTTCACCGGCAGTGTACTGTGCTGTATCCTTGGAAGAAGCACAGAGTGATCAAGAATGTCTTGTTTGAGAACAGAGTGCTGGCCTAGGCAAAAACAGTTAGATAAACGTAAAATAAAACAAGACTGTAAAAATGGTTATTGCAACAATAATAAGACGAAGCTGAATAAAATATATCTAGGTTAAAGTGCACAGCGGCCTAGTGTGTTAAAATAACGTGCATGGAGCTATAACTAAAATGGCTACACAACAGCGATTTCTAATTACCTTTTTCAGAATGGGCCAAAAATGTCTGACACACCAGTTTGATGACAGAATTTTCAATATTCTTTGTGACTTTATCCACAGAGGTGGCGGTGGCCTGTTATCCAAAGGATTGGATAAAACCAATATAATTATATTTTAAGTTTTCCTCATCATTATCATTAAATATTGGGAAACTATCCGATTCTATATTTAAATCAAGGGAGGCAAGCACTCTTAACAAAACCTTGAGGTAAATTAATTTTTTTTTAAATTAAAAAATCAGAAAATGGACTATTAAAGGTTTGAAGTAAGGGAGTGGTTAAGGAGCACAGTCTCCTCTCCATGGGCGGAGACACGTTATGGGAACCTGAGAGAAATCCAGGAGAAGGACCGGAGGTGAGGCCGTGCCCTTGAGAGTGTCCTTTAGCTGATGTCGGAGACTGCAGCAACCTTCAGGAGCTCCGACGATAGTTGAGAGGATGCTGGGGCTAGAAAAGGCCCGTAAACAATGGGCTGTAGAGGGGACCTAAGTGAAGCATCTCTTGAGCTGCATCACCAAATAATGAACCTTGTTAAACAATTTGAGCATAAGCCTCTGAAATACAGCAGCTGCTGATGCCAAACCGAATGGCATTCTGCTAAACTGGAAGCAACCAAAAGGGGTGATAAATTACATCAATTTCCTTGATTCAAGTGACAATGGAATTTGATTGTATGCAGACGAAAAGTCTTTGGTAGAAAACCACTTTGCACCCTTTAAACATGTGACCATTTCATTAATTCTGGGAAGTGGAAACCTGTCTATTAAGATATTATTTTTTAAATGACACAAATCTGCACACAGTCTTACCTTCCCATTGCTGCATCTGGCTACCACCAAGGGAGAAATCCAATCTGCTGCCTTGATAGGTTCAATTATTTCAGAAGCCTCCAACCTATCTAGCTCCTTAGAGACCTCATCTCTCACCAGAATAGGTATATTACAACTTTTATGCACTTTAGGTACAGCTTTATCTTTAAGAATTAGTTTGTGTTCAAATCCTTTTAGATTGTTAAAATGTTTACTAAGCGCTGCGGGAAATTATCTTAGTATTTTGTTGCTCACAGTAATGCCCTTATCCGCTACTAAAACCTGCTCCTTACTATTTGGATCTAAAATAATGTGTAACTTTTTCTGGTGAAACCATCCAAGTACTGATTGACCTGTTTTGGCAACATTTTTGCAAACAGTTTCTCTGTTTTTAAATTTACATGTAAACCATCTGTACCCCAACATATCAATCTTTTCACCACTGTAACTCTCAGGATGTATATCGGGGTTCAATAAATGTTCGCCTATTTTTTGTACAAATGATAATTTCCGTAGCTCTTCATTAATGATAGTGTAAGGCGATCCAGAGTCAGGATAAATTTTAACACCTACTCCACCAATCTCCATCCAGCATACTGGTTTGTTTTTATATAAATTACCATTGATATTTAACACCATGTTACTTTTTACATTTATAACCTGGTTATTTACATCTGTATCCTCTTCCTCTATTTCACTGCTTGACATACCACATTCTGCCTTTATATCATTAACATATTTAACTCCTCTCTTTCTCCTCCTACATACTTACTATAAGCCAAATGGTCTGTATTGTCACATCTGTAACATCTTGTTTGTTCTTTTTATTGTTTTTCTTGCTTGTTCATTTTATTTTTATCCCTATTAGACTTTGAATGTCCCTTTCTTCTCTCTACTTACGTTTACCTTTCTCACTAATTCAGGTTCAGCCTTATGTATGAGAGCTGTTACGCATCTACTTGAGATCTCGGCCTTACGTACTATGGAGAGGATTTCCTCTAATGAAGCATCACCATTCATCTAAAGTCTCTCTTGTATCTCAGGGTTACATGCGTGCATAACAACTCGATCCCTTATCAATTCGTTATGCGAACTTCTAAAATTACAAACTTTTGCCAACTTTTTTTTAACTCTGACACTTAATTATCTACAGATTCAGATTTACCTTGTTTTCTTTGAAAGAATTTGAATCTATTGACACCCATGCAGACCTTCGGTGCGAAATAGTTATCTAGATCTAACAATGCTAAATCATACAAATTTATGTGACATGCCACTTGCACTTTAGTTATTTGATTATACACTTAGTCCGGCCAGTTCTAATGAAGGAGCCATTTTGCCTATCTCATTTACTGCATCAATGTAGTTTATGAAGTGCGCCTTCCACTTTTGGCACTTTAAGGAAGGCTCTGATTTATTTGACCAAAACGCTTGTGGATGACTGATATTGTAATTCTGTGTGGTCATGATGGTCGCCATACAAAGAACACTACAGTTTGCCAAGCACACAGTTGTAAAAGAGAACAATTATTGAATGGTAATAAATGTATGTAAGAAAAAGACAAAAAACATTTCCCTCTTACAACAATTATTCCACAGGTCCCATTTGCAATGTAAACACCATATAATATACAGCAGGTTACAGGAATACAAGCCATGACTGTAGCTGAACTTCCACAGGCAACCGGTAACGCAGATAATTGATTATGTACAAGGTATGTCTGTGCCTATTGTATTTGAAGCAGCAGGTTACATACAGTAAATACTAAGCGTGCCCGTCACTGAATTTTCGCAGGCCACTGGTAAACGTTGTTGCACAAATATCAAGCGTGTCTGTTGCTGAATTTCCACAGGCTACCGGTAACGTTGTGCATTAAATTTAGCTGAATACTAAGTTGCCCCACTGTTTAAAATGGCCGGCAGTGTGCTTTACCTTGCTTTCAGGCAGGGGGGCTCAAAAATCCTCGAGCCAGACCTGGGTTGACTTTGTAGACTACTCAGTAAAAACACTAGATGGTTGGATTCAAGGCAGTGGTGTAAGTAATTATGATGGGCTGTACAATTTATTTGTGAAAGAACACCTGTTAAGTAATTGTTTCAATGACAAACTGCATCAGCATCTGGTAGACCTAGGGCCAATTTCTCCCCAAGAATTGGGAAAGAAGGCGGACCATTGGGTCAAGACTAGGGTGTCCAAAACTTCCACAGGGGGTGACCAAAAGAAAGGGGTCACAAAACCTCCCCAGGGGAAGGGTGGTGAGACAGCCAAAAACAAAAATAGTAAAGAGTCTTCTACAGGCCCCCAAAAACCTGCACAGGAGGGTGGGCCCAGAGCCTCTTCACAAAACAATTCTGGGTACAAGGGTAAAAACTTTGATCCCAAAAAGGCCTGGTGTCGTAGCTGTAGTCAGTCTGGACACCAAACTGGAGACAAGGCCTGTCCCAAGAAAGATACCACTTCTAACTCCACTCCAGCTAAAACTGGAATGGCCAGTCTCCAAGTGGGATCAACAGTGTGCCCAGAGCAAATCAGGTGTCACACTGAAGCTACATTAGTCTCTGAGGGTGGGGTGGATTTAGCCACACTGGCTGCCTGGCCCCCTAACATGCAAAAATACAGGCAGCAGCTCTTAATTAATGGGACAAGTGTAGAGGGCCTGAGGGATACAGGTGCCAGTGTCACTATGGTGACAGAGAAACTGGTTTCCCCTGGCCAATACCTGGCTGGACAAACTTATCCAGTCACCAACGCTGACAATCAGACTAAAGTACATCCCATGGCTATGGTAACTTTAGAGTGGGGAGGGGTCAATGGCCTGAAACAGGTGGTGGTCTCCTCAAATATCCCAGTAGACTGTTTGCTTGGAAATGACCTGGAGTCCTCAGCATGGGCTGAGGTAGAACTGAAAACCCATGCAGCCATGCTGGGTATCCCTGAACTGGTGTGTGTCAAGACAAGGGCACAGTGCAAGGCTCAGGGTGAAAAAGTAGAGCTGGAGTCTGGAAGAAAGGCCCAGCCTACCAAGAGGAAAGGAAAGTCAGCTGGGAAACCAGCTGCAACACAGCAAGAAAAAGAGAACCTCTCTTCTCAGGAAGAAGTTCTGCCCTCTGAGGGAACTGAGCCTATGGAGCTGGAACCTTATCAGGTTGAGCTCTTAGGCCCATGGGGACCCTCAAGGGAAGAGCTGTGTAAGGGACAAGAAACCTGTCCCTCTCTTGAAGGGCTTACGCAGCAAGCTGCTGAAGAGTCCAAAGGCAAGAAAAATGGAACACATAGGGTCTATTGGGAAGATGGACTCCTGTACACTGAGGCAAGAGATCCCAAACCTGGTGCCACTAGGAGAGTGGTAGTGCCTCAGGGTTTCAGAGAGTTCATTCTGACCTTAGCCCATGATATTCCCCTTGCTGGGCATTTGGGACAAACCAAGACGTGGGAGAGGTTAGTCAACCACTTCTACTGGCCCAATATGTCCCAGAAGGTTAAGGAGTTTTGCCTCTCCTGCCCCACCTGTCAAGCCAGTGGTAAGACAGGTGGGCATCCAAAGGCCCCCCTCATTCCACTTCCAGTGGTGGGGGTCCCCTTTGAAAGAGTGGGTGTGGACATAGTTGGTCCACTAGAACCTCCCACAGCCTCAGGAAATATGTACATCCTAGTAGTAGTGGATCATGCTACTAGGTATCCTGAAGCTATTCCCCTTAGGTCGACTACTGCCCCTGCAGTGGCCAAGGCCCTCATTGGTATCTTTACCAGAGTGGGCTTCCCTAAGGAGGTGGTGTCTGACAGAGGTACCAACTTCATGTCAGCATACCTAAAACACATGTGGAATGAGTGTGGAGTGACTTATAAATTCACTACACCATATCATCCACAAACTAATGGCCTTGTTGAGAGATTCAACAAGACATTAAAGGGCATGATCATGGGGCTCCCAGAAAAACTCAAAAGGAGATGGGATGTCCTCCTGCCATGTCTGCTTTTCGCTTACAGAGAGGTGCCTCAGAAGGGAGTAGGATTCTCACCCTTTGAACTTCTGTTTGGCCACCCTGTAAGGGGACCACTTGCTCTTGTTAAAGAAGGCTGGGAGAGACCTCTTCATGAGCCTAAACAAGACATAGTGGACTATCTACTTGGCCTTCGCTCAAGGATGGCAGAGTACATGGAAAAGGCAAGTAAAAACCTTGAGGCCAGCCAACAACTCCAGAAGTTGTGGTATGACCAAAAGGCTGCACTGGTTGAATTTCAACCAGGGCAGAAAGTCTGGGTTCTGGAGCCTGTGGCTCCCAGGGCACTCCAGGACAAATGGAGTGGCCCTTACCCAGTACTAGAAAGGAAGAGTCAGGCCACTTACCTGGTGGACCTGGGCACAAGCAGGAGCCCCAAGAGGGTGATCCATGTGAACCGCCTTAAGCTCTTCCATGACAGGGCTGATGTAAATCTGTTGATGGTAACAGATGAGGACCAGGAAGCTGAGAGTGAACCTCTCCCTGATCTCCTCTCATCAGACCCTAAAGATGGCTCAGTGGATGGAGTGATCTACTCAGACACCCTCTCTAGCCAACAGCAGTCTGACTGTAGGAAGGTCCTGCAGCAGTTTGCTGAACTCTTTTCCCTAACCCCTGGTCAGACACACCTGTGTACCCATGATGTGAACACAGGAGACAGCATGCCTGTCAAAAACTAAATATTTAGACAGTCTGACCAAGTTAAGGAAAGCATCAAGGTGGAAGTCCACAAGATGCTGGAATTGGGAGTAATTGAGTACTCTGACAGCCCCTGGGCTAGCCCAGTGGTCTTAGTCCCCAAACCTCACACCAAAGAAGGAAAGAGAGAGATGAGGTTTTGTGTGGACTACAGAGGTCTCAACTCTGTCACCAAGACAGATGCTCATCCCATTCCTAGAGCTGATGAGCTAATAGACAAATTAGGGGCTGCCAAATTCTTAAGTACCTTTGACTTAACAGCAGGGTACTGGCAAATCAAAATGGCCCCTGGAGCAAAAGAAAAGACAGCATTCTCCACACCTGATGGGCATTATCAGTTCACTGTTATGCCCTTTGGTTTAAAGAATGCCCCTGCCACCTTCCAAAGGTTGGTGAATCAAGTCCTTGCTGGGTTGGAATCCTTTAGTGCAGCTTATCTTGATGATATTGCTGTCTTCAGCTCCACCTGGCAGGATCACCTGGTCCACCTGAAGAAGGTTTTGAAGGCCCTGCAATCTGCAGGCCTCTCTATCAAGGCATCCAAATGCCAGATAGGGCAGGGAACTGTGGTTTACTTGGGACACCTTGTAGGTGGAGGCCAAGTTCAGCCACTCCAGCGTAAGATCCAGACTATTCTGGACTGGGCAGCTCCAAAAACCCAGACCCAAGTCAGGGCATTCCTTGGCTTGACTGGGTACTATAGGAGGTTTGTGAAGGGATATGGATCCATTGTGACAGCCCTCACAGAACTCACCTCCAAGAAAATGCCCAAGAAAGTAAACTGGACTGTAGAATGCCAACAGGCCTTTGACACCCTGAAACAAGCTATGTGCACAGCACCAGTTCTAAAAGCTCCAGATTACTCCAAGCAGTTAATTGTGCAAACAGATGCCTCTGAACATGGGATAGGGGCAGTTTTGTCCCAAACAAATGATGATGGCCTTGACCAGCCTGTTGCTTTCATTAGCAGGAGGTTACTCCCCAGGGAGCAGCGTTGGAGTGCCATTGAGAGGGAGGCCTTTGCTGTGGTTTGGTCCCTGAAGAAGCTGAGACCATACCTCTTTGGTACTCACTTCCTAGTTCAGACTGACCACAGACCTCTCAGATGGCTGATGCAAATGAAAGGTGAAAATCCAAAACTGTTGAGGTGGTCCATATCCCTACAGGGAATGAACTTTATAGTGGAACACAGACCTGGGACTGCCCATGCCAATGCAGATGGCCTTTCTAGGTTCTTCCACTTAGAAAATGAAGACTCTCTTGGGAAAGGTTAGTCTCACCCTCTTTCGTTTGGGTGGGGGGGGGGGTGTTGTGTAAGGAAATGCCTCCTTGGCATGGTTACCCCCTGACTTTTTGCCTTTGCTGATGCTATGTTTTGAATTGAAAGTGTGCTGAGGCCTGCTAACCAGGCCCCAGCACCAGTGTTCTTTCCCTAACCTGTACTTTTGATTCCACAATTGGCAAACCCTGGCATCCAGGTAAGTCCCTTGTAACTGGTACCCCTGGTACCAAGGGCCCTGATGCCAGGTAAGGTCTCTAAGGGCTGCAGCATATCTTATGCCACCCTGGGGACCCCTCACTCAGCACAGACACACTGCTTACCAGCTTGTGTGTGCTGGTGAGAACAAAACGAGTAAGTCGACATGGCACTCCCCTCAGGGTGCCATGCCAACCTCACACTGCCTATGCAGTATAGATAAGTCACCCCTCTAGTAGGCCTTACAGTCCTAAGGCAGGGTGCACTATACCATAGGTGAGGGCACCAGTACATGAGTACTGTGCCCCTATAGTGTCTAAGCCAAACCTTAGACATTGTAAGTGCAGGGTAGCCATAAGAGTATATGGTCTGGGAGTCTGTCAAACACGGACTCCACAGCACCATAATGGCTACACTGAAAACTGGGAAGTTTGGTATCAAACTTCTCAGCACAATAAATGCACACTGATGCAAGTGTACATTTTATTGTAAACTACACCCCAGAGGGCACCTTAGAGGTGCCCCCTGAAACCTTAACCGACTATCTGTGTAGGCTGACTAGTTCCAGCAGCCTGCCACAACCGAGACATGTTGCTGGCCCCATGGGGAGAGTGCCTTTGTCACTCTGAGGCCAGTAACAAAGCCTGCACTGGGTGGAGATGCTAACACCTCCCCCAGGCAGGAGCTGTCACACCTGGCGGTGAGCCTCAAAGGCTCACCCCTTTGTGCCAGCACCGCAGAACACTCCAGCTAGTGGAGTTGCCCGCCCCCTCCAGCCCCGGCCCCCACTTTTGGCAGCAAGGCCGGAGAAAATAATGAGAATAACAAGGAGGAGTCACTGGCCAGTCAGGACAGCCCCTAAGGTGTCCTGAGCTGAAGTGACTCTAACTTTTAGAAATCCTCCATCTTGCAGATGGAGGATTCCCCAATAGGATTAGGGATGTGACCCCCTCCCCTTGGGAGGAGGCACAAAGAGGGTGTACCCACCCTCAGGGCTAGTAGCCATTGGCTACTAACCCCCCAGACCTAAACACGCCCTTAAATTTAGTATTTAAGGGCTCCCCTGAACCTAAAGAATTAGATTCCTGCAACTTACCGAAGAAGAAGACTGCTGAGCTGAAAACCCCTGCAGAAGAAGAAAGAAGACACCAACTGCTTTGGCCCCAGTCCTACCGGCCTGTCTCCTGCCTTCCAAAGAACCCTGCTCCAGCGACGCTTTCTCCAGGACCAGCGACCTCTGAATCCTCAGAGGACTGCCCTACTTCCAAGAGACCAAGAAACTCCCGAGGACAGCGGCACTGCTCCAAAAGAACTGCAACTTTGTTTCAAGTAGCAGATTTAAAGACCCCTGCAACTCCCCGCCAGAAGCGTGAGACTTGCAACACTGCACCCGGCGACCCCGACTCGACTGGTGGAGAACCAACACCTCAGGGAGGACCCTCCGGCGACTCCGAGTCCGTGAGTAACCAAAGTTGTCCCCCCTGAGCCCCCACAGCGACACCTGCAGATGGAATCCCGAGGCTCCCCCTGACCGCGACTGCCTGAACTCCATTTCCCGACGGCTGGAAAAGACTCTGCACCCGCAGCCCCCAGCATCTAAAGGAACGGAACTCCTGTGCAGGAGTGACCCCCAGGAGGCCCTCTCCCTTGCCCAGGTGGTGGCTACCCCGAGGAGCCCCCCCCTTGCCTGCCTACAACGCTGAAGAGATCCCTTGATCTCTCATTGAAAACCATTACAAACCCGACGCGTGTTTGCACACTGCACCCGGCCGCCCCCGCGCTGCTGAGGGTGTACTTTTTGTGCTGACCTGTGTCTCCCCCGGTGCCCTACAAAACCCCCCTGGTCTGCCCTCCGAAGACGCGGGTACTTACCTGCTGGCAGACCGGAACCGGGGCACCCCCTTCTCTCCATTGAAGCCTATGCGTTTTGGGCACCTCTTTGACCTCTGCACCTGACCGGCCCTGAGCTGCCGGTGTGGTAACTTTGGGGTTGCTCTGAACCCCCAAAGGTGGGCTACCTTGGACCAAAAACTGAAACCTGTAAGTGACTTACTTACCTGTGAAAACTAACAAAAACTTACCTCCCCCAGGAACTGTGAAAATTGCACTAAGTGTCCACTTTTAAAACAGCTTATTGTGTTTTATGTAAAAAGTATACATGCTAATGTAATGATTTAAAGTTCCTGAAGTACTTACCTGCAATACCTTTCAAAGGAGATATTACATGTAGAATTTGAACCTGTGGTTCTTAAACTAAGAAAATATATTTTTCTATAACGAAACCTATTGGCCTGGATTTGTCTCTGAGTGTATGTTCCTCATTTATTGCCTGTGTGTATGTACAACAAATGCTTAACACTACTCCTTTGATAAGCCTACTGCTCGACCACACTACCACAATATAGAGCATTAGTATTATCTCTTTTTGCCACTATCTTACCTCTAAGGGGAACCCTTGGACTCTGTGCATGCTATTCCTTACTTTGAAATAGCACATACAGAGCCAAGTTCCTACATTGGTGGCAGCGGTGGAATACAAGACTTTGCATTTGCTGGACTACTCAGCCAATACCTGATCACACGACAAATTCCAAAAATTGTCATTAGAAATTGTTTTTGCAATTTTAACTATTTTTTCTAAATTCTTAAAAGACCTGCTAGGGCCTTGTGTTAGATCCTGTTTAGCATTTCTTTTAGAGTTTAAAAGTTTGGTAAAAGTTTGAATTAGATTCTAGAACTAGTTTTTAGATTCTTAAAAAGTATTCCAACTTTTAGAAGCATAATGTCTAGTACAGAGATGAATGTGGTGGAACTCGACACCACACCTTACCTCCATCTTAAGATGAGGGAGCTAAGGTCACTCTGTAAAATAAAGAAAATAGTAATGGGCCCCAGACCTTCCAAACTACAGCTCCAGGAGCTGTTGGCAGAGTTTGAAAAGGCCAACCCCTCTGAGGATGGCAACTCAGAGGATGATGATAGTGACTTGGAGGGTGATTCCCCCCCACCAGTCCTATCTAGGGAGAACAGGGCCTCTCAAGCCCTGACTCCACAAATAATAGTCAGAGATGCTGGTTCCCTCACAGGAGGGACCAACAACTCTGAAATCACTGAGGATAACTCCAGTGAAGAGGAGATTCAGTTAGCCAGGATGGCCAAAAGATTGGCTTTGGAAAGACAGATCCTAGCCATAGAAAGGAAAAGACAAGAGATGGGCCTAGGACCCATCAATGGTGGCAGCAACATAAATAGGGTCAGAGATTCTCCTGACATGTTGAAAATCCCTAAAGGGATTGTAACTAAATATGAAGATGGTGATGACATCACCAAATGGTTCACAGCTTTTGAGAGGGCTTGTGTAACCAGAAAAGTGAACAAATCTCACTGGGGTGCTCTCCTTTGGGAAATGTTCACAGGAAAGTGTAGGGATAGACTCCTCACACTCTCTGGAAAAGATGCAGAATCTTATGACCTCATGAAGGGTACCCTGATTGAGGGCGTTGGATTCTCCACTGAGGAGTATAGGATTAGATTCAGGGGGGCTCAAAAATCCTCGAGCCAGACCTGGGTTGACTTTGTAGACTACTCAGTAAAAACACTAGATGGTTGGATTCAAGGCAGTGGTGTAAGTAATTATGATGGGCTGTACAATTTATTTGTGAAAGAACACCTGTTAAGTAATTGTTTCAATGACAAACTGCATCAGCATCTGGTAGACCTAGGGCCAATTTCTCCCCAAGAATTGGGAAAGAAGGCGGACCATTGGGTCAAGACTAGGGTGTCCAAAACTTCCACAGGGGGTGACCAAAAGAAAGGGGTCACAAAACCTCCCCAGGGGAAGGGTGGTGAGACAGCCAAAAACAAAAATAGTAAAGAGTCTTCTACAGGCCCCCAAAAACCTGCACAGGAGGGTGGGCCCAGAGCCTCTTCACAAAACAATTCTGGGTACAAGGGTAAAAACTTTGATCCCAAAAAGGCCTGGTGTCGTAGCTGTAGTCAGTCTGGACACCAAACTGGAGACAAGGCCTGTCCCAAGAAAGATACCACTTCTAACTCCACTCCAGCTAAAACTGGAATGGCCAGTCTCCAAGTGGGATCAACAGTGTGCCCAGAGCAAATCAGGTGTCACACTGAAGCTACATTAGTCTCTGAGGGTGGGGTGGATTTAGCCACACTGGCTGCCTGGCCCCCTAACATGCAAAAATACAGGCAGCAGCTCTTAATTAATGGGACAAGTGTAGAGGGCCTGAGGGATACAGGTGCCAGTGTCACTATGGTGACAGAGAAACTGGTTTCCCCTGGCCAATACCTGGCTGGACAAACTTATCCAGTCACCAACGCTGACAATCAGACTAAAGTACATCCCATGGCTATGGTAACTTTAGAGTGGGGAGGGGTCAATGGCCTGAAACAGGTGGTGGTCTCCTCAAATATCCCAGTAGACTGTTTGCTTGGAAATGACCTGGAGTCCTCAGCATGGGCTGAGGTAGAACTGAAAACCCATGCAGCCACGCTGGGTATCCCTGAACTGGTGTGTGTCAAGACAAGGGCACAGTGCAAGGCTCAGGGTGAAAAAGTAGAGCTGGAGTCTGGAAGAAAGGCCCAGCCTACCAAGAGGAAAGGAAAGTCAGCTGGGAAACCAGCTGCAACACAGCAAGAAAAAGAGAACCTCTCTTCTCAGGAAGAAGTTCTGCCCTCTGAGGGAACTGAGCCTATGGAGCTGGAACCTTATCAGGTTGAGCTCTTAGGCCCATGGGGACCCTCAAGGGAAGAGCTGTGTAAGGGACAAGAAACCTGTCCCTCTCTTGAAGGGCTTACGCAGCAAGCTGCTGAAGAGTCCAAAGGCAAGAAAAATGGAACACATCGGGTCTATTGGGAAGATGGACTCCTGTACACTGAGGCAAGAGATCCCAAACCTGGTGCCACTAGGAGAGTGGTAGTGCCTCAGGGTTTCAGAGAGTTCATTCTGACCTTAGCCCATGATATTCCCCTTGCTGGGCATTTGGGACAAACCAAGACGTGGGAGAGGTTAGTCAACCACTTCTACTGGCCCAATATGTCCCAGAAGGTTAAGGAGTTTTGCCTCTCCTGCCCCACCTGTCAAGCCAGTGGTAAGACAGGTGGGCATCCAAAGGCCCCCCTCATTCCACTTCCAGTGGTGGGGGTCCCCTTTGAAAGAGTGGGTGTGGACATAGTTGGTCCACTAGAACCTCCCACAGCCTCAGGAAATATGTACATCCTAGTAGTAGTGGATCATGCTACTAGGTATCCTGAAGCTATTCCCCTTAGGTCGACTACTGCCCCTGCAGTGGCCAAGGCCCTCATTGGTATCTTTACCAGAGTGGGCTTCCCTAAGGAGGTGGTGTCTGACAGAGGTACCAACTTCATGTCAGCATACCTAAAACACATGTGGAATGAGTGTGGAGTGACTTATAAATTCACTACACCATATCATCCACAAACTAATGGCCTTGTTGAGAGATTCAACAAGACATTAAAGGGCATGATCATGGGGCTCCCAGAAAAACTCAAAAGGAGATGGGATGTCCTCCTGCCATGTCTGCTTTTCGCTTACAGAGAGGTGCCTCAGAAGGGAGTAGGATTCTCACCCTTTGAACTTCTGTTTGGCCACCCTGTAAGGGGACCACTTGCTCTTGTTAAAGAAGGCTGGGAGAGACCTCTTCATGAGCCTAAACAAGACATAGTGGACTATGTACTTGGCCTTCGCTCAAGGATGGCAGAGTACATGGAAAAGGCAAGTAAAAACCTTGAGGCCAGCCAACAACTCCAGAAGTTGTGGTATGACCAAAAGGCTGCACTGGTTGAATTTCAACCAGGGCAGAAAGTCTGGGTTCTGGAGCCTGTGGCTCCCAGGGCACTCCAGGACAAATGGAGTGGCCCTTACCCAGTACTAGAAAGGAAGAGTCAGGCCACTTACCTGGTGGACCTGGGCACAAGCAGGAGCCCCAAGAGGGTGATCCATGTGAACCGCCTTAAGCTCTTCCATGACAGGGCTGATGTAAATCTGTTGATGGTAACAGATGAGGACCAGGAAGCTGAGAGTGAACCTCTCCCTGATCTCCTCTCATCAGACCCTAAAGATGGCTCAGTGGATGGAGTGATCTACTCAGACACCCTCTCTAGCCAACAGCAGTCTGACTGTAGGAAGGTCCTGCAGCAGTTTGCTGAACTCTTTTCCCTAACCCCTGGTCAGACACACCTGTGTACCCATGATGTGAACACAGGAGACAGCATGCCTGTCAAAAACTAAATATTTAGACAGTCTGACCAAGTTAAGGAAAGCATCAAGGTGGAAGTCCACAAGATGCTGGAATTGGGAGTAATTGAGTACTCTGACAGCCCCTGGGCTAGCCCAGTGGTCTTAGTCCCCAAACCTCACACCAAAGAAGGAAAGAGAGAGATGAGGTTTTGTGTGGACTACAGAGGTCTCAACTCTGTCACCAAGACAGATGCTCATCCCATTCCTAGAGCTGATGAGCTAATAGACAAATTAGGGGCTGCCAAATTCTTAAGTACCTTTGACTTAACAGCAGGGTACTGGCAAATCAAAATGGCCCCTGGAGCAAAAGAAAAGACAGCATTCTCCACACCTGATGGGCATTATCAGTTCACTGTTATGCCCTTTGGTTTAAAGAATGCCCCTGCCACCTTCCAAAGGTTGGTGAATCAAGTCCTTGCTGGGTTGGAATCCTTTAGTGCAGCTTATCTTGATGATATTGCTGTCTTCAGCTCCACCTGGCAGGATCACCTGGTCCACCTGAAGAAGGTTTTGAAGGCCCTGCAATCTGCAGGCCTCTCTATCAAGGCATCCAAATGCCAGATAGGGCAGGGAACTGTGGTTTACTTGGGACACCTTGTAGGTGGAGGCCAAGTTCAGCCACTCCAGCGTAAGATCCAGACTATTCTGGACTGGGCAGCTCCAAAAACCCAGACCCAAGTCAGGGCATTCCTTGGCTTGACTGGGTACTATAGGAGGTTTGTGAAGGGATATGGATCCATTGTGACAGCCCTCACAGAACTCACCTCCAAGAAAATGCCCAAGAAAGTAAACTGGACTGTAGAATGCCAACAGGCCTTTGACACCCTGAAACAAGCTATGTGCACAGCACCAGTTCTAAAAGCTCCAGATTACTCCAAGCAGTTAATTGTGCAAACAGATGCCTCTGAACATGGGATAGGGGCAGTTTTGTCCCAAACAAATGATGATGGCCTTGACCAGCCTGTTGCTTTCATTAGCAGGAGGTTACTCCCCAGGGAGCAGCGTTGGAGTGCCATTGAGAGGGAGGCCTTTGCTGTGGTTTGGTCCCTGAAGAAGCTGAGACCATACCTCTTTGGTACTCACTTCCTAGTTCAGACTGACCACAGACCTCTCAGATGGCTGATGCAAATGAAAGGTGAAAATCCAAAACTGTTGAGGTGGTCCATATCCCTACAGGGAATGAACTTTATAGTGGAACACAGACCTGGGACTGCCCATGCCAATGCAGATGGCCTTTCTAGGTTCTTCCACTTAGAAAATGAAGACTCTCTTGGGAAAGGTTAGTCTCACCCTCTTTCGTTTGGGGGGGGGGGGGTTGTGTAAGGAAATGCCTCCTTGGCATGGTTACCCCCTGACTTTTTGCCTTTGCTGATGCTATGTTTTGAATTGAAAGTGTGCTGAGGCCTGCTAACCAGGCCCCAGCACCAGTGTTCTTTCCCTAACCTGTACTTTTGATTCCACAATTGGCAAACCCTGGCATCCAGGTAAGTCCCTTGTAACTGGTACCCCTGGTACCAAGGGCCCTGATGCCAGGGAAGGTCTCTAAGGGCTGCAGCATATCTTATGCCACCCTGGGGACCCCTCACTCAGCACAGACACACTGCTTACCAGCTTGTGTGTGCTGGTGAGAACAAAACGAGTAAGTCGACATGGCACTCCCCTCAGGGTGCCATGCCAACCTCACACTGCCTATGCAGTATAGATAAGTCACCCCTCTAGTAGGCCTTACAGTCCTAAGGCAGGGTGCACTATACCATAGGTGAGGGCACCAGTACATGAGTACTGTGCCCCTATAGTGTCTAAGCCAAACCTTAGACATTGTAAGTGCAGGGTAGCCATAAGAGTATATGGTCTGGGAGTCTGTCAAACACGGACTCCACAGCACCATAATGGCTACACTGAAAACTGGGAAGTTTGGTATCAAACTTCTCAGCACAATAAATGCACACTGATGCAAGTGTACATTTTATTGTAAACTACACCCCAGAGGGCACCTTAGAGGTGCCCCCTGAAACCTTAACCGACTATCTGTGTAGGCTGACTAGTTCCAGCAGCCTGCCACAACCGAGACATGTTGCTGGCCCCATGGGGAGAGTGCCTTTGTCACTCTGAGGCCAGTAACAAAGCCTGCACTGGGTGGAGATGCTAACACCTCCCCCAGGCAGGAGCTGTCACACCTGGCGGTGAGCCTCAAAGGCTCACCCCTTTGTGCCAGCACCGCAGAACACTCCAGCTAGTGGAGTTGCCCGCCCCCTCCGGCCCCGGCCCCACTTTTGGCAGCAAGGCCGGAGAAAATAATGAGAATAACAAGGAGGAGTCACTGGCCAGTCAGGACAGCCCCTAAGGTGTCCTGAGCTGAAGTGACTCTAACTTTTAGAAATCCTCCATCTTGCAGATGGAGGATTCCCCAATAGGATTATGGATGTGACCCCCTCCCCTTGGGAGGAGGCACAAAGAGGGTGTACCCACCCTCAGGGCTAGTAGCCATTGGCTACTAACCCCCCAGACCTAAACACGCCCTTAAATTTAGTATTTAAGGGCTCCCCTGAACCTAAAGAATTAGATTCCTGCAACTTACCGAAGAAGAAGACTGCTGAGCTGAAAACCCCTGCAGAAGAAGAAAGAAGACACCAACTGCTTTGGCCCCAGTCCTACCGGCCTGTCTCCTGCCTTCCAAAGAACCCTGCTCCAGCGATGCTTTCTCCAGGACCAGCGACCTCTGAATCCTCAGAGGACTGCCTTACTTCCAAGAGACCAAGAAACTCCTGAGGACAGCGGCACTGCTCCAAAAGAACTGCAACTTTGTTTCAAGTAGCAGATTTAAAGACCCCTGCAACTCCCCGCCAGAAGCGTGAGACTTGCAACACTGCACCCGGCGACCCCGATTCGACTGGTGGAGAACCAACACCTCAGGGAGGACCCTCCGGCGACTCCGAGTCCGTGAGCAACCTAAGTTGTCCCCCCTGAGCCCCCACAGCGACGCCTGCAGAGGGAATCCCGAGGCTCCCCCTGACCGCGACTGCCTGAACTCCATTTCCCGACGGCTGGAAAAGACTCTGCACCCGCAGCCCCCAGCATCTAAAGGAACGGAACTCCTGTGCAGGAGTGAACCCCAGGAGGCCCTCTCCCTTGCCCAGGTGCTGGCTACCCCGAGGAGCCCCCCCCTTGCCTGCCTACAACGCTGAAGAGATCCCTTGATCTCTCATTGAAAACCATTACAAACCTGACGCGTGTTTGCACACTGCACCCGGCCGCCCCCGCGCTGCTGAGGGTGTACTTTTTGTGCTGACCTGTGTCCCCCACGGTGCCCTACAAAACCCCCCTGGTCTGCCCTCCGAAGACGCGGGTACTTACCTGCTGGCAGACCGGAACCGGGGCACCCCCTTCTCTCCATTGAAGCCTATGCGTTTTGGGCACCTCTTTGACCTCTGCACCTGACCGGCCCTGAGCTGCTGGTGTGGTAACTTTGGGGTTGCTCTGAACCCCCAACGGTGGGCTACCTTGGACCAAAAACTGAAACCTGTAAGTGACTTACTTACCTGTGAAAACTAACAAAAACTTACCTCCCCCAGGAACTGTGAAAATTGCACTGTCCACTGTGTCCACTTTTAAAACAGCTTATTGTGTTTTATGTAAAAAGTATACATGCTAATGTAATGATTTAAAGTTCCTGAAGTACTTACCTGCAATACCTTTCAAAGGAGATATTACATGTAGAATTTGAACCTGTGGTTCTTAAAATAAACTAAGAAAAGATATTTTTCCTATAACGAAACCTATTGGCCTGGATTTGTCTCTGAGTGTGTGTTCCTCATTTAATGCCTGTGTGTATGTACAACAAATGCTTAACACTACTCCTTTGATAAGCCTACTGCTCGACCACACTACCACAAAATAGAGCATTAGTATTATCTCTTTTTGCCACTATCTTACCTCTAAGGGGAACCCTTGGACTCTGTGCATGCTATTCCTTACTTTGAAATAGCACATACAGAGCCAACTTCCTACAACCTGTTTGCAGTATTTCTTTTTCCTCCAAGGGATAACATTGCTGCCTCTGAAAAATGCACTAAGTGCCAGCTTTTCAAAACTGAAAGTATTTCTCTTGCAAAACGTTCTTACCTGATCTTATTGATTTTGGTGCCGAAATTCGTGTTACTTTCTAAACTGATGTGGATCTCTTTATTGTGTTGTGTGCATCAGTTATTAACTGTGTGTATATTTGCAGATGTCTATCACTCCACTCTGATAAACCTAAAGCTGTGCAACCACACTACCCCCTAAAAGAGCACTTTTGGATTGCTATAACATGCCTTGTCCACTAGTAATGGAACCCCTGGACTCTTTGCACGGTATACCTCATTTTGGTTTACCATATAAAGAGCCAACTTCCTGTACAGAGGCTTTGTTATCAATATTTTTCAATTTGGATTTGGATTTTGAAACTACCACATTACTCCCCTTCATAGCAGGAGGCATGGGAGGAACCAGCTCTTTAGTCATGTGTAAGGGAACCTCACTATTCGTAAGCGCAATATTGGATTTGGAAGCTGTTGACTAAGCTTTTTTTTTTTTTTTTTTAGCCTATGGTGAATTTGCCACAGCTTTGCGCTGTCGCATAGGCTCTCATTATTCTAATGAGACTACTGGATTTACAGAATTGCCCGCGGTGTGGGAAACTAAGTCTAACCCACTGCTGGTGACACCTGTCGCTCCAATCCGGGTTTTGCTCCAGCTAACTAGCAGTGCCTCATCTCTACCCAAGGATAGTGATGACTGGGCAGCCGAGCGCATGACATACTTGGATTCTCAGGGCAGTCGTGGTCACTCAGGTCTCATCCGTTTCTCTGATTTACAATTCAGTCTCATATATAAATGACGAACAGAAGCAGTATATGTTTCAATAATGAGTTTAACAAAACAACTGTGTAGGAAGTTGACTCTGTACATACTATCCCCTTAGAGGTAAGATAGTGGCAAAAGTAGATAATTCTAATGCTCTATTTTGTGGTAGTGTGGTCGAGCAGTAGGCTTATCAGAGGGTAGTATTAAGCATTTGTTATACACACACAGGCAATAAATGAGGAACACACATTCAAAGACTTAACTTCAGGCCAATAGTTTTTATATAGAAAAATATATTTTCTTAATTTATTTTTAGAACCACAAGTTCAAGATTTGAGGTAAATACATAAAATGCAAGGTAAGTTAGGAACTTTGAATTAGAGCAATAACATATACAGTTTTTGTTAAAATGGCAATAAGCTATTTTAAAAGTTGACAGTGCAAAAATCAACAGTTCCTGAGGGAGGTAAGTATTGGTTAGATTGTGAGGTAAGTAAGACGCTTACAAGTCTCAGTTCCTGGGCATAGGCAGCCCACCGTTGGGGGTTCAAGGCAACCCCAAAGTTATCACACCAGCAGCTCAGGGCCGGTCAGGTGCAGAGGTCAAAGAGGTGCCCAAAACACATAGACGCCTATGGAGAACAGGGATGCTCCGGTTTCAGTCTGCCAGCAGGTAAGTACCCGTGTCCTCGGGGTCAGACCAAGGGGGTTTTGTAGAGCAGTGGGGGGGGACACAAGTAGGCGCACAAAACACCCCCTCAGCAGCACATGGGTGGCTCGGTGCAGTGTGCAAAGCAGGCATCGGGTTTTGTATTGGTTTCAATGGAGGGACCCGGGGGTCACTCTAGCAGTGCAGGCAGGGCTCAGGGGGGGTTCTCGGGCCAGCCTGGGGGTCACTCCTGCACTGAAGTTCGGTTCCTTCTGATCCAGGGAGCTGCAGGTGCAGTGCTTGGTCCAGGCGCTGGGTGCCTTGTGACAGGCAGTCGCGGTCAGAGGGAGCCTCTCGATTCTCTTGGCAGGCGTCGCTGTGGGAGTCCAGGGGGGTCGTCTCGGGCTACTCACGGGGTCGCAGTCGCCGGGGAGTCCTCCCTGTGGTGTTGGTTCTCTGGTTTGTGAGCCGGGGGTGTCGGGTGCAGAGTGTGAAGTCTCACGCTTCTGGCAGGAAGAGTGAGGTCTTTGAAGTTGTCGAAAAGTTGCAAGTTTGTTGCCGGCTTTTGAGCAGAGCCGCTGCTCACAGAAGTTTCTTGGTCCTGGGATTCAGGCTTCAGAGGTCGCTGGTCCCTGTTGGATGCGTCGCTGGTTGCAGGTTTTCGAATCAGGAGACCGGTCAATTGGCTGGGGCCAAAACAGTTGTTGTCTTCCGTTGTCTCTGCAGGCTTGTAGGTTAGCAGTCCTTCTTCTTTGGTTCGGGTTGCAGGAATCTGATTTCCTGGGTTCTGGGGTGCCCCTAAATACTACATTTAGGGGGGTGTTTAGGTCTGGGAGGTCAGTAGCCAATGGCTACTGTCCTGGAGGGTGGCTACACCCTCTTTGTACCCTGTGGGGAGGGGGGCACATCCCTAATCCTATTGGGGGAATCCTCCAAAACTAAGATGGAGGATTTCTAAAGGCAGGAGTAACCTCAGCTCAGGGCACCTTAGGGGCTGTCCTGACTGGTGGGTGACTCCTCCTTGTTTTTCTAATTATCTCCTCCAGCCTTGCCACCAAAAGTGGGGCCAGTGGCCGCAAGGGCGGGCATCTCTACTAGCTGGGATGCCCTGTGGCGATGTAACAAAAGGTGTGAGACTTTGAGGCTCACCACCAGGTGTTACAGTTCCTGCAGGGGGAGGTGAGAAGCACCTGCACCCAGTACAGGCTTTGTTTCTGGCCACAGAGTGACAAAGGCACTCTCCCCATGTGGCCAGCAACTCGTCTGGTTGTGGCAGGCTGGCAGAAAATGGTCATCCCCACACTAGAAGTCGGGTTGGTATTCAGGGGACATCTCTAAGATGCCCTCTGGGTGCATTTTACAATAAATTCCACACTGGCATCAGTGTGCATTTATTGTGCTGAGAAGTTTGATACCAAACTTCCCAGATTTCAGTGTAGCCATCAACCCCCATACCTGAGCAAAAGCATTCAGCAATCTGCATACAGTCGTGGTTCACTGGCTGGAATCTCCCTCTAACATGTAAGGGACAATGAAGTGTTTTTATAACAACACAACTGATGTTCTGAGAAAATTTCCCGACGTAAGATTTCTATGAATGTTGGAGACTAAGGGGGTTATTACAACTTTGGAGGAGGTGTTAATCCGTCCCAAATGTGACGGATATACCACCAGCCGTATTACGAGTTCCATAGGATATAATGGACTTGTAATACGGCTGGTGGTATATCCGTCACTTTACCGTCACTTTTGGGACGGATTAGCACCTCCTCCAAAGTTGTAATAACCCCCTAAACGTCTACCATGTTCACCGGCAGTGTACTGTGCTGTATCCTTGGAAGAAGCACAGAGTGATCAAGAATGTCTTGTTTGAGAACAGAGTGCTGGCCTAGGCAAAAACAGTTAGATAAACGTAAAATAAAACAAGACTGTAAAAATGGTTATTGCAACAATAATAAGACGAAGCTGAATAAAATATATCTAGGTTAAAGTGCACAGCGGCCTAGTGTGTTAAAATAACGTGCATGGAGCTATAACTAAAATGGCTACACAACAGCGATTTCTAATTACCTTTTTCAGAATGGGCCAAAAATGTCTGACACACCAGTTTGATGACAGAATTTTCAATATTCTTTGTGACTTTATCCACAGAGGTGGCGGTGGCCTGTTATCCAAAGGATTGGATAAAACCAATATAATTATATTTTAAGTTTTCCTCATCATTATCATTAAATATTGGGAAACTATCCGATTCTATATTTAAATCAAGGGAGGCAAGCACTCTTAACAAAACCTTGAGGTAAATTAATTTTTTTTTAAATTAAAAAATCAGAAAATGGACTATTAAAGGTTTGAAGTAAGGGAGTGGTTAAGGAGCACAGTCTCCTCTCCATGGGCGGAGACACGTTATGGGAACCTGAGAGAAATCCAGGAGAAGGACCGGAGGTGAGGCCGTGCCCTTGAGAGTGTCCTTTAGCTGATGTCGGAGACTGCAGCAACCTTCAGGAGCTCCGACGATAGTTGAGAGGATGCTGGGGCTAGAAAAGGCCCGTAAACAATGGGCTGTAGAGGGGACCTAAGTGAAGCATCTCTTGAGCTGCATCACCAAATAATGAACCTTGTTAAACAATTTGAGCATAAGCCTCTGAAATACAGCAGCTGCTGATGCCAAACCGAATGGCATTCTGCTAAACTGGAAGCAACCAAAAGGGGTGATAAATTACATCAATTTCCTTGATTCAAGTGACAATGGAATTTGATTGTATGCAGACGAAAAGTCTTTGGTAGAAAACCACTTTGCACCCTTTAAACATGTGACCATTTCATTAATTCTGGGAAGTGGAAACCTGTCTATTAAGATATTATTTTTTAAATGACACAAATCTGCACACAGTCTTACCTTCCCATTGCTGCATCTGGCTACCACCAAGGGAGAAATCCAATCTGCTGCCTTGATAGGTTCAATTATTTCAGAAGCCTCCAACCTATCTAGCTCCTTAGAGACCTCATCTCTCACCAGAATAGGTATATTACAACTTTTATGCACTTTAGGTACAGCTTTATCTTTAAGAATTAGTTTGTGTTCAAATCCTTTTAGATTGTTAAAATGTTTACTAAGCGCTGCGGGAAATTATCTTAGTATTTTGTTGCTCACAGTAATGCCCTTATCCGCTACTAAAACCTGCTCCTTACTATTTGGATCTAAAATAATGTGTAACTTTTTCTGGTGAAACCATCCAAGTACTGATTGACCTGTTTTGGCAACATTTTTGCAAACAGTTTCTCTGTTTTTAAATTTACATGTAAACCATCTGTACCCCAACATATCAATCTTTTCACCACTGTAACTCTCAGGATGTATATCGGGGTTCAATAAATGTTCGCCTATTTTTTGTACAAATGATAATTTCCGTAGCTCTTCATTAATGATAGTGTAAGGCGATCCAGAGTCAGGATAAATTTTAACACCTACTCCACCAATCTCCATCCAGCATACTGGTTTGTTTTTATATAAATTACCATTGATATTTAACACCATGTTACTTTTTACATTTATAACCTGGTTATTTACATCTGTATCCTCTTCCTCTATTTCACTGCTTGACATACCACATTCTGCCTTTATATCATTAACATATTTAACTCCTCTCTTTCTCCTCCTACATACTTACTATAAGCCAAATGGTCTGTATTGTCACATCTGTAACATCTTGTTTGTTCTTTTTATTGTTTTTCTTGCTTGTTCATTTTATTTTTATCCCTATTAGACTTTGAATGTCCCTTTCTTCTCTCTACTTACGTTTACCTTTCTCACTAATTCAGGTTCAGCCTTATGTATGAGAGCTGTTACGCATCTACTTGAGATCTCGGCCTTACGTACTATGGAGAGGATTTCCTCTAATGAAGCATCACCATTCATCTAAAGTCTCTCTTGTATCTCAGGGTTACATGCGTGCATAACAACTCGATCCCTTATCAATTCGTTATGCGAACTTCTAAAATTACAAACTTTTGCCAACTTTTTTTTAACTCTGACACTTAATTATCTACAGATTCAGATTTACCTTGTTTTCTTTGAAAGAATTTGAATCTATTGACACCCATGCAGACCTTCGGTGCGAAATAGTTATCTAGATCTAACAATGCTAAATCATACAAATTTATGTGACATGCCACTTGCACTTTAGTTATTTGATTATACACTTAGTCCGGCCAGTTCTAATGAAGGAGCCATTTTGCCTATCTCATTTACTGCATCAATGTAGTTTATGAAGTGCGCCTTCCACTTTTGGCACTTTAAGGAAGGCTCTGATTTATTTGACCAAAACGCTTGTGGATGACTGATATTGTAATTCTGTGTGGTCATGATGGTCGCCATACAAAGAACACTACAGTTTGCCAAGCACACAGTTGTAAAAGAGAACAATTATTGAATGGTAATAAATGTATGTAAGAAAAAGACAAAAAACATTTCCCTCTTACAACAATTATTCCACAGGTCCCATTTGCAATGTAAACACCATATAATATACAGCAGGTTACAGGAATACAAGCCATGACTGTAGCTGAACTTCCACAGGCAACCGGTAACGCAGATAATTGATTATGTACAAGGTATGTCTGTGCCTATTGTATTTGAAGCAGCAGGTTACATACAGTAAATACTAAGCGTGCCCGTCACTGAATTTTCGCAGGCCACTGGTAAACGTTGTTGCACAAATATCAAGCGTGTCTGTTGCTGAATTTCCACAGGCTACCGGTAACGTTGTGCATTAAATTTAGCTGAATACTAAGTTGCCCCACTGTTTAAAATGGCCGGCAGTGTGCTTTACCTTGCTTTCAGCAGGCTATAGCACTCGTTTCTAGCGCGCCTGTGCTCATGCTTCTTACTCATGCTTCTTACTCCCACTTCGTTACGTATCATGGCTCCCCGCGCTTGCATTAGTGAAGAAGTTTCCAAACTGGAATGCCGTATGTTTAGATGTGGCTATTGAAAAATGCTCTTGCGCATAGCTGTGCATTAGAAATGGATTGCACGCTGACACCGCAACTGTCAAACTGTCTGCATCCTAGCTAAGAATAATCGTACTAGAAATCCCTTGTGGTGACAATCATCTATTCCTCAATCAACTAGTCTTACTTGAGTCTGTATCCAGCGTCGTATATCAAACATCACATAGTAAACCTCCGACTTGGTTTCGATTGTAATTCTTGAAAGTAATGCTTCCAAAACTGCATAGTTCCTTGTAACTCCTCAGCTCTCGTCGCCAATATTAATTAATAAACACTCTGGATGCAAATACCTAGATATGCTTATTATAGCTGTGGAGCAAATCTGGACGCCGCTGCACGTCCCATGTCCAGCCTTCAACTGACTCTTAACATCCTAACATAGTTAAACACTAACATTCCATGGATGTCTGCTAACCATGTATTCCATGTATCCAAGCAACATAACACATTATTTATTTTTCAATAAAAAACTCTCACTTTTGGGTTTTGTTTTTGAAAAACAAAATCTTCAGTAAGGTCTGGTGAACGGCTGATAAAACAGATAGCAGCTATTGTCCACCAAACATTTTGTACCTTTGCAGAAACCACCCTGACTGCATATCTTGTCAAGGTACACAGATCTCTGCTGGTCAGGTCTTGTTATCTGCCACACAACAAACTACACCGTCA
Organism: Pleurodeles waltl; assembly: GCF_031143425.1. NCBI lineage: Eukaryota > Metazoa > Chordata > Amphibia > Caudata > Salamandridae > Pleurodeles > Pleurodeles waltl. The sequence goes on from NC_090448.1 coordinate 423,590,413, forward strand.
GCTAAGCTCTGGATCAGGCCTTCAGTTATTTGCATAAATTGAAAAGGTATCCCTGTTCGACCTTGCCATATCTTTGTAGATTGGTTTCAAGGCTTTATTAATAGTTACTTCCTACACATAAGTTGTGTGCAACCTTCATTACGAGGGCAATGAGATATCTACTGGCCCATAGCACATGCCATGTATGTATCTCTGGTGTTAATTAGTGGTATGCACCTAACATGTTACAAAATCACAATTTGGGTTTTCAAACACATACTGAATTAGTATGTGGAAGGAGCGTTTTTAGGGCCCACTCCCTACAATACAGCCATTCGTAATGGAATTTATTAATAGTTTGCGACCAAAAGCCAGTTGCAAAACATTAATATTTTACAGACTACAAAAAAGTAATGGTAACCCATTTGCAAACAGGAAGGGGTTCCCAAGGAATCCCTTCCCCTTTGTGAATGTTGCTAAAAACATTCCTTGACTGATCCCATTGACTACTGCCTCGCCTTAAAAATGTTAGTAAAACTTTTCCCTTTTTTTTTTTTTTTATGCATCCCGTTTTCTTTTCAGGAAAACAGGATGCATTTTTTGAAGAAAAGGTTGCTTTAATAAAAAGCAATCGCAGACCTGGTGGTTTGCAGACCACCATCACTGGGATGATTTGTCGCAATTTATGATCTACCTCTTTAATATTCGTGAAGGTCGGTTAAATTGTGACCCACTCATAGCTGGTATTTTAGGAACTGACCTATTAGTACATAGGTCGGTTTGCAAAATACATAACTGGTCACAAAAATTTTGGTCGCAAATTGCGACTAATATTTTACAACCAGTTTTTAGTACCTCTGGCCTTTAGTTGTTCACTACTAGAATGCTGCGATCATCTAATTCCTTTCTGCTGAGACCTCTGCACTGTTTAAAACGCTAACAAAAAAAAGTTCACTATTCTACGTTGCTTCTCTTAAGACCAGAGAACAAAGTTCAGGTTGCAAACTAGCATGCACCAATGGTACACAGACTGGTTTATGAGCTGGTCTTCATTTTGCGATATGACTGATGTGCTAATTAGTTACATCGCAAAATTGTTATTCGCAGGAGGTTGCTTCCTCTCTGCAAATCACTTACATCTCCAGCTCCCGGATTAGTAACAGAGCAATGGTTTGCAACACAAAATACGGTTGTAAATTATTGTTACATACTTTTGTGAATCGTAAAGAGGAGTGGGATGCCCCTCCCTCGTTGCAAAAGGTTCATAAACATTACTTTGCAAGCGGGGAAGAGTTTTCTGCCTTGCAGAGTATCCTTTGTACTTAAAAAAAATATATATATAATAATAATCATTGTTTTGTGGTCAGAGCCCTTGTGATCTTAAAATATGTTAATACATCTGGCCCCTATACTGCCAGAAAATTCTCTGCTAGAGAAAGTTGGCTAATTATTGTGAGAATGAAGAACATAGTAACATTCTTCAGAAGGGTGTGTGAATTGCTTATAGATCTACAGTATAGCTGAAAAACTCTATTTGAAAGCAGTAAAACACCAGTGTTCTTTTCGTGTACTGTATATTTCTTTATTTAGGAGCTCTTGAATGCTGTTTAAATGCAATGAGAGATTATTTTACATTTTATCTTTTATAAAGTAAGTTAAGCTTGTTTTCTAATGACAAATTTACTAAGGGCCTTCAGAGGTGAGAAATTATTATTGGAAACGTGTAATATTAAAGGCTCCTAGCCTCGTCTAGTCTGCCCATTTCTAACCTGTCTATAAACTATGCTGCTGCTTTTTTAGTACAGTTGCTCCCATTGGACTGTAGAAGGTAGTTTTGTTTTTGAAATAACTAAATTGAAATACTGCTAGGCTAATCAGATCTATTGATTATTTCTGTGCATGTACATGACACGTGCTTTGCTCTTTTTGGACTACTGTTCTTTTTAAAAATAATTTACACATCTGTCTTCTTCCTACAACTCCTGTGGTATTGTTGTTGTATTCGTGTGTCTGCTCACTTGTTTACTATGAATGTGTCTGATGTGCTGGTCCATGTGCATAGGTAATGTACATTTGTTGGTTTGTGGTTTGGCGATGGCATGTCTTGTTGGTGATTGGTATGGTTGTTGATAATTGGGTTGCTGCGTATGCATGTACGTCTGTATCCCTGTTGTTCAGCCTTCATATGTGCTTGTATTGTGATCTGTGTCAACTGAATGTTTTGTGCCTGTTCACACACTATGTAAGCTGTAATACCTGATCCTCCCAGGGCTTGTTTAACTCAATGGTTCAGCCAGTTGTATAAAGATTTCTCATTAGAGGACTGTTTTTAATCATTGACTTTCATCTCGTAGTTTTTAAACTCAACAATTGGATGTGTGCACATGTAAGTCTCTCTGCTTTGTTTTATGGCACAAAGGGTAATATTTAGTCCTGATTGAGTGTGATAAGTCTCCAGTAGAGAATATACACATATATATATGTTCGATGGCATGTATAGCTGCAGATACACATGCTATGCATATCTCTTCCGACATCTAGTGTTGGGCTTGGAGTGTTACAAGTTGTTTTTCTTCGAAGAAGTCTTTTCGGAGTCACGGGATCGAGTGACTCCTCCTCTCAGTTACAGTGCACATGGGCATCGACTCCTTTGTTAGGTTTGTTTTCTTTCCACTGTCTGGTTCAGATGTGTTTTCTCTCGCTCCAAGATTTCGAATCAGAAAACCTATTTAATCATCAGTATTTTTTAAATCACGTTTTCCACCTAGCACTGAACCTTTAGTACAGTTGGAATCTAGATTTCGCCCTTCTGGGTGCGTGCGGCCGTCTCGGGCCTGTTCAGGCCTACCGCGTGGAAGCCTGATGGATCAGACTCCATTTCGATTCTGCCCTCAGTGCCACGCGAAGTTCCCATATACAGACCAACATCTGGTTTGTAATTTGTGCCTTTTCTGGACCACCGAGAAGAAGATTGTGAAGCCTGTCAATCGCTTATGTCCAAGAAGACCTTGAGAGATCGCAGAGCCCGAAGATTAGAAATGGGGTCGAAAAGTACAGAACATCTTGACGTCATGGAAGAAGAAGAGGTGCAGCCAGCAGTCTCCATCCGAGATACCGACTCCGAGCAGAATCAGAAGAAGATAGGCCTATCCCGGCAGGCCAGCACATGAGTACATCTGCCCCTACACTCATACATAAAAAAACTACCAAAGGCCTCGGGTACACCACTGCCGGAAGGCCATAGTTCGGCAGGAAAAAAGACTTGTCGACCGACCTTCGGGTTCGGCGCCGAAAAAGGTCACTCCTCCGTCCACTTCGGAGTCGAGCAAGTCGGTTAAACGTTCCACCTCGTACTCCCGTAAGCATCATCACTCCTCAGAGTCGAAGATTCAACGTCCTGCTTCGGAGCCGAAACAGCCGGCTTAATTTTCAGCACAAAAAAAGATTCAAACATTCGGAACCGAAAAAGTCCTCATTCACAGACGAACAAGGACTTTCGAGCAAACTTAAACAAATCTCGAAGCCGATGCAAGAATCTTACAGACCTTCTGATGAGGACACTGAGATTCAGCCAATATTGGAGGTTATGGATGAAAGACAATCTAGAATCCATATACATAACGAGACTGGCAGAATTCTGATTGCACCTCCTTTAAAGACCAAAAGAAAGCTGGCTTATCAAGAGGAATTAGACTCTGCTCAACCACCAGCTAAAGTTCAAAAACAAAAGGAGAAACCAGCACCTCTCCCTACTTCTCCTCCTCATTCTCTATAGCTTTATTTTTCAGCTCCACACAATAGTCCACCACCATTGCCTTCTCCAACATACTCACAATACTCCCATGGAGATACAGTGGACCCTTGGGATCTGTATGACCCAGATTCTATTCCAGACAATGATCCTGACCTATACCCCTCCAAGCCTTCTCCACCAGAAGACACTGCTGTTTACACTCAGGTAGTGTCTAGGGCAGCTGCTTACCATGAGGAGCTTATGCACACTGAGCCCCTAGAAGATAACTTTTTGTCCACACTCTGTCTTCCACTCACTCTCAATACCAGTGTCTCCCCCATGTTGCCTGGAATGGTCAAACATGCTGACCAAATTTTTAGTGAACCTGTCAAAGCTAGAGTAATTTCTCATAGAATTGACAAAAAAAAAAACCTGCTCCTACAGACCGAGACTACATCACATATCAAGTTCCTCCAGACTCAGTAGTGGTGAGTGCGGCTAGGAAAAGAGCTACAGCCAATCATCAGGAGATGCTCCTCCACCTGATAAGGAGAGTAGAAAGTTTGATGCTGCTGGCAAGAGATCAGCCACGCAAGCGGCTAACCAATGGCGATTGCAAATTCGCAAGCACTTCTTGCCAGATATGGTAGAGCCCACTGGGATGAGATGCAAGAATTCATACAGCACCTCCCAAAAGCAAAATAGCATCAAAAGAGAGCACAACAGGTTGTAGAAGAGGGACAAGCCATAATTAACAACCAGATAAGGTCTGCCCTCGATGCTGCTTATACAGCCGCAAGGAGTGCCATTACGATAAGAAGGCATGCATGGTTACGCTCTTCTGGTTTTAAACCAGAAATTCAGCAGGCAGTACTTAACATGCCTTTTGATTTAAAAAAAAAAAACACTTATTTGGGCCTGAAGGGGATACCACCATAGAAAAACTGAGAAAAGATTCATACTGCAAAGGCAATGGGAGCATTATACACCACACCACCAAGCTTAGAGGAGGATTTAAACCACAATCCTCTGAAGCTTCTACCTCCCAGACAAAACAGGGACAACAGACACAATATCAAAGAGGGGGTTTAGAGGGTCCTACAGAGGACAATACTTCAGAAACTGAGGCAAGTTCCAAGTCTTAAAACAAGCCACTACACCATCCAAACAGTGACTTCTTTCCCACACTCCACCACACACATCTCCTGTGGGGGGAAGACTACAGCAGTTTTACTCTCATTAGCAAAATATCACCACAGACAATTGGGTGTCATCGATTATCCACAATGGCTATTGCCTAGAATTAATATCCACCCCTCCAAACATTCCACCACATTACTACAAATTGTCCCCAGAACACAATGTTCTGTTACAACAGGAGGTAAAATCCATACTACTAAAACAAGCAATAGAATTGGTCCCACATTCTCAACAGGGAACAGGAGTATACTCACTATACTTACTCATTCCCAAAAAAGATGGCACCCTAATGCCTATCCAAGACCTCAGGCCTCTCAATCTATACATCCTGTCAGAACATTTTCACATGGTAACTCTGCAGGATGTCATTCCACTACTACAGAAACAAGATCAAATGAATGCTTTAGACCTCAAAGATGCGTATTTCCATATACCCATCCATCCAGCTCACAGAAAATACCTCAGGTTCGTCACAGCAGGAAAACATTACCATTCGGCATAACAACAGCTCTAAGAGTGTTCACAAAATGGCTAGCAGTAGTAGCAGCCTACTTAAAAAGACAACACATTTACGTCTTTCCATATTTATACGATTGGCTAATAAAATCAAGCAATTTTTTTTCAATGCCAACAACACACTCAGTATGTAATATAAACCCTGCATACACTGGGGTTCACTCTAAATGATCAGAAATCACACCTTCAACCAGCACAGGTACAACCTTACCTGGGTGCTATTCTAAATACTCAAAGCCCTAGCATATCCAAATACACAAAGGATACAGGCTTTCCAAAATCTCATCCCACACAAACAGCCAAATCAACAATACACTGTCAGATTTATCATGAAAATTCTAGGAATGATGGCATCTTGCATAGCCATAGTTCCACATGCAAGACTACACATGATACCCTTACAACAATGCCTCTCACAACAATGGTCTCAAGCACACGGTCAACGTCAGGATCTAGTGTTGATGGACTGCCAAACACACATGTCCCTTCAATGGTGGAATCTCAGCAATCTGATGAAGGGGCAGTCTTTCCAAGTCCCTGTGCCTCAGACCATAATAACAACAGACGCATCAATGATAGGTTGAGGAGCTCATCTCAACAATCATACCATTCAAGGAGAAGGGGATCCCAAACAGAAACAACTTCACATAAACCACTTAGAATTATTGGCTGTATTTCTTGCCCTAAAAGCGTTTCAACCCCTTCTCAAACAGAAGAATGTTCTCATAAAAACAGACAACATGACCACCATGTTTTACCTCAAAAAAACTGGGCGGAAGACATTCATCTCATCTGTCCCTGCTAGTCCAAACAATATGGAAATGGGCTATTCACAATTCATCTATTAGCAGAATACATTCCAGGAATAGACAATCAGCTAGCGGATCTCCTAAGCAGGAATCCCCAACAAACTCACGAATGGGAGATTCACTCCCAAGTACTTCAAAAGTACTTTCAAAAGTGGGGAACACCCGAAATAGACCTATTCGCAACAAACAAAAGCGCAAAATGCCAAAACTTTGCATCCAGACACCCACATCCACTATCCAAGGGCAATGCTCTATGGATCAATTGGTCAGGGATATTTGCTTATGCTTTTCCCCCTCTCCCACTCCTTCCCTTTCTGGTCAGCAAACTACGTCAGACATCTCTGACCATGATACTCATAGCCCCAACATGGACACGTCAACATTGGTACACAACACTCCTAGATCTGTGCGTCTCATTCAAAACTCCCAAACAGACCAGACTTGGTAACACAAAACAAAGGTCAAATCAGGCACCCAAACCACAATGCTCTCAATGTAGCAATTTGGCTCCTAAAGTCATAGAATCTGGTTACCTAAAACTTCCATCAGAATCTATGGAAGTGATTAAGCAGGCACGTAAACCTACTACTAGACAATGTTATGCTAACAAATGGAAAAGATTTGTCCACTACTGTCAATCTAAAAACACTGACCCACTTACAGCATCTATACAAGATATTGTGTGCTACTTACTACCTACTTGATTTGCAAAAATCTAATTTAGCTTTCTCATCCATCGAAATCCACTTTACTGCAATATCTGCGTATTTACAAAATATTCAACACACTTCTCTATTCAGAGTTCTTGTGATTAAAGCCTTCATGGAAGGATTAGAACATATTATTCCACCTAGAACAGCACCTGTTCCTTCCTGGATTTTAAATATCATACTTACCAGTCTCATGGGCCCACCTTCTGAATCCATGCATTCTTGTCAAATTTAATTTTTAACATGGAAAGTTGCCTTCCTTGTAGCTATTACTCCTTTACGAAGTTAGTGAAATACAGGCGCTCATTCTTGAGGAACCTTTCTTCCAAGTACACAAACAAAAAGTTGTACTTAGGACAAATCCAATATTTCTACCAAAAGTAGTATATCCTTTTCACATCAAGCAAACATTGGAATTGCCAGTCTTCTTTCCACAGCCAGACTCTGTGGCAGAAAGAGCTCTTCATACTCGAGATTTCAAAAGAGCTCTTATACACTACATAGACAGAACTAAAGATTTTAGGAAAACAAAACAACTTTTCATTGCCTTTCAACAACCCCATAAAGGTAATCCTATATCTAAAAAAGGCTTAGCAAGATGGATTGTTAGATGCATACAAACATGCTACATCAAAGCAAAGAGACAACTTTTAATCACTTCTAGAGCACATTCTACAAGAAAGAAAGGTGGCCAATGGCATGTTTAGGAAGCATACCAATAGCTGATATATGTAAAGCGGCCACAGGGTCAACTCCTCATACATGTACAAAACACTATTGTGTTGATGTTTTCTCACAGCAACAGGCTACTGTAGGCCAGGCTGTTTTAAGAACATTATTTCAAACAACTTCAACTCCTACAGGCAAGCCACCGCTATGTTTTGGGAGGACTAACGACTTTGTAGTCTATGCATAGCATGTGTATCTGCAGCTACACATGCCATCGAACGGAAATGTCAAACCCAGTGTACATCTGTTTGTGGCATGTAGTGCTGCAGATACACATGCTGTGCATTACTTCTGCCATCTAGTGCTGGGCTTGGAGTGTTACAAGTTGTTTATCTTCGAAGAAGTGTTATCGAGTCACAAGATCAAGTGACTCCTCCTTTTTGGTTTCATTGCGCATGGGCATCGACTCCATTTTTAGATTGTTTTCTTTCCACCGTCGGGTTCGGACGTGTTTCTTCTCGCTCCGATATTTCAATTCGGAAAACTACAAAAACACTTTCTTTTCGGCGGTATTGGATCGATCGGGTTTACATCTTCCATCGACACATCGGTACCGTTGGAGAAAACAACTTTACTCACCCTTCGAGGCGCACGTGCCCAACTCAGGCTTATTCGGGCCGACCGTGTGGAAGCCTCATGGATCGGACTCCATTCCGTTTCAGTCCTCTGTGCCGCGTGAAATACCTGTATACAGACCAGCACCTGGTTTGCAATCTTTGCCTTTGCCCAGATCATCGGGAAGAAAATTGTGAGGCCTGTTAATCCTTCCGATCCAAAAAGATTCTTCGAGACAAGAGGGCAAGAAGACTCGAAATGGCATCGAGAAGCAGCGAACATCTCGACGTGGAGGAGGAAGAAATCAGTCAAACAGCAGTCTTGATTCGAGATTCCGACTCCGAACAGGAATCAGAAGAAGTCAGACCGGTCACAACAGGACAACATGTGAGTATGCCTGCCCCTGTACCCTCACCAAAACAAAAACATAAATCCTTGGGTACACCACTGCCGGAAGGCCATGGCTCGGCCCGAAAAAAGACTACCAGTGACCAACTTACCAGTTCGGCACCGAAAAAGGCTACTCTTCCCAAAACATCGGAGGCAACAAAGAGCTCCGTGTCCAACTCCAGCAAACATAATTTTTCGGAGTAAAAAATGAGAAAATCACTTTCGGAGCCGAGAACATCAACCGCATCATATTTTTCGATCCCGAAAAGTCTGCTTCGGAGCCCAAAAGGCCAGCATACACTGAGGAACATGGACTTTCAAAGAGACTGAAAGAAAGACATAAAACCTCTGAAGAGGAGTATCAAGTACAACCAATACTTGAAGTTATGGATGAAAGGCAATCCAGGATTCACATCCATAAAGAAACAGGCAGAATTCAGACAGCACCTCCTCTAAAACCAAAAAGAAAGCTAGCCTTTCAGGAGGAATTGGACGCAATGCAGCCTCCAGCAAAAGTGCCAAAGCAGGAGAAACCACCACCTCCTCAGTCTTCACCTCCTCATTCTCCTCCTCACTCTCCACACCTGCCTACCTCTCCTCCCACTAGACCTACACCAGTGCAGTCACCCACTCACTCTTTCGACTCACTACAGGACATTGTGGATCCATGGGACCTATATGATCCAGATCCCATTCCTAGCAATGACCCAGACAACTATCCCGCTAAACCTTCACCCCCGAGGATAGCACTGTGTACAATCCACTGTTAGCTAGGGCTGCAGCATACCATGGGGTCACCATCCATACGGAACCCCTGGAAGAGGATTTCTTGTTTAACACCCTATCCTCAACACACTCAAAATATCAATGCCTTCCCATGCACCCAGGCATGTTAAAACATGCAGATCAAATATTTAGTGAGCCTGTTAAGGCACGTATAATAATACCCAGGATAGAGAAGAACTATAAACCTCCACCCTCTGATCCTGATTACATAACCCATCAAGTTCCTCCAGATTCTGTGGTAGTTAGTGCTGCCAGAAAAAGAGCGAACAGTCAGTCATCAGGACATGTGCCCCCACCTGACAAAGAGAGCAGAAAATGTGATGCTGCAGGGAAGTGAGTTGCATCCCAGACAGCAAATCAGTGGAGGATAGCTAACTCACAGGCACTGTTAGCTCGATATGACAGGGCCCATTGGGACGAGATGCAAGACATAATCCAGCATCTCTCCAAAGAACATCAAAAGAGGGCACAACAAGTAGTGGAAGAAGGGCAAGCCATTACTAATAATCAAATTCGATCTGCCCTAGATGCAGCAGACACAGCTGCTAGAAGTGTCAATACTGCAGTGACAATACATAGGCATGCTTGGCTCAGATCTTCAGGTTTTAAACCTGAAATACATCAGGCTGTGTTGAATATGCCATTCAATAAAAAACAACTTTTTGGGCCAGAGGTTGACACCGCCATCGACAAAAATAAAGGAAAGATTCAGACACGGAAAAGGCAATGGGTGCACTTTACTCAACACCATACAGGGGATCTCAGTTTCGAGGTGAGTTCAGAGCACAGACAACAGAGGCATCCACATCACAGGCAAAACCGACCTACCAACCACAATACCAACAAGGTGGCTTTAGGGGCACATATAGAAGACAGTACCCCAGAAATAGAGGGAAATTTTAGACCTCTAAGCAACCTCCACAGCACCCTAAACAGTGACTTTTCTCATTCCCTTCCACGCCACACCTCTCCTGTGGGGGGAAGACTCCAACAGTTCCACACAAATTGGCAAAACATTACCACAGACAATTGGGTACTATCGATTATCTGCAATGGCTATTGCCTAGATTTGATACACACTCCTCCAAATATACCACCAAGGTCACACAAACTATCCACAGAACACATCAGTCTGTTACAGGAAGAGGTCCAATCTCTATTACTCAAACAAGCAATAGAACTGGTACCACAATCTCAAATAGGGACAGGAGTTTACTCACTAAAAAGATGGCACCCCCAGACCAATATTAGATCTCAGGACCCTCAATCTTTACATCCTGTCAGAACATTTTCACATGGTAACTCTACAGGATGTTATCCCACTACTCCAAAAACACGATTTCATGACAGCATTAGACCTCAAAGATACGTATTTTCATATACCCACCCATCCTGCACACAGAGCATATCTCAGGTTTGTCATTCAAGAAAAGCACTATCAGTTCAAATTGTTACCTTTTGGAATAACAACAGCTCCAGGGGTATTCACAAAGTGCCTAGCGGTAGTCGCAGCCTACCTAAGAAAACAACATATACATGTCTTTCCATATCTAGACGATTGGCTAATAAAATCAAACAGTCATACGCAATGCCAAAATCATACGAATTATATAATACAAACCTTGCACACACTAGGGTTCTCAAACAACTACCAAAAGTCACATCTACAACCAGCACAAATGCAACAGTATTTGGGCGCAATACTAAATACTCCGAAAGTGCTAGCATGTCCAAATACACAAAGGATACAAACATTCCAAAATGTAATCACAGAAATAAAAAACAAATCAACGGTACACTGTCAGATTTGTCATGAAGATTTTAGGGATGATGGCATCATGTATTGCAATTGTTCCAGACGCAAGACTAAACATGTGGCCCTTACAACAGTGCCTTGCACAACAGTGGCCGGAGGCACACAGTCAACTTCAAGATCTAGGGGGTCATTCTGCCCCCCGCGGGCGGCGGGAGCCGCCCGCCTGGAGGGAGCCGCCAAATGGCTGCTCCGCGGTTGAAAGACCGCGGAGGCCATTCTGGCTTTCCCGCTGGGCTGGCGGGCGACCGCCAGAGGGCCGCCCGCCAGCCCAGCGGGAAACCCCTCCCCACGAGGAAGCCGGCTCCGAATGGAGCCGGCGGAGTGGGTATGTGCGACGGGTGCAGTGGCACCCGTCGCGTATTTCAGTGTCTGCAAAGCAGACACTGAAATACAAAGTGGGGCCCTCTTACGTGGGACCCTGCAGTGCCCATGCCATTGGCATGGGCACTGCAGGGGCCCCCAGGGGCCCCACGACACCCCTCACCGCCATCCTGTTCCTGGCGGTCGGAGCCGCCAGGAACAGGATGGCGGTGAGGGGGTCGGAATGCCCCATGGCGGCGCAGCAGGCTGCGCCGCCATGGGGGATTCCCAGGGCAGCGGAAAACCGGCGGGAGACCGCCGGTTTTCCTTGTCTGACCGCGGCCAAACCGCCGCGGTCAGAATGCCCTGCGGGGCACCGCCAGCCTGTTGGCGGTGCTCCCGCATCCCGACCGCCGGGGTCGGAATGACCCCCCTAGTGTTCATAGACCGCCAAACATGCATGTCCTTTCAGTGGTGGAATTCCACAAATCTAAGCAAAGGGCAGCCATTTCAAGACCCTGTGCCTCAGACCATAATTACAACAGATGCATCAATGATTGGTTGGGGAGCTCACCTAAACAATCACAACATTCAAGGACAATGGGATGCCAAACACAAACAGCTACACATAAATCACTTGGAGTTATTAGCTTTCTTCCTAGCACTCAAAGCTTTTTTAACCTCTTCTTACACAGAAGAATGTTCTTATCAAAACAGACAACATGACAACCAAGTATTACCCAAACAAACAGGGAGGGACACATTCGTCCCAACTCTCCCTTCTAGCACAAAAAGTTTGAAAATGGGCAATCTACAACCAAATTCACCTGTTAGTACAATACATTCCAGGGATACACAATCAATTAGTGGATATCCTCAGCAGAAATCGCCAACAAACACACAAATGGGAAATTCATCCCCAAGTACTTCAAAAATACTTTCAACAATGGGGAACACCAAGCATAGATCTGTTCGCCACAAGCGAAAACACAAAATGCCAAAACTTCGCACCCAGACACCCACATCCCCTATCCAAGGGCAATGCTCTATGGATCAATTGGTCAGGGATATTTGCTTATGCTTTTCCCCCTCTCCCACTCATTCCGTTTCTAGTCAACAAGTTGCGTCAAACTTCACTCAACATGATACTCTTTGCACCGACATGGGCACGTCAACCGTGGTACACAACATTGTTAGACCTGTCAGTAGTACCACAGTCTAAACTCCCAGACCGACCAGATCTATTGACACAAAACAAAGGGCAAATCGGGCACCCAAATCCCAAGACACTCAGGGGGTCATTCCAACTTTGGTGGGCGGCGGAGGCCGCCCGCCAAAGTTCCCCCGTCGAAAGACCGCGGCGGTCATTTTGACTTTCCCGCTGGGCGGGCGGGCGACCGCCAAAAGGCCGCCCGCCCGCCCAGCGGGAAAGCCCCAGCAACGATGAAGCCGGCTCCGAATGGAGCCGGCGGAGTTGCTGGTGTGCGACGGGTGCAGTGGCACCCGTCCCGATTTTCATTGTCTGCTTTGCAGACACTGAAAATCTTAATGGGGCCCTGTTAGGGGGCCCCTGCAGTGCCCATGCCAGTGGCATGGGCACTGCAGGGCACCCAGGGGCCCCACGACACCCGTTCCCGCCAGCCTCTTCCTGGCGGTGTAAACCGCCAGGAACAGGCTGGCGGGAAGGGGGTCGGAATCCCCATTGCGGCGCTGCTTGCAGCGCCGCCGTGGAGGATTCCCTGGGGCAGGGGAAAACCGTCGGGAAACCGCTGGTTTCCCTTTTCTGACAGCGGCTTTACCGCCGCGGTCAGAATTGCCCCTGAAGCACCGCCAGCCTGTTGGCGGTGCTTCCTCCGTCCCCAGCCCTGGCGGTCCAATCTAGCAATTTGGCTCCTGAGGTCATAGAGTTTGGATATTTGCAACTCCCATCCGAATGTATGGAAGTTATTAAACAAGCAAGAAAACCCACTACTAGACAGTGCTATGCAAACAAATGGAAAAGATTTGTATATTACTGTCAATCTAAACATATTGACCCTCTTACAGCATCAATACAACACACTGTATGCTATTTACTTCATTTACAAAATTAAATTTAGCATTCTATTCCATAAAAATTAATCTTACTGCAATTTCAGCATATTTACAAAATATACAGCACAGCTCCTTATTTAGAGTTTCTGTCATTAAAGCTTTCATGGAAGGTTTAAAACGCATCATTCCACCCAGAACACCTCCAGTCCCCTCTTGGAATTTAGACATGGTGCTTACACGACTTATGGAACCACCATTTGAGCCCATGCACTCATGCCAAATGCAATTTTTAACATGGATGGTTCCCTTCCTTGTGGCAATTACATCTTTAAGAAGAGTAAGTGAAATCCAAGCCTTTACTATTGAAGAACCGTTCTTCCAAGTACACAAGAATAAAGTTGTACTTAGAACAAACCCAAAATTTCTTCCAAAGGTCGTATCACCATTTCATATAAATCAAACAGTGGAACTGCCAGTCTTCTTCCCACAGCCAGATTCTGTGGCAGAAAGAGTCCTACATACATTAGACATCAAAAGAGCTTTAATGTACTATATAGACAGAACTAAACCTTTCAGAAAGACTAAACAACTGTTGGTAGCCTTCCAAAAATCTCATACGGGCAACCCCATATCAAAACAAGGTTTAGCTAGATGGATTGTAAGATGCATCCAAACATGCTACATTAAAGCCAAAAGACAACTCTTAGTTACTCCTAAAGCACATTCTACAAGGAAAAAAGATGCTACAAGGGCTTTTTTAGGCAATATACCAATGGCTGAAATATGCAAAGCAGCCACTTGGTCACCACCACACACATTCACTAAACACTACAGTGTAGATGTTTTATCACGACAACAAGACACAGTAGGCCAAGCTGTACTAGGAACATTGTTTCAAACAACTTCAACTCCTACAGGCTAACCACCGCTATTTTTATGGGAGGACAAACTACTTTGTAGTCTATACACAGCATGTGTATCTGCAGCTACACATGCCACTGAACGGAAAGTGTTGCTTACCCAGTGTACATCTGTTTGTGGCATGTTCTGCTGCAGATTCACATGCACCCTCCCACCTTCCCGGGAGCCTGTAGTTGTTGAAGTTACAAACATTTGTACATATATATATATTTTTGCATTAGCATGGACATCTCTTTTCTTTTACCTATATACTCTATCAGTCCTACCTTACCCTCTGCGGGAAAACAATCTAACAATGGCGTTGATGCCCATGCGCAGTGGAACCGAAGAGGAGGAGTCACTCGATCTAATGACTCGAAAACACTTCTTCGAAGAAAAACAACTTGTAACACTCCGAGCCCAACACTCGATGGCAGAAGTAATGCACAGCATGTGAATCTGCAGCGGAACATGGCACGAACAGATGTACGCTGGGTAAGTGACATTTTATATATATATATATATATATATATATATATATATATATATATATATATATATATATATATATATATATATAATTATTACATGCATAGAGAAATAAATGTAAAACCAACTTTGCACAAATATGTGTGTATAGCTATGCATTCAAAATATACATTGAAATACATACAATGACCTCTGCGGCCACATTTGTAATAAACTTTTTTTCCCTTATTTCAAAGGTGAAGGAGCTTGGTGCCGCAGTATACAACTGCAGCTGCATGGTTCAAGACTTGCTGAAGCTTTTTGAAGCCTACTGGTCCCTAGGTGCACCTGGTGCCACTGTTCCCTCTCCCTGGCCATCTAACTATTCCACTACCTATAACAAGGATACTCCCCTGGAGGTGGAATTGAACGGGACTAACTCGGATGTTTACCTTTCGGTAAGGCATTTCCAGCGCACACCTGATTTGTATTAGTAGTGGTCATTGTTTAGTTGCCTGTTTGACTTCAATGGATCAGTTACACACAGGGTTGGGATCTGTGAGAGTGCCTTCATGTTGTTCCAAAAAATATATTGCAATTGTAAGTATATTGTCTGCAAAAGCATTTAGATTATTTATTTTACTACTGGTTATTTTTTTCAATTCACATTTCAATTCACATCCCAATAACATTTACATATTAAAGCTGTTGGGATTGGTTGAGGTTTTTAACAGTCCGGCATGGGAAATGATTTGTTTTCTTTCCCAATCATTATTTCCTTTGAGTATGTCAAGTGTGTATTTTAGGGTTCTTTCTAGAGAACCCTGTTTTAGGTAGTTTATAAAGTGCTTACCTACTCCATTATTGTTGCTCGGAGCTCTTTGAAACACAGCAAGCATGCAGAAAAGCCAAACTATAGAACCATCCAGACTATTACAGTGAGCAGACTGAAGATCATGCAGTAGTACTGTGCAGTGGGAGGTGATGCAGTCTCCATGGTTCCCATGAATCTCTACTGTTGACCTCCTGAAAGGGGCACGAATGGACCGGATCTGTAAATGATATATTCAGAATGAGTGTCTCACAGACAAAGGCAGGGGGTAGTCTTCTCTGCTTCCTAAGTACTCTTGCGGGCGTTTCTTGTCTTCTCTGCACAGCATGTTGCTCTGCTGGTGAGGTCTGAAGTTATCTTCAGTCGATATGGCATCCTTCATGCAAGAGATGCCATCTCCCAGTGACATGGTTTAGCACTTGATGGCTAAAGTTATGCTGCATACCTCCAAAAAACTATTTTCACTCTATAGGGCTGCAACTGTTTCTATAACGAAAATTAAAGCACAATTAAAATATTCTTTTTGTCGATTTTAATAGGAAAGATTTATGAAAATGCACTTTCAATATACTTCCTCTATCTCTCCTCCTCTTTTCGTCTATAGAGTGCCCCACCAGCCCTATGTGCTGAGGGACGGACTAAAGACCTGCAATCAATCCTCAGTATCATAGACGACGCCCGGCATTTTGTCTACATTTCTGTGATGGACTACATGCCAACAATGGAATTCTCATACCCCAAAAGGTGTGTTTGTTGAACTATTTTTCCATTCGGTCTATACATAACATCTGTTCCCATGTTGCCCTTGTTGATTCTTCTGCATTTTGGACATCAGAATATTCTCTTATAGGTTATGAGCTTCTCTGTTGTTTTTCATTGTAGCTGTATTTTTGAAGCGATTCTAGATGAATGCACTAACAATCAACTTGTAAAAAAAAAAACTAGTTATTAAATGTTTGTATCAGTCAATGCTTCTAGCAGGTAGAACAATATTAACCAATCTAGTAGCAGCCACAACTTTGGGTGCACTTAAATATGTAGGTATACAAGGAAATCTGTTTCAGAATAAATAACATTAATACTTCAATGAACAATGGCATAGAAAGAAAGGACATGACTTGTTATTTTTTACATTTTTTTTGTATCTAGTTTTGGTGTTCTTGTCTTTTAAGGATTTCCAATAGGCTTATGAATTTAGAGTGCGGCCAATGAGATATTGCACAAGTCGCATCAACTTTGCATTCAGAGTTGCAAAGCTACCCTTTGTTGATTAAATAATCATTATGTTCTCTGACAACTACAAGAGGGTACTTGTTTCTGACCAAGTCCCTTTTCCCACCTGACTTTCCAGTGGTAGCTAGGCCCAGCAGTCAAGGCCTATTCTAGTAAGTGGTAGTAGGTTTGCATCTCAGATACAGTATGTTGCTTTATGATCACATACAATAAACTGAATATGGAGTGGGACATTACTCTAAATAATTATTTTTTATTTAGAATTAATTAAAGCATAGCCACTACAGCTAGGCACACCACTGAAACCAGAGGTTTCAGCCAGGATACGATCCCAGAAAGCAAACAACGTTGCATATGAGAAATTATAGGAAATGTGAAGTAACTGATCGTGGTCATTCAGAGAGCCTAATACAGTTTAGTATTATTTATCTGTTGTAACACCAGGACTGTGCTGGGTTATTAGAACTGGGGTTTCTGGTTGGTTGGTGTGGTCTTCGTCTTGTCTGTGTTCCACCCTGAAGTCCATACCCTGTAGGGAAATGGACCACCTCAGCAGTTTTGGATTCTCGTCCCTCATTTGCATGAGCCACCTGAGGGGCCTGTGGTCAGTTTGAATTAAGAAGTGAGTGCCAAACAGGTATGGTCACACAAATCCTATCCACACCGCTGATCACCAGTGTTAGAACTGGAGTTCCTGGTTGTCAGCGCAAGCACCCTGTGCAAGCAGGAATCACCACTCTAGTCAGAGTAAGCTAGATACACACTTAGAGATAACCTGTGATCACCCTCTGGGAGCTCAGCACAGAGCAGTCAGGCTTATCTAAAGAGGTAACATACAACAAACACACACACACACACTTGCACAATGAAAACACCACAAAAAGACTCCACACAGGTTTAGAAAAATATACTTTTTTGTGGGTAAATCAAGACCAAAACAACAATAATCCAATCAGCAGAGGTCAAGATATGAATTTTTAAAGAATAAATTAAAAAGTTGTGCTTAGAAGTGAATACTGCTTAGGGGTTACTGGAGGTCGTGCTAGATCCAGGTAAATCCAAACTTTAGGCCGACTGCGATAGAGGGCAGGCTGGTTACAGGACACAAGCAGGGCCCTCTAAGAAAGTACCTTAGATGGAAGGAGCGTTGACGTTGAGGACTCTGTGCGGAGCAGAGGAAGAGAAATGCGTTGCTGTTGATTGTGGAGATGCAGGCAATGCATTGGTTCTGAGCTGCAGAGTGTTGAGGAAGCATCGAAGTCGAGCAGTGATAGGCTTCGAGATGATGCATCGTCAAGCTGCGCAGTGTCGAAGATATGTCAGAGTCCAAGGATGATGCATGGCAAAGTCGGCTGTGCAGTGTCTGCTTCTCAAGCAGCAGCAGCGATGTGTTGTTGTTGAGTGGAAGTGCCAAGACAAAAGCAATTAGTGGAGCACACACAATCATAATTCCATGAACCTGAATGCTAAATTCAGTAATCATTGCATACCAATGAGAATATGCAGGTTTCGAGTAAAAAAAAAATATAGTCAGAAATAGTAGTCACTACATAAATATACAGGTATGTGGCAGATTGCTCTATATATATCTATTTATTAAACAAAAATGTTTCCATTGCAGAATTCAATTCTTAATAGTCACAATTCAAGTACATTTTTTAACAGTTCCAAAAAATGAAGAATCCATCTGCAGGTATTCTCGCAAATGTTGACAGGATCCATAGTCTCATTGGTATGCAATTATTACAGAATTTAGCATTTTGGACAGCTAGGGTTCATGGGATTATGATAGTGTGTGCTCCACTAATTGCTTTTGTCTTGATACTAACTGGTTTAGTGTTTTCCATTCCAGTATACATACTTTGGCAACAGGTATGTTTTTAGTGTTTGAGAACCATATATGAATGTAAGAAAATTTGAAGGAAGGTGCAGCTAAATAAAGTCATTGAGTGGAAGTGCCCCTGTTCCAATCTGTACGTCGTCGTCGATGCGTAGGTTTTTTTGGGTTGCAGCACAGATACTCAATTCCAAGGGCGTAGGACTGGACTGGCACCACTTGGCACAGCAGGACTCACAGCAGACAGAGTCCATGTGCTGGTGGCAGGTTGCAGACATGTTTTTAATGTTCCTGAGACTGCAGAAGAACAGGGGCAAGCCAGCAAGCCCGTGGAGTCACTCTGGGATCAGGTGAGATGGGTCCAGTCCTTGTCCTCAGCAGGGCAGATCATCGAAGCAGAAAGCAGTCCTTCCAGGGCAGCAGTCCAACATAGTGGTAATCCTTGTAGCACAGCAGTCTTTACAAGGGCACTGTCTTTTTAGAGTCAGAGGCCCAGTACTTATTTGCAAAAGTGTCTTTGAAGTGGAGGTGACTTCAAAGAAGGGTCTTTGAAGTGCACAGAGGTCCTTTATTCCTAGCCCTGGCTCCAGACTATCAGTTGGGGGTAGTAAGTCCTTTGTATTTGGAGAGGCACTCCCTATTCAGGTGTAAGTGTCAGCTCCCTCTCCATCTTCCTGCCCAGGAATAGCTATCCGAATGCAGATGAGTTCCATGTCACACCCGGGCTTCCTGTGTTTCTGGCTGTTTAGAGGGACTGCATAAAGTGTAGCAGTCACCTACAGCAAACGTGCATTGAAGACAGGCTGCAAGGCACACAGAACAGTAAAAGCAAAGAAATGCCTACTTTCTAAAAGTGGAATTCCTAAAATAATGTTAAATCCACCTTTACCACTAAAGAGGATTTGTCCTTCATAATAATAAAGTGATTTACAAAGTGCCTGGTTACGCCAAATGGAGTGTCCCCACTCTAAACAGACAATATACAGACCCACCTCCAGACAACAGAATATTAGCCCCAGAGGGTGCCTTAAAAACCACGTCTTGAGTTTCTTGCCGAAGGCTGATTCAGAGCCCTCCTGTCTCAGGTTAAGAGGCAAAGAATTCCATCATTTAGGGGCCAAAAACCAAAGGAGCTTTAGCCCCAAAAAGCTTTTGTTATCACAGGGATAACAATACGCAAAGCTCCAGCAGATCTGAGATTTCTGTTCAGTACATATCATTTTTCTAAGGAATGTAAATATCCAGGTCCTCTCCCATTTAGAATTTTGTGACAAAAGCACAAATCCCTGAAGGGAACTCTTCCTCACAGGGAGCCAGCGTAGATTAGCAAGAGCGGACCTAGTAGACTCATCTCAGTATATTAAGCAGATATACAACCGCATTCTGCACTCTGAAGTTTAGCCAGTCTACCTTGTGAGACCGCAAGATTCAGCACATTACAGTAGTCTAGCCTGGAGATGACTAAGGCCTGGACTACTAATTCTTTGGTCTCCTCTTGGCGAAAGTTTAAGATTTTACTCAGAATTTTCTAAGTTCTGAAGCACATTCCCACTGGTGCCGATGTTCTTCACTTTCGGCTTAGGCATTGGTACAGGCTCCAATACATCTGGACACCCTCCGGAGCACCAAATTGATGGTTGTTTCCCTATTAACAGTACCTCAGTTTTACCAGCATTTAGTTAGAAGCAACTCTAACTAAGTCACCCATTCCGCATGTCAACCAGACAAGATCTAAGCTAAGTTGCGGACGCTCCTCAGTTCTGAGAAAGGGTGATAATAAGCTGCGTGTCATTGGCGCTGATAAAATGTTAAAGCCATGACGCCTGATGACATTTGCAAGCGGGCACATACACAGATTGAACAGACTAGGGCTCAGTGCTGAACCCTGCGGGCCCCCTGCTCCAGAGGCACCTCCTCCAAGAAAAACGGTTGTTGAACCACCTGAAAGGTTCGGTTCTGGAGAAAGGAAGCTATCCAGGGCAGAGCCAACTCCCCAACTCTGTTCTTCCACAGCCGTTCCAACAGAGTACTATGGGAGACAGTATCAAAAGCTGTGATTAAATCCAACATGATCAGAGTAGCAGTTTTACCCCTGTCCGCTGTCTGTTTCAGGGATTCAGATGCTAGCAGCAGTGCTGACTCTGTGCTGAACTGCGGATGGAAGCCTGATTGGGTCTCATGTAATAGCTCCTTCACCAGTCAATCAGCTGATCATTTACATTTTTCTTGGCCAATTTAGCAAAAAGGGGCAGCAGAGAAATCGGCCTCAGATTTTCTAGTTTTGCGGGGTCTAGGTAAGTTTTCTTTTTTTCGTTTTAAATAACAGCACCACAAGGGCCTGTTTCCACCTCAAGGAAACTTGTCCTGACGTAAAAGAGTTTAAGCCGGTCACATAACCCTGGGAGAATAACCTCTCTCAGAATCATGGGAGAGGCTGGGTTATTAGGGAGCCTGATTTCACCTCCCCCCCCACTATAAAGAGAGAGCCTTCCTTACCCCCTCCTTACCTGACAGTCCAGCTGGGATCTCCCATCTCCCTTCCACAATGTCCCTCAGTCAGGAGTACCTAACAGGGAAAAGAGACAAACTAGTAGAAACCAGGAAGCAAATGCAGAATTGATCACGGTCAATAACGAAGGACTTGCCCTTGCATGGGAAGCATTGGCAGAGTTGGGCCCATAAAAGGAGGAGCGGCTCAGCAGGAAGGTTGTGCCACGCCCTGGAGTGCATCGGGAGAAGGAAGTAGAGAGGAGACCTAACAGGAACGCGGAAGAGCCCAGCCGAGACCGAAGACTGGGAGCAGCGTACCGAGCCCACGACGAAGGACAGACAGAGGAGAGGCTCTCGCACCACTGCGAGGATGCCGAGGCAGAGACCGAATAGGTGATGGAGGCATGGTGTGAGGACTGGTGGATGCTGCCAGTTGATGCTTCGGACCCTGCCACAACTCTGGAGAGTTGTGACTACCTCAGCGTGTGGGACAGGGGCCACAGACATGTATGCAAGGGAAGGGAAGGGTAAGATGAGGCCTGAAGGCAAGGCTCCTTTTATGTTCACCGGGCATTCTAATTTCTGAAGTGTCCTTGCGCCCCACATATATTTTTTTGTTTTGTGTCTTGTTTGCTTTCCCCCCTTGACCTCTTTGACATCACTGATTGCATGGGTGTTTTTTTTTTTATTAAAAAAACAAAAAAAATCTTAAAGGGGGACTTCTCATTGGCTAGCTCCTACATTACATTACTTACCATTGGCTGGCTCCCATGTGGCGCTATGTTGGTCAACGCCTCCTCCTCGCCTCAGTCATTGTGCAGTAAAGACTGGCCTTGAGCCCAAGTACTGCTTCTGGTACCTGTCTCCTTCCACATACTGCTTCCGCTAGGGAAGGGGGCCAATCGGTGCCTAACACTCACTAAAACTGCTCCCTCTCCTCCTTCGCAACTCCTGCACACCAACTTTATCCTGGACAGCATTTGGACTCTGGAGCAGTCTGGCCGGCTGATGGGCAGAGTAGCGGGTGGGAGCAAGCCTCGGGGAACACAGGAGGGCGGAGGGCGGAGGGCATGGAGGGCTTCAGCGTCCCGGTTCCTTTCTTTGATGCCTCCACATTGGTAAAGCCAATAGATCTCGCAGAGGCGAAACCTATTGTCTTTGCCAGGGCTTGTTTCCCTTGTAGTTTAACACCTACCCCTGATCCCTGAGCACCTTTGTATTCTACTTCCTCACCACCACCCATAGCGGAAGTGAACCAGACAGATAACCACCGGTGTTATGGTGACTGTGATACCACGCCTGTACGAAACCTAATACTTGCTGTTTTGTATGTGCTCCTCTTTTTCTTCCAAGGTGACATCCAGTCGGGACCCTGTAATAGAAGAGAAGGGAGACAGAATTGTTACGTTGGACAAATACAAGGAGTAACTTTATAGAGAGATTTGAGTTTATCCCAGTGGGGACCACATTCACCTGAGCAAAAAGAGCCTTTTTTTTTCTTCTTTTGCGTTACAAACTCAAATGCCAAGATTCAGAAACAGACCAACCCTCTGAAGCCATATTTCCCCCTGTCCCTCCCACTCCCACAAAGCACGCAGTTGATCTAAATCAAGCAGACTGAAATCAGAGTCATGACTTTGCCTCCAGCAGGAATTTCGAATTACTATCGCCCGACGCCCAGGACATGTTTCGAAGGTGTCTTAATGTACTCTGTTACAATGTCTCCGCCTAAAAAGTCAGGGTTTAAACCTTGTCGGGCGTGCGGGGGTCGTATGTCTGTCACGGACCATCACGAGGATTGCTTTTGGTGTCTCAGTTCGGACCACGATGTAGGAGAGTGCGTGTCCTGCCAAAGGATGAATCCGGATGCGCTGAAGGAAAGAGGCTAAACTCTTTTTAGCTAAGGCGAAGAAAGGACACAGAAGTCATCGGAGGTCTAAGACTAGAGACTCAACGTCGTTCTTCTAGATGTCGATCTTGGTCTCCATCAAGACTGCGTCGTACGACGTGGGAGGTTAGTCCCACTGTAATCTCCCCAGCCTCAAAGTCCTCAGGCTTCATCGGCGCCATCGCTCATTGAGGTGGTTGAGTCTCCAGCGGGTCCTCACTTTTCACCTGTGGCTCAAGAGTCGGTGACACAGGTTCCGGGTCTGGCCTAGGCACCGCATGAAGATCCAAGGTTTCCTGCCTTCCCGACTCCGGGAGCGGATCCAGCGGCATTTCTGAATGCCATGTTCACTATCTTTAATAAGGCTATGGCCCCTGCTGGTGCAGCGGCTGGTCTCACAGGTCCTTTCGAATTCTACTTGGGCTTTCCGGCTCCATACAAGTCGGCTCTGTTCGTGCCTTTTTATCAGGCTGAGGATGCCGGTTTGGCGCCGATGACATCACCTCATAAGCCTCAGGAGCCAATGACATTGCCGCTTAGACAGACGATGCCGATGCCAGCGCCTCATACGACGACAGCAAAGATGGAGTCAACTCAGGCGCTGGATGGATCCCGGTCGGAACGAAGTGCATCTCCTTCTTCTCCCGGTCCGCGCCAATCGGTTTTGAAACCGGTGTCGTCGACTAACTCCATGGCGACGCTTAGGTTGGAGGCCAGGTTGAGTTCACGGAGGAGAGCTTTGAGGCTCTTGGAAGAGCAAGTGTACCAGAGACAATTGATGGAGGAAGGAGAGATTGCTGAGCCCTTGGGAGAGTTTCAGGGCCTAGACTTAGCTAGTGGGATGGACACTTCCCCTGAGTATCATCTTTCATCCCCAGGGGAGTTTACGGAAGAGGCGGCTTCCTTCCACTCTGTTATCAAGAAAGCTGCAGAATATTTGGACCTTCCATTGCCAGCTGCTGAATTTAAAACTAACACTTTGCCTGAAGTCTTACATCATTCTACTTCAGCGGAGCCCTTGCTCCCATTCATTGATGCTCTTATGGAGCCTATCTTAGAGATCTGAAGAAAGCCTGTTACATCACCAGCTGTGTCCAGAACTGTTGCAAGAAGGAACAGGGTTGCTCCGGGAGATCCTGGATTTTTGTCACAACATTCGACTCCGGAGAGCTTGGTGGTCCAGGCTTCTTCTTCGGCTCGTTCTGCACAAGGCTCCTTTCCTGTTACTCCATTGGACAGGGAGTCCCAAGAGGATGGAGCAGACAGCTAAGAAGACTTTTTAATCCTGCAGTATGGCCCTGAAGTCCGTTTATGCAACCTGTGTTTTGGGTAGATATTTGCACGCCCTGATGGACACGGCTAGAGCTGTAGTGCCTATCTTGCCGCAGGATATGCAGGGACAGTTCCATGAACTCCTGTCGGACACCGAAGCTGTGACCAAACCGATCATCCTGTCTGGTTTGGATACTACAGACTCATTGTCCAGGGCAATGGGTACTTCAGTCGCCACTAGGAGACATGCGTGGCTGAGGTCTTCTGGGTTACTTCCACTCTAGGGTGGGGTGCTCATCTGGGGACCTGGAGATCAAAGGTCTTTCGTCTACGGTGGAACAGACTTTTCATATCAATCTGTTAGAATTGCGGGCGATACACCTGCCTCTCAAGGCCTTCCTCCCGTTACAGTCAGTCAATTCAAGTCTTGATGGACAACACTACCGCGATGTGGTACATCAACAAGCAGGGAGGAGTAGGGTCGTACCTTCTCTGCAGAGAGGCTCTGCGGCTCTGGTCCTGGGCACAGGATCATCCGATTTGCATAGTAGCAAACCATCTGGCCGGAGTTCTCAACGTACGTGCAGACGGTCTCAGTCTGCATTTTTCGGCCAACCATGAGTGGCATCTTTATCTGGATCTGGTTCTTCACATCTTCAGGGTGTGGGGTTCTCCACAGATAGACCTGTTTGCCACTCGGGACAACGTGCACTGCCCGTAGTTTTGCAGCCTCGAGTATCTGGTGCAGGGTGCGTTGCGGGGGCGCGTTTCAGATGTCTTGGTGCAGCCAGTTACTTTACACGTTTACCTCCGTATCCTTGATTCCTCTGGTTCTGAGGAAGATTCACCAAGATCGGGCTCAAGACATTTTAATAGCTCTGGATTGGCCGAGAGGGGTGTGGTACACAGACCTTCTCCTACTCACTGTGCCCTCCACTCAGTCTCCCTATCAGGGCAGATCTCCTCTCGCAGGTTCTACACCCCTACCTCCAGAGCCTGCACCTACACGCCTGGAGATTGAACAGGGCATTCGGAGTTCTTTTTTGTCTCCCGCTAGAAGTGGTGGATGTTATCTTATTGGCCAGGCGATAATCAACTAAGACTGTTTATGCCGGCATCTGGGCGAAATTTGTGACTTGGTGTGGAGAGAAACAAATTGATCCTTCGAAAGCCCATTTGTCTGATGGTCTGTTGTTTGCTTTTACTTTTGCACAGAAGAGTTGTGCAGTTGTGACTGTCAAGGGCTATTTGTCGGCGCTGTCAGCCTTTCTTTGCCTTCCGGATCATCCTTCCTTGTTCAAATCACCTATAATTGTTAGGTTCTTGAAAGGCCTATCTAATAAATTTCCTACCACTCCGTTTCTCATGCCTCAGTGGGATTTAAATTTGTTTTTGACTTTCTTAATGGGTTCACCTTTTGAACTTATGCATTCTTGTTCTTTAAGGTTGCTAGTCTTAAAGACAATTTTCCTTGTTACTATTACGTCCGCTAGGTGTGTGAGTGAGCTCCAGGCTCTCAGTGTCAAACCTCCCTTTAACGTCGTTCTATGATGACAGAGTGGTGCTGAGAACCAGGGCGGCTTTCCTTCCTAGGGTTGTCACTCCCTTCCATATGGGGCAGTCTATTACTCTTTCATCCTTCTATCCTCCTCCTCACCCTTCAAAAGAGGAGGAAAGACTCCATTGCTTAGACCCGAGAAGGGCTCTCAGTTTCTATGTTGATAGAACAAAGGACTTTCGTTTGGATGATCAACTCTTCATTGGATATGTGGGCAAGATGAAAGGCAGAGCTGTCAATAAAAGAATCATATCCAGATGGGTTATTCTTTGCATTAAGATCTGTTATTCATTAGCAAAGAAGATTCCTCCTGAAGGTATTGGAGCTCATTTTACCAGGGCCTAAGTCTGCCAATCAGCTTTGGCTAGAGGTGTTCCTGTAGAAGATATTTGTAAAGCAGCAACTTGGACTTCCCTCCATACTTTCGCGAAGCATTATTGCTTGGATTCGGAAGTCAGGAGGAACGGCCATTTTTCTCGTTCTGTGTTGCAGGATTTCTCAGTGTGACTAGTCAGGCACCCACCTCCGAGTGCGGTACTGCTTTGGTACTCTATTCATAAGGTGAGGAATCCACAGGTAGTTGTATCCATCGAAAGAACAAGTTACAAGAACAAGATTCCTCACGGTCCCACCCACCTCCCCATTGCCTGTCTGGTCACACCAAGGCTTATTTATTATAAACGTAAATATGTTTTGATTAATTTTTATATAAATAAATGTTGTACTTGTATTGCATCCGTATGGCTATATGTATGTATATATGTGCTATTGAGAGGTCGATTTTCACCTGTTTGCCTCAAAGGCACGTAAAAAAGGGTGAAACTGACGTCAGCACGCCTGCGAGGGTCACGGTGACCTCAGACAGAGTCGCGTGTGGAGGCGTGCAATTGTAATGTCCTCGTCGACGTAGAGAGCTGGGAAGAAATTTTTCCGTCTAATGCTGTTACATTGGGAGAATTTATAAGGTGAGGAATCCACAGGTCGCTAGTGTATCCACCAGAAAAAGCGTTACCGAAGGTGAGTAACTTGTTCTTTAAGGTCACACTGCACTGCTGACAGTGGTTCCAGTAAAAACAAAACGTTTGAAAGGTTTAACAATATGAGGCTAAGTGTAATGCTCCCAGAATGCTCTCTGATTAGATGCACATGTTTGCAGAAGCTTGTAAGCAAGAGTGATGACTCTTTGCTTTCAAAATAAAATGTTCGAAAAAAATGTATGTAGGAAAAAAAACGTTTCACTACTATGAAATTTTAGGTGTTATTTCTTTGAAGCGCCATTTAGTAAAATGTGTTGATGCATGCCAGGATTTCCAAAAAATGTTCCTAATGGAAAATCAGTGTAACCATTTTCAACAAGAATATTGGAAGCATGAAAATAAACAAGCACTGACAAAGCCAACTGATCTGACATTATTTGTGAGTCTCTTGGTTTCGTCAATGCATGTCTTGTTTTGATATGGCTTTTTTAACACCATATCACTGTGGGAGCTGCCAGGCCGTCACCATTGTAACAAACACTGGCATAAAGAAAAACAAGTATTTGGTCTCAAAAAGCACCCATTGCCAACAGTGGTGTAACAAAGGCTCCAAAGCTCCTCCAGGGGCCCCCTCAGCAGAACACCGGCCCTGAGTGAGCCTGGAGGGGATGGAGGGGGATCCATGTTCTTTGCAGGTGGTCCCCCTCCAGTTATGTCATTGATTACCACAGTAGTTCCTGGCACTGAACAAAACTACCTGATGTGCGAATATGCTTCTTGTGGAAGAACAGAATGCGATAACTCACAGTAAAGCCAGCCGATAGAGCAAGAAATAGAAGTTTAATAAAAACAAAATGTCTTTGTTAACGCCAGACCTAATTAGGGACCCAATTCTTAAAGAAAGTCACCAAAGTGCACCCATCGTATATGTCTTTGAATGAGTGGCTGCCATTAATTCACAAGAACTTATAGAAGTAGACCAGGTAATCGTACTTCTAGAAAATATTTGTGAACTGTATTTTAGCACAAGCAAATATGCAGGTGTAGATTTGCTCATGTGAAAATCTATTGAGCATTTAAAAGTTAACTTTCCCTCCAACCACTTTTTTTCCTGACCCTGGAAGAACTTCTACTTCTGCCATTGTTGGGAGTAAATTTCCAACCTTTCTCATTATGGGAAAAGATTAGAGAAGAGCTGGAGAAAATCCTTAAAACATGCAAGTTAGTAGGTTTGCAGACTCAAAGGAATTCCAGCCCTGGAACTATTGCTTACTGCTTCCTCCAGCCCAAGTATGTAGAACTGCGGAAAGGTGGCAAAATAAGAAGATTGCTATAGAAGGGGTTCAAATTGCAAATATTCAAGCTGTATGATAGTAGTAGCCCTGGCTTAATCAGAGAGGCTATTATCAGAGCTCTTAAATAATGAGATTGCTGCCATAATTTGTCACTGCACTATAAGGTACTGAAGGGGCAAGTAGATTTTTTTTTTTTTTTTTTATTAATATACAGGACAAGTAGGTTTGAGATGGACAAGTAGGTTTGAGATGGACAAGTAGATATTTTATTAAATGCCACACCCCTGCTCCAGATTTCGAGAAAAGGAGCCTCTGCAACCTCCTTTGGAAATTAATCATAAATGCTCAGGACCTTGTCTTGAAAAGAGTAGGCAATCACATTACACCCTTCCTCGGTGGGAGTGCAAGACTTTTTTAGCGTCTAGAGCTCTTCGTTAAACCATTCAGCTGAAGGTTTTAGCCACTTAGCTTCTATGACTCATCACAGATGTAATGCGGTCCAGCACATCTATAATCCACTTATCTAGCTGTAAATTGTCTGTTTCCACATTCCCACACAAAGTAGGGCAATGTAATGCTAAACCTTCCATAAAAGCGGCAGCGGTGACCCTATCCCCAGCTGCGTGATTTTTTCTGACTACCTCAGCTTGGCTTACTATAGAACTAGGAGCCGATATCTGAAAAGGTATGGCGCAGTGATCCAAACAAATAAGGGGGATGGAAGAATCCACCACAACCCCTTGAAAAATTAGAAAAGATGGGATCTAACGCGACCCATTTTATGTGTGGGTAGATGTACCAGTTGGACACACTGAAAAACTTCCAGATCTTCTACAAGTGTGGTAGCCGACTTACACCTTGTGTCTTCCATGTGAGGATTGAGATCACCTAAAACTAAGAAATGGGTGTTGCGCAGTAGAAAAGAGAGCAGAGTGTCGGCTAAGAGAGTGACTAAATTTAAGGCTAAACCTGGTGGTGGGTAAATCAAGAACCCTGTTAGGGTAAAATTGTCAGATAATGCCAAAGACAAATGAGCTGCCTCTCTGCCGGTGATATTTATTGCTGAAAAAGTACAATGGAAGTTTTGACCAAAATTAATAGCGATTACCCCCTCCACCCAACCCTTCTTTTGGGTCTGTCTTTCCAGTCGCACAATTGCATAACCCTGCGGAATAGCAGCTAGAATATCCAGCGCTGAAGATTTAGTAAGAAATGTCTCAGAAAGAAATAGAGTATCTGGCTGATGGTATGTTAGAAGATTAAAAGCTCTGTTTTATGCTTCACGAGGGATCGACAGTTGAGCACATAATGGTGTGCCCTAACTGAGTTGGACTGGCTCTCACGTCCCCCCAAAGACCCAACTTGTGGCGCGGAAAATACAAAATTACACCTACCACAGTATTGTATGTGCTTATGCTTGGAGTGGAATGCTGAGGCTAGTGACACAAGGGGATTCTAGTGCGTCTATGACGTGCAGAGTCTTCCTGTGTCAGTTGAGCCTCGGTGTGTTCCTTCACGGACCTGTTTCCCTGTACCTCTGATCTTAAATAAAGAGGAGATTAATTCACCTACCGGTTCCTGTGCGTTCATCGAGCCGCAGTCACTACAATTTGGCGACAAGGAGCTTAATGTTGTAGCGGTCTACGATGTGAGCGGTGTTTCGTGGACTGCGGCCGGCGCATGTCAGCGGAGACAATCTACGCTGCCAGCGGTATCCGGCTACCTAGGTGATTGCCATTTTTTTATATACATTTGTAAAGCTTTGGACTCCTGGTGTTTAGGGAGGATCTTTGGCTTGGTTTCTTGGTGGAGCGGTTATCCGCGCATGTGCTGTTCAAGCGGAAACGTGCGAGCGGAAACCGTTGAGCTCCCTACACTCTCGGACGCACACGCGTCACCTTGACAACGGGGACGCTGTATTACGGAAGAGCCGAAGCATGTATCGATGCGCATGCCTCACCTTGGCAACGGGGACGCCTTATTCTATTTTTTTCTTTTCTTCTCTTCGCTGGGACGAGCGTTGCGTCACCTTGGCAACTGGGACGCTTTTGTCCGTTTTTGTTTTGTTTTTTTACAACACCTATTTCTGCCAATTAATTGCAAGTGGAAACAGGTCCGGAGTAAATTGATTATTAAGGCAATCACTGGTAGCTACACAGAAGTGGTATATTTTCACTGGAACTGTGCACTGGGGCGTGGGGCAGTATGGCACAACCAAATTTTACAATTATTCCCATGCAAGCATTTTGGTCTGCAGGAAGTGCACCACCTGTCAAGTGGGTGGAACGGAAGGACTATTTTCTAAATTACCAAGGTGCTATTTACGTGGAGAATAAAATGGCTGCAGAACAGAAGAAAATAATTTTGTTACATTTGTTGGGACCTATTGGATTGAAGACATACATTAAAATGCCAAAATGTCCTGTGGGTGGGGACATATGTGTTTTTAGTGCAGCGATGCAAGATCTTGATAAATACTTTGCACCTAAAGCTTGCGTTGGAATTGTTAGATATACGTTTTTTCAAAGGAAACAAGAGAAAGGGGAGTCAGTGGATGACTATGTTATGGACTTAAAGAAATTAGCTCTTGACTGCAAGTTCGGCGCAATCTGTGATGACCTCATACGGGACCAATTAGTTATGCATTGTAACAATCAATCCATTCAAGAAAGATTATGGATAAATGGTGATTCTCCACTTGAGGATATCTTAGCTATTGTACGAAAGGCAGAAATTTCTGAAAGGTGTGCTTCTGAGTTGAAGTCAACAGAGAAAAACTGCTGATAGCGTTTATAAAGTGGTGAATCGAAAAATGGTGAAGGAGCAGAAAACTCCGCAAAGCGGGGATGGTGAGCGAAGGTGTTAGAGATGTGATAGCAAGGAACATCTGGCGTACGCTAAAACATGCCCAGCCTTAAAACTTGAGTGTAGTAAATGTGGTATTGTGGGCCACTTTGCGAGGGTGTGCAGAAATTAAAAGAAGATAGTTAAATGCATATACGAAGGCAATGACCAAACAGGAAGTAATATCAAAGAAAAAAAACGTAGAGTCCAGAGGAATTGTGGAGGATGGAAACTTTATTTTGAATATAACTGAAAAGAATACCAAAGGGAAACCAATGTGTGACATGGAAATTGGTGGTATTCCTATTACAATGTATGCAGACTCTGGTTCACGATTCACCATAATCAATGAGGAAGTGTGGAACAAAACATTTGTGGATAAAATCGGCACACATTTATTACAACCAGATATTCAACCTGAAAGTTATACTGGGGGAAAAATTGACTTATTAGGTTTCAGGTAGCTTTTATTCTCTTTCAAAAACAGGTGTACCAGAGGGAAGCAGTATGTGTTGAAAAGAGGACCATCAGTACTTGGTTGGAAAGATCAAGGACGTTTACAAATGGTTTTGGATCCAAACGGCAAGGAAAAAGTGATGGTGGTGGGTGAAGGGCATTCCTTGGCCACGGAAATGGAAAGAAAATTTCCTAACGTTTTTGGCAAACAACTGGGGAAACTAACATGAGATTGTACTAAAAAAAAAGCGCTGTACCAAAAATCCATAAGGTGAGGTCTGTACCTATAATGATAAGAGATGAGGTTTCAAAGGAGTTGGAGAAATTGATGTTGATGGATGTTATTGAACCAATAGAAAGTTCTGAATGGATTTCACATGTGGTAATAGCACGACGCAGCAACGGGAGGATTCGCTTATGCGTTGACTTAAGATATTTGAATGACAACATTGTTATTGATCGCTTTCCGTTACCGAAGATCACTGAAATGGTTTCCAGTCTTAAGGGTGCCTGTTGGTTTCCCACAATTGACTTATCAGCAGCTTATCATCAGATTCCTCTGTCAGCAGGATCAAAGAAACTTACAGCCTTCATTACACCTTTTGGGTGTTTCCAAAATAAGAGGATGCCGTTTGGACTAGCGTCAGCTGCTGCTGTTTTTCAACGTTTAATGCATAAGTTGTTTGGAAAGTCCAAGGAAGTGATGTGTTTTCAGGATGACATTTTGGTGTTTGAGGAAGATAGGAATGTACATGATGGTAGGTTGCGACGTGTTGGAGGTGCTAGAAAGCAAGGGTTTAACTGTAGAATTAAGCAAGTGTAAATTTGCTGAGAGAAGTGTGGAGTATTTGGGACATGAGATCAGCGGAGAGGGGATAAAACCGAAGGCGTCATTGGTTGATGCTATTGTTAACGCACCAACTCCTACAACCAAGGATGATGTAAGGTCATTCTTGGGAATGGCAGAATTTTGCGCGGAATTTATCTCACATTTCGCAGTAAAGGTTTATAACTTAAGACTTCTACTTAAGAGAAATACACGGTTTATGTGGAATGATGTATGTGAACGAGAGTTTGAAAAAATTAAAAAGGATTTAAGCAAAGTAGCCAATTTAGAGAGCTTTGACCCAGATTTAGACACTTTTGTAACCACAGATGCTAGTAACAAAGGACTTGGTGCAGTTTTATCTCAGAGAGACAGGTATGGAAGATCTTTGTCACCATCTGAGGAGAGGTATTCTGTCATTGAAACAGAGGCCTTAGCTTGTGCTTGGGCATTGGAACATTTCCGTGTGTTTGTGTGGGGTAAGAATATAACAATTCAATGTGATCATAAACCTTTAATCAAGTTACTTACTTGTGAAGGTAGCGTGTTGGCGTCTCCGAGAATACTAAGGTTGTCCATGCGCATGAAGGATTTCACGTACCGCATGGTGTATCTATCTGGTAAAACAAAATTTAATAGCAGATTGTTTGTCCAGATTGCCAAGTCTATTAGAAAGGTGTGTGGATGATCCGTGGAGTGATTTCAGTATTGCTCTTGTACATGATTCTTTCAAACCTGCTCTGAATAAAGATTTTTGGGGAAAAGAAATGGATGGGGATGCTGTATTGCAATCTGTTTTGAAGTATGTTTTAGAAGGGTGGCCTAGGAAGGACCAGCTAACAGAGTCTTGTAAGTACTTCTGGGAAGTTAGATCTGAGCTTACTGTAGTTAAGGATGTTATTTTGAGGGGAGATAAAATAGTTCCTCCGTGTGGTGTGAGGGAAGCGATTTTTGAATTGTCACGAAGGCCATTTTGGCATTGTCAGGACCAAATCTGTGGTTAAGGATTTATTTTGGTGGCCAGGTGTGGACAAGGCAGTAGAGAGACTCGTCTGATCTTGGAAAGTGTGTTCCTCAACTGATAAAGAGTTTGTGTACACTGAGACCATCTATGGAGCAAATGCTTTTACCCAAGCAACCATGGGAGTGTGTTGCTGTGGATTTGTTTGGACCAGTTGGCGATGCACAGGAGTATGTGATTGTACTAATTGACTTGTATTCTAAATGGCCAGAAATTGGAATAGTAGAAAGGGCTGACACTACTACAGTTTTGGAATTCTTGGACAAAGCGTTTTTGTCCGACGGTATCCCTGCAAAATTGTTGAATGATAATGGTGTGCAATTTGTTTCTGATGCTGCAAGAAAGTATTTTGAGAGAGTGGGGATCAAGCATAAAACGACATCTCTGTATAATCCCAGCGGTAATGGCACTGTAGAAAGATTCAATAGAGTCATCAAGGGTGTTATTCAGGGAGCTATGGAAAAGTGTGAGGATTGGCATACAGCTGTTTTCAAGGCAATGTGGGCATATAGAATCACTGAGAACGGAACAACAGGATTAAGTCCCTTTGTTATTATGAGATGAAGAAATCCTAGGAGTAAACATAACCCTGCTAGGTTAGTGAATACTGGAATTAGACACTGGTCAATGGAGTTGGTGAAGGATTGTTTAGACAAGTCGCAAGCAGAAACTAAGTTCTATTATGATGAACTTCATAATGTGAAGCCGGTCAAGATTAATGTGGGTGATTGTGTTCGTGTTAAGAAGCCTTATAAAGTTAGGAAGTGTGAGAGTCCGTATTTTGAACCAGAGCAGGTGATGGAAGTGTTACATAATGCGGTCAGGTTAAGTGATGGTAGGGTTTGGAATCTTAAACGTATTCTTTTGCTTAACAATGGGCAGAATCTTTTGTGTAATGATGAATATATGGATGGAACAGTGGATGGGAGAGGAACTGCCGTTTGGTTAGAGGGTGAGGTGGATGGACATCAAGTGTCAGGGGAAGAGGATTATTTTCTTAATCTTGATCGTGGTAGTATTGTCGATGATCTGAGGTTGGTGTTAATGAGTGTGAAGGAGGTGAGGGGCAAGCATCGGATCATGAGATGGGGCCTTAAGATGGTGTTTTGCGTGAAGGGAAGAGAAAGGTGATACCTCCTTGTTGGTTGAAGGAGTTTGTGTTGGGATATATAGCAGATACTCCGAATACCTAGTGGGTGATTGGTCGCACATGGGGTTGTGTGTGTGTGTTTTCCTTTAATATTATTGCACATGGTTATTATTGTTTTTGTTTATTTTTTTATTTAGAATAAAGGGGGGATGTGTTGTGTGTGCTTATGCTTGGGGTGGAATGTTGAAGCTGGTTACACAAGGGGATTCTAGTGTGTCTGACGTGCGGAGTCTTCCCGTGTCAGTTGAGCCTCTGTGTGTTCCTTCATGGACCTGTTTCCCTGTACCTCTGATCTTAAATAAAGAGGAGTTTAATTCACCTACCGGTTCTTATGCGTTCATTGAGTCGCAGTCACTGCACACAGTCCCTGGCCCTACTGGTAACATCTAACACGTCAGCAATCCTCAGCAAAGGGCGAGGCAAGGCGTTCGATTTAGCTCGCTATTTAACACATAGGATTTGCCTCCAACCGAGCGTGGGGTGCTGGCCCCTGGCACCATCCAGGTGCAGATGGACTTGCCCTAGGCGCACCCGCTGCGCGGTCGCACCACGCTCCCACTAATCACAAAGATATAAAACATGAGGCAGCTACTCCTTTCTAATCAGGATTTATGCTTAAAAATGCATGAAGGAATTCCCAGTAATAGCCTATGCGAGGAGTGGGCCTCACAGTAGTGAAAAACTAATTTGGCTGTTTGTCACTACCAGGACATGTAATACTTAAAAGTACATGTCCTATCTTTTACACAGTACCCTGCCCCTAGGGCCTACCTTAGGGGTGACATATGTGTAATAAAAGTGGAGTTTAAGGCTTTGCAAGTAATTTTAAATGCCAAGTCGAAGTGGCAGTAAACTGCACACACACAGGCCCTGCAATAGCAGGCCTGAGACAGGTTTGAGAGGCTACTTGTGTGGGTGGCACAATCATTTCCGAAAACCCATAAGTAGCATTTAGGTTACAGACCCTGGGTATATGGTATTCCATTTACAAGAGGCTTACAAGTAAGCTAAATATGCCAGTTATGTATACACCAACATTACCATATTTAGGGGAGAAGCACAAGCACTTTAGCACTGGTAAGCAGTGGTAAAGTGCTCAGAGTCCTAAGGCCAACAAAAAGATACAGCAAAAAGGGAATGTAAGGAGTCAGAGTTTGGAGGAAGACCATCAAAAGGCTGACAGGTGTAAAAAAATATGTATCAATTTGCACTGTCTCAGTGGATTAGTGAAATACATACTTATACTCTTGTGCCAGTATATAGATTTGTCTCCATTAAAGGTGCACCTCTAGATTCAAGTAGGATATTTCAGCTAACTTTTAATGCCCTTACCACTATGATCCCATCTCCTTCTCACTATATTTTATCAATTTATAGAAGAAGCTAACTTTTTGTTCAAAGTAGCACTTGATGGGTTCCAAGCAGGCGTCCTCCCAGACAGATGTACCCAAATGGTGGTTCCATCACTGATTGATGAGTTGAGAATCCTGGTGGACCCAAGGAAGTGTCTGAGTGTTAGTCTTATTATATTTTTCTGCTGACTTCAATGCCATCCTTCATGCATTGTGATAACTAGCCTGACTGAGCTTGACTGAACCTGGTTTTCTATGGCCAGCTCTTGCCTTTGGAAAATCATTTGTGGATGGCAGGAACTTAACCTCCCACTTTCAAATCCAGGACCTGAAGCCTTGACTGTTTTGTATCTTAATGGACTATTAAGTTATAATTTCTGTTTACTATCTGTAGGAAGCCCCTGGCTAAACCATTAAATTAGGAAATGGTATGATTTTACATGTATGCAGATGACACCCAGTTAATCTGCAATAGCTCACATTCTAGCTCTTCAGCTTCCGGAGGTACATACTCATGTCCTATAAAAGAATATCTGCCTCCCATCCACTGCCCTCAGGTTTCCGCAAATTAAACTTCACCAAGACAGAGGTGCTTCTTAATCCATCTGAGAAGGACAGCTAGCAGGAATTTGTCTTGACACAGATCATGGGACAGCCAACAGATCCTTTGTAAACTGTTTTCAAACTGGGAATCTGTTAAGAGATAAGTCACTGAATAGCTAACCTGGAAGTGATGCTGACACATGTTTTTATTATTTGAAAATTTTAAAGAGTATTTTTCTGTATATAGAGTCCTACTTTTCTAGTCCAGTCTTGAATCCTTTGGTTTAGTTGCAGATCGAGGAAACATGATCCAATGCACAACACTAGAAGAGCTATTGAAGCGCCTGCTGCTAGTACAAACTGGTGCTGCCTGTCTGGCCACAGAGTTGCTCTAATGAGAGCACATGTCCATTGTCTCTGCAGTAGCTGCCAGCTGTAAAAGAGCCATTTCCACAGATACAAATGCAAGTCACAGGGCTATATATCAGCCGTTCCAGGATTCAATAACTTCCAAATTCTGTGCCTATATACTGTCTTGTGAACATCACTATAAATACCTTTGAATGTTTTCCCCAATCTTTTTATCAGATGCTTAATTCAGGGTTATGAGTTTTGGAGCAGGAAACTACGTGGAGGTTGTATCACCCACCAAGACAAAGACATCAAGAAGCACAACACTTAGACTTCCAAACATGTTCAGATGCCTCACAAACATGGTAGAACACTCAATGGACACACCAGAAGTGAAGAACACCACTTATGGGATTGATCAGATGTTCATTGAAGGGGGGTATGTAGTTCAGTGTCTCACTTGTACTGTTCAAAAAGGCTGTGCCCCTCCAATGTGCAGTCAGATTCCTCCAACTGTCATCCTCCAAGATAGTCTGGTCAGGGAACATTAGCCACCCCTGGAAAGATTTGGAGTGTACCTTGGAAACCATGAAGCTGTCAGAAGAAGTAAAACAAAAATGCGGAAGATCCTTCCTCAGCTGCCATACGTTATGTTCACAGAGCAAAGACACAGAGTGGACCAGAAAAGCAAAAATAGGACTGCCATCTCTGAATACCAATCCAACAGGGCTGGAAACTAGCTGCCCCCTGCTTCAACCAAGGATTCAAATCACCCCTCCAGAAACAATACAGTCAGGCTTTCTAGCCTTCCCCGTTGTGGCTCGTTAATACATCAACCTCCAAAACAGTTAATTAATACAGGACTTCCTGCTGTGGTTTAGAAAACAGTTATTCCTTCAGCAGCCATTTAAAATGGCCACTCCTTCCGCAGCTGAGACACACACACGTACACACACACACATACCCCCACCGAACAGTACGGTGACTTATTTCTACTGCTGCTCTGGTCCCTCAACGCACTGTTATGGCTGAATAGTACAACCACCAACTCACATGGCTCACAAATCTAGCCATGTCTGCTGCTTCTGAGCAATCCCATGACTCTCCATGTGACTTAGCAACTCAGTTCCTCCTGGGATAGCCAGGGTATCCAGCTGCTCTTCCGAAGCTAAATATTCCAGGCACACATTCTGTACTTAGAGGAGTCCAGCTCTCACAGCTATCTAGGAATCAATTTTGTATAGCTATTTTAGTGATGTCTCTGGGCACATTATTTTAGCAACTAGGCCTGCCATTGTGCCTGTTAGCCCAGTTACATGTTGTTTAGCTTCATTTTTATTATTTCAGCGTAGACCACATTTGTGGTGGTGTTTTATTTTCTTTATCTAGTTTTTATTTTGCCTGTGAAAGCATTGTGCTTCTTAGCAAGACATTCTTTTCACTTTGTGCTTTCCTCAAGTCTGCAGCAAGATAAGGTTCCCGGTACAAGTGGTACACTGCTTCTCCTATGTTCGACAGAAACACACACATCCTTACGTTGGGACATTTTCTCAGAACATCAGCAGTTTTATTATAAAAACACTTTTCTGTCCCATGCACGGTAGAGGGAGATTCCATCCAGATGACCACAACCGCATGTTGATTTACTTTGCTACAGCTGCTTGCTGAGACTATGGGTTCCCTGGCCTACTTGGGGATGATGTCTCTATAGACAACAGGCTTCCTTGCTCAGGTATGGGAGATGATGTCCTCCCAGGGGGGAATCCTGAAGGGCAGATTAGGGCTTAGCATGCTTTGCTCTTACATAGCTAACATAGGTAGGAACCTCATATATTACACATAGTGACAGTATGGTGGGACTTTCCTGTGTTTCACTTTTCTTGTCCCCATTTTACTTCTATTTTGTTTCATCATTCTAATTATTGCAATTCATGTCATTTTATCTAGGGTGCAGTTGTTTCAATAAATCTTTTTGAACCACTCACTATCTGCCTCTGTTTGTCTTTCCATGTGTGAGACTAATGTAACTGAGAGAAAAGGATGAGATCAGATACACCACCCTTTCTGTGAGAAGTCATCTTGTCATGCGCCCGGTTGCCACAAATCATCTCTGCTCTTGGGCAGAAATGAGATGTTGTTAGCTGGCTGGAAACGGATTAAGCCGACAGTTGTCATATGGTATGGGATTGGACTCAGTTTCCCACAATTCAGGTGATGCTGCTGCCGGAATCCAGCAGCCTCATTAGGATAATGAGAGCCCATGCGACATCAAGTCACTCCGAAAGAGTCCTGGAAATTGATCCATCACTGCTGTGATCAGGTTTACAGCATTTCCCACATTTACATGGGAATGAATCTGGCCTTGTTTGCCTTGTCAAGGGTACTCAGCTACCACTCCTGCCCATCAACAGATCTCAACTCTGACTTGCTTAGGATTTTGGACTTCCATGTGCAGTCAGGATTGCACACATTTTTAGTTTATGCTAGACAATTTTGATGAATTTCTTTTTCTTACGTATTATTGATTTCACATTACTTTATTGGTATTGTAAGTTCTTTTATTCCCTTCATAGGCAGCATTATTTTATCTTGAATATGAAGGTAATAGTTATGCATTTCTTTTTTGTTGCTCAGATATTGGCCTGACATTGATAACCATCTGCGCAAAGCAGTTTATGAGAGACACATCCATGTCAAACTTCTTATAAGCTGCTGGCACAGCACCAACCCATCCATGTTTCCCTTCTTAAGATCGTTGGACTACTTGAAAGACAACAAGAGTCATTACAACATCCACGTGGTGAGAAGAAATTCAGTCAATAATTCTATTATGCCATTTTCTGCATATGCCTGCTAAGATTATTTTTAGGCTCTGTCCTACTTTACAGCTGATAGAACTCCAGGCCTTACTGGTTTGATGTCCAGAAGCTTGATTGAGAGAGCTTTTCACTGCCTTCCCATACAAATTGCCCCTTGTTGCATGTCCATATCCACCTTTCAGTCACCCACCATTTAACCTATTATACTTTCACTTGCTTTGAATTATTCCCTTGAATATTGCCTGTCTTCTGTAATTTCAATATGTTACAGCATGAAAACGGTAAACTAGCTGCATCATTCAGGACTTTTTTAGTTTCAGCAAAGCGGATGGACTCTAGGAGGGTATCTTTCCACTTCTTCACTTTGAGTCGATTAAGGGATTTCTTGTCTGAAAATTTTTTGATCTGTCGAGTCACTGACGGGCTTCTTCCTGTTGTGGTGAAAAATAATTTCAACTGTAAACACATTCATGAACAGTCTTTTAAATGTATAGTAGAAATGCGACTAAAGTCATATTTACCTTGAGGACAATGTATAGGTTTTGGCCCAAACATTACCTACTATGTGTTACTCTACGTTTTAAGTTATATGAAATGAGAAATGGTTATAATCAGAATAAATTGGTCCATTAACAAATGATGGCCGTTATCTTCTGTAATAATTGAAACAAATAAACTTAGTGGTCAAATTAGCCATAGACCTTCCATGTAGGACAGTTCATAATATTCCATACCTTTTAAGAGAATTAAGAGAATTATCCCAACTTATTGGTGAAGATGAGCTGTAAGAAGAAGCAATGCTGTTCTGCTAGTGACCTAAAGCTCCACACTCAAAACTGTAGTAAAGTAATATGGTGAAAAATGAAGAACTGTATGTGGAACAATGACCGTAGGGACAGTTTTTATTTCTGTATTAAATACTCTGGGTAATGTGGAAGGCCCAAAAGTTCTCTAATTCTCTCTCTCTCAGCTGTTTTATTGCCTACTAGTTCTGTATTGAACAGAATTAATTTCCCCACCTTCATCGTTTACACAAAACCAAATGAAAGGCTAAGAAGGCAAGGTGTTTTAGCTGGCTCCAAGAAGAACAGAATTGTTAATGATCATACTTATCTATGTACATGTTCCTTCTTTTCAATATGTGGGCAGTTTGTTGTAATGCCAACTTCGAGTAGGATTACAGGCAGCATAGCTGTTAAGTGGCTTCATGTCCTATGTGGCTGACAGTGCCTTCCATTCTAGGGAGTTTTAAAGCCATTTCTACACCATCACATTGCAGAAAAGGCGGGGTCATTTCAGCTATAGACACAGTGGCCTTGTTTTACTGGAGATGAAACATTACTCACCCACAAAACATTAAAATGTGACACATGTGGATGAGGAAAACATGGGAAAGTCACAAATGACAGACTGAAAACTTTAAACTGAACTTTATACTGAAACGGAAAACTTCAAACGTATCAGGCAGTGGGGTGGCATGGATCAGCTAAGCCTGGCAGTGGTAGGGGCCTATGCTTAAGATGTGTTTGTTTCAACTGTACATGATGATCTTAAATTATGTGCAAGAGTTAAACTGGACTGCAGTGTCAGTTGAAAGGGCAGGCTAAAAAAAGTGCCAAATCACTGGGAATAGTTTCCATTTTGACCAGGTATTGAAGGTAAGGCAGTGTTTACAGCTGGTGGAGATGTAGATCAAATGCTTTGCACATTCTTGCAATCTAGTCTTGGGCTCAGAATGTTACATGTTTTTCTTTGAGGAAGGGGTTTTAGTTTCGAGGTGACTGGATGCAGTAGAACACACATTCAAACTCAGAATGTTTTTTTTTCTTCTCAACATCAGGTTCAGACTAGTTTCGGCATCTCCATTACTACTGAGCATCAAGGAATAACTTTGACACTGGTGAATTGAAGAACTTTGACCTTCTAACTAGACATCAACAATTACCGAAAAACAGCTAACTCTTGTGTTCCAGTCATCGGTAGACCCTACAAAGAGGTTATATGAGAAGGAGTCACTTGAGGAAAGGATGTTGAGAATAGTCCATTAAGTTTTGCCCCTCTTGCAATGGCCGGTTCCCATGGTGACACCAATGGTGGTTCCTTCCCAGGAACCTTAAAGAAAAGCATCTGTTCAGTGTGTAATGCTTTCAGATCAAAAAAGTCTCTTTAGCACCAACATGATTTAAGATGGGTGCACTAGACAGAAATGCAGCACCAGGATTCAACAGTATCCCCTTCTGGAGAGGTAGCCAAAGACTTTGAGCGCATAAACTCTGACAACTACTTCAGGGTGGGGGTCATCTTGAAATGCAAAGGCTCATTGATAGTGTAGTTACATTTCTTTGTCCCAGTTGCATGCATACGAAAGGTCAGCAGCAACCTCATTGAAATCCACAGCAAGGACAAAGAACTACACAGAGGATTTTGGAGTATGACACCAAGGCCAGGTTACATCGCTCTCTTCCTTGAAAGGAGACCACGCAACAACATAAAGGATCTTCTCTCAGGGAGATCGACCTTGATTAGACCCTCAATCCCATGTTAAGGAACTACCTGAGAACACCTTAACTTCTCTGAACAGCCACATGAAAAGAAAGTCGAACAGTTGGCACCACACACTGTGGTTGAGGCCCTTAAGTGCTGAAAGGTACCTTGGGCACACATACTCTGCTCAAGGCCAAGAAAATAACACCTCAGAGCCAAGATAATCCTGACAATCCTTTGGCACTGGAAATGTCTTTAATTCTGGTAAGCTGTATGACACAGAATAAACAACCTCTTCATGAGGTGGAAACTGAGCCACTCGCACCACCATATGTACTCCAAAGGGCACTATATGGACCCAGTCAAAAGATGGGCATTGTTAGTCAACCATCTCTGGGTTCTCCGCTACTGTATAACATGCATATGCTCATGATTGAGGAGGTAATTTCTGAGGGCATTTCTAGAGTCAAAGAAAAGAGCAGTACTGCACCTGTAATACCACCACCACCGCCTCCACCACAGTCTGTGGTTTACTCGGATTATGAGTCATCAGACTTAGTACCTTCACATCACCAACAAGACCTAATAAATCAACAAGACGATGCATGGCAGGACTATGAAATGGATGCATATCTTGACTATTCTTTGGAGCCTTACCCGGTAAGAGTCTCTCTACCAGATGACACATCTGCCTATCTTGCAGTCATAGCTAAAGCTGTTTTATCCACTATCACCCAAGGCTAGTGTTTGAAATTTCATACCATTCCTTCAGATCTTTCATCATAGTGTCACAAAATCTACAAGACACGTTTCAGCCTTCTCATACAGTTGAGGCACTTCTATAAAAAGTGGCTATTTAAGTAGTGTCTGGGAATCAATGGGAACAAGGGGTTTGATCCTTATACTGCCTTATTCCAAAAAAAGGACAATACATTAGGTCTTATTTAGAGTTTGGCAGATGGAATACACCTTCAAAACAAGACTGATATCCCTTCCACAGTATTACAAGTGCCATAGGCCAGTGGTTCTTAACCTGGGGTCCGTGAGACCTACTCAGTGGGGCCACGACTGTTTAAACAAGCATTGGCAAAGCCAATAGGTATCGCCTTTGTTTTTAGGGTCGAGCCTGCGTTGCATGTGCTCGCGCATGCCTATCGCAGCGAGACTCTTTTGTATTTAGAAAAGGGCTCGGAGCCCTGTCAACTTCACGTCAGTGCTTTTTATTGGTTCGTGGGCTTCCCTAATAAAATCTGCTTGCTTTCATTAGTCAAGGCACCCATATGTCATGCCTTTTCCGATGGCTAGCCCTCCTCGAGCGCAGCGACCAAGTACAGAAAACATGCGAGGCTCGCTGTTTTCCATCGGGCTCGTGGACTTCTTTTTCTCTAATTTATGAGCGCGATCTCGCTTGGCAGAAGTCGAGCGCTTTACATAGTTAATTTCACTTTTTCGGGTTATGT
This sequence comes from Pleurodeles waltl, assembly GCF_031143425.1. Classification (NCBI taxonomy): domain Eukaryota; kingdom Metazoa; phylum Chordata; class Amphibia; order Caudata; family Salamandridae; genus Pleurodeles; species Pleurodeles waltl. Next base: position 423,634,026 of record NC_090448.1, read on the forward strand.
ACATAAATGCACTTTTGCCCGATAGGTGAAAAGTCAGGTTAGGAGTTTACAACGCGATCAGCTCTAACCTGAGCAAAGGCGAGACCCGTTGCATTGTAAATGCTTGTTTCTTTTTCATTCTGTCTTACTAACTGTATTATAAATATTGGAAAAAGATTATAATACTGTTTGTTTTAATTTTGGTAAACCGTTAATAGTTGCTTATGTTGTGATTACGTTGAGTTAAAATCCCAGGGTTCCAAACTTGTAATTTGTACCTTATTTAATATGGCATTGCATTAGAGTATAGTAATGTGTAGTTAGTAAAGTGCTGCTGCACCTTTCAAATCATACCCTTTTTAACTGCAAGGTAACCGCAATTATGACTACCTGTTTAGTAGTAAAATATAGCAATATTTGATGTCTAGAGGAGCTATGACAACTTTTGGTCCTGGTGCCACTGCACCTGCTGCACCATTCAGATCATGACCCTAATACCTGCAAGGTAACTGCACTTGACTGCCTGTTTTCTAGTAAAATTTAGCAATGATCTGTGTTTAGAGGGGTTCTGACACCTTGTGGCACCGGTGCTACTGCACATGCTGCACCATTAAAACCATTACCCTAGTGCCTGCAACATAACTGCACTTGTGACTGCCTGTTTAGTAGTACTATTCAGTAGTAATTTGTGTTTAGTGGAGTTCCTAGACCTTTCGGCATGGTGCTACTGCACCTGCTTCACCATTCAAATCATGACCCTAATGCCTGCAAGGTAACTGCACTAGTGACTGCCTGTTTAGTACTAAAATTAAGCACCAATCTGTGTTTAGAGGGGTTCTGACACCTTGTGACACCGGTGCCACTGCACCTGCTACACCACTAAAACCATTACCTTACTGTCTTCAAGATAACTGCACTTTTGACTGCCTCTTTGTAGTAAAATATAGCAATATTTGGTGCTAAGAGGAGTTATGACAGCTTTTGACTCCGGTGCCACTGCACCTTCTGCACCATTCAAATCATGACCCTATTGCCTGCAAGGTTCTGCACTCCGGACTGCCTGTTTAGTAGTGAAATATAGCAATATTTGGTCCTTAGAGGAGTTACGACAACTTTTGGCTCTAGTGCCACTGCACCTGCTGCACCATTCAAATTGTTATAAGGATTCTCGCATTATAACAAGGCTGCTGGATTTGGGGTGACAGCACCTCTGCGCTGTAGGCAACTGAGTCACTCCCACACCAGTTGGCAGCTGTCGGCCCCCCCCCCCCCCCTCCCTCCCGGCTCACTAGCAGCACCTCACCGAAACCCAACTGGTAAAGAATATTTGTGGCAGTCTTGCATGGACTCTAAAAACCCTTAGGGAAATCGTGGTGGAAACAAGCCTTACTCTTTTCTTTCCACATACAAGTTTCTTACACACTCATAGGCAAGAAAAGAGATGCAAGACAGTTTTCAATACATTTATTAAAAAGACTGCAATCTATGATTAAAATGCATGAGTTGAAATGATTAGGATAATGAGGAATAACAAAATCAGGATTGTGAAAATTAGAGATGTAAATATAAACAACTCTAACATATTGTCAAACCATGAGTATACAGTTCCTATCTAAAAGCCTAATCTCTAGCCCCTGAGCAAGAGCATGGTGATGTAAGCCAAATCTGTTCATATAGTGTCCATGAGAAGAACAACCCCCCCCCCCGGTTACCTTGGTAGTAGGACAGGTTGCCAGACTCCACATCAGGATCCGTGGAGACACAAAGGCTGAGGTCAGCTGAAACCGCAATGCAACATGTATGGAAATTCTGGCTGGAACCGCCTCTAATGCCATTTGTCCTACAAGATGGGGAATGTTTGTGTTCATGTACAGAAGCCTGACGTGGGTATGTACCTAAGCACTGGACTGTTTATGCAGTCTTTGGGCCAGCAATATAAAATATTATTCTGTGTGCCTCGCATTCTGTTCTTGTGTTTCCAAGGAAAAGAGCATGATGCAAAGTATGTCATCCATTGCACTGATAATGACGCTTTCGCAGAATAGCAGTTGGTAATGAAACTAAAACAAAACCGCTAAAGATATTAGAAAAATAAAATGAATAAAAAGGACAGAGCATGGTAACTGGGTTAAAAGTACAGGCTTCAAGCCTAAGCTAAGTTATCACTGTGGCCAAACAACTAACTAAAATGCACAAATGACACCCTCCCATGTTGCCGGAACAAGGGTGGGAAGTCCAAGCCCTAATGTTAAAACTGCTCTAATAAAGCATAAAAACTTTAGAAGCAGGGCTCAAAACATACATGAGACAAATGTCCAAATCGACAAGCCAATCAGGCCAACAGACATGCCGAGTTAAAAGGCAATTTGGTGTCTCATTTTACTTTTTTTTTTTAAAAAGCCAATGATACAAAATCAGGGTGCTTTTTACAAAGCACAAATTGGGATTCAGAAACATGTTACCGAATCACAATTTGTGTTTAGCATTATTTGGAAGGGGCGTGTATAGGGCGCACCGGCCACATACCGAATGGTAGTGCTATGTATGAAGGTTTTGCAACCGAATTATAAATGGAAAGGGGTCACCACAGGAACCCTTCACTTTTATCAGTGTTGGAACAAATATTTTTTTAAGAGCAGGCAGAGGTCCAAGGGACCACTGCCTACTCTTAAAAAATTAAACGTAAACATTTAAACATCTAATTTAATTTTTTTTCTTTTAAATCATCCTGTTTTCCTTTAAGGAAAATGGGCTGCATTGTTCTTTTAAGTTGCTTTATTAAAAAGCAATCACAGACTTAGTAGTCTTGTGACCCCTAGAAGGCCAGTAAACGCATTAAGAGATCCAACCCAGACGGGAAAAACTTCCACAGAAAAAATATTTTTTTTGTTAGAAAAACTCTCACCCACCTGGGTTACCCCTTGGTGGCATGCTTCATCATTGGGTTTCTTCCCGTTCTGCTGCAGAACAAGGCGTGCTGCGACTGATGGAATACGTGGGAGCACTATTGGTATCAGCGATGCGGATGCTAGAAAAGGATAGGAGTGGTGGGGTCTTGGTAAATTAAAAATACCCCCCCTCTGGATGATATTACTAGTTCAATATGTCTCACAGGGGTGATATGATTAAAAAGGGGTGTCAGGAGCGTGGGTATATTCTGTACCTGTCCTCCTTAGTGGTCTACATGTTTCAGAGTTTACCCCTAAACTCCTCTTCAGGACCAAAGTGATCTCCCTAGTGTCACTCCTCGTGCGCCTTACACTAGTAGAAGTACTTTTACTATTTACTGTGGTAAGGTGATATATACCAATTAAATTAAATAAATACTACCCATCAGTGTCAATGCTCTGCTGGGCAAATCTGTGGCAGAAAAGAGAAAATAGTAGACGTAAATGCATCTCTCAAGGGTATGGTGGAGTTGTCACCATCACCCAGCCAAATGGCATCAGTAGTTCATACAGAAAAACAAATACAAGACGTCTTCTAGAAGGCCGCCATCTCAGTGATTGCTGCAGTTCCTAGAGGGTCGAAAACTGCAACCTACCTCAATAATATTCATGAGGTAGGTCGATTTGCAACCCACTAGGAATCGTTATTTCAATCTTGTACTTTTTTTGTACATTAGAAAATATCAATTCCTAAATTTTAGACTTATGGCCTTAGGTCGTTAAACCTATGAGCTCTGAACTTCTACATCAGATGAGATCTTTTCATGTTGGTTACCTTACCAGATGTCATCGCACTACTGACTACTGGAGATTACTTGGTCACACACAACCTGAAAGTGCATCCCTATACATTAGGCACACTGGCAAAACTGGAGGTTTGTCGTAAGTGGAATAGATTATAAATTCAAAGTATTACAGTTCAAAGTAACCACAGCTCCACAAGTGCTTACTAAACCTAAGTGTTCCTATACCTGGACGATTGGCTGGTAAAGACGCCACGCCATGTGCAATGTCTACACTCAACACCTTATTTTACTTCTCCCCAGATTGGAATTCCCAATAAATTCCAAAAGTCACACCTTGATCCACAACAAACCCTAAGTTTTTATTGACAAGCCACTCTCAATTCACACGTGGAAAGTTTACACCAGCAACAGTGCTTTCAAAGGCTGTTTCCTCTTTGCTAGATGTAGTGCCATTTGACAGGGAGAATGATAATGAAACTTTTAGGAATAATATCCTGTATTGCTGTAATCCTAAATACACGATTCCACATGCATTTGTTGCATGAGTGCCTAGCCACAATATGATCACAAGCAACTGGGGACTGGGAGGAGCATCGAGTGTTGGTGGAACAGAATAACTTGCATTGGTAGAACAACAACTTGTTACTGGGCTGGTCTTTATTCTGCCACAAGTGACCATCCACAAGGATGCATCTTTGAAAGCTTTCGGGTGAGCGCATCAGGCACCCTGCTGAATAGGGTCAATGCTCGCTACAATGGCAGCTTCGTGTACGTGTGTTGATATGTATGGTGATGCACCAAGCCCTCTGGGATTATTTTTTTTATTTTTTTTACAACAGTTTAAAAAACAAAGTGGTCCTGATTCGAACAAATAATATGACCAATATGTATTTAGGATTGGGTGTTGCGCCATCTGATACACCTGCTGATAGAATATCTCCCAAAGGTGGCAACACATATGTTAATAGTTGAATGGGAAATAATCTCACAGGTGCTCATCCAGTATTTCCAAAGTTTGAGGATGCTTCTTTGTCAAACATAGGAATGCTCAAATTTCACATCCAGAGACCCAAACCAGTCTTTTGTCCTTCCATGTTCTGTGGATAAGCTGCTTATGGATATTTGAAAAAGCCTTTCCCCTCACTGCCACTGATTCCATATCTAGTATCAAAAATATGTCGGGCACCAGTTCAGTTAACTCTCATTGCACCTACACCACTCCTTGGACACGTTAAGTGGCAAAATAGTACAAATCTTCAGATTCAGACTTTAGTAGAGTATATTGTTGTACCAGTTAGGCTTACAAAAGGCTGGTCTAGCATATACCTACATAAGAGTACGTTTGGCAACTGTTGCTGCATAACTGCAAAGTGGAGAACATAAAACTGTTGGTAGGATATAAATATTTAAGGCAGTTACAGAAGGCCTTAAAAGGACTATGCAACACTTACTGTCAACTATTCCCTCTTGGGATCTCAACATTGTCCAAGCTAGACTTATCGAAGCACTCTTTTAGCCACTGCAGATGTGCCCACCACACTTTCTGTCTTGGAAAACAGTTTTCCTGGGTGCCAGTACTTCTCTTAGAAGAGTAAGAAAACTTGAAACTTTATCAGCGAAGGAACCATTAATACAGGTTCACAAAGCTCAAGTTGTGCTTTACATTTATTTAATGTTTTTTGGTAAAAGTTTTATCTCCATTTCATGTCATTCGGTTTGTAGAGTTACCTTGTTTATCCCTTGGCCTCAATCATTAGCGGAAAAAGCATTATCTTGAGTGTTCAGTGGGCCCTCGTGTAGTACATTGACCATATTAATTTTATTAGGACGGTATTTCCGGTTGCACAGCCTATTTCAGCAACCCCGTCTCGGAGGCAGACATAGCAAGGTGGATTGTCAAATGTATTCAGTTATGTTACAATTGGCCAAACGCACATTCCATTCCTTACCAAAAGCATATCCCCCTCATAAGCAATGTGCCACACTGACATTCCTAGGGACAATTACTTTTGGCTGCTACATAGACACGCTGCATGGGGTTCCACTAATACATTTATTAACCATTTTACTAAATGTTACTGTGTGGGATTCATGCATCACACACACACTAGTTAAGAAAACAGTACTTAAAACACTGTTCCAAACCTCTTCCACTTTTGCTAGCAAGCCACCACAATTGGAGTGTTGCTACTGCTTTTAAAGTCCTATGCAGTGCACGTGATGTACAGCCGCTCATGCTACAAACCAAAGACGTAACATTAATTCTAACAATCTGTTTGCAGCTTGTAGTACTGTTGTTTCACATATGACTTACCCACCCCTCGAAAGGGAGTAAGTATCAAGGCAAATATAAAGAGTCATGATGGCACATTAGTTATCCAGTACACAGATGTACCAACATTCTACTTAAACACACATAGAACCAGCCATGAGAAAAAAGGAATGTGAAGTAGAGGCTGTTTCTGATGCATTGTGGGTTTCAGGGGAGATACAGGACTCCCCTTGAAATTAAAACCCTTTCATTGAAGAAAACATGTTGTAATATTTCAAGTCCAACGGTAGATGGCAGGAGTGTGCTAATCATGTGAATCTACAGCATAACAAGCTGGTAACCGATTATTGTAAGTAAGTATTATTTCCTTACTTTCACCCATGATTTAATTTAATCATGGATACATACTTGTTCTTACATTTCAGTTGCATTTGCTATTTTCTTTATATGCACTGTAGTTGTTGATAAATCTCTGAAATTCCAGATCATGTTTTCATACGACCTAAGCTAGCAGGCTCGCATAGTTGTTAAACAGCCAAGTGAATTCTTGGGCACCCCCTAAAAGATAGGCTGATCTGTAAACGAATAGGGGTTGGCGGCGTTGCTATCAAGCTGAATCACTTTGTGAAGCTTACAAGGTAAACCTTGCCTGGTGCACTGAGCATATGGTATTTTAGAGTCTGATAAAACTAGTTTGGCAATAGTAATGCCATTGCTTATGTTGCAAAAAATGCCAGAATTCCATTGAGCAGGTGGATATAAAAAAAAAACATAGTTATTTGAAAGATCATGCTTCCATATGTTGGTTTCTGGTATCACTTGTGCTTGTTTACTACCTCTTGAGCTCACCCTGGGGCACTGTATTACATATTACGTGCTTTGTGTGAATCAAATATTTACTTCTGTAATCCTGTAAAGATTTTTTTTTTAAGTGATGTTTTTCTAATAACAATCTTCTTCTTTGTCTTGTTTTCCTGTGAAAGAAACTCTTTGTTGTACCCGTAAGTGCTGAACAGGCCAAGATCCCATATGGCAGAGTCAACCACAACAAGTATATGGTCACAGACAAAGTTGCCTACATTGGTAAGAAAAACAGTAGAACATTAATGTAACTGCCAAAGGAGTCTTTGTTGATAAGACAATATAGGCCCTGATTTAGATCTTGGTGGTAATGGCTCCGTCGTCGAGTTTTCGACTGAAAACCCATCCCCCACTGTGTTGGTCCACCTGCCGGATTTAGATTTTGAGGGTCCCGTAGACTTTTACCCGTCTGAGTCCCACCGACTCTGCCAAGCATTCCCATCCACCATGACGGCACCATTGGAAATAGTGGCTGCCGGTGGGACTCCAGCCAAACTTAACACCGTGCAGATTTGGATGTGCCATACCGCCAAGCAATAATTGGTGACCCGACCGCCACTTCTGACTTGGGAGATTGGGGAGGCAGGGGCAGTGGGGAAGAAACTCCCCTTTTTTCCCGATTCCGCTTCAGTTTCTGACTAGACCCTCTGTTTCCGCTGCCATGTATACCCCTGAGAAAACGGGACGCCCATCCCCCTCCCTCCATTCCTGGACACGTAGTTAGGCAACTTGCATTAGCTGTTTATGTTGGGTGGGGTCACTGCATATGAGCTTGAGACCACTGCAGACATTTACGTGTCACAGTAATTTTTTTTCATTGCTGTGACATGCATATGTCAGGGATCGCGTGGGTCAGAAACAGATGAGGACACACTGGTATACAACACATATTGAGCACATACACAACTGTCATTATGGTGGCAGTGTTCATAGCCAAATGAATGCCTGCATGGTACATTCACCTTGTCAACTGTACAGGTGCGTGTACATTGCAAGTGGACCTGTACCTGTCATGTTGTGAATTGAGTTGTGTGTGTGACTCAGTACAAGTATGTGTGTGCAAGATGCGATTGGCTGGGTGAGGTGGAGGGAGGTGTAATGGATGATGTGGTTGTGTCAGTCTGTGTGCCACTTGCATATGCCATGGATGTTGTTGTGAGTGTTGTGTTGCTGCATGCAGAATTCAGGTGAGTGTTGTTTGGTTGTAATTTTCGTGCTGTGTGTAGTTGTGCTTTTGTGTGTGTTTGTGTAGATGTTTGGGTAGTTTTGGTTGTGGCGTGTGGGTGCAGTGTGAGTAGTGTGTGTATGTTGTGTCATGGTTGTATGTCAATGTGTGTTTGCAGCATGTCTGTTTTGTGTAATGGCAATGGATAATGGTGTGTATGTGGTACACTGTGACGTGTGATGCAGGGTTAACGCATTTGTCAAGGGTAGAGTATATGTGTGTGTGACTTACCTGTATTCCACAGCCACTGCCATTGTCTGCTGATGTCCATTGGGTCCAGCGATGTCGTTTACCCCCCCCCCCCCCAATCAGCAGACCGCCGTCAGGATACCGCCTGTACATCTGTAACATCTAAGTACGTCTGGCGGGAACCCGCCTGCCTGATGGCTAGGAAGAGCACTCTGCCATGGCGGTCTTTGGCTCAGCTGCAGTACATCTAAATACGGCGGGCAGAACACCATCCACTTGACGGTCTTTTCAGGCCTGCTACTGGTGCAGATTGGTTGGAACACCGCCAAGATTTAAATCAGGCCCATAGGCTTTTTCAGTAGTTGCTTTAGCAAACAAATCATAAGATGACCAAAATCAAACCAATTGTTAATGTTTCCTTTTTTACATCCTCCAGTTTGAGCTTTAATTGTTAACTTCTTGACTGCTTTCATTGTGTACGGACTACACAACAATTCATATGGTAAAATATAAAGATTGAAAAACGGGTATGAATGAAACCTATCTATTTCTCAAATGTACACAAGATACTGAGCTTGGGAATAGTGATCATTTGACCCTTTTTGCAGTATGGGTGGCTGCAGAATCTGGGCGCTAAATCAGTTGATACAGAGAGAAACCTACAAAACCAAGACATTTCTGAAAACTAGACTCCCAAGAGAGCATAGTGTGATGTGCCTTGTGTGGATGTCACAAGTGTTTCTTATCTAGAAGCCATTGCAAACCTCAAACTTTGGGCCTAATTTAGAGTTTTGCGGATGGGGTTACTCCATCACAAATGTGGCGGATATCCCATTCGCTGTATTATGATCCCATTATATCCTATGTAAATCGTAATACCGTGGACAGGGTATCTGTCACATTTGTGACTTATTAACACTCTAACTCAGGCCCTTTGACTAGAAAAAATGCCTTTTCTTCACATTTCTATGCATTAAAGTTTCTGAATCTACATGGATACACAAAACTACTATCACTCAGCAACATAAACGAATTAAACATGGGTCAATGTGGAGAAAGTATCATGGAATCCATGTGAGGCATGCTCACGGATGTCTAGTTTTCAGAAATGTCTGGGTTTGGCAAATCAGGTCCGTTTTTTGACTGGAAATGTTCATGTTGCCGCATTACATTTTTGGGATTTTCCTGTCGCTGGTGGTAGGCCCAACCACACAACTAGGGTAGTGTTTTATTGAGACAGGTGGAGGTATGCGAGGTGGTAGAAATTTTGTAGATCCGTGTGTATTTCAGAAATGTAAGGAAAATGCATATTATTAGGCAAAGTTGAGGTTAACAGGGCATTAAGAGTTGGAAAACATTGTGAGATCCACTTGAGGCACACGTTTCTCTAGGTGTTTAGTTCCTAGAAATGTCTGGGTTTGATAGGTTTGCCTAGGTGGTAGGTAATGGTTGAGCTGGGCCCAATTACCTCACCTACGCCTATTGCTGATAGCTCCACATTGCATTTTGGGGTAATTGTGTTGTGGCCACTAGGCCAAGCCACGCAAGTGGGGTAGCATTTTCATTGAAACAAGTGGGGAAACGCTGAGTGGTAGAATTATTCTGGATCACTGCAGATTCTAGAAATTTAAGTCAGAGAAATGATAGGAAAATGTGAGTTTAAGAAGAACTTGAGATTTGCAGAACATTGTGGGTAAGAAAACCTCATGGGATCCGTGAGAGGCATTCTATCCTGGACTCATGTCAAGTTTTCAGAAATTTCTAGGTCTTGTAGGTATTCCAAGGTGGTGGCCGACCCAAACCCAAAAAGTGCAGCCATTCAGCTAGGCAAGTGGGACAAGAGTGGGTATTAGCCTGACCCTCCGGGCCCTTATGTAAATACACCACAGAAAACAATCAACATTTCCCCTTGCTTGTCATTGAGATGGGTATGTTTTAGTCCCTAGGGGAACAGAAAGACTGGCAAACCTCCCGATGCAAATTCCCTGGTGTTGAGTGGGCTTTCTGTCCCCCACCTGGGGTTACGTTGGGGCAAATCTCCCAAACCACCACCTCGGGGAGGGTGACGGGTGGCAGACAAACTTTACTGCCTTTATTTATGGACTGAAGGCATGACCTTGTGCATGGTGGGCCGCTCCACCACATTGGTTGATTTATTTACTTTTATAATAATACCTGGTGTCTGGCGGGGTTTCTGCACCACCCCACCTATCCCTAAGACAGCAGATTGGGGTAATAGCCCCAATCAGCACCCCGAGGAGGCAGAAAGACTAAAACATTTGGTGGTGCGAGGGTAGCACATGCCCATGCCCAGTGAGCTGAACCCACTGCCAAAACTCCCTGGTATCTAAGGTGAGTGCCTGGCAATCACATTCTCATGTGATCGCCTCATGTTTTGCAGGGGAAAGGGAGTTGTCATTTCAAAGCAGTTTCTCAGCTTTCAAGTGACACCTCCATTTCAGCACAAGTCTAGGGGATCGTGGAGAACATGGCTGCTTTCAGCCCCCTGCTCTTTCCCAGGGAAGTGTTTTTCTGGGTGCTAGCCTGCCATTGACGTGATCAGGGCTGCTTTGGTGTTCAATGCTTGGACATGACCTCAACATCCATAGCGTCCAGTAGGGAGTCACGCCCACAGCACCTGAGGGGTTACTAAAGATATTTGTATAGCATTGATGTATGGAGAGACTGTAGGTAGCTGGCTCTCTGTATAGTGTACCAACATGACATGCACTGTACAGAGTGTCCAGGTATCCCGAATCAGTGGACAGGGCTTGCTTCAACAATCCCAAAGTGCTCTATTTGCAGTAATGTGGTTGAGCAGACTTAGGCTTTTCAGAGGGAAGTGTTGGGCATTTGTTGCACTCACAAAGTCAATAGATGAGACACACACTCAAAGAAATCCTACACCAACACAGATTTTTATATTATTTTAAGCACCAAAATTTACAATAACGGGTAAGTATTTTTCAAGTTAGCGATTTTTCAAAGTCTAGAAAATACAGCTGTCAACTCTGAGGCATGAGCCTCGAACGCAGTAATGTTATATCATGAGGAGAACATAAACTGTATAGGGTCTCTTGCAAACAATTTACAGGATTACTCTTCTGGATTTAAGGTAAATAGGGGGCAAGGTCCTAGAAAGCAGCAGCAGTTCAGGTTTACTTGCCCTGGTGTGTCCGGGTGCAGATGTGCTTCCAGCACTGGGAGGCTCGGACAGTACACTTGAAACTCAATGGGTAAAATTACTTGTGGAAAAGTGGCTGCAAGGGAGGGGGGGCTGAGGGACCAGTCTAGCAGAACCCAATAAAGGGCTCAGCTCATGAGGGTCTCAAGACCACAGAGACACCGTCAATTCTCGGGAGCCTGGACTGGGGAGCTTGGGTGCAGATGTGTTTTGTCCGGTGGGGTCAGTGAGTTGTAGTCTCTAACCATTCTTGGTGTACCTGCTGGAGAGGGGAAAGAAACACAGCAAGACAACTTCTGACGAGAAGCTGGGCTCTCACTAAGTCCCTAGACGTGCAGGTACGTTTTGGCAGCAGTGGTGTTCCGGCTGAACACAAACAAGCCTTGGTGCTTGCAGCTGGTGGTGGTACTCCTGGTATTGGTGCACAGAGGCTCCAGACAGGCTCATCATCTTGAAGAAAGAATAGGCCATTAGGGCTGCGCTTCGGGACACTCTGGAGCCTCTTCCAGCGAGCTTCTCCCTCTGTGGACCCAATTGTCAGCAAAACGGAGAATCAGACTGTCTCAGTTGTTGTCTGCTGGTGCAGGGAAGTGGCTCCTCCACTCCAAGGGAGATGCTGCCTGGTTGGCGAAGTGCTGGCAGGCCTCCAAGGCTTTTGGAGGATGCACAGCTGTAGGACTAATCGGGTCTTTGCATTTGTCAGGACAGGAGCAGGTAGGCAGGGTTTGGCACCAAAGTCCACAGTTAATCCTCAGTTCTTACACGGGTTGGCTCTTCTTTGTCCTTCTTCTTCTTGTAGTCAGACACATCTGAGTTCCTGGTGTCAGAGGGCCACCTAAATACTGAATTTAGGGGCGTTCAGTGGAGTGTAGAGTAGTAGCCAGTGGGCTGCTTACCACGGGGTGACTTCATCATCTAAATGACCTCTTCCTGTGGGGAGTGAGCTTAACCTTGTCCCAGAGTTCCTAGTTACACCAAAAACAAGATGGTGGTACCCTTCGTTCACAGAGCACATCAGGCAGCCCACCTTAGGGGTGTGTCTAGCCTGGAGGTGCAACAAGCCTTCAGCATAACTAATTTTCTGCCTGTCCTGGTGCCAAATGGGCCTCAGGGCAGGTGGTGGCTTTCCCCAGGACTGGGGAAGCCAGGGTCACATATCAAAGAGCGGTAGAGGCTTTGAATCAATGCTGATTTACTAGCCATGCTGCTGGAGGAGGTGATAACACTTTTCTCCAGACCAGGCATTGTTTCTGGCCTCTGAGAGCGCGGGCTCTCACCTCCAGGGGTGTCCAAAACTTGTCGGTGGTGGCAGGCTGGTCGATACCAGTCAGCCAGCACAATATAAAACTGGTAGGTTTTTTGCCCTCTCAGTGCCTGTGCATCAGTATGCATTTCTTAAGACGAGGTGTTTGATACCAAACACCGTAGGTTTCAGTTAAGCAGTTATGTAGCTGGGTAACTCATGATGACTAGTGCCCAGCACATACCTTAAGATGGCCTCTGTGTTGACTTGTAATATCTAGTAAGCAACCTAGACATCACAGGGGTATATCTGCTGATGCAGATATGTCGTCACATAAAATAAAATGTACTGTGTTTTAGGACTCTAAAGCCTGCTGTAGGGGTAACTTATATATATTATATGCAGTGACTTGGGCATGGCACCCAGTGAGTGGGCCATGTCGTGTTTTCACACATGGTTTGCACCATGTCTCAGTCTGCAATGGCAGCCTCATGCAATTTGTAGGGGGTTCCTGTAGGGTGGCATAATACATGCCCTTAGGGACCCTCTTTAGTAGCGATGCCACCAGGCACCAGGGATACACTTTTCAAGGGACTGACAGGGGTGCTAAAGTGTGTGCCAATTGTACACAGTAAGTTTATGTTCGATGGCATCTGTCGCTGTAGATACGCATGTTTTGCAATAGCTCGCCATCTGGTGTTGGGCCGGAGTGTTACAAGTTGTTTTTCTTCGAAGAAGTCTTTCGAGTCACGGGACCGAGTGACTCCTCCTTTTGTCTCCATTGCGCATGGGCGTCGACTCCATCTTCGATCGTTTTTTTTCCGCCATCGGGTTCGGACGTGTTCCTGTCGCTCCGAGTTTCGGAACGGAAAAATAGCTAAATTTCGGAAGATTTTCGTCGGTATTGTTGCGTTCGGGATCGGTGTAGTTAGATTCAACACCGCGTCGAAGGATCGAAGAGCTCCGGTGCCCTTCGGGGTAGTTTTTTCGATCCCCCGTCGGGGCCTGGTCGGCCCGACCGCGTGCTGAAGAACGCCGATGGAACGGACCCCGTTCCGTTTCTGCCCCAAATGCCACAATAAATACCCCTATACAGACCAACACTTGGTCTGCAACCTGTGCCTGTCACCTGAGCACAGTGAAGACACCTGCGAGGCCTGTCGTGCGTTCCGGTCCCGAAAAACACTCCGAGACCGTCGAGCCAGAAGACTTCAGATGGCGTCCGCACCAACAGCCCACCGAGAGTTCGAGGAACAAGAAGAGGAAGGTACCTTCTCGATCCAAGACTCGGACTCCGAAGGATTCGACGATACACAAACCGTGAGTAAGACGTCGAAAACCACTCAGAGGAAGATTTACAAGGCCCAGGGGACGCCACTGCCACCAGGCCATGGCTCGACCCATAAATTAGGTGACCGACCGTCGGCACCGAAAAAGGCCCAAACAGTGCTGAGATCGTCCGACTCCGGTCGAGACACCGGCACGCAGCCTTCTCGGGACCGAGAAAGTGCTGGAGACAAGCATCGACACCGAGATACCGGTGTAGACACGGCTCGACGCCGAGACAGCGGCCCCGAAGAAGATCGGCGCCGAGAGGTTTCGGCCCCGAAAAAGAAAAAAGTCACCTCGGAGCCGAAAAAGGACGCAGACAGGGTTTCGGTACCGAAACAAACTGCAACCGACCCAGCTTCAGGCTCTTATACAGAAGAGCACTCGCTAACCTCCCAAATGCAAAAGCATAGGTTTGAGGAAGAGCTACAATCAACTGATGTGGACCATACGCAAAAGCGTATTTTCATACAGCAGGGGACAGGAAAAATAAGCACCCTTCCCCCTATTAGAAGAAAGAGAAGGTTGGAGTTCCAAACTGAACAGACACCACAACCAAAAGTGGTGAAAAAAGTTACCCCACCACCCTCTCCTCCGCCCGTGAGTAACGTCTCACCAGCACAAACTCCATCACACTCTCCAGCTCACACCACCATGAGCCAGGGTGACCAAGATCAAGACGCATGGGACCTATACGACGCCCCAGTGTCAGATAACAGTCCGGAGGCATACCCTACGAAGCCATCTCCACCAGAGGACAGCACCGCGTATTCTCAAGTGGTGGCTAGAGCAGCACAATTTCACAATGTAAGCCTCCACTCAGAACAGGTCGAGGATGATTTTTTATTCAACACACTCTCCTCCACCCACAGCTCATACCAAAGCCTGCCTATGCTCCCTGGTATGCTCTGGCACGCAAAAGAAATCTTTAAGGAGCCGGTCAAAAGTAGGGCAATCACACCAAGGGTGGAAAAAAAGTATAAGGCACCTCCTACAGACCCGGTTTTCATCACTACACAGCTGCCACCAGACTCTGTAGTTGTAGGAGCAGCTAGGAAAAGGGCCAACTCCCACACATCTGGAGATGCACCACCCCCAGATAAAGAAAGCCGCAAGTTCGATGCAGCTGGTAAGAGAGTTGCAGCACAAGCTGCAAACCAGTGGCGCATCGCGAACTCCCAGGCACTACTTGCGCGCTATGACAGAGCCCATTGGGATGAGATGCAACATCTCATTGAACATCTGCCCAAGGATCTACAAAATAGGGCAAAACAAGTGGTTGAGGAGGGACAGACCATTTCCAACAACCAGATCCGCGCCTCCATGGACGCTGCAGATACAGCTGCACGGACAATTAATACATCTGTAACTATCAGAAGGCATGCATGGCTCCGAACGTCTGGATTTAAACCAGAGATTCAGCAAGCAGTTCTCAATATGCCTTTTAACGAAAAAGAACTGTTTGGTCCAGAAGTGGACACAGCGATTGAGAAACTCAAAAAGGACACGGACACTGCCAAAGCCATGGGCGCACTCTACTCCCCGCAGAGCAGAGGGAATTACAGCACATTCCGTAAAACACCCTTTAGAGGGGGGTTTCGGGGTCAGAGCACACAAGCCAGCACCTCACAAGCAACACCGTCCAGTTACCAGGGACAGTATAGAGGAAGTTTTCGGGGACAATATAGAGGAGGGCAATTCCCTAGGAATAGAGGAAGATTTCAGAGCCCCAAAACCCCTACTACTAAACAGTGACTCACATGTCACTCACCCCCTCCACACAACACCAGTGGGGGGAAGAATGAGTCATTATTACAAAGCATGGGAGGAAATCACTACAGACACCTGGGTTCTAGCAATTATCCAACATGGTTATTGCATAGAATTTCTACAATTCCCTCCAAACATACCACCAAAACCACAAAAGTTGACAAAACATCATTCCAATCCCCTGGAGATAGAAGTGCAGGCACTATTGCAAAAGAATGCAATCGAATTAGTGCCAAACACACAAATAAACACAGGAGTTTACTCACTGTACTTTTTGATACCAAAGAAGGACAAAACGCTGAGACCAATCCTAGACCTCAGAGTAGTGAACACTTTCGTCAAATCAGACCACTTTCACATGGTCACACTACAAGAAGTATTACCATTGCTAAAACTACACGACTACATGGCAACTTTAGACCTCAAGGATGCTTATTTCCATATACCAATACACCCATCGCACAAGCAATACCTAAGGTTTGTATTCAAAGGAATACATTACCAATTCAAGGTACTGCCTTTCGGATTAACAACCGCACCAAGAGTCTTTACCAAATGTCTAGCAGTAGTCGCTGCACACATAAGAAGGCAGCAAATACATGTGTTCCCATATCTAGACGACTGGCTAATCAAGGCCCACTCGTTAATAGAGTGCTCAAATCACACAAATCAGATCATATTAACCCTCTTCAAACTAGGGTTCACCGTCAACTTCATAAAATCCAACATTCTGCCGCGCAAGGTACAACAATACCTAGGAGCCATAATAGACACATCAAAAGGAGTAGCCACTCCAAGTCCCCAAAGAATTCAAAATTTCAACACCATCATACAACGCATGTATCCAACACAAAGGATACAAGCAAAGATGGTATTACAACTCCTAGGCATGATGTCTTCATGCATAGCCATTGTCCCAAACGCAAGACTGCACATGAGGCCCTTACAACAGTGCCTAGCATCACAGTGGTCTCAAGCACAGGGTCATCTTCTAGATCTGGTGTTAATAGACCGCCAAACTTACCTCTCGCTTCTGTGGTGGAACAACATAAATTTAAACAAAGGGCGGCCTTTCCAAGACTTACTGCCACAATACGTAATAACAACAGATGCTTCCATGACAGGGTGGGGAGCACACCTCGATCAACACAGCATACAAGGACAATGGAACGTACATCAAACAAAACTGCACATAAATCACCTAGAACTTCTAGCAGTTTTTCAAGCACTAAAAGCTTTCCAACCAATAATAGTTCACAAATACATTCTCGTCAAAACAGACAACATGACAACAATGTATTATTTAAACAAGCAAGGGGGGACGCACTCCACGCAGTTAAGCCTGCTAGCACAAAAGATTTGGCGTTGGGCAATTCACAACCAAATTCGCCTAATAGCACAATTTATACCAGGGATACAAAATCAATTCGCAGACAATCTCTCTGGAGATCACCAACAGGTCCACGAATGGGAAATTCACCCCCAAATTCTGAACACTTATTTCAAACTCTGGGGAACACCTCAGATAGACTTGTTTGCGACAAAGGAGAACGCAAAATGCCAAAACTTCGCATCCAGATACCCACACAAACAGTCCCAAGGCAATGCCCTATGGATGAACTGGTCAGGGATATTTGCTTACGCTTTTCCTCCTCTCCCTCTCCTTCCTTACCTGGTAAACAAACTCAGTCAAAACAAACTCAAACTCATATTAATAGCACCAACTTGGGCAAGGCAACCCTGGTACACAACGCTGCTAGACCTATCAGTAGTACCCTGCATCAAATTGCCCAACAGGCCAGATCTGTTGACACAACACAACCAACAGATCAGACACCCAGATCCAGCATCGCTGAATCTAGCAATCTGGCTCCTGAAATCCTAGAATTCGGGCACTTACAACTTACCCAAGAATGTATGGAAGTCATAAAGCAAGCCAGAAGGCCATCCACCAGGCACTGCTATGCAAGTAAATGGAAGAGGTTTGTTTGCTACTGCCATATTAATCAAATACAACCATTACACACAACTCCAGAACATGTAGTGGGTTACTTGCTTCACTTACAAAAATCTAACCTGGCTTTCTCTTCCATTAAAATACACCTTGCAGCAATATCTGCATACCTGCAGACTACCTATTCAACTTCCCTATATAAGATACCAGTCATTAAAGCATTCATGGAGGGCCTTAGGAGAATTATACCACCAAGAACACCAATTGTTCCTTCATGGAACCTAAATGTTGTCCTAACTAGACTTATGGGTCCACCTTTTGAACCCATGCACTCCTGCGAAATACAGTTCCTAACCTGGAAGGTGGCATTCCTCATCGCCATTACTTCCCTAAGAAGAGTAAGCGAGATTCAGGCGTTTACAATACAAGAACCTTTTATACAACTACACAAGAATAAGGTCGTCCTAAGGACCAATCAAAAATTTTTGCCAAAGGTTATTTCACCGTTCCATCTAAATCAAACAGTGGAACTTCCAGTGTTCTTCCCTCAGCCAGATACCGTAGCTGAAAGGGCACTACATACATTAGATGTCAAAAGAGCATTGATGTATTACATTGACAGAACAAAGAACATCAGAAAGACTAAACAACTATTTATTGCATTTCAAAAACCTCATGCAGGAAACCCAATATAAAAAAAAGGTATAGCCAGATGGATAGTTAAATGCATCCAAATCTGCTACCTTAAAGCTAAACGACAGCTGCCCATTACACCAAGGGCACACTCCACCAGAAAGAAAGGTGCTACCATGGCCTTTCTAGGAAACATCCCAATGCAAGAAATATGTAAGGCAGCCACATGGTCTACGCCTCACACATTCACCAAGCACAACTGTGTAGACGTGTTATCCGCACAACAAGCCACAGTAGGTCAAGCCGTATTAAGAACATTATTTCAAACTACTTCCACTCCTACAGGCTGGTCCACCGCTTTTGGGGAGATAACTGCTTACTAGTCTATGCAAAACATGCGTATCTACAGCGACAGATGCCATCGAACTGAAAATGTCACTTACCCAGTGTACATCTGTTCGTGGCATCAGTCGCAGTAGATTCGCATGTGCCCACCCGCCTCCCCGGGAGCCTGTAGCAGTTTGGAAGTTACCCTCAACTATTTGTATAGGTATCATCTCAACCTTAAATAGGTACATACTTAGTCACTCCATTGCATGGGCACTATTACTGCAATTCAACTCCTACCTCACCCTCTGCGGGGAAAAACAATCGAAGATGGAGTCGACGCCCATGCGCAATGGAGACAAAAGGAGGAGTCACTCGGTCCCGTGACTCGAAAGACTTCTTCGAAGAAAAACAACTTGTAACACTCCGGCCCAACACCAGATGGCGAGCTATTGCAAAACATGCGAATCTACTGCGACTGATGCCACGAACAGATGTACACTGGGTAAGTGACATTTTCATTACCTTGTTTTAGGGAAAGAGCACTGGGGACCTGGTTAGCAGGAACCCAGTGCACCTTCAGTCGAAAAACCTCAGCAGCAGTGGCAAAAAGTGGGGCTGATCATGTAAAAAAAGGTACTTTCCTACACAGACTAATTTGCATAAAAATAGAGATTTTCATAAAACATTCTAAGCAAAGCTAGTTTACGTCTTACAAGGGTGAGAAGTAATGGGGTCATTTAGAGTTTGCCAGAGAGGTAAGAATGCTGTTTACTTGTGGCTCCTGTGCTGTGCTTAGTCATGGAAAGCTTTGGGTTTCTGATCATGAAGCCTCACTGTCTCTGCCTTTGGAAAACCTCTGACCTGTCCACCTGTTCACAGCAGGGCAACCATTAATAAAGTTCCTTGTCCGGGTGGTCCTGGCCAGGGAAATTACTCTGTGGCTCCCATGTACAGAGAGAACCCTCCCTGCGCTTTGGGGTCATTGATGTTTTTTGTTTTTCAAGAAAACAGTTTTCAGAGTTATTTCTTTGAAAACAAGAACATTGTTGAGCCGGGGCATCAAACAAGGTGCTTGATTGGCAAAGCTTCCCTGCTTTCATCCGCGCTTCAGCAGTAGTGGCACCATTATAGCCAAAAAAAAACCTGCCAGCCTCACAGGTCTAAGTATGGCAGGCATCCTTCAGTTGGGACGGTAGAAGTAAGAATCTCCTCTGACCTGGTGGACTGTCCTCTGTACTTTAAATGAATCTATTTAGTCAATAAGGCAGATCCTGAAAAAGGTGTGTTTTCAGATCTTTGCACAAAGAAAAGAGTTTGGGTTTGGGAGATCTTAGGTAAACTGTTCCAGATTCTTGTAGCTTAAAAGGATATGTTTAGGCTGACCTCATGGACATGCCCTTCAGTTGCGAACACCCACTCTCAGTGAAAGCGTATTCCTCCCTGGAATCCTTTAAGAGCAACAGAGTTACAACTCCTCTGGCCCTCTTTCCCCCATTAAGGCAGCTCTACCAAAAGTACAAAAAAGTTTGGCGCTGTTCCAGGGCACAACAGTCTCAGTAAAGACAACCTTTTCATCTGATCCATTCACCCCAACAAATGTACTGTTTATTTTGGTGGATCTAGGGGCTGCCATCAAAGGCAGCAGATCAGGCCTTCTTCTGCATGTTCTCCTCTGCCTGCTCAATTTCCACCCCAGTGCACCACCACCTTTTGATTTGGGAGACAGTCTCACTTTTCTACCAGTTGGAATACAATCACAATAGCTTGTCATTTTACTAATCTGCTAGGGCTACTCCGTACCCTTCCTTTCCTCTCCTACTATCCACCAGCCTTCCACCAGAACATGCATTCTCACAGTTGACATATTGTTGGAAGTTGGCTCTGTATATACTATCTCAAAGTGAGAGATAGTGTGCACAGAGTCCAAGGGTTCCGCTTATAGTTAAGATAGTAGCAAAATTAGATAATTCTAATGCTCTATTTTGTGGTGGTGTGGTCGAGCAGTAGGCTTATCAGAGGGTAGTGTTAAGCATTTGTTGTACACACACAGGCAATAAATGAAGAACACACACTCACTTACTCCAGGCCGATAGGTTTTTATATGGAAAAATATATTTTCTTAGTTTATTTTAAGAACCACAGGTTCAGGATTTGCAGTAAACACTTTAAATGCAAGGTGCTTCACTTAGATATTTTAGGAAATTTGAATAAAAGCAATATCATATACAGTCTTTGTAAAAATGGCAATAAGCTATTTTCAAAGGGGACACAGTGCAAAAATCAACAGTTCCTGGGGGAGGTAAGTAAAGGTTAGATTAGGAGATAAGTAAAACACTTAAAAGTCTCAGTTCTGGGGCATAGGCAGCCCACCGTTGGGGGTTCAAGGAAAACCCAAAGTTACCACACCAGCAGCTCAGGGCCGATCAGGTGCAGAGGTCAAAGAGGTGCCCAAAACACATAGGCGCCTATGGAGAACAGGGGTGCTCCGGTTCCAGTCTGCCAGCAGGTAAGTTCCTGCGTCCGCGGGGGCAGACCAGAGGGTTTTGTAGAGCATGGGGGGAGGGTGCACAAGTAGGCACACAAAACACCACCTCAGCAGCACAGGGGTGGCCAGGTGCAGTATTAAAGCAGGCGTCGGGTTTCAGGTAGAAACCAATGGAGGGACCCGGGGGTCACTCTAGTGGTGCAGGCAGGCACAGAGAGGGCTTCTCTGGGCAGCCAACACCTGGGCTAGGCAGAGGGTCGCCTGGGGGTCACTCCTGCGCTGAGGTTCGGGTCCTTCAGGTCCTGTGGGCTGCAGGTTCAGTGTTGGTTCCAGGCGTTGGGTCCCTTGTTACAGGCAGTCGCGGTCAGGGGGAGCCTCTGGATTCTCTCTGCAGGCGTCGCTGTGGGGGCTCAGGGGGGTCGTTTCTGGTTAATCACGGGCTCGCAGTCGCCGGGGGCGTCGGGTGCCAAGTGTGAAGTCTCATGCTTCCGGCGGGAAACGTGCAGTCTTTGAAAGTTGCTTCTTTGTGGCAAAGCAGTAGCTGGTTTTGAACAGGGCTGCTGTTCACTGGAGTTTCTTGGTCTTTTAGTCCAGGGCAGTCCTCTGAGGCTTCCGAGGTCGCTGGTCCCTGTCGGATGTGTCGCTGGAGCAGGTTTTTGAAGTTGGAGACAGGCAGGTAGGGCTGGGGCAAAAGCAGTTGTTGTCTTCCTCCTTCTCTGCAGGCTTGTAGGTCGGCAGTCCTTCTTGTTTCTTCAGGTTTCAGGAATCTGATTTTCTGGGATCTGGGGAGCCCCTAAATGCTGAATTTAGGGTTATGTTTAGGTCTGGGAGGGCAGTAGCCAATGGCTACAGTCCTTGAAGGTGGCTACACCCTCTTTGTGCCTCCTCCCTGTGGGGAGGGGGCCACATCCCTAATTCTTTAGGGGGAATACGCCAAACTCAAGATGGAGGATTTCTCAACGCAGGGGTCACCTCAGCTCAGGGCACCTAAGGGGCTGTCCTGACTGGTGGGTGACTCCTCCTTGTTTTTCTCATTATCTCCTCCAGCCTTGCTGCCAAAAGTGGGGGCAGTGGCCGGAGGGGCGGGTATCACCACTAGCTGGGATATCCTAGGGCGCTGTAACAAAAGGGGTGAGCCTTTGAGGCTCACCACCAGGTGTTACAGTTCCTGCGTGGGGAGGTGAGAAGCACCTCCACCCAGTACAGACTTAGTTCTTGGCCACAGAGTGACAAAGGCACTCTCCCCAAGTGGCCAGCAAGATATCTGGTGTGTGGCAGGCTGGCAGAAACTGGTCAGCCTACACTAGAAGTCGGGTAGGTATTCAGGGGGCATCTCTAAGATGCCCTCTGGGTGTATGTTACAATAAATTGCACACTGGCATCAGTGTGCATTTATTGTGCTGAGACGTTTGATACCAAACTTCCCAGTATCAGTGTAGCCATTATGGAACTGTGGAGTTCGTGTGTGGCAAACTCCCAGACCCTATACTCTTATGGCTACCCTGCACTTACCATGTCTAAGGTTTTGCTTAGACACTGTAGGGGCATAGTGCTCATACACATAAGCCCTCACCTGTGGTATAGTGCACCCTGCCTTAGGGCTGTAAGGCCTGCTAGAGGGGTGACTTACCTATGCCACAGGCAGTGTGAGGTTGGCATGGCACTCTGAGAGGAGTGCCATGTCGACTTAGTCATTTTCTCCCCACCAGTACACACAAGCTGTGAGGCAGTGTGCATCTGCTGAGTGAGAGGTCCCCAGGGTGGCATACGACATGCTGCAGCCATTAGAGATCTTCCCTGGCATCAGGGCCCTTGGTACCAGGGGTACCAGTTACAATGGACTTACCTGAGTGCCAGGGTTGTGCCAATTGTGGAGACAAAGGTACAGTTTAGGGAAATAACACTGGTGCTGGGGCCTGGTTAGCAGAGTCCCAGCACACTTTCAAATCATAACTTAGCATCAGCAAAGTCAAACAGTTAGGGGTAATCATGCCAAGGAGGCATTTCCTTACACATATTTAGCAAATGCACCATAGAACTGGTACCTCTGTAAGAAAGAGGGCTGGGATTTCCTGGTCCCCAAGAAGGACAAGGGTCTGAAACTCACCCTCAACATGAGTCTATTCATGTGTTCAATCAGCAGGTCAAGATGAAAATGCTGTCCCTGTGCTAAGTTCTGCTGGCCGTAAGTGAGGGTGATTAGTTATCATCATGGAACTCCAGGATGCTTACTTGCACCTGCCAATTCTTCCCACCCAAAGATGCTTTTTGAGATTTATGGTGGGATCCCATCACTATCAGTTCACGACCTGGCATTCTAACTGATGACTGCACATTCACAAACCTTCTGGCAGTCGTGGCAGCTACACTGTGTGTCAGGAGTCCAAATGTTTCCATTCTTGGATGACTGACTGGTGACGGCTTAGTCCCCAGTACTGGTCGAAGGAACCTCTTCAGAACCTGGAACGTCGTGTCTATGCCTTAGGCCATACTAACAACATCCAGCTGTCTCACATCCATCCAATAAAGTGGTTATTCTTAATAGAAATAGGAATGGACACAAACCGCATTATTGTCCTCCGCAGAGGATCAAGATGTTCGGGAGTTGATTCAGAGATTTCAGACTCAGACATAGATCCGGGTCCTGCTCCTTCTTTGTCTGCTACAGCCTGGTACATCCAGTTGGTGCCACATGTAGGACAGCAGATGAGTCTGGCAGTGGAATCTGAGGAAGAAAGTGGCTCTAAATTCAAAGAAGCCTCTTGAATACAAATCTTCAGAGCATTTTTCTGGAAATGCACCAGTGAATTAACCCTTTCATCCTTTCAGCACGTCCCAGGCACATGCTAATTTGATTGCAGACTCCTGCTTTCTGTGCTGTGGTTCCATGTGGTGCACTGGATGACTGCACATTTTATTAGGCTTAATACTGATGAGACTGAAGTTTTCATCTTCTGAAAGCCATTATTATGGCCATACAAATAGTAGATATAGTGGAAATAGTGCACTCTTTATTTTCCATATCAAATCATATTGGGGCTTTTGTGCGACATCACAGGAGCACCTGCACATAAACGTGCTTGAGCAGCAGGCGGTTGTCAACCATGAAGACTTTTCTCTCTTTCATCTCAGGAGCAACTTCCAGATCCTTTTGGACCAACCACTATATAAAAGGCATGATGTTCTGGGGCTTTGCTCCTGTGTTAGGAGAAGATTCGTATAATGGCAGTGGATGCAGTGTCTGGGACTTTTCCTGGCAGTACCTCACTTTGCAGGTTCCCAAAATGTGAAAGCAAATGCTCTGTCGCCTCTCTCTCCCTTACTCTGTCTCTCTCCATCTGGATATCCAAGAGTGGGAGATACACTCTAAAGTAGCAGAGATAATCTTCTCCGGGTTGGGGTGTCCATAGGTGGACCTCTTTTCCATTTGCAAAACAGAAAGTGTCTTCAGTTTTATGCCATGTACTTTCCTTTGAATGGTTCCATGGAGAAAAACTCGAGGTTCAGCTAGTCTAAGGGCCTGCTTATTTGTTTTCACCCATTCTGCTTTTTTTTTTTAAAGCCCTCCAGGAGGATTGAGGCACAGCTGATCATCCCAGAGTGGGCAAGAAATATGCAAATCTATTGTCACTCTGCTTACATCTACCTCTTTCTCTGTCTCACAAGATACTCCTGATCTTGCACAAGGGTGGTTAATCCCTTAACCCGCAATGCTGTGGTTGTATGAGTGGAGACTGAGCAATGCTAACTAGAGTCCTTTTGTTGTCTTGCTTAAGTTGCATCTCGGACGTTTGGTACAAAGTCTGTTGTGCAGGTCACTGGACTCAATACATTCTGTCATGCCAGTCGGAACCTTAAATCTTGTTCTGTCCTGGCTTTTCCTAGCCCTGCAGTTTACTCTCTTTCTTGCCTAGAACAACTTGGGAATGATGACTGTTAAAGGCTATTTGGCTGCTTTAGCCACCTTATGTGTCTTCCTGGCCAGTTTTCTTTGTTTAGATCTCCATTAGTGGCATGTTTTCTGAAGGTTTTACTTTACTTGTTTCCACTAACTCCTTTCATTGATGGTCAGTAGAATTTGAAAGTGTTGTTAATGTTTCTCATGGCATCCACATTTAAGTCAATGCAGAGTTATTTGGTTCACCTTCATACTTTGAAGCATGTGCTGTTAGTGACTGTGACGTAGAGTCCGAGAACTTCAGGCCCTCACAGTTTGTCCACCTGTCATGGTTTTCTATCAAGGTAAGGTGGTTCTTAGTATTTGCACGTCCTTTCTTCCCAAGGTCGTATCTGCCATACATATGTGCCAGTTCATCATTCTTCTATCCTTCCCTCTTCCTCATCACACCAAAGAGGAGGAGCAGTTTCCAGGATCAAGGGTGAGCTATGTCATATTACATAAATCATGCTTGGCTGGACAGGTTAGGTGACCAGCGCTTTGTGGCTTCAGCAGAACAGTAGAGGGCAAGATGGTGACTAAGCAAACTATTTCTCATGTGGTCACTGGTGCTTTAATATCCGCTGTACCTTAGTTAAAGAAGATGCAGTTGTTCAGTCCCTTTCTACTAGGTCCATGGCTGCTTCCATGACTTTCAACAAAGGCTTTCCGGTGATTGACATCCGCTATCCAACCACTAGGTCATCATTGCACACTTTTGCTAAACAATACTGCCTCACGTCCAAAACAAGCAATGACAGCTAGTTTGCTAGGGCTCTGCTGCATGACTCAGTCCTGCTTTTCGGAGGGTTTTGCTTTGAGACTCTATTTTTAAGGTGAGGAATCCACAGGAAGATGTAATCTATCAGAAGAAAAAATTAGTTATTTTAAGTAACTGTATTTTTGATGGATACATAATCTTCCTACAGATTTTTCACTATCTTCCCTCCTCTCCGATGAGTTAGGGCTTTTATTAATGAGATCACAATTTTCCGTTTTAGTTGGTGCTTTTCTCTGCACAACTCGATGGAGTGTGAAAAAAGTCCCAGAAATGGTTACCAGCATGCTGGTTGGTGTCTAATATACTACTATGTCGTTCTATTCAGCAGGTGGAGTCAGGGGTTGAAGCTGCATGGCACCACCAAGTGGCACTAAAGAGCTATTGCTGGGAAAACAGTTGTAAAAACAACAAGTGATGGACGGAATGCTGAACATTGTCAAACATTCACCCCCAGTACAGTGATCTGGGCCTAAATCCATCGTTTTTTTGCTGCCCATGCCATTCCAGTTTGGACCCAGCCATATGCAAATCAGTCTTGACCCTGTTCCCCATGGGAACAGTCCAGCCCGAACTGCTAGGCCAGGTCTTCCCTGGACTGGAAACAAGCATCCTGGGACCGGTTTCGCCCCTCATCAGCCAGGCTAGCTTGAATCCAGTGGCATGGGAAGCACGGGACCCACGTCTGGGCATACCCTTCCCACTTAGGGCGACAAAGCAAAAACAACAAGTGATGGACGGAATGCTGAACATTGTCAAACATTCACCCCCATTACAGTGATCTGGGCCTAAATCCATCGTTTTTTTGCTGCCCATGCCATTCCAGTTTGGACCCAGCCATATGCAAATCAGTCTTGACCCTGTTCCCCATGGGAACAGTCCAGGCCGAACTGCTAGGCCAGGTCTTCCCTGGACTGGAAACAAGCATCCTGGGACCGGTTTCGGGGTTTCACCCCTCATCAGCCAGGCTAGCTTGAATCCAGTGGCATGGGAAGCACGGGACCCACGTCTGGGCATACCCTTCCCACTTAGGGCGACAAAGCAAAAACAACAAGTGATGGACGGAATGCTGAACATTGTCAAACATTCACCCCCAGTACAGTGATCTGGGCCTAAATCCATCGTTTTTTGGCTGCCCATGCCATTCCAGTTTGGACCCAGCCATATGCAAATCAGTCTTGACCCTGTTCCCCAGGGGAACAGTCCAGCCCGAACTGCTAGGCCAGGTCTTCCCTGGACTGGAAACAAGCATTCTGGGACCGGTTTCGGGGTTTCACCCCTCATCAGCCAGGCTAGCTTGAATCCAGTGGCATGAGAAGCACGGGACCCACGTCTGGGTATACCCTTCCCACTTAGGGCGACAAAGCAAAAACAACAAGTGATGGACGGAATGCTGAACATTGTCAAACATTCACCCCCAGTACAGTGATCTGGGCCTAAATCCATCGTTTTTTTGCTGCCCATGCCATTCCAGTTTGGACCCAGCCATATGCAAATCAGTCTTGACCCTGTTCCCCATGGGAACAGTCCAGCCCGAACTGCTAGGCCAGGTCTTCCCTGGACTGGAAACAGGCATCCTGGGACCGGTTTCGGGGTTTCACCCCTCATCAGCCAGGCTAGCTTGAATCCAGTGGCATGGGAAGCACGGGACCCACGAAGTGATGGACGGAATGCTGAACATTGTCAAACATTCACCCCCAGTACAGTGATCTGGGCCTAAATCCATCGTTTTTTTGCTGCCCATGCCATTCCAGTTTGGACCCAGCCATATGCAAATCAGTCTTGACCCTGTTCCCCATGGGAACAGTCCAGCCCGAACTGCTAGGCCAGGTCTTCCCTGGACTGGAAACAAGCATCCTGGGACCGGTTTCGGGGTTTCACCCCTCATCAGCCAGGCTAGCTTGAATCCAGTGGCATGGGAAGCACGGGACCCACGTCTGGGCATACCCTTCCCACTTAGGGCGACAAAGCAAAAACAACAAGTGATGGACGGAATGCTGAACATTGTCAAACATTCACCCCCAGTACAGTGATCTGGGCCTAAATCCATCGTTTTTTTGCTGCCCATGCCATTCCAGTTTGGACCCAGCCATATGCAAATCAGTCTTGACCCTGTTCCCCATGGGAACAGTCCAGCCCGAACTGCTAGGCCAGGTCTTCCCTGGACTGGAAACAAGCATCCTGGGACCGGTTTCGGGGTTTCACCCCTCATCAGCCAGGCTAGCTTGAATCCAGTGGCATGGGAAGCACGGGACCCACGTCTGGGCATACCCTTCCCACTTAGGGCGACAAAGCAAAAACAACAAGTGATGGACGGAATGCTGAACATTGTCAAACATTCACCCCCAGTACAGTGATCTGGGCCTAAATCCATCGTTTTTTTGCTGCCCATGCCATTCCAGTTTGGACCCAGCCATATGCAAATCAGTCTTGACCCTGTTCCCCATGGGAACAGTCCAGCCCGAACTGCTAGGCCAGGTCTTCCCTGGACTGGAAACAAGCATCCTGGGACCGGTTTCGGGGTTTCACCCCTCATCAGCCAGGCTAGCTTGAATCCAGTGGCATGGGAAGCACGGGACCCACGTCTGGGCATACCCTTCCCACTTAGGGCGACAAAGCAAAAACAACAAGTGATGGACGGAATGCTGAACATTGTCAAACATTCACCCCCAGTACAGTGATCTGGGCCTAAATCCATCGTTTTTTTGCTGCCCATGCCATTCCAGTTTGGACCCAGCCATATGCAAATCAGCCTTGACCCTGTTCCCCATGGGAACAGTCCAGCCCGAACTGCTAGGCCAGGTCTTCCCTGGACTGGAAACAAGCATCCTGGGACCGGTTTCGGGGTTTCACCCCTCATCAGCCAGGCTAGCTTTCACCCAGTTTTATTTTCCCCAGTATATGCTTTGAAACTATTATAGGTACCTTGACTGCACACTCTACAAACACTATCTTATGCCAGTAGAAGATCTGCAAGGACTGTAAGCATTCTGACCATGTGCTCTGTCAACATTACTGGTGAGCGTACAGGCTGATGAAGCTTGACTGCCCATTATAATACTGTATTTTATCCTTGTTTTATATTTGCTAGCATATTATTTGTAAATATTATATGCACTGTGAATGCACTTTTTAACTACATTACTTTTTATCCTGTTTCTTGCTTGTGAATAATTTTTTTGCAATGCTTTTGAGCAATTATGCAATAACATTTTGACTAATGATGCCTGGGGTTGATTGGGGATGGACAAAGGCACTGGGGCACTGATAATGTGATATTCCTGGGAATCTGGGGTAAAGCAGACATGTCAGTGATATTGGACTGGTACCATAAGCAGTGGCATGTATTGGGGATGGAAAAACTAATCTTTAATATTGGAGAAACAGGAGACGTTTTTGTAAGATGTTGGAACATATTGCAACCCACTGGTTGCAAATCACTTGCATGAGAACTTTAGGGGCTCTCCAGGTCATCCCTTGACTGGACTATAAGGGAGGAGAGAAATTATCAAGGAAGCAGGTGTTCATTGATATTTCTGAGGTAGACTGTCTACTTGAGGAAGATGCATTGTACTATGGACTATGGGGAGTGGGAGAGAAAAGTGTGGAGGGGAGACTGTAAAAGTTATGTTTTTAGTTGTACTGAAAATCCAATAAAATCTGTTGAAACAAACATTCTGTCCCTCATTCAATAGTAAATGCCTGTGGTTTGACCAGAATCTGTTTTTTAACCTCTGTTTCGTGAGAGACCAAAATGAAAGTGCCTGCTTGGTATGTAACGCTTTTCTTGTAAAGAGACATTACAAGGCAGAAGGTGGGTGCACTATCAACATTACAACTGCCAAATACATGGAGTCCAGCAGCAATGGAAAAGGTCACATGGTGGGCCAGTGACCTATCAGGAGCAGGGCCCTACCTACTTGTCTTCACAAGACTCCAGTTACAGAGATCAAGAATCTCCGGGGCACTCCACGACACCCGCATCGACAATGACCACATCTGTGGTTTCAGGCCCAAACAGCGATGAATGGGCACAATACCCTCAGTCTTGAGTGGACACCAAGAATCTTCCCTCTGGGGATTTACCTCTAAAAGAGCCATGGCCCTATGGCAAGGAACAACTTCAAGTTAACACCGTCCTTTGAACAATTTGCCTCATTCAAAGAAGGCCATCCTGTGACCAATCTGCCTCCTCCAAAGAAGGCCAATCAGTCATTTTCCATCTACAGTGGTTGAGACCAAACCATCCGAGATCCGGAACACTCCCTTGACACAGCAAGATTCTCAAAACCAAGGTACTGAGCCCCTACGGTAAGAGGAACCAACCAGTCTTTGGCCCCAAAATTGAAGCCGGGAACAACCTCTGCCCTAGCACAACTGTAAGATGAAGAGCAACAGGCTGATACTAGGCAGATGATAGTCTACATAAACCCAGCCACTTGACATATCGTCATTCAAACCTCTGCCAACACACAGCCACCCCACAAGAAATGCAAGCTCACATTTGAGGAGGCTGGTTCAGAGGAACTTAGTTTTAGTTTTCCCCACCCTCAAGAAAAGAAAGCCAGACAGTCTCACCACAGTTGTCCCCACCACACTTGGTACATTAGGATTTGGATAAAGACCTAGGTACTGATCCACTGCCACTGTGTCAGGGCCCAGGGTGAACTGACCAACAAGTAGATGTCTAGAAATAATACATGGCTGACCTTCATGATGACTCATCCTAAGACTCATACTATGTTAGGGCTTCTCCACTTGACTCTTCTGCTTATCATGCAGTAATAGGCAGGGATGCAGCTCACCATAATGTGTCTATGCATGTGGAAGAAGAGGAGGAGGACTTCCTCAGAGATTTTGTCCAAGACTAAGTGCATCGCACAGTTCCTGACAAAGAGAGTAAGAGGATCAATACTGCAGGCATACAGGTTAATTTTGGAGAGTCTACAAAATCACATATGTGCCAACTCGAAGGCACTGCATGGCAGGTATGAATGCTATCTGTTGTTGAAGATAGAAAAACTTCTCAAACGCCTCCCAGGAGTGGGCAAAGGGGATTGTACTAGAGTGAAAAGTAATCTACAACAAACGCATTGTGTGGCCCTTGATGCTCAAGGTACTGCTTCCCGGCAGGTCAGTGCCACTATTTTTTTGTGGTGTTGTGCTTGGCTTATGGTGTCGGGCTTCCACCCCAAAGTCCTGCAACACTTTATCGGTCTAACATTCAGTGATCAACATCTGTTTGGCACTCATTTGGATGAAATGCTGTAAAAAATCAAAAAGAGCAAAGAATGGGGTTTGCAAACCACAAACTCACGCAGCACCCAACACATTGTCCGCCACTCATTTGCGAGTAGAACCAGCCATGGCAGGGCAGATTCAATGGGAATGGTCATGCAAAAACCAGAGTTAGCCAGGGCAGAGAAACACTTGCTAAAAGGCAAGTACATGCCCTTATGTGCCCTTTCCTCTCTCCCTACAACCCAACACCTGTCGGGAGAACTGAGATTATACCTCCCTCGATGGGAGCAAATAACGTCAAATCCAGTGAGTGCTCTTTACCCTCTCCCAAAGCTACTCCATACAATTCCATACACCCCCTCAAAATCAACCCTCCTGGCACCATAGCATCAGTAAGTATCACTACAGGCTGATGTTGGAGATGAAAGCGCCCCTCAGTGGAGCAATAGAAGTTATCCCAATACATCAGCAAGGTCTAGGAGTCTACTCTGCGCTTAGTACCCCTCACGAAGTTCAAAACACTAAGGTCCATTCTTGACCAACAAGCCCTCAACTGCTACATTACATCCAACCATTTCAAAATTATGTCCCTACGCAATGTCATCTGCTAATCCATTTGGGAGACTAGATGGTCACTCTAGATCTTGGGGATGCCTAATTCCAATCTATGCATCAGGATCTCAGAATGGTGATAATTGGACTTTGCCGACCAGTTCAGAATATTACCATTCTAAGTCACAACGGTTCCCAGCGTGTTTAAGAAATGTCTGGCCTTGTTGGCCTCACACCTCAGGCGCATGCACATTCATATTTTTCAATAGCTGGGAGACTGTCTAGGAAAGTGGATCAGTCATGCTCAATGCCAACAAACTCTGTCTTCACCAATTATGCTTTGCAATCAACTCAAATAAGTTACATATCTGTCCTGAGCAAACCCTGTCTTTCCTGGGAGCCAGTGTCCATCCAGTCACATGCAAATCATGCCCTACAGAGATAGTTATGGCATTTCAGAGGCTGACTCCTCTTTCTCAGGTGCCCTGTCCTCTGACAGTGAGAATGAAAACGAAAGGGAGAGGGGGGGGAGAAGAGGATGTCCTATTTTGCTCTAATCCCAAACGCAAGGTTACACCTATGCCCTCTGCAACAGGCCTTTCCAGGCAATGGTTACATGAAACTGAGGATTGGAAAAATGTATTATTGATGGAGCCCAGTATTCAGCACAAACTGCAATGGTGCAGCAAGTATAAAATGTAACGGGACAGAACTTGTGGCAGTACAGTTAGTCCATATATTTTTCAGACACAAATTCACCACACAGTGGTTCTCCTTCAAACTGACAACACGACTGTCAGCTATTGCATTGAGAAAAAAGAAGAAACACTTTCAATTCAGCTGTCCAAAGTTGCTCAGTCTATTTTGAAGCAATTTGCCGCTGTATCCTTTCTGGAGCAACATCTCCCAGAGGTGGATATCAATGTTGCAGATCTCCTCAGGAGGAGCCACCAACAAACTCGAAGCCTTAAGGTCAACTCCCAAGTACCAAATCATTACTTCCATAATTTGAGCATGCCAGCATACATGTTTGGCACACGTGAGAATGCAAAATACCAAAGCTTTGAGTCCAGGTACTTCACGGGCCATCTTTGGGGTATGCTCTAAGGAGCAGGTGATCAGGGATATTTGGAAACGCATCTCCCCACCCCCGATTCCATTTATAGTTAGGAAAATGTGACCGGTGCAAGTGACGCTGATTCTCTTTGCCTCAACATGATTGAGAAAATAATGGCTTTCTCTTCTCTTAGAAATAACCCACACTCATGTGCAATTACAACTGTACCCAGACTTGCTTGCTCGCATAAAATCAACCCAGGTTACCATATCTCAACATCAAATTTCTCAATCTTGGGATTTGGCACCTGTGGTTTTAGAGTTCAGATATCCACCGTTTCCTCAAGAATGCAAAGATATACTAGAAGCTAGAAAACGTACCACTAGAGCATGTTGTGAAGCTAGATGGAAAAGATGTGTACACTACTGTAACAATCTTAACATTCAACCCCTAGAGGTCACAGTATAACACATTTTCTGCCTTCTACTTCTCCAAGAATCAGGCCTTGGCTGCCCTTCTACACCAGTATGCTTAGCAAGAGCAG
This sequence comes from Pleurodeles waltl, assembly GCF_031143425.1. Classification (NCBI taxonomy): domain Eukaryota; kingdom Metazoa; phylum Chordata; class Amphibia; order Caudata; family Salamandridae; genus Pleurodeles; species Pleurodeles waltl. The sequence continues at coordinate 423,667,283 of NC_090448.1, forward strand.
CTTACTTTCCAAAATTACACACTCTGCCTATCTTTAAAATTCCTGTGGTGAAGCATTCCCAGAAGGGCTATAGTGGGTAATTTCCTCAAGATTGTCACCATTTCCATCCTTGGACCTTAATATTGTCCTTAGATGGTTTTCCTTGTGGCTGTCATCTCCCTTAGGAGAGGCAGTGAAACCAAAGAAATCGTAAAGCAGGTGCTAAAAGTGGTCTTGCTATTTCATGTAAACCAGACCACTTCATTGGGCCCTCCTCTTCATTCTATGCCCAATAATCTACAGTAGCACATGCTGAAAATAAATAATGTTACTGACCTATAAAGGTTTGTAGCTACTCACCTTCCTGATATAAGCTCGATGTGACACACGTGGTTTCGGGGTTGATCGTTACCTATTTTACCTATGTACTTTCCTTATCCAGTACACAGTCTTTATAACTCTTTGCAAGTAGGCATATACACTTACCTATGAGGGGAAAACGCAATTTAAGGTGAAGTCTGTGTTCTGGCTTAGTGTGGGTTTCATGGTAGGTATCACGAGACACTTGGAAACCGAAACCTCTTGTAACCAGCTTGCAACATCCTTGCCAAACACTAGATAGGAATGTGTGCAGCATGTGAATCTACAGTGGAACATGTTGCAGACCGATTGTTACAAGTAATGTTCCCTTATGCTACGTGATGTACATTTCCGGATTATTTACTGCCAATTGGATTGTATGTAGCACTTTCACAATTGTGGCATTTGTACCAGTATTAATACTCCATGGCAAAGCGCAATTTAGATTACACAAAACAGTTATTTTAAAACCCGTAGTGACGGCTGGAGTCACAGTTGTTTGCCAGAGGATTTCTGATCTACGAAGTTCAGTTTGAGAAGAGTAAGCCTCTATCCTGTGATTCTGAGTGAACTTAACATTTGTTTTTCATTTGATACACATGCTCCATCTTTTGCTCTGCAGGTTTGTGAATTGTGGTTTGCTCTAAAAAGGAATAAGACTACAAGCCTTGCTAGGTTCACCACTGTCGTCGCCTACCTAATACTGAAATCTCAGGAAAGTAAATACATCTTGCACCATTGTTTTACTTGCATTAGCATGCAGTGTGTTCTCAACATCGGAACTGAAACAGTGAAAATAAACAGAACATTGTGAACACTTGCCACTTTCCGGAATACCATACATTCATTTAGGAGGACATCTTCACCTCACCCTAAACAATTGAACATAAAAACTACTCTCCCCATGTTTTCGGCTGTGCTTGCAAATAAAAATCGTGGCAACTCCCTGTTTGATTTCCTGATGTGTTTAACAGATCCGACTAGATCCCCAGCCTTTTCAATGCTTCTAGATGTGCCCAATTATGCTGGAATGCACCATAGATTTTTAAAAGCATCCTTTTGCAAAACCCTTTATGCACTTTCTCACTATATGACCTTCACATTTTACCCATCCAGAAAACGTGGAAAATTATTTTTTCTTAAAAGTACAGGTTGAGGCCACAGACTAAGTTTCTTCCTCCTATGGAGCCAACAAACTGCCTTGATCGACTTTATACTAATTTGCTTATCTTCATATTCTTTATTATCATTTTGACTCCTTGTCTACCTTCTGACTTGAAGACATATGCTGGTACTTCTGGGTTTTAGCTGCTGGAGGTGATGAAGCTTGTAGCACAACATCCAAAGGTACTTTATTCCAGCTTCTTCATTTGTTTCTTCCAGGTACATCCAATTGGTCTGGAGACTATTTCCTTCGTACTGCCGGATCAGCTCTTGTTGTGAACCAGACAAGCTCAGCGACTGGAGAGGTCACTGTTCAGCAGCAGCTGAAGGAGGTCTTTGAGCGGGACTGGTATTCCAACTATACCAGAACATTAGACAGCCCAAACACCAGTCAAGACAAATGTAAAATTCAGTAGCGCAAGTCATCCAACAAATCCCCAGATAGTAACAATCAGTGCTGATCATCACATTCATAGCTTATGTAGAACCACATTTTATGATTACCTGACCACTTAGCATTAAATTCCATAAATCCATTTATTGTTGCAGTGAAACAGATACAACTGTGTATGTGGTGAGCTTAATATAAGGATTTTTGTTGACTAATGTAGCAAAGCTGTGCACAAGTGTGCTGCCTTTACATACCTTTTCTCTCTGGAGAAAGTTCTCAGGGTTATAGATGTATTCTTAAATTCAGAACATTTTCTTTTATTCCAAAATTCTTCTTTGTTGAATTTATTTAATGTTGTGTTGTAAAACTAGTAGTAGTTGGGTGAAAGACATGATTCATAATTTCTTCCGTGGGAAGCATTGTAGTGTAAATATCCATACCATACTCTCTTTACTACTAATTTGATGACAATTTGTCACTGTTTACCACTAACATGCAAACACCGATGGACAAGATCTTCTGCGTTGCTTGTGAAGTGCTCTACAGGTTTTTAATTTTATTTAGAATCTAAAAGTATTTGTTCTTAATTTAAGCCTTTATGCCCAAACCTTTAGGCGTGCAATTTCCATATTGACAATGCTGAGACGTAAGATTAAAAAATGAGGCGTCATGTCTTTCTCTTCTCAGTTCTGCATCTGTAGTGTTATTCACAGGTGGATTTCTCATATGCTCATTTCTGAACTCTTTTAGTGTGTGCGCAGCTGGACGTGCATGCTTAATGTAAAGGACATTTTTAGAATTGTTCTCTTTCCTTTTAGGTAGGTATTTGCACGCAAACCGAGCTGAAAGTCCCATTTAAACTGTTCATATACCTTCGAATTCATATTAATAGGTTGGTGGTTTTGAAGACTTTCACAATTTCCATCCTTTGGATTCCTGGTATTAGCAAGTTTAAAAAACAGATGGTCTGATACTAAAGGAAAGCTCTCAGTGAATAGTCTGGGGGACAGATGTACGAACATCTTTTGCTGTAAAAAAAAACAAAAAAACAGTGATTTGCAAAATCACAGAGTTTGCGACGACAAAGGGGCATTTTTGTGTAGCAAGTCAACTTTGTGATTCGGAGAAACCTGTTCGACTCTCAAAATGGGTTTTGCAGTCCTTTCGAATCACAAATAGGGGTGCATGAAATGTGCTTCCCCACACATTTGTAAGTCACAGTGGTATTCTTGAATGGTTTGCAACTGCAGTTGCAAACCATTCATCCGTTGCCCACACCTTTTTGAGGGTGGTAACTGATCCACCAATGTGAAGCTGTCCCCGTGGCATACGCAGGAACAGAAGGTAGTGACCCAGAAGGAGGACCACTGCTTGCGCTCCCAATATTTTCCAAAATGGGAAACGTTTACTTATTTGTTTTGAATACAGCACTGGTTACCTTAAGGAACGCATCTGATTCTCATTGTGGACATAGTATTGCAGGTTTCTGTTCTGTTGCCTTGAAAGGCTTTACACTTGTAGCTCATTCTAAATTGGTAATTAAACACTAGTAGTTGAAACATAACCTAGGATCAAAACAGCTTATTTCAATTTAGCCTACTGAGAAAATAGCATTGACTATAGTACTAACTGGTCGGCATATAGCCCTGTGCCCACACAAATTATTTGAAAATGATAAATTACTAAATGTATTATCCCTTAAACCCTCCATGTACCTTTTCTCCGTAATCTAGGTTTCTTAATGTGCAGTTTCCATGTTAAGCTGTTTTCAATCAGCTGTTTGAGTAAGTTATTAATGATGTACATGAGGTAATGGGATAATTAAATTTAAATCAATCTAAAGTCTACAGGGTGGAAAATATTTGTGGATCTTATTCAGTGTGCATCCACCAGTATGATTAACATGCCAGCGTTACCTTTCCCTTTAAAACTTCGTTTGTTTTAGTTAACATTAGGGGTTCACAGCACCATCCTCAAGCTTAAGCATGACTATGTGCAGCGTTGAATGAGTATCATGTTCAACAAGATAGTGATATACTACTTTGCATACAGGGGGGCTTTTTAAGACTTGGACTTGTCATCGCACAAACAAGCTTAAACTGACACACTCATTGAGTGCCCCTGAATCTGAGGCAACTACTTTGTTAGCTTCCCACAGGAAGTGACATCCCAATGCCTCACGGCAGCTACAAAAAAATGTCAATTTTAACTGACCAAAGCTGAACCATTGCACCCCGTTCCATTCTTAAGTCTATTAAGGTTTGTGTTGGGAACTTATTTTTAGGTATGACATAGAGCAGGTTCCTTAAAAAAAGCAACACATTAACAGAAGTGTAATTTTGTTAAGGAAAACAAAAACTAGCTTGAGTCAGTCGCGAGAACCTCCTTGCTTGCACCTCCCATCCCATACATGAGTCATTGCTTATTATAAATATGGGGATTTTTCCCGGGAAGTTAGGAATATCCTGGGAGGCATAAAGGCATCTTGGTGGTTCCCTGCCCGTGTGTTCCATGTGAGAGCAGGAGTTGCTTTTCTTGCACTTCAGATTTGGTAAATGTTTAGGCCGTTGTAGGTACCTTCATGCATTTCTTTTCCAGCCGACGTTGTACAGCTCAGGACTCAATACTAATCAAGGATATCTTTTTTTGGGCTACCTCAAAAAATGTTTCTGTCTTGTTGCATAGCTTTTTTTTTCTTCTCAAGCATCCATTTTCCATATTTCAGGAGGGAGTATTTATAGAGTAGATCATTATACCCAAACTCCAATGTATCGTCTTTTTTTTTTTGTTTGGTTTGTTTTGTTTTTTGTTTTGATCTTCAGAGCTTCACATAACATAATCTGCTCTTCAATTGAAATTATCGTTGATGCTTATATTAATGTATATCTATGAAAAGTACGGAAGCTACCCTTAGACCTAAGAAGGACAGGGTACATAATAATAACACAGGGTTGAAGCATTGTCCACATTAGTGGACGCAAAGACAGTCTACCAAGAAATTGGTCAATTAGGAGCTGTTGATCAAAAATACATGAGTTGTTCATCGCTATGATTAGTTTCATGATGTATTAGTCCTTCAGCTACTATGCATTGTCTACTGCCTTATTTATGATTGCGCTATTGCCTTTTCCACTGCACACACCTTCACCTTGTGATCAGTGTGTTTCGCAGAGCACCAGATGTGCTTGGTGTTGATACTTTTGTGCAACCTTAAATTTTAAGTCATGGTTCTTAATGAGACTGTTAATAAAGGAATATTGTACAGTATTCAGGTTTCTTAATACCGTTCTTCACATTTTTTTGCTTCATTGGATTAATTGACATTCAGTAATTCTTTTCAACCAATTTGCTAAATGATAGGTAGAAAGACCTGTGTTGTTATTAATGATATTATTGTATATGGATGTTACAGCATTGCCTTGTAACCTTATGGTGTGCCTCTCTTAGTACCAGGGCCATTTCCTCTACAATCACTGCTTTTTATTTCTTTTTTGATGGGGATAGAGGTAAAAAGAAACATACGCGCTCCACAGTAGGTGCTGATAATGTTGCACACATTATGGGGTACGTTTTGTAACTTTTTAAATGTACTGTGAAAGACACCTTCATAGGTCAAATAAAAAAATTAGGTTAAGACCTCTGCGTGTTCTTTTTATTTTTAGATTGGTCGTTGACGGTAAAACATTAAAAAACATTGTGCTCTAATCCAAGTGATGTAAATCTTGATACAGCTGAAATCTGAATTCCAGCTCTCACCTTAAAGCCACACTCCCTGTATTTCTCACTGTGTTCCCCCTGACATTTCACTAGGTAAAATGTGGTGAACTCTGGTTCGGAAACTGGCAGAAAATTAGGGAACCAGGTGGGTAATGATGATTTCCATAGTAGTTCCAATATATCCAATTTATCAAGGAAAAATCATGTTCCTACTTGAAAGTACTAGCTCATTCTGCATCCCAAAGCCACAGATGTGGGTCTTACCACATAAACCAGATTGGACCCTTAAGTTTTTTATATGTGTGCCTCCACCCAAGACCTGGAATACATACCAGGTACATGCTGCCTTTTTTTCTTCATGTCCATTACTTGGTCAGAGAAGTTTTTGAAACCTGTGTGCAAGTGCAGTCTTGTCCTCCTAGGCATTCTTCATAAAAATAAACTAAAACGGTATTAAAACTATTTTACACCAAATGTAAAAAGTGGCATAGGACTATATATCTGAAATCACAAAGGTTTGTTATTTTTTACGTCTAGGACACATCTGATATCCAAAACATCCTTATTAAAATCTAATGCACACACCTTTCAATTCATCTTTCCTATATTATTTTTTTATATATTGTGATAGTCGAGATATTAGTGCCCCAGTAGCCTTTATTTTCACCATCTGTATATACTGTAGTTAATCTTCAGTCTCCTCCTCTCCCAATAATTTTCCATATATCAACTATAATGTCATTGTTTCAACTATCTTGTTATTCAAGCCTTCGTCAGGATAATAGATATTATGACTGGCATGTCACATTTGTGTCTTGGAGTCCAGGTGTTTACCCTACCCATCTGTATCTAGGGCATATTGGTGTGCACCAACTCAGTTTCTTAAACTTCCTTCAGTGTTCACATATAAGATATTTCCTACTCTGGTCTATCGCTGTTTTTATAATTCCAATTTCTATACTTCCTGCAACATTCGACCTTCTCCTAATTCCAATTTCTGTACTTTCTGCAACATTCGATCTCATATCCAGAGTAGCCTCTGTACTCTTTCCAATCTTTTAAATGCTTCAGCTTTTGATTAAAAAATAATAAACTGCCAAAGCTCAATCTCTCACTAGCAGAGTGACTGGTCCTCTTCCTGTGTTAGTGCCTCCCAACCTTCTGTAGCATACAGGAATATCTCTCACATTCAGCTTCATTCAGTCTATTGAGAATGTTATGTTATGTTAAAATAGGACACACCTTTCAGCTCAGCCAACAGCTTCCCCAGGAGTCTCTGAAAAATGCTAAAACTTAGGGTAAACTGACTGTGCTCTTCCTGAAACTCTAACCTTACAGTGGTGCCATAAATGGTGTTTATCTACTGCAAGCTAAGTGCATGCAGCATTTACTTCTGTGTAAATCCTGTTTGGTGCTGAACATTTTACCTGCCTGCAAGCTTCTTCCACAGGAATGCCCGAGATCCTGTCTTTGTCATTAATGGTCAGCCATGCAGCTGCAGTGATTTAGGAGTCCAACTTCTAGAGAGCACTGAATATTCCAGCCCGTCCCCTAACGCTGCGGTTTGTAGTGCTTGGTGTCGAAAAACAACTTTCGGAATTCTAGTACACTTGTTCCTCTTTCGGGCAGGGCTGTGGACAGGCTTCTCTCCCCAGTAGTTTCTGTACTTTGGAGTTGATTCATAACGTTTTTTTTGTCAGGTGTGACTTTAGACTTGGGTCTCGCTCCAAAATTAAATAATTGCCTATTGTCAAGGGTCCATAATTCTGGCAAATTGATATTCCCAGAAAGATACTGTGGTTCAAGAAAGGACTCTGAGTCAAAGGTCAGTCCAAATACGCACCTTTTCTTCTGAGCTTAACTCGATGTGTCAGTACGGCTAACGCTGGGAGACTTCAGATGGTACCCTTGCAGCGTTAAGTAAGGGTCATCTGCATGCAGCTATGGCTTAACACTAGATACGATCCTTGCAAAACAGCTAATCCCACAGTGTTGTTCGGCCCTGTAGATTACATCCTTTTATTCATACTCTTATTTTTATAGCCTTTTCACACCCTAGTTGCTATTTATTACTCTCACAGCATCTTTCCAAAACTATACAAACACACTCCTGACATCCTGTCGCACAAAATGCCCATAAGTGACACTTCCTATCTTTCTGAAGTTTCCCTTCTTTTCTTTCTCAACTTCTTGAACAGGTAGTCTACAATTCCAGTTATCTTCTATCCTTTCTTTAATCTCTTGCTCAGCACTCTCCATGGAAACTGCTGTTTTGTCCATGTTTGATTCTCACTTCCAGCTGCCACTCTTATAGCCCTCCGTAGTGTGCTATGCCGGCCATTAAAGGCTCACTCCAGCGTTTCGGCTCGAGGACTTTTAACAACGGAGCAGGACTTTAATGCCGGTATAGCCCAAGTCGGAGGGCTATAAGGCTAACAGAACATTCCCCCACTAGAAGGCAGAATGTTCTAATAAATAAAACAAAGGACTCCCAGAGCTCCCTTGGCCATGAGGCCTTTATTCACAGCAACAGCTGTGAATGACAACATTGGAATGTTGGAGTGCCTGACTTCTACCGGCCATTAGAAGCCCGGTTACTCCATTGTCTTCAGTGGAGCTCCAAACATTCCAATGTTCTAATAAATGGTCTTTCCTTCTTCTTCTTGACGTGTCATCCACTTTTAACACGGTCTGCATTTCTATCCTCTGCTCCTGTCTGCTCTGGGTACTTCAGGTTCTGCACCTGACCGGTTATCTTCTTAGCTAGCTAATCGCTATGTGTCTGTTGGGTTGGTCACTCTTCTCCTACTCTTCCTCTAATTCCCTCAAATGTCTTTCCTTGTTTTCCTTTTTTGTCTTCATCCTTTAAGCCATAGCTTGTTCTTCAACAAGATGTATCGGGATGTTTTTTTTTATTTTAATGCCAAGAGCCTTTTGCTCTTTAACAGAGATTTCTTTTGCACACAATCCTCAGGTGGTATTGATTTTCCCATCTGAAATTGAGACTATTGTAAGGGACCTCCCAGTCAAATCCTCCCAATAAAAATAAAAAAAACAGCTTGGCGCTTCTCATCAGGTAAAGAAGAGAAACCACCAGAGAACCACAACTTTTGTGACCTAGGCATATTGATTAATGCGGTTTACATTTATACACCATTCCCTCGATGCATGGGATAGAGGAAGCTGAAACCTTAATTAACAGTTGTATGAATCGGTTAGATCTCTACAGCTTGACCACAGTGCCATATACGAATATCTGAAAATTAGCTTATCTCAACCAGAAAGCTAAAGCCTTGCAGTCAGTTGTGAACTATTAGGACTGTGCTATTTTCTTTATTCATGAGATATAGGCAATAAGTACCTCCCTATAATCTTAGGCTGTTTTAAACCCTTGTTACTTGAAGCCACCATAAAATAGCCTTTGCCTTCATTTCAAAATTATGAAAGATAACACTTTGCAAACCACTTATTCGAGACCACAAATGCTTCGTCTTTCCAGCCAAAATAATTCTACATCCATTTTTAAAATCACAATAATGGTAGTTGTCTCTTAAGGCAGGGAAACATTGGCTTACTAATCCCTTAGTTAACAGGCAGATCTCTACCGTTATCCTCGTAGGTCTCTGAAATCTGTACGTATGAGCAAGGTAAACACCGTTCTGTTTCCAAGCTGCAGCCAAGGATGTGAATTCTCATCACATACACTGTAGCTCCAGTTTAAGCTGCTCTTCTGCGAGCACTGATAGTTTCCTGATTGTAAATATGGCTGACTTTATCCATCCGGAAAACCAATTCTGTGATTGAATCCCTTGAGCTTCCGTGCAAACACTTGCAGACAGAAATTTCAAAAAGCTCATGCAGACATTGTATCTTCATCCTGTAGCATGTGGTCGCCCTCTTCACCAGGTTTCAGTGCCTCCTTTCCCATAAATGTCCCTGAATCTAATTGCAACAATATCAGCCTTTTGTCAAGTGTTCATATACCTGTCCTGCGACCTCTCTTCTCTTTCGTGGGACCTCTCCTTTCTTGAATCGGATAACAGCCCCAGTCATGCATTTGTTTTGTATTCATGTTTAATACATGCTCCCAACCTTATGTAGCATACAGGAATATCTGTCATTTTCAGCTTACTTCAGTTTGTTGAGTTTTTATTTTATTTTAAAATAAAACAATCAGCCAACATCCTCCCAAGGATTCTCTGAAAAATACTAGAACTGAGGCTAACTGAATGTGCTCTTCCTGAAACTCTAACCTCCTAATGGTGCCACAAATGGTGTAAAATTATGGGATTCTGATAGAGTTCATCTTGGAGACTCTGGTGATAAACTGTAGAGAAGGTTACTTTGCTCTAGTATTCTGAATCAACGTATCATATATAATGCTGAATGCTTGGAGACCCCCCTGTGTCCTCTGAGGCTTCTGGTCTACACATATTTGCAGAGCACTGTGTTGTTTCCATGGGGTACCCTTGCATAACCAATACGCCAACTCCTCAGGAGATTCTATACACCATTTTTGCACAAGTGATTGATCTTCACTTTTAGATGTTTTTCTGCAATCAATGATATTTTCATGACTTTATACACAGTAGAGTTTCCATCTGGAAGAACCATTTTTGTTTAAATCCATTGGACTATCCTAAGCCTTCCGTAAAGCATAGCACAGAGTTCTCCCAAAACCTGCTTAAAGATTTCAAGGCATTCTGCATTAGTTGTTCACCTTTGGCTGGCTTCGATACCAGACTTAAATAGCCCTTATATCTCCATTAAAACAATATTCCTCTTTTGTCAACGGAATACACCATCTTTTGAGCATGTCTATTCTTGGTATATTTATTTTTATGCATTCTTATAAAGCTGTGTCTACCTGTGCATGTCAGCATGCAGTAGATATAACTGTGACATCAGATGTCATCTTTCAGGTATAAGAAGCATAAAAGCACTAAGCATTAAACATTCCATGGTTATGCAGATGGGGTAGATCTGAGAAAAATAATAATAATTGAGGACAGGAAGCGATAATGAGGGAGAGACACCCTTTTTTTTTTATATAACCTCACACTTTATACGTTTTCAAAATCAAATCAATCAGAAGTCATGAACACCCTGCAGCCGAGCAGACCAACACTGGTCAAATGCATCTGCTTAGAAAGGGGTGAGCACCCGAGATATTATCGGACAGTGAATGTAGCAAGCCTGATTCACCTTGACCCACCATGTACCCTCTCTGACGCCGTGAAGCAAGAGAAACAAATCAGAGTTTTCCATATAACTCCAGATCATAGTATATAGTTGAGTTGGCGGATGATGGTCAACCTTACTACAGAACCATTCCAAACACATATTCATGCCTTAGGTCACAGCAATATTATGGTTTAAAGATACTACTGGACCCTAATCCGTTATCCCGTTCCTAGTGGGAACCACTGACTGTCCCAGGTCCTACAAATTCTCCCACCACACAAACCCATAGATCAGTTTTTGGTGAGATATTGGTGCATGATGTTTGGATTCCCCCCCCGGGCTGCCACCGGGATGCTAATTTCACTACATCTACAATAGGCACGCCCTTTTTAAACATTGATTTAGAAGCTGTCGCTTACCTACTCTTGAAATGTGTTTAGCCGCCTCCGTTCACCGAGCATTTGATCCAGGGAGGCACTGTTGAATGGGCATCGGACATTTGAATTTTGGATCAGCCTTTTTGCAAATCAGTAATCGTCTTTTCCAGTGGATTGTGAATCCCATTGGCCTCTGGATGGCGTGCCTGTGCTTTTCTTTAAACATTCTTTGGCTTTTTGCAGATATTCAGCATCTTTTTTTGGGCTTAAACCATTTGAGCTGCTGGTGAGCTAAATGAGGACAGCTGAATCAATTAGACTTGATACAATTGTAGCATTTTGTCTCGTACCACTGGCCACTGACAAACAATGCAAAATTAAAAGGAAAATGAAATTTGAAACATGAAAGGCTCAGAAGATCAGAGAAGAAGGGGCCTTATTATTTTGTGCCTGTATTTCTGGGCAGTAAGGAGTCTCATAGTAATGTGCCAGAGCCGCACGGCAGCAGCGTAAACAGTGGATCCTTAACTGCTATTGCCCTGGAGGAATGGGTGTCATTTAGGGACGTTAGTTGGGGCTCCTCTCTTTGTTTTCTGTCATTTTTTCTATCACACTAATAGTGAATAGTAATATATTATTCACTATTACCATAATAAAAATGGAGTACAGTTAGCTGGAATATGCACTTCCATGGTAGCCGAGGTAAATAACAAATGCTTTTAAATGTAAGTTGTGTATTTGCTTGTGGGTGAGCATGTGTTTATGTGAGAGTGTATGTAAGTGTGAAAATATGTGTGTATGAGAGAGTTAAGGTGGAGGTCAAAGGGCTTGTGATATCACTTCCACTACCCCGGCATTTCGGTGAATTAACGTCCATGCCTGGAGGTAAGGACAATAATTCTAATAACTCTCTTAGAAGCTCCCAATAAAACAGAGAAACGGACCTGGGATGGGGGAGACATGTCTTCAGCAGAGATTGGATGTGACCAGGCAGGAGCTGCGCCACTCAGATAGAAGATGGCTTTCTCTTACCAATACGTTAATGGCCCTCCCATCGCGGAGGTGAGCAAAAGAAGGGGCAGTGGAATGCGCCCAGTAAAACACCAGAGAGACGCCGCGTGCTGGCAGCTCCCTGAACATGCACATGACTATTGGTTTTGCCCACTTAAGAAACATTCGGATTCGCGGGGCTGATCACCGAGTTTTACTCTGCACAGTAATTTGTATTATTGCCCTTTAACATATTACATCGCAGTAGAGGAAGGTACTAGAATCTACTGCTTTGTTTTGTCGATCATCATTTTAGCCACCTAGCTTTACCGACTTGTATGTGTTTTACACGTGATATTCTAGATATTTGTTAATACCCTGGGGAATTTCGTGTTTTTAGATATAATTCTACAGCAATTGTTTCTCCTTAGTTGTTTGTTTGTTTATCAGCTCAGAAGAATTATTTGATTCGTTGATCTTTGATCAGCAAACTTATTACCTCCTCATGCACCAAACCTTGTCTTCTTGATGCAGCAGCTACATATGATCCCATGTGTTTGGCCTCGTGGAATTTGCAAGCCTAGTGTTATGGTTTTTGGCAGGTAAAACCTGGCAAGAATGTATATTTATTTATTTATTTACTTGTTTAGCAAAGCGTTTCATTGCACTTACTGGTGTATTGGCGCTAAAGATTCTGATCTAATTAAACAGGCAGGATTTGAGAGCTTTATGAAAAGTAAAAGAGTAATATGGTGGAGAAAGCAAAGAAAAGAATGGTAGCACATGTCGGCTAAGCAGCAGAAGTATCTTCACCCTAGCCGTGCAAGGAAGACTTTCTCACCCTGGATTACATGCCACGTTCTGCAAATCAGAATTTTGCAATATTTGCCAACAATATCTTTGCCAGGTTTTATTTGCCAAAACCTTGTGCGCAAATAACTATACAGATCACAATAAAAGACTCAATGAGCCCTACAGTTTGGTCCCAGTGCAGACCCATCAGGTAAAGCGCTTACATGCTGTAAAAAAAAAAAAGCTTGGAGTTCCGTCTGGGCGCCAGGAGGTTTTCTTTGTGTATTATAGTTGTAAGTGCTCCTTCTCATTATCTGTTGATATACTTCATCTTTGAAGGTATAACAAGAGCCGGACATTGAGCTTGTTGAGCTCTATGCGAGTTTCCAGCCCCTGCCAGTCCCTACAATAAGCCTTGTCAACTGGACTTCGCTGTTCCTGGAAAGTCCAGTGTCTAAAGTGGGGAACTTGTGTATCCAACTGGAGAGTAGTAATGGAGGTGGCTGTAGGACTGCAGCAGTTTACAACAATAACACAAGATCCTGGCCAGAAATCACCATCTTCCCCGAGAACCTTAAAAAGGCTTTGCTGCTTTCTTTAGTTTTCTATGGCGCCAAGTCAGGTTTCCGGGTTCAGTCCTACACTGTAGCAATAGTTGCCACCCCATGCCTAGTTCTTCCACCACCGTTCATTTCCTATCCACTTACCTCACTCTTGCAGGTTCCTTTCCTTGCGTTTCCCACTTGTTAATGCTTCTCTCGCTCTCTTTCCCTTGTCGTCTTTCTCTTTCCAGCCCTTCTCTCTCTTGCTCTGGAGCTGGTCCTCGAACAGGAGCCTTGGTGACCACCACCTGTCCCCACATACACAAAATAAGCAATGGCACGCCGCCACCCAACAGAGACTAGTGGTCCACTCACCGTTTTGAAAAACAGGTAGCACAGAAAAGCTGTGACTACAGTGTACGTGCTTGCACTGGACACTGCAGCCTGCATGAAGTTCATCAAACCTAGTCCCCACGCTCGCAATCGGCCCTTAAAGTATATGTGACCAGTCCAGCACTGTTGTCTTTTCTCCTATCCCTGTCTGGGTTTGCTCCAACGCAGGGAGAGTGAAGAACACTCTGAAATGCCCCCAATCATGAGAAACCTAGAGTGCCACCTACTCTTCACCTCTCAGGGACTCTCCAAGTAGCCCCGGTGGCATGTACAAAGAGTTAAATAAGGAAAGTTTAGATTTAAAATTTTATTTTACTTCACTCCCTATGTATGTCATGGTCTTTGGAAGCCCGGCTCCACTTACCCACAGCTAAGCATCACTATCTATGCTATTACATTCTGGAAATCTTGCGATAAATATGTCAGCCTTTTCCTGCCACCTCGTAATGAGGGTCTCAGTCTGAAAAGATTAAAGGTTGATTTAGAGCTGGCGATGATGTGGACATCCGCCAAAAATGGGCAGTTCTCTCCACTCTATTTAGAGTATGCAAAAAGACCCACACTATTTAGAGTGTAGACAAACCTCAACCTTATTTAGCATGTTTACAAAGGAATTTACATTCGTCAATGTTTGGCGGCTGTCCCACATCAGCCAAAATCGCTCAACCCCTGTATCTCCGAATGTGCATATACTGACTTTATACTTATACATCTTTATACTTTTGTGTGTTGATATTGACGTACTTTATTCCTGTCATGTTGTCTTTTCATATATTTATTGTAGTAAAATCGCTCTAATACTCTTCGATTTATTATCCCCTTATACTTAAAATTGTCTCTTGAACATATACATGTTCTTTTATATGCAAAGTGACAGTCGCCTTGTGATTCGTTTTGATGTCCTTCGATATGGAGTCCACACTATCTAAAACTGTTCAGCCAAGATTTAGAAATAAATACAAAAGATCTTGGGCTGCCTTATTTCCAGAAGTTATACATGCTAATCTCCTCGCCTCTGCCTGTTCACCCCCGTTCCTTTTAGTTTACCTCAACCCCTTATTTCCCACCTCCACCAAGCCCAAAACGCAATCTGCAGTTTTGAAAATTTGTATTGCTAACACTGTAGAGTAAAATCAGCGGGTATGCAGTGCAATATAAAATAAATAAATAAAGCAATGATCATGGAGACCGCCTGCTGCATGGCAGGGGTAACCCCTATATTTTATTTTATATTTTAAAGGAGTCAAAAACGTTAGAATTTCGTTTTGCCCTAAGAACTTTATTTGGTAAGAAACGGCGCTGAATTGTAGTCCATGTCCGGGCCAGCGGCATTGCTAAACCCACTCTATACGTTGACAAAAATATATGCATTTCTACCTAACCTGACTTCGTTTTGAGCATTGGCTTTCTGCTTTCCTACTCTGGAGTAAGAGTGGTCCTTTTTAGTAGAGGCTGGTGAGATCACCTGTTACATCATTCTACTGTTGTGGGCCAGTGGTCGATTCTTGTGGTGGTACCTTGTGAAATAAACTCATGTCCCTTGCAGCTTGAGCTTAGAGAGAAGATACACTGCGCAAGCCTCTGCTAGCAGACCGTTGTACAGACAGCTAGATGCTCATATAGAAGCCTCTTTCCCCACGTTTGCTCACCTATGTGATATATGAGGCAAGTAGTTAAGGAAACCACGCCTCTGTATTTGGCCTCTGGTGTAAATCTAGTGCGACCTGAAATATCAGGTCCACACGACTTTCCTAGATGCCTGAACAATCGAAGTCCTGGTGATCATATCTTAAAGAAAAGGGGATCTAAATGAAATTTAAAAAAACGCTCGAGAGTTTTGAAAAAAACCCTAACTCAACAGCCTACCCAACCAAGAGGGCGCCGTTTACCGCACGTACCTGGCATAAAGGCACAATTTCTCTATTCTCACAGGAGTCCGAATAATACCCTCAGCAGCTGCCTCTGGAGGGAAAGTGTTTGCGGTTGTGGTCGCAAACTCTGCTTTCTTGTGAAAAATGTAAACAAAGGAGCCGTTTTTGAAGAAAAATACTTTATTGCTTTGTGCAGCGGCTAAGCCCCACACAGACATGCATAGGGACTAAATTCACCATCATTCAGCTGCCCGCTTTTCCTTGCTGTTCATTTGTTTGGGAGTTTTCTAGCTGTAAAGTGAATAGCTGCCTTTAAATCCTAATGCTTCAGAAGGTTGATGGAGGATGCTGGTCTAGATCAGCTGCAAATTGGATTTTTTTAGAGCACAATACTGCAACATTGTTTATATTGGTGAAGTATTACATATATATATATTTGTACTTTAATAAACCTGTATTCAATAACTAAATCCTATCGGGTGTCTCAAAAAGTCTCCTATGGGGAATATTCACTCCGGCACAATGTTCTTTAAGGTACTGATGTGCCCTTCAGTCGCACCCAGTTAAGGTTAACGCTGGTTGGTGAGGTGCAGAATTTGCTGCGGTGGCCTGTTTTTGCTGAGCAGCAGGTTTGACTTGCTGTCTCTTTTCTTCACCATTGGCCACGTCTGTTCGTGGAGCAACTCCTCCTTTTTCAGCCAGTCTTCTGTGCTCATCCATTCGGTGGTGCTAGTCTGTTCCGAATTAGACACATAAGGGTCCATTTGCCTATTCTGTGGGAGAGAAGAGAAAAAACATGAAAAGGTATAACAGAGCTTGGGATCTTGCACTGATTTACTTTTAGTCAATAATACGCAAGGCTAATACTGTTCCATACATCTTCTATCTTGGCTGCAAAACATACTTCATCATAGTACTATGGAGTCCTACTTCATCCCACATTAGGTAACTCCCCTGTTGTACGATCTGCTTTTTAGTTTCATATTTTCACTAGATCATTTTACTTATAGCAAGCATACAAAACATTCTACAAACTAGCTAACAATTACACATACTAACACAATAATTTTACTTATCATTCAGAAATAACAAACTAACAAAATACAAAGCATCGTAAAGAGCATCAAAACAGGAAAAGACGCAGAGGTTGCATTTGAACGACGGATTATTAAAATCAATTTGTGAATCCTTCAGCTCTTATTATCAGAAATTTGTTTGAACCATATTAGTTCAAAGTGTTGGGTAACCCATCACCTAAATAGTTTATCTTCCTTTTCAACTAATTCCCTTAACATTTCAAATCACACCAAACTAATCAATCTCTTACCAGGTTAACAATTAATACGACTTGCTATACTATTTTTCTCTTTAATTCACCTGCCAGTGGTTAATTTGTGCCGGTGATTACATTTAGTGGGCATCTGCCCTCCTTTTTGGGGATCCGGACTTATTTTTCGTCATCTGACTATCAAGATCACTGTCAAGCTCTTGTTTCCAAATACTGTTTCACTAGAATTAAACTACAGCCTTAAGGAAAGTGATTTCCTAAACGTTTGACAATTTTGAACTTCGTTATAATTTAGTGGTCAGCTATAATTGTGTAACCAATATTTTGGGAGTCTACGCTTTGTACTCTGTAATATTGTAAATACATGTTTTGGTCCTTATCTTAACTAGGATTCCAATCTCAAACTGCCTTCTTTCTAAGGAATTATCTTTTTAAAAATGTGTTCTTTGGACTTCATTAGGGAGATTAAATTATGGGTTTATGTTCTTAACTGTGGTTTGCATGAGGCTACTACTGTGTATACGCATAGTTAATTTCACACTTGAATTCTTGAGGATCAATAGTAAAAATGTAGCCCTTCAAAAGATGTAAAAATTTTCCAGTGGCCTCCATCTGCTGTGGTTGAATCATCTTTTGCCATACCAGGGTTTCTATTGTAATGTTTCCAATTTCAACACCTAGGGCAGTGGTTCCTAACCCTTTGACTTCAAGGGACCCCCCCACTTAATTATTACTGGAACCTAGGCACCCCCACTGAATCATTATTGGAATCCGGGGACTCCAAACTGAGTCATTACTGGAAGTAGCAGACCCCGGCCTATGTATTTTAGATCATTTGAACTTCAAAAAAATACACAAACATACAGAAAAAAACTTTCCTCAAACAAATACACAATATTGTTTAATTTTCTAAGTAGTGGTGGATCCCCTAAGGAAGGTTTTGTGAACCCCCAGGGGTCCTGAATCACTTAACTAGGGGATTTTCACATATCTGCTTAATGCTGCCTGATTTGTTGGAACCTGCTAGGTAAGTTTACCATTTTGTTGCTGAAAACTGTGACTGGGTTTGATGATATTTACTGCTCTCTTTGAGATCCAGAAAGGTGACTGAGGTGTTAAGATGAATTTACCTTTCTGATACAATATGGTTACTTAATATTTTGGATACTTATTGTTGGGCCCCCAACAATTTCTGATTTCTGAACAATCCTTGTTGTGACATTTGTTATTGCAAATGTCCCCAAACTGAGTCTTTTTTTTGTTTGTTAGCAGATGCTCTGGGGCTGTGTTTCAGTTTCAAAGCTTAATACTTAAAAATACCAGATTTTTCGGGGCTTACTGAGTCATCTGAGATAGGACAACGTAAATTTTTCCCAATTAAGGGTTTAACTTGGATTAGACACTAGAATTAGTATCAGGTACAATAATACATATTTTGTGGTTGGTGGATTGCTTGTGAAATTAGTTTTTCATTTGTACTTTTAAAACTATGTACTCTTCCAACAATGTTTAGCCCATGAATATTCCAGTCCATTTAAGGGCCTCTACAAAAATCCTAAATTGAAAATGGAGGAGGACATCCCAGTTTTGTGACCATCTTTATTTGAAATTGGTTATAAAGCAATGCAATTGTCAACACCTAAGCACATGATGCAGTGTAGTAAGTGCCCATGCATCAAATGTATTTGCAGCATCCAACCCAGTAGTTGTATAGAAGCCAGAACAGTTTTCTCTTTTGTTTAAATGTGATTGCAGTTGTTTTATCCTGGTACTTGTTATTCTTCCTTTTGGAAGCTTGTTTCTTTCTTCATGTTTGAACATTTTCACGTTCTTTGATTACTTAAAGGTTCTTAAACTGCCCCCAACATTTTTGTCATGGTGTTTTAGGAATACAAGCTATCTCAATTCGATACATTTAATTTATTTAAAAAAAATTCACGTCCTTAAATATTTCAGAACAGAGATGACAAGGAAGCTGTGAGTAAAACGCCCTCTCTCTATCTTTTGTGACAAATAGGTTATGAGGTTGATTCCTGGGAATGCCACATTAGCCTTCTGTACGTACAAATTCCGTTATTTGAGTGCCATCAAACTAGATAATAGAAATATCCATTAATTATAGTGCTTAGATGCAACAAAAAAACTTTACTTTGGGGTGCTTTTTAAAAAAACCAAGTTATTATTAAATCAGTCTGTCTTATAAATATGTATGTTTGTTAGCATTTAATTTAGGTTTAAAATCTCTCACTTACATAGTCCAGTCTTCTTATGGATCTTTACAAATATTTGTTTTGGAGAACATAACTATCTTTCTCTTTTAGTGATGATAATATTTACATTTCTCCAGCTTAATTGCTTGCTTAATGGTGAGTTGCAACTCGGATGCTAAAGCTGTAAGGGCCTACAAAATGTATGCCTCCATGAGCCCCACTAAAAGCTTCTGGCATGGCTGAGTAAGGCAGCTGGAGATCCCCGATGGAGGATGGCAGGACGGCGGTGAGGAGGCCAAAGAACATGGATGCCTGATTCTTTTGTAATGCTGGGAGGCGGCAGTCCTGAGAAAGGAGAGGCATGGACAGGTACCTGAGAACACTGGTCGAACTGGGGATGTAACAGAGCCCATGCTTAGGCTTCTATTGATCCATGAGGCAGTGTCAAGAAAGGAGAATGAGAAGAAGGCTTAGTGAGGTGGCAGCAGCAGGAGTGTGACCTGTCAGAGAAGGTAAGGAAGGAGAGCTCAGTGAATTTAGGGGATCGTCATTTAACGTGCTAAGGGTGGAGCACAAAAAACGTATGATTGAGGAGACGTATGCTGCTGTAGGACAACTTGAGGTGAATGTAGTCAGACTAGCCAAGTCATGGTGGTGAACTTGAAATCAAGGGTGTTGTATATCGAGAAGGATGAATTAGTGATTAGTTTCTTACTGATTATGGCGTCAGGAAGATTAAAATGTGTGTTTTAATAGTTTTGGTGGAGGCATCCCCATGGGGTTTAAGATCCAGAAGAAAGATGGTACTGGAAGGGTAGATGGCTGACAAGATGTCATTTTTATAATTCCGTAAATGAAGGTATTGTTTGTTCAGTCATTGTGTAGATTAGTTGGAAGATTTTCATCTGATTGGCTGAAATGTGTTAGTGATAGGAGAGAATCTCACTGGAGGTGGATGTATTGAGTCCTTGGAGCATGCAGGGCAATGTGCATTTATTAATGATTTCAAGGTCTTTGACCGTTTTCTGTGTGTAATCTATGTGCTGTAGCCAACAGGAGATGAGAATATCCATAATGTGCTTTGGAGTGTGGTGAGGCATGTTTAGCGCCAAAGACTACATCTAGCTGATGCATGGGGATTGTATCAGCAATGTCGGGCCATGGCCTAATGTGGAACGTACGCTGCGCAAGAGGTGTTCTCTCTGCTGTTGGTATGAGATGTGAGTGAGGATGAGTGGAAGGAGGATCAGATGATGGGGTGGATAAGGTAAGATGAATTTATGATTTCTGGTTGCGTCTTTCTTGGGTGTCGGGTATCCATTGTTAAGTACATGATGGCAGCTTACCTAAGGGCTGGATGGTAGCCTTTGGGCCTTGTCACCCCTATCAGATAGAGCCATCAGACCCTCTTGGGACCTCTGTCCTTCAATTAAAATGTACATATGAGGATGCCTAGTGTATCCAGCATAAAAAGGCAAGGAGGGTGGAAGGGAAACATATTCTGCCCTCTGGTTGATGTGCACTGGGGCAAATAACTCATGTGAACTTGGTCCCAGCGAGTGCCATTAATTTAATTTTGGAAGATGCTATTTATTTAAAGGCCCTTATGGGCTCGAAACCCAAAAATGATTCTGTGAGAGACGAGTTATGTGCCTTGCTCCCAGCAGGTGGCACGACTTTCATTTGGGATCAGGTTGTTTTCCTTTCCTGAAACCTTTACAATGCCAACAAAACCTTTTACCTTAATGTGCTTTGTGACATGGCATGTGACCTTTCTCACAGCAGGAGATTGACGTGATGTGTGTATATTCATTCGTAGAAGTTCTCTTAACATGTATTGGCAAAGCCAACAGGTCTCACGTTTGAGACCTGTTGGCTTTGCCAATGCCTTTTGCAATGCTGTACAGTAAAAAATAAATACATTTGGAAAACATATAGGACGCAACAAGCCATGTCATTTTGTAGGCGCATGCATGTGTCACTAAACATGCATGCCTAGGAAATGATGCATGTCCTTTCTTTTTTTAGTTTATTATTCAGAGATTAACTGTCAAGTGAAAAAAATGTATAAAACAGAGGAGAGACCAGCAGCAAGTTAGCAGAGGTGGGAAGCAACATGGAGTGGGTGGGGTTGAGCGGAAAATTAGCTCAAGAGCCAGCAGTAACTCGGAGGCTGGGGGATAAGCACACAAGGGAGAAAGTAACATGGAGCACAGAAAAAAAGTAGTTACCTATAAGCGTGCAGTGGAAGGAGATAATCCAGCCAATCAGAGAGGTGATAAAGAGGCTATGCTCTTGATGGGAGGGGGCAGGGAGATAGGGCAGGGGACAATCACTAGATGGACTAGCTGGACGATGAAAGCCATTGAATAAGAAACAAGCATATCCAAGTGACAGTAAAGCCAACCTATGGACAGGCTGTAAAGCCCTGTAAGATCTTGGTACGCCTGCATTAAGGCTTTTGCAACCAGAGACTGAGCTGTCTGGTAGGCTCAACCTAAAAACTGACAGGATAGAGATACCACCAGATGGAAAATACTGACATATTGAGAGAGCACATGTGTGTGTGTTTCTGTGGATACTGTATATCTTTGTAGCTCCACTCGTTAGGATGGGAACTCTACATCAATGCTGGGATGACATAAGAAGGATTTATGAGATTGGGGGGGTCCTAATCACTTTCTCCGTGCTTGAAAATCTTGCGCTTGAAGTGTCCTCAGTTTCATACAGGGATAAACATGCATTGGCGAAGTCAGCAGGTCTACCCTTGGTAAGCCAGTGCAGTCGTTAATATTTTTATTGAAAGCTTATGCCACAAAACAAATAGAAAAAAGACAGCCTACCACTGCTGAGATGTGCACCATGTTTGCAATAAAACAAAAAAATTAAAAGTAATCCTTGCATACAAAATTGGCTTTGAATTACTGTAAACTGGAGACATAGCTTAAAAATGCAAAGATGACTTCAATAAAAAATAAAAAATAAAGGATAAAGAATGGAAAGAAAAATGCAATGTCAAAGTGAAGCACTTTTCCACCTTCGCAGGCCTTGAAGCGTACTCCTTTTGAGGCAGATAGGCGTGTGATCAGGCACACATCATCACTCACAGTGCAGGACAGTCAGTGCCCCAAATGTCGTGGCTAACTGCCCCATGCTGTACACTGGGGTAGGTGGAAGCAAATGTGAGTGACAACAGAACAATCGATGAGGAAGTCTGACCCAAAGCCGCTCTGTGTATGTGTATATACATATGAATTTTTGTAACTTTGTTTTTTAATTACCTTTACAAGAGGGTTGCCATCTACTGGTGCACTTGGTGCTTCTTCTAGAAAATAACAGTCCTCTTTATATCCTGCCTAAAACCGCACATGCATGTGCCTTTGCAGGTGGAAATAGTACCGGGCTCTTGAGTGGGGCTAATTCTGTAATGCCTAGCACCAGAAAAATATATATTTTTGAAAAACGACAATGAAACTGGTGAAGGGCATAGCTATTGAAATAATGAGGAGGGCATCAAATGAAAAATAAATGCAGTGTTTGCCGGAGTTGAGAATATTTGAAGGGGACTGTATGCATGGGAGATAAACACACACGTAGAAAGACGCAGAGAAAGACAGGGTCTCAAAAGTTGAGAAGATGAAAGGAAGTACATGCAGGAGAAAGCAGAAAGACAATATGAAGCATGCAGATGGGAGAACGCGGAAAGGGGTTCCAGAAAGGGAGAACACGGAGTGACTGGGAGACTCAAGGAACACTTCTCCTTCCACAGTCCTTTAGTAATGGTTAGTTCCACAATCTCATGTTTTCAGAATTGTAATACAGATATGGCCCGGTTCACGAACTGCACTTTGTAGTACATTTTGTAGTATTATAAAACATACTACAAAGTGGTATTCCTAAACTAAGTGCAGAGTTTACGCCTCTGCATTACCTATACATATGTGTGTGGAGTATTAGTTTTAGTAGTGCGGGGACTTTAAGAAGGAGATAGAAAAGAGGGCAGACTTACTACAGAAGGTAATGGAATTAGGAATGATTTAGAGGGGTTTAGAGAGTGTCAGAGAGGGGACTAGGGAGGGTGTCACCCACCCACACAGGAGTAAGCCAATTACTTTACACAGATAGTGGAGACCTGTAACGTAAACGTTTATAGTAAATGTACAGTCTGAGTTTGTGAATACTAAAAAAGTATTAAGCTTACTCTAAAGTGTAAATTACTCAAAAGTGTGAGTTATCTTTGGGAATCAGGTCATTAGCTCTTTTTATTCACAACAACGTCTTTTGTGACTCAAGTATTAGATACTGAATAAAAAATGTGCTACCAAACATTTAAGCCAATGAGATGCTCTTATTTTAGGTGTATGTGTTTGTGGCTGTGTGCTGTTTGCATGCTTTAGACCACGCCCTTAATTATGCCAACACCTCCTGTAAATGATAGATCGTCTTTGGCTTTGATCATGCTTCCTTTAGAGACCACCCTTTATAGGTGAGAGCTTTGGGCTTTGCCAATGATTGTTTTATCCTGCTTAGTACTGTCAAAATATAACAAGGTGTTGACTGTTCATCGTGACGTGACCTAAAAGCCCGGCTCATAACAAACTGGAGACTCTACAGAAGAAAAAAAGCAGGAAAATATTAGTTCTCCTTAGAAAAACCTTGGGTAAAAAATACCTGCCTACCAGGGACATCCATATTTTAATACCTGCAGGTACATTATGTACCCCACTTTCACTTACTCCATTTTTAATTTTTTGCCCACTAGGGCAGGTATTAAAATATTGATGTCCGTGGTAGGTGGGTATTTTTAACCGTTTCAAACCGCCCCACCACCACTCCTATTTTCCTTCCCCCTTAGTGAAGTAGGCTATATAGCCTAAAAAAGTGCTCCCATGTAATCCGTTGGCCGCAGCACGCCTCGTTCCGCAACGGAACGAGATGGATCCAATGATGAAGCATGCCACCAAAGGGTATCCATGGTGGGTGACAGTTTTTGTTAGCAAATCTTATATTTTCGTTTTTTGTTCTATGGAGGCTCTCCAGTTTGTGTTGAGCTGGGCTTTCAGGTCATGTTACATAGTTACTTAGAAGGATAAGCCTGGCCCATACTTTTTCCTCCTACTCCCTCTTTTGTTTTAGAAAGGGTTGACTGTTCATGGACACATGGTCAGTTTTGATGAAATCTTTAAAGTAGGAGATCCACCCAGCACCTGAAGGCCCTTGACGCTTCACGCTTTTCAATTCTTGCAGGTGTCGGTTTGTGTTAACGAGCTTCCTACAGGCTCCAAGTGTGTGCTCTGACTTACAGAGTTCCATTAATTTCCTAAGGGACCTGATGAGTTCCCTCAACAAAAACATAGCAGTCCTTCACCGGGGGCGTGGACGACTGGCGCTTCCACCCCAACACCACATCAGAGAGGCTTATCTGTGAGCTATGGCAGCATGAGGGCTCCTCTTCACAAATAACGGGGGCCCCATCATCTTAGGTTACGTCATTCGGTTGTGCCCAAAACACACCAGTATCTCTGTAGATTCTGGGAGAGACAGTGAGCCAAATGCCCATTGCTGAGGGAGAAGAACCAGGGGCGAGGAGGAAAGGAAGAGAAAGAATGTGAGTCACAGGGGGTCAGTGAGGGGAGGTGACGGGGGCGGTGGCATACTGTATCCCAGAGCTACAGACACACAAAGAGGAACAGAGACACAGAGGACAAGACTGGGATACGAGCAGTGACGGTGAGACAGAGAAAAGACAGAGGGAACCACAGACAGAGTTAGAAGTGATGGGGGCAAATTGATAATGACAGGTGGGCAGATGGAGGCAGACAGATAGAGGTATAGAGGCAGGCAGACTTCGATGCAAAGAGCTAGAGAGAGACAAAGGTAGACACACAGGTAATAGCTATAGATAGTCCTGTAATTATACAGACAGAGGTACAGATACAAATAAAGATTGCCCGATTTAGCTAGATGGAGCTTTGGATATGTAAAGATGCATAGGGACAGATAGGTGGGGTGACCGATTCCACCAGCACAGTTCAGTAGGTACCGCGCCGCACCAGTCACATGCCCTGATCTATGACCTGTCTGTCTGTCTATCTATCTATCTATCTATATTTATTTTTCTCGCTCTCTCGTCATGTCTTTCCCAGTAGTGGAATGTTGTCTGTTTTCTTCCTACCTCCCTGTCTTTATGTCCCTGTCTATCCATCTTGGTATGACTCACAGTCTTTGATGTGTATCTCTCATCTCTTACTCCGGTTTCTCCCCGTCTCGTAAGCTTTATCCGTCTCGAACTTTCTTTTTAGTCTGTCCCTGTCTTTCCTTCCCTTTGCAGGAAGAGGTAGATTGATTAATTTCAAAATATCCCATCTCTTCCTGTTTTCTCTCTGCCAGTCTTTTTTGTTTATCCGTCATCCCCATCCCTTTCTGACTCTCCTTGCATTCCTCTCTCCTTGTCTTTATATTTCCCTCCCTTTCTATTTATGGCTGCCTCCATCTCTTCCCTCTGCCTCTCCCTGGATATATTTCCACACTCCCATTCCTCTCTCTGTGTGCAATTCTGATTATTTCTCTTGATGTCACTCCCCTCTTTCTGTCTCTATCCTTCCCTCTGCCTCTCGCTCTCCCTGCCTGTTTTACATGTCTTTCTTTCTCCTCGTCTCCCTCTGTCTTTCGAGGCCTCTCCCTGTCTTTGACTTGTCTCTTTTTCATGTCTCTTTCTGCCCCCCCCCCCTACACCCCCCCTCCCCCCCCACCCCCCCGTTTGTCTTTTGCTCTACACATGACTCTCCTTGTCTTTGACGTCTCTCTTCTTGGTCTTTCAACAAATCGCCATGTTTTTCTACGTCTGTTACTTTCTTTATTTCTATGCCTCTTTCCATCTATCTCCATCACTTTCTCAAACGTTTCCTGTCTCTCCCATTCGTTCTTTCTCTTTGTGCATCAGGCGAACTACAAACGTTCGGTAGTTGGAAAGCTTTGGCTGTGAAACGGAGAGAACGGCCTCGACCATTCGAATTCACATTTGCCGAGTCAAGCGATTGGCCGCTCTGAGATTTCTGGGATGATTTTTTCCGCATCTGCGAGGAAGGGAGGCTCGTCGTATACACAAAGAAGGGTGAGCACACATCCTGGATTTCCCTGGACAGTTTGAGTTTTTCAAGGACTGTCCTGGCTTCTCGATACTTTGTGCTAAAAAATATATATGTGCCGGTTTTCAAGAGAGTGTTTGGTGTCAATTAACATTAATTCAGTTGTTCTGCAGAGCCCGCACTGTCCTATGTAGAGTCGAGAAGCGGGAGACTAGTGCGGATGAGCTTGCAAACAAACATCCACCGCAGCCGGTCATTCATCACATCTGCAAGTCAGAG
The DNA here is from genome assembly GCF_031143425.1 of Pleurodeles waltl. Lineage (NCBI taxonomy): Eukaryota > Metazoa > Chordata > Amphibia > Caudata > Salamandridae > Pleurodeles > Pleurodeles waltl. The sequence continues at coordinate 423,693,908 of NC_090448.1, forward strand.
AACAACCAAGAAGCCAAAATGACTCATCGAAGAGATAGATATAAGTACATCACAAAGGGTAAGAAAACACAGAAGCGTGAATAAATTACAGAGATGTAGTGTGGGCTATAACATACCAAACACAATGCCGGTTAGCAGTCTAGCTGCTGACTAACAGGGACCCCGTGGCGGGACTAGTGGCGGCTGCCACTGAAATAGAGGTGGGGGGAGGGGATGGAACAGAATGTAGAAGGCAGAACTCCGGGGCAAGGACGAGGCAAGACAGTGAGGAGGACATCTCTCCACTCTGTAGGACACATGTACAAGACCTAGGGTATTTTGGAGTAAAGAAAGTTACTCCCGTCTCTGCGTATCATTTCATCACTGAAGAAGCAGGCCGCCCCTATCCTACACTGGTGACTGTACTGTCGTGAGACTATGTGCACTAGAACCCTTGCGGTTCTGGGCAGACTCAACAGAGGAATTAGTAAGATGTTGGGAGGTATTAAGGTGGGGTTATTAATGGCTATGACGTGATCAAGAGCAGAGTGTGAATGTACGCTGAGAAATAAAGATGTACATTCCAGAGCTCTGTGTGTGGCATATTCATTTTACATGCACCTCTGCTGGGGAGGATCCTACATCTGGCAACGAGGATGGTCTGTGCCCTGGGATCTGTGTCCTGAAGAAATAAGACAGCTCTCCCTAAAAATTTGCAACATTGAGGCAAACTGTGCCCAAACTGATGAATTCGAAGTTGGTGTATGTGGAGTCAAAGCCCCACTGCAGTCCAGAAAAGGCAGTTGAAGAAGGTAAAGGCCCTAAAGAGGAGCACAGTCGAAAGGCGCACCAAAATCTGCTGTTAAGGCAAAAAGAAGAAACATTGCTTCACACCATAACATAGAGCCAGTATCCATGCAAAGCAAACGTTAAAGACAGTGAGAACTAGGTACAAGAGTGCAAGCGTACTTACCAGCAAGAGCGAGTTAGCTGCTGATGCACTGGAATAGTGAATTTTTTCAATGGCTTCTGAAAAGAGAGCAAAGTATGGTGTAGCCACATTTCTGAAGCCACCACCGCCATTCGACACGGTGAAGAAACAGAATATTAGCGGTAAGTGGGCTGCATGGATCGAGACATTCAATGATTTCATTGATGCACTGGAAGAAGCAGACAATAAGAAAGTCATTAAGTACTTAAAGAACCTTGCTTGTGATGGAGTAAAATAAGTGCCAAAGAAAATATCACAAGCAGTGTCATACTGTCAAATCAGAGGAGAGTAAGACTCCAATTTCAATCCTATGCCGAACGTCAACTATGAAAGGTACATTTTCTGTCAAGCACAAGAGCAAGCTGGTGAGACTAAGAATGAGTTTAGAGACTTGATGCACTTATCAAACATTGCAAGTTTAGTGAATTTAATGCTGAAGAAGCCATACATCTCTGAGTCATTGATGGCTGTCTTTCAGAAGACGCATGTTGAAAGAGACTCTCAGCTTAGAAAAAGTGATTAAAGCTGCAAGGGCAGAGGAAAGAGCAGATCGACAAGCTGCCGAAATGGAAGATGGAATAGTGGGAAATGAGTTGGCGTTTGTCACGAAAAGTGATTACAAGCATAAGGTAGATGCATGCAAGTTGACGCCTCCAAAGAAGAAAAAGCTGTGTCTCCAATGTGGGTTTTTATTTCTCCATTAAGACAAATTTACAGCCAAGGAAGAGATGTGCAAAGGTTGCACAAAAGAAAACCACTTCATAACAGTTTCCAGAGTGAAAGAGAAACCAAAGATATCACCACAAGAGGAGAAAATGGATGCCAGAAGGTTCCAGAAGCCTTGTTGCAATGCTCACAAGGCCATAGAGCGACACCAGTTATGACAAGTAAAAGCCAGACAAAGTTAATAAACATCCAGTTCATCCTAAAAAGGCTCTTTGACTTCATTGCCAAGCTGCAGTGAAAAGCATGGATGTGCAATGATGGCATTGCCCAAAGAACGATGGACACATGTAGGTTTGGCTGCATGAAAGGAAGAACCAAAGACAAAGGTGAACCACCACATGAAACAACGGACCTCTTTTGGACACTATCCCAAGATTACAATGGTTCACTGCTGTCCTGTAACCTTTACCATCAACAGTGTCGATTAACATCATGGCAGTCGAAAAGTTCAAAAGTCTATCTCCTGTGCCACGCCTCAGGCCAAACACAAAAGTATACATGTGGGCTGCTTCTAGGCCATTGCAGAGTCAATGGTCATTCATAGCGATAATGCAACATAAAGTGGTGTTAGTGCGAGCGCCAATTCACGTTCTTCAAGGAGCCTCATCCAGTGAATGTCTACTCAGTTTTGCTAACACTTCTGACATAGGAAGGGTATCTCTTAATTAAAATCTCCATAATCAATCTGAAGTTGTATGTCAGTTTCTTTGTTTCATGGACTGGGCAGGCTTAAGACGATGAAAGTGTGACCTTAGATCAATAAGGACTTTTACCCTATTGCCCAGCAGCACTACTGAGTCGCTTACCATTTGCAAGAAGCTGTTGGGAAAGAACTAGAAATGCTTTTGAAGCATGACAACATTGAGCGCTCCTCTGGTCCTATGCCATGGGTTTCACCTATAGTGGTGGTGCCTAAAAAGGGCGGTGGAGATTCAGTGTGCATCAGTGTTGATATGCGCCAAGCCAGCAAAGCGATTGAGAGAGAAATGCATCCTGGTCCACATATAGCAGACATGAGTATGCAACTCAACAGGCCCAAAGTCTTCTCCCATCTTAACCTGAAGAAGGGATACCATTAACTTGAGAACTTGAGTTGGAAGTGAACTGCAGGTACATCACTACTTTTTTGATTCATGTTGGTTTGCTCACATACAAGAGGTTACGTTTTGGGTGTCGCCAGCTGCAGAAATATTTCAGGATGTTGTACGCCGAATCAATCAACTAGTCACGCATGCTTTTAATTACAGTGATGACATACTGGTATTTGGGGCAACACAAAAGGAACATTGGAAGGCCCTCAAGCAAATCTGGCGGTTACTTGCTGATGCAGAGCTCACTCTCAAAGTGGTTAAGTATGAATTTCAGAAGACCAAACTCAAATTTTGGGGCACACATTTGCAGATGGAGGAATTACTACTGATCCAGATAACAGCAAGGGCTATCAGCTACCTGCCCCCACAAGATGCTACGATCCTCCATAGGCATGGCCAGTTGATGCTCAACCTATATTTGTGACTTTGCTACTGTGAGATCCCCATTGAGAGACTTGACAAAACAAGTTATCCCTTTCCAGTGGTCTGCTGAATGTGATCAAAGCTTAAAAGAATAAAACATGTGATTGAATATGCAAAGGAGATGGCTTATTTTAACCCCAAGCTACATGCTGCGAATACAGTTGCTATGAGCCTGGTGGGGCTGAGGGAAATCCTTCCTCAACATAATGGTCATCTGACAACTCAGACACATTGCGGCCCTTGACATTTGTAGCCTGTCTGACACAGAACATGCCTATGCTCAGCCGGAGAAGGAGAGTTTGGCTGTAGTGTGGGCCTGGAAACACTTTTATGTGTTTCTATTTGGAAAACATTTCACTATCATTACAGACCACCAAGCATTGCTAACAATTTTTGAAAAGCCAAAATGCATCCTCCCATTGAGAGGTGGGGATTGCAATTGCAAGAGTATGACTATACAATTGTACTCAATCTGGATAAAAACCAGAACTCTGCTAATTACTTTTCATGAACACCATTACATTGGCACAGTTCGACATCCAAAGTGGTTGAGGAATACATTAACTTCATTGTAGAGTCCAGAGCACCAGCAGCCTTGTCCATTGAATAGATCATTGCTGTTACTAATACTGATTAGAACGTGCTTGTCCTCAAAGACATCATTTCAACTCAGTTGTGGAAGTAGCACACTCATCGTCTTTTTCACGAAGCTGAATTAAAAAAATTCAAAAATGCACAAGATGAACTGTCTGTTACCAAGGGAAGTGTTGTGTTGAGCAGTTTGAGCCTGAGACAGCAGGTCATTAAACTAGCTCATGAAGGACATTGTGCCATTGTAGGTACCAAAAGAGCACCAAGAGACCTAATGTGGTTACCACACTTAGCCAGGTGCGCTGAGAGGGAACTAACAAGAGTTTCAAATTTGCAACTGTTTTTCTCCCAAAGTGATACACACTCCATTGACTATATCTGTCCTTCCTGCACAGGTGTGGAAAAGGGTTGCAACTGATTTCTTTGTGCCTTTAGACAATGGACATCATTTCATGGCAGTTATCAATGATTATTTACACTTTCCTTTAGTAGAGGAGCTATTGTCAACTACTCATGACAAGGGGATTGAGCGGCTGGATAACATCTTTGCAGTGTGGGGTATCCTCACCATTCTCAAATCTGACAATGGTCGGCCATTCAATAGCAAAGAATTCAAAGAGTTTCTACTAAATGTCAAGCATCAGAAGAGAACCCCTCTTTGGGCCCCAGCCAATGGTGTTGTGGAACGGTTCAATGGCACTGTCAAAAGAACAGAAGACCAGTTCTTGAATGCTGATAATGTTCATGTCACTGACACTTCCCAAAAATGCTAAATGAAAACATATGCTGATTGCTGTCGACAAGCTCAGGAAACCGCCTTCGATGAAGGTGACTGTGTCCTGATCAAAACGAAACAAAAGCGTAAAACAGATACTCCATTTGCTGTCGATTGTCTGAGAGTTGTGACATGCAAAGGACTTATGGCTACAGCACATTAGACTCGTCTCACTTTAAGCACCTACCTGGACAGTCGTCAACTCCCATGATCCTGAGTGAGGCAACCCTGTCTGACAGACCAGGTCAAACATCCAAACCGGTGACATTGGTGCGCGATCAGAGCACGTCTCAACTACCTCATACCACTTGATCTGGCCAACTAGTGCAAGCGTCTCAATTACTTATTGAAACATGATGTGACTGTTTGCACTTTTTATTTAACAAAGGGGGAGATGGGGTATCGTGAGATTATGGGCCTGATTTATACTTTTTTAGCGCCGCATTTGCGTAATTTTTTTATGCAAAAGCAGTGCAAATTTACAAAATATAATTTCATTTTGTAAGTGTGCACCGCTTTTGCATAAAAAAATTATGCAAATGCAGCGCTAACAAGTATAAATCAGGCTCTATGAGTGCTAGGACCCTTGAGGTTCTGGGTAGACTCAACAGAGGAAATACGTAAGTTGCTGGGAGGTGTTAAGGTGTGCATATTAATGGTTATAACGTGATCAAGCGCAGAGTGTTATTATGCTGAGGAATAAAGCCATACAATCCAGAGCTCCATGTGTGGCGTATTCATTTTACATGCTCCCGGGCTGGGGAGAATGCTACAGTGACGAAGGCAAGAGATGTGTGATAATATGCACCACCGCACCAAGGACTTTTTCTAATTCAGCATGACATTCAGAGCCCAGAAGAAAGCAGGGGAAGTCACCACGATCATGACAGGAACAGTTAAGCGTGACCATGTTGGTGCATGTCTTCACCTAACTGAACTTTAAAGCGGGGCCACAATGTAGTTTCTTGCAAGTTTCATGATGGAACCTTTTTGGCACCGAACGGTAGAAGCGTGATGTAGTGGTTCGAGCATAATGCAATGGAAGCATGGTTTAGAATGTTGAATTCGCAGTTACACACAGAAGAATAAAGAAGTGTAATATTCAGCTCTGTGTGTGGCATAGTCATTGGCGGGTCCCCAGGCTGGGGAGGATGCTACACATGCTGCAGCAGTTACTAAGTTCAGCGTGTCCTGACAGTAAGCAGCTCACTGGATCCAAGGTGTGCCCACAGTACAAGAAAAGCTAGCACCCCAAAGTGTGACACTATACAAGAAGAGAGCTTACCGTATAGGCAAGCTGAGCACTAGCCTAGTGGTCCTTCTGCAAGCTCTGCTGCAACCATTTTAGAGTCAGGCACCCACAGGATGATTGCATTGAAATCAAATGAACGGCCAGCTTGAAGTCAGGCATTAGGAACAAACACATTGGAGTCTATAGGGCAGCCATCTAGAAGTCAGGCATTAAAAACCATTGAAGTCAATGGGGTGGCCATTTTGAAGTTAGGCACATACACAAAAATCAAGCCAGCTGCCACGCACAAAAAAAACAATGCACCGGTCAACAACGAGTAACAAATACGTCAAATGCAAAACAACATTGCAAGGGGTGACCCGCACAAAAAAAGGGGGGAATAAAAGGAATAATGTTGGTAGAGACAAAACCAAAAAGGGGATCAGAGCCTTATCTCCGACCCCCAGATCAATTACCCCTCTAGTCAGGAAACACTATGGGACACAAATGGAGGGAGCGAAGTGACGATTTCCAGGAATTTACAGAAGCATTGGAGGAAAAGGATAAAAAACAAATGCCAGCGACATTGAAGAACCTTATCAGAAAAAAAATATGTAAAATTATTTGACAACTGTCACCCTAGCAGTCTCAAAACTACACATCAGTATGCACTGGGCTGGATGCAAAATTCCTGGCCACGAAAAACAGTGACTATGAAAGATACACTTTCAACCTAGCATCACAAGAAAAAGGAGACTCACTGGGTGATTTTATCACAAGATTGTGCAGGCTGGTTAAATACTGCAGATTCAGCAAATTCAATGACGAAGGTGTGATTCGCCTAGGGATAATTGAAGGATGACAGTCTGAATCTTTGAAACGTCGACTACTACAGGAGAGCTACACCCTAGATGAAATTGAAGAACTGACACGACTAAATAATAAAGCACAAGCACAAGCCAAAAGAATTAAAGAAGGCAAGGCAGAAAAGTGAGAACAGGCATTCTAGCTGCAAAACAAATGAAGAAGAAAACCATTGGGGAAACTAATCATGGAATGCTGTAGCAAAAGACCAACACAGGTGGAAAGGCAGACACCAAAGCAAAGAAATAAAGAGTGCTATTGCTGTGGGAAGCCATACTCTCACGATGGCCCATGTCTAGCCATGGGGCAAGAATGTCACAGATGGAGCAAGGAGAACCATTTTGAAAAGATGTGCAAAGGATAAAAAGAACAATTGAGTCAACACTCCCGTCACAACAAATGCAGACATCATGCATGTGTAGCGAGAGACACCAGTAGCAGCACATGAAGATCCCAGACTTCACAGAGAATGACTCAGACAAAACAATCATCATCCTGGTCATCTACAACAAGTTCAGCATTATCATCAATTTCCTTAAAAAGTTGCGAATATCACCTCAGGGTAGCCCATGAGGAAGAAGACAAACGCAAATAACTGTGTATCCAACTCACCATGGGAGAACACCGCACCAACTTCATAATAGACAGTGGAGCATCACTAAACTACATTGGTGCAGACCAATACTGGAAAATAAAACCACGACCCCAACTACATCCAACTAAGGTACAAGTCTACACCTGAATGGCAGAGAAACCAATACCCTGTCTAGGAAACTTTATGACAGAGCTCGCATACAAGGACCGAAGCGCAGAAGCTGATATGCACGTAATGGATGGCTCAGGGCCCGCCAAATGTCCCCTCACCCTACACACAGCTTAAAAATTCAAATTGATTGCAGTACTACACATGGTAGATGACATACCACCAGTAGTGCAGAAACACACCAAATTATTCACCAAACTAGGAAAAATCAAAGACTTGACCGTGCAACTAAACATCTGCGAACACGTCAAACCAGTCGCCCAACATCATAGAAGAATACCGTTCAATTTACAGAAAGCAGTTCAAGATGAGCTCCAAAAATTCCTAAGGGTGGACATCATTAAGAGAACGCAAGGGCCAACACCCTGCATGTCCCCACTGATTGTGCCCAAATGTAACATGCCAGGTCAAGTTCTATTATGTGTGGACATGAGACTAACCCACACTCCAATCCAACATGAGGGGCACCTGAGACCACATCTATTGGACATGATTGCACTACTCAGTGGGGCTTGCATAGTCTCAAAACTAGATATCGCCAATTGGAATTACACAAAGACTTGAGATACATCACAACATTCACCATCCATCTGGGTCTATTTTGATATAAACAGCTCAGTTTCGGGGTATCAACAGCGGTTCAGGTCTTTCAAGAGGCAATATGACATGTAATCAACCCAGTTGTGCATGTACAGAATTACAGTGATGACATCTTAATATTTGGAATGTCAACCGTGACAGAGCATTAGAACAAGTATGATGAGCACTTCAATATGCCAACTTGATGCTAAACCCAGCCAAGTGCAAATTTCACAAAACATGCCTGAAATTCTATGGGCACATCTTCCCTCAGCCATGGCATGAAATCTGATCCTGACGAAATCAAGGCACGAAATGAAACACTGGGCCCCAAGGATATGGGCAATGTTAGATCATTCCTGGTTACGGCGAGCTACTATGCTTGATACATCAATGACTACACAACGATCAGCACAGACCTGAAGGAACTAACACTGAAAAGTAATGAATTTGACTGGACCTCGGAATCCGAAAAAGCATTTCAGGAAATCAAGAGAAGGGTCAGCAGTGGCACCCCATGGTATATTTCAACCCCACCTAGCACCCAGGACTCTGGGTGGACACCAGCCCCGTGTGATCGGGAGCAATCATGACGCAACATCAACAAGGTGAGGAGTGGGGCACAGTATCATAAGCCAGTAGCAAACTATCAGATGTGGAACGGTCATACTCCCAAGCAAAGAAGAAAAGCCTGGCAGTAGTCTGGGCATGTGAACACTATCACATCTTCATTTTTGGGAAGCAATTTGCCATAATTACGAACCTTCAAGCTCTGTTGACAATATTGGGTACCCCCGAGCAAGAATGCCATCGAGAATAGAGCACTGGAGAATACGCCCACTAAAATACTTTTGCACAATCCAACACCCCACCCCCACACAAAGACAAAAAGCCCACTGATTACATGTTGCGCCATCCTCTTCATAGAAAGAAGAACTCATCCTCCGCTGCCGAAGAGTATCTGAACTTTGTAATAAATCATGCAGTACCATTGCACTGTCACTAAGCATGACAGAAAAAGCAACTCAAGCTGGCACAACCTTGAGAGAAGTAAAACAATGGATACAAAAAGTCAAGTGGTGAAAACTAGAAGAAAAGTCCATCAGAGAAGTCAACATGAAAGATCTGTCTGCCTCTAGGCAAGTACACTAGGAACTAACAATGACCCCTAGAGGAATAATCCTAAGGATACTAGGATAGGGAAGCCCAGGTCACTCCAATCAAGAGTCATAGATCTCACACATGAAGAGCACATAAGAGCTGTGGCAACCAAGAAAGCATTACAAAACAGAGGATGGTTCCCAGGTCTGGCTAAATCAGTAAAAGACACACTCAAAGCATCCCATCTGTACCAAATAACAAGTGAAACATCAAGACCATCACCACTTCTGATGTTGACATTACCAGAAGCCATCTGGCATACCGTTGCACTGGAATTCTTTGGAACTCTAACACCGGGGAGATACCTTATGTTTGTGATGGGCAAATATTCGAGATTTCCGATTGCCAAACAAATCTCATTCACCAGGTCTTCCCAGGATGAGCCATTTCGGAGACAGTGAAGACTAAAAATGAGCATCCATTCAATGGAAAGGTTTTGCTTAAGTTGGTGGGCACCTAGATTTTAAGCACCAAAAAATAATGTCCCTGTGCCACAAGCCAATGGCATGGTGGAACGATTTATGAGAATGCTCAAGAAAGCCACCCAAGAAGCTGAACAAGGTCAGGCATCACTCCAACAAACCCTCAACACAGATCTCAGAGTTATATCAACAGCCCGTACAGCAGCACTGGGCAATGTCTGGCAAAACTGATGTATGGTCGAGAGCTGAGAACAAAAATACCAACCTTGAATCACAGCCTGAATCAAGAATGCACACACAAAGCCCAAGATAAAATACAAGCCAAAGAAACAAAAACAAAGGAAAACATGAAAGAGCCTGGGGAATGGTTGAAAGTGAGTGAAATATGGCACCATCCACACCGGTAACCTGGTACTGGTGAGACAAATTCAAGCCAAGAAAACAAACACAAATATGACCCCTAGCCCCATCGAGTAGTAGAGGAGAACGGGATGATGATCAGAGCCAGAAACAGACCCAAGCAAGTTACCCAAAGCATATCTCTTCAGACTATATCACCATGTGCAACACAATGGGGTGAGAATCAAAAAGCAGATGGGAGTAGGAGATGAGTATGGGCGAGCTTGCAAACAAACTATCCGCCTCAGGCTATGTTACCCTCGCATCCAAAAGTTCAACAGAACAACCATGAAGTCAAAACAACTAATTGAAGAAATTTGAGTAAATCTCAATGGAGAAGAAAATACAGAAGCACGAAATAACTATTTTTTCCAGTCGGGGGAGATATAGTGATGGCTATAATGAGCCAAACACAATGCAGGTCAGCAGTGTAGCTGCTGACCAACAGAAACATTCTGGAGGACAGGGAAAGGAAGGCAAGGGGGCGGAACTACAGGATGAGGACAAGGCAAGATGGTGAGGAGAACAGCTCCCCCCTCTGTAGGCCACATGTACAAGACCTAAGGTATTTTGGAATAAAGAAAGGTACTACTGTCACTGCAGGTTATCTCATCACTGAGGAATCAGGTTGCCCCCTATACTACATCCTGGAGGGTATATTTGAAGGCAAAAATTAGAAATACCAATTTCCACTGGAGAACCCATCCCACGTCGCACAAACCTTAAATTCTGTCCATGCGTCAAAGCAGTTTTTAATGAGGGGTGTAAACATCGGAGAAGCCCATCTGCCAAGTACAAGGCCCAGCAGACTGATAATGGGACACGTTAAAATACTAGGATGAATGTTTTCATATGGCACATCAAAAAAGGGATCGATTTCCCAGCTTAAAAAGCTAAATATTCTCATTATGGGCCAATGATCACCTCTCCACCGCCTTGCACTTCCTCTCCAAGAAGCACAAACTGAAGCTCATGTAAGCCTATTTTTTTTCATTTGCTTTCTGGTACCTGTAGTGCCATTATAAATGGAGAACGACATGCCCCAGAATGTGTTATATGAAGAAACTTGAACTCTTGAGTTATTTTAATGTGAAACTTTTCATTCCACCACCAGTTCAGGGCATGAGGGAGGGTTGAGGCAGCTCCACAGATGGCGCAAACAGGCCAGGTGGCCCAGGATATATGCAGAATCGGCCGGATTGATCACTGAGCCTAGGCAAAGACATTGGCCTCAGCCACTATCTTGGCCATGCCTTCTAAAGGGGGGCACTGTTAACGTTTTTTTACATGCACATTTAAAATAGATCATTTTTAGTGAGAAATAATTTTTAAGGTGTGTAGAGTTGTAACCAATGAAAGAATGATGTAGCAAAAAAAAGTCAAAATAGTCTTTATTCAGCTATTTCTCAAGCCATGAAAGCACAAAGTAAAACTTTACACTCATAAAACTACACAGGAGAGGTAATAAAAACATAATTAAAAAGGTAAATCAATTATAATGCAAGTGATCAAAAAAATTCATAAGTTCATATGCCTTCATGCACGGCCCCATAAAAGCTTGTAGTCATTTCTAAAAAACAATCAAAGTTTAATACTATTGCACGAAAATCCAGCTCACACAGTTTCTATCTAGGGGAGTAATACTTCCCTATGTATCCTAACTTTAGATGAACATTGAGATTAGCTCATGGTGCTCATCCATGGGTTAGAAGCATAAATAGCAAAATAGAATAAAATGCAAGGTGCTTTGCTTTAAAAACACTACAAAACAGTTTGGAAAGATTATACGCCAGACGGCTTCCTTAAAAGGGCGAAATATGGTAATTCTCATTGTTCGGTCCGAATATAGACCAGTTAAAGCAATCAAACATGCAACTGTGCATAAGAAGAAAAATAAAAATTTTAGACTCATTTCTACAGTCTCCTCATGTAAGTTATTAAGTTCTGTTTCATGATTGTTTAAGATAGAGTATGTTAATGACATAAAAAATATTCAGGCACTGGCAAACCAAAGTGCAAATGCTATCTGTTATCATAATATTAACACTATAAATTACAATATGATATAAGTTTAGAATAGCAAATCTAAAACCTCAAAATAAAAACAATAAATGAGGAAAAAACCTTCCCAAGGGCGTGCCCATCTATGGTTCCCCAATGTTCCTGCTGTTTGTCCCAGTATTAAAAATCTGACGCTGGAATAGCCCTGTGACGAATAGACCAAGCTGCTGTCAGGAACTTGGTTACCGCACTTACAACCAGGGTAGACAAATCATATTTACATATTCTATAAGCATTGGCTCGATCATATAATTGCAGGGCTTTACACAAAGGGATGATCCATTTTTCCCTTGGGTTCTTGTATAAGGGGCAAAAAAAAACAGAAGGTGTTCAATTGATTCCTCACATATGTTACAGTTTGAACACTTGTTAGCCTCTGAGCTATTCTTCGGCCAACGAGCGGTGACACTATGGACTGGTAAGGTTCCATATCTAAACTGAAGAAATAGGGCATTTGCGTGTGCGGGTATGGCGAGATCCAAGATTTGCTCAGGCCTTGGTTCTTGTTTGGCCATCAGGAACTCAGATGTTAATCTTCCCACCCCGTTACTATGGAGGATCGCCTCATTAGCCTTCTCCCAGTTTGACTAATGAGGTGGCATTGGTGGGAATCGACTCCGGCCTCTCCCAAAAATGAGGGAGAGCCAGTTTGTCCCAAGCCGATTTCATCTCCCTCAACCAGCTGACCTTTCTCCAGTTACACTGTTTTTGTGAGATCTTTAATAGCCTCTCGAAAGGGTGCCAGTTCTTCTTTTTTCCAAATGCGGATGCAATATAAGAGAGGTTTCAGGACTGCTATATCTTTAATGCTGTTTATTCCATGATCAAGTCTGAGGGGGATCATCGGCGTGCCCTTCCCCAACTTGGTTATATATCTGACAAAATGATTCTCCTTAATTTGTAGGGCGTCCAACTGCCTATGGAAACCCCACAGCTCTGCCCCACGCTTCTTGCTTTGCGTCCTAAGGCCCCCCCTCTTTGGCATATAGTGAGACCCCCTTTTCTAATGGCTGTATCACAGCTACCCGAATCCATTAATCTGGTCCCCAGGTAATCATACACAGCAACCCTTTCCAAGGGGACGGAGTTCATTGAGATGGTCACTTTTGTTTTTGTTTTCCGTGAACTATATATCATAAGCTTGGTTTTCCTGACATTAACTTCCTGGTCAAAGTCTCTGCAATACAAACAGAATTGGTCTGCCAAATTTTGCAATCCCTTAGGTGTTTTAGCTAGTAAGATGGTATCGTCCGCATATAGCAAACCTGGGATTTTTTTCCCTGCCAGTTTAGGTGAGTTGTTGGTACAGTTTGTTAAATATTTGATACAATTATTTATATATAAGAGAAAGAGGGTAGGTGCTAGGACACAGCCTTGCCTAACTCCTCTTTCAATAGCAACTGGATCGGTTAATTCACCGTCTTTGCCACACCGAATTTGGGCAAAAGTACTTTCATGAAGTCGGACTATTAAATTTAGTAGGCCTTTGGGGACACCCATGTTCATTAATGTCAACCAGAGTTTATTCCTAGGGACCAGATCAAAGGCCGCTCTTAGGTCGACAAAGGCCACATATAGGTTCCCACCTCCAACGTCCACCATCTTCCATTTGATTGCTAAAAACCTCAAAACCTGATCTATTGTACTGACCGCAGGTCTGAACCCTGCCTGAAGATCCAAGATAGCCCCATTCTCTATAATCCACTTGTCTAGATGGAACAAGATCTGTTTTGCGAAACATTTTTGAAGGTTATCGAGTAAACAAATCGGGCGATAATTGGAGGGATCACTAGGACTGCCTTTTTTAAAAAGAGGGACTATCTCGGCTCCCTTCCATGTCCATGGAATGGGTGCTCCTGCGGCGACCGCATTACAAACCGAATTCCGCCCGCCCCTGCATAAAGTGACCCGAAATGTTTTACCCATGTTGCAGGAAGGATCGAGCTGCCAGGCTGTGACCAAAGATCACAACTGTCATTAGAAATCAGCTTCCAAAACATGGAGGTGTCATTGGCTCTTGCGGAGTCCAAGAGGGCAGCACACCTTTCTTCCTCCCAACTCCTGCGGGCCTTGATAAGCTCCTGCTTATAGCCCTCTCTTGATTGTCTTATGGGCTCTTTAGTCCCCTTTCTCATGTCCCTCAATAGCTTAAGCTTAGCTTCCCTGCATGAGTGGTTAAACCATCTCTCACGATGTTTATTCCTTGTTTTGACAGCCAGCTCTTTAGTAAAATGTTTTTTAAGAGAGTTGAATAGTTCCAGATGTGCTGCCAGAAACGTATCCCCATCCTCAGGTGAACGGAGCATATGCTCCATTCGATCTATTTATAGGCTGTATATAGATGTAATGGAACCTAACGAAGAGTTCACAGTATCCCACTTGATATTACGTTTATTGTTTGTCATGACTAGCTGCTGTACATAATCCTTAGAACCAGAGGCTGCTAATGAGTGCAACAGGCCCCTGGTTTTTAAAACTAATGGTTCATGGTCACTTTCTTCATGTTCCATTACCGCCATATCAACCATATGTCCCCACAAGCTAATGTCCAGTAGGAAATAGTCAATATGGCTCTTGTAAGCTCCTCGCCTAAATGTGGGACAGGGTTTGACATCTGAGCAGGAGCGGCCATTACAGGCATGGAGACCATATGCAAGTGTAATATCGACTATTTGGTTGGCTGGTCTACTCATTCTACGACTTTTATTCGGTAATAACTGCGGGATACCCCAGTAAATATCCTCTTCTACACAGAGTTCCCGGGCCACTGAATAGGGCTCAAAGGTTGCATTGAAATCCCCTGCTATTATAATATAGTGGGTGATGGATTTGCTAGATAAAATATTGTCTAAGACCGTCAAAGCCTCAGACTCACGATTACTACCCCACACTTCTACTGTATATATTTACTAACAGTAGAGGTTTTTCCATATGGGTCGAAATTATTAGGCCTTGCAAATCAGCACCACCCTTGTCCATTTCTTCAATCCGACAC
The DNA here is from genome assembly GCF_031143425.1 of Pleurodeles waltl. Lineage (NCBI taxonomy): Eukaryota > Metazoa > Chordata > Amphibia > Caudata > Salamandridae > Pleurodeles > Pleurodeles waltl. Next base: position 423,708,959 of record NC_090448.1, read on the forward strand.
TTAAGGGAACCGCTAACCCATATCAGTAACCCACCTGAAGGTCTCCCAGAAGACACTTTACAGGCTAGGACCCAGTAACTTTTGAAATCAGACCTATACTTGGGTTCCAAAGCCCATGTCTCTTGGAATGAGCATATTTTATGCTTGTCTATAAAATGGCCCCAATCTGGGATTCGCATTTTGTGCTCGAGCCCTGCTATAGTCCAACAGCGACCTTTCCCTGGGTTATCATCTTGGGCTGGAGGTGCGTCAGTCAAGACTTCAGATGTAATTTGGAGTGTATTGAATAGGTTACTCGTAGGATTCAAAGAGTTCGTATTACTCATTTGGTCTGTCATTAAACGTGACTCCGTAAATCCCCTAGCTTCGTTATCGTCGATAATATCACTCTTCCCAGAGAGTTCAGAGTCAATAGTGTTCCTATTAGTTACTGGGAATCTTGTATCGCTCTGGGTTAGTATTATGGATTGAGTGGAGCCCCCAGGGTGTCTAAGTGAAGTCAGGGGTCCCTCTGGATTGCCTACTCTAGATCGTCCATGCTCATTGACACTGGGAGTAATATATTTCCTAGTAGCTGGTTTATTCCTCAGAATCTCTAAAGTGCCCTGTATGGTGCCAATTCTATGTCTATCCACATCTGTGAGAGAAGGTGATGGATGCCTACATTCAGAGGGATGGACATATTGTAGTTGGGGGCGGGAAAAGCCTCTGAAATCAGATTTCGCCCTGCTTAGAGCACCTTTGGCTGCTGGGGGGTAAAAGGATGCGAGTTTGCACAGAGAGATACCTTCTGCTACTGGGCCAGCTCTGCGTGTGTTTAAAAACAGCTGCTGAACCAATGCGGGAGAATCAAAATTAACAACAATACAATCCCCTGTTCCAATCTTTTTCAATGAGCCCACCCTCCTCACCATTAGTATAGAGGGTACCATGCGGAATTCAAAACTAGCATTAACATGCAGCCAGTGTATGACCTTGTTTTTTCAATTCAACATAAGATTCCAATCTATTTGGCTGTAGTCTAGGAGCGTTGGTAATAACAAGAACGTATGGACAAGATTCCCCCGTGATTTTCCGAACTAGTTCTGCTGAGCTACGGGGCCACCTCTGATACACAAATGTTGGGATTTGAGGCTGCTCCTCTAGGTCCCCTCGTAGTGGTAGCTGAGATCATTGTGGTTGTGTGGCTATTATCCATTAGATTTGCAAACGACATAGCCTTCCGACCCATCTCTGGTTGACAGGTATGGTCACAACGGTCCCTAAGTGCCAGGGGACCCTCAGCCAAATTGGGGGTAGTCCTATCGTTAATACTGGGGGGGTGGTCCAAAGTGGTGAGATGATGGTTCGATTGTATGTCAACTTGCGAGGAGTTATTGGGCATGAGAGGCTTAAGAAGTCCTCCTAGTTTCTCCTCAATGGCTTGATGACGAATTTTGATAGGGTGCATATATGCTCCATTATGCGGTCGAACACCGATTGACCCACTGTACTTTCTTTGTTGCGTTGAAGGGCTATAATTCCCCACTTCAGAGCCCGGGTTTTTTTAGCTTGTGGTATGGGTTTGTTTGTTCCTCAAATTAACATCTCCGCGCTTTCTTTTCCCTTTTGGGTTAGGCTCTGGATCGGATGCAGATTCTCCTACTGGAAGGTTCGAAATCGGCTAGGCAGGATCTGCTGGGCTGGCCTTGTCCAAGATTGCAGAGTTAGTCTCCCAACCGAATGGGGGGGCAAGACTGGTTGCGTGCTCTGGGGCTGCTGGAGAGAGGAATGTAGTGGAGGTGGGGATAGAAAGATAAAGGCTGGGGAGGCTTGGGATGATGAGATAGATAGGCGACGCTCAGCCAACTCTATCTCTTTATCTAGGATACCAACTGCTTTTTGTTGAAAGCTGTCTAAAGTTTTGTTGGTTTTGCAGTTGTCTTGTGGTGCCACCCCCTTCCGCCTGCCCATCCTCACTATAGACTCTACCCCTTCACCTAGCCCTCTTCTGAAAAGCCTGATGTAGCACTTGAAACAAATTAAAAGCAAAGTGTAGAAGTGTTAAAATTAACACAGTTTACTTACGCCATATTCTTGGGAAGAGCCCATTTCATTAAGATGGATGAGGTTTCTAGTGTTTTGCTCTTTCTGCTCCTAATCACACCCCCTCCCAATAAGTGTCTCACTGCGAGTCTTCTCTCTTCATAGTTTATGGGGAACATTGAGCAATGTCATTTAACTGAATGTTTCTTTAGCGAGTGTGCAATGTAAATGAAACAATCATTGTGTTCTCAATGTAATGTTTTTAAGGACACTTCCACTGAAATTCCGATTGCCTTCTTGCTAGGTTAGCAGCATACTGGTCTTTGTTAGAGAAAGTTTCATATTGAGTTTTGCATATCTGGATATCTGTTGCAGTGCTTTTACTACAATACTGTTACTTTGGCAAGTAATGGAAGACTGTTGATTACTCTTAGAAATGGGTTAGTGTTATAGATTTATTTGTGATGATCATAATTCTGACTTGTCTAAAATTTGCTGTAGATCATGCTATGCTAAATCTGCAGCTTTCCTCATTATTTATGTGTAAAATGTTTGTAAAACCCCTGGTTTCTGTGGTTAGGGGTGACTTTTATTTTTCCAAACAGAGTTCTGCACCCCTGAGCAAGACTTATATTTTCCTCTCACAAACATCAACAATAATGTTAGTATTCTTTATGGACATGGCAATTATTTTATGATTTCAGACTTTTGTATCTCTGTATCCGTGCCTTGATGGCAATCTGCATTTATTATTGTGTTTTGTCTATTCTAAATTTTGTAACAAAATCCTTTTAACTTCCACGGATCTAAAACTCAGTTTTTGAGTGGTCCCAATTGATTTTGATATACTCTATTAATTAGTTTGGATTTAATGTCAAATAGGGTGGTGACTCTAATCACTAGGTCAAGGATGCTGGAGCCAAAACGCCAGAGGTAAATATTGGGGTGACTAAAATTTGGGGGCTCAGTAAATTACTGGGGTTAAGGCTCTCACAATTTTGGTAGCAGAGGATGGTTGCGTAAGAGCACCTCCCTATTTTTGGGAATTCTTAACGCTCTTTTAAGGCCTTTCCGATGATATTTTGAGTCATTGGTGCCTGAATTGAGGGAAAAGTAGTTTTTGGAACTCTGCCAAAAGAATGGTGCTAAGGAGATTTCTAAGAACTGACAAGCTCAGCATTCCTGTATGATTTGGAGTGTAACTATGAAAAGGGAAAATTGGTTTATGAATGTTTTTTTGAAGAGTGTGTTTGAGTGATGGAATTTTGCTTCTGTTATGAGTTGTTTTGGTATGTGATCATGATTGTGGGTTCAGTTGGTGTTGTGTTGATGTACTATTCATGTTTGAAAATGCATCTGAGATTCTATTGGTTTACTGGTTGGTTTAGTTATCAGATTAGTCGAAATCCAATATCTCAAGATATTAATGGTACTTATCTTTAATTGTTGTGTGTAGAGGGAGGCATTGCTTACATATTGACAGGGCTGCCAAATTAATGTCTTCTCCTAGGTCATATATCTAATTCCGGCAGTGTATTTTGTTCTTGTGCACAGAAGAAGCGCACTATCTAGGGTGGATTGCAGCTGGACGGGGATCACCCCACGTGTGAACCATGGTTTAAACGGAGATTTCCATTTTCTGTTCTTAATTTGGAGATTTGTTCTTATTCCTGGAGTTTATTGGGTTTGATTGAATAGTCTGAATTTTACTTACTTGTCCTTCCTTTCTAGGGTAAACAGACAGGGAGTTTATTCAGTTATTGGGGTTTAAAGAGGCTCTGTAATTGTTTTCCTATTCATTGATAACCTGTGCTCCAGTTTGTTGCTCAGTCAGGGATCTGCCCTAAGATTGGGGAGACATCATCACGAAGCAGTGCTTGGATTGGTTGGTTACTGACAAAACCATACTGATAGGCTGACCTTTGACAGAGCCATGATTGTGATTTTGAGTTGATTTTTGCAGTTGTTCTGAGAAAAAGAGAATGGGAAGCTTTTTGGTAAAGCCTAAGGTTATTGTAGTATCTAAGGAGGGTCAGAAAATACCTATGGAAGGAACGATAGTCTATGAAATGAGGAAAGATTTTGGGTAGTATACGTGCACCCGGACTTCAGATTGTAATGAGTAGACTGAACATGATGAAGCTTTACGATTTCCATTAGAGGGTACTTTTAAAGTTAGGAAGCTGAATTTCTTGCGGCAAGCTATGTACAACATGAAGCTGATGACTAGACCCACACAGTTTGAGGCACATAATAAGTGAGAAAGAATGTAGCAAAGCAGATGAAGGGCTCATTTAGACATTGGTTGGAAAGTAAAATGGATAGGCAAGAGAAAAGTTGGAGAGAAGAAACAATTAAGTGTGTAAAAACATTTCCTTCAGTGGTCACAGAGAAAGAAGAGCAGGATAAAGGAAAAAGTGAAAAAGAGAAATGATCATGCAGATAAATCTGAGGATGATGACAAATTTATAAGTGAACTGTTAAACTTTAGGCTTCCTCCATAAACAGAGGCAGTGACGCTAATGTTCATGTTACAAGGAGAGAAGACAAGGTGCTAAGGCAGACCATATGGAGGTACAAGCTCCTACTGGGGTGGTACCAAGTGTACTGAGAGAGTCAGAGATGACAGTGACAGCAGTGCAAAATATGAGTAGAGATATACTGACTGAGATTCAGGCCAGTTGTGGCACCAGGGAGAGAAACAATAATTGAGCCTCTTCCTAAAGAAATCAGCATTGGCATTTTAAAAATAGAATTTGGAGCAATGCTTCAGGGCAATATAGATTTGAATAGACTGTTGAGTTATAATGCTGATAAAATGAGATAATTAATTAAAGGAGCAGCCAGGTATGTGAGTGAGGTGAACGATAAATTAGAAAGGTTAGCTGATGAATTAGCAGTGGACATCAGGAAAATGAAAAATGTGAAGAGAAACTATAAAATGGATTTGACACATAATGAAATTAAAGCAATGGGCTTGGGTGCCCTGAGAGCGCATATTAAAGATTTGACTGGGAAAACTTGAAATTGGAGTAATTTGAAAAAATATTGGGAAAGATAGAAAAAGGGAACAGCAAAGAAGTAGAAGATGAAAGAGGCTGAAGGAAGGGTGGGAAATGTTGTGAGTTATTCAGAAGCTTGAGCAGGGATAGTTTCAGAGTTTCCTTTGAGAGGTGTTCATGGAAGGAATCTTGTACTTGTGCCATGGACTCGGGTTGATTTGTATGCGTTTAGACATATTTTTCCAAAGTTGCGAGAAGATCCAGCAAAGTGGTACAAAGAAGGACATAAGCTGACACACATTTCTCAGATGCTGGGGATTGATTTGAATTTATTGTTTGAGATTGTGGTCCCCGGAAGTCTGTGGTCGGAATGTAAGGTTGTGGTTGGTTGGCCAACCGGATACCCAGCTAGATTTTGTACTAAAACTGCACCAGCTACTGAAATGGCAGACAAATATAAAATTGGCGTTTGATTATTTGAAAAAATTACTTCTTTAAAAGGATATAAATTGCCATAAGATTTTTAGAACTAAGTAAGACCCAAAAGAGTCATTGCATTCATTTTACGAAAGGCTAAAGCACTTTTATAAGAAACGCAGTGGGGTCGAAAAATCCTGAGAAAGATAAGGTAAGTGGTTTTGTAAAAGCATTTGTGGGTTGACTGAGGCCAGAAATCAATAACCACATACAACAGAATGAATTGTCTTGGCAGACAAAAAGCATAGACCAAATCTTTTTGTTGCTTAAGAACACTAGTGATTCCTTTAAAACATGCAGAAAAATATTAAGAGAAGTTGATGATCACCCAGACAAAGCAATTTGGGAAAGTTTCCTGGAAACTAATGCCCAAATAGGAATTCTGTTCAAAATAGAGCGAATGGAATAAATCAAGTACAGATGCAGACTGGTAGTTGGAAGGATGAAATTAAAGTGAGTGGTGAGTTGATGAAAAACAATACAGCCTTTCACATCTGTGGGAAGATTAGGCACTGGAAGAGGCAATGTCATCAGCATCCTAATCAGATTCAGGGAAATATGGAACAGATGCAGAGAAATAATATGATGGTTCCAAACATGCAGCGTACTGAACAGAGTGTGCAGAATCAGAAATCATTCTGATGACCAATGCCAACCACCCCAGTGATGCAGCACAATGTGAGAAGAAGAATGCCCCATAATATAGAGTATCAGCAGAGTCCATAGATTCTAAGTGATGACTTATCAGGGAGTCGTTCACAATGACAATGCCTGAGAGGGGAGGAGGATTGCATGCTTAGAGCAGTCCTAGAAGTAGACCAAAATGGCCCATATATGACAGAGAAGTCAATGGCCAAAAGGTTTCATTTTGATTGATACAGGGGAGACCCATTCTACAGTTCGTTCTTTGGAAATCCCAAACCTACCCCTATGTAGATAGCAGTCCAAGTTGCAGGGATTAGTAATAAACAAATTGCAATCAAGTTACAGCAGATGTTCTAGTTAAAACTGGTAAAATGGAATATAAACGCCAGTTCATTCTTTGTGATTTGAGTCCTGTGAATCTACTTGGAAGGGGTTTTCTATGTAAAATGGATTGTATAATATATTGTACACTGAATGGTATTGCAACTGAGACAAAAGATGAGGACTCAATGTTTAAAATGTGTTATCCAGAATCAAGAGTTACATTATTTCCAATACTAGCTAAAAACTACCTGCCTCTGGATTTAGGACATACTGTCAAGGATGAGCCGGGGATTTTTCTGGCAAAGAAATTGATAAAAAGAGCAAAACTTGTAGAAGTCCAGATTAAACCTAATGCGATATTCCCTAGAATGAAACAATACCCTCTCATAAAAGAAGCAGAGGAAGGAATGAAACGTGTAATTGAAAAAAATATTTGAAAAGGGAATTCTTTGAGAGGTACTTGGTTGTCCTTGTAATTCTCCAGTGATGGGAATTATAAAGCCTAGTATTTCATGGAGAATCATAAAATATCTCTGAAAGATTAATAAAACTTCTGTTCCATGTTGTCCAGTGGTAACGAATCCAGCAGTCATTTTGTTCCAAATTCCATCAGAAGCAGAATGGCATAGTCATTGACACTTATGGCAACCATTCTTCTCAATTCCCTTCATGAGTAATCACAGTTATTTTATGCATTACAATTTTTTGATAAAGTTCCTGTTTGGTGTCTGATCCCACAAGGATATACTGACAGTCATTCAATCTTCTGCAAATCTTGAAGAAAGATATAGAAGGTCTACAATTGCCATGAAATATGGTCTTGGTGCAATATACAGTATTGATGACCTACTGGTTACCTAAAAGACAAAAAAGGACTGTAAGTTGGTTACAGATGCTTTGCGGAATTATCAAGCTGATAATTGTCATAAATTTTCCCTGACTAAAATGCAGTATTGTAAAAAGAGAGTCATTTGTCTCAGAAACCATATTGAAAAGGGTCTGCTATTCTGAAAGTAAATCAGCCAACCAACTAGAGGGAGGTTGCATGTTTTTTGGAATTGTTGTGTACTGTCATCAGTGAATTACAAACGTTTTCTTGACAGCAAAGCCCTTAGTGAGATTGACATACAATGATGTTCAAGATCTGGTACCATTTAAAAATGAATGCATTGAGGTTTTTAAGAAACTGAAAGAAGAATTGTCATGTGCATGCATTTGGGATGTATGATTATGTTATACCTGTTTTGTCATGAAAAGAATAGAAGTGCACCTTCAATTCTTGCACAAAAACATTGGTGATTAATTCACCAAGTGGCATATCTTTCTGCTGTTTTGGATCTACTACCTGCAAGCCTTCCAGGTTGTTCGAAATTGTTGCAGCTGTTTGCTTAGCCACTGAACAAAGTGAAGGAATTGTGATGGGTCATACTTTAATTGTTTATGTCCCACAGTTGGTTGAGATTATTTTGACAAGGACAAGGGCTCAGCATATGACTAGCAGCAGATCATACTCACAGCAGAGAACATTTGACTTTGGAGATGTATGTTCTAAATCCAGCAACAATGCTTCCTATTTCAGACAAGAATTGCAAAGAACAGGAAAATGATGATGAAACCAATCAAGAATTAGACCATGACTGTCTCAAAGTGACCGAATTGTGCACAAAACCAAGACCAGATATTAAAGAAACACTATTAGAAATATCTGATGTGACATTATGTGTTGATGACTCCTGTTTAAGAAATGAGTATGGAGCATTGAAAGTAGCCTATAAAGTAGGTGGGACTTCTGAAACACAAGAAGCATGCCCATTGCTTAATATAACCTAAGCACAGGTAGCAGAGTTTTGCCTGTCAGAAAATTTCAATGTGACACTTTACACAGACAGCCAGTATGGTTTTGGTCGTGTTCATTATTATGGACAGCTGTGGTCACAAAGGGGATTCATGACATCCCCCAGAGCTCCCATTAAGAATAGTTTGTATACATTACATTTACTGAATGCTATACAAAACCCAAAGGAAGTTGCTGTTGTGAAATGTACATCTCATGAATCTGGCAGATATGATAACTCTGTGGACCAAATATGTGGACCAGATGGCAAAGTACTGGGCATTGCAAGAAGAGTCAATTAAAGTTGGAAAATGGAAATTAAACTAAAGAATTTGATTCGGTAAGAAATGTAAATACTATGAATTGTTTCTTTCTGGGTTCAATGCAAACGTCTTTGAGTGAATTGAGAGATTTTTAAGAAATGAGAAGAGAAAATGAGAAGAGAAAATGGGAGAAGCTATGCTATAAAACATTTAGCAAGATTTGTATGTGGATGCAGAACAGAAGTATATACTCCTATACTCCCACGTCAGTGCCAGGTGATTTTGACAACAACTACGGCAGAGATGTGTTCCACAGTGGATCCACACTGCTCATGCAAACAGAGTGAGAGTGGGTAAAGCAGTGGATTAATCAAATGATTTGGTAAAGGTACATCATCTGCACAGAGTCAAGTCCAGAGCCAAGTTCAAGTTCATAGCATTAATCCAGAGGGTTTGGGGTGAAGATTTTGAGACAGATGAAAATAATGAGTAAAGGTATAATGAGTTAAAGCAATCTGAAGGAGTGAAGTTTCGGATTAGTGAAAGCTCTGAAGAAGAACCTGGAACTCCTGAAGTCCAGTTTCAAAATGGTGATCACAGTGAAGAGCTGGTACCATGTAAAAGACAAAGTTATGCATGACAGCAAGAAAAAGTAGTCTCTGATCTGACCAGTGAAAGGTTGCAGTTGAAAATCACAGTTGCAAAGACCCCAAAGGAAAGAAGAAAGTTACTGTGAACAAAGACAGAGACAGATCTGATCAAAGTTCAAGTACAGGTTTGTGCCAAAGCACAAGACAAGGTGGGGTGGAAAATAAAAAGACAAAGATTGTTGCTGAGAAAGAAAAGTCAAAGGGAGACTTACTGAAGAAAAGAGCTTGTAAAAGGAAACAATGTGAGCCAGAAAGCAAATTAGAGATAACTAGATTCTGAAACTAGCGGAGGTGAGAATCCGGTTACTAAAAGATGAACAAGAAAGAGAGCGCCAAATTAGAAATACACCTCACCTGAATCAATGTACCTGGCTACTGTGTTTAAAGAGGAAGATCAAGTCACAGATGGTCTCTCATTGGTGAATCAGTGCCAGTATGCGTTTGGGAGTGAGTCAGAGTCTGAGTTGGAAACAGAAGAAGAACCACCTTGAAAACCGTAAAGAGACTGATAAGTAAAGTGAAACAGATGATGAAGAAATTCTAATAATAAACTTTGATAAGTTGAAAGACTTTTCCAAAACAAAAGATGTATGCTCTTTTTGATTTTGTTCTATTTAGAGCTGATAAGAAATGATGAAAAAGACTTTTAAAAGAAAAAAAGGAAAAGTGAGAAATTGTGTTTGTGATTATCATTTTAATAAAACAAGAACAGAAGAAAATATTATTTTTTTAAAGAACATTCTAATAATTTTGATTTTTTTACCATGATAAGACTCTTTTGTCTCAATAAAATAGAGTACAGCAAATGCTATAAAATTAAAGGGTTAATAATATTAATAACATTATTAGTTTTAGTAGGACTGTTGTGCTCATTGATTTCTGTGGGAAATGTTTTGGATCGTCATAGTAGTATTAATGTTGAACTGTCTACTAAAAGAAGTGAATTTAAACATGATAGACCGATACAGAGAGAAAACTTAGTGGTTTTAAGGATAATGTCTATACTAAAATGATTAAAGAGTATGTATCATGAAAGTTAACAAATGGTATGTGTGTACTTATCTTCCCATGTCAGCTGGGGAGGGATTAACTTATGTTCAGATGCTGATTTTGTATTATTTATCTTGTATTGTTTATAGTGCTATTTTTAATCATGATAAATATTTTCCTACATATTTGACTGATTTTAATGTGTCTTTAGAGGATTTGCCAATTAGGGAAGATGTTCGAGAAATTAAATATGGTTAAGTATTTGAGAATGATCGCACGCAACAGATATGATACTAACTTGGTTAAGCGCCATCTGTGTCTTTTGAGTAAAGAGCATGATTTTATTAGAGAATACAATGAAGGAGCAGTGGAAGTGGTGAGAAGCTGGGAAGGGCAATAAAATGCATTAAAAGAAATACAGGAACAAGCAGAGTTTAGATTGTCATAGCTGCATCCTAGTTTTAGATTGGAGTAACAAAGAGGTGAATTATATATGAACAGATAGAGAGCATTGAAGAATAATAAGATGGAGTTTGTAGGTGAAAGTTTATGTAATAGAACTAATGCAGTTAGTGGGGATTATTTGCTTGGAGAAGAAACTATTATGAGGGGAATATATTATGTTTGTGGAAAGAAGGCTTCTTTTAATTTGCCAAAGAAGCGGGTGGATTCATGGTATTTAGCTTTAGTATTTCCTAGGGTTTATTGTGTAGATAAGTTGAATGAGGATCATAGTTTGAGAAGGATAAAAGTAGTTTTCGACAAATAATTTTAGATCTATTAGGTGCTATGTTTCCTTTTACCGGAGTGGCGATGCACGATGTGAAGATTAGGTGCTTATCTACACAAAAGTAGATAGACTTGCTGTAGGTAAGGCAGGATATTTTCAGCTATTAAATGTAGAGATGGTAGCATTAAGGGCCATGGTGATACAAAATCGTTTTGCTTTAGCTATTCTTTTGGCGAAAGAGGCTGGAGTCTGTAAAGTGATTAAGGTGAAAAGGTGTTGCACTTATATACCTGATAACAGTGTTATTATTCATTCTTTGATTACTAATATGACTAAATTGACTCATGTGATTAGGTCTTTGCAGGAACCAGTCTTATGGGCGACTTTTAAGCTCTTAGTTTAGGGAGTTGGGAAAGAGTTTTGGTAAGGTTAATGGGTGGTTAGGTAATATGGATGGTGGTGGACTTCAGTCAATTCTAGCACTTGTGATAATCATGATTTATGCAATTATTATTTTCTTTTTGCTAAAATTGTCAGAGTGTATAATTAACAGATGTAAAATTACTTAAAGTAATGGTGAAAGAAGATCAAGGAAGACAAAAAGGTCAGTGGATATGGAAAATTGTATGGATTGTTTTTACAACCTGCTAATGATGGTAGAGGAGAATGTCCGACAATCAAAGAAGATGAAGACTTCTACTAATTAATGTTTGATTAATAAAGTTTATGAATGGGTGTTAGAAATGGGGTCTCTAGTTGGCAGTCGGTTTGCACCCTGTCCAGGAAGAGATCCTCACACTATTTAGGATAAGGGAGATGCCTAGCCTAGATAACCCCTGCTCACCTCCTTGGTAGCTTGGCACGAGCGGTCAGCCTTATCTCAGAAGTAATACAGTGAAAACACTACAAAAGGACACCACACCAGTTTTAGAAAAATAGACAATAGTTATCTGTGTAAAACAAGGCCAAAACAAGAAAAATCCAACATAGAAGAGTAAGGGTATGAATTTAGCAAGAATTAACTTAAAAATACAGTTCCTTGAAGTTGATAGCTCCATATGGGGCTATCACACCGTTGTGAACAACAAATCCTACAGTTCAGGCCGGCCGCAACGTCGCGTGCCAGCTACAGTGTAACAAAGACCCACAAAACAGTACCTTGGAAATGCAGGGCTTTGTGATCCTCGCAATGAGATCCGGAGTGCGGCATCTCTGATGTCGCAGGTGTTGGTTCCAGAGGTCGGTGTGGGGGTCGTTGGGCCCTTGAAGTCACAGGCTGTGCACATCAAACTCTGGGCTAATGACATGGAGTGGATGGCGTCGGGGCTGTGGTGCAAAGCGGGACGATGCGAAGTGCTGTGCACACAGGTTACAGTGCAGGCAGCGGCTCGGTGACGGCGTCCTGTGGCGTCGGTGAGGCCAGGGCTGCAGTGTGAAGCAGGGCAGTGCGACGTGCGGTGTCTCCAGGTCACGGTGCAGGCAGCGTCGTTGTCGTTGCTGAAGTGCTGTTGTTAGTAAGTCCAAGGCAGCGGTGCAGCGCGGGGCGAGCTCCATGCAGCACCCACGTGTAGGAGGCTGGACTGGCTTGTAGTGAGTACCAAGGGGTACTTACACCTTGCACCAGGCCCAGTTATCCCTTATTAGTGTATAGGGTGTCTAGCAGCATAGGCTGAACTAGGAGATGAGTGAAGCTCCTACAGTACCACTAGTGCTATATGCACAATATCATAAGAAAACACAATACACAGATATACTAAAAATAAAGGTACTTTATTTTTATGACAATATGCCAAAGTATCTCAGAGTGTACCCTCAGTATGAGGATAGCAAATATACACAAGATATATGTACACAATACCAAAATATGCAGTAATAGTATTAGAAAACAGTGCAAACAATGTATAGTTACAATAGGATGCAATGGGGACACATAGGGATAGGGGCAACACAAACCATATACTCCAAAAGTGGAATGCGAAGCACGAATGGACCCCAAACCTATGTGACCTTGTAGAGGGTCGCTGGGACTATTAGAAAATAGTAAGGGTTAGAAAAATAGCCCACCCCAAGACCCTGAAAAGTGAGTGCAAAGTGCACTAAAGTTCCCCAAAGGACATAGAAGTCGTGATAGGGGAATTCTGCAGGAAAGAGACAAACCAACAATGCAACAACGATGGATTTCCAGTCGAGGGTACCTGTGGAACAAGGGGACCAAGTCCAAAAGTCACAAGCAAGTCGGAGATGGGCAGATGCCCAGGAAATGCCAGCTGTGGGTGCAAAGAAGCTGCTACTGGTCAGTAGAAGCTGAAGGTTCTGCAGGAACGACAAGGGCTAGAGACTTCCCCTTTGGAGGATGGATCCCCCACGCCGTGGAGAGTCGTGCAGAAGTGTTTTCCTGAAGAAAGACCGCCAACAAGCCTTGCTAGCTGCAAATTGTGCGGTTAGGGTTTTTGGATGCTGCTGTGGCCCAGGAGGGACCAGGATGTCGCCAATTGCGTCTGGGGACAGAGGGGGCGTCGAGCAAGACAAGGAGCCCTCTCAGAAGCAGGCAGCACCCACAGAAGTGCCGGAACAGGCACTACGAAGTGGAGTGAAACGGTGCTCACCCGAAGTCGCACAAAAGAGTCCCACGTCGCCGGAGGACAACTTAGGGAGTCGTGCAATGCAGGTTAGAGTGCTGTGGACCCAGGCTGGACTGTGCACAAAGGATTTCCGCCGGAAGTGCACGGAGGCCGGAGTAGCTGCAAAAGTCACGGTTCCCAGCAATGCAGTCTGGCGTGGGGAGGCAAGGATTTACCTCCACCAAACTTGGACTGAAGAGTCACTGGACTGTGGGAGTCACTTGGACAGAGTTGCTAGATTCAAGGGACCTCGCTCGTCGTGCTGAGAGGAGACCCAGGGTACCGGTGATGCAGTTCTTTGGTGCCTGCGGTTGCAGGGGGATGATTCCGTCGACCCACGAGAGATTTCTTCGGAGCTTCTAGTGCAGAGAGGAGGCAGACTACCCCCACAGCATGCACCACCAGGAAAGCAGTCGAGAAGGCGGCTGGATCAGCGTTACAGAGTTGCAGTAGTCGTCTTTGCTACTTTGTTGCAGTTTTGCAGGCTTCCAGCGCGGTCAGCAGTCGATTCCTTGGCAGAAGGTGAAGAGAGAGATGCAGAGGAACTCGGATGAGCTCTTGCATTCGTTATCTAAGGAATCCCCAGAGACAGAGACCCTAAATAGCCAGAAAAGAAGGTTTGGCTACTTAGGAGAGAGGATAGGCTAGCAACACCTGAGGAGCCTATCAGAAGGAGTCTCTGACGTCACCTGGTGGCACTGGCCACTCAGAGCAGTCCAGTGTGCCAGCAGCACCTCTGTTTCCAAGATGGCAGAGGTCTGGAGCACATTGGAGGAGCTCTGGACACCTCCCAGGGGAGGTGCAGGTCCGGGGAGTGGTCACTCCCCTTTCCTTTGTCCAGTTTCGCGCCGGAGCAGGGCTAAGGGGTCCCTGAACCGGTGTAGACTGGCTTTTGCAGAAATGGGCACCATGTGTGCCCATGAAAGCATTTCCAGAGGCTGGGGGAGGCTACTCCTCCCCTGCCTTCACACCATTTTCCAAAGGGAGAGGGTGTAACACCCTATCTCAGAGGAAGTCCTTTGTTCTGCCATCCTGGGCCAAGCCTGGCTGGACCCCAGGAGGGCAGAAACCTGTCTGAGGGGTTGGCAGCAGCAGCAGCTGCAGTGAAACCCCGGGAAAGGCAGTTTGGCAGTACCAGGGTCTGTGCTACAGACCAGTGGGATCATGAGATTGTGCCAACTATGCCAGGATGGCATAGAGGGGGCAATTCCATGATCATAGACATGTTACATGGCCATATTCGGAGTTACCATTGTGAAGCTACATATAGGTAGTGACCTATATGTAGTGCACACGTGTAATGGTGTCCCCGCACTCACAAAGTCCGGGGAATTGGCCCTGAACAATGTGGGGGCACCTTGGCTAGTGCCAGGGTGCCCTCACACTAAGTAACTTTGCACCTAACCTTTACCAGGTAAAGGTTAGACATATAGGTGACTTATAAGTTACTTAAGTGCAGTGTAAAATGGCTGTGAAATAACGTGGACGTTATTTCACTCAGGCTGCAGTGGCAGGCCTGTGTAAGAATTGTCAGAGCTCCCTATGGGTGGCAAAAGAAATGCTGCAGCCCATAGGGATCTCCTGGAACCCCAATACCCTGGGTACCTCAGTACCATATACTAGGGAATTATAAGGGTGTTCCAGTAAGCCAATGTAAATTGGTAAAAATGGTCACTAGCCTGTTAGTGACAATTTGAAAGAAATGAGAGAGCATAACCACTGAGGTTCTGATTATCAGAGCCTCAGTGAGACAGTTAGTCCTAACACAGGTAACACATTCAGGCACACTTATGAGCACTGGGGCCCTGGCTGGCAGGGTCCCAGTGACACATACAACTAAAACAACATATATACAGTGAAAAATGGGGGTAACATGCCAGGCAAGATGGTACTTTCCTACACAACCCCCCCCCCCCCCAAACGAAGGACAAAAAGACTAGCCATGACCTGATGAGTCTTCATTGTCTAAGTGGAAATATCTGGAGAGTCCATCTGCATTGGAGTGGCTACTCCCAGGTCTATGTTCCACTGTATAGTCCATTCCCTGTAGGGATATGGACCACCTCAATAATTTAGGGTTTTCACCTTTCATTTGTTTTAGCCAAAGTAGAGGTTTGTGGTCTGTCTGAACAATGAAGTGAGTGCCAAACAGGTATGGCCTCAACTTCTTCAGTGCCCAGACCACAGCAAAGGCTTCCCTCTCTATGGCAGACCAACGCTTTTCTCTAGGGGTCAACCTCCTACTAATAAAAGCAACAGGTTGATCCTGGCCCTCAGAATTAAGTTGTGATAGGACTGCCCCTACTCCTAATTCAGATGCATCAGTTTGGACATATAATTGTTTAGAGTAACAAGGGCTTTTCAGGACAGGTGCAGAGCACATGGCCTGCTTCAGCTCCTCAAAAGCTTTCTGACAGTTTGCTGTCCATAATACCTTTTTAGGTATTTTCTTGGATGTGAGGTCATTAAGAGGGGCTGCAATGGAGCCATAGTTCTTAATGAACCTCCTGTAATACCCAGTGAGGCCTAGGAAGGCTCTCACCTGAGTCTGAGTAGTAGGGGGAACCCAATCTATAATAGTTTGGATTTTCCCTTGAAGTGGTGCAATCTGTTCCCCAACAACAAGGTGTCCCAGATAAACCATCTTCCCCTGCCCTATCTGGCACTTTAAAGCCTTGATAGTGAGGCCTGCCTTTTGCAGGGCCTCTAAAACTTTCCATAGGTGGACCAGGTGATCATCCCAACTGGAGCTAAAGACAGCTATATCGTCCAGATATGCTGCACTAAAAGCTTCCAGCCCTTGCAGGACTGTGTTCACCAACCTCTGAAAAGTGGCAGGTGCATTTTTCAATCCAAAAGGCATTACTGTGAATTGGTAATGGCCTCCAATGGTTGAAAATGCAGTTTTAGGTTTAGCATCTTCTGATAATTTGATCTGCCAATACCATGCAGTCAAATCAAAAGTGCTTAGATACTTGGCAGATGCCAGTGTATCTATGAGCTCATCTGCCCTGGGTATAGGGTGAGCATCAGTTTTGGTTACCTGGTTGAGACCTCTGTAGTCTACACAAAACCGCATTTCCTTCTTTCCATCCTTGGAATGAGGTTTTGGTACAAGTACCACAGGAGAAGCCCATGGACTTTCAGAGTGCTCAACCACTCCCAGTTCTAACATTTTCTGCACCTCTTGCTTTATGCAGTCCCTGACATGGTCTGGCTGCCTATAGATCTTACTTTTGACAGGCAAGCTGTCTCCAGTATCTATAGTGTGCTCACACCAAGAAGTGGTACTTGGCACAGTAGAGAAGAGTTCAGAAAACGGACCCAGGAGATTTATGCAATGGTCTTTCTGCTCAGCAGTAAGACAATCAGCCAAAACTACACCTTCCACTAGAGCATCTTGTTCTGTGGAAGAGAAGAGATCAGGTAGAGGATCACTGTCTTCTTCCTGTCCCTCATCAGTTGCCATGAGCAGGGTGAGATCAGCCCTGTCATAGTAGGGTTTCAGGCGATTGACATGGAGCACCCTAAGGGGACTCCTGGCAGTGCCTAAGTCAACTAAGTAGGTGATTTCACCCTTTTTCTTAACAATTGTGTGGGGTCCACTCCATTTATCTTGGAGTGCTCTTGGGGCCACAGGCTCCAAAACCCACACTTTCTGCCCTGGTTTGTACTGAACCAAAACAGCCTTCTGGTCATGCCATTGCTTTTGGAGCTCTTGGCTGGCCTGAAGATTTTTACTGGCCTTTTTCATGTACTCAGCCATCCTTGATCTGAGGCCAAGTACATAATCCACAATATCTTGCTTTGGAGCTTTTAAAGGTTGTTCCCAACCCTCCTTGACAAGTGTTAGTGGACCCCTAACAGGGTGTCCAAAGAGGAGTTCAAAGGGGCTGAAGCCCACTCCTTTTTGGGGTACCTCCCTGTAGGCAAAAAGGAGGCATTGTAAAAAGATATCCCATCTCCTGCGGAGTTTTTCAGGGAGTCCCATAATCATGCCTTTGAGAGTTTTGTTAAATCTCTCCACCAGTCCATTTGTTTGTGGATGATAGGGTGTAGTGAACTTGTAAGTCACACCACACTCCTTCCACATGGCCTTTAAGTAAGCAGACATGAAATTGCTTCCCCTGTCTGATACCACCTCTTTTGGGAAGCCCACCCTGGAAAATATTCCCAGGAGGGCCTTTGCCACTGCAGGTGCTGTAGTGGTCCTAAGAGGAATTGCTTCAGGATATCTTGTGGCATGGTCCACTACCACCAAGATAAACCTATTGCCTGAAGCAGTAGGAGGGTCAAGGGGGCCAACTATGTCAACCCCTACCCTTTCAAAGGGAACCCCAACCACAGGCAGTGGGATAAGGGGTGCCTTTGGACTGCCACCTGTCTTGCCACTGGCTTGACAGGTTTCACAGGACTTACAAAACTCTTTTGTGTCCTCAGACATTCTAGGCCAATGAAACAGGGGAACAAGCCTGTCCCAAGATTTCATTTCTCCTAAATGTCCAGCTAGGGGGATGTCGTGGGCTAGAGTTAGGAGGAACTTTCTGTACTCCTGAGGAATCAATAACCTCCTGGCAGTTCCAGGTTTAGGATCCCTTGCTTCAGTGTACAAGAGGTTGTCCTCCCAGTAAACTCTTTGAGAGTCACTGACATCCCCATTAGCTTGTTTGACAGCTTGCTGTCTTAGACCCTCTAGTGTGGGACAGGTTTGCTGTGCCACACTCAGCTCCTCCCTGGCAGGCCTCCCTTCACCCAAAAGCTCAGCAGTGTCTGCTTCCAGCTCCTCTGGTGTAGGTTCTGCACAGGGTGGAAATTCTTCTTCCTCAGAATTAGAATCCACTGTAGAGGGAGGGATAGTAGGAAGTGCTTTACTTCTACTAGCCCTAGCTTTAGGGAGCACGGGGTTCATTGTTCCAGGATCCAAGTCACCCTGTCCTTTTTGCTTTTTGGCCTGAGCCCTGGTTAAAGCAAAAATATGCCCTGGGATGCCCAGCATTGCTGCATGGGCCTCCAACTCCACATCTGACCAAGCTGATGTCTCCAAATCATTTCCTAGTAGACAGTCTACAGGTAAATCTGTGGCTACCACAACTTTCTTTGGACCAGTAACCCCCCACCCCCAGTTGAGATTTACAACAGCCATGGGGTGGCTACGTGTGTTGTTGTGAGCATTGGTTACTTGGTACTGGTGACCAAGTAGGTGTTGTTCAGGGTGGACCAGTTTCTCTATTACCATAGTAACACTGGCACCAGTGTCCCTGTAGGCCTGAACCTCAACACCATTTATTAGGGGTAGTTGCTTGTACTTATCCATGTTAAGGGGACAAGCAACTAAGGTGGCTAAATCAATAGCCCCCTCAGAGACTAACACAGCCTCTGTGGTCTCCCTAATCAGACCAACCCCAACTAAGTTACCAAAAGTGAGCCCAGCTACTCCCTTGGATTGGCTATTAGTAGGTTTGCTCCCACCACCACTGCTATTAGTAGGGACACTAGGTGTAGCAGTAGGGGTTGTAGTGTTAGGAGGCTTGGTGCTTTTCTTTGGACAACTGGGATCTGTTGTCCAATGGCCTTTTATTTTACATAAATAGCACCATGGTTTCTTTTCTTTGTTTTGATTAGAAGAGGATTTGGGCCCATCACCCCCACCAGAGTGTTTTTGTGGGCCTGATGAAGACTCATTTTTAGATTTGTCCCCACCTTTGTCAGAAGACTTACCATCCTTCTTCTTGTTGCCATCTTTGTCACCCCCTGTATGAACTTTTCTGTTCACCCTTGTTCTGACCCATTTGTCTGCCTTCTTTCCCAATTCTTGGGGAGAGGTCAGATCAGAGTCCACCAAGTACTGGTGCAACAAATCAGACACACAATTATTAAGAATATGCTCTCTCAGGATCAAGTTATACAGACTGTCATAATCAGTAACTTTACTGCCATG
This sequence comes from Pleurodeles waltl, assembly GCF_031143425.1. Classification (NCBI taxonomy): domain Eukaryota; kingdom Metazoa; phylum Chordata; class Amphibia; order Caudata; family Salamandridae; genus Pleurodeles; species Pleurodeles waltl. The sequence goes on from NC_090448.1 coordinate 423,728,458, forward strand.
TAACCACCCCTCTAAGGCCTTCACTGAATGGTCAATGAAATCAACCCAGTCTTGTGAAGACTCCTTTTTGGTCTCTGAACTTTATCCTGTATTGTCCAGTGGTTAAACCATAACCATCCAGGAGTGCATTCTTAAGAACTGTAAAATTATCGGCATCACTTTCTTTCACAGTAAGGAGCCTATCCCTACCTTTTCCACGAAATGATAGCCATAGGATAGCAGCCCACTGCCTTTGAGGGACATCCTGTACAACACAGGCCCTCTCGTGCAGCAAACCACTTGTTAATGTCATCCCCCTCCTTATAAGGGGGAACTATCTTATGCAGATTCCTGGAATCATGGTCTTTTGCAGGATGACTATGGGGAATACTGCTGCTGCCACCATGGGTTTCTAAACCCAACTTCTGTCTTTCCTTCTCTAATTCTAAGGACTGTCTATCCAAATCCAGCTGTTGCTTCTTGAGCTTCAGTCTGGTTTGTTCCACTCTCAACTTATTGAGTTCCCTTTCTAACATTCTGTCATCAGGGTTGGTGGGAGGGACATGTCTTGAAACAGAGGTATGATGAGAATTGACAGAAGGAGACCTATCCCTAACAGAAGGCACCCTAACAGCTTGGTTAACAGAAACATCACTTCTACTGTGGTGAGAAGGAATACTCTTGTTAAGATGTGAGACAACACTATCTGTATGGTGTGACTCAACCTCTGTACCATCTATGCTAGGCTGTCTAGTATTGGGCAGGATAGGAAGTTTATTTCCTGAATCTTTTCCTAGGGGAGTCCCTGGATCAGATTGGGAACCATTAGCAGTTCAGTGTGCCAGCAGCACCTCTGTTTCTAAGATGGCAGAGGTCTGGAGCACACTGGAGGAGCTCTGGACACCTCCCAGGGGAGGTGCAGGTCATGGGAGTGGTCACTCCCCTTTCCTTTGTCCAGTTTCGCGCCGGAGCAGGGCTAAGGGGTCCCTGAACCGGTGTAGACTGGCTTATGCAGAAATGGGCACCATGTGTGCCCATGAAAGCATTTCCAGAGGCTGGGGGAGGCTACTCCTCCCCTGCCTTCACACCATTTTCCAAAGGGAGAGGGTGTAACACCCTCTCTCAGAGGAAGTCCTTTGTTCTGCCATCCAGTTAGTCCTAACACAGGTAACACATTCAGGCACACTTATGAGCACTGGGGCCCTGGCTGGCAGGGTCCCAGTGACACATACAACTAAAACAACATATATACAGTGAAAAATGGGGGTAACATGCCAGGCAAGATGGTACTTTCCTACACCACGGGTCACAGTGCAGACAGCGGTGTCTGTTGAGGACAGTGGAGTCGATGAAACTAGCGTCAGTGGACCAGGGCTGCAGTGCGGGATGGGACAGTGGTTTATGGGCCTCACGAGTGGTGACCACAGGCCACTGTGCAGGCAGCAGCACCGGCGTCTGTGGGGAGGGTCATCAGGGATGCCAAGGCGCAGTGTGAGCAAGGCGATGCAGAGTGCGGGGCCCACAGGTCACAGTGCAAGCAGCGGCTCAGTGGCGGCATCTGCGAGACCAGGATTGCAATGCGACATGGGGCACGGCTCCGTGTGGTGTAGTCAGGTCACAGCGCAGGCTTCAGCGTCGTTGGCGGTGCTGCGGTTGTTTTTGTTCTGTTGCAGAACAAAACACACAGTTCCCAGTTCTATAGGCAGATGAAGCTGAAGTCTTTGGTATTCCTGAGACTTCCAACAGGAGGCAAGCTCTACTCCAAGCCCTTGGAGAACCCTCACAAGCAGGATACATAGCAAAATCCAATATTTGCCCTCTTTAAAGCAGAAGGAGCATCTGCAGTCCTACCGGAAAAGCACACACAGCAAAGGGGCAGTACTCCTCCTCCAGCTCTTCTCCTTAGCAGAGGTTCCTCCTGATCCAGAAGTGGTCTTGGGGTGATCTAAAGTCTGGGGTGTTGGGTCCAATACTTATAACCCTTTTTGCCTTTGAAGTTGCCAAACTACAAAGAGAAGTCTCTGTTGTTTACAGGATCCTGCCTTGGCCAGGCCCCAGACACACACCAGGGGGTTGGAGACTGCATTGTGTGAGGGCAGGTACAGCCCATTCAGGTGTAAGTGACCTCTCCTCCCTCCACTCTAGCCCAGATGTCTCATCAGGATATGCAGGCAACACCCTAGTTCCCTTTGTGTCACTGTCAAGAGGAGATTTGAAAACAGCCCAACTATCAGTCTGACCCAGACAGGGTATCCACAAACAGGCAGAGTCACAGAATGGTTTAAGCAAGAAAATGCCTCATTTCTAAAAAACAACTTCACTAAAAGATTTATTTTTACATTGTGAGTTCTGAAAACCCAAGCTCCATATTTCTTTGCTCTCAAAGGAAAACTGCACATTCAGGATATTTAAACGCAGTCCCCATGTTAACCTATGAGAGAGACAGGCCTTGCAACAATGAAAACCAAATTCGGCAGGATTTCACTGTTAGGACATGTAAAACCCACCTTTCACACACCCTGCACCCTGCCGTTGGGGCTACCTAGGCCCTACCTTATGGGTGCCTTACATGTAGAAAAAGGGAAGGTTTGGGCCTGGCAAGTGGGTACACGTACGAGGTCGAATTAGCAGTGCAAGACTGCACACACAGACACTGCAGCGGAAGGTCTGAGACATCTTTACACGGCTACTCATGTGGGTGGTAAAATCAATGCTGCAGGCCCACTAGTAACATTTGATTTACAGGCCCTGGGCACACATAGTGCACTTTACTAGGGACTTATGAGTAAATCAAAGATACCAATAATGGAAAAACCAATCACCAATACGATTTACATAGGGAGCACTTTCACATTGGCACTCATCAGCAATGGTAAAGTGCGCAGAGCCAATAACCCAGCAAAAACAGAGTCCAGTATACCCTAAAAACAGAAGGTCAGAAGGCAAAAAGACAGGGGAAACATGCCAAATGATGCCAGTTCTAACAATGGGTTATAAGTGATTCTTTACAAATAATCGGGGGGGGGTGGACTGATTTTCCATTTTTTATTAGCATTTTAACCAATACGTTTGGAGCTCCATTGCACCCTTCCCAGCACGCCTGCCCACCCAGACCTATCAATATAGGCTTAGTGTAATGTTACTCATATCCCCTTAGTGTTCTTCCTTCTGTTTCCATCGTGCGATGGGGTGCCATCACGGAGGCACAAAACTACTACCTTCCCCCAACAAACAAACCAGGATGAGTACATTTGTGAGTAGTGCAGTCCAGCATTCCTCCCAGCCCCAGGCCTACCTCAGTTACCATCATCATCATCAAATCCATCACCTATATGACTATACGATCAGATATCTATGGGTTCCTAGCATCATCCTTCGCCTCCAAAGTCTTTGCCTCCCAATTCTGTATATGAATGTCCCATATTCTGTGTCCTTGTACAGCATGGGCCTCCATCATTACTGTAGTTTTGGCTTTATCCCATTTTAACAAAGTGTGAAGCCAGGCCGCCGTCCCTGGAGATTCCAATGTCACTGCAATTTGGCGTTTGTGCAGCACAAACACCAGGTCCAGGAACCTGTAAAATTACTTTCCCCTTTTAGCCCTGGAATGAACCACTATTAGACAGGAGTCAGGTGTGAGTATGAATTCTCTATCAACCAGGGTCGATGTAATGCATGAGATGCAGTGGGGTGTAAGGTGTATCTGGTGTAGGTAACTGAGCGGGTGAACAAAAAGTGTGATTTATGTGATACCTCTTTAATCTGCTGCAGTGCTTGGGTTCACTGTTTATCAAGTAGTGGAGACCAGAGGGCCTCCGCCCACCTCTCTCTGGGATATGACTCAGTAGGGGTGTGTATAGGGCTATAATGACTCTGTGCATGCAGCAATAAGACCGCATTGTGTGTATTGGGGGTGCCACCATAGGTTCCATGGGCTCCTGTCCCCAGTATAATGCAAGCACATATGCACTACAGGTCAAAAATTGATCTGCTGATATATGAAATGTGTTAATGAGCTCTGGGAAAGGTCGAAGCACCCCCTCTGCATAAAAATCCCCTACCCATGTCACTCCTGCCTCCTTCCAGCACGTCATATGGTGGTGTCTGACAATCTCCTGGAGATTTGCCATCTGCCATATTGGTATCAGGGGGAATATGGGGGGGGGGGGGGCTTCCCAACCTAGGACATACTTCTGACAGCTGCTTCTGGCGACCCTCTTTTGGTGCGATTCACCTGGGACAATGGGTCTACAGTCAAGTGTAAATGTGAGCCCCAGTCAGCAGGCGCCGAAGAGCGGCCCTTTCCACATAGCCGTCCCTAGTCATTGTAGTGGCCACTGTAATTGGGCTGCAGCATAGTACAACTCGAAGTTGGGCACTTCTAGACCTCCATCTTGTGGCCGATTGTATAATTTGTCAAGGGTCACTCTGCACCTACCTGTGCACCAAATCAGTGCCACCAATAGCAAATTGAGCTCCATGAAGAATCCCTTAGAGAGCGAGAGCGTGAGGGCTGAAAAGTAATATAGCATCTGTGGAAGTATCAGCATCTTAGATATTGCTACCCGGCCCACCGTAGACAGGGGGAGAGATGTCCAGAATGTCAGTGGTCCGCACATCAATCCAAGTGCTTTGTATATATTCCCCTTGAGGAGTTCATCATGTAGACCTGTATGCCCAGATCCTTGAAAGTATTGTATTGTCATTGAAGCCAGGCCCAGTATAAGGCGCTTCTATCAGGTTCAGGGATTGGACGGAGGTGGCACAGGCAGGACTCGCTTTTCACTTTTAGACCCAACATCTCCCCAAAATTGTCTAGTCCAGATATCACTGCTGGCAACTAAGAGTCCATGTCTCGTAGATAAATCAAAGCATCATCTGCACAGAGAGAACCCACATGATGGGTACCAAGTGCCTCAATCCCCCATTCTGCTGCCCGAGTACATAGTTGTCAGGCCAGTGGCTCCACGGAAAGAGCAAAGATCAGCAGTGATAAACAGTCAACCTTACCTAGTAACCTGGCAGATGTCAAACCTCTCAGAAATAAACTGTCCCATTTTGACCCTCGCTCCTGGTCACCCGTAAAGAGCCTTGAGCCAGCCCGGACCCACCTGCTTTACATCTAATATTGCAAACAAATAATCCCAGTTGAGGGTATCAAATGCTTTCTCAATGTCAAGTGAAGCCGCCAATGGTATACCCTTAGACTCCAGGTCACCCTTTAGCAGTCGGCGGACATTGAGAAATATATTACGGTCGGGTATGAATCCATTTTGATCCATATGCACTAAGATACCAAGTAAGGGAAGTAGTCTATTTGCAAGAGCCTTCCCAAGAATCTTATAATTAGGTTCAGCAGTGAGAGTGGTCTATAGGACCAAACATTGAGTGGATCCCAGCCTGCCTTATGGAGCACCACTATTAGGGTCTTCTGGAGTGTGTCTGGTAGTTGGCCACAGGCACGTGCCGTGTTGTAGACCTCCAAAAGTTTAGGTATTAGAGCAATACTATACGTGGTATAGTATTCTTTGGAGAGGAAGTAGATACCTATGTTTTCTTATGTGCAATTTGTGATATAGTTGCACAAATCTCTTCTAGCTGTAGAGGTGCATCTAGGTAAGCCTGTTGTAATGCATTCAGGTAGGGGAGTGGGATCTCCCGCAGGTAGTCTAGAAAGGCAGACTAGGAGGGGCTCACTCCAGTCAAATAAAGGGAGCTATAAAACTTCACAAAGTTGGCATTAATATCCTCTTGAGTATTGAGGATTGTGGCCTTGTTCACACTAATCGCTCCAATGAGGGGACGTGATTGTTCCTCTCACCCTCGCCATGCAAGCATCCTACCCTCTAAATCGCCCTACCTGTGTATGCTGGTGAGGTACTGTTTGTAATTGAGACACCCTAGACTCGTTTCTAGTTGACAATGTTCTTGGCACAACTAGAGCCGAGGTGCAATGTTATTATTAAGCTGCAGTTTGTCATTTTCAAGATGCCTCATTTCCTGTTCCTTGGCCAGTAGCTCTCCTCAAAGTGTCTGCCGGATCACCCATGTGGTTGCAATACAGTGCCCCCTCACTACCACCTTGTGTGTGTCTCATTCCATTACCCAAGTAACGGTGGAGCCAGTATTAAGTTGGAAGTAGCATATCACCTCCGCTGCCAAGTCCTCTCGAAATGGGAGATCAAGAAGTGAAACAGTCTGAAATTTCTAAGTCGGAATGATGGGGTGAGCACAACCCCATTGCACCAACAGCATCGGCGGGCAGTGGTGTGTGAGGGAGACAAGTGATGAGCTACACAGAAACAGATCTAAGTGAGTGTGAACATACTGTACTAGGGAGTAGAAGAAAAACGTGCAAATCTCTGGGTGTTGGAGTCGCCAATTGTCGCACACCCTCTGGTTAGTCAGCCACCATTGCAGGTGTTTTGTACTTCTATGGCAAGGTGCTCCCTACAACGGAGGGGTTGAACGGTCTCTATCCACATCCAAGATGCAGTTCCAAATGAAAGGGGCATGGGGCAGCGCAGTAAGGCAAGCGTTAACTTGTCCATAAAGAAAGCATGGCTTACATTCGAAGCATAGATAGCCACCATCGCTAGGGGCCTACCGGGCAGTCGTCCCTTCATCATGACATATCTGCCCTCTGGGTCTAGTTGCCGGAGCCCTGGATGAACTGCAGCCCCGGGACTATCCAGATGAGAACCCCCTTGGCATAGGCTTAAACTATAGTGCCTTTTACCTGCCCTCTACATTTCATGCACAGACTTTGCAGTTCTGTCCGTTTTAGGTGCATTTCCCAAAGGAGCATCACAAGCACTTGTCACCTCTGAAGGTAGGTGTGGTTCCTGCAAGGCTTAATCAGGTGACTATACCTCTCACATTCCAGGTCAGTTTAGGTGTATTTGGGTTAAAGTCTTGTTAGGTGTAACCATGTGGCTCTTGTTTAGAGAAGTGTGGTGAGGAAAATCTGAATCACAGTCTCCCAAGGCAGGTTCACTCCCAAATCCATCCCAGTGTATGTATAAGTGTAGTCATTGTGTCGGACTTGCAGGCACTTGTGTGGGGTAGCTCCAATTTCCAACAACAGAAACAACAACAGCAAACTACACGCCCACCAGCCAGGCTGAGACAATTCCCCGTTCTCGGCCACATTGAAACATAATGTACAGCCAAACAGTAACAACTTGCAGTGTAGGTTTCCAGTCCATTACGATAAACTTAGGCGTGAGCAGCAGCAAAGAGTGTAAACTAGTTTTTTTAGTACTCCTATGCAGCGGATTCTGGTCCCATTTTCCCCCCTCTCCAGCGGCACCAGAGGGAAGCTGGACTTTGACCTTGGTTACAAGTCTTACCACCCTGAAGGGTGCCATGGTTCAACATTACAGATTGTCTGCCATACAAGGTGTTAGTGTTGGTCCATGAAGGTCATCACTGTTTGAGACAATAGTGCCACCAGTGTCCAAGTCGGTGTTAGATGCACATTCGGAATGCAGGACCTTAAAGGGGTTGCAAGCATGCTGCAGCACCCCCTCCACTGCTCACGCCTATTCCCTGGCCACCTGCTCAGTTGTTGGCCTGGATTGCGGTCTCCAGAAGTGACTTCAACCAACTCTCAGAGGTCTAGGATTCTCCAGACATTCCGCCAGATCCTTAACATGTAACCAAGTCCAGGTATATTCTGGGGTTGTGAAGAAGTGGGTATTATCTCCATCTTTGACCCAAAGCTTGCCCTAGAACAGAAGAGCGTATTTGATCCCCAAGTTGCGTAGTTGATCTTTCACGCTGGTGTATGAAGTATTATGGCATTGCACCTCCACAGAGTAGTCTAGGTATGACGTAATATCACAGTTCTCAAACCACCAAGGGGCCTTCATCCAGAATAACTGTAGGAGCAGGTCTCTGTCTCTATAATTGAGTACTCGGGCTATCATCGGGCATGGGTGCGCTCATGGTTGTGGAGGTCTTTGTTAAATTAAGCGCAGTACATAGTGAAGCCAGGTACAAGATTTATTCAGCTTCAAGAAGATACGCAATATGCGGTGCCAACCACCCCCGGACGCCTCGCCTGCTTGCCTCTCCTTCAATGGTCGTCCTTCCGCATTCCATCCCCGTGACAACCTCCCATTCCACATTCCAGGCTTGACGCCACACTCAACAAACCTTAATAAAGTGTTCCATAACATGTTGATAAGAATACAGAACATCACAATGTCAATTATAAAACATCCAATAAATTTAACTATACACATAAACATTTAACATGTAAGTACCTGAAATAATATAATTAGTTTGTCATATAGTCATTCAAGTAGGCAGGTATCTTCTTTTCCATTCCGCTTCGTTGTAACACTACATCCTCCCCACCATCCTCACCAGACACTTTGTCATCCAACACATCAGGAATACCATCCATTACATTCTTTAGAACTTCCACCAATTCGCCCACCTTCAGTCCTACAGACACCTGTCTCACATTCCAGGTTCTGCCATCATCCAACTTAACTGCATTTCTCAACACTTTAACAATTTTCCTAGGTTCTGACCAACGTGGCCTTCCCGTATCAACAATCCCAGGCAACTTGACTCGTACTCTTTGTCCTATAGACAACTCACCCATACTGGATTTGGCATCATGATACAAACTGGTACGTAATTGATAGTCTTGCACCCTGTCTCTCATTACCGTATCACATTCCATACCATATTTCACCTGATTCCTTTCCATCAACCACCAGGGAACCAAAATAGTGGACGGTTTCCTTCCTCTTAGCAATTCAAAAGGCATTTTGCCTGTCACAGAATGGGGAGTTATCCTGTACGACATAAGCATGTCGCAAATAGCCTGTTTCCACGGAATACCTGATTTTAGAGCCAACCGTATAGTTTCCTTAATCACACGATTGAACCTTTCCACTTGACCATTCCAAGAAGGATTATACAAGGAAACCTTAGCATGTTTTATGCCATTTCTTTTTAAAAACTCCGACATCCTTGTCAAAGTAAACTGCACTCCATTGTCTGACACCAAAACTTCAGATACCCCTTCCCTAGAAAACACATTTTCCAAAAACTCAATTACTGTCTCCGTGGAAATTGTATTTACAAACTCTACTTCAGGCCACTTGGAAAAATAATCCACCATAACTATGGCATACACCTCCTTAGGTGATAAAGTAGAAAATGGTCCCACAAAATCGATTCCCAACTTCCTCCAAGGCCTATCTGGTAATTCTACTGGTACCAAAGGTGCCGTGCATGCTCTTACACTCTTATCACCCTGGGCACAAACCAAACAATTCCTCACAAATCTGTCTATCATGGAGTCAATCCCAGGCCACCAGAAAAATTCCTTCACTTTTCGTTTATTCCTTGACATACCACTATGATCAATGTGACTTTTCCTCACAATAATTTCCTGTATTCCCTTTGGAGCAATGATTCTATCACCTCTTAAAATCACTTCACCGCACACACCAAGCTTGTCCTTCACTTTCCACAAAATTGCGCTCTCACCTCTCAACACACCTTCACCAGGCCAACCATTCAATATATAACCTTTCACTACTTGCATCTCATTGTCCTTCACCATTTTCTGATTCCATTCCTGTTCCGTCAAACTTCCTCGATCCAACCCTCCATGCACCTCCAAACCTGATAACACGTCCTCATACGTAAAAGCAACATCAAATTCTGTATCAACATTATCACTTCTGATTGGCATTTGCGACAACCCATCAGCTACAACATTGCTCCTCCCAGGAATGTGCTCCACCTCAAAAAAATACATTTGCAATTTAGAAGCAAGTCTCGCAAGTCTTGGTGATAAATTCTTCCCACCTGCAGGACGTAAAATATTAACAAAAGGGTTTATGGTCCGTACACAATTTGAATTTCTTTCCCCATACATACAACCGGAATCTTTGCACTGCCCAAGATGCTGCCAGCATTTCCTTCTTGATCACAGAATAGTTCCTTTCGGATTGCGACAGTGTCCGTGAAGCATACGCTACAATCCATTTCTCATGGCCTTTCCTTTGGGAAAGAACAGCTCCTATACCATAACTGCTCGTATCCACTGCGATCTTACATTCCATATTGGTTACAAAGGGTTTCAAACATGGAGCTTGAATTATTTCATGCTTAATGCGTTCAAAACATTTAGACTGATCCTTACCCCATTCAAATTGAACATTTCTTCTCAATAGTTTCCTCAAATCTTCTATTTTAGTTGCATAGTTCTCTATGAAACATGAATAGAATTCTGTGACATCAATTGCTCCTTACAATTTGGCTCAGAAGCATCCGCAATAGCCCTTACATGACTTATTTTGGGACGGATCCCATCTTGAGAAATGATGTGACCTAAATACTCAACATGGCTTTGGCCAAATTTACATTTCTCCTTCCTCACGGTCAACCCATTCTCACGAAGTATGATTAAAACATCCTCCAACATCATATCATGTTCGGCTCTATCCTTGCCATAAATCAGAATATCGTCCTGGAACACCCTTGCTTTCGGTACCACCCCCAAAATTCTATTCATCTCTCTCTGGAAGACAGCAGAAGTACTGGCCAGACCAAAAGGCATCCTTGTATATTGAAATGCACCCTCCGTTGTTATAAATACGATGTAATGTTTGGAGCTATCATCCAATTCAATTTGATGATAAGCACTGGACAAATCAATGGTCGAAAATACTGATGCCTGGCCTACAGATGATTCCAACTCTTGTAAGTTTGGCAACGGATATGTGTCAACCCAGATCGCTTCATTCAAAGACCTCAAATCGACACATAGCCTGAGATCCCCATTCCTCTAAAGAGATATTACAACTGGGGAGATCCAGTCTGAACTCTCAATTGGTTCGATAATATCCCTTTCACATAGTTCCTTCAACATCTCTTTCAGTTTGGGTCTATAATTAATTGGTACATTATGCACTTTATGTCTCACTGGACTTGCATTCTCTTGTAAAATAATTTGGTGTTTGAATCCAGTCAGCTTACCTAAGGATTCCGAGAACACCGTAGGAAACCTTTTATCCAACTCATCATAGATTAACTTTTTTTTGCAAATCATGCTCAAGTACAGGATAAACTGGAGGTAATCTTGTAGAGTCGATCTTCATGCTCAACTTCTTGATATGTGGCCACCCAAGAATCAATTGACCCTTCTCAGCAACATACAATTTCCCCACGCATTGCTTATTCTGAAATTCAATATACACATTCACATACCCCATTATGGGAATTAATTCCCTATTAGGCCACAATTTCTTAAACATGTCCACACACATAATGGTAAACCAAGCATACGAATCAACCATAGCTATAACCTCAATTTTGTCAATAAGTAATTTGCAAGTAGGTAACTTAGAAGAATTACCCTCAACATCATTGTTATCTTTTTCAACACACAAGACAAAGGGGGTCATTACAACCCTGGCGGTCGGTGATAAAACGGCGGTAAGACCGCCAACAGGCTGGCGGTCTTACTTTGTGGAATCATGACCATGGCGGTTACCGCCAGGGTCATCCGCCGGTTCTCCGTTCCGCCCGCCAGGGAGGAGACGACCCCTGGGCTGGAGACCCATCACAATACCGCCACCGGTATTTTGACCAGGCTTACCGCTGTGGATTTGCAGCGGTAGGAACCGCCATGAAATCCATGGCGGTAAGCACTATCAGTGGCAGGGAATTCCTTCCCTGGCACTGATAGGGGTCTCCCCCACCCCGACTCCCTCCCTTAGACCCCCCACCACCCCTGCCACCCCCCAAAAGGCGGCAGGGCCCCCCTCCCCACCCCCATCACCTTACACATACACACCCGACACGCACGCAGGCACCACCAACACACATACACGCACACACACCGACATACATGCCAACATCCACACACACAGTCAGACACATACACCCACATTCAAACATACACGCACACATCCATACAGACAGACATACACGCACTCATTCCCAAAACACGCAACACCCCGCAAGCATACACGCACTCACACCCCCCCTACATACACAGACGCACACCCCCATGCACCCACACAACACCCCCTCACCCTCCTCCCCTAACGGACGATCGACTTACCTGTTCTGTCGATCTGCCGGGAGGGGACGGGAGCCATGGGGGCAGCTCCGCCGACACCACACCGCCAACAGAACACCGCCACGCAGAATCACTGGACTTGATTAGCTGGGCGGTGTTCTGTTGGCGTGGCGGTGGAGGTGGAGCAACCTCCACTTCCCTGCCGCCCGCAAGTATGGCTGTTGGCGGCTCTCCGTCGGAAAAACGAAGGAGGGCAGCCAACGGTCATAATACGCCGAGCGGCAAAGCGCCACTACTGGCGGTCTTCCGCACGGCGGTCTTGTTAAAAGACCGCCGAGGTTGTAATGACTCCCAAAGTCTTGAATTGTATGCTCATCCATTTCATCATGTTCAGATACATAACTTATGCCTCTTGCGTTATTTTTACATACTTTGCTAAAATGACCTATTTTCTTACATGCATTGCACATTTTAGTTACAGCTGGACATTTCTTAAAATTAGCTAGGTGATCCCCAGCACCACACCTATAACACTGTTTTGCAGCATTTTTTTCCAATAACATTTCTTCCCACACCCCTTAAAATCTTTGTTCACAGGGCTAACCGCAACAGCATTCAATTCAGAGTCATGTAAGTTTTCCTTGACAGTTTGGATACACTTCTCGGATACTTCAATGGTTCTTGCTACATCCACTGCTCCCTTCAGTGTAATATCACTGCTGCATGACCATAATTTCTCTTGTATTTTGCGAGATTTGGTTTTCATTAGTATTTGGTCCCTTAAAACCTGGTCATAAGATATCTGCTCAAAGTTGAAAGTAACAGCTAATCCTCTCAGTGCCGCCACAAATTGGTCTATAGATTCATCCTCATGCTGCATCCTACAACAGCACGATAATTTTTCTTCCATAACGCTCTTGTAGTTGTTTCTTAGCAAGCTGGTATACATCCACTTCTCCAGTATTGTGCACTTGAGGTAGGTTCTTAAATTCACGACAAACCCACTGCACCAAGCCTGTGCTTCAATAATGCCAAGTATCTTTCTGGAGGACATTCTTGTTCTCCCAAAACTTCCACATATGCTTCAAACATATCAATCCATAATTCCCATGGTATGGGTGGTTCCCCAGGCTCTGTTAAAAAAAATGGTGGGGGTTGAATGCTGGACATGGCAATTGTATTGAAGACCTTACTGATTCGTAAGAGAAACAAGACAAAATACAAAATAAAAATAAAGTTTTAAACTTCGTATGAAGTAAGTAGTAACTTGTATTTGTTTGTAGTTTATTCCTAGGTGATGTTCTTTAAAAAAAATGACAGAAGTGTTACACGGGCTGCCAAACAATGAAATTTGCAGGAAATCGGGGACACGTTTTAGTAACACCTGGGCATAATAAAAAAGTTACACAGGCAACACGCTTAGGCCGTGAACTGTTGCTGTCCAGATCGTGTCCTAGCAACCACTAGCACGCGCAAGGCAGTAAGATGGTGCAGGCACCATGTATTACTGTGTTACCATGGCAAAACAGATGCAAGCCGACGTGCCTTGTGTGTGCCGAGGATGCAGGGTAAACAGAAACTAATTACCGATAAGGTGATCGATTACCCCAGTGTTCCTTGGCAGATCCAGCAATGTCCTCAGTACTCAACGCAGGTTTGCAGATCCGGCAATTATCCTCAGCACTCCGACTACATCTTGGCCGAATGACAAGGAATGACGACACTGCTTACTTCCCGCTCGTCGCCAATGTTAAATTAAGCACCGTACACAGTGAAGCCAGGTACAAGATTTATTCACCTTCAAGAAGATATGCGATAAGCGGTGCCAACCACCCCCGGACGCCTCACCTGCTCGCCTCTCCTTCTACAGTCGTCCTTCCGCATTCCATCCCTGTGACGACCTCCTGTTCCACATTCCAGGCTTGACGCCACATTCTTCCTGGTGGATGGTGAGCCCACTTGATGGAAAAAAAAATTGGTATCCTACCAGTCAACACTGTCTCCATCAGCCATTTCTCGAGGAACAGTTCCATACCGGGTCACTCAGAGCACTCAGCGAATTCCAAGAAGCAGACATTATTGCTAAAAGAGCGTCCCTTGGCATATTTCGCTCTCCGCTACAATGCTGTGATACCGGTCTTCGTCTTATATACCTGTGTGTGCAGGTCTTGCATCGTGGTGCGCATTGTGCTCAAACCTAACTCAGTGTCTTCCACCTGCTCTTCCAGTCGCCAGTGATTCATGCGAAGCAACCCAACTTCTAGGGATACTGTGTTGATCTTAGTTTCCAGTACTGTTTTGGTATCCAGGATAGCTTGTAAGATCCGTTCAAACTGGTGAAAGTGTATGTCCAGCGTGGCTTCAAGGTTGCGTAAGGCATCATCTCCTCCAGCTGGTCCAGCATTCTGGAATTGTAGCGTCTCATCAGCCAGGGAAGACTGGTTGGGTTGCTTTGGCTTCATCATTGTCTTAGGTGACTGCGGGACCCAGGCCCCACAAGTCTGGTGCACCCCCAGCTGCGTATTAAGTGTTCAGGAGTTCTTATCAGTTCATTGGACAGGGCAGCTCACTCTTGGCACTCCAGCCCAAGTAGAAAGCTACTGGCCTTTGCCAGTCTACTCCTCCAATCTCGGGGGTGTCGCACAGTGTCACCACATCACCAGACCACCAGAGGGGTTGGTCGTTGTTCAGGGGCATAGATCTTAATTCTCTGTGCTGTTTTCTAGGGTCAAGCAAGCTCTGCCATCAGCTGTGGTATCCTGTGTGACCTGGTACCCTGTCAGCTGGCACGGTCTAATGCGGAGGTGGGAAGGTAACAGTAAGTCCAACCCTCTCCTGACTCCACCATATCAAACCAGATCTCACACAGTATGAGCAAGAGGCGAACCTGCCATCTTCTACCACGTACCCATGCCAGCAGGGCCCTTCATAGGCACAATGGGAAACGCTCCGCTGTGATTGCTGGCGCAGCTCCACTCAAAGGGATCCACTGATTCTTGAGGGTGTCTATTCCAGATCACACCTCAACACCAATGCCACAGGCAGGACCCCAGCCATGGGACCACATCCGGCCCACATCGCCCAGTCGTGCCGGCCTTGGGTGCGTTCCTAGGCCTGAGGTCTACTCTGCAGTGAGTCCACCCCAACCAGAGCCCATCAGACCACACGGGTGACAGCATAATTGACTGCGTGCCCGGGTACCAGCTTGCGGCCCTGTATAGATATATTTGCGGCCCAGCCGGCAGTCCTTCACAATGCGGCAGTCTTTGCACCAGCCTTTCTCTGCAAATGTGGCGCCAATCCACCAGTTCAGGGTGTGGGGAGGAGTTGAGGCATCTCATCAGGTGGTGCGGATGGTCCCGGGGCCCAGGATATGTGCAGAATTGGTCGGATAGATCATAGATCACAGAGCTTAGGCAGAGATGTCAGCCGCCAACCTGGACACGAGCCCGCCCCCCCACCCAAGTGCAAATTATAAAGTTTTATAGTGCAAAATAATTTTTAAAGTGTGTAGAGTTGTAACAGATGAACACTTGAAACTAATTAAAAGCAGTGTTTGGAAGTGCTAATATTAACGGACTTTACTTATGCCACATTTTATGACACCATTGTAATAAGATGGAGGTAGTTTCTCGTGCATTGCTCATTCTGCTCGTGCTCACTCCCACTCTCAATCAATGTCCCGCTCCGAGTCTTCTCTTCTCACAGTTTCCAGCAATGTGATGTAACTGACTATGGGGGTTATTACAACTTTGGAGGAGGTGTTAATCCGTCCCAAATGTGACGGATATACCACCAGCCGTATTACGAGTTCCATAGGATATAATGGAGTCGTAATACGGCTGGTGGTATATCCGTCACTTTACTGTCACTTTTGGGACGGATTAACACCGCTTCCAAAGTTGTAATAACCCCCTCTATGTTTAGCGAGCGTGCAATGTGAATGAAACTCTTACTGTGTTCTCGATGTAACATTTTTAAGGACACGTCTACTGGACCGATTGCCGTCTTCCTAGGCCATCAGTGTAAGGTCTTTGTTAGAGAATGTTTCATTCTGAGTTTTACATCTTCAGATTTCTGTTGCTGTGGCAGGTAATGGAAGATTATTGATTATTATTAGAAGTAGCTCACAATCTGGTGGCAGAAGCGCTAGCAATCAGCCGCACATTATCTTAGCAATCACAGGTAATGAGAGGATTATACAAGGTCATTTAAGAGTGCATGAAATCAGGGGCGCTACCACCACTGTCCACATACATAAGACAAAACAATGTTTTTTGCCTATATTCAAAACTATCTTAGAATATGGTTCAGCACTCTATGTAAAGCAGACCATGGTACAAAATTTGAAGTAAGACCAGCAAGAGACCATATAAATAAACGCGAGAGTCCTCTTATAATCACACAGTGATCCAATGTGAAGTAAAAAAAAAAGTAACCTTTAATCCATGAGCTTCGTTACAATCATTAAAACATGATCCAATTCATTTGTAGTAGCCAACATGTTTCATTCATGATAACTTCTTCGTCCTGGGGTTCAGTAAATGAATGGGTTCGGATCCCCACTCTCAGTTCTCTCTCCGTGGATTGTCAAAATCTTTCGAAATTAAAGTTCTCAAAATCTGGAATGCTGGTCTTTTCTTTATTCTTGTATGTTTAGTTTGTTATAGTTTAGTGGGCTGTAGCAGTCTAGTCCTTCTATAGTGGTGGACGTAGTATTACAGTACTTTAGTGTCCATGGCTAGTGCCAACATTTAGTTCTTCTATGTTTCTGGCCATCCTGTTTTTGTTTTTTTTTGGTAATGAAAATCTAGTCACTCTAACAAAACGTACTGTGGAGCTCTCACATCTGCGCCAGTGGGGGAACATAGCCACCTCAGTCTAATGAGATGTCCATTTTTAACACAGTCCTTTTCCTGGTGACCCCTACCTGTCTCTGGCTGGATGCCTAAGACCACACAGCATCTCAAGAGCAGAACCTGCATTCATGAAACCTTAGAGGTGAGCAAACTACTGAAAGCTTCAACCAGGCTGGAGCCTGAAACCTGGCTCTGACTCAGCTCCTGACGAGCTTTCATATGGCTTCTGCTTGCCTCCCCCCCTCTACCCAGGATGTGGTGTTATATCCAGTGCTGTCAGTTTTACAACTGGGGAACCAGGTTAGAGTCTCTGCATCGACCAAAATCCTGTGATTCTAGGCAAATCTCTTAATCTCCCTAAATCTGTAAACAATGAGTGTGGCCTTGTGTGAAGAAGCTGGTGCTCACACAAAGCACTGCAATTGGTCCTTTCAGTCCAGTTCACGATATATTAAAACTGCACAGAGGTAAAAAGAAATCCTTAACATAAGGGGAAAAAAAAGATAGTAATTTCCTGGCTGATTTGTACAAAGTGAAACCAGAAAACGTGGATAAATCCTGGCTTCACTGCTTAAACTGTGTAATCTTGGGCAAATATGTTATTTCACTAAAACTAATTTTTCTTCATTACTGTATATGAACACACTTTCGAATATGTGAGTTCAGAATACCAGTTGTACAAAAACCTTTTTACGCTTCATTCATTAAACAATAAAGTTGCTCTAGAATAATCTGTGCCATATAGATGGTTTACGTGCCAATTACCTTGCCTGTTAGTACACTAATCGTTTATGCATAACAACTATTACTTTTAGTAATGAGTACAGTGCTATAATGTGACATATTAATGTCAAAGCTTCATGTGTTGTGAA
Organism: Pleurodeles waltl; assembly: GCF_031143425.1. Classification (NCBI taxonomy): domain Eukaryota; kingdom Metazoa; phylum Chordata; class Amphibia; order Caudata; family Salamandridae; genus Pleurodeles; species Pleurodeles waltl. The sequence continues at coordinate 423,746,226 of NC_090448.1, forward strand.
AATACACGTTTGAATTCTGAAGCGACTTTATCATATTTTACATGGTTTGTTGTGTGATGAGCAAAGGCCGCCCCCGCAGGGGGCATCACGGGCCGGCGCCATAACGGCCGCCTGGGACCCGGAAGGAACCGGTTCTGCTGGTTTTAAATCTTGGCACTCACCCGGTGGGGGTCGCGTCCGACCCCCCCCCCAAATAAAGAACAAAGTGGGGAAGAAGGTGCCAAGATCCAGGGGTGGCGTCCAATGGGGAAGATTTGAGGCATTCAAAGCTCCCAATGAGCGCCAGGACAACGAGAGCCCAACAAGGCTGGGGGGACATTTAAGGAGCCCCCTCTTGAGCGGACTAAACACACCCGGGCAGAAGACCACCCCATTCGACACGCTGGAGGAGCAGCAAATCCACCCTCCCTCCCTGACAATAGCGCATCTAGTCGCGATGCCAGACAGAGCAGGAAGAAGCTAGGGGCAAGCGGAAAATAATGGAGTTTTTACCGAAATTGGACACTGAGCACACCTAGTAAGGCGGTGTGCAATGAAAGGCCACACACCTGGGGATGCCTCACGGCAGGGTGAAAGGAGGCCGGAGAAGGGGAGTATGCGGAACACGGCACTCGCAGCCCATGAGCACAGGTAGCAAGTTTGGGCCTAATCCGAAAGGGAAGCTACCCCTCAGAGTTAAAAGGTAAAACAGACGCTATCAATTAAGACCACTCCAAAAAACTAGATGTGGGATTGCTCACGCCCATAATGGAAGGAAATGACATTACAGAGGCCAGGACTTAAAGGCCGGTCAGTCACTGCTAAAGAATTGTTTGGTTTAAATGATTGGAAACTCAGTTGAATTCTCGTATTTTGAATTGTACGCAAAATGTGTTATGGTGACTGTAACTGCACAAATTACAAATGGTGATGGGTTTAGCAACGTTAAGAAGTTTGCGGGCAATTACACATTTGTTACAAAAAAATAAAAGCGGCCAATTTTATCTACTACCAAATGTGCACGTATGTATGATTTATGGGCGCTACTGGCACAGTTGCACTAACATGTCAAATTAACTGGAGTAAGAGAAGTGCAGGAGTTACTACATAGCAAACATTTTGAGAGCTCGGCTCGTGCATAGGCTTCGCCCACCTCTGTGAACTTCTCTCTCCTCAGCTGCCTCCAATCACAAGGACTATCAAAGGCTGACCAGAATCTACTTCCTGGTCACAGATCTGTCCCGCCTCTCACAAGTTCTCTGATCACTCACCGTCCATCCCCCATGGGTGCTATGGCGGCTGCTAACCCCGTTCGGAGCCTGCAGGAAGAGGCCACTTGCTGTGTCTGCTTGGGGTACTACGAGAAGCCGGTGAGCACCGCGTGTGGGCACAGCTTCTGCCGCGTCTGCATACCTGAGGGCTCAGCCTTCCCGTGCCCTCAGTGTAGGGTGCAGTGCAATCCCAGAGGCCTGAAAACTAACCGACAGCTGCTAACGATTGTGGAGATCGCCAAGCAGCTGTGCCAGACCCCAGAAGGGGCACAGGACCTATGCCAACAACACGAGGAGAAGCTCAAACTGTTCTGCAAGGTGGATGAAGCGACCATCTGTGTGGTGTGCAGCTTGTCAGCTGAGCACCGGGAGCACCCTGCAGTGCCTATCCGAGAGGCTGCCCTGGAGTATAAGGATAAGCTGGCGGATTGGCTGCCTTCTCTGAAAACCAAAAGGGAGCTGATGGTGGCGACTAAGGCGAAAACAGATGAGGAACTTAAAGCCATGAAGAAAAATATGGAAGCTGCGAAGGTGAAAACTCTGGCTGAATTTCGACAACTGCGCCAACTCCTGCGAGAGCAGGAAGACGCCACTCTCGGCAGATTGGAGGAAATGCACACTAAAATCACCAGGACTGAAAATGCAAGCACAGTTAAACGACTCCAGCACATTTCCTCCCTCGATGCCCTGATCAGAGAGGTAGAGACGAAGTGTGCGCAGCCGGCAGAAGAGCTTCTGAGGGACGTCAGAGACACCCTGACAAGGTGTGAAAATGAAACTTTTCAAGGACAGGAAATGACGACGAATGATTACAAGAGAAAGGAAAGTATAAAGGTTTTCGAAATGGAGATCAGGAAGCACAAAGTGCCTCTGACCCTGGATAAAGAAACCGCTCATCTATATCTGGTGACAATATCTGAGGATGGGAGACGTGTGAGGGGAATCCCCCGACCAGGCACCATGCCCTGTGTTCTTGGCAATCCCTTCAGATATCCCTCCGTGCTGGGGATAGAGGGGTTCTGCTCAGGGAGGCATTACTGGGAGCTGCAGTTGCTGTTGGAGGGCGGTGGGTGGTGTGTAGGGGCCGCTCGAGAGTCGGTGAACAAGTACGATGCAGGTTCAAAGTCACCCGAGCAGGGCGTCTGGGCTGTGGAGGGGTATCATGGTCACTACACGGCCCTCACATCCCCTGCCACCCCTCTGCCCCTGCGGGAGAGCCCCAGGCTGCTGGGGGTATATCTGGACTACGAAGAAGGACGGTTGTCCGTGTACAAAGCTGAGACCATGGATCACATTTACACATTCACGGGTGCCGCCTTCACAGAAAGAATCTTTCCGTATTTTCACCTCTCTCCCGGGGCAGAGCTGCGCCTTGTCTAAAACCAGCACCCTGTGTGATACGGGACAGGTTCCCGTTACAGTACAAAGCTGTCACTTTTCAAGATTGTAGCTGTTCAGACGTGTTGGCCTTTTGTATTTTGCATAATAGATATTTCTTAGACATGGAAATAAGGAATATATTTTTGATATATCTGTGAAGATAAAGGTGTAACGATAGCGGGTTATTTGGGAGGAGTGTACTGGTAAGAGCAGATTCACGCTAGAGGTGGGCGAGCCAATGGAATCCAGCGCGAGCCTGAAGCCTGGCACTGCCTCGGCTCGCGGTCCTTTTGGAACCTCTACCCGAGCTTTGAAGTGGCTCCTGCCTGCCCCCCTTTCCTCTGTCGTAGGTGTGGCGTTACAGCCAGGGCTGCCGACTTTGAAATTGAGGAACAAGGTTCGAATCTAGGGTCAGCTGAACACCCTATGGCTCGGGCTAGATCACTTCATCTTCTCCTGTCTATGAATACGTGATATGTACTGGTGCTGAGGAAAACGTTCAAGTTTGCTAGGGCATGCACAAAGAAGTAAAAACAAATCCTTAAAATAAATATAGACAGAATTGTACAAAGTGGCATTTGGGTAAATCTCAGCTTTCCCACTTAATTTGTTTGATTTTACGCAAATTAGGTATTTTGCCAAACCTCCTCTTTATTCGTTATTGCACATAAAATCACATCCAAACATGAGATTTCAGGTTACCAGTTGTGCCAAATCCTATGGCGTTTGAATTATTAACCTCAGATTGATTTGTGGGAGCAGTGCAGGCGCATCAGACAATATAGTATGTATGATGGGTGGCTTCAAATTAATTTAGAAATTATTTTTTTATTAAATTTGTTTGCAAATAAATAAAATGTGTTATTTCTGTATGGGTTTGATGGAATGCTTATTTCTGTATTTTTTGTGTATTTTTTTGCGTTTCGAATCATTAACAAACGTTAGGCCAGTGTCCCCCGGCTTCCAGTAATGACTCAGTGGGGGAGTCCCCGGCTTCCTGTAACACCTCAGTGGGGGGTCCTCTGATTCCAATAATAATTCAGTGGCGTTCAGGGTTCCAGCAATGATAAAGTGGGGGGGCCACACAAGTGAAAACGTTGGGAATCACTGCCCTACAATGTTTATATGACAACTATATGGACTCTTGGCTCACTACTGGTTCACTTTTAAAAGGTACTTTTCAGTGCAGTGCTACAATGTGACATATTCATGTCAAAGCTCTCATGTTATAGAAGTGCCATTTTTGAATTGTGAAGAGACTATCATATTTCTATCATAATGTATAATTTACATAATAAACATTTTTAGGGCTCGGCTCGAGCATGGCCTCTAATAGCTGAGCCAGACCCTTGGCTCATCTCTCCCTGTTAATTTGTTTGCTCGCCCACCCACGGCTTTTTTGGCAGTTCATAAAAATTAAAAAAATGACATAAACTATTTGTGTGGATCCACTGATCGTAGTAGAACATTTTTAATTCTGTTGTTGAGGGGGAGTGGGTGGTTGGCTAACGTGTTGCACATCTTGAAGTCATGTACCCCTCTCCACACTGAAAACTATAGTATCAAATGGCATATTCCAGTGCATAGCTGCATCTATGGTTTGTAGTTTTGTTTCTATATACATATGTCTTAACTTTTTCAAGATTTAACCTTATTGAAATAAATCTACCAAACAGTAAAATAAAAGTAACAACAGTAGATTTTCTGTCTGAACACAGACTTAACACTTGACTGACTGTCCTGGAACGGAACCTTCTGCTTTTAGCATGTAATATTCTACAATGCAAAACTGCTTGCTCAAAGGGGACTGTGCTTTGTACTTTAAACTGAGGTTAGAATATATGACGTACTACTGTGCTGTCTATTCACCTCAATGTCGGTATTGCTGGTATTTTGCCTTCAGCAGCACTGTGGGGATAACACCTTCTAGTAATGCTACCTTACATTTCACTCTTTAATAACAATTTCTGATGAATTTGTAATTTTCCTCAAAATATTCAAGGTCTGGAGTTAGCATAGGAAATAAACACCCTGAACTGTTTTGGGGTAAACTTCAATTTCCCCAGAAACGTTATGGCTATATTTCAAATGGTAAATTAGCCGTCACAGCGTCCACAAAAGCACCTGCTTCACAGAGTGTGCAAATGAAGACAGAAAAATCGAACCAATGCTGTTGGTAGCAGAACTGACATCATACACCTTATGACCCCTGTTGACATCACTAGGTTGACACGTTTTTCACCCTTCACCCTTCGCCCGTCAAAGGCATCCTGTATACTGACTGCTAGGTAGTAGGGTATGGGTAAACTGTGGAAACTAAAGAAAGTTAAAGAGTGTAGCTCTGCTTTCTGTTCCTGCAGCTCCCTTCATGACCCCTGGGATCGAGGGGTGGCATAGTCAGTGCTCCCTCAAAGGGTCTCTAAAGGCCGCAGTCATCTGTTTATGTGCTGTCTTTCAGGGGTTATATTTTTGTGTATAGTAAGATGAAGGTTACCCCTGAATGCACCTTATTGACTTGCAAGGCAGTAACACCAGTGAACAGCAAAGAAACTAAACTTAATTTATATAATGCAGTCTACAGCACAGTAAGAATTGGGAGGCTAGGTAAAACCAGAGGCTGAGTAGGGTTTCTGGACCTACCTTGGATAATACAGTTGATGGGCTCGATTGGTCTGATCATATTTTTCTGGTGTCACTAGGCTCGTATTCCTGAAGCTTTGATTAGTGGGTAACAACTGACACATAAGTTTAGAGTTTGATAATAATTCCATGTAGAAAAACCTGCTCCACTAACACTGTTGCTTCTTTTAGAGGAAGAGAGTACAGAAATAATCCTTCATTTTAACAGCACCTCAAGGACAGTGTTTGGAGTGGCAATGATGCAGCACAACTTCAGATAATTTTATCTCTTGTTTTAAAAACAAGCAGAGGACCCATTTTTAGTTCTCACCTGCGACAGCGCCTGAGCTTCTATGCACGAGGCGGTTGCAGCCTGCCCATTGCTCAGCATTCATTGGCTTCATGGTCACCCCTGATTTGCTGCCTTCATTTTCTTTCGGCTGGAACATGGAGCAAGTACTTATTGCTTCAGCTTGATTGTTGTCCTGCTGATCGCCTGGGATTGAGGTACTATTGTTTTTATTATTTCTTCTTCCCCTGTCATCCTTGTTGATTTCCCCCCCGCCCCATCCACTATACCCTCCCTCTGTCTGTGGTGCTTTTCCCCGCTCACACCTCCCATCGTCCACTTTGTCCGTGTTGCTTCCTTGCCTTGTCCACTGTTCATTTCTCAGCACTGCAGGCCATTTTGTTTCCTATGCAAGTACCGTTTCTGAGAGTCATTTAAGGCATAAGGTAACCAACTAGCTCCCCGTCTGCTGAGCTTGCGTTCCCACCCAGCCCCCTTTCACCATCCTCCTCCCCGGAGAGGCTCTGCACAGCAAAGGCGGAGCTCCCACTTAAACTGCTGCCCCCATCTGCACTTTTGTATACTTTTATGGGAGAGTCGTGCAAGGCTACTCCGTTCCTACTGAGTGAACCCACGGAGGAGGGGGGCTGTGCGCTGGCCTTGCATAAGGGATTTATGAACTTTCTCGAGGACCCCGGTTTCCTCTGGCCACCCCTCCTTGTGAACTCCAAGCTGCAACAATATGCAAACCTGCAGCTGATTACAAGTCTCTGTCTACAGCCTCCTTCCCTCTGCCCCTGGGGAAATCACAGCTGCCACCATGCTTCAAGGTACTGAACACACTTCGGAGCATTTCCTGGTTTCTACCGTATAGTTTAGGGAAAATGCTAGAAACTGTCAAATGCAATTTAAAATACCAACTTCTTTAAAGCTTTTTCTGTCATCTCACTTACACTTTTATTATTTTCCGGTTTCACAGATATGCACTCAAAATGTCCGGTGCAAGTAGCAGTTATGTTTTTCTCTAAGTTATTTTATCTATATTTGTGAGTTCCCAGCTACTTAAATAAAAGACAGTATGTACCAGAATACAATTTAAGGTGAAATTGTCTAGTGCAACTGGTACCTCACACACTTATTTTTTTTCTGGAAATTCTGGAATCCGTAGTTTTGGGTGTTCCTGATTTTTAAATAAAGGCTGCTTGTACCAGAAAGTAATGGAAACAGTTAAATGAACGTGTAGCATCTAACATGGTGAGGTAGCCTCAAGACCTGCTTTCTCACCACTCTCACTTTGGCGCTGCTTCAAAGTTTTTGGACCAAAGGCCTGCACCAGTGGACGGCATGAGGGGGCTGGTGCTTAAACCCCATCAAGGCCCAGGCAGTGAGTCTCTGCTCCGGAAGGGTACAAAAAAAGAGAACTGGATGTGGCACTCCCACTGCGGATGAGGGGGATGGTGGGGGTGCTGAGGCGCTAGAGACATATATGCACAAACCCCAATTGGCCAAGGGGAAGCTAGTGCGATTTTTTTTTTTTTTTTTTAATTAATAACCCCTGTGAGGGACTGGAGGGATTTTAAGAAGGTGCCACGACCATGCGCCCGTTTATTCATTGGGCGGCCAGGCAGCACAATGGAAGCAAGCATTTTCAATGCAATAGGTCTTGTATTTGTTTGAGTTAGAGATATTGGCGTTGTAAATGCATAACTGGTCAATACCTGCCACATCTGCCTCGTAATTCCAGTGGCCCTGCTTATAACTAAAGCACTTCCATTTAGTGCAGAGAGTCTGGGTGAAGGCCTGCACCCGAAGGGCAGCTCGAGGGGCGGGAGTGGAAACCCCTCAGAGGCCCTTGAGTAAAAGTGCGGTGGAATGGGGCGTACAAACAAAGGGGGGTCTGGAAGTGGTCTCCCCTCGGCTCAAATCACCCCCTGCTCCCCCCCCTCCTGTCGCCCTGCAAAGACACCGGCACAGGGCGGAAGCATAAAGGGGGCAGTAAAACTGGTTGGCCCAATGGGGGGCCAAAGCATCATTTGAATTTCCCCCCACCATGCCCCAAGATGAGGCTGCCGGCACGGAACCTCTCTTCGTTATCAGGGCGGCCAGGGAGCGATGCAAGGAGGACAGAAGGAGGGAGCAGCAACTATGGAGGAGCATCGTGGAGAAGCATTTTTGGCAGTCCGGAGAGGCATCGGAGCAGCAGAAGATCGTCACGAGCACCGGCGTTCCAGAGGAGCATCGATTGGAGCAGCGACAGGCAGAACAACAGAGGAGCGCCAATGAGAGCCTTACCTGTAGGCCTGGAAGGCATCGGGGCAGCAGAGGTTCATTGAGAACACTGGTGATCCAGGAGGAGCAGCGAATGCCAACACAGCAGAGGAACGCCCCTGCCCCCCCTCCCCCTGCCCTGCCGAGACCCCAGCACAGGGCAGAAGCAGAAAGGGGGCAGTAAAACTCAATGGCCCAATGGGGGCCAAAGCATCATTTGAATTTACCCCCACCGTGCCCCAAGGGCATAGGTGGGGGCTTAAAAGGAGGCTGCCCGGCACAGAACCCCTCTTTATTATTAGGGTGGCCGGGAAGCGACACAAGGAGGACACCCACCCACCCACACCAAACACTAAGTGCACAGATCGTCGCAGGCTTGGGCGAAGGGTGAAGCGGAAAAGGAGAGATAAAGAATAACGAAGGCCACACCCAAAACAGCAGGTTGGCAGGGCTACTTACCTTGGGAGGCCTCACAGCTGGGTAAGGCAGTCGGGGGAGGTACACGAAAACCCAGCACTCGCAGCCCGGTTCCGCCAGAGAGCTGGAACCAAGGACTAAACAAGGTAGCGAGTTAAGCCTAAAACGAAATGAGTACCCTGCTACATAAAAAGGAATAATGCCAACACCAAGGGGCAAAATACACAAAGGACTAAACGCGAGAGTGATTTGTGGCAAATTGATTGATGGGCATGTGACAGGCAGATATCAACAATTTATGGGGTTGTTAATATGCAAAGTGATTTATGACCCAAATGTATCAATTTTAAGCATAAACCAATGGGCCTTCAACCTCATGGACAATAATATGATCTATGACAACCTCAGGACCTCTATTGCATGTACCGATTATATGACACAATGATTTATGGCTCGCATAAAAGCAGGGCAAACATGCTGTAAATCAACGCTAATAAACTGTGGCCAACATTTCCTAAACCAAGTAACCAACTGATGTACTAAGTGTTTGCAGGAATGGGCTGTCTGGGGAGGGGGGGGGACAGGGGGGTGTTGCCCTCATGTCCTTGAACGTTTCTTAGATTGTTTTTAGTGCAGTTTTCTCTTTTATCCCAATCTCCTTTCCCTGCTTCTACCACTGGCTATCATATCAAGCATATGCGATCACTAGGAGAAATGTTTAGAGATGGTAAAGAACATTGTTTAGATGTGATTGGGAGCAACAAGGTAAGTGAAACCTGAATTCCTCCCCCAGCAGCTTGTAGGAGAGACATTTTGATTCGGGCATGCTATCCTGTAGGCTACACATTTTCGCAGTACTGGCTAGAGAAGACCACATCCAGCCAGCACAAACTTATTCACCAGGAGCTACGCTTTGATAGCACTTCGGTGCCCTAGCTCGACCTAAAAAGGATAACATTCAAGAATTTAGTGTAAGGGATAAATGACCAAATATGGTTTTCTGTACCTAGTACTTTAAAAGTAAAGAAGCGGGTGCAAGACAAGTTGACTAAAGGCTTTTAGACATGCTCACAAAATAACAGGCGCCGAATAAAATAGATGCAAGATTTCGTGGTCGCTATAAAAACCCTTTTTTGCTTTTGATTGCTGCACCTTTGTCATTTCTTCCTAATAGGCGTTCCCTGCATTCAACAGAAAAGCATCCAGAACGTCATCAAAACGCCAGTCTTTGACAGGCAACATATCCGCTCCTCAGGGTCACACCATGTTCTGTACAGATCTTAAATCGTCTGTGAACTTTATTTACCACTGAGCCGCACGCTCATTTAGAAAGGCTATGACATTCTGGCCCTCATTCTGACCTTGGCGGTCTTTTCGCAAGACCGCCGAGTTACCGCCGCGGTGAAGACCGCCGACCGCGGCGGTGTGCCGCTGTGCGCATTCTGACCGCTGGGAGCGTTCCGCCGGAAAACCGCCAGCAGCCACACTGGCGGTCGGCGGGAAAGTGGAGACTGGTCAACCTCCACCGCCACGCCAGCAGAACACCGCCCCCAGAATTACGACCCACATTTCTGTGTGGCGGTCTTCTGTTGGCGGTCTTCTGTTGGCGGTCACGTCCCTATGGCTCCGGTCGCCTCCCGGAGGACCAACGCACAAGGTAAGTTGATCGTCCGTGAGGGGAGGGGGTGGGGGGGTGTTGTGTGATGTGTGCGTGCATGGGGGTGTGCGTGTGAGTGTGTAGAGGGGTGCTGTTGTGTCTATGGGTAATGTGTGCTGTTCGGCAGGTGCGCATGTCGGCATGTATGTGTGCGGGTATGTGTCCCCGTTGTGTATGTGTGTGTAGGGGGTGTGTATATGTGCATGTTGGGGGTGTGTGCATGTCGGGGTACATGTATGTACATGTCGGGGTGGGGGTGGGGAGGGGGTTCGTACCACCTCTGGGGGGTGGCAGGGGGGTGGAGGGTGTGGGGGGAGGACTCGGGTGGGTAGTGGGGGGTGGGGGAGACCCCTATCAGTGCCAGGGAAGGAATTCCCTGGCCCCGATAGTGCTTACCGCCATGGTTCGCACGGCGGTTCCCGCCCGCAAGAAACCGCGGCGGTAGGCAGGGTCATAATACCCTTGGCGGTCTTGGGACGACCGCGGGGCCGGAGTGCGCAAACTCCAGCCCCGCGGTCATGACCGCCGCGGCGGTCGGAGCGGAGAAGTAGCGGTCGGTCGCGGCGGGGACCGCCGCGGTCAGAATGCCATTTTTAATACCGCCGGTCTGTTCGCGGTCCGACCGCCGTCTCTCCGCCGACCGCCAGGGTCAGAATGAGGGCCTCTGTCTTTTGTTTCGTTTGGGACGCGTTTATCGTTTCGGAGCAGTTTCTTTCAGGCTCCAGTTGCTGTCGGTTTCCTGACAGCACTACTTTCATGAGGGGTGTGGAGTTCCCTAATAGCGCTTTGAACATCAGACGAGGAAGCCTGCGGCACTTGTGCCCCAGGGAGAGCCGTAATTTCCAGCCACATGAAATATACAGCAATGAAACTGCATGGTGCGAGAACCGCCACATTCCTCTGATTTAAGCTTCTGAAGTAGACGCACAAACATGCACCTTCAAAGACTGATTCAGCACCCGAGGACACGTTTCAGTGGTGATAGATTTAATAAACCACATAAAGTGAAGATACTCGTAGAAATGAGGTCGCTCTATATGTAACTTTGGGACGGATGTACCAAAGGATTTTACCCATTCTGTGTCTATGGGAAAATGCTCTAGTACATATGACCCTTTATGTAGTGATGTAAAGTGCTCCCCCAATCGAGTTTGCGTTATGTGCGTAGTTATATAAAGCGCTCTTCTGATCGAGTTCACACTATATGAAACTGATGTAGATTACAACATGTTGAAGACAGCGTGTGTGCTCTGCCTAGCCCGACCTGAAAAGGAGAACATTCAAGAAATCACTGTATGGGATACATTACCAACTATGATTTTCTGTACCCAGTACTTTAAAGTAAAGAAGCGGATGCAAGAAAAGTTGAGTAAAGGCGTTTAAACATGCTGACAAAATAACAGGCGCTGATTAAAGTAGATGATTTTCATAAAGTTCTATAGAAATTCATCCATTCATAACCTGCGCCATGCTGCCAGTTCACTTGCAGTCAGTTGTTTGGCTGCAAAGTATATTTCACATTCTAAAAAGGGAATCAGTCGAACCCACTATATGGATTTCACAAAGCTGTGTTTTTGTTTCAGGTGCTTTATATAGCCTAGACTTTGATGCCCGAGTACATTTGCCAGTATCGCAATATTTTGGTCGAGTCCCACAGCCAAGAGTATTAACCACGAGTAGGAAGCTTGGCATCCAGGACAGTGGTGAAGACCATCCTAGAAGGAGACGTAAAGCAGCCCACCAGAGACAGTGAGGAAGCACAGAGAAGCCTCAGTCTGAGGCATCACAGCGGGAAGCTCACTGCCTCATCTGGCCCGGAAGAAGCTGAGAGAGAGCTCAGGTGGGGAGAGAACACAGCTGGTCAACCTGTATATGCGGCACTCAGCCCCGCCCATGAGCCTGTCTATAGCAAGGGAAATTTGAAAATTGCGCTGTCTCTGAACAAGTGTTGAAGACAAACATTGAAGTATGATAAATTAAAATATGAATTAAATGGCAAAAACTGTATATAAAGGACTATGCATCGTTGACTTCATTTGCTGGCGCCAACTTACGGGCAGCCATGAGGCTAGCAGGCTGCAAGTGAAGTGAGCCCTTGGTCAGCATGTAGGCCAAAGGAGATGAGCATAAGGACGATGGAAAGGCCACACCCAACCATGGTGGGGTGGCAGACCAGATGGCTTACCTTGGAATGCCTTATGGCAGGATAAGACAGTCAGTGGGAGGGTACACGAAGCACAGCGCTTGCAGCCCAGATCTGCCAGAGGGCAGGACAGAATGAACTGTCAAAGGTAGCAAGTTAACCCTACACAGGATAAAAGGAATCCCCCCCCTCACATAGAGGGATATCACCAGCTCAAAGACTCAATTTCTTCCTAAACCGTCAGCATGAGTTATGGCATGAAGATTGAAGCTTTATGACTGCCTCGCTAGGACATGATATGCTGCACAAAATGATTTATGGCTTGATTTATGATTTATACAAACTGTCAGAAGTGATTCATGATATCCCTATCACAAATAATTTACAGCCCCAAAAAAGCATGCTGGGGGATCATGCTTTAAATCAAATGCTTAATAAACTGCGGCTAAAGCTTCCAACCTACACAAAGGTATGTGTCTGATTGATTGGGAGTGGTCCTGCTGCAGGGTTTAGGGCAAAAGCCTGCACCGACAGGGGCCTGAAGGGGCCAGCTCTTAAACCCTGCGAAGGCACAGACAAAGAGTCGCTGCCTTGGATGGACAGGAAAGAAGAGGACCAGATGTTACATACCCACCTCCAGGTGCAGTGGGAGGGTAGGCTTACCAGGAACAAATGGTGCAAACCTCAAACATCCAATGGGAGGGAGTGTGATTTTTAAAATAGCCCCGGTTAGAGGGTTTAAAAGAAGCTGCCATGGTCAAGCCCCCATCTATTTATCAAGAGGGCAGCACAACGGAAAAAAGACCCACATGTATTGAGCTAGCAGGAGACAGCAAATGTCACTGTAGAAGGTGATAACTGTAAAAAGGTCGTGGGAGATGAGTACAAAGATGATGGAAATGCCACACCTGACCATGATGGGATGGCAGACCAGACGGCTTACCTTGGGATGCCTTACAGCAGGGTAACACAATCAGTGAGGGGTAAACACGAAACACAGCACTCACAGCCTAGGTGTGCCGGAGGACAGGACACAACAAACTGCCAGAGGTAGAAAGTTAACACTACAAAGGGTAAAAGGAATAAACCCCAATCAGAGGGATAACACCAGCTCAGAGACTCCATTTCTTTCTAAACCATGAGAATGCGTTATGGCATGAAGATTTATAACTGCCAGGCTATGGCATGATATGTTGCATAAAGTGATTTATGACTTGATTTCTGGCTTTCGCAAATTACCATACATAGTCAACTGCCAGACGTGATTTATGATATGCCTGTCACAGAGTAATTTGTGGATCCAGGGGGGATCACACTTTAAATCTAGTGCATAATAAACTGCAGCCAATAGTTTCAACAGACACAAAGGTATGTGTCTGATTGGAAGTAATACAGGTGCGGGGTTTAGGGCAAAGGCCTGCACCCAGGGGGGCAATGAAGAGGCTGGCACTTAAACCCCACGAAGGCACAGCCAAAGGATCACTGATTAGGGAAGAGTGGAGTGGGGTGGATTGGACTGAGGTAGCCTGGAGTGTAGTAGGTTAGTTTAGGGTGGAGTGGGGTAGATTGGGTGGATTAGAGTAGGGTAGATTGGAATGGAGTGAGGTAGACTGGAGTGGGGTCAGTTAGAGTGGGGCAGTTTGGAGTGGAGTGGGGTAGATTGGAATAGGGTAGATTGCAGTGTAGTGGGGTAAAGTGTAGTGGGGTAGAATTGGGTAGATTGTGTTGGGGTAGATTGGAGCAGGGTGGTGTGGGGTGGATTGGATTGTTTGGGATTAGGTAAATTGGAGTGGTGTACATTGGGGCAGACTGGAGTCAGGCAGGCTGCTGTACAACATGGCTAAAAGACATTAACAAAGCCAATAGCTTGCTCATAGTGAGACCTATCGGCTTTGCCAGTGCTTATTCGATCCAGCTTAGAGCCAGTTTTATCTGTATTTCAAGCTTCAACTAATCAAAAACATCCATTAACACAAATACATACATATATGCAAGCACATAGGGACTTTAGTTTAGCTCTCTTTATCCATTGATCTGTTCAAGAGTCATTCACAATGTGCTTCCACAGCATGCAATATGGGGGAGTGGGTCTGCCCACTTCAGCCGCTGGTTCTCTTGCAGTGTCACTGGCGGCATTTTACCTGATCACTTGAGCACATCCACCTAAAAAGAAGAGTATATCAGTGACAGATCTGGCGGGCTAATAATTTGCTCTAGCCATGTTTTTTTTTCTTTGTATTCATTATGCTTTTATTTTTTTGTTGTTATCCTTGCGTGTTTGAACTGCACCCTCACTTTATAGTAATTCAGATCCAATAATACCTTTCTTTACATCAACAGAAATCATATTTTCTTGTGATTCACATTAACAATAAAAGAGTTATCACCATGTGTGTTAGTACACATCACACCACCACCATGGCTTTAAAGTGTGATGAAGGAAACAATGACAAACGTGCCAATCATGTGGGCGCCTTAGTACTTTCAGTACGATATGGCGCAGTGATAGAGGTTCCTTTGGAGATGCTAGCTTGCACCACTAACTATGAACAGTTTGGTTCACCATAACTAACAAAGAAAATGGCTCCAGCCACCCACTAAAATTGTACTGTTGCAGCTTTAGTGGCATAAGCAGCCACCAGCATATCAATGAATGTATCGATGGGATGGGCTATTACCACATGCAGGTAATACTGCTGCACTTCACATTTGCGGATGCAATATGTTCTGGTGGTAATTGCAATGACATTCAGATCTACCACTAAACCCCAAATGAGGGTGAGGAACCATTAGAGCCTGATTTATAGAAAGAAGGCTTGTAACCAGTCCTGCTATAAGGATCTTCAGAGTTACAAGCAAATTATATTTTGCTGTTTTGGGGGCCTCTCTACCATAGTTATACTGCCATTTGTAGGTCACTTGTTGCAATCTGGCTCCCTCTTGTAACCATATGCAGTAGTGTCACTAAACAACTGTTCACAACTGCTCACAGTGGCCTTATAGCACTAACCCTGCTGGAAACATATAATACTCCTAAAAGTAGTAGCAGCATAATTTGTTAACATTTTTAATGTAATGATAAAGGTGTTTTAAGACTAAGAAATTTAAAATAGTTTCTATAAACTTTTTTTGCAATATAATTTTAATATTAACATCGTTGTTACGTCGGGGAACTTATGTTTATTTTAGCTTCTGCATATTGGGGCATGTTCACACCAAGTAATTGAACATTCACATTTTTGTATATTGAAAAGATTTTAATTAATCATCATTACATTTTCACTAACCTACTTAATTTCATACATAGCAGTGATTTTCCAAAGGAGGATTTGGAACTAAATATATTTCTACTGGCATACTATATAATAGGAATGGGGAATCCTCTCTTGGAAATCAAACGTTTGGGAAACAAAAACTTTATTGCTGCTTTTTGACAAATTCTGCTTTAGCATTTTTCTCTAAATAGGGCAAATAGGTGCTAAAAGAAATATTTTTTGCATATTTTTTTGTGCATGCACATGCACAATAAAGAGGAAACATGGGGCCAGATGTATGAAACAGTTTTACCTGTAGCAAACGGCCCATCGTGCCGTTTACGACCGGTAAAAGGCTTCTGGTCATGTACCATCCCTATTTTGTGGGTCGGTAACGTCTTACCGACTCACAGAATAGGGACTATGATTCGCTATTAGGAAGGGGCGTGCCTAGGGCGGCCCTTCCTAATAGGGACTCACAGGGCCATGTATGATTAATTTGCAACCGGGAATGCGGTCGCAAAACAATCACAGTTACCACCAACTTCAAGTTGGTGGTAACCCATTCGCAAATGGGAAGGGGAGCTCAAGGGACTCCTTCCCCTTTGTGAATATGGGTATAAACATTTTTTAAGAGCAGGGAGAGGTCCCATGGACCACTGCCTACTCTTAAAAAAACGAAAAGAAAACTTTTCATTTTTCTTTTTGTAATGCATCCCGTTTTCCTTTAAGGAAGATGGGCTGCATTACAAAAAAAAATTGCTTTATTGAAAAATCAATCACAGACATGGTGGTCTGCCTACCCAAGCAGGCCATCATCCCTGTGATTGTGGCCATTCCCAAATGGGTTGCAAATTGCAGCCTGCCTCATGAATATTAATGAGGCAGGTCTCTAGCGACCCATTTGGGAATCGAAAACAGTGTTAAACACACTGTAATACATAGCAGTTTGCGATTTCCTAAAGAAGCTCAGTACTCCAGTGAAAGTTTGATGGAGTGTTTTATGGAGTCTTTTCACAGTGATATGAAAATAGTCGCATAAGTTTCCATTTCCACCAAAGATCTCAAAACAGTAACGAACAATAAGTTGGGGGCACAGGGCATGTGGCTTAATAAAAGCGTCAGTTAACGACACAGGCAGTGTAGAAGCTGTGCTATGCCAAGGTAACATATATATTTTTTCTAGAAATAAATAACAAAGACATGGTTTAACAACCTTTTTTATTTTACATATTGTAAATAAAGTCTTCGTATTTATACTTGAGGCACAACAAGACACCATTGAAATTCGTATGCCTTTTTACAATAATAATACTTTTGTCACAAACCTCAACTGTTAGATTTTCTCAACGGCCATTTTGGAAATGCTTCATTCTGTTTTCCTCTTGACACCTTCCCTCTCAGGCTTAGTACCACCAACACCCTTCTGCGCTGGAGGCCTGAGATGTACTGTAAATGTACTGTAAACCTACTGTTTGCACAGTCACATTCAGTCATGCTACTGACTGTCCCAAAGAGACAAGAATGCCCTGTCCTGACCATTGTGGGAAGACTATACCGAGGTATAACACAGAAACCAAATTGAGATTAATACATCACGATGGAAGCATGGAATGCCCAGTTTATCCTTAGTAACAAGCAGCAGGGCTCATTAGGAGGATAGACAAAGTGCGCACATAGTATGGAATGCAGAATCGAACTACGGCCCACAGTTTTAGGACTACAAGAGAGGAAAAACAAAGTGCACTGGGAAGTATAAACTGATACAGTATTGCAGATATAGGACTAAATCTGAAAGGCTTACAGATTACTTGTGCATCCACCCAACAGTCCCCATCATCTAATGGGAATGCTATAAATGTAAGGTGGCGGTACAGACACATGGAGAACATGGAAGGGCGGATGCCAAGAGGTTATTTAACCAATAAGGCAATAATGAGGTCTGGGCTGTCGAGCCTGTGGTAAAGGCAGTGGAGGCTCTGACCACATTTAATATTGTGACAATGGAAGAGTATATGTCGAGGTTCCCATGCTGGTCGCAGTTTGTTTGCTAGTGAATGGGCTTGTAGTAAAAATCAAAAGTTCAGTGTTAGATATGGCCCGTCAAGTTGTTTCTAATAAGAGCATGCCTCAGTATTGATACCAATCACTTAAAATGTGCTGCTGGTCAAACCAAAAGGCTGCTTTTGGCCTGCCCCTAATAGCTTTGGCAATGATTGCTCACCAAATTTAGGTCACATCACAGATTGTAAATTGCATGCATGGCCTTAATAAAAGTAGGAATTTAAAAGGGAAGTTTTTACTGCCATCTTTCTCCCTAAGATACAAAACCCGAATGAAGCACACCCAGCTCGTTCCTAAAAATATGGGAAAACTCACCATAAAATTGGTACCAATAATATAAAAATTGGCTTTCTCTAAAGTCGTAGACCACGAAGGGTGAAATGGAGGCAAAAATACTGAAGTAAATTACATTTCTGTGAAAAACCTTACTCAATACTTGATCTTAGACAACACACGTGAAG
Source organism: Pleurodeles waltl (assembly GCF_031143425.1). Classification (NCBI taxonomy): domain Eukaryota; kingdom Metazoa; phylum Chordata; class Amphibia; order Caudata; family Salamandridae; genus Pleurodeles; species Pleurodeles waltl. The sequence continues at coordinate 423,764,028 of NC_090448.1, forward strand.
TTATTCAATAAAAAGGTCTGATTCCCTAGAGCATAGTGGAGCCGGAAGGATTACCGTTGACACCACTGAATTAATGAACTGAGGAAATCAAAATTTCTTTAATGATTGGGCCTATCTGGGGTGAATACAAGGAATTGATAGTATGATGCTATATATCTGTAAACAAAATTTCTTGAGATTGAATCTATAAACAAGGCTGAAGAAATTTCATAGCAGAACAAATAGAGGGAATGAGAACCTTAAAAAAATTCACAGATCTATAGACATATATACAAACTAACAAAATGACTTTTATACAATATGTATTACAAAATCAACTCCCTCATAAAAAAAAGAAACAATCGGGAACCTTTCCAGCACCTTTCTGACATCTGGACTTAAAGAGTTATATATCGCCTGATGGATAATCATGTTCATGGCACTGTTCAGAAACAATAGCTCAACCATGACTGTTCATTCTTCTTGATGCAAATCTGAGCTAACTCAGGTTTGCATCAAAAAGTATAAATCAGGGCCTCAATTCTGAAACACAATGGGGGCTTATTTATAGGCCCCTAGCGCCACCTTGCACCACAAGAGTGTAACTAATTATGACATTAATGTGGCCCAACAAGACCAAAATCTCCACCCTGTAACCCTTTGCGCTACATTATGCCTGCAACAGGCAAAACTTCTGCAAAGGGGGCGTTCCCCCCGTAGGGGAGCCGGAAAAATGGCGTAAAGAAATCTATGAGATTTCCTTACGCCATTTTTTACGGCACTAAGGCACTCTTGAGCAGGCATTAAAGGGGGCCTCCATTCTTTTGAATGGAGCCCTATGTACTCTGCAGGAGTAGCGCCAATATTTTGGCGCGACTCCTGCAGAGTGTATCAATAGCATCATGTGAAATTATGCTATTATCACCTTCCCTGTGACATGGTGCACCATATTTTAAATAAGGCTCACACATGGTGGTTGTAGGGGGGGTGCTAAGGGGCACAGGGAAAGTGGCGCTGCACTCAGTGCAGCTACACTTTCCATAAATCTGCCCCCATATATTTTAGTGCTGCAGAAAGCCATGGACTGTGGCACATCTTGCCTGCTTAGCTACTATTCCTAATCCTTCTTGTCATTTCCAAAGTACAGGGTACGGTTTGAAGAGATTTGAAACTGCAGTCAAAATGTTGTCGCTATGGTCAATATTTTCAAGTACTTTGGCACTGAGCTTAGAGGAGTGGCCCAAAAAAACATAACTTACAACCCTCTGCAATACGCCTGGCTGTGTAACCAGAGGTGCTGCCTAAGGTGTGTAACTGAACCCAGTTCTTTCTAAATTCAAAGACTAACTGAAATGAGATTCATATTTAACAGTTTACATAGCAGCAGTATTCTAGTGCATGTACAATAAAAGATGGAGCAAGGTCCAGTTAAAAGGAAGCAACACATTGGCTTCTTGCAATCCCTGGGTGAAGTGTACAAAGGGTATAACTTGGTTCGTCAATTGGAAAAACTAGTATCATATGCCCTGTGCGTCACATGGTAAAAAAACTTTTTTACAAGACACTTGTTACCTTGCTGCTAGAGCTGCCGACTTTGGAACTGGGGGACCAGGCCCAAATGCCGACATTTTCTCATCCTCCTGGTCTTCATGCAAATCAGTTATCAGCCCTAAAACATGCTGTGTGTGACATACGCTGGTGCTCATATAACATGTACTAATGCCCTCGGGCCAGGTTTGCACTATTTAAAACTGCAAAACATAAGAAAGTCTTCAGAGTCCTGATCTGTCTTCAGTCCCTAACCTGTAAAAAGTCGAACGAGCTTAGAGAAGGCGCATTTCAAGTCCAGTGCACCAAAAAGCCTTGATTGGATCTCCCCAAGGAGATGAGCAATTCACTGCGGTGGGTGGGCTAACAGCACTACTGCACCAAAATAGGGTCCTGTTTCAATGCCCATTTCTTTGCCCGTGTTCAGCCCTGTAAGGTCTTGGCCCACTTGAAGCACTGAACTAAGGGCCAGATGTAGGAAAAAAGCAAATTGCGACTTGCAATTTGCGAGTCCGTGCGACTCGCAAATTGCAAGTCGCAATTTGCTATGCAGTAAGGTGTCTCAGACACCTTCTGCAACACGCAATGGGGTCGCAAAGACCCACCTCATAAATATTTATGAGGTGGGTCTTTGCGACCCCATTGCGAGTATGGGCACTCACGGGGATGGTGGCCTGCTGGAGACAGCAGACCACCATGTCCGTGACTGCTTTTTAATAAAGCAGTTTTTTTTTTCTATCTGCAGCCCGTTTTCCTTAAAGGAAAACGAGCTGCACTTAGAAAAAAAAACGAAACCTTTTGTTTCGGTATTTTTCAGAACAGGCAGTGGTCCATAGGACCACTACCTGCTCTGAAAAATTGTTTTTGTGATAATTCACAAAGGGGAAGGTATCCCATGGGGACCCCTTCCCGTTTGCGAATGGGTTACCATCCACTTCGCAAGTGGATGGTAACTGCGATTTCATTTGCGACCGCTTTCGCGGTCGCAAATGAAATTGCATAGCATTGCGAGTCGCAAATAGGAAGGGAACACCCCTTCCTATTTGCGAGTCGGAAATGCATTTTGCGAGTCGGATCCGACTCGCAAAATGCATTTCTGCATAGCAGAGGGGCTTTTGCGCCTCGCAAACGGCGTTTTTGGCCGTTTGCGACTCGCAAACCCTTTGCTACATCTGGCCCTTAGCGTTTTAGTTAAAACCAATAAGACATCTGCCTGGGGATTCAGTTTATGCATTTGTTATTTTGATCAGTCTTCCTAACTACCTGCTCCCGCAAATGGATTTGCCCATAACAAGTTAGAGTCTTATCTGAGCAATTTCACACCAAACAATTATTAGCTTTGAATTACTTGCACAAATAGTTTGTGAAAAGAAAACTGACATTTCAACAAACTTTACTTGTGTAAGTGTATATTTTGCTTTCAGTAAATGGATCAATGGCTCTTAAGGATGGTTGACTTGATTCATATTTGGTTAAGCAGAGGTGCCCATGGTATCTCCAGGAGGGACATATCCATGCTAGATTTTCAGGATATCGACTTGATACATTTGTACATACAATTAATATAAGTTGATTTTTTTTAACATATTTACTGGTTAACCTGAAAAATCATGTGTGGACTATAGCCCTTCAAGGAAGTCTGATATATGCTAAATAGCCTAGTTTAAAAAAAAATTGTTTACTTATGCATAAAAAAACACATACAACTATGTAGTACAATATAGCATATTACTTTAGGGGGGAATATCAGTCCAATCGCACAGTCAATGCCAGTAACAGTTTAGAGACTCCAGGTCCGAGTCTACACATTTTGCTCTATCTTAGCATTCAAGAAGAGATAAGACATCAATGATATTAGGTTAGGTCGACCCAACCACTACAACTTCCACAAGCAGACCGATAGAGCAGTGCCCACCCCTACAGAGTCAGTGCAGTACATTTCAATACATTAACCAACAACAGTACACTGTAATATATAGTAAGCATCGACACACCAGAAGACAGCGCTACTAATGACTGTCATTCATCCAGTGCAACAAGCATATGCGGTTAAGGGGGGGCCCGGGGAGGTATCGCAGCAGCATCCCAGAACAAAACAGGAACCGATGGGAGTGAGTGGGGGGGGCTCACTCATGACTGACTCTGTTTCCGAAGCAAGACTTTAAGTGCACCCTCCCCAGTTTCCCAGTCATCTCTAATCCCCTGAGTGCCAGTTAGTCTGTCTCCCTAAAGATCTTTATAAGTTCGGGACAGGAGACAGCGGTCACATCTAGGATCAAGTATTGTTGCCAAGAGATGAGATTCAACTGGCTCCTACGGAAAGGACGTCAAAATACCTCTGACTGTCTGCGAGATATTCGCATATTGTAGGAACTGCCCTGGACCTATTCCAAACAGGGATTCTGCCTCATCCCTCGTAATGAACGTGCCATTATGAAATAAGTCACCTGTATTATTGCAACCCCCTGCACGCCATTGCACAAAATCCATCACCTCAGCAGCCTTGGCAAAAAGTCGGACCTACCATAGGGGAAGCAAGCGCGCGGATGGGCCCTTGCGTAGAACCCGCACTACCGCCCTCTCCCAAGCTCTCGACACCAGCTCCACCAGATAGGGGGCACCTTGCGGAACCCCAGAGCCACCCATTAGTATATGCGGGAGGCGCTCCACGCAGACAGAACCAGCTAACAAATCCTTTTCCCAATTGGGAGCATCCTCACACCACCGGACTGCATACTGTAGTAACCCGGCTATCTAGTATAAGTAGAAGTCTGGCAGTCCCAAGCCTCCATCAACCAGGTCCACTTTAAAAACTTCTATGCGGACTCAACATCTTTTGCCCGCCCAGACTAGGGATAAGAGTAATTTATCAAGCTGCAGGAATATCGAAAGAGGGAGCTCACAAAGTGAATTCTGCAAGACATACAGGCAACAAGGTAGCAAGATCATTTTACTGAGTGCGATTCTACCCATAACCGATAATGGGAGAGAGGTCCAAAACTGAACAGAGGCACGGAGGCCCTCCAGTACTCTTCTCATGTTTAAATTGAATTGAAATTGCAGTGAGTGCGCAACCCGGATGCCTAAATATGAAAAGGACTCAGTCTCCCAGGATAGGCCCAATCGGGGCAAATCTGACGCCGCTATCGCCGACAGACCAGCCATCGGGAATAACACAGTTTTGTGCCGGTTAACGCGGAGGCCTGACACCTGTCCAAAATTATCCATCATGCCCAACAAGAGGGGGACCGCCCGTTCAGCGTCTGTGACGTACACTAGAGCATCATCTGCATACAATGATATTACGTGCGTTCTCGTCCCCACACGGATGCCCCATCTATCCAAGCCAGTCCGTAATTGTATGGCTAGAGGCTCCATGGCCAACGCGAACAGCAGTGGCGACAAAGGGCATCCCTGCTGTGTGCCTCGTTTGATAATAAAGGAATCTGACACTATCACCCCTGTATGCACTCTCGCCCGGGGCTCTGAGTACAAAAGACGCACCCAGGATAAGAAGACAGGACCTATGCCCATCATGCGCATTACCTCCCATAGGTAGTCCCAGGACAAGGTGTCAAACGCTTTCTCCATATCTAGAGCCACTAGCGCTGCGGCAAAAGCAGAGCCATGAGTCTCGTGCAGTATATGCGATAAGCGCCGTATATTCATATGAGTCCCCCTCCCCGGCATAAAACCGCATTGATCTCCCTGCATTAAATGCGTCACCACTCGACTCAAACGAGAGGCCAAAACTTTAGCTAATAATTTAACATCAACATTCAGCATGGACAACAGCCTATACGAGCCCGGGTCATCAGCCTCCTTTCCTGGCTTCGGTAGCATAACTATCAAAGCTTCTTGCATATGCTCCGGTAGCAGTCCCTCACTTTGCGCCTCATGGAGTATTTCCAACAATCATGGAAAAAGCACAGCAGAATAAGTACGATTTTTTTTTTACTGGTAGCCCATCTGGACTAGGTGCTTTCCTGGTCGCCATACCACCTAACGCCTCCACTAGCTCTTCCAATGAAACCTCTCCCCCTAATTCCTCCACCTGGGCCACCGTAAGGTGAGGCATCCGGAGACCATCCAAGTACTCCTGAATCTGGGTCACACCCACACTCCATGGTGAGGTATAGATATTTCGCAAGTGTTCATGCAGGTGCATATTCACCCGCAATTGCCCTAACATCCTTTCCCCAGAAGAGCAGCGGAGCATCTGGAAAATGGGGATGGGCCACTCCCGCCGGAGGAGCCAAGCCAATATACGCCTGGAGCGGTCTCCTTCCCGGAATAGTCGCTGCCTATAGTTCCGGTGGACATAATTATCCAGTCTATCCCAGAGGTCATCAATTCTACCTTGCACCTCAAGGCAATCCGTCTCCGAAGCATCGCCACTATCGACTTGGTGCTGTATGACTGCCAATACTTCCTCCTGCTGTGTGAGCTCCCGGTCCAGGCGCTGCCTGATACCATATGTTTTACTAAGGCTTTCCCCTCTGATAACTACTTTCAGTGCCTCCCATTCTAAGCCTCGAGTCATTGCTGTACCCCAATTCGTATGAAGATATCCATCCAGCACACCCTGAAGATCTTTTTTGTATTCAGGATTGCCTTGAAAGTCCGGACGCAAACGTCACAGGGGGATCCAAGGCTTGGGCATGTGCATTTAACATTCCAAAAGGAGGGGGGGCATGGTCCGACAAAAACCAGACCTGGTAAACAACTCAGCGAACGTCCTGTGAGCCATCATTGGCCAGGAGAAATCTGTCCAGATGGCTGTAAGCCCCATGGGTGGGTATATAACACAAAAATACTTTAGATGTGGGGTACATTTCTCTCCACACATCTACAAAGTGTAGATTCCTCATAACGCTCCGCAGTTTGGCAGTCATATGCATTTTCGTATTCATCTTCGGCGGGTCACTATCTAGCGCTCCATCTAGGACGCAATTAAAGTCGCCAGCCCACAGGATGGGCATCCCAGTGTAAGATATTATTCCATGCTGGAGCTGATGATAGAACCCTGCATCATCAGTGTTAGGGGCGTAAATATTCAACAGACAGAGCTCACGGCTATCTAGTATGCTGTGCAGATATATGTATCGACCTTGCACATCCGCTTTTAAGCTTCGTAATGTAAAGGGAGTCCCAGGGGTCACCCAAATTGAAACCCCTCTAGCGTTGGAGGAATAGGTTGCCGAAATAAAGCTGCCCCCTCCACTTTTTCTGCACTTTTTGCGCTTCATTCTCAACCAAATGAGTCTTCTATAGGAAGAGCAATATTTACGCCAAGCCGTCTAAGATACGTAGGTACTCTATAGCGCTTCACAAAGGAGTTTAACCCCCTAACGTTCCATGTAACTATGCATGTCAGGGTACCCACCATAGTCTGATCCAATCCACACACCCCTCCACATCTCCGGTCCGTTCCCCCCCCACCCACACACAGCCCCCACAACACAATCCCCCAGTCCAGTGCATGCACAACCAGGTAAGTCGATGCCCCCTAAACAGAAGAATGCCCACATTGCTCACAGTGTCAAATACAGAACTCCAAATCAAACAAGAACATGCATAAAATGTCCCCATCCCATCCCGGGTAAACACCTCCCACAACTAGTGTCTGCCCAATCGTGTGTACCCCGCTATCACTTCTATAGCCCAGAATTGGGAAGCAATCGCTGTTCCCGCTCGATAGCTAGATTCAGGTCCAGACGGCACTCCAACACTCCCACCACACGCCAATCATCTGGCCCGCACACACACTGTACCAACAAAAATAACCAACAACAGCTCAGTTGCACCACTCCACCGCAGCCCCGGGAACACTCATCGACCCGGACCCCCTGTCACACCGCATCAAAGGCAGCAGTAAAGAGGGGAGGGGAGGGTCAGAGAGAGAAACAGGAGCTAACAGAGGGAAGACCTCAAGGAACAATCCAAAACCAAAGTACTTGGCTCCAGCCACAACAGAAGGACCAATGAAGTATTCAGGTGTCCTCAGTTCCTACTTCTGGAGACAGTCTGCCCGTAACACAGGGGGACCCGGAGCAAGAGATGCCACCGACGTGACAGTTTGAACCAACAGTTTAGCCTCCTCTCACTCCTGTCTCTGGCGTTCAAGACTCAGGGTGCCATCTGAGCGAACAATCACTCAGCTTCCTCGGCCAGCGCAGTGGCATCGGGTGCTTCTGCGAGCTGCAGTATGCACCTCCGCTATCCTTCGGGGTCTCCTGCCACTCTCCCCATGCAAGGAGTCTGGCGTTCCTGTCTCATCATTCCGCTCCAACCAGGCCCAAGCCGCTTCAGGAGACTGAAAGAAATGCGAGCGGCCTGCATGCAGAACTTTCAACTTGGCTGCATACAGCAACATATAAGTATAGCCCAGTTCTTTTAGCTTACGTTTAACACCAGTATATGATTGTCTCTGGAGCTGCACCGCCCTGGTGTAATGAGGAAAGAAGCGGATGGTGTGATTTTCAAATGTAGGATCTCCATGTTTGTGCACCTCCTGCAAAATTACGTCTCGGTATCTGTAGTTAAGGACCTTGGCTATAATCATTCGTGGAGGGGCTCACGGCGGTGGCGGCACTGCTAAGACCCTGTGTATACGGTCCACCACAACTGCAGCCGACAGGGGGGCATCAGGCAACGTTTTATGGATCCAGTCTTCCAGGAAAGCCTCAACATTCACCCCCTCCACACCTTAGGGAAAACCTACTATACGGAGGTTACGCCGTCTCGCCCTACCCTTTGCATCCTCGACCCTCGCTTCCAGTTTGTGCGTTTTAGCTTCAAGGATGGCCACCGAGGTCTTCTGCATGTGCATCTCAGACTGCAGGCACGTCACTTGTTTCTCAGTGGCCACCAATCGTTCCGCCACCACTCTTAGATCATCTCTTAGCAGGTTGACATCAACCGCTATGGTCGCAATGTGAGTTTGCATTGCATGCCGCGAGGACTCAATGGCAGCCAGGATTTGCGCCCCGGTGGGCTCCGCTCCCTTCTCCGAAGGGCCTGGGGGATCTTTTTGCAGACTTGCAACCGAACTTTGCGCCGGGTATTGGTCCATCTGAGTTTGCTGCGTTCCATTATTCGTTATATCTTTGCCCATGGTATGCACCTGATGGAGCAGCAGTTACGAATGAACACACCTAATGCCGGGCTCAACCCTTCCAGGCGCAGCGCAGTCAGGCGAGCCCCGTGTCTTCGCCATCCAACACCTCTCAGTCTCTAACCACCTCCCCCCCACAGGAGTGGGGTGCCGGCACAGGCAGGAGCAGCGCAAGCGTCGCACTCGGTCCAACGTGTCCGACTCATATCTTGTGCAATCGCAGCCGCCATCTTGGAGTTAGGCGCTCTTCCCGCACTCCCCTGTGGCCCGATTTCGGTGCTTGGTTCAATTTTTTTCTGCTGCTCTCCTCGTCCTCCCCTCCACCTCCGGGGACTCCAGGATCCGACCACCAAGTACGTAAGGGTCCGGGGTGGCAGGATCGTGCAGAATTAGTGAGCCGGGAGCACTCTTGTAGTGCTGCCGATCGGCCATCTTGCCGGCCACGCCCCGCTAAATAGCCTAGTTAAAGCTGCTCCTATTGATCCAAATATCTCACAAGGTGAGTATATGTAAGACACTCCAGATACCATCATCCAAATAAAGAATGCTTGCAACCAGCTATACCAATCTTTAATATGATCCTTCAGATGCTTTGTTCATCTGAGTCAGAAGTTAAGCCTTTACAGTCTTCAAGGATAAGCAATTCTCAAATGAATTCATCATTTTAATTGTTAAATATGCTTATATTACAGATTAGATAATCGTAAGATTACCTCTATTTTACAAAAAGGAATATGATTTCCAAGAAAACCAAGAAATGGAGAAACGTCTATCTAAAATGTCTGTTCTGGAAATTATTCGAGAACAAACAAAACTTTAACAAACCCAAATTTTTTAAAATAAATCAATCAATCCTAATAAAATTAAACTATCTGAGATTTACTGAAAGACTGAAATAATTGCTGAATGAAAATATATAAACACTAAAGTGGTCCAGAATTTTGTCAGATATTGCAAAAGTTGACATTGACTTGCAGAAAGATGATGAGCTCAGTTTAGAGCTGGATGATGATTTTGGTGAGAAGTGCGCAAGCCAAAGGAAAATACAACAGTACAATTTCTTTGACAAAGTGGTTGACTGGTGGAGGAAATTTCACAGTTAAAGCCCCCTCAGGAATTTGCATTTCATCCTGGAACTGGAGCATTGTCTACTATGAGCTAGCTCAGGTCCGGACTGTGCTTCAACACTCCCACCACACGCCAATCGTTCCGCCCGCACACACACTTTACCCACAAAGATAGCTCCAACCAGTCCCAAGCCGCTTCAGGAGACTGAAAGAAATGCGAGTGGCCCGCATGGAGAACTTTCAACCTGGCTGGGTACAGCAGCATATAAGTATAGCCCAGTTCTTTTAGCTTACGTTTAACACCAGTATATGATTGTCTTTGTATCTGCGCCGTCCTGGTGTAATGAGGAAAGAAGCAGATGGTGTGATTTTCAAATGTAGGATCTCCATGTTTGCGCACCTCCTGGAAAATTACGTCTCGGTATCTGTAGTTAAGGACCTTGGCTATAATCGTTTGTGGAGGGAATCCCGGTGGTGGCGGCGCTGCTAAGACCCTGTGCGCACACTCCACCACAAATGCAGCCGACAAGGGGGCATCAGGCAACGTTTTACGGATCTAGTCTTCCAGGAAAGCCTCAACATTCGCCCCCTCAACACCTTAGGGAAAACCCACTATACGGAGGTTACACCGCCTCGCCCTACCCTCCGTATCCTTGACCCCCGCTTCCAGTTTGTACGTTTTAGCTTCAAGGATGGCCACTGAGGTCTTCAGCATGTCCATATCAGACTGCAGGCACGTCACTTGTTTCTCAGTGGCCACCGATCGTTCCGCCACCACTCTTGGATCAGCTCTTAGCAGGTTGATATCAACTGCTATGGCCGCAATCTGAGTTTGCATTGCATGCCGCGAGGACTCAATGGCAGCCAGGATTTGTGCCCCGGTGGGCTCCGCTCCCTTCTCCAAAGGGCCTGGGGGATCTTTTTGAAGACTCGCACCTGAACTTTGCACCATGTATTGGTCCATCCGAGTTTGCTGCGTTCCCTTATTCGTTCTATCTTTGCCAATGGTATGCACCTGATGGAGCGGCAGTTACGAATGAATGAATGAATCAATCAATCATAACATTTGTAAAGCGCACTATGTACCCGTCAGGGTTTCGAGGCGCTGGGGGGGGGGGGGGGGTGAGCTGTTAGCGGTCGAAGAGCCAGGTCTTGAGGAGTCTCCTGAAGGCGAGGAGGTCCTGGGTCTGGCGCAGTGAGGTGGGGAGAGAGTTCCAGGTCTTGGCGGCGAGGAAGGAGAAGGATCTGCCGCCGGCGGTCTTGCGCTGGATCCTGGGGACGATGGCGAGGGCGAGATTGGCAGAGCGGAGTTGACGAGTGGGGGCGTAAAAGTTGAGTCTGGAGTTGAGGTAGGTAGGTCCGGTGTTGTGTAGAGCCTTGTGAGCGTGGGTGAGGAGTTTAAAGGTGATCCTCTTGTCCACGGGGAGCCAGTGGAGGTCCTTCAGGTGAGGGGAGATGTGGCATCGGCGGGGTATGTCAAGGATCAGGCGGGCGGATGCATTTTGGATACGCTGGAGTCGTTTGATGTCTTTTGTTGGGATGCCTGTGTAGAGCGCGTTGCCGTAGTCAAGTCTGCTACTGACGAGGGCTTGGGTCACCGTCTTTCTGGTTCCTGTTGGGATCCACTTGAAAATTCTGCGGAGCATTCGAAGGGTGTTGAAGCAGGAAGAGGAGACGGCGCTGACCTGTTTGGACATGGTGAGGGCTGAGTCCAGGATGAAGCCGAGGTTTCTTGCGTGGCTGGCTGGGGTGGGTGGGGGTCCGAAACCGGTGGGCCACCAGGAGTCGTTCCAGGCCGAAGGGGTGCGCCCGAGGATGAGGACTTCCGTTTTGTCGGAGTTGAGCTTCAGGCGGCTGTCGTTCATCCACTCGGCGATGGCTTTTAGTCCCTCGTGGAGGTTGGTTTTGGCGGTGAGTGGGTCTTTGGTCAGGGAGAGGACGAGCTGGGTGTCGTCGGCGTAGGAGATGATGCTGAGGTGATGTTGGCGGGCCAGTTTGGCGAGGGGGGTCATGTAGACGTTGAACAACGTAGGGCTGAGGGAGGATCCTTGGGGGACGCCGCAGATGAGGTTGGTGGCTTTGGAGCGGAAAGAGGAGAGTCGGACTCTCTGGGTTCTGTCGGTGAGGAAGGATGAGATCCAGTTGAGGGCTTTATCCTGGATGCCGGCTCCATGGAGGTGGGTCAGTAGGCTGCGGTGGCAGACTGTGTCAAAAGCGGCTGATAGGTCGAGGAGGATGAGGGCCGAGGTTTCGCCGTTGTCCATTTGGGTTCTGATGTCATCTGTGGCGGCGAGGAGAGCAGTCTCGGTGCTGTGGTTTCGTCTGAAACCGGATTGAGAGGGGTCTAGGATGGAGTTGTCTTCGAGGAAGTGGGCGAGCTGTGTGTTGACGATCTTCTCAATGACTTTTGCTGGAAAAGGGAGGAGAGAGATCGGTCGGAAGTTTTTGAGGTCGTTGGGGTCAGCCTTGGGTTTCTTGAGGAGGGGTTGGATTTCTGCGTGTTTCCAGCTGTCTGGGAAGGTGGCGGAGTCGAAGGAGAGGTTGATGATCTCGCGGAGTTTGGGGGCGATGATGGCGTTGGCTTTGTTGAACACGTGATGAGGGCATGGGTCCGTGGGGGAGCCTGAGTGGATGGTGTTCATGGTTGTTATTGTTTTGGTGTCGTCCACGTGGGTCCAGGCGGTGAGGCGGCAGGCGTCTGTGGAGATGTCAGGGGTGGGGTCTGGCGGCGGAGTGGCGTTGAAGCTGTCGTGGATGGTTGTGATTTTCTGGTGGAAGAAGGTGGAGAGGTCGTCGCAGAGTTTCTGGGAGGGCGGGATGTCGTTGGAGTTGGCGTTGGGGTTTGAGAGTTCCTTCACGATGCCGAAGAGTTCTTTGCAGTCGTGGGCGTTGTTGTTGATGCGTTCAGTGAAGTGGGCGCGCTTGGCGACTCGGATCCGTTGGTGGTGTTCACGGTTGGCGTTTTTGAGGGAGGCGAGGTTGTCGGGTGTGCGCTCTAAGATCCACTTCTTCTTGAGCTTCTGGCAGAGGCTTTTGGAGGCGGTCAGTTCGTCTGTGAACCAGGCTGGTTTTTTCTTTCCTTGGTTGGCGGTGGGTTTCTTGAGTGGGGCTAAGGTGTTGGCGCAGTCGAGGATCCATTGATGGAGGTTGATGGCGGCAGTGCTTGGGTCGGTTGAGCCGGGTGGAGGGTTTTTGACGAGGGTGCTGGTTAGTTGGTCTTGGGTGATTTTTCTCCAGCGGCGGTGAGGAGGTCGAGGGATGCGGTGGTGTTCGGTGATTTTCGTATAAGAGAAGTGGACGCAGTGATGGTCGGTCCAGTGGAGTTCGGAGGTGTGGCTGAAAGAGATGTGGTTGCTTGAGGTGAAGAGGGGGTCAAGAGTGTGTCCGGCGATGTGGGTGGGAGTGTTGACCAGTTGACGGAGTCCGAGGTTGAGGAGGTTGGAGGTCAGAGATGCGGTGTTGACGTCGTTGTTATTTTCCAGGTGGTCGTTTAGATCTCCCAGGAGGATGTAGTCTGGGGAAGCGAGGGCGTGGGTGCTCGCAAGGTCGGCGACGGTGTCGCTGAAGGGGGCTCTTGGTCCTGGAGGGCGGTATATGAGGGTTCCTCTGAGGGTCGTGTTGGGGTCCGTGTGGATCTGGAAGTGGAGGTGTTCGGCTGTCTTGAGGGTGTCGTCCGTGTGGGTGTGGATTTTGAGGGTAGATTTGTGGGCGATGGCTATTCCGCCGCCGATTCAGTTGGTTCGATCTCTTCTGGTGATTTTGTATCCCTCCGGTATGGCGATTGCGATGTCCGGGGCCGAGGAGTCGTTCCACCAGGTTTCGGTCAGGAAGGCCACGTCAGGGGCGGTGGTGTCGAGTAAGTCCCAGAGTTCGATGGCGTGTTTTCGTGTGGAGCGTGTGTTGATGAGGATGCAGTTCAGGTGGTTGGTGTTGGGAGTTCTTGTTGTTGGCTTCGCCGTTCTGTCGCAGGAAAAGTTGCAGGTGCGGCAGGAGAAAGGTCCTTTAGTGTGCTTCGGGGTTGCAAGGAAGCACTCTGCGGAGGGGCCGGGGTTGAGTGCGCGGAGTTCGTTGGTTGAGTAGCGGACGCGGGTGATGCGGGGGGCGTGAGGACCAGGGGGGGTGGCGCTGGGCGCGGTCCAGGCGCGGACGGGCGCAGACGGGCTTGCCTCTGGCGCGCCTCCGGCGCAGACGCGCAGCGCCAGCCATTAAGAAGGGAGGGGGGAGGGAGGAGCAGCTGGGAGGCGGGAGGCGGGAGGGAGCGGCGAATGGGGGCGCGAGGGGGGCGGGGCCGCAGGGTGGCAGCGGCAGGGATCGGAATGCTTGGGGGAGCGCACAAGGGGCAAAAGCACAAAAAACGAGCAAAATTAAAGGCAATCACAATAGAAAAACACACAGTATGAAATACAGTAATGGCACAGTACACGATCGGGGAGACATCAATCAGGGGGGCACAACGGGGGCAGAAGCGTCGGCGGCGAGGCGCAGAAAAATCGGAAAAACAATCAGAAAAACAACTTACAGGACGTCGGAAGCGGCACACGGGTCAAGTGGAGCTAGGCAGAGCCCACTAGACACCAGGGATGAGGCGCAGGAGGATGCCTGCGGGTGGAGGAGGGCCTCGAACATGCAAACAGCAGCGTGGTCGGGGGACAGAGGCAGGAGGCAGCAGGTTGGTGCTGCGGTCGTGGGGGGCGAGCTCAGGACCTGAAACAGGTCAGAGGTCGCTCACTCGCGACGCGCAGCGCCAGCCATTAAGAAGGGAGGGGGGAGGGAGGAGCAGCTGGGAGGCGGGAGGCGGGAGGGAGCGGCGAATGGGGGCGCGAGAGGGGCGGGGCCGCAGGGAGGCAGCGGCAGGGATCGGAACGCTTGGGGGAGCGCACAAGGGGCAAAAGCACAAAAAACGAGCAAAATTAAAGGCAATCACAATAGAAAAACACACAGTATGAAATACAGTAATGGCACAGTACACGATCGGGGAGACAGCAATCAGGGGGGCACAACGGGGGCAGAAGCGCCGGCGGCGAGGCGCAGAAAAATCGGAAAAACAATCAGAAAAACAACTTACAGGACGTCAGAAGCGGCACACGGGTCAAGTGGAGCTAGGCAGAGCCCACTAGACACCAGGGATGAGGCGCAGGAGGATGCCTGCGGGTGGAGGAGGGCCTCGAACACGCAAACAGCAGCGTGGTCGGGGGACAGAGGCAGGAGGCAGCAGGTTGGTGCTGCGGTCGTGGGGGGCGAGCTCAGGACCTGAAACAGGTCAGAGGTCGCTCACTCGCGACGCGCAGCGCCAGCCATTAAGAAGGGAGGGGGGAGGGAGGAGCAGCTGGGAGGCGGGAGGGAGCGGCGAATGGGTGCGCGAGGGGGGCGGGGCCGCAGGGAGGCAGCGGCAGGGATCGGAACGCTTGGGGGAGCGCACAAGGGGCAAAAGCACAAAAACGAGCAAAATTAAAGGCAATCACAATAGAAAAACACACAGTATGAAATACAGTAATGGCACAGTACACGATCGGGGAGACAGCAATCAGGGGGGCACAACGGGGGCAGAAGCGCCGGCGGCGAGGCGCAGAAAAATCGGAAAAACAATCAGAAAAACAACTTACAGGACGTCGGAAGCGGCACACGGGTCAAGTGGAGCTAGGCAGAGCCCACTAGACACCAGGGATGAGGCGCAGGAGGATGCCTGCGGGTGGAGGAGGGCCTCGAACACGCAAACAGCAGCGTGGTCGGGGGACAGAGGCAGGAGGCAGCAGGTTGGTGCTGCGGTCGTGGGGGACGAGCTCAGGACCTGAAACAGGTCAGAGGTCGCTCACTCGCGACGCGCAGCGCCAGCCATTAAGAAGGGAGGGGGGAGGGAGGAGCAGCTGGGAGGCGGGAGGCGGGAGGGAGCGGCGAATGGGGGCGCGAGGGGCGCGGGGCCGCAGGGAGGCAGCGGCAGGGATCGGAACGCTTGGGGGAGCGCACAAGGGGCAAAAGCACAAAAAACGAGCAAAATTAAAGGCAATCACAATAGAAAAACACACTGTATGAAATACAGTAATGGCACAGTACACGATCGGGGAGACAGCAATCAGGGGGGCACAACGGGGGCAGAAGCGCCGGCGGCGAGGCGCAGAAAAATCGAAAAAACAATCAGAAAAACAACTTACAGGATGTCGGAAGCGGCACACGGGTCAAGTGGAGCTAGGCAGAGCCCACTAGACACCAGGGATGAGGCGCAGGAGGATGCCTGCGGGTGGAGGAGGGCCTCGAACACGCAAACAGCAGCGTGGTCGGGGGACAGAGGCAGGAGGCAGCAGGTTGGTGCTGCGGTCATGGGGGGCGAGCTCAGGACCTGAAACAGGTCAGAGGTCGCTCACTCGCGACGCGCAGCGCCAGCCATTAAGAAGGGAGGGGGGAGGGAGGAGCAGCTGGGAGGCGGGAGGGAGCGGCGAATGGGGGCGCGAGGGGGGCGGGGCCGCAGGGAGGCAGCGGCAGGGATCGGAACGCTTGGGGGAGCGCACAAGGGGCAAAAGCACAAAAAACGAGCAAAATTAAAGGCAATCACAATAGAAAAACACACAGTATGAAATACAGTAATGGCACAGTACACAATCGGGGAGACAGCAATCAGGGGGGCACAACGGGGGCAGAAGCGCCGGCGGCGAGGCGCAGAAAAATCGGAAAAACAATCAGAAAAACAACTTACAGGACGTCGGAAGCGGCACACGGGTCAAGTGGAGCTAGGCAGAGCCCACTAGACACCAGGGATGAGGCGCAGGAGGATGCCTGCGGGTGGAGGAGGGCCTCGAACACGCAAACAGCAGCGTGGTCGGGGGACAGAGGCAGGAGGCAGCAGGTTGGTGCTGCGGTCGTGGGGGGCGAGCTCAGGACCTGAAACAGGTCAGAGGTCGCTCACTCGCGACGCGCAGCACCAGCCATTAAGAAGGGAGGGGGGAGGGAGGAGCAGCTGGGAGGCGGGAGGCGGAAGGGAGCGGCGAATGGGGGCGTGAGGGGGGCGGGGCCGCAGGGAGGCAGCGGCAGGGATCGGAACGCTTGGGGGAGCGCACAAGGGGCAAAAGCACAAAAAACGAGCAAAATTAAAGGCAATCACAATAGAAAAACACACAGCATGAAATACAGTAATGGCACAGTACACGATCGGGGAGACAGCAATCAGGGGGGCACAACGGGGGCAGAAGCACCGGCGGCGAGGCGCAGAAAAATCGGAAAAACAATCAGAAAAACAACTTACAGGACGTCGGAAGCGGCACACGCGTCAAGTGGAGCTAGGCAGAGCCCACTAGACACCAGGGATGAGGCGCAGGAGGATGCCTGCGGGTGGAGGAGGGCCTCGAACACGCAAACAGCAGCGTGGTCGGGGGACAGAGGCAGGAGGCAGCAGGTTGGTGCTGCGGTCGTGGGGGGCGAGCTCAGGACCTGAAACAGGTCAGAGGTCGCTCACTCGCGACGCGCAGCGCCAGCCATTAAGAAGGGAGGGGGGAGGGAGGAGCAGCTGGGAGGCGGGAGGCGGGAGGGAGCGGCGAATGGGGGCGCGAGGGGGGCGGGGCCGCAGGGAGGCAGCGGCAGGGATCAGAACGCTTGGGGGAGCGCACAAGGGGCAAAAGCACAAAAAACGAGCAAAATTAAAGGCAATCACAATAGAAAAACACACAGTATGAAATACAGTAATGGCACAGTACACGATCGGGGAGACAGCAATCACGGGGGCACAACGGGGGCAGAAGCGCCGGCGGCGAGGCGCAGAAAAATCGGAAAAACAATCAGAAAAACAACTTACAGGACGTTGGAAGCGGCACACGGGTCAAGTGGAGGTAGGCAGAACCCACTAGACACCAGGGATGAGGCGCAGGAGGATGCCTGCGGGTGGAGGAGGGCCTCGAACACGCAAACAGCAGCGTGGTCGGGGGACAGAGGCAGGAGCCAGCAGGTTGGTGCTGCGGTCGTGGGGGGCGAGCTCAGGACCTGAAACAGGTCAGAGGACGCTCACTCGCGACGCGCAGCGCCAGCCATTAAGAAGGGAGGGGGGAGGGAGGAGCAGCTGGGAGGCGGGAGGCGGGAGGGAGCGGCGAATGGGGGCGCGAGGGGGGCGGGCCGCAGGGAGGCAGCGGCAGGGATCGGAACGCTTGGGGGAGCGCACAAGGGGCAAAAGCACAAAAACGAGCAAAATTAAAGGCAATCACAATAGAAAAACACACAGTATGAAATACAGTAATGGCACAGTACACGATCGGGGAGACAGCAATCAGGGGGGCACAACGGGGGCAGAAGCGCTGGTGGCGAGGTGCAGAAAAATCTGAAAAACAATCAGAAAAACAACTTACAGGACGTCAGAAGCGGCACACGGGTCAAGTGGAGCTAGGCAGAGCCCACTAGACACCAGGGATGAGGTGCAGGAGGATGCCTGCGGGTGGAGGAGGGCCTCGAACACGCAAACAGCAGCGTGGTCGGGGGACAGAGGCAGGAGGCAGCAGGTTGGTGCTGCGGTCGTGGGGGGCGAGCTCAGGACCTGAAACAGGTCAGAGGTCGCTCACTCGCGACGTGCAGCGCCAGCCATTAAGAAGGGAGGGGGGAGGGAGGAGCAGCTGGGAGGCGGGAGGCGGGAGGGAGCGGCGAATGGGGGCGCGAGGGGGGCGGGGCCGCAGGGAGGCAGCGGCAGGGATCGGAACGCTTGGGGGAGCGCACAAGGGGCAAAAGCACAAAAAACGAGCAAAATTAAAGGCAATCACAATAGAAAAACACACAGTATGAAATACAGTAATGGCACAGTACACGATCGGGGAGACAGGAATCAGGGGGGCACAACGGGGGCAGAAGCGCCGGCGGCGAGGCGCAGAAAAATCGGAAAAACAATCAGAAAAACAACTTACAGGACGTCGGAAGCGGCACACGGGTCAAGTGGAGCTAGGCAGAGCCCACTAGACACCAGGGATGAGGCGCAGGAGGATGCCTGCGGGTGGAGGAGGGCCTCGAACACGCAAACAGCAGCGTGGTCGGGGGACAGAGGCAGGAGGCAGCAGGTTGGTGCTGCGGTCGTGGGGGGCGAGCTCAGGACCTGAAACAGGTCAGAGGTCGCTCACTCGCGACGCGCAGCGCCAGCCATTAAGAAGGAAGGGGGGAGGGAGGAGCAGCTGGGAGGCGGGAGGCGGGAGGGAGCGGCGAATGGGGGCGCGAGGGGGGCGGGGCCGCAGGGAGGCAGGGATCGGAACGCTTGGGGGAGCGCACAAGGGGCAAAAGCACAAAAAACAAGCAAAATTAAAGGCAATCACAATAGAAAAAAACACAGTATGAAATACAGTAATGGCACAGTACACGATCGGGGAGACAGCAATCAGGGGGGCACAACGGGGGCAGAAGCGCCGGCGGCGAGGCGCAGAAAAATCGGAAAAACAATCAGAAAAACAACTTACAGGACGTCGGAAGCGGCACACGGGTCAAGTGGAGCTAGGCAGAGCCCACTAGACACCAGGGATGAGGCGCAGGAGGATGCCTGCGGGTGGAGGAGGGCCTCGAACACGCAAACAGCAGCGTGGTCGGGGGACAGAGGCAGGAGGCAGCAGGTTGGTGCTGCGGTCGTGGGGGGCGAGCTCAGGACCTGAAACAGGTCAGAGGTCGCTCACTCGCGACGCGCAGCGCCAGCCATTAAAAAGGGAGGGGGGAGGGAGGAGCAGCTGGGAGGCGGGAGGCGGGAGGGAGCGGCGAATGGGGGCGCGAGGGGGGCGGGGCCGCAGGGAGGCAGCGGCAGGGATCGGAACGCTTGGGGGAGCGCACAAGGGGCAAAAGCACAAAAAACGAGCAAAATTAAAGGCAATCACAATAGAAAAACACACAGTATGAAATACAGTAATGGCACAGTACACGATCGGGGAGACAGCAATCAGGGGGGCACAACGGGGGCAGAAGCGCCGGCGGCGAGGCGCAGAAAAATCGGAAAAACAATCAGAAAAACAACTTACAGGACGTCGGAAGCGGCACACGGGTCAAGTGGAGCTAGGCGGAGCCCACTAGACACCAGGGATGAGGCGCAGGAGGATGCCTGCGGGTGGAGGAGGGCCTCGAACACGCAAACAGCAGCGTGGTCGGGGGACAAAGGCAGGAGGCAGCAGGTTGGTGCTGCGGTCGTGGGGGGCGAGCTCAGGACCTGAAACAGGTCAGAGGTCGCTCACTCGCGACGCGCAGCGCCAGCCATTAAGAAGGGAGGGGGGAGGGAGGAGCAGCTGGGAGGCGGGAGGGAGCGGCGAATGGGGGCGCGAGGGGGGCGGGGCCGCAGGGAGGCAGCGGCAGGGATCGGAACGCTTGGGGGAGCGCACAAGGGGCAAAAGCACAAAAAACGAGCAAAATTAAAGGCAATCACAATAGAAAAACACACAGTATGAAATACAGTAATGGCACAGTACACGATCGGGGAGACAGCAATCAGGGGGGCACAACGGGGGCAGAAGCGCCGGCGGCGAGGCGCAGAAAAATCGGAAAAACAATCAGAAAAACAACTTACAGGACGTTGGAAGCGGCACACGGGTCAAGTGGAGCTAGGCAGAGCCCACTAGACACCAGGGATGAGGCGCAGGAGGATGCCTGCGGGTGGAGGAGGGCCTCGAACACGCAAACAGCAGCGTGGTCGGGGGACAGAGGCAGGAGGCAGCAGGTTGGTGCTGCGGTCGTGGGGGGCGAGCTCAGGACCTGAAACAGGTCAGAGGTCGCTCACTCGCGACGCGCAGCACCAGCCATTAAGAAGGGAGGGGGGAGGGAGGAGCAGCTGGGAGGCGGGAGGCGGAAGGGAGCGGCGAATGGGGGCGTGAGGGGGGCGGGGCCGCAGGGAGGCAGCGGCAGGGATCGGAACGCTTGGGGGAGCGCACAAGGGGCAAAAGCACAAAAAACGAGCAAAATTAAAGGCAATCACAATAGAAAAACACACAGCATGAAATACAGTAATGGCACAGTACACGATCGGGGAGACAGCAATCAGGGGGGCACAACGGGGGCAGAAGCGCCGGCGGCGAGGCGCAGAAAAATCGGAAAAACAATCAGAAAAACAACTTACAGGACGTCGGAAGCGGCACACGCGTCAAGTGGAGCTAGGCAGAGCCCACTAGACACCAGGGATGAGGCGCAGGAGGATGCCTGCGGGTGGAGGAGGGCCTCGAACACGCAAACAGCAGCGTGGTCGGGGGACAGAGGCAGGAGGCAGCAGGTTGGTGCTGCGGTCGTGGGGGGCGAGCTCAGGACCTGAAACAGGTCAGAGGTCGCTCACTCGCGACGCGCAGCGCCAGCCATTAAGAAGGGAGGGGGGAGGGAGGAGCAGCTGGGAGGCGGGAGGCGGGAGGGAGCGGCGAATGGGGGCGCGAGGGGGGCGGGGCCGCAGGGAGGCAGCGGCAGGGATCAGAACGCTTGGGGGAGCGCACAAGGGGCAAAAGCACAAAAAACGAGCAAAATTAAAGGCAATCACAATAGAAAAACACACAGTATGAAATACAGTAATGGCACAGTACACGATCGGGGAGACAGCAATCAGGGGGGCACAACGGGGGCAGAAGCGCCGGCGGCGAGGCGCAGAAAAATCGGAAAAACAATCAGAAAAACAACTTACAGGACGTTGGAAGCGGCACACGGGTCAAGTGGAGGTAGGCAGAGCCCACTAGACACCAGGGATGAGGCGCAGGAGGATGCCTGCGGGTGGAGGAGGGCCTCGAACACGCAAACAGCAGCGTGGTCGGGGGACAGAGGCAGGAGCCAGCAGGTTGGTGCTGCGGTCGTGGGGGGCGAGCTCAGGACCTGAAACAGGTCAGAGGACGCTCACTCGCGACGCGCAGCGCCAGCCATTAAGAAGGGAGGGGGGAGGGAGGAGCAGCTGGGAGGCGGGAGGCGGGAGGGAGCGGCGAATGGGGGCGCGAGGGGGGCGGGCCGCAGGGAGGCAGCGGCAGGGATCGGAACGCTTGGGGGAGCGCACAAGGGGCAAAAGCACAAAAACGAGCAAAATTAAAGGCAATCACAATAGAAAAACACACAGTATGAAATACAGTAATGGCACAGTACACGATCGGGGAGACAGCAATCAGGGGGGCACAACGGGGGCAGAAGCGCTGGTGGCGAGGCGCAGAAAAATCGGAAAAACAATCAGAAAAACAACTTACAGGACGTCAGAAGCGGCACACGGGTCAAGTGGAGCTAGGCAGAGCCCACTAGACACCAGGGATGAGGTGCAGGAGGATGCCTGCGGGTGGAGGAGGGCCTCGAACACGCAAACAGCAGCGTGGTCGGGGGACAGAGGCAGGAGGCAGCAGGTTGGTGCTGCGGTCGTGGGGGGCGAGCTCAGGACCTGAAACAGGTCAGAGGTCGCTCACTCGCGACGTGCAGCGCCAGCCATTAAGAAGGGAGGGGGGAGGGAGGAGCAGCTGGGAGGCGGGAGGCGGGAGGGAGCGGCGAATGGGGGCGCGAGGGGGGCGGGGCCGCAGGGAGGCAGGGATCGGAACGCTTGGGGGAGCGCACAAGGGGCAAAAGCACAAAAAACGAGCAAAATTAAAGGCAATCACAATAGAAAAACACACAGTATGAAATACAGTAATGGCACAGTACACGATCGGGGAGACAGCAATCAGGGGGGCACAACGGGGGCAGAAGCGCCGGCGGCGAGGCGCAGAAAAATCGGAAAAACAATCAGAAAAACAACTTACAGGACGTCGGAAGCGGCACACGGGTCAAGTGGAGCTAGGCGGAGCCCACTAGACACCAGGGATGAGGCGCAGGAGGATGCCTGCGGGTGGAGGAGGGCCTCGAACACGCAAACAGCAGCGTGGTCGGGGGACAGAGGCAGGAGGCAGCAGGTTGGTGCTGCGGTCGTGGGGGGCGAGCTCAGGACCTGAAACAGGTCAGAGGTCGCTCACTCGCGACGCGCAGCGCCAGCCATTAAGAAGGGAGGGGGGAGGGAGGAGCAGCTGGGAGGCGGGAGGGAGCGGCGAATGGGGGCGCGAGGGGGGCGGGGCCGCAGGGAGGCAGCGGCAGGGATCGGAACGCTTGGGGGAGCGCACAAGGGGCAAAAGCACAAAAAACGAGCAAAATTAAAGGCAATCACAATAGAAAAACACACAGTATGAAATACAGTAATGGCACAGTACACGATCGGGGAGACAGCAATCAGGGGGGCACAACGGGGGCAGAAGCGCCGGCGGCGAGGCGCAGAAAAATCGGAAAAACAATCAGAAAAACAACTTACAGGACGTCGGAAGCGGCACACAGGTCAAGTGGAGCTAGGCAGAGCCCACTAGACACCAGGGATGAGGCGCAGGAGGATGCCTGCGGGTGGAGGAGGGCCTCGAACACGCAAACAGCAGCGTGGTCGGGGGACAGAGGCAGGAGGCAGCAGGTTGGTGCTGCGGTCGTGGGGGGCGACCTCAGGACCTGAAACAGGTCAGAGGTCGCTCACTCGCGACACGCAGCGCCAGCCATTAAGAAGGGAGGGGGGAGGGAGGAGCAGCTGGGAGGCGAGAGGCGGGAGGGAGCGGTGAATGGGGGCGCGAGGGGGGCGGGGCCGCAGGGAGGCAGCGGCAGGGATCGGAACGCTTGGGGGAGCGCAGAAGGGGCAAAAGCACAAAAACTAGCAAAATTAAAGGCAATCACAATAGAAAAACACACAGTATGAAATACAGTAATGGCACAGTACACGATCGGGGAGACAGCAATCAGGGGGGCACAACGGGGGCAGAAGCGCCGGCGGCGAGGCGCAGAAAAATCGGAAAAACAATCAGAAAAACAACTTACAGGACGTCGGAAGCGGCACACGGGTCAAGTGGAGCTAGGCAGAGCCCACTAGACACCAGGGATGAGGCGCAGGAGGATGCCTGCGGGTGGAGGAGGGCCTCGAACACGCAAACAGCAGCGTGGTCGGGGGACAGAGGCAGGAGGCAGCAGGTTGGTGCTGCGGTCGTGGGGGGCGAGCTCAGGACCTGAAACAGGTCAGAGGTCGCTCACTCGCGACGCGCAGTGCCAGCCATTAAGAAGGGAGGGGGAGGGAGGAGCAGCTGGGAGGCGGGAGGCGGGAGGGAGCGGCGAATGGGGGCGCGAGGGGGGCGGGGCCGCAGGGAGGCAGCGGCAGGGATCGGAACGCTTGGGGGAGCGCACAAGGGGCAAAAGCACAAAAAACGAGCAAAATTAAAGGCAATCACAATAGAAAAACACACAGTATGAAATACAGTAATGTCACAGTACACGATCGGGGAGACAGCAATCAGGGGGGCACAACGGGGGCAGAAGCGCCGGCGGCGAGGCGCAGAAAAATCGGAAAAACAATCAGAAAAACAACTTACAGGACGTCGGAAGCGGCACACGGGTCAAGTGGAGCTAGGCAGAGCCCAACTAGACACCAGGGATGAGGCGCAGGAGGATGCCTGCGGGTGGAGGAGGGCCTCGAACACGCAAACAGCAGCGTGGTCGGGGGACAGAGGCAGGAGGCAGCAGGTTGGTGCTGCGGTCGTGGGGGGCGAGCTCAGGACCTGAAACAGGTCAGAGGTCGCTCACTCGCGACGCGCAGCGCCAGCCATTAAGAAGGGAGGGGGGAGGGAGGAGCAGCTGGGAGGCGGGAGGCGGGAGGGAGCGGCGAATGGGGGCGCGAGGGGGGCGGGGCCGCAGGGAGGCAGCGGCAGGGATCGGAACGCTTGGGGGAGCGCACAAGGGGCAAAAGCACAAAAACGAGCAAAATTAAAGGCAATCACAATAGAAAAACACACAGTATGAAATACAGTAATGGCACAGTACACGATCGGGGAGACAGCAATCAGGGGGGCACAACGGGGGCAGAAGCGCCGGCGGCGAGGCGCAGAAAAATCGGAAAAACAATCAGAAAAACAACTTACAGGACGTCGGAAGCGGCACACGGGTCAAGTGGAGCTAGGCAGAGCCCACTAGACACCAGGGATGAGGCGCAGGAGGATGCCTGCGGGTGGAGGAGGGCCTCGAACACGCAAACAGCAGCGTGGTCGGGGGACAGAGGCAGGAGGCAGCAGGTTGGTGCTGCGGTCGTGGGGGGCGAGCTCAGGACCTGAAACACACCTAATGCCAAGCTCAACCTTTCCAGGCGCAGTGTAGTCAGTTGAGCTCCGTGTCTTCGCCACCCAACACCTCTCAGTCTCTAACCACCTGCCCCCCACAGGAGTGGGGTGCCAGCACAGGCAGGAACAGTGCAAGCGTTGCGATCGCGGCTGCCATCTAGGGGTCAGGCGCCCTTCCCACGTGCTCCCCTGCGGCCCGATTTCATCGCTTGGTTCCGTTTATTTCCGCTGCTCTCCTCGTCCTCATTCCATCCCAGGGGACTCCAGGACCCGACCGCCAGGTCCACAGGGGTCCGGGGTGGCAGGACCATGCAGGATTAGTGAGCCGGGAGCACTCTTCTAGTGCTGCCGATCGGCCATCTTGCCGGCCACGCACCCCGATAAATAGCCTAGTTAAAGCTGCTGCTATTGATCCAAACATCTGACAAGGTGGGTATATGTAAGACACTCTAGATACCATCGTCCAAATAAAGAATGCTGGCAACCAGCTATACCAATCTTTAATATGATCCTTCAGATGCTTTGTTCATCTGAGTCAGAAGTTAAGCCTTTACAGTCTTCAAGGATAAGCAATTCTCAAATGAATTCATCATTTTAATTGTTAAATATGCTTTTATACGGTTTAGATAATCATGAGATTACCTCTGTTTTATAAAAAAGGATTGAGATTTCCTAGAAAAACAAGAAATGGAGAAACGTCTATCTAAAATGTCTGTTCTGGACATTATTCGAGAACAAACAAAACTTTAACAAACTCACATTTTTTTTTTATAAATCAATCAGTCCTAATACAATTAAACTATCTGAGATGTACTGAAAGACTGAAATAATTGCTAAATGAAAATATATAAACTCTAAAGTGGTCCAGAATTTTGTCAGATATTGCAAAAGTTGACATTGACTTGCAGGAAGATGATGAGCTCCGTTTAGAGCTGGATGATGATTTTGGTGAGAAGTGCTCAAGCCAAAGGAAAATATAACAGTACAATTTCCTTGACAAAGTGGTTGACTGGTGGGGGAAATTTCACAGTTAAACCCTCCTAAGGAATTTGCATTTCATCCTGGAACTGGAGAATTGTCAACTATGACCTAACTCTAAATCAGACTTGTAGAATACAAAACGTAAGCCTTGGCCCTCGTGGCCAAAATGAAGCATTTGTATGTCTGCCATTTGCTGGAGCCCCATAAAGAGAAATGAGCTCACAAAGACATTTGCAGGGGCATATGAGTATTTTCTATGCTATGGTGGATACGTTTGAAAGTCTTCCCTGTTTTTTAGCTGTACTTACCATGTCTTCTGTTGTGCAAAGGCTCTGCCTCTCAGGTTGTTCAGGGCCTTTGACAACTTTGTGTTATTTCTTATGGTACATTTAGAGGTAACACAATAATCAACAATGTGTGTACATGTCTAATTCTGATAAGTTCCTTGAAAAATGAGTTCTCCTACCCAACCATCCTTGGTACTGCTACTTCCTATAAGTTATTTGGTTTGCCATTCCACATCTAGGGCTATATGTACGAACACATTTTCCCATAGACACAGAATGGGCAAAACTGTTTGGTACATCTGGCCCCTAGTTCATTAAAAATTTTATGGTCCACCCTAACTTGAGGTATATGTTTCTCATTTGTTGTATATGATCTCATTCAACCTGAGATGTAGGTAGCAGCTGGTGATTTAGAAAACATGCATCTTTGATTACCAATGTGAGTGCACTTAAAAATGTATCACATCAATCTTTAACAGATTAGTACTTTTTATTTTTAATATTAGTAAAAGAGTTGAATTTGCTATTTTTGTTCTACTACAGCATAGAGTGCCTTTTTACATCAGCAGCTTATGAGTTTGCAAGAGAGTTGCCTTGCAGAGGCATGGAAAGCTATGCAAGTACCCTGATTTACAGTCACTTTTAGCTACTTCTCTTAAATCTGATGCTACTCTAATTTAATTAAAGGTATATTCTTGTTTGTTAGGTTTGAAAATGTCTTCTCGAAAATGACCCCTAAATACATTTTCTTTCTAATTGGAACCAGGGAAATGGTTTAGTTGGACCTGGCGGTTTCTTCACCTGGGCGGGGTAGCATTGCCCAACCCCCTGCTGCAGCATCCCCAAGCCCAGAAACATGCTGGGTGTGCCCTCTGCTCCCAATTGGCAGCAGAGGGAACTGATCAGGGCTGACGGAACACTCCAAAGTGCACATGTCAGTTTGGCCAGCTGTTTTGTGCCGGCCAAAGTGACATGCACACTTTGAAGCTCTCCTCCCAGCTGTCTTAAGACAGCTGGTTGGAGACCAAGCAAGGTCTCCAGGGCCTGAAGGAGCATCCAGCCAACCCACTCCATCCAATCCAGGTGCTTCTCTCATGCTGGGTAACAGCATTGAGAGCAGTGTCTTAATTGATTAGGGAAGCTCTTCGTGACTCGGACAGCAGAGACAGTAGAAGAACAGTGAGGAAGATGCGCAGCCCGCGGGTAAGTGCCATTTTTATTTTCTTTGAAATGTGTAATGCATGTAAGTGCAGTGGTTGTGTTTTATTTTGTAGTTAGTGTTGTATTTTTATTCGGGCTTTTGGAGGGAGGAGATATTTTATTTGGGGCTTTTGGAGGGAGAGGTGGTACACTTTGGAGTTTTCGAGGGATGGGTGTTTTAATTTGTTTTTTTGGCAAGTGGTCGGTCACTTCACTCACCCCACCACTTTCAAAGGGTACCAGACACCCCTGTAAAATTGTTTTACGAGGAGGGAATCTTGTGAAGTTCACAAATGTTCTTTAGAAGACATTTTCTCCTAAAGCGAGTCTCCTGCTAAGTTCTTTAAACGCGAGTTATGCCCATGCTTTCAGTTTTTACGCAAGTTACTGCAAATTCTTGTTGCTAAATCTTGCTAAACTTTGCAGTGATGCATAATTTTCAAAATATTTTGTGAAGTTCCACAGAACAAAAATGCGATTTGCCCTTTCTTAGCTAGTCCCCCTTCTCCATCCCACTTATATTCTAAAAGCACACTGTAAAAAGCTGTAGAATCATATCTCTGATATCACAGATTCTTTCAGTTTCTCATACCTGACGAGCTACCTATTGTTGCAGAGATTTTCTTAATTACACATTTGCTTTGACTATAGTTCCCACTGATGTACCCTTTGTGCTGGATACATGTACAGTTCAATTTTAACCATCTAAATCAGCATTTAAAGCATATTGTTCTAAGGCTAGGGCTGGTATTCATAATGACCTTCTATAACTGTGTTTTAAGACTATTAAGGATGATTTCTATGCACATCCAATACTGATAGTGCATTGAATGTAAGAAGGAAGGGTATGCCTGGGGCGTGCATGAATCTCCATGTTGGAGAGTGCTATCATCTCTCCCTTGCAGGGTTCGAGAATCTGTGTATCATAGTATAAGAATCTCTCTGTTGCATAATTTAAGAGTAGGGATATCTTCCCTACAGGAGAGTGTGTGAGGGAGTGCAGGCTTTAGCGCAGGCGTTCGCATAACCAAAAGATGTCCTAAGCAATGCGTGCAATTTGATCAACCTATGCTAAGTATGTACTTGGATGACGCTTTGGGCTGGGCTATAGGCAATGCCTTACACCCAGTACATTCAGGCTGTAGGTGTAAGCCATGATCCAGGGTGGCTGTGGCTGGGGCACTGAATGCAGGGCATGACTGAAGGGCCGCAGCCTGGAATCTGTGCCAGCTAGGCAAGACCAAAGGTAAGGCCCAGCATGTATTCAGGTTTACCGGGTACAGCGGGTGATGAAAGTCCATGACCTGAAATCAATAAATACTGGCTATGGCCAAGGCCTGGTTTGATGAGTATGGGATTCTTAGTATGGTCGAAGTCCATAGCCTGTACAATTACCTACTATCAGGGACAGAGGAAATGTTGGATACCGGGCACTGGCCAAGGGTAGATCTAAAGCTCTTGTCCAACAGATAATGGGTTAACAGGCATGGTTAGATACTGTGGGCAGTGAGGATGATCACATAGTGTAACTGAAGGTCTTGTTTTCTGCCAAGAACACCCGGTAGATTTTAACAAACAATCTTTTTATCGCGCATTTTAAAAATAGAGCATTTGCATTTATCAGTACTTGAGCACTGACAAAGCTGGCAGTGAGCATACGTGTGTGTAGCATAATATAACCATTTTATTTTAGCACTGCAACCACTATAGTGTCAGTTGTTGGTCTCAGTGTCAATAATGCATCAGCAGCGTCTTGTACTAGGATTATGTGAGGAGCTGGTAGATACTGGTGACTGAGGAATGAGCTTCAAAAGGTATGCCGTTGTAAAATAGCCATAAATCACCGTAAAGGCCTATGGTGAAAAAGTTATGATTAAATACGTTATTAATCCTATAGAAAACATATGAAATTCACAGAATTAAAGTACTGCTCAAGATATGCCATTGTGACAACCCACAAACTGAAACCATTTATTTTTTAAAGACATAGCAGATATTCGTCTACAAAACTCTCTTGTTCAGCTAAATACATTCCCAGAGCAAGGGAGTTTACGTTTACAATCTTGTTACAGCACATGGGAGCCATCAGCCTCACGTGTATGTTACCCTTTTTCGTTAATTTAAATCTATTCATGAACATTTGTAGGAACACAATAACCCACGTTTGCCCTATTTGATATACATGCAGTGAAACAGCATTTTGAAGCCACATTAGTGCATATTATTTAATAACAAACGTTTCAGCTGTAATACAATACTTGGTACAGGGTGTTGCCTTTTCATTTTGAACAGGTGCACCTATGGTGCTGGACTGTACATACATAAGCTATTGGCTACACATTCCCTCCAAAACAGCAACCAAGGCCGAAGTGTTTTCAACCTAAATGCAATAAGCTGTTTCAACGCTGCTTTTAAGTAAGTCCTGTAAGTCCCCTTACTTAGCATTCTGCTATAAGTAGAGCCTCGTTTCATGCTCCTACCATCTTTATAGAGATCTTAACAAAGGTACAATAGCTGTGTGAAGTGTTTTTAAATGTGTATCAAGAAGCTGTTGAATGTAGGACCAATGGCGGCTTTCATGAAGCCTATCACTTCTCGTAACAAATTCAATTCACTGACCAAAATATAGATATATGGATTTTGTTTCAGAAGAGTTTATTATCTTTGCCAAAAAATGTATTGAGTAAATATTGTTAGTTTTATAATGAAATACGATGTGTTGAAATGCTTGATTAGAATTTTAAAACTGTTTTAGAATTAAGTTGTATGGGCTGTCAGGGCTGAAGGTTAGTCGAGTGCTGCACAGTACACAGCTAAGATATGTCGCACTCCTAAAATCTTTGAACATGTGTGGTTTTCATGCAGTTCACTGATTTGAGACTAGTAATCCAGCAATGGTGTAGTTTTACATAGGGGTGCCAAAGACGACAGCAAATTCTGATTCTTTTATAATATGAATGGGACTGATAAAATAAGATTGAGTTGTCTTATCATTGGCTGCACAATTTTATGACCCTTACAGATGTTTAAAGTTACCTTTCATAATGACTGGAAAACGTTAATGCTTTTTTTCTAAAGTGTGAATAAACAAACTGAATATTTCAGTTTAAATGAATAACTAAATCATAATATGTTAAAAAACCTTTTGAGGTAGGATATGTTTTTATATCTACTTCCCAATCAGTGTCTATGATTAGTATTGCCTTCTAGAAACCCCCATCTTATCGGTGTGGCTGTTATTTTCTATTAATACAACATCACACACTCACATTAAACTAAAGTTCATCGTTATTAATATATGACTAACTGACGCCCATTTGCTTTTGATTATATTTTGTTGATTAATATTTGCATGAGATGTTCTTGTGTAGCAGTAGCATGCACAGTCTGTAATATGAATGCCTATATGTTGCCATGTTGTGTGCCTTTGAAACCGGGACCATTAGTTGCCTGTTGTTTTTATAATGTTTCATAGCTAGAAATATTGGAATCGTTTGGAAACCATGACATACACAATGATCCTCTGGTAAAATGTTGTAAGTGTAACTTGTGACATGTATGGAGAAATTAATGTTATTAAAACAGAAAAAGAACTGTGAAAAAAACTCAGGATCAAGGTATCTCCTTTAGGGGAACTACCGTATTTGACTTAAGGCCTGATTTAGCATGGCAGAGGGGAATACTCCATCATAAATGTGATGGAAATCCTGTCTGCCGCATTATGATCCCATTATATCCCATCAAGATGGTAATATGACGGAGGGAATATGCGTCATGTTTGTGAAGGAGTAATCCATCTGCCAAGATCTAAAATAGGCCCTTAGTTAGGTTTCACAGTAATTATTAATTGGGTATTATGACCTCTTAGGCATGACCAAAAATCATCAGCTGAGATTTAAACTATCTCCTGTCAGACATCAGGTAAGTTAAAAAAAAACCTGCTAGACTAATTTCTTGCAACTGATGTCTGCTGATCCTTTATTCATTTTTTTGCAAATCTGCTGTTAGAATTTATAATTTTCAGGAAAGTGTTAAGGTATCTCCTCAAGTTGATGGAACATATTTTATTATAACATTAACAAACATTTGGCCCAGGTATCAAAAGGACTATTGATGACCAATGATGTTTTGAGACGGGAGATACAAAAAAAGCACAACGATTACTGATTTGGTATTTCTATGACACAATGCTACTGGATTGTGCTTACCTCTAAGGCTGGTGACAAATGGGTCTTTGTTAATCTCATCTGTTCTCCTGACACACCAGGTTCCTCAGCAGGACTGGTGATGGAGGTGCGGCTCCTGTCTTCTTCATCCTCCCAGCTTACTGCATCTCCTGGAGATTGCTGCCCTAACAGGATTAAATTTCCAAAGGTGACATCTGACTTGGTGTGATGAGGGGCCTTTCGGTGCTTTGACCCATAGCGAGATCCATAGTAGGAGAGGATAGGCTCCCGGCGGTGGTCAAGGCGTGGGCGGTTGCTCTGGTAGGCAGGTATATGAAGGCAGGCATGATCTTGGCAAATGGAGGATGCTTCCACTGAAGTTGAACTCTGGAATGCTGCAATGTTAGATCCTTCGGTCCACATGTTCATGCTGCCTTCCATTTTGGGTTCGTCAATTCTTAAGTCATCCATTTGATCAATTGTTCTTTGGACCGTGTTTAGGCATGAGATAGTGTGTGCATTCCTATTCTTGTAATAGTCATGTGCTTCATCATAATACCTGTCCCCCAGCACAGTGTAATAAGCGTTGTCCTCCAGTATTCCCTGATCCTTCTTAATTGAGGCATGTATGCACTGCAGAGACATTTCATAATATTTGGTCAGCTCATAGTTCATCTTTAGCTGCTGCATGGAAATGAAGGGGTGCTTCATGGCAGCATTAGGATTGATTCTCTCATGGGAGTCCCAGGTCAGCATCCTCTTGATCAACTCAACCATGTTTTTTAAATCATAATACTCAGCCAGAACTTCGCAGTCTGGGAAGACAGACTTGTTGACATTCACTGATTCAATCTGATCCAGAGACTTGAGGATGTATTTTCTTCTCTCCAGAGGTTTCACATTTGTTTCAGCCTGGTACTCTGCTGCCGACTTGAGCTGCCACTGGTTCCCAATTTGGGGTTGTGGGTTCTTCTTAAAGAAGCTGGAAGTTTTACTAGCTGCATTCAGAAGCTGCATCTTCGGCATGCCTTGGGTTTCACAGATGTACCTGATTTGGTCATACTCATTGTTGCCAGGGTAAAGGGGCCATCCGAGCTGGAGTTCTCCCATGACACACCCTAGAGACCACATGTCTACCTTCTCACAGAATGGCAGACCAAGTAGGATCTCAGGGGACCTGTAGAACCGTGACTGGATGTATGGCTCTTTCACATAACGGACCTCACTGAAAATACTTGCTGATCCAAAATCAATCACCTTCACTCTGAAAGGATATCTGGCTTGGTCCACAATCATGATGTTTTCGGGCTTCAGATCAGCATGAATAATGGAAAGTTCCTTTAGTTTGGACAGAGCTTTTAGCACTTGTGTTGTGACTGTCCTTATGTGTCTGATTGGCAATGGGGCAAAGTTGTTCTCCTTCTGATACTCAAATAGGTTTTGTTCCAAAAGCTCAAAAACCAGGTAGAACTTCAACTCGTCATGGAAGTACTCATAAAATTGGACAATGTGAGATTCCTCTGAGTCTACCCCCTTCATAGCCTTCAGCAGCTTCAGTTCGTTTTTTATGATCCTGCTCCGGCAGACGTCGTTCTTGAGAATCTTAATGGCCACCATCTCCCTTGAACTCCTTTTCCAACTCTTGGCCACTTCTCCAAATGTCCCTTTGCCCAAGATCTCAATGATATCATAACAGTCAGTTTCAGATTGGAGTACTGCCATGTTAACCTGCTCTTGAACTGTTCTTTATAAGTAGCCCCAACACAAAGCAAATGACCAGTGGAATTTTACCTTCTGCCAATGACTTCGTCACTGGAATGATGTGTCTAGGTAACAATGGACAACATTCCGCTGTTTCCACGATGGTAGAATTCCATGATGGTTGCAGGAGTGGATAGATCATTGCATGACAGAAGGCTATTGGAACACTTTGGAGGCAAATGGTTCTTTTTTCGGTCTTAATAGAGTTTGGAAATTGCTTTCAACAAACAGATCTTATTGCAGATAAATCTTCAGAAATGAAATGCTTGTTTCTCGTCTCTGCTTATGCTTGTTTTTTTCTGATCCTTTTAGCATTTATGCAAAACATGATTCTGTCTGTTTATCTAAGGAACTCCCACGAATCAGAGAACTGGGCAGGTCTGGTCACAGTGAGTTACTATTAAAAGTAGTGAATTTGTTGTGTGATACGTTGATTGAGTCAATCCGCTGTTTCATTCTCTTATAATAGTTGTTTAATTAAAATAAGCAGCTTAGTTACTTGGTGGCAGATGGGGAGTGATGGTTGCAGCTTGCCTTCAATTGCCAAACCCAACATTGTTGTTAAAGGGTTCAACTTGCGCCCGTTAAATTCATTATCTAAATAATATGTTCATTCTGCGATAAAACAGTTCAAGATCTTATGTTATCAAACACGAAAAATAATGGAATACCCTAAGTGAACTACATTGTTACACCAATAAAAAGGGGGAAATCATTTTATAATCATCCGAGATCTCTGGGGAAGACGAAGGAATGGAAACACAGTCTTTCATTCACATACATCAATAAAAGACTGACATATGTCTTTAAAACATTTCATTTTGGGTCTCCCACTCCCCTTTCTTTTGTAGTATCTGGCCCTGCCATCGAGGTAAGTTATGTATTAAAGCTGAGATGAAAAATGTGTTTGGATTGTACTGGACTCCTTCTTTTTGCTAACCTGAGGCCTTGATTGCAGTCTGTCAGAAAAGGGGAGATAACGTACCACACCCAGTAAGTACCATTACTCATACTGGCGTTCAACTTGAGTACTGATCACTAGCTGGGAGTTAAATTCCCATCCTTAGGCAACCAGGATTTTGCATAGGCAACAATTACTGTACAAACAGGAGTTTGCACTTGGAATAAAATTCCTAGCTATGCCCTAAGTATTGCACCCCCACTGTTTTCTCGAGACAGGTTCAGGTTGGAGACAAAATGTATTGAGTGAGGGTGTTTGGAAAAAGGCAGAGAGTATGCCTTAAATAGTAATTTCCCATGTGAGCCCTCACATATCCAAGTGAAACTCTTTCAATAGGAATTATTTACGAACACTGGGTAATACCTCATGCTAGGGTACTGATTGGCATTTACTGGGTGAGGAAAATACCCCTATATGTATCTACTTTTCTGATCCCTGCACAAATTGAAGTTTGCACAGGGATAGAAAAATAAATGGGCGCTGGTAGTCGTCCACAAAGTCTCCTAACGCACCATGTCAATGTGGGGGTCGACATTCAACAGTGCTAAGTGTATTCAGCACCCTTCCAAGTACTCTTGCCTGGACAGGTAGGCTGATGCCTGCATTTACGTAGATGTTCATTGTATTTGTAATTTCGCTCAATGGGAGTTTCTTCATGGTATGACTATATGTAACATTCTCTAGCACCAGTATCTGCCCGGCATATCAAGATGGTTTGCTCTTGTAGCAAACTCATTCTGCAGATCTTAACCTGAGTTCGAATGCATCCTGTTGAGAACTTGAAATTGATTTGAGCTCCGCAGATATGCTTTGTGATCTGATATATTTTTTTTAAATCAGCCATAAAAAGTAGTTACTTCTTGTCAACACTTTTAAACTCCCCAATGCGCAGTGAGTGATCTGTGTTGTCACCTGGTCACTTAAAACTTGTCTTTGGACCCCACTTCAGTCTTGACTGAAGAGATTCCCAGCAGTTCAGTGGTGTTGTGTCCTCCCCAGCTTGGTAGCATGCACAAGAACACTCTACACATGGAGCTCGTAGTCAACGTTTTTATTCCTCAGCGTACAACATTCAACTGACTTCTCATTATCCCATAACCATTAATGACGACACCTTAACACCTCTCAGAATGATTGTGTAATCTCGTCATTGAGTCCACCCTGGGCCACAGGGTCCTAACACTCACAGCCCTAAGACACTACGGCCCGTATTTATACTTTTTGACGCTAAACTGCGCTAACGCAGTTTAGCGTCAAAAAGTTTAGCGCCGGCTAACGCCATTCTGAAGCGCCATGTGGGCGCCGTATTTATTGAATGGCGTTAGCCGGCGCTAGCAGACCGGCGCTGCCTGGTGTGCGTGGAAAAAAAGCACTACACCAGGCACCGCCGGCGTTGGGGAAAATGGCGTTAGGGCGTCTTAAAATGGTGCAAGTCAGGTTGACGCAAAAAAATCGCCTCCACCCGATTTGCGCCATTTTTAACGACGCCCAGACGCCATTTACATGACTCCTGTCTTAGTAAAGACAGGAGTCATGCCCCCTTGCCCAATGGCCATGCCCAGGGGACTTATGTCCCCTGGGCATGGTCATTGAGGCATGTAGGGGGGCACAAATCAGGCCCCCCTATGCCAAAAAAAAAAAAAATTATACTTACCTGAACTTACCTGAATGTCCCTGGGATGGGTCCCTCCATCCTTGGGTGTCCTCTTGGGGTGGGCAAGGGTGGCAGGGGGGGTCCCTGGGGGCATGGGAGGGCAGCTGTGGGCTCATTTTGAGCCCACAGGTCCCTTAACGCCTGCCCTGACCCAGGCGTTAAAAAGAGGCGCAAATGCGGGGTTTTTTGACCCGCCCACTCCCGGGCGTCATTTTTGCCCGGGAGTATAAATACGACGCATTTGTGTCGCAGTCATTTTTTTGGACGGGAACGCCTACCTTGCATCTCATTAACGCAAGGAAGGCGTTCACGCAAAAAAATGACGCTCTTTCCTCATACTTTGGCGCTAGACGCGTCTAGCGCCAAAGTATAAATATGGCGTTAGTTTTGCGCCGAATTTGCGTCGAAAAAAACGACGCAAATTTGGCGCAAACGGAGTATAAATATGCCCCTTCATCTCCCACCTTGTTAAGCAAAAAGTCACAAACTAAAAGAAATTAACAAGAAGCAATGTTACATTTCTGTGATCAGCCATCTAGGTGGTTGCACAGTTCAGCCAAACTGTACGATATGAAGTAGTTGAACTGTACCCAGGGTGAACCTCAAGGGTTCAGGGTTTGGTATTTGATCAGGGCTTTCAGGTAGAATAGCTTTTTCTGGAGCTGCAGAGATCGAGGATTGGCTATCACGTGTACCTTGCTTTTCACAAGTTTCAAAGGTTCAACATCAAATAGAGGACATCTTTTTTTTCTGTTTTTTTTACGAGCACCCAGTCACCCTTGTCAAACATGATCTCCTGTGTTCAATAAAGTTGATCAGCATCTGTCTTTATCTGAAGTTTCCAAGCACTGTTAGTAGCACAAACCTTGTCATCACTCAGGGTTCGTTTAGAGTCCACTGTGTTAATTTAGTTCTTATAGCTCTCCAGAACATCAGGGTGGCTAGACTCTTACCAGTAGTAG
Source organism: Pleurodeles waltl (assembly GCF_031143425.1). Taxonomy (NCBI): domain Eukaryota; kingdom Metazoa; phylum Chordata; class Amphibia; order Caudata; family Salamandridae; genus Pleurodeles; species Pleurodeles waltl. The sequence continues at coordinate 423,800,752 of NC_090448.1, forward strand.
AGTGAGAGGTCCACAGATAGGCACGGAGGCCTTGACATAATGCCAGACTGTTCCACAACACCGCTGGCCTGAGGCCACAAGGGAGTACTTTTCTGATGCTTGGCATTGAGTTTAGTCAGAAACTCCATAATCTCCTTACTGTTGAATGCTAGAGCATTGTCAGACTTAAGAGTGTCCGGTATGCCCCACACTGCAACTATGTCGCCCAGCCGCTCAATAACTTTGTTGTGAGTTGTTGAACACATGTCCTCCACCAGAGGAAAATGGAAATGCTCATCAATGACCACCATAAGATGGTGTCCAATTGCTAGGAGCCCAAAGAAGTCTAGGGCAACTCTTTCTTACACATGCACAGGAAGATTGGATATGGTTAATGGATGCTGGGTCATCTTAGGAGCCAGGCAATCACATAAATTACACTCCTTTAATTCCGTTACAACCTTCTCGTCCAAGCGAGGGTGCCACACTCAATCTCAATGCCTTTTATGAGCAAGTTCAATCACTTGCTGTCTCAGGCTTGCAGGTTTGACACTCTCGGTTCATCTTAGCACAATGCCTTCTTTTGTGATAGACAGTTCATCTTGCGTGTTTCGACATTTTTGAAATTCAACATCATCACTTGGAGGCCGAACACTGTCTCCGTGATTGTGCTGAAATGATGCTTTTAAGGGCAAACATGTCTTTATGAGCATTCGTAGCAGCAACGATCTGTTCGATGGAGCGAGCAGCTGGTGTGCTCGAATGTACAATGAAGCTGAACTATTCCTCATCAGTTTTTGATGTTGAACTGTGCAGCTGTAGGGGTACTTGTGAGAAATAGTCTGCAGGGTTCTGATTCTTGCCTTGCTTGGGCAATTATTGTAAGCATTGCATAATCATACTCTTGTAAACGCAACCCCACCTTTCAGTGCAAGGGGTCATCTTGGCCTTTAGATTTCTGATTATGGTGAGCAGTGCTTGGTGATCTGTGACGATCATGAAATGCTTTCCATACAGAAACACATGAAAATGCTTACAGGTCCATACTCCAGCTAGACTTTCTTTTTCCAGCTGGGAATAGGCACATTCAATGTCAGACATGCTTCAACTGGCATAGACCACAATGTGTCTCTGGCCATTTGCATGTCTATTATGTTGAGCAAGGATTGCTCCCAGCCTCACTGGGCTTGCATTAACAGTGATCTTAGTGTGCAGTTTTGGATCAAAGTAAGCCATTTCAGTCGCATTTTCAATTGCATGCTTTATACATTTGATGCTGCGGTCACATTCAGAGGACCATCGGAAATTAACATTTTGGCTCTCATTACAACCCTGGTGGTAAATCTCACTTTCCGCCATGCAGAAGACCGCCAACATACCGATGCGGCCGCGGAATTCTGCTACAGGTATTACGACCCACAGCTCGGAATCCGCCACAATACAGACACCCACACAAGTCCGCCACACCAAAGGTCAGTGATAAACTGGTGATACCAAAACCTACACCGTCACATCAACAGGAATACGCCCACGCTATCACGACCCACGAATCAATGTGGCGGTCTTTCAACCACGGTAATCCATTGGCGGTTCACACCGCCGTGCTCAAAATACACACACATTTACAAAACACAACCACATTGGACAATTCGAAATACGCACACCTGATACACATACACACACCACACCCACACACCCAATCCAATATAAAACACACACCAACATCACCCACAAACCCTTACAACCAAAAATTTGAAAGAACGCCAGAGAGAGACACTACCTAAAACAACACCAGCATCCACAGACACACAACACTATCACTTACACAACATCCACGCACCTCAAACAACACACACGAACACATCCCCTCACACATCACAACCGACACCACCTCACTCATCACCCACACCACATCATGGCACCCCAAAGACACCCCAGGTTCTCTGAGGAGGAGCTCAGGGTCATGGTGGAGGAAATCATCCAGGTAGAGCCACAGCTATTCGGATCACAGGTGCAGCAGACATCCATTGCAAGGAAGATGGAGCTATGGCGCAGGATTGTCGACTGGGTTAACGCAGTGGGGCAGCATCCAAGAACACGGGATGACATCAGGAAGAGGTGGAACGACCTACGGGGGAAAGTACGTTCCGTGGTATCCAGACACCAGATTGCTGTACAGAGGACTGGCGGTGGACCCCACCTCCTCCCCCACAACTAACAACATGGGAGGAGCAAGTCTTGGCGATCATGCATCCTGAGTGCCTCGCAGGAGTAGCAGGATGACTGGACTCTGGTAAGTCAAATCTTAACTACCATATCCCCCCACCCCACCTGCATGCCATCACATACCGCCACCCTTACCCTCACACCCATCACCCCAACAACCCACAGATACCCCACTAACACAACCCACACATCCCAAAACCAAGCCCTGCATGTAACACCAATGCATGGACACCCAACACCAAAGCATGTCCAGTAGAGAGACTCACTCATGCCCCAAAATCACCAATCACACAAGGGGCACGGCAATAATGCAAGAACAGGAGTAGAGGGTCACTCACCCATAGCACAAGATGGCACACACAGATAAAATAACTATGCATTTACACCCCAACAAGACCCCTACCCAATGTCACTGGAGAGGAGGTGCCAGACATATCCTGTCCCCCCACAGAAGAGGCCCACAGTGATGACAGCAGCTCTGCACGCCAGGATCAAGATGACCAGCCCGGACCATCAGGCACCTCGGGACGGTCGGTTCCCCTGACACATACACAAACCACCACTGAACCTCCACCCTCAGGAAACACCACCACAGCACCCACCCAGTGGGCCCATCCCTCTGTCCCCAGGACACGTCAATCAGCAGTGTGTCCACCACTACAGGGAACCCAGGCAACCCCACTAACACAGGGCGATCAGAGACCTGGGGGCAGTGGGCACACAGTTCAGGGGACAGAGGCACAGGATAACAGGGAAGCTGGGAGGACTGCTGTGCGACAGGGGGAGGACAGGCCGAGAGAACCGACACTCCACGAGGCACTCTCCAACATCATGGGAGCTTACCACCATTCCCAGGAGACCATGGGCACGGTACTGGCCAAGTTTCAGGAGACCCAGCGGCTGCAGGAGGAACACTACCTGGGGATCAGGGAGGACTTGAAGTCCATCCACCACCCTGGTCACCATTGCAGGGGTGCTGGCAGACCTTGTAAATACAAGGAGGGATACAGTGGCACACCAACGGGCCCCTGACACTAGCCTGGACGATGAACAGCCCTCCACCTCCGCTAGCGCTAGTGGACAGGAGGCACCGCCACAGGAACAACAGGCCACCAGCACCACACCCCCTGCAGATGGAGAACCATCCCGCAAACGGTCCCTGAGATCCAGGAACAAGACAGAAAACATTGCCAAGACCCCCGCCAGGAAATAAGACCCCCCTGAATGTTACCCTTCTGTCCCACTTTGTCACCCTGTCCACCTTAAACTGCCATTGCTCCACTTCCTATGCCCCTTTGGACAATGCACCTGTGAAACAAATAGACTGGACTTTGCCATGGACATTCCTCCTCCATCACCCCAGCCCATTTTACAACCCCCTCCACTTATTTGCACAGAAATAAACACACTTCAATCACAAAACAATCTGGAGTCAGTCTGTGCTTTCACAAATGTGTAATTGCAATTTCTATGGAATATAGCAATGTCAATGTACTTGTTCACATACTAATGTAACACAGTTGTAGGTCAGCAGTAAGCATAGCAGAGGGCACAAAGTGGGACCCAGATCTGTGAAATGGAAAGCCGAAGTAAAGTGACAAGTCAGGGTCCATACACTGAGTGAAAATGACAGACTTATGCTAGCTCCAATAGTATGAGATGTGGGAAGCAGTTACATCTTCTTACCTGTGTCTCACTGATGATGTTGTTTCGGTTGTCCACATCCTCTTCTTCTCCCTCCTCTTCTTCACTGTCCACAGGCTCCACAACTGCCACAAGACCACCATCTGGCCCAGCCTCCTGCAGAAAAGGCACCTGTCATCGCAAAGCCAGGTTGTGCAGCATACAGCAGGCCACGATTATCTGGCACACCTTCTTCGGTGAGTAGTATAGGGATCCACCTGTCAGGTGGAGGCACCAGAATCTGTCCTTCAGGAGGCCGAAGGTGCGTTCTATAATCCTTCTAGTTCGCCCATGTGCCTCATTGTAGCGTTCCTCTGCCCTTGTCCTGGGATTCCTCACTGGGGTCAGTAGCCATGACAGGTTGGGGTAACCAGAGTCACCTGAAAATGTCGAGGGACAACTGTTAGACACACTAACCCTTAGGGACAAGCCCATACCCAGACACCTACGTCAACTGTATTGGGAACTTGGGCTCACCTATTAGCCACAGCCGTACCTCTGGAGTTGCCCCATCACATAAGGGATGCTGCTATTCCTCAAAATGTAAGCATCATGCACAGAGCCAGGATACTTGGCATTGACATGGGAGATGTACTGGTCTGCCAAACACACCATCTGCACATTCATCTAATGGTAGCTTTTGCGGTTTCTGTACACCTGTTCATTCCTGCGGGGGGGGTGGGTACAAATACCACATGTGTTCCATCAATGGCACCAATGATTTTGGGGATAGGTCCCAGGGCATAGAAGTCACCTTTCACTGTGGGCAAATCCTCCACCTGAGGGAAAACGATGTAGCTGCGCATGTGTTTCAGCAGGGAAGATAACACTCTGGACAACACGTTACAGAACATTGGCTGGGACATCCCTGATGCCATGGCCACTGTTGTTTGAAAAGACCCACTGGCCAGGAAATGGAGTACAGACAGGACCTGCACTAGAGGGGGGATTCCTGTGGGTTGCGGATAGCTGAAATCAGGTCTGGCTCCAGCTGGGCACACAGTTCCTAAATTGTTGCAAGATCAAATCTGTAGGTGATTATGATGTGTCTCTCTTCCATTGTCGACATGTCCACCAGGGGTCTGTACACCGGAGGATGCCGCCATCTCATCACCTGCCCCAGCAGACGTGCCCTCTGGAGGAGAACAGCGAGCAGAGAGTCATCCAACGCTGAGGTATCACAATGTGTAATTTGCAGAAATGTTTGTAATTCGCAATGTGCCGGTATCTGTCTGTATTCCCGGCCTAGATAGGTGTGACACAGTTTTTAACCATCCCATGTGGCCCCCTGAAATGGCGGCTGTCTGACCTGTAAGGTGGGACAAGGGGAAATGAGGTAACGGCGCTGGCGTTGTACAACGTCGCGGTGGGCGGTCGAAGACCGCAGCACAATTCTGCATTGGTTAACATTGGGCCCTATTGGTCCCAGGAGCCATGGACAATGTACGCCGGCGGTGATGGTACGCACCGCCGCGGACGTGACCGCCATTTTCTAGCTGTTCACTCACTTGATACCTGACCTTCAACAGGAGAGGACCTACACTGCAAGTGCTGCTGTGACCTGTGTCTGGAAGCGACGATGGCTACAGTGTCTGGGGAAAGGGCCCCTACCTTCACATCGGAGGAGTTGGAGAAACTAGTGGATGGGGTCCTCCCCCAGTACACGCAACTGTACGTTCCTCCAGACAAACAGGTGAGTACACTGTGAGCATGCTGCGTGGACAATGCCTGTTTTGAGTGGTGTGGATGGAAGATACATGGGGGGGGCTGAGGCCTGCATGTGCGGATGGTGAGTGTATGTGCGTCAGGGCATGGGTGGGAACTGGTGGGCAATGACTATGACGGTCTGGATGGGTGAGTAATTTCCTTTCCCCCTGTACCATTCCTCTAGGTCAGCGCCCACCAGAAGAAGAGTATTTGGCGTGCCATCGCCAAGGACGTCCGGACCCTGGTGGTCTACCACAAACGGAGCACTCACTGCTGTAAAAGATGGGAGGACCGGCGCCGCTGGAGCAAGAAGACGGCGGAGGCCCAGCTGGGGAAGGCCTCCCAACGTGGAAGGGGTGCCCGTCGCACCATGACCCCCCTGATGTACCGGATCCTGGCGGTGGCCTATCCGTAGTTGGATGGGCGCTTGAGGGCATTACAGCAGCCACAAGGGGGTGAGTACACTCTCATTCAGCTGACTCTGCACGCATTACGAGGTGTCTGGGTGGGGGAGGTGGGCTGTGGGTTCACCTAGGCCAGGGCCAACTTGGTAGGCAAGGTCCCTTGTTAGGCAGGCTCTGTGGCACCCCAACCCCACTAGTGGTAAGAGCCATCTACACCTAGTCAGGCTCCTGTGACTTCCAGGTGTGCAGCAATTGGGCTTAGGCCTCGTACCCCATGGGCATGTGAATTTTACAGGAACTGTTAGTGCATGGCGTAGTGCTGAGGGCTGCTCCCTGTGTGTTGTGTCCGCCAACGGTAGTGGTGTTGCATGCACTGAACATGGTTTTCTTCTGTCTCCCCCCCCCCTTTTTGTTGTCTCCCTGTTCTTGTGTGCAATAGCATCATCAGGCGGAGGAGCAGTGGCACCGGAGCAGGAGGGAGCTGCAACCCACTTGGGTTTGGAGGGTGAAGCAACGGAGTCTGAAGCCACCAGTGGGACGGAGGGCGGGGGGAGCTCCACGACGGGGACAGGAGCATACACCAGTGACAGCGACTTCTCCTCTGATGGGAGCTCCCTTGCAGTGGCGGGCGCCTCTGTGCCCACCGCATCAACAGGTACAGCCGCCACACCCCCTACCAGCACTGCCCTCCCAGCAGCCCCTCAGTGTGTTTCCCATGCACGCTCACCCAGGAGGGTGGGCATCTCCTTCGCTCCAGGCATCTCAGGCCCTGTCCCAGTCAGCCCTGATGCCCTCAGTGAGGAGGCTATTGACCTCCTGAGATCCGTCACTGTTGGGCAATCTACTATTTTGAATGCCATCCAGGGTGTTCAGAGGCATTTGCAACAAACAAATGCATACCTGGAGGGCATTCATTCTGGGCAGGCGGCCCAACAGAGAGCATTTCAGGCTCTGGCCTCAGCACTGATGGCAGCCATTGTCCCTGTGTCCAGCCTCCCCCAGCCAACTTCCACTACCCAGACCTAATCCCCTGTACCTCAGCCTATCCCAAGCACACCATCAGACCAGCATGCACACTCATCAACACACAAGAGTGGACATGGCAAACATAAGCACCACACATACCACAAGCACTCACACAAGCACCATCCCCATGCATACACAGCAATATCCACTTCCTCCACTGTGTCCCCCTCCTCCACGTCCTCCTCCTCCCTCCCAGTCTCATCTCCACTCACACCTGCATGCACTACATCTTCAGCCACTGCCTCCATCACCAGCACGCCCATCTCCACACACTGCTCACGTGCAATCACCAGCCCCACTACCATGCACACATCCCCTGTGTCCTCTCCCAGTGTGTCTGTGAGCCCTCCTCCCAAAGTACACAAACACAGACACACACCCACCCAACAGCCATCCACCTCACAACAGCCTCCGGCCCATGCACCTTCACCCAAATTCAGCAAACGTACACCTCCTACAACCACTACCTCTTCGTCCACTCCCAAACCCCCTCCATCTTCCCGTCCCAGTGTGTCTAAGAAGCTTTTCCTGGCTAACATTGACCTCTTCCCTTCACCTCCCCCGTGCTTCCCCTAGGGCCAGGCTTTCAAGGTCCCAGCCCAGCACCTCAGCCACCAAATCCCCAGACACAGTGGTGCCAGCAACTGCGGGGTCATCGAGTGCGCCACCCATCAGGGCTGCCAGTGTGCCACGTAGAAAGGGCAAGGGCATTCCGCCACCTGCCAAGGTGAAGAAGGCGCCCACATCCCGGAGGGAGAAGCCGCACCTACCAGCCACCAAGGGCTCCGCAAAAACAAAAGGGGATAGTGGCAAGACACCTGCGGCACCATCAAAAGTGGGGAAGGGACAAAAGCAGAAGAGCAGGACAGGGCACGGTGGCACCGACTGAGGGACCAGTGTCACCCCTTCTGTCCACGACAACACCAACCTGTACGGCGGCAAACACCGCAAGCTGCACCACCACCTGCACCGCCACCTGCACAGCCACTGGCACATCTGCAGCCTCTGCGACAGTCCCCAGTATCTTCCCCAGTGGGCAGCCGTCCGAGGCTGCAGGAGACGTACTGCTGTGTCCCTCAGCAGGTGCTGACCCATGCACCACCGCCAGCACCGCCGCCACAGACACCGCCGCAAGCACCGACACCAGCCCTGCGACGTGCGCGGACAGTGGTACCACCTCTGAGATGGCTACCATCCCCAGTGGTCAGTCGTCCGAGGCTGGAGGAGACTTCCTGGACCCTGGCGAGCTTCCATGAGGCATGACTCCCATCACTGTTTGCACCTGCAGGTGGAAGGCAAAGCCGCAGCAGTGTGGAGTATGTCGCTGCCTCCATGGCGTATCATGCTACCTGTTCCTCTGCAATCTCGTGGCACACACACCCAGGTGAGGGAATGGTAACGGCCACACTGCACATGGAGCACTCTGGGCACCATGCCCCCTCCAGAACCAGTGGAGAATGACATCCACTACCTCAGTCCTTGGCAGGATGAAGCACTCTGGGCACCAAGCTCCCTCCAGAACCAGTGGAGAATGACACCCACTACCTCAGTCCTTGGCAGGATGAAGCACTCTGGGCACCATGCCCCCTCCAGAACCAGTGGACAATGACATCCACTTGAAAGACTGTGGCTTTGCACTCCCCAGGATAAAGCAGTGAGCAAACCACCCACTGGAGAGACTTGAGAGACTGTGGCTTTCCACTCCCCACGATAAAGCAGTGGGCAAACCACCCACTGGAGAGACTTGAGAGACTGTGGCTTTGCACTCCCCAGGATACGGCAATGGGCATGGAGCCCCCTCGTGGAGCTGGCATCGTACACTCATCCGGTTGAGGTGCTACCCCTTCCCTTCCCCCTGAGGTGCCTGTTTCATTTCTATCTGATGCCCCAGCAGTGTTCTCTCCGTTTCCAATCAGGTATCTTGTGTGGGCTTCGCCCATGCATTTTGGGACCAGTGGTCCACGGACAATGATTGGTACACTATCCAGACTTGTGTAGTTGGTGTACATATTTGTATGTACTGAATTTTGAACTTTGACTATCAGATTTTTCATGATTACAATCGTTACAATCATTTAATTTTGTCCTTGCGTTCTTCCGGGGGCTGGGGGGGGGGGGTGTATTTGTAATGTTGCTGCATGTATTTGTGTGTATGTTGTTGTGGGTGAGGGTGAGGGTGGGGGTATTGCGTGTTGCGTGTGTGTGTCACTCTCTTTTCCCTCCCCCCCTCCCCTGTGTTGTAGGTGCAGTACTCACCGTGGTCGTCGACGGCATCTGTCCTGCTCCTGATAGAGCAGGAGGAAGAGCAGCATAGGCAGGACCTGTAGTTCGGGCTCCATGGCGTCATGGTTCCTCGTTGGGTGTCGAGAGGTGAGTGGTTTCCCTTATGTGTACTGTTTCCGCCGTGCTTTTGAGAGCGTTGGTTCCGCCCCAGAAAAGGTGGCGGATAGGCCTGTTGTGATAGGGTGGGCGGTACATTGTCTTCCGCCTCTCTGTTGGCGGTTACCGCCGCGGTGTTTGTTTCTACCGCCGTGGCGGTCAGAGTGTTAAAGTGACTGTCTATGTTGGCGGTTTCCGCCATGGTCGTGATTCCATTTTTTTTTCCACCGGCCTGTTGGCGGTATTACCGCCGCTTTAACACCGACCGCCAGGGTTGTAATGAGGGCCTTTGTTTTGTGAGATCTCAGAATGGGGCACTCACTGTGGCATAGACACAAATGTACCTTGAGCAATAGCAGGCCATGCCCAAGAAGAATCGTACCATGGTAACATCTTGTGGGGGACTATTGGCTGATAGTGGTTGCACATTATCAGGATCCGGAGTCATCTCTTCATCAGAAATCAAATGGCCAAGGAGCTTGAGGTTTGTTTTGTAAAATTCACACTTTTTGGCATTTATTGGAAAACCTGCATCTGTAAGTAACTGACACACCTGCTTGATAGCCTTATCATGTTCCTTCCGTGTTGTTACAAACACCAGTATATCATCGCTGTAATTGAAGGCATGTGTAACAAGTTGCATAATTCTATGTATAACGTCTTGGAATATTTCTGCAGCAGATGACAATCCAGAGCTCACTCTTATGATTCTGAAAAAAACAACATGATTAAAAAAAGTGGTAATGTACCTGCAGTTTTCTTCCAGTTTGAGTTGATGGTACCCTTTGTTCAGGTCAAGATGGTAGGAAACTTAGCTCCATTCAGCTGCATGATTATTTCCACAATGTGCAGACCAGGATGTCTCCCTTGGTTGCTTTGTTGGCTTGGTGCATATCCACACAGATGCACACTGCATTTCCACTGACTTTTTTGGCTCCACCATTGTGGGTGACACCCATGAAGTGGGACCAGTAGAGCGTTCAATGGCATCATGTTTTAGCAAGGCTTCTAGTTCCTTCTCAACCACTTCTTGTAGATGAAGTGCTATTCTGCGATGTCGTTATGCAACAAGGCAGATGTCTTCATTAATATTGAGTTGCACTTTCATTATTTTGAGCTTTACTAGACCATGAAACAGGGACGGGAACAGACTCACAAGTTCAGATTGAGCATTTAGGTTATAATTGATAGATATCAGTCCTGTGTCAGTTGCAAAACTAAGTAGGCACGCATTGGATGGAGTACGTTGGAGAACATGGATTGGGGCCTGCACAGACATCTTCTTGTGCCGCAAGGATGCTGTGAGGGATCCTTGACTCCGCAATGGTTTGGAAGAGATCCAGGTGTACACCTTTATATTGGTGGCTGTGAGTCATGTTGCAGGCGACAAAATGTTAAATTGGACAACTGGCATGATGTTGATCGATGCACCGCTGTCAATTACAAAGATTATGGGACAATCTTTGCCTTTTAGCTTGATTTTGGGGCACTGTTCATAAGAGTTTTTTTGTCCCATTAACTAATTTTTATTTGTCATTGGTAAGGCCCACATGTGCATGTCGCTCTTTTTAAGACATGATCGTTGCACATTCACCCTCTCCGCTGTCACTCAATGATGCCGTCGAGTGATCCTTGCAGGATGAACTTGATGATGATCGAATTCATTTAGTTTCCACCTGTCCTAGTTGAGGCGGCTTTTTGTCTTCGTGGGCATGACAGCAGTGCTTATGGAACCTTCTGTCATCCATTTTCTCGTCTCGCTATGACGCACTTGTATTCTATTTTGCTTAACAACCCACCCTGAAGTGGTTTTCTTTTCTGCAACCTTTGCATGTCTATCCGATGGTTGGACATTTGCTTTCATGTGGAAATTAAAGCCTACATCAGAAACACAGTATTTCTCTTTTTGAAGATGTCGACTTACTGGCATCGGCTTCATGTTTGTGTTTACTCTTCATGATTAGTGATGATTCACTTTTTGTGGTTCCAGCTTCCATGTCGGTGGTATGTTGATCTGCTTGTTCCTCAGCTCTAGTGACCAAGGGCCAGATGTAGCAAGCGTTTTGCATGGTGCAAACAGTGAATTTCGCTGTTTGCGCCATGCAAAACGCACATCGCCATGCTCATTCCCATTTTGCACCTGGTTACCGACTCACAAAATGGGAATGCGACTCGCAAATAGGAAGGGGTGTTCGCATCGTGATGTAGAATTGCTTTGTGACCGCGAACTCGGTGTTGAATGGCTTCAGAGACTTGGTAGTAAGGCAAATTTTACCTTTTTATTGAGTGTTTATATGGTATGGGAAATACAGGGCAGTCAAAACTTGTACATAGAATTACAGTCCAGGGGGAGCAAGGGTGGCGTTAGTTCCCCACTTGACAGGCAAAGAATTAACTTCTTTCTATCTGTTATTCTTTTACAGCATTCTGAGGTGTGGGGTCACCGCCGGAGCCCTAAAAAAAGTGCGGATAGTGCAGTGAGAATTACAATATCCTTTCTCTTTAATTTTCCCTGTTAACAGATCACCCAAGGTGTGTGAGTCTTATTATTCTCTACGTTTCTCTTTTCTTATAAGGACGTTAATATTAAGACAGAGGAGGTGCCCAGTTCATATTGTGGGCATTCAGGTAAGCAAAACAAAAGGTTATTGTGAAGAAAATAAATAAATAAAAACAAGAAGAAGAAAAAAAAAGAAAGGAAAAGAAAATAAGTAACTTCTATCTTCTCAGCTTTGCCTCTGAGGTTAAAGAGGGGCTTCATCAGAATACTTCCTCAATGGCAACCGACTTGCCTATTTCTGGTCTCTCTAGGGTTTCCCTGTTATCTTTTTGGATTTTGGCTTCCCCACCCAGCTCTCTGCACTCACCACACTAGCCACAACTCTCCTGAGCTGTGGCAGGCTGCTGCAATGTCTCTGGCAGTATCCTCCAAGCGGCACCAAACCAGTCCTCAGCTGTTTTCTCCTCTTCTTCTGTGTCCCTTTATCTTTCTCCTTCTTCCTCCACTTCTCCAGGAATGTTTGCGTCAGCATTCCTTTCTCTCTCTTTCTCCGACCTCACATTGTTGGTGTCGCTATGCCACTCTCCTGTTTCTTCCTGATCCTCCTCACTTCCTCTCTTTTATTCCCGGGTCCAATCAGCAGGCCTTTTAGGGCTGTCCTTCCCACCCCTCCTTCCCTGCTGGGATAAGTCTGTCATTAGTTTTAATTTATTTTTAGCTCCTGCCCTCCCTTCTTGTATTAATGGTCCTTCTTTTATTTCTAGGTCTTGCTGCCTTCCCAACCGGCCATGACGAGAAGAAGGACGTCGCGCTCCGGAAACCGGTAAAGATACAGGTTGGGAGTGGGTTCCATCACACCGAGACTTTTGAAAAGCAGCAGTACTGTACTGCATGCTTCTTTGGCAGCCAACTGAAAAGCATTCACAAGTCTGAAGGTGGCTTTGTTGCTTCCTATGGTGACCAACAGCTTTGCGGACACAGCCCATGTGTTCACTCTTGAGACACCTTGCCTGATTTTGAGGCCTTTTGGCCAATGAGTAATTTACTTCTTGTTCCTGGTTGTCTCTGCCTTATATCATAATATCTGGTTGTCGCTGACATTTATGTTGTGCCTGGTTGTCACTGCCTTAAGGTTTCTCTTGATTTGAAGTATGGCTAAATGTTGTGGTGCAACACAGTGTTCTCTCAGTTTGGCCAGCACATCTTAGCGTGCTTTTCCAACAGCTCTTCTCTGTTAGGCCGTCGACTTCTCCTCGAGGCCTCGCACAGACTGGAGTGGAGCTTGCACTCCACATATGCCTACTGCAGGCTTCTTTGCTCCGGTCAAGTGCATGTGGCACGTACAAGCAGTTTGTTATCTTCTCACAAACTCTCAGGGAGAGCAGTCTTGTTTCTTCGAGGCATATATCCCCTACTCGTCACCAGTTGTTGATCCTACCCTGCCCGGAAGCACGCACAAGAACACACCACAGACGGAACTTGTAGTCAACCTCTTTATTCCTCAGTGTACAACATTCAACGGACTTCTCATTATGCCATAACCGTTAATGACGACACCTTAACACCTCCCAGAATGGTTACGCAATCCCTTCATTAAGTCTGCCTCGGGCCGCAGGGTTCTAACGCTCACAGGGGGTCATTCTGAGTTTCCCGCTGGGCTGGCGGGCGACCGCCAGAAGGCCGCCCGCCCGCCCAGCGGGAAACCCCCTTCCACGAGGATGCCGGCTCCGAATGGAGCCGGCGGAGTGGAAAGGGTGCGACGGGTGCAGTTGCACCCGTCGCGATTTTCAGTGTCTGTTATGCAGACACTGAAAATCTTTGTGGGGCCCTGTTAGGGGGCCCCACGACACCCGTTCCCGCCAGCAAGGTTCTGGCGGTCAAAACCGCCAGAACCAGGCTGGCGGGAAGGGGGTCGGAATCCCCATGGCGGCGCTGCCTGCAGCGCCGCCATGGAGGATTCCTCAGGCCAGGGGAAAACCGGCGGGAAACCGCCTGTTTCCCTTTTTTGACCGCAGCTTTACCGCCCCAGTCAGAATTGGCCTGGATGCACCGCCAGCCTGTTGGCGGTGCATCCGCGGTCCCCGGCCCTGGCGGTCTATGACCGCCAGGGTCGGAATGACCCCCACAGTCCTAAAACACAAGCGGCTGCACCACCTGCTGGAAAATCATGACGTTTTTTGCAGGCAGTAAGCTCTGGCTGATGTGAATTCACAGGATTATCCACATGACAGCATTAGTGTTCTAAAATGGTGTTTTGCACAAATGTTAACTTTTTCTGGTTTGGGAAAATATAATTCTGTACTTTTCACATGGAAGATCCACTTTGCAATGCCAGTACCAATTCAGGCAGGTAGGAGTGGTCCTCTTTTATTTTTTTGTACTATTCCGGAGCTTTCCAAAATCATCCTCATTACTTTTAATAGACTACTAATGGTGCAACTTTGATGCGCTCAAGAGTAATCTGCCAATCTGAATTCAACTGGCTGGTGAAATCCTATGAGACCCAGTAGAAATGCTTTGTTTAGAAACAACCCTCCAAACAGGAATCCTTTTGAGGCAGATAATACAAGTTCAATTGAATAATAATGAGAGCTTTTATCTGAGCCTAGAATTCAGTATGTGAAGGGCACTATACAGATCTACCCTTTCATAGTATAGTTGTTACATATTACTAGTTTATTAGTGGTAGAAGCAGTTACAGAAGCTTTTGTAGAATTGTTGTTGTTGTTACTATTTTGTTGTCCGCACCTCTCTTACTCATGAAGGAGCAGACTGAATGGCACCTGTAAATCGGACCAAAGCGGTTCCACTTTAGAAGTCACCGCTCAATGGCCCAGTACAGGCAAGTGTGTAGTTTGTGATAGTGATACCCCATTGAGAACTGACTTTTCATAAGCAATATGAAAAGTCAAGTCAACCAGCCAAGCCAATAGCTGCTTACCACACCTGTGATCCCCAGTGCCTATAACTAACATCTTCCCATAGCTGAGAGGCAACTGGTCCTCTGGAAAAGTTTCAGTTTGAGAGGATCTCTGAAAAACAGGGTGTGCCAAAATTTCCTGTGTGTCTCCTAACAAACAATTCTCCCTCTCTCTTTTTCTCTGTGTAATTGTGAATACATCCTTTCTTTCAGCATTGCTTTTGGAGAACTGTTTCTCTGTTGAAGTTGGCAATCTATGCATGTGTGTGTGTAGGTATTTAAGTAGAGCACCCCAGTGGAAAACAATGCTGTACATTGAGGCATCAGGATTCAAGAATTGAGAGGAGAGGCATTTCAAGATAAAATTGTTGGTTGATCAGAAGGGTGTTTCTTAATATCTTTCTTAAACCGCAAGGACAACAGGACAACTCTGATGTGTGGAGAATGTTATTCCACACTCTGGGTATCCCGATGGAGCAGGCTTGTTTCCAGGTCCCACTGTACCATTGTAGATCATTGCCCAGAATTATTTAGAGTTACATGAAACTTTAAAAATTACTTTTGGGCATCAATTGGGGTTAAATGTCTTGTAAGATGACACAGGAAAGAACATCCTAAAAAAAAGAAGGTGTAAAGGGGAAAAAGCCTCTCCAAGACATTGGACCTTATTTGGAATTTGGCCAATGTGTTGCTTGCTGCTCCACCATCATGGCAGGACAAAGATGTCTGCCATACTGGCCGGTGACCATTTGCTATATTTAGAGTTTCGGTGGTCACATCCAGCCACCACCAATGTAGTGTAACATCCATTGGCGTTCTTGCCTTCCTCAGTTGGTAGTCCTCATTTCTCCATATGCAACCATACATCCGTTGTGGTTGGTGTGGCAATACTCTGTCCTCCATATTTAGAGATATCTGCCACCATGAGATGATGCACAAGGAGTTGTGAGAAAGGATGGCAATGGCAGATAGGAAATCGTATGGTGAATGTACATTAAAATATAGTGGATGGTCCGGCAACACACACCTGATGAACATAAACAAACTGGCAAAATATGTTGCCTCTCCTATAAAGCAGGCAAATCATACTACAGACTTGTGTCTTATAGCAGCAGAAGCCACTATCATGGCAGACAGGTAGAAGTGGCACTCACTTTTATGAGAATGAATTAACTGTAATAATGATGGATGAAATTGTAAAGTTTGAGCCAGAGTTGTCTGGAGCACAGGTGAGACACCAATGCATTGTTTAGGACTCTGAGGTCGGTGATTAGTTCCTTCCTTTGGGTGGGCTCACAGCCTCACATTGGTATGGACAAATGTTGCCTCTTGGTATATGATATGGAGATGGCGTGACCGACTTACAATTCCACCACCAAACAAAGCAGCTCCTGGACATTAGTGACTGGCTATCTATGGGCTGGGACGACCCGATCTACTGAGCAGAACTCTGTCTCCTCAATGTTGATACTGTGATGGGGATACTTTACAGAGACCCCCTCCTCTGAAGCCTCCCAAAGATTACTAGAGTGGTTTTCTTATTACCGGGACAGACACTGCGCTCTATGGGATGGAGCCAGAGGTCACACAGCTTCTTCACCACACAGCACACCTAGAGGGCTTTGCCAAATGGGATAGGATGGACATTATAAATCTAGGGGACATTTGCCATCAGAACCACCTACGCACCTTTTGGGACCTCCAACTTCACTTTAAATTATCCTGGAGTCAATTTCATAAATACTTACAGCTTGGGCATGCTCTATCAAGTCATAATAGCCCACCAATAGATCTATCTGAAAGTAATTCCATTTAAGCAGAGCTCCTTATGGGGTCTCTCTAGAAGGACGGCCACTCCCAAATGTACCATACACTTGTGAACATCGCCCCTGACTGCCGCTTATCCCTCTGACAGAAATGGAGGGGCTGGGTTGGGCTTCTTGAGGACAAGGACAGGTGAGATGCCCAAATGCCCCTATGGAATTGGGACATCCACCCACCTCAGACTAATCCAATTGAACTACCTGCATGCAACATACCTCACCCCCTGATACCTGTGGTGAGCTGGTAAGATTCCAAAACCCACCTGCTTACGCTGCAACCACTCAGACGCAGACTTTTATCATATGGTCTGGCTATGCCCTCAGCCCAGCAAAGTGTCACACATCGAGGGTAGACTAACTCGTTCTGGGAAATTCCTCGCATTACTTCAAGGTCCCAGAATGCTCATGCATATCACCTGGTTGATTGGACAATACGTTCTCCTCTCCGATGACAGCCTTTCCCACCTTACTCTTGTTCCTGCCCCTTGCTGCTCATGTGGACAATGCGAAGTACGGTTAGGGCTCTGTGCTGATAGCCCTGCCTCTATTGTACCTGCAATACTGATTGGATATGACATTAGCCTTCATCCCCAGGCATGCAACGTGATTCATGGTCCTGCAGTGTGTTCCCACCTCCTCTACGGACTGCTTTTGGGCCAAGAAGCAGTTTCTCTGGGAGCTGACAGAAGAGATGGAGTTTTGGGAGGAGGATGTGATGTCAAAGCTGTGACTTCACAGGTGCACGGATGAGGGGTAGTTGGATCTCTGTTCAGCCCTCAAGGGTGTCTGTCTCTTTCCCCTTTGATTGTGACCCCAGGTGGTTTGCACCAAGGTCATATGATGACAAATAAATAAAAGGTGATGACTCTAGAGGGAGAGAGTTAGTAACTCGCCCTCCGTAGGCAACGCAAGACAACACCGTACCTGTGTCCCAGAGTTATATTATTGGGCCTGAGCCCGACGCTATCCAGTGTGGGTGCGCCCACCCCAGCAACATTACAAACTGGTGACGAGGGAGGGGGAAACCCTCGCTACAAACGCCCGACTCTGAACTCCTGGGTGCCCGCTGCAGTGACCACGGGTTCCGCACATGGCAGACGCAGTGCTTGTGTCGGGCTGGCCATGCCTCCTTGTCCTTGACATTCTGCACGCCAAGCGCTCCACACCGCCCGACGTGCGGAGACTGCACAGAACCAAAAGAAGATTGCACAAAGCACATAGTGTGCAATCCTAACTGCCTGCTTCTGCTGTCATTGGGCAAGTAAGAACCAGTGCTCTATACCCCACCCAGGACACATTCACTGAATGGTATGGCCTTGGGGAAGGCTCAGATCTTCACCACACCACAGCACAGTACCACAAAAGACCCCAGCTTCAAGCAATCCAAACCAACACCATCACTCCAGTGCATGCGCAGTGGCCAGACATCACATGGTGACCTCAAAACTATATCAGGACTAGATCTAAGCCGCCCAAGGAAAGGAGGCGTCAGCCCACTGGGGGCCTGACACTGTGCACTACAACACACATACCAGAAGGGAGACCCAAAGATGGCCAGCAAACCTCCCGTGGAGCCCTTCATCATGGACGGTGCCCCATCCGTACAAGCGTCCAGATGGAGAGAGTGGGTGGAACAGGTGATGCTCTACTTTAATGCCATGCAGATCGGGGACAAGAGAAAACGGGCAATAATCTTGTACCTAGGAGGTAAAGAGTTACACCGCATAGCCGAGACACTGCCAGAAACGACTCCGAAAACACATGCAACCCTCTTAACAGCGCTCAACACGTATTTTGCACCCATGGTCAACAAAGACTATGAACGCTTCATCTTCAGGCAAGCCACACAACAAGAGAATGAATCCCTTGATGTATTCTACACTAGACTCAAAGAGCTGGCAAGCACATGTAGCTTGGTTGATGAAAATGATGCAATCCGAGGACAGATCATCCAGGGTTGTGTGTCCTCAAAACTCAGAGAGCGTATCTTGGAAGAACAGGGGAAGACCCCCTAGCAGACATCCTCACAATGGGAAGAAACTAAGAGCTGTCCAAAGCTCGAGCACATGGAGGTGGTCCTCCAAAACCCATAAAATCAGAACCTGTCAACGTGATCACATCAGCATCTCCTCTTAAGAAATCTCCAGGAAAAGAAACGTCACCAAAGTTGTGTAGATAATGCGGCGCCCCCACTCATCTTCCTGCCGCCTGCCCGGTGAAAGGGAAGAGATGTGCAGCCTGTGGCACGAGCAACGGCTTTGCAAAGGTATGCCATTCTAGCAGACAAGGGCCCACCCGACCTTGTGTCAACACACTAGCAGATCTGCACAGTGACATGGACGAGGAGGAGGAGGCTAAACACATGGTCCATGCAGTACTCACTGTAGGGACAACAATGCAAACCCAGCATCACCTTCCCCAATGCCAAGTGCGCATAGGCACTCATGCAGTACTCACCACCATAACCACCTGAGCATCTATCAACTTGCTATCCCAAGAAACGTATCAGAAGCTCCAGCCACCGCCTCCTGAAAACGCAAGTCAAAGTTTTGGTATATGGACAAAGCCGGCCACTGGGGCCGTAAAAGGGAAATTCCATACCCTCATTTCCCATGGAACCAAGTCCAATAACTCAGAAGAAGGCAATGGTATGTTGCTGGGATGCAAAATGGCCGAAGCCCTCAAGAAAGAAGTAACACGACATATCGACCAGATGGTTGAACTGGTAGCGCTAAGACACAGGAGGATTGCATTCCACCTAAGACCTCAAGTGGAGAGAGAGCTAGAAAAATGAGAAGCCGAAGGCATCATCGAAAAGGTATCTGGACCCACCCCTGGGGTGCCCTCAGTTGTGGTCATGAGAAAACCAAAGCAGCCAGGGGAGGTGCGCATTTGCGTGGACATGCGGTTGCCCAGTGTGGCAATCAGAAGAAAACTACATCTTATCCCCACCGTAGATGACCTGCAGGCAGAATTAAGTGGGGCATGCTGGTTCTCTAAATTTGACCTGCAATCTGGATACCACCAACTTACCTTAGCGGAGAAATCCACTTTTTCAAACCATTTTGGCTCCGATGGTATCGCCGGCTGAACTTCGGCATTTCCAGCACTGCTGTCACGAGCCTTAGGCTTCAGCTTATTGCAAACAAAAAGACTATGGCCCACATTACAACATTGGCGGTAAAAGCCCCTTACCGCTGTGCAGAAGACTGCCAACACAACGCCGCGGCCGCAGAACTCCGCCACAGCTATTATGACCCACAGCACGGAATCCGCCAAAATTCAGAGACCCACACAAGTCAGCCGCACCAAAGGTCAGTGATAAACTGGCAAAAACAAAACCTCCACCGTCACGCCAACAGAAATACGCCCACACTATCACGACACACGAATCCACGCGGCGGTCTTTCAACCGCGGTATTCCATTGGCGGTACACACCGCTGCGCTCAAAATACACACACATTTACAAAACACAACCACATTTGACAATTCCAAATACACACACCTGATACACATACACACACCACTCCCACACATCCAATACAATATAAAACACACACCCACATCACCCACAAACCCCTACGACCAAAAAACCCGAACAAAGGCCAGAGAGAGACACCACAAACAACTACCAAGCATCCACAGGCACACAATACCATCACCCACAGAACTTCCACGCACCTCACACAACACACCTCTAAATATCACCCCACCTATCACCACACACACCACCCCACACATCACCCACACCACCCCATGGCACGGCAAAGACACCCCAGGTTCTCGGAGGAGGAGCTCAGGGTCATGGTGGAGGAAATTGTCCAGGTAGAGCCACAGCTATTCGGATCACAGGTGCAGCACACCTCCATTGCTAGGAAGATGGAGCTATGGCGAAGAATCGTGGTCAGGGTCAACACAGTGGGACAGCACCCAAGAAATAGGGATGACATCAGGAAGAGGTGGAAAGACCTACAGGGGAAGGTGCGTTCCGTGGTCTCAAGACACCACATAGCGGTTCAGCGGACTGGCGGCAGACCCCCACCTCCTCCCCCACAACTAACAACATGGGAGGAGTAGGTCTTGGTGGTTCTGCATCCTGGGGGCCTCGAAGGAGTAGATGGAGGAATGGACTCTGGTGAGTCAAATATTAACTATTACATCCCCCACCCTACCTGCATGCCATAACATACCCCCTCCCTCACCCTCACCCACATCACTCCTACTCCTCACAAATGTTCCACTATCACAACCCACACATCCCATCACCAAGCCCTGCATGCAACAACAAAGCAGGGACACCCATCACCAAAGCATGGCCACTGCACATACCCATACACCCCCCTAAACCTCATCACTCAAGGTCCTACACAGGAATGCAAGCACTGGGGTACACGGACACCCACCCATTGCACACCATGGCACACACAGATGTAATAAACATCCTTTTATACCCCTGCAGGACCCTTACCCAACGTCACCAGACAGGAGGGTCCACACATGTCCACACCACCAGCAGAAGAGGCCCACAGTGATGACAGCAGCTCTGTCCAACTGGATCTTGATGACCAGCCCGGCCCATCGGGGACCTCTGGACAGTCGGTTCCCCTCACACAGTCACAGGCCACCACAGAGCTTCCCCCCTCTGGAAACACCAGCACAGCACCCACCCAGCTGGCTCATACCTCTGTCCCCAGGACACGTCAATCAGCAGTGTGTCCACCACTACAGGGAACCCAGGCCAAGCCACCACCCCAACAACAATAGGGACCTGGGGGCAGTGTGCACACGGTCCAGGGGACGGAGGCCCAGGAACACAGGGGAACTGGGAGGGCTGCTGTGCGACAGAGGGAGGACAGGCCCAGGGAACCCACTCTCCATGAGGCCCTCTCCTCCATCATGGGAGCCTACCACCACTCCCAGGAGACAATGGCAACGGTACTGGCCAAGTTTCAGGAGACCCAGCGCCTGCAGGAGGAACAGTATTTGGGCTTCAGGGAGGAACTCAGAACCATCAATTCCACCCTGGGCACCATCGTAGGGGTGCTGAAGGAAGTACTCAACACCAGGAGGGACAATGTGGCACAACAAGGGGCCCCTGACACTAGCATGGACGATGAACTGCCCACCACCTCCGCTGGCACTAGTGGACAGGAGGCACTGCCACAGGACCACCACACCAGCACCCCACCCCCTGCAGAGGGAGAACCACCCCGCAAACAGTCCCTGAGATCCAGGACAAAGACAGAGAACAATGCCAAGACCCCCGCCAAGAAATGAGACCACCCTGAATATCATCCTTCTGTCCCACTTTGTCACCCTGTCCATCCTTAAACTGCCCCAGCTCCACTTCCTATGCCCATTTGGGCAATGCTCCTGTGAGACTAATAGACTGGACTCTGCCATGGACATTCCTCCACCATCAACCCTCACCATTTTGCAACCCCCTCCAATATTGAGCACTTAAATAAACACCCTTGAAGCACAAAACCATCTGGAGTCAGTCTGTGATTTCGGAATAGTGTATTAGCAATTACTGTGGCAAAATGCTATTTCAATTGTAATGTCAACATACCTATATCACACAGCTGTAGTCCATGAGGAATCAAAGCAGATGTCACACAGTGGGACCCACATCTGTGAAATCGTAAGGGAAAGTGACAACTCAGTGACCATACACTGGGTGAAAACGACAGACAGTAGAGAGGTGGTAGTGTGAAAGTACATGTAGTAGGCAGGTTTGTATTCTTACCTGTGTCTCACTGGAAATATTGCTGGATCACCGAGTTCCTGTTGTCCATGTCCTCTTCTTCGGCTTCCTCGTCTTCGCTGTCCACAGGCTCCACAGCTGCAACAACACCGCCATCTGGACCATCCTCCTGCAGAAAAGGCACCTGTCGTCGCAAAGCTAAGTTGTGAAGCATACAGCAGGCCACGATGATCTGGCACACCTTCTTTGGTGAGTAGAATAGGGATCCACCATCATATGGAGGCACCTGAACCTGGCCTTCAGGAGGCCGAAGGTCCGCTCTATTATCCGCCGAGTTCGCCCATGGGTCTCATTGTAGCTTTCCTCTGCCCTTGTCCTGGGATTCCTCACTGGGGTCAGTAGCCATGACAGGTTGGGGTAACCAGAGTCACCTGCAAATGGTGAGGGACAACTGTTAGACACACACTAACCTGTAGGGATATTCCCAGACCCAGACAACCATTCCCACTGACTTGCTTCCAGGTGCTCACCTAATAGCCACACACGGTGCCTCTGGAGTTGACCCATCACATAAGGGATGCTGCTATTCTGCAGGATGTAAGCGTCATGCACTGAGCCAGGGAATTTGGCATTAACATGGGAGATGTACTGGTCTGCCAAACACACCATCTGCACATTCATGGAATGATAACTCTTCCGGTTTCTGTAACCTGTTCACTCCTGCGGGGGGGGTACCAAAGCCACTTGTGTCCCATCAATGGCACCTATGATGTTGAGGATATGTCCCAGGGCATAGAAGTCTCTTTTCACTGTAGGCAAATCCTCCACCTGAGGGAAAACGATGTAGCTCCGCATGTGTTTCAGCAGGGCAGACAACACTCTGGACAACACGTTGGAAAACATAGGCTGGGACATACCTGATGCTATGGCCACTGTTGTTTGAAATGACCCACTTGCAAGGAAATGGAGTACTGACAGCACCTGCACTTCAGGGGGGATTCCTGTGGGATGCCGGATAGCTGACATCAGGTCTGGCTCCAACTGGGCACACAGTTCCTGGATTGTGGCACGGTCAAGCCTGTAGGTGATGATCACATGTCTTTCCTCCATTGTCGACCGGTCCACCAGCGGTCTGTACACCGGAGGATGCCGCCATCTCCTCACATGTCCCAGCCGACGGTGCCTATGCAGGACAACAGCGAGCACAGAGTCAAACAACTCAGAGGTACGTAAACACAGCTTACACCGAACATGATTCATAATCCGATATTTGGCATGTATGTGTGTTGAGGCTAGGCCTAGGTATGTGTGACGCAGTTAAAAATTAAGCCATGTGGGCCCCTGAAATGGCGGCTGCCTGACCTGTAAAGTGGGACAATGGGATGTGAGGTAACTGCGCTGGCGTTGTACACCGTCGCAGTAGGCGGTCCAAGACCGCAGCGCAATCCTGCATTGGTTAACATTGGACCCTATGGGTCCCAGGAGCCAATGACAATGTACGCCGGCGGTGAAGGTACGCACCGCCGCGGACGTGACCGCCATTTTCTATCTGTTCAATCACTCGATACCTGATAGTCGACAGGAGAGGACCTACACTGCAAGTGCTGCTGTGACCTCGGTCTGGAAGATACAATGGCTCGTGCGACTGGGAAAAGGGCCCCTGCCTTCACATCGGAGGAGTTGGAGAAACTTGTGGATGGGGTCCTCCCCCAGTACA
Organism: Pleurodeles waltl; assembly: GCF_031143425.1. Classification (NCBI taxonomy): domain Eukaryota; kingdom Metazoa; phylum Chordata; class Amphibia; order Caudata; family Salamandridae; genus Pleurodeles; species Pleurodeles waltl. Next base: position 423,824,824 of record NC_090448.1, read on the forward strand.
CGCTACTCTACGGTCCTCCAGACAAACAGGTAAGTACACTGGGAGCATGCTGTATGGGCTATGCTTGTGTGGAGTGGGGTGGATGAAAGATGGGGGAGATTGAGGCGTGCATGAAACGACGGTGAGTGCATGTGCATCATGGCAAGGGTAGGGATGGGGGCCAATGACTGTGATGGTGCATTTGGTAATAACTTTTCTTTTCCCCCTGTACAATTCATGTAGGTCAGCGCCCACCAGAAAAAAGATATTTGGCGTGCCATCGCCAAGGACGTCCGGACCCTGGGGGTCTACCACAGACAGAGCACCCACTGCTGTAAAAGATGGGAGGACATTCGCCGCTGGAGCAAGAAGACAGCAGAGGCCCAGCTGGGGATGACCTCCCAACGTGGGAGGGGTGCCCAACGCACCATGACCCCCCTGATGTTCAGGATCCTGGCGGTGGCGTACCTGGAGTTGGATGGGCGCTTGGGGGCATCACAGAAGCCACAAGGGGGTGAGTACACTCTCATTCTGCTGATTTTGCACGCAGTGGAGGTGTCTGGGTGGGGGAGGTGGGCTGTGGGTTTCTCTAGGCCAGGGTGAGTTTAGGAGGCAAGGTCCCCTTGTGCTGGGAGAGCCTGTGGCACCCCACCCCACCTGTGTACAGTGCCAAGTACACCTAGTCAGGCTCCTGTGAAATCGATGTGCGCAGATGTCGTCCATAGCCTTGTAGGCCATGTCCCAGGGATTGAACAGTGGAGGCCAAGTGCGCGGCGTAGTGCAGGGGGCTTCTGTGTCTGTTGTGTCCGACAACGGTAGCAGTAATGCATGCACTCAATATGTCTTTCTTCTGTCGTCGTCCCCCCTTTTTGTGGTCTCCCTGTTCCTGTATGCATTAGCATCATCAGGGGGAGAAGCAGTGGCAACGGAGCAGGAGGGAGCTGCATCCCACATGGCCCTGGAGGGCGAGACAACGGAGTCGGAGTTCACCAGTGGGACGGAGGGTGAGGGGAGCTCCACGGCGGGGACAGGAGCTGACACCAGTGACACGGACTCGTCCTCTGATGGGAGCTCCCTTGTGGTGGCGGCAACATCTGTGCCCCCGCATCTACAATTACAGCCGTCACCCCCACTACCAGCACCGCCCTCCCAGCAGCCCCTCAGCCTTTGCCCCATGCCCGCTCACCCAGGAGGGTGGGCATCACCTTCGCCCCAGGCACCTCAGGCCCTGCCCCAGTCACCCCTGCTGCCCTCAGTGAGGAGGCCATTGACCACCTCAGGTCCCTCACTGTTGGGCAGTCTACCATTTTGAATGCCATCCAAGGTGTAGAAAGGCAGTTGCACCAAACAAATGCATTCCTGGAGGGCATTCATTCTGGTCAGGCGGCCCTTCAGCGAGCTTTTCAGACTCTGGCCTCAGCACTGATGGCAGCCTTTGTCCCTGTCTCTAGCCTCCCCCCTCCAACTTCCTCCACCCAGACCAAATCCCCTGTACCTCAGCCTATCCCAAGCACACCTTCAGACCAGCATGCACACACCTCAGCACACAAGGGAAGCTCAGGCAAACATAAGCACCACACATCCCACAGGCACTCACGCAAGCATCACACACATGCAGACACACCAACATCCACTGCCTCCACTGTGTCCCTCTCCTCCTCGTCTCCCTCCTCCCTCCCAGTCTCGTCTCCACTCACACCTGCATGCACTACATCTACAGCCACTACTGCTATCACCAGCACACACGCCACCACACCCTGCTCACGTGCAGTCACCACCCCCACTGCCATTCACACTTCCCCTGTGTCCTCTCCCAGTGTGTCTGTGACGCCACCTCCCAAGATACACAAACGCAGGCACACACCCACCCAACAGCCACCCACCTCACGACAGCCTCCAGCGCATGCACCTTCACCCAAAGTCACCAAACCAACACCTCCTACAACCACAACCTCTTCCTCCACTCCCAAACCCCCTCCAGCTACCCGTCCCAGTGTTTCCCACAAACTTTTCTTGTCCAACCTTGACCTCTTTCCCACACCTCGCCCACCCCGTCCGACTCCTAGGGCCCGACTCTCCAGGTCCCAACCTAGCACCTCAGCCACAACATCTCCGGGAGCCGTGGTTCCTGTAGTCATCGTAATCTGGAGTGCACCGGCCACCAGGGCAGCCAGTGTGGCACGGAGCTACAGCATGGACAGTCCCCCACCTGTGAAGCATCTAAAGTTGGCCAGTGCCCGGCGGGAGAGGGGGAAGACTCCAGCCACCAAAGCCGCTCCCAGAGGTACAGGTGGGAGTGTGGAGTCAGCTGCGACACCTTCCAAGGTAGGGAAGGGCAACAAGAAAGTCAGCAGGCCTGGGAAGAGCAGCACGGCGGAGAAGACCGCCATCATCCCCGCTGCCCAGGAGCCCACCGTCATCATCCCCGCTGCCCAGGATCCCACGGCCATCATCCCCGCTGCCCAGGAGCCCACCGCCAGCACCTGCCCTGCTGCCCAAGAGGCCACTGCCAGCACCTGCCCTGCTGGGCCAGACAGGACCACCAGCATCAGCCCCGCTGGGCCAGAGAGGACCGCAAGCACCAGCCCCGCTGGGCCAGACAGGACCGCCAGCACCAGCCCCGCTGGGCCAGACAGGACCGCCAGCACCAGCCCCGCTGGGCCAGAGAGGACCGCCAGCCCCAGCCCCGCTGGGCCAGACAGGACAACCAGCACCCGCCCCGCTGGGCCAGAGAGGACCACCAGCAACTGAGTCACTGCAAAGGACACCACCGCCACAAGCACTACTGAACAGGGCACATCCGCCACAAGCACCGCTGAACAGGGCACCACCGCCACAAGCACCGCTGAACAGGGCACCGCCGCCACAAGCACCGCTGAACAGGGCACTGCCGCCACAAGCACCGCTGGCCCATGAGCGCCAAGGGCACTGACGCTACTGAGTCCGTCACGAGCAGGATGAAGCACTCTGGGCACCATGCCCCCTCCAGAACCAGTGGAGAGATGCATCCACTACCTCAGTCCTTAGCAGGATGAAGCACTCTGGGCACCATGCCCCCTCCAGAACCAGTGGAGATTCACATCCACTACCTCAGTCCTTATCAGGATGAAGCACTCTGGGCACCATGCCCCCTCCAGAACCAGTGGAGATTCACATCCACTACCTCAGTCCTTAGCAGGATGAAGCACTCTGGGCACCATGCCCCCTCCATAACCAGTGGAGATTCACATCCACTACCTCAGTCCTTAGCAGGATGAAGCACTCTGGGCACCAGGCCCCTTCAGGACCAGTGGTGAATGACAACCACTACCTCAGTCCTTGGCAGGATGAAGCACTCTGGGCACAAAGCCCCCTCCAGAACCTGGCTGAGGAGGTGACTCCTCCTTGTTTTTCTCATTATCTCCCCAGACTTGCCTCCAGAAGTGGGGGCTGTGTCCGGGGGGCGGGCATCTCTACTAGCTGGAGTGCCCTGGGGCATTGTAACATGAAGCCTGAGCCTTTGAGGCTCACTGCTAGGTGTTACAGTTCCTGCAGTGTGGAGGTGTGAAGCACCTCCACCCAGTGCAGGCTTTGTTTCTGGCCCCACGGAGCACAAAGGCTCTCACCCCAGGGGGTCAGAAATTTGTCTCTCAGTGAAAGGCTGGCACAGACCAGTCAGTCCTGCACTGAAGTATTGGGTAAAATACAGGGGGCATCTCTAAGATGCCCTATGTGTGCATTTTTTTATAAATCCAGCACTGGCATTAGTGTGGGTTTATTATTCTGAGAAGTTTGATACCAAACTTCCCAGTGTAGCCATTATGGAACTGTGGAGTTTGGTTTGACAAACTCCCAGACCATATACTTAATATGGCCACACTGTACTTACAATGTCTAAGAATAGACTTAGAAACTGTAGGGGCATTTTTCTCATGCAGATATGCCCTCACCTGTGGTATAGTGCACACTGCCTTAGGGCTTTAAGGCCTGCTAGAGGGGTGGTTTACCTATGCCACAGGCAGTATGTTGTGTGCATGGCATCCTGAGGGGGATGCCATGCCAACTTTGCCTTCTTCTCCCCACCAACACACACAATCTGCAATGGCAGTGTGTATGTGTTAGGTGAGGGGTCCCTTAGGGTGGCACAACTCATGCTGCAGCCTTTAGGGACCTTCCCTGGTCACAGGGCCCTTGGTAACACTGGTACCTTTTACAAGGGACTTATCTGTGAGCCAGGGGTGTGACAATTGTGGAAACAATGGTACATTTTAGTGAAAGAACACTGGTGCTGGAGCCTGGTTTGCAGGGTCCCAGCACACTCTCATACAAGTCAGCATCAATATCAAGCAAAAAGTGTGGGGGGGTTAACTGCAACAAGGAGCCATTTTCCTACAGAAGGAAAGTAAAGAGATCAAAATAAAAAAGCTCCCATACATGAGGGTTACAAAACTGTTGGGGGCACACTTGATGCCAGCCACGAAAGAAAAGATATGCAAAGGTATGTAGAGTTACTGAAATTGCTGCACAGGGAGGTAAGGGCAAAGGAGGGCTCGAAAAAAGAGGAATTTGAGCTGGCAAAACGCCCATGGGTGCCAGTAGCTATAGAAAACTGGACATCGGCTTTTCTTATATTCGCAAGTGTGTACTACGAAAGATATCTTGAGAGGAGCGTGGCCCTGCTAAAATATATGGACGTCATTAGGAAGGCACAGCTTTCATTTGAGGGCAATGCATGGGTTCAGTATGATGAGGAGTTCCAAGCAAGGATGGCAGCGGGCCCAGAGGCAAAATGGGGGGAAATAGACACTGATCTATGGCAGCAGACGATGGGCACAGCCAAGTTTGGCAAGGCGTTTTTTACGGCCAGTGGTCTCCCAATACAGTACAAGCCCTTTCAGCAGCGTCCCACCTGGCGTGGGGTCAGGAGCAAAGGCACAAGGAGGGATATCGGGGCGTGCTGGGACTTCAGTAAGGGAGTTTGCATGTGGGAGTACTGCAAGTTCCAGCATGAGTGCTCCAAGTGTCGAGGCAGACATGCCCTGGTGCAGTACTACGGCAACCCAGAAACAGGGTAAGCGGGGCAATATAACAGCGGGGGACAACAGCCACAGGCTGCTCAGGAATGGCAGCAGGGGGGATACGGGGAGCTGTAGGGGAGGGAGAGGACAGGGCTCTGGAGGTAAGGGCTCGTACACCTGTTAAATTAGAGAGGTTACAGTACTGGTTGCAGCTTTACCCTAAAAGGGAGGAGGCTGCACAGTTGGTTGAAGGGTTCTCATGTGGCTTCAGGTTGCAGTACGAGGGTCCGAGACAGCTGCGCTGGGCAAAGTGAGATATCAAGTCTGCTTTTCGGTTGTTCCTGGTACACCCAACGGATTTCCAATTGTTGGGCATACAGTTTGAAGGCAGGTGTATGTGGATAAAGCCCTTCCTATGGGCTGTGCAATCTCTTGTGCCCTGTTTGAGACCTTCAGTTCTTTCTTGGAGTGGTTGTTCACCTTTAATACGGGACACAAGGAAGACATGCACTGCTCAGATGATTTCTTTTTTGTTACACCTTCCGGTTCGATGGGCTGCCAGGAGTTGCTGGACAGCTTTAAAGAGCTCAAGGAAGATGTAGGAGTGCCTCTGGCACCGGAAAAGACTGTGGGTCCTGCCACTTCACTTTCCTTTTTAGGGATTGAACTGGATTCCCGGGCGATGGAAGCCTGATTGCCCCTAGCCAAAAAAGTGGCAATGCGCTTGTTGTTGGATGGTATGTAGGACAAACCGAAGGTGACGGTTAAAGAAGTAAAAGCTCTACTGGGCCACTTGAACTTTGCTTGCAGAGTAGTTTGAGCAGGCAGGACTTTTTGTAGGCGGTTGGTATTGGCGTTGTCAGGGTTGTCCTTGCCTCATCATCATGTGAGGCTCTCAGCAGGCATGAGAGGATTTGCGCATGTGGTGCTTTTCTTGGACACCTTTAACACTATCCCGGTTGGTACTCTGCCGGAAATTGAGTGGGAGATGCAGTTATTTTCAGATGCGGCGGGGTAGTTGGTTTTGGTATCTCCTGGCAGGGTAGATGGTGCGCCGAGAAGTGGCCAGCAGATGGAAGGGGGGAGGGTGGAGTATTGCCTTTCTGGAGCTCTTTCACTGGTGGTGGCAGTGTACCTGTGGAGCCATTTATTGCAGCACAAGAAGGTGTTTTTCATGTAGACAATATGGCAGTTGTGCAAGTGTTAAATAGGCAGTGTGTGAGGGATCCACCAAGTTCTGAAATTGTTGAGGGTGTTTGTGTTAGCGTGTCTGCGCTATGATATCATGTTTAAAGCTAAGCATGTGCTTGGGGTGAACAATGACATTGCGGATGCTTTGATTCATTCCCAGTGGAAGAGGTTCCATTGTCTTGCCACGGACTCTGACAGGCAACAGAGTTGCATGCCACAGCAACTTTGGAATGTAGGTGAGAAGGGATGCTGCAGCTGGTGGTAGGGTCATTGGCGTGGTCAACAAGGAAGGCTTATGAGCAGGCATGGAAGGAGTTCAACAGGTCAGGGGCGACCAGAAGAGAGAGGGGTAGGGACAGAGTGGAGGATGTAGTTCAGTTCATCTTGGAATTGATAGGAAAGGGACAGTCGAAGGTGACTATTGCAGGTAAACTAGTGGGTGTAACTTTCATGGGGAAGTTATTATGGGGATATGCACCTTCATCGGGAGAGCTGGGTGCACGTATGTTGGAAGGGTGGACGAGAAAACAAGGGCAGGGCAGACAGGCATGGAGACCAGTGACGCTGGAGGTCTTGAGGGGGTTCCTGGGGGAATTGTCCCACATTTGCTATTCGGAATGGGAATACACACTCTTTGTAACTTTGATGGTGTGGATAATTTTTGGAGCGTTTTGAGTGTCAGAAATGCTGGGTTCCCCACGAAGTAGGGTGTTGCTATGGCTGGAGGTATCCATCCAAGCTCAAGGGGTGGCAATCTTTCTGAGTTCATTCAAAATGGATGAGAGGGCGCAAGGAGTACAGGTATTGTTACCAGGGCAGGAGCAGGATGAAGTTTGTCCTCTGCAGTGGGGTATGAGGTGATGTGGCTACAGACAAACAAGGGGCAGTTTTTGTCCATGTGACCAGCAAACAGGTAACGCCTTTTCAACTGTTGAGCATATTAAGAAAGGCCCTAGTGGGCATGGGGATGCAACCGACGGAATTTGGGACCCATTCCTTCCAAATAGTAGCAGCAACTGAAGCGGAGAGGCAGGGGTGGTCCAGGGAAGGTATAAAACAGTTGGGTAGGTGGTCTTCTGAGTGCTTCCAGAGATATGTGGATTAGATTCTGGAGGGGGACATGCGTACAAAGCTTGTGGTTAACATATGTTTTTTTGTAGGTTCAGTGCCGGGCTCCCTGTCGGCAAGGTTGAGCATATGGATTTTGGGACATTCTTTCATCAGAAGGGCAGAGCAGGATGCCAGGAAATCGGATTCAGCCAATCTAGGTATGAGTGCATCGTGTGGGTGGTGGTATGATATGGTAAAAGGGGCATGAAGTGGAAGGAGTTGTTACCAATGTTGGTAAGGTTAAAGAAAAGGGCGGTGTGCCCTGATATTTTGGGGGAAAACGACCTAGTTCAAGAAAAAGGGTTGGCCGTGGTCAAATGGATGAAGCGAGATTTGCTGAAGATAAAGCAGTAGTGGGCAGGTTATTTTCAGGTGTGAACTGAATTTATTCCCAGAAGGAGTTGAAGAGGGGTGTTCAAGACAGCAGCAATAGATAGGACATGTAGGAAGATCAACAGGGAAATGAGGAGTTTTTGTAGGGAGCAGGAGATGGGTTGCATTGTGCACTAAGATATTCGGTATGATGGGTGGATTTTTTTATGCGGATGGGGTGCATCTCTCCAGATATGGCTTGAGGCTATATTTGTTAGAGTTCAGAGAGTTCATTGCAAGAGCGCTGAAAGGAGTAGTGTGGGGGGGGGGCAGAAAAAAAGGCCTGGAATGCCCATTTTTTTCTGGTGGCTGATGCTGGAAGGGTTGGAGGGGCCTTTACAGAAGGTCAGTGGAGTTTACAGCGGGGAACCAGGCCCTAAAAGAGAAGACAACGAATTAGAAACAGGATGAGGGCAGGGATTAGGGTTATTTACACAGGAATATGGCACTTACGAATAGGCACGAGTTAAAAGTTAAGCGGGGAAGTTTTCGTGTTATGAATAACAGAAGGTAGTTGGACATTGGGTAGTTTGCAAGGTAAAAGGGGATGGTGTTGTTTTAGGGGTTGAGGGCTAGGTGTCAGGCAGATGTTGTTTGTATAGATAGGTACATCGTTTTGTAAGGCAGGATGCAAAGGGCTGAATTGTGATACGCACCTATTCCAATAAAGCGGCCTTTTGCATACACTAAGGGGAAGAAGTGGTCTGTCTAGGCTCATTTCACCCAATCGCCTGTGCACTCATGACGCCATGCCACCCGCCTGTTGATGCCTTCGCCTATTGCTGCTAGTATATTCATCCAGTGAAGTGATACATTTCGGGTTGCTAGGTGTAAGGGTGAATCCCAGGACAACGCGTTTCGAGATCACACTGTTCAGCAGGGAGCGTGCAGCAGTGACCTGCAATTTCTTTAAAACAAGGTCGGAAAACCGCAAACAGTCCAAGGGAACTCATCAGTGGATGCAGCCATTACAACGAAAATGCGCCGAGGGTGCAGTGTGTGCACAAGAATAACGCTGGCCCTGTTCAGGTATTGCTGCATAGTACCTAGCTCTCGGTGCTTAAAATATACTGGGTGGTGTAGCTCCTGCGCTCTAATAACTCCTTGTTGCGTAAACGAATGCATTAGTTGCTGTCTCGATGAAGCCAAAGGGCTGGACGGCCCTCTGGGTTAAACGCTCACAGAAGAGTTATGCATATGCTGTGAATTACAGCTCTCAAACTCAACATCCTGTCAAGGCCAAGATTGCCTTCCATCCTTCCAAGGTGGGTGATTTGAGTAATGTTAAATAATCTCTTCCTCGCAGTGGTTAGAAGCGGGGCTAAGTAAATATTTGAAAGCGCTAAAATATTATATTGTATTGTACTTTAAGAGGTATAGCGCATACTACCCCTGAAGAGATGTCATTATTAGAAAGGATAAATTGTATTCGATTGTTTTAAGGCGTAACAGATGGAACCGCTATGTCTTCCTTTAGGAAGGAATTTCCCTCAGGTTGTCAACCAGTGATTGCAGTCAGCCTTCCTGTTCGCACGAAGTCAGCAAAGGCTCAGCTCAGTCATCAACTACTTTCCAATTAAAACTCCAAAACAATTTTTGCTGAAAAAATGGAAACATACCTCTGGTAAGGTGACTCCAGTGAATTGTGTGTTTCATGTACAAAACTCATGTGAAGAAGAGGCAAGGGTGCACCTTATGTATCAAGCCTCATTCTTATAAGCTGTCATTTTTTTATCAGGTACCATGTGTACTAATGGAGCTAATGCACACACTTTCATAATGTTTTGTGCTCCTGCCCTAAGATAAGTTGTCATCGTGGATGTAAGCACGCATGGTTTGAGCGCTATGCTTTCTCAGAAGGATGAGCTATGTAACACACTACAACAATTGCATCTTGCACTTCACGCGAGGTAGAGCAATTTTATTCTGTAATTGAAAAATAAACACTTCCACTTAGGCAGTAAGCATTTCACAAGGTTATTATTGGGAATTATTTTATTAAAAGCCCAGATCGCAAGACACTGATACATTATTAGCCTTGCTGCACGCATCCCTAAATGCCAGTTCCTATGAGAATACACTGTATTGCATTAAAATTAATTTATATAGCGCTTACTATCCCCGAGGCATTGAAGAGTTTTACACCGAGCAGCACACTGTTCCGGAACCCAGATTTAGTGGTGCACCCAGTGGTTATCGCTAATTGTAGGTTGTTGGGATTTGTCTTGTGCTTTAAGAAGATCATTCTTTGCATCCCCACCAGTTTCTTTCTGGTGAAATAAATTGATAGGTTAGATGTGGTCATTGGTGGGTGCTATATGTGTTCATGCAAAAGATGAATAGGATTAATTGATAGGCCAGAAAAGATTAGGTTTTGTCAGATTACAGCAATATGGTTTCGAAAAAAGGTGAGGTTATGGTCTATGAAACGAGATGTGGGCATTTTCGAGAAATACAATAATACAATAAAAGAGTATAAGGCAAAAATGCATGCAGCTTAAAATAGACTGTACTCCAGGAGAGTAGGCATACAGAGAATGGAGAGTGAGGAGAGGGTCCTTCAAATAAAACAAGGAGAAGAGACAGCCGAACAATTTAAGTTAAGGTCAATTTTTCATGCAAGGTTTTGGGAATATAGAGGAGGATGTTATGAAATGAGCTTGCATTGTGAGGATGCAAAATTGTAAAAACAATATTTGAATGAGATATGGTTCTATATTAGGTACTTTGATTGGCAGTGAAGAAGGGGGGTCGATCTGTGCCAAGCTGCTGCCGCCCAGTCTCTCTTATTGCCATACCAGCCAAAATCTTGGGTAGGTCTTATATATAACAGGGTCTTGGAGTGGTTAGATGTTAATAACATCGTATAACACTGCCAATATGGCTTTCGTAGTTGGATAGGTACCACAGAACAATGTTTGAACTTGAATGTATTCCTGAGTAAATACACAGTGGCAAAACAAACTCCACTTTACCTTGCCTTCATGGGCCTGTCCATGACATTTGACTGTGTTAATCGGTCAAAGCTATGGCAACTCCTCCTTGGCATGGGGCAGGAGGTGGCACTTGTTCAAATTCTAGCATCTTTGCAAGCGAACACAGAGGCCAGGCTTAGATTTGGCCAAAAGGGTGAGCTGTCTAACTAAATCGATATTGAGGGAGGGGCTCGGCAGTGGTGCGTTCTTGCCCCCTTGCTATTCATTCTATATATAAATAATCTCACCTCCAAATTGATTCTTTGTACCCCGGATGTTCTGATGATAAATGGCTCCCCTCTTCCAGCACTTTTATAGAGATGATGCTGTGTTAATTGCCCATACACTCAAGCTGTGCATTTGTTAGTTCAGTGTTCCATGCAATTTATCGCTAGCCTTGATTTAGCAACAAATTTTACAAAATCATTTATAATGGCGTGTGGCCCTAGCTACTCTCGCCCCCCAAGTAATTTAGTTGGCTCTAACCGCCTGCCAAGCACTGGCACTTTTTCCTACTTAGGGGTCACTTTTAGTGCAGTTGGTTCATGGGAGCCGAACATAACGCAACAAAGGGAGAAACTATCTCGGGCAGTCGGATCACTTCTTAGCCTCCCATCTCCACCCAGTGGCAGGGCACTGGCCCCGTTTATTCAGATATACACCTCCCAATGTGTCCCAGTGGCAACCTATGGGGCATGAAATATGGGTATTAGAGACTGCACTGCCCTCCAAATGGAGGAAAGTCATTTTTTTCAGGAAGATATTGTCCGTCCCCCAAACCACCCACATTTTCACTGCCACGTGGTATTGGGCTTAGGCCACATGCCTGAATGTGCGTTCGTCTACCTTTGCTTTGGTTGTCCTTATGGTAAACAGAAGAAGCTTCCCTCACAAGAGATATAATTTATGTCCGATTATCTTGTGATAGAGGTGTCACCATCCCATGGCTGGTATATGTAAAGAAATATTTTGAGGATATCACTGTTTTTCAAATTGTTCATGAGTGCCCTTCCCGGAAAAAAGCAAATTCAAGCCTTATTACTAGGCACACGCTCAGAGGCTAAATACAGAATCATCTTAAAAAACAGTTGCAGTTTATGTACAATTATGCTCTGAGAGCTCTCTCACTAGTTATTTGTGGAATGTTGGAGGGATATGGAATGCTCATTACTCTTTCATTTTAGGGGTGATACAATTAAATACTTCCTCTGTTTTCCTTTAGGTTATCAGCACAACCTCGAACTAGGAACCTGTCCCTGTAACAACTTTTCTGGTCAATCCGTGCTACACTTTTTTTGCGGCTTCTACAAAAAAATTCTCAAAAAAGTTACTGGCACCTCCTCCTGAAATCCAGAAATGATAGATAGTGCACACAAGGTATCACTACCTCCGACAGTTACCTGACGCTGAGACTTGATTCTGTGTAAGTCCGTTTCTGTGCGCTGAAGTGCTCTCTCCGGGCACAATGCACTTTGATTAAACTAGCTTTCTTTGCACAACTCCTGTTTTTATCTTTCCTGATATCATTGAATTATGCATTTTTTTGCTAGAATGTTGTGGGGTGAGTTCAGCGTATTAAGTAGCACAGGACACCTATGTCCCCTTTTATCACTTTATTCAATACATTGATACTGGATGCAGAATGCTAAGGCCAAGCTAGCCACGCATGCTTGTTGTTATTGTATTTAAGATTTTTTATGACATTTTCTCTTATGTCTGTTCTCATCATATTTATGAACTGTTATGATATACTGATTGTTGAGGATAAGCTGGATATCTTTTTGTTTTATTGTCTGTATGTACTTTTACGGTTGCTCCGCAGCCGAATAAAGTTTTTTGATTCTGATTCTGATAGGCGCTAGAAACTGGCGGTCTGTCAGCTGAGGCTTCCTCTGTACTATTGCATTGAGTAACATATCAGAGACAGAGCAGTCTACCGACCCCTCTTGTTAACGTTTTCCTGTCATATACAATCCAGAAGCTGGCACTGACAACCAGTGTGCATGTCAAGGGTGTGTGCATTTACAGACTGCATGTGACACATGTATAGTAGTAGGAATCTGTGTGTGTGTGTGCTCGCGCGTGTGTGTGTGGTGTATGTGTGTGTTTTAGCCAGAGGAATACATTTAGGAGGTGCCCTGGTTTATCCTGGAACAAGGTGGAGGGTGAGGATAGTTCCACAGATCATGGAAGTGTATTTCGTACAATCTTTTGGCTGGAGGGTGGTGACACAGACACTGAATGGACAAGGATACAAAAAGGGCTACCTTTAGAAATTCTATGAAGAATTTGGCAAGGGGCCGCTGTTTAGCTTCTTCTGAGCACTGCCATTTGGTGGATGGTCGGAGTGGGAGGTGGGACTGCAAGTCCTGCTGTTCAATGTGATGCTCAGACAGTGAAATCTAAGGACTTTTTTGCCTCGGTTACTGTTGTGAAAACAAGCTGTTCTGCACGAGGAAAAAGATGATGTTTACATAATTACAGTTTAGATGTAGACAATGTTGACCTTTTCTTGACTGAGGAAGATTGGAAGAAATCCATTAAACGGTATCAGGTGGAATCTATGGCTACGATGCTGCGCAGTTGTCTGACTAATGTAGGATCTTGAGCAGATTGTTCAAAATGTTGGGCAAAACCGGTCTTCTCCTGTTTACTCACAACACAGACCAAAATGGCACGTTATTTATACCAAGCCCTAGATATATCTTCAACGTATTTCGTCCCATGGGTAAAAGCTAAAGTTTTTACTTCAGTTGCTATACTTCTCTTTCTTCAATAAGGCAAAGATAATATTCCAATTAAACTATGCAGATCTAGTCTTACTAGATAGTTTTTTCAATCTCTCAACCTCCCTTCTTCTGCCACCCTCTAATCTCCCCGCTCCCAACCAACTCAACCCCTACTGCCTGTCTACCTCCCCAATGATCACTCCTCCCTGCTCACATTATGCCTAACATTGACTTTACTCCATGAGGCTCTCCAACACTTCAAAACTCTCTTCCTCCTTCCCCTCCTAACTACCCTCTCACCAACCCAGCTAATGCCAAAGCTCTACTTCCACCCACTCACAGTTTACACCCTAACGTTTTGACTTACTCCCCTAGCAACGTTTCTACCTGACTCCTCCTCTAACATTACCTTGAACAACTAGCCCACACCATTTCCTTTTACCTTCTTCCCTGATAACACTCCTCTGAACCAATCTCTTCCTATTCCACCCTTCCGGTCCTATTACCTACCTGCCTCCCCATGATGTACCTACCTGACCTGCTCCAATTAATTGTTACATTCCACCTATTGTTCTACCTAACAGCCCTCTCACATATGTCCTACCACTTTTCCCTCCTAACCCTACCCACTCTTCCTACTGTCAACACAGTAACCCCCACCCTCCTCCTGCTCCCGTCTCAATCCTAATACTCTGCCTACTGTTGACCCACTAACCTCACTACTCCACTGTCACATAATACTGTTAGAAATGGGTTCTCTAGTTGGCAATGGTTTGTACCCTGTCTAAGCAGGGACCCTCACTCTCGTCTGGGTAAGGGAACCACACAGCTAAGATAACCCCTGCTCACCCCCTTGTTAGCTTGGCATGAGCAGTCAGGCTTATCTCAGAGGCAATGTGTAAAGTATTTGTACACACACACACACACACACATACACACACAGTAACACAGTAAAAACACTACAAAATGACTCCATACCAGTTTAGAAACATAGTCAAAATTTATCTGAATAAGACCAAACCTTAAAAAATCCAACATGCACAAGCAAAGATATCACTTTTAAAAAGTTGCAAAGAGGTTTAATCCAGAGGAATCGATAGTTGTCTCTTTTTTAACACACAGTACCTGGGATGTGTCAAAAACAAAGGTGATGCGGGCCGCAGAGCAGGTTAGGTGCCGGAAAACAAAGCAATGCATCGGGTCCTTACTGCAGAGGAAAGGTGATGCATCGGTTCCTCACTGACAGGGGAGGTGATGCATCGATCCTCTCCTCGCGGGAGAGGTGATACGTCAGTTCCTTACTGGCAGGTGAGGTGATGCGTTGGTTCTGTCCCCGCAGGAGAGGGGATGCATTGGTTTCTGGTCATGCAGCCTCGGTTTCTTGCTGCTGTGTAGGGTCAATATGAAAATGACACCCAGGGATGATGCTTGGCAAAATCCAGATGCATGTGATGTTAGAGCCACGGTGGAACAGGCGCTGCATCGATCCTTACACTGCAAGGCAGGCACTGCGTCGATTGTCCTGCTGCAAGCCAGGCGATGCAACGCTTTTTCAGCCACAGTGATCCATTGCATGGATTTTCTTCCTCAGGACTCTAGTTTCCACTTCCAAGGGACTGAATTTGGCGCCAATTGGCAAGTCAGGACTCTCAGCAGAAGAGTCCAGGCACTGTCAGATGAAGTATTTGATGTCCCTGAGACTTCTAACAGGATGCAAGCTTGGTTCAAGGACTTGGAGATCCTTGGAAAGCAGGATGTAGAAAGCAAATTCCAGTCCTTTCACTCCCAGGGCAGAAGCAGCAAGCAGCAGGACAGCACAACAAAGCAACAGGCAGAGTGACAGTTCCTCCTACAGCATCCAGCTCTTCTTCCTGTCAGAATGTCCTCAGTCCAGAAGGGTTCTGAAGTTGTGGTCTCAGAGGCCCAATACTTATACTTATTTCAGCCTTGGAAGTAGGCAAACTTCAAAGGAAAGTCTTTGTAGTGCACACGACCCTCTTTCCTGCCCTGGCCCCAGACATACTGCAGGGGATTGGAGACTGATTTTTGTAAGGACAGGCACAGCCCTAATCAGGTACAAGTGTCAGCTCCTCCCACCACTCTAGCCCCGGAAGACCCATCAGGAAATGCAGGACACACCTCAGCTCCCTTTGCATGACTGTCTAGAGTGAATTCACAAACAGCCCAACTATCATCCTGACCCAGACGTGTATTCTACAGCCAGTCAGAGGCACAGAATGGTTAAGCAAGAAAATGCCCACTTTCTAAAAATAGCATTTTCAAACTTGCAATTTGAAAACCAACTTCACCAAAAGATGTATTTTTAAATTGTAAGTTCAGAGACCCCGAACTCCACATCTCTATCTGCTCCCAATGGGAAATTACACTTACAAGATATTTCAAGGCAATCCCCATGTTACCCTATGGGAGAGATAGGCCTTGCAATAGTGAAAACTGAGTTTAGCAGTATTTCACTATCAAGATCTATAAAGAACACCAGTACATGTCCTGCCTTTTACATACACTGCATCCTGCCCATGGGGCTGCCCTGGGTCTACCTGAGGGGTGATGTACATGTAGTAAAAGGGAAGGTTTAGGCCTGGCAAGTGGCTGCACTTGCCAAGTCGAACTGGCAGTTAAAACTACACACACAGACACTGCAGTGGCAGGTCTGACACTTGTTTACAGGGCTACTAATGTGTGTGGCACAATCAGTGCTGCAGGCCAATTGGTAGCATTTGATTTACAGGCCCTAGACACAAATAGTGCACTTTACCAGGGAGTTACTGGTAAATCAATTATGCCAATCATGGATAAACCAATTACCAATACAATTTAGACAGAAAGCACTTGCACTTTAGCACTGGTCAACAGAGGTAAAGTGCCCAGAGTCCCGAAGCCAGCAAAAACCTAATTTAGCACAGGATCAAAACAGGAGGTCAGAAGCCAAAAAGACAGGGGAAACCCTGCAGAAAGGGCCATTTCCAACAAATACCACTGCAGAAACAACCTCAGCGAGCACAATACAGCCACTAAGCTTTCCATCTCCTCCCAGTTTGAACAAATCTCACACTGGATGATGATCATCATGGTTAAATTATCAGAAGCTATGATAACATTAATGTAGCCAACAAACCCACTCATAACCAGGCTTGAGACATCTCCTTCATCCCAAACCGTCCTGTCTCTAAGACCACTCAAAAAACTCTGGATACATGCCACATAATTGCTGATCCACAGTTAAACACTGTCTGGAACTTTCAGACACAATTGTGATCCTCAACTTTTTATCCTTGTCCTTACAGAAACTTGGCTGAATGACACTTCTGATAATGCCTTAGAATGTCTTCTCCCTTCATATTATTCCATCTTCTGCTGTGACTCGGAAAGCAGGCAAATTGGTGGTGTAGCAGTGATTCATAGAAGCACACCAAGCTGCTAACTACTTCTTTTTTTAACCATGTGTTTTATTTGTTTCTATTTTATAATAAATAGTAACATAAAACTGAACAGCACAAGCATTATATGTATCCTTATCAGGCATTGGGGTGACAATAAGGGCAGGTAGTGCTCAGGAGTGCCTGAAGAGTGGGTAAGCCATCTGCGGTGTTTACCAAGAGGAGTGGAGATGTCACTTAGCTGCCCTGGATGATGTATCACATGTTCCTGAACTGTGGGGAAGAGAAAAACTGGGGAGGGGGGTTGAGGGGCACATTGGGGTCAGGGCGCTGTTGGGAGAAACTCCTGGAAAGTTAAATGTAACCTGTCAACTGCATCACTTATTGTGACATCCACTAGTGTGACAAGGAAAACATGGCATCAGGCCTACGCCGGTAGACTGGCTGTTGCAATTTAAATTAAAAATAAAAATAAAAATGCAAGCTCAACCTGTCAAACTAACCCTGTTGTTGACAGATGTAGAGGTAGAGGGATGGGCGGAACTACAGCTTAGGAAGATTTTTGATTTTCCGTATGGTGTCTTTATTAAAGGATGTGGAGCGAACATAAACTGTTTATAGAAAGAATTTGACATATATATATATATATATATATATATATATATATATATATATATATATATATATATATATATATATATATATATATATATATATATATATATATATATATTTATATCCCAGTAAATTTATGTTGTGGCCATCTCTTTGGGGAAAAGAAGGAATCATTGCTGCACTGTTAGCCTGGTTCTTCTCTTCTCATTGCAGGTCTTGCCGGATGGTCGTTGCTAGCAGGCTTGGAGGAAAAGGAGAACATAATGGTTAGTAGATTGTGAGTAAGTCCACACTACCGCGTAATTATGTTTGTCACTTTTTCCCAGATCTCATTAATCCATTAGGTTGTAAGTTGAGAAGTTCCCATTGCCAGTCACCTGTGATATGAGAGGGAAAGATGGGAAAACCAACATAAACTATGGGATTCTATTACAATTGGGGTATTCAACTTTAAAATATGTCTTACTTCTCTTGTGCACCTAGTGAATATTCTCAGAAGTTTAAAAACATCTCCTTGTCTTTTAGGATATTACGGATGACCCTTTCTTTTAACTCAAATAAGGGCAACACTTTTCCCCTCTTCCGTTTCCCCAGCCCAGGGCCCATTACCTCTGCAGCACCTATCCAGCAAGTGCTTGACCCGAGTGAGGTGTGAAAGTGTCTCCTAGATGAGGGACAATGGCCTGGGTGAGGGTGGGTGTTTTCTTCCCCTGGTGGGCAGACCAGTTAGGGTGGGCCCAGGACTTAATTAATTTTAAAGGGCCTGTCCCATCACAAGTGAATGTCATGTGTGACCTAAACAGGACCAGCCTTTTATCCCATAGGCAGCCTGGCACTAAATGCAGTGGGGGGGTGAGCTACCTCCAGAATCAGTTTTGAGAGACCACAAAGGATGGGCTGCTCATTACCATAACCACACCTCTGAATGGGCACACAGGCTATGCACTAGGGGAAAAGGTTCTCCATCTTGAATTATGATAATAAGATTCACTATGGGATTGTTTGCAGTTGGGCAAAATGGAACTGCAGCAAAAGTTGGTAGAGTTGCCTAGGGAACTTTTACCCATTGGTCAGGGAGGAGCCATTAGTCACCCGACCCACAAGCTGGTGCTAAGCCTCCGCAGAACATTCCCTGGATTTGTGGAAGAACAGAAGAAGAGCTTTACCTACTGTTTGAGACCTGTGAAGGACACCAGAAGAGCTGGACCTGCTCTCACTTGTACCCAGGACAAAGAGTGGATTTGGGAAAATGTTTAGACTTCCAGACCTACAGAGGACCAGGACCAACCACTGAAGCAAAATTACTTAAAGGCTTGAATTTACTGGGCTAAAGGAACAGGTTTGTTCGTTCGGAGATTCTCCACAGTAGCAAATCCATTTCAGTAAGGACTGTGCAAGAAGGTATCCAGCCTCACGGATAAAGCCTGCAACATTAACCTGCTGAAGGATTCAAAGCGCTAAAAAAATGACTAAGGCCCTCATTAGGAGTTTGGTGGTTTTTGGGCAAGACCGGCATGCAAAATACCGCCACCATCCCGCCAGTGTTGGCAGTATGGTGTCTGCCGTATTACGAGTCACAAACACCAAGTCGACGAAACAAAGCCAGAAATCCAACACTGCGACTGCCACTGATGGCGAAAGAGCGACTGTCCTTCCGCCGGGCCCCCCACGCCGACACCATTCCGGCCACCATATTATGAGTTACAATTCAGCACAGCAGAACATGCACAGCAGTAAACCATTGGTGGTGTGCACCGCGGTGGGCTAGAAACTCACCACCAATAGAACACAACACCAGATTGGACAGCCCAAACACCCCACACCTGAACCATATACACACACCACACACACCTGTTCACCGCATTATAATACACACCCCCACAAACCCTTGCGAATATCACCACAAACCAGAGATATACGACCCACGAACCACTGCACATAGAGCAATAATTCACATGTTGCACGCACCCCCACAACAATCATCCGCCCGCACTGCACCGCACACAGATAGCACGCACCCCCACAACATGTCACGCCACAAGCACCCACATTTCACCGACAATGAGTTGTGGGTCATGTTGGACGAGATTGTCAGAGTCGAGCCACAACTGATGGGAGCACAAGTCCAGCAAACATCAATGGCCAGAAAAACCGAGCTATGGCAGAGGATCATCGACAGGGTGAACACAGTCTGCAGGTACCCATGCACAAAGGAGGACATCAGAAAGAGGTGGAACGACCTCAGGTGGAAGGTCCATTCCATGGCGTCCAGGCACAACATCGCCCTCAACAAGACTGGCATTGGACTCCCGCCCCCTCCCCTTGACCTGACAACCTGGGAGGAGAAGGTCTTGGACATCATGCATCCTGAGGGCCTGACAGAAGTCATTGGAGGGATTGATACTGGTAAGGAACCTACACCATCCCTGAGCACTAATCACTCCAGTCCTGCATGCCTCCCAAGCACCTACCACTCCCCATCGTATCACTAACCACAAGAATTCACCCCCCACTATCACCCCACCTTCATACTCTGCATGCCACACCACCCTTCTCCCACCATACACACACCCACCCTGCACACTGCACGCTAAACCTTCACTATCTCCTCAACTACCTCTCCCACAATCCATCACTAGGCATGCCGGATCTGAGTCACACTCACCTCACAATAATGCACCTGCATGGACATTCATCCTACAGCCCACCCAGACTGCTAGCCAACACCACCTCACTACCAATTCCAATTACAGCAATGTCAAACAGCAGACCCAAACTACAATTGATATGACAAGCATGGCCCAAATACCATTCACCCTGCTGTGTCAGCATTGCTGCAAATGTCATTGCCATCCCTGGGTAACAATTCCACCCACTGCAAGTTGCACACCATGATACTACAACGACATTTCCATGTAATAACTCTCGTCCTTTCTATCGAAAGTGAACCCTGCTACTGCCATGCAGCAGAGGATGCCAGGATCAGAGAGCCATCCCCAGGATGAAGGCCCCAGTGTATGTCTGGAGGACGATGAAATGCCTGGGCCATCTGGGGCGACTGGCCAGTCCACCTCCAGCAGCCCCAACCTAGACACCCCAGACTCACCCTCCCTTGTGGCTACAACACCACAGCTAGCCCCTCCTCCCCAAACCTGTGCCTCAGGGACCATTCAATTAGAGGTGTGCCCCACAGTACAGGGGCCTGAGTCAAGGGCACCCGTCCCAGACAATGAAGGCCTTGGTGCTACTTGGAGTGGGCACACTCTGCCAGGGGCACAGGCACAGAGGGCCAGAACTAGTGGGAGGGGATTTGTGGTCCAAGGGAGGGGGCAGCAACAACATCAGGCTGGCCAGGAGGCCCTCTACCAGGTCCTGGGTGTATACCATCAAACCCAGGATACCATGGCCCAGATCCTCACTACCCTGCAGGAGGCCCAGATGCTACAGAGGGAGAACCATCAGGAGGCCATGCAGCAGTGGCAGACCCACAATGGCACCATGGCCACCTAGCAAGCGTGCTGACGGAACTTGCCACCATCCAGCGTCAGTCCACCTCCCACCAGCAGGCCCCATACCATAATCCAGATCACATCTGAGCCCTCCACATCAGCCGCAACCAGTGGAATTGAGGCCCTGCCACAGGACACGCATGACACCAGCATCTTTTCCTCTGTAGCTGAGAAGCCCCCATGCAAGCAAGGACGTCCAAGCAGACATACAGCCTCCACTGATGCCAACACCAAGACCATCGCCATGAAGTGAGCCACTGCAGAACATACCCCCTTGTGTGTCACCGCGACACCCTGTTGTCTGTCCACTGTCATGACACCTTTTCACATGGCCATCATACTAGACAATGACTCCCCACAGGTGGGCTAAATACTCTGATGATCCCACTCGCCATAACCCCACTCATCAGCCCTTGCACTTGTATTATAAAAATAAACACCTTTGAGCACAGTTTCTGTCTATGTCTTTATCTACCATGAGTTTATCATGTACAGTCATCACATATGTAACAGGAAGACCATTGATCTACCAATTTATGAGACAGTGCCAG
Organism: Pleurodeles waltl; assembly: GCF_031143425.1. NCBI lineage: Eukaryota > Metazoa > Chordata > Amphibia > Caudata > Salamandridae > Pleurodeles > Pleurodeles waltl. Next base: position 423,846,250 of record NC_090448.1, read on the forward strand.
AAGGGGGAACAATCATTTACAAGTTCTGTAATACAGTTAACAGCACCACATCTAAAGTAATGTGTACATAGTACACCCACATTGAATACACAACCCTGGTAGCAGCCCTGCATACGGCAGACATTGCTACTGGTTACATAGCATGGCTCTGACACATACCTGTATGTCAGTGGAAGTATTGTTGTATCAGCTCTGCTATGGAATCAGTTGCATCCTCATCATTGTTCTCCTCATCACTCCCCATGCCCCCTTCATCAGCCACTGGCACAGCTGCACCCTCCTCAGTATCCAGTAATGGGATGTGATGTCTGATAGCCAAATTGTGCAACATGCAGCATGCTACAATGGTCTGGCACACTTTTGCTGGTCTGTACAGTAGGGCCCCTCCAATAAGGTGCAGGCACCTGAATCTGGCATTCAGCACTCCAAAGGTGCGTTTGATTACCCGCCGGGTCCTACCATGGGCTTCATTGAAATGGGTTTCTGCTGCTGTAGTCGAATGCCTGAGAGGTGTCAGTAGCTCTGGTAAACAGAGTCACCTCTGTGCACAGAGGTAATGGGTATATTGAAAACTGTAGGTAAATCTGGAGGGGGTGTAGAGTGTGCAGAATACAGAGGCACACATATGACACAATACATACCGATGAGCCAGGCACGATTCCTTTGCAGTGGTGCCATCAGGTGTAGGATACTGCTGTTCCACAGTATGTAGTCATCATGCACTGACCCTGGGAACCGGGCAGTCACTTTAGTGATGTAGAGGTCAGCGAGACATACCACCTGAACATTGGTTGAGTAGAAGTTTTTACTATTCCGAACATCTGTTCACTCCTCCTGGGTGGCACCAGGGAAATGTGGGTCCCATCAATAGCCCCGATCACATGTGGCACATGTGCCACAGCGTAGAAGGCTGCTTTCACAGGGACAGATCGTCACATTGATGGAACCTGGTATAGGTGCCAATATATTTCATTAGGGCACATAAGACGTTCTTCAAGACGTCACTGAACATGGGCTGGGACATTCCGGCCGCCCAGCCCACTGTTATTTGGAAGGACACTGAGGCAAGGAAGTGGAGGACTGCTAACACCTGTACTGTGGGTGTGATGGCATTGGGATGACAAATACCAGGCCACAGATCTGGCTCCAACAACTTCACAAGATCCATGATGGTCTGATGGTTGAGCTGATAGCACTGGATGACGTGCCTCTCTTCAAGGGTGGCATGATCGAACAGGGGCCTGTAGACAGGAGCATTTCTCACCATCATTCTTCCACCCTACCTGGGAATAGGAGGGAGTGGCAATCATTATTTGCATAAAGGACTGTGTGGACGTGGTGAAGCTGTGCACAGGTCACTATTAAACATCCATGAGGCACCTCATAAACCCCCTCTGTACACATTGTGGAAGTAAAATGGCAGCCGTCTGTCCTGCATGTACAGGACAGATGGAAGTGAGCGTATTCCGCTGGTGTAAGATGTCATGGCGGTAGGCAGTCACAACCGCTGTGCAACTCCTCATTAGTTAACATTGTTGCCTCTGGGAGACATGAGCCAATGGCGATCACCGCTGGCGGTGACGGTGATGTCCACTGCGGCCGTGACCGCCATTTAATGTGCTCATGTTCACTTGACTCCTGGCACTCGTGCTGAGTACACCTCCACTGCATGTGCTGTTGTGTTCTGACACTGGTAGCCAAGATGCCACGTGCTGCAGGGGATAGGGCCCCAGCCTTCACACAGGGGGAACTTGAGAAGCTTGTGGAGGGTGTCCTACCCCTGTATGCCAAGTTGTATGGGGCACCAGGGCAGCAGGTGAGTGCACTATGATTGTACAGTCTCTGAGTGGTACAAATGTGGATGGGGGGCTTTTGGACGAGGATGAGTGACTTGTGGAAGAACCTGGCTGAGAGCTGTGAGGACAACTGGAAGGTTGAAATGTGCGTATGTTCCGGGGATGTGTTGTGTCCAATGCAGTCCCTAAGATGCCACTCTACATGACTGTCTCCTTTTCTTTGTGTTATACATGCAGGTGAGCGCCTATGAAAAGAAGAAGATCTGGCATACCATTGCCAAGCAAGTGCGGACCCTGGGGGTTCATTCCCGGCAGAACACCCACTGCAGGAAGTGGTGGGAGGTCCTGCGACGCTGGGCGAGGAAGACTGGTGAGGCCCAGCTGAGGACGTCCTCCCAATGAGGGAGGGGTGCCCGTCAGACCCTGACCCCCCTTATGTCCCACATTGTGGCGGTGGCGTACCCTGAGGTGGATGGGCACTTGAGGGCAGCACAGCAGCCACAAGGGGGTGAGTTCACATTCGTACTTAGGTTATGTGGTGAGTGATAGGTGCATCCTGTGCAGTGTGTGAAGGCTGTGGAATGTGTGCTAGGTAGCTACCGTATGACTTGGCTTGGGACACATCGATTCCGGATGTGCTATATACATGTGTTCATAGGCCATGCAGGATGTGAGTTGGGGTTACCTTTATTGCTAAGTGGCATCGACGACAGGGCAACTGGGTAGTACATGAGCAGGGTCTTGGATGTGGACAGGGTTCCTGCTTCTGGAGATCACACACATTGTACTCCCAACAATCCAATCAGTGTTGCTGGGGCCATAGCCCTATATGCCGTCTGCTGGCATGTGGTGTATGTGTAGTCTGCGAAGTCTGAGGTTTCACATCACACAGCTATATGTGCTTGGGTTATGTGGCTGTGTAAGTATGCCTCCAAATGTCCATAGAGTATAAAGTTTGGGTTTAGTGATCATATAGAGCCATGAGCCAATGGGGTGGGTCAGACATGTGTTGAGGGTATGTCTTTCATCCTGTACAGCATTGAATGTGTGTCAGCATGTGTGAAACTCATGTGCATGACTGAGGTGACACGCATGGGCTGTCACTGCAGTTGCATGTGTGTGTGAAAGCATGGCATGTAATGACATGGCACTGGCGTATGTTGTAGTGACTTGTATGTGGCTGTTGTGCTGGCATTGACTACTTGCTCCCTGTTTCTCTTTCTCCCACCCTGTCTCTCACTGTCCCACCCTCCCTCCCTCCCTCTGCTCCCCTGTCTTTGTGTGCAACAGCATCATCTGGTGTAGGAGAAGGGGGACTGGCAAGTGGGGAAGCTGCATCCCACGGGACTCAGGAGGCTAATGTCAGCTGAGCCGAGGGGATTCTCCCTCCGGTGGTGACTCCCTGGTGGTGGCGGAACCTTCAGGCCCTATGCCTGCACCATCCTTGTCTGCCACCCCCCTTACCAGCACTGCCCTCCCTGTAGCTCCCCACCCAGTTGCCCATGCCCGCTCACCCAGGAGGGTGGGCATCTCCTTCACTGCAGGTACCTCTGCCCCTGCCTCAGTCAGCCCTGCTACCCTCAATGAGGAGGCCATTGACCTCCCGAGGCCCATCTCTTTCGGGCAGACAACCATCATGACTGCCATCTAGTGAATGGCATCCCAGATGCAAAAGTCAAATGTGTTCCTGGAAGGCATTCACGGTGCCCTGTCTGCTCTTCAGAGATCGTTTCAGGCTCCGGCATCCTCATTGACGGCAGCCAGTGTTCCTCCTTCTTCCGTCCCCCCTCCAACTACCTGTTCCCACTTCCACACCCCTCTCCCTTTTCCCACTCCCATTTCCCATCCAAAGCACACTTTCATACCAGCATTCATCCCCACCGACAGACCCAGAGTGCAAGGACATTCACATGCACCACAAACACCACCACCACCATGCACACACCCACCATTCAGACACACATCAACATTCACTACCTACCCTGCCTCCCCACCTGCTTTCTCTTCACAGTCACATCGCCACTCACACATGCAGACACCACATCAACAGTCCCAGGTCTATACACATGTACTGTCACTGCCACCATCACCACAACAGCTGACCCCCATGCATGCAGCCTATACACCACATCCGCATGTACCACAACAGTCAACACAACCACATGCAGCACATTCACCCTACCTGCACACATAACCCCAACATTCACTCACACATCGCCCCTGCCTTCTCCCTGTGTCTCCTCCACTCCTCCTCCCAGTACACCTTTACACCTACACTCATCCACCCAACACACACCTACCACACATATTTCATAGACCGACGCACCGACAACCAAACCATATCTACGTACGCACCTATCAACCATCCCCTCTCCCTCCACTCCCAAACGCCTAACCCATGACCTTAAAAAGAGATTCCTGCATGAGTTTTTCCTGTTCCCATCTCCTGGTCCATTCCCTGATCCCGCCAAACGCCATGCTACCCTTCCCAGACCCCTGCCTTCCACATCCCTGTACTCCTCTGGGCTAAGCCATGCCCGCAGTAGGCAGTCTGCAGTGCTGCCACAACAGGCACACCTGCACCTCACACCTCCTGCCCTGGTAACACTCCATCTGGGTCCCCTGCAGTGGTGGCCTCCACCACCGTCCCACCTAAGAAGGCAGGAAAGAGGGGCAAGGCTAAGGCGTCCCCCCAACAGCAGGCCAGTAAGGGGAGAATCCTGATAAGAAGAGGAAGGACCCCCTATCCAAACCCTGATCACACCCCCTCCCCACCCGCATCCCTGAGGTGTCTGCATGCCCCATTGATGCCCCTGCCCAGTGGAGGTCTGCACATTGCAGTCAGGAGTCAAGTTGGGCAGTCCTCACATGCCCAGGCTGCCCGGGACATTTGTACAATAAGACAATGGTCGTTGTGGCATCTTGTAAATAGTTATTTTCTTGGGATTTTGATATTTCCAATAATATTTATCTACAATGGCACTATTGGTGCTGGTGCTACATAGCTTGTCCTGGCTTTCCTTGCGCATGTATGTGTGCTGACCGTGCGTTTGTGTGTGTGTGTGTGTGTGTGTGTGTGTGCTAATGCCCTTCCCTCCAGTGTGTGCTAGGATGGGGTACTTACGGCTGGTGTCTATGTCGGCGTCACTGGTCCTGGATGTCAATGGCCAGCAGGAGCATTGGAAAGACTTGCAATTCGTGTGCCATGGCGCCTACGGACGTGCCTATGTTCCAGAAGGTGGGTGCTTCCTTTTATGTTGTTTGTTTCCACCTTGGTTTTTGCGGCGGTTAGTCTGCCCCGAAAGTCCTGGTGGTGTGCAACCTCATAATATGGTGGATGGAAACTCTCTGTCCGCTGGCCTTCCGCCGGCAACAACGGTCCGTCCACAATGGTGGTTTGGACGGAAACTTGACTGTGTTCTGCAGGTGCATTCCTAGTTCTCGTAATATGGCAGTCTATACCGCTAGTCCTGCGGCAGTGCAATCACCATCTCCACCGCGTGGTCCTCTGACCACCAAACTCGTAATGAGGGCCTCAGTCAGAATGTAGAAAAAAAAAAATTAAGAACTTTCTTCTTGCATTTATTCAGCTCTTAAATGCTGAACATGCATACAGCACAAAAAAATTGAAAGCAATATAAAACATCCATCATAAAAATGTCGCAGGTGGATGACGTCTGTACCTATAAGGCAAATGTCTCATGATGAAGATACCCCTTATATCTTTTTGCATGTGTAAACAATGGAAGTACTACACACGGTCGGTAATTTCAACAGGTCAACGTGAGCTGAATCGTTAGTTTCTTTCATTGTCCATGTCCTCCCCTCAAAGGAGGAAGAGGAGGCAGGGAGGGAGTCCCCAGGATCTGCAAACCTGGTAAGAAGACCTGCCCATAGCCCTAGATCCTCTTCAGCTTTGTCGTCTCGTGTATATCTCTTCAGGCCAATCTCCTCAGCCCTTGCCAATTCAGCCACATCCACCACCCACCTCTCCACATTCGGCCCCCTTCAGTCCGACCAGGTGATAGCAACTCTTTGTAAGAAGCTGCAATAACTGTAGAAATTTGTACATCATGATACACACTTTATCTGGGAAAAGTCCCCCAGCAGGTACTCCACGGGATCCATGATCACAATCACATGCATCGCCCTGCTCACCCTTTCAATCCATGTAGCCAGAATGTGTGGACATCTGGACATTTCTATGCTAACAGCAAAAAAGTAGCTATAGGTGCAGGGCACCTGGGGCAGGTCAAAGGCCTACCTGGGTTCATTCTTTGAAGCATTGTGGGCCTAATGTAGGTGTGGTGTAAAAAATTGAAATGGATAAGTCTAAACCTAGTGTTACTAGGCACTGCCTTCATCAAAAAGCACAGCCCGACCACTAAGAATCATCTAGCTGATATCTGAGATCAACGTTCCAAGCTTCCCTTGCTGGGAAGGGGCTGGACCATCAATCCTAAGTCATTGCTCTGTATAGGAGGGAGACAGGATGATGACACCCCACCCCAACTCTAAGAGGCCCCTAAAACTCTGTGATGAGGCCATGGCCATCGGGAATGTGTGCCAAAATTTCCTCACAATGGTGGTAATACTAGCATAATGAAAGAATTGCCCCAGACCCACATGAAAAGTGTCCCGTACAGTCTTGAATGTAATCAATTCTTCACTGGGGAAGATGTCCCCTAACATTTCACACCTCGCCAATATCCAGCCGAAAATATGCACAGTCAGTCAATACTCGGAAAGCCGGCAAATCCCAGTATACAAAGTCCTGGGCAAAGGTGGCTTTCCCTAGGACCAACCGGACAGCGCATTCCCATAGTGACACTAGGGTGGTCATTTTGACATTGGCGGTAAAAACCGCTTACTCCCACGATGACGGCCGCCAACATACCGACATACCGCTGCGGTGGTGACTATCTGTTCACCATATTATGACACACACACACCAAACCGTCAGAATACAGCTACATACACAAATCCGCCATCCCAAAGGTCAGTGGTAAACTGTTGGTACCAACACCCATACTGTTATGCCAACAGAAGAACGCCCACCACATCATGACCCACGAATCACCACAGCGGACATACAACGGCGGTAAACCATTGACGGTACACACCGCCGCGCTCTGAATGGACACCCAAATACTAAACTACACAACATTGGCCAATTAAAAAAACACACACCTGACACCCATACACACACCACACCCACCCACCCACACCACTATAAAACACACACCCACATTACGCACAACCCCTCACAAATACAAATCATTGCCACCAGACAGACAGCAAGACCACTGTGACAACTACACACACACACCCATCATCCCTCAAGCACTCCACTACGCACACCCAATTACACTTCCCAACACCCACACCCCGGTTTCACAGATGAGGAGTTGAGGGTCATGGTGGAGGAAATAGTCAGGGTAGAGCCACAGCTCTTTGGAGCACAGGTACAGCAGATATCCATTGCAAGGAAGATGGAGCTTTGGCGAGGAATCGTGGACAGGGTGAATGCCGTGGGACAGCATCCAAGAAAAAGGGATGACATCAGGAAGAGGTGGAACGACGTACAGGTGAAGGTAGGTTCAGTGACAGCAAGGCACCTGCTCGCAATACAGAAGACTGGCGGTGGACCCCCACCTCCTACCCCACAGCTCACAGCATGGGAGGAGCAAGTCTTGGCATTACTGCATCCTGAGGGACTCACTGGAGTAGCCGGAGGACTGGACACTGGTAAGTCAACATTTACCACTTATCACCCCCATACCTGCATGCCATCTCACACCCTCACCCTCACTCCCATCACTCCACTACATCCCACACACTGCACCTACACATATGACTAACCAGAATGCCAAGCCCTGCATGCCATACCAATGCATGGACAGCCCTCCCAGCCCTGCATGGACACCCATCACAAAAGCATTCACAGCATGGAGAACTAACAAGCACACAATCCATCACTATACACAAACAAAGGTGGCAGGGCAACAGCAACGATAGAAGGGAAGATAGGGATGTACAATATGTCACAGGCATGAAGCATAATACATCACTTACATCCCCACAGGTGCCCCAGCCAATCTCAGTGGAGAGGAGGTGCCATGACTATCCAGCCCCCCAACAGAAGATGTCCCCAGTGATGACAGTAACTCTGGACTTCAGGATCTGGATCAACAACCTGGCCCATCAGGGACCACTGGTCAGTTGGCCACCCCAGCCCACTCACAGTCCACCACAGAACCTCCCCCATCAGTTACCAACACCACAGCAACCACCCAGCGTCCCTACACCTCTGTCCCCTGTACATGTCAATCATCAGTGTGCCCACCTGTACAGGGACCCCAGTCCACACCTCATACCCAAGACAATCAGGGACCTGGGGTCAGTGGCAGTGGGCACACCATTCAGGAGACAGGGGCACAGGGCAACAGGGACACTGGGAGGACTACCGTGCACCAGGGGGAGGACAGGCCAAGGGAACCGACTCTCCAGGAGGCACTCACTAATGTCCTGGGTGCCTACCAACAATCCCAGGACACGATGGGCCAGATCCTGAACAACATGCAGGAGAACAAGCGGCTGCAGGAGGAACACCATCAGGAGATCAGGGAGGACTTGCAGGCCTTCAACACTACCATGATCTCCATAGCAGGGGTGCTAGCCGACATGGCCCACTGTAGGAAAGTACCATCTTGCCTGGCATGTTACCCCCATTTTCACTGTATGTATGTTTGTTTTTGCCCTTGTTTCACTGGGATCCTGCTAGACAGGCCCCCAGTGCTCAAAGTGTATGCCCTGTATGTGTTCCCTGTGTGGTGCCTAACTGTATCACTGAGGCTCTGCTAACCAGAACCTCAGTGTTTATGCTCTCTCTGCTTTCTAAAATTGTCACTACAGGCTAGTGACTAATTTTACCAATTCTCATTGGCACACTGGTACACCCATATAATTCCCTTGTATATGGTACCTAGGTACCCAGGGTATTGGGGTTCCAGGAGATCCCTATGGGCTGCAGCATTTATTTTGCCACCCATAGGGAGCTCAGACATTCTTACACAGGACTGCCACTGCAGCCTGAGTGAAATAACGTCCACGTTATTTCACAGCCATTTTTCACTGCACATAAGTTACTTATCAGTCACCTATATGTCCAATCCTCACTTGGTGAAGGTTAGGTGCCAAGTTACTTAGTGTGTGGGCACCCTGGCACTAGCCAAGGTGCCCCCACATCGTTCAGGGCAAATTCCCCGAACTTTGTGAGTGCGGGACACAACTACCTATGTGTAGCGTCACCATGGTAACTCCGTAAATGGCCATGCAACATGTCTAAGATCATGGAATTGTCACCCCAATACCATTCTGGTATTAACAGGACAATTCCATGATCCCCTGGGTCTCTAGCACAGAACCCGGGTACTGCCAAACTGCCTTTCCGGGGTTTCCACTGCAGCTGCTGCTGCTGCCAACCCCTCAGACAGGATTCTGTCCTCCTGGGGTCTGGGCAGCCCCGGCCCAGGAAGGCAGAACAAAGGATTTCCTCTCCCTTTGGAAATAGGTGTGAAGGGCTGGGGAGGAGTAGCCTACCCCAGCCTCTGGAAATGCTTTGATGGGCACAGATGGTGCCCATCTCTGCATAAGCCAGTCTACACCGGTTCAGGGATCCCCCAGCCCTGCTATGGCGCGAAACTGGACAAAGGAAAGGGGAGTGACCACTCCCCTGACCGGTACCTCCCAGGGGAGGTGCCCAGAGCTCCACCAGGGTGGCCCAGACCTCTGCCATCTTGGATTCAGAGGGGTTGGGGGCACACTGGACTGCTCTGAGTGGCCAGTGCCAGCAAGTGACGTCAGAGACCCCTCCTGACAGGTTCTAACCTCTCTTGGTAGCCAAACCTCCTTTCTTGGTAGCCAAACCTCCTTTTCTGGCTAGTTAGGGTCTCTCCTCTGGGCTATTCCTCAGATAATGAATGCAAGAGCTCACCAGAGTTCCTATGCACTTCCCTCTTCGACTTCTGCCAAGGATCGACCACTGACTGCTCCAGGACGCCTGCAAAACCGCAACAAAGTAGCAAGACGACTACCAGCAACATTGTAACACCTCATCCTGCCGGCTTTCTCGACTGTTTCCTGGTGGTGCATGCTCTGAGGGATGTCTGCCTTCACCCTGCACTGGAAGCCAAGAAGAAATCTCCTGTGGGTCGACGGAATCTTCCCCCTGCTAACGCAGGCACCAAAAGACTGCATCACTGGTCCTCTGGGTCCCCTCTCATCCTGATGAGCGTGGTCCCTGGAACACAGGAGCTGGGTCCAAGTGTCTCCCACAGTCTAGTGGCCCTTCTGTCCAAATTTGGTGGAGGTAAGTCCTTGCCTCCCCACGCCAGACAGCAAACCTGTGTGCTGCGTGATTTACAGCTGCTCCGGCTTCTGTGCACTTCTCCAAGGATTCCTTTGTGCACAGCCTAGCCTGGGTCCCCTGCACTCCGTCCTGCAGTGCTCAACCTGCTGAGTTGGACTCCGATGTCGTGGGACCCTCCTTTTGTGACTCTGACTTCACAGAACTTCTAAGTGCCTGCTCCGGTACTTCTGCGGGTGCTGCCTGCTTCTGTGGGGGCTCTCTGAGTTGCTGTGCGCCCCCCGTCTCCTCCTCCAAGGGGCGACATCCTGGTCCTTCCTGGTCCCCAGCAGCACCCAAAAACCTCTACCGCGGCCCTTGCAGCTAGCAAGGCTTGTTTGAGGTATTTCTGCAACATCCAGCACGCCGTGGGACATCTTCCATCCAAAGAAGAAGTTCCTAGCCCTTTTTGTTGTTGCAGAATCTTCGGCTTCATCTGGTGTTTCCTGGGCTCCTGTCCCCCCTGGACACTATTGCGACTCTTGGACTTGGTCCCCTTCCTTTTCAGGTCCTCAGGTCCAGGAATCCGTCTTCAGTGTTTTGCTGCTGCTTGTGGTTCTTGCAGAATCCCCCTATCATGACTATTGTGTCTTTCTGGGGTAGTAGGGTAACTTTACTCCTACTTTCTAGGGTCTTGGGGTGGGGTATTTTGGACACCCTTACTGTTTTCTTACAGTCCCAGCGACCCTCTACAACTTCCCATAGGTCTGTCGTACATTCGTGATTCGCATTCCACTTTTGGAGTATATGGTTTGTGTTGCCCCTAGACCTATGTTCACCTATTGCATCCTATTGTGATTCTACATTGTTTGCACTACCTTTGTTACTTTTACTTCTCTGTTTTGGGTTTGTGTACATATAACTTGTGTATATTACTTACCTCCTAAGTGAGGGTATTCTCTGAGATACTATTGGCATATTGTCACTAAAATAAAGTACCTTTATTTTTAGTAACTCTGAGTATTGTGTTTTCTTATGATATTGTGCTATATGATATAAGTGGTATAGTAGGAGCTTTGCATGTCTCCTAGTTCAGCCTAAGCTGCTTTGCCATAGCTACCTTCTATCAGCCTAAGCTGCTAGAAACACCTCTATTCTACTAATAAGGGATAACTGGACCTGGTACAGGGTGTAAGTACCACAAGGTACCCACTATAAGCCAGGCAAGCCTCCTACACCAACATCATGAGGGAAAAGACTGCACAGCAGCGGGCCCCTACCACTTGCCAGTCTATTAACCAGCCCACCACATCCACCTCAGCTAGTGGACAGGAGGCCCTGCCACAGGACCCACAGGCCACCAGCACCTCTCCCCTTGCAGAAGGTGAACCACCCGCAAACATTCCCTGTGAACCAGACAGAAGCCAGAGACACTTGCCAAGACCAAGACCACTGCCAGGAAATGAGACTCTCCTGATTGTCCCCCTTGTGTCCCACCCTGTCACCTTGTCCACTTTGAACTGCCTTTGCTCCCCTTTCTCTGGCTGCTTGGACACTGGACATGTGCTACAAACAGACTGGAATAATACCCTGGACTTTCCTCCACCATCACCCCATTTCATTGTACTTTGCCCTCAGTTTTATAGCACTACAATAAACACCCTTGAATACAATTTGAGTAACACTGTTTAATGTTTTTTAAATGTGCATTTGTGGGAACAGTCACATCACGTGCAAATGATCTGAACACTGTGATAGCATACAAATAATGACCTGTAACTGTTTGTAGTGATCACATCAGGACATTGTTGTCATATCACCACCATCTGGAAAATGAGAAGCCATAGGTGACAGTAAGTTAAGATGCAAAGGAAGTGAATGCCATCATGCTACAGCCACACAGATGAATCAATAGTCAGAGTAATGTTCAGTTCCACTGTCTCACCTGGGTGTCATTGAAAGTATTGTCATATAACTGATATTCTGTTGTCCTCATCCTCATCATCTGCCTCCTCTTCCTCACTATCCTCAGGGTCCACTGCTGCCACAGGGTCATCTCCAGTCCCCCCTCCTGTAGAAAAGGCAAATGTCATCTGAGGGCTAGGTTGTGCAACATGCAGCATGCCACTACTATCTGGCAGACCTTTCCGGGTGAGTAGCACAGAGATCCACCTGTCAGATGGAGGCACCTGAACCTGGCCTTCAGGAGGCCGAAGGTCCGCTTGATTATTCTTTTGGTTTGCCCATGTGCCTCATTATAATGGACCTCAGCCCCTGTCCTTGCATTCCTCACAGGAGTGAGCAGCCACGATAGGTTTGGGTAACCAGAGTCACCTGCAAGTATTGAGGGACAACATTTAGCCTTCCACAATCCTATAGAGAGAACACCTGAAGGCATACACTGACATACAGTGGGTGGGTGCTCTGGCTCACCTATTAGCCACACCCTGTGCCTCTGTAGTTGGGCCATCACATTTGTGATGCTGCTATTCCTCAGGACTAAGGTGTCATGCACCGGACCAGGATACTTGGCAGTGACGTGAGACATGTACTGGTCCGCCAGGCACACCATTTGCACATTCAGTGAGTGGAAACTTACAATTCCTGAACACCTGTTCATTCTGGAGGGGGGGGAACTAACGCAGTATGTGTACCCTCAATCACCCCAATAATATTGGGGATGTGCCCCATTGCATAGAATCCTGCCTTCACAGTGGCCAAATCTTCCACGCGGAGGAAAGCAATGTAGCTGCACATGTGTTTCACCAGGGCAGATAAGACCCTTGCCAGCACAATAGAAAACATTGGCGGTGACATTCCAGCTGCCAAGCCCACTGTCACTTGGAAAGAACCAGTTGCCAGGAAATGGAGCACTGATAGCACTTGCACAAGAGGGGGGATCCCAGTGGGATGATGGATAGCTGATATCAGGTCAGGCTCCAATTGGGCACACAGCTCTGTGATTGTGGCCCAATCCAGTGTATAAGTCAGTATAATGTGCCTGTCCTCCAGTGTAGCCAAGTCCACAAGGGGTCTGTACACAGGGGTTCGTCTCCTCCTCCCATTCATTCATAGCGGTAGGTATCTAAAGGACACAAGAGTGAGTAGGCTGTAACAATGGAACCACAACCTCAGTGTACATGTTGCATTTATGTGATGGGACAGTGGGAATGGCAAGGTATGTGCTAATCTAGGCAGTGATGCAGTAATGGTTAATCTGATCGTTGTCCATCACTATGACATGTAGGGACATGTGGAAGTGAGGTAACTCTGCCGTGCAATTCCTCATTGGATAATATGGGGCTCTATGGAGTACAGTGGCCAATGGGGATCTGCACTGGCGGTGACGGTGTACACCGTCGCGGAGGTGACCGCCTTTTTTCTGTCTGATTCCTCACTTCCTCACTTGTTTCCTGACCCTCAATAGGAGAACCCCTACACTGCATGTGCTGCTGTGACCTGTGTCTGGAACCTACCGTGGCCCATGTGACCTGGGAAAGGGCCCCTGCCTTCACTTCGGAGGAGTTGGAACGATTGGTGGATGGGGTCCTACCCCAGTATGGACTGCTGTATGAGCCTAAAGACCAACAAGTGAGTACACCTTGGCCAAGATGCATGTGAAAAGGATGCATGGAGATGTGTGTGCAAGCATCGTGTCATCAGGGGGTGTCATGTGGTGGTGTAATTGGTGTGCACCGGGCGATATTTGTGCCAATGTTGAAGAAAATGGGATAGGTGGGCCCTATGTGTGACAGGCTGGAATGTATGTGTAATGGTGTCCTCCTGTCTGCATCGCCTCTGCAGGTCAGTGCCCATCAAAAGAAGGGATTATGGTGTGCTATCGCCAAGGACGTGCGGACCCTAGGGGTCTATGGCAGACGGCGCACCCACTGTCAGAAACGGTGGGAGGACCTGAGATGCTGGGCACAGAAGACCGCGGAAGCCCAGCTGGCGATGGCCTCCAAACGAGGAAGGGGTGCCCGTCGGAACCTGACCCCCCTGATGGCCTGCATACCGGCAGTGGCCTACCCAGAGCTGGATGGGCGCTTGAGGGCATCACAGCAACCAGAAGGGGGTGAGTGCAGTGGCCATTACAACAATAATTTGTAGGTGGCATGGAATCCGGGTGGTGGGTGTCAGTTAGTGGGTGCCCCATAATGCCAGGCCAGACATTGCAGTGTGATCCAGCCCCAGGGTAATGGTTGAAAGGGGAAACAAGGTAACCTAGCTAGGTTGCATTCCATGTCAGACAGGGTGTAGTGTGTCCCAGGAGGTGTGCAGGTTGAGGTGTTGGCCCTCATCTTGCTGTGGCATCTGCCCAAATCAATGGCAGTACAATTCATAGTGCTCAATCCTGATCCCTGTGTATGACGTGCTGTGTATGCCAACTGTGGTGTTGGTACAGTAATTGACCCAGTGTTCCCTTTCTCTCTCTCTCTCCTCCATTTATCTACTGTCATCCTGTCCACCGACGCCGAGGGAATCAGTGGGACGGAGGGCGAGGGGAGCACCATGGCGGAGACAGGAGGTGACAACACTGACTAAGATACCTCCGCCGATGGAAGCTCCCTGGTGGTGGCGGACACCTCTGTGACCACCCCAGCTGCAGGTAGAGCCGCCACCCCGTACCAGCACTGCCCTCCAAGTAGCCCCTCAGCGAGTTGCCCGTGCCCGCTCACCCGGGGGGTGGGCATCGCCTTTGCCCCAGGCACCTCAGGCCCTGCTCCAGTGAGCCCTGTTTCCCTGAGTGAGGAGGCTATTGACCTCCTGAGATCCATCTCTGTAGGGCAGTCAACCATTGTGAATGCCATCCAGGGGCTGGTTTCCCAGATGCAGCAATGCAATGCATTCCTGGAGGGTATCCACGGTGGATTGGCGGCCCAACAGAGGTCGATTCATGCTCTGGTCTCCTCTCTGATGGCAGCCATTGTCCCTGTCCCTACCGCCCCCCCCCCCAACTACCACTTCCCAGTCCCAGTCTCCTCAATTCCAACCCATCCCATGCACACATACAGACGAACATGCACACAAGACAACACACAAGAGTGCACAGTCAAACACAGGCACCACACTTCAACACACAAGCACTCACACAAACACCGAACCGTTGCAGACACAACGGCATCCGCTGCCTCCACTGTCTCCCCCTCCTCCTCCTCAACCTCCCTCACAGTCACGTCCACACTCACACCTGCATGCACTGCTTCAACAGCCACCACCAGCATCACTACACCAGCAACACCAACATCTCTCTAGCAAACACCTCCACAACATCCATGCACGCATCCCCTGTGTCCTCTCCAACCCTGTCTGTCCCCCCTCCTAAAGATCACAAACGCAAGCACCCAGACACCCAACAGCCATCCACCTCACACCAGCACACTCCCCATGCACCTGCACCCAAGTCCAGCAGATGTACTCCTCCAACAACCACTCCCTCTACCTCCACTCCTATCCCCCTTCCTCTTCCCGCCCCACCGTCACTAAAAAGCTTTTCCTTGCCCAACTTGACTTCTTCCCTCCCCCCCGTCCTGCCCGTAAGAACAGTGTCCCAATGACCCAGCCCCTCAGCCAAACAGTCCACACGGACATTGGAGGTACCTCCTATTCGTGGAGGCAAGACAGTGATGGATCCCACTCCACCAGCCAGGAAAGGTAAGGATCCCACAGCCACTGCCATGAAGGGGAATAAGCCCTCAACTCCTGCCATTAAGGGGAAGGAGGCCGCACCTCCTGCATAAAGGGGAAGGAGGCCGCACCTCCTGCCATGAAGGAGAAGAAGCCCTCGACTCCTGCCATGAAGGGAAATTAGGCCACACCTCCTGCCATGAAGAGGAAGAAGCCCTTGACTTCTGCCATGAAGGGGAAGAAGCCCTCGACTCCAGCAGAGGCTTGCAGGATGACACCACCACTAGTGGTCACAGAGCTCTCACCTCCAGCTGAGGCAGGGCAGCCCACTCCTCCTGCAGAGGCTGCACCTTCACCTGCTGAGACAGTGCGGCCCTCATCTCCAGTAGAAGCTGCCCAGGAGGCACCGTCACCTGCTGACACAGTGCAGCCCTCACCTCCAACAGAGGCTGGCAGGGTGACACCACCAGCCCCACCAGTAGTCACAGAGCTTTCACCTCCAGCTGAGGCAGTGCAGCCCACTCCTCCTGCAGAGGCTGCACCTTCACGTGCTGAGACAGTGCAGTCCGCACCTCCAGCAGAGGCTGCCCAGGAGGCACCTTCACCTGCTGACACAGTGCAGCACTCACCTCCAGATGAGACAGTGCAGCCCTCACCTCCAGATGAGACAGGTCAACCCTCATCTCCAGCAGAGGGCATGTAGGTTACCCTCTTGGGACTGCTGTACAAGGAGGCCCCTCCAGAACCGGTGGGCAAGTCACCCACCTGAGAGACTGTGGCCTTGCACTCCCCAGCACAGAGAAATGGGCATGGGCCCCCTCCAGGACCAGTGGGCAAGTCACCCACCTGAGAGACTGTGGACTTGCACTCCCCAGCACAGTGAAATGGGCATGGAGCCCCCTCCGGAACCAGTGGGCAAGTCGCCCACTCCAGAGACTGTGGCCTTGTTCTCCCCAGCACAGAGAAATGGGTATGGAGCCCCCTCCAGAACCAGTGGGAAAGTCACCCACCTGAGAGACTGTGGCCTTGCACTCCCCAGAACAGAGAAATGGGCATGGAGCCCCTCCAGAACCAGTGGGAAAGTTCCCGAATTTGGCTGAGGTGCCCCAACCCCCCCATCCCCCTGAGGTGCCTGCCCACTTGCAAAATGATGCCCCTGAAGAGTTCTGTGCAGATGATGTCAGGAGACAAGTTAGGCCTTGGACTGTGCCCTGTGGCCGTCCATGTGGGCCCTTTGTTCTTTGGACTGGGCATTGGCCCTTTGTGGACAGTTGTACATATCTGGTTCATGTGGTGGCTTTTCCCTTGCTAATACATTTTCATTACTTCCAAAATCTGGTCCTTGTTTTATTGTGCCGTGTGTCGTGTGCCATTGGTTTACATCTGCAGCTGGTTCTGCGTATGGTGTGTGTGTTGTGTGTGTGTGTAACTCTCGTTTTCCTCCCTCCCTCCCTTGTATGCTAGGCGGCTGTACTCACAGTCGTCGTCTACGTTGGCGTTGATGTTCCAGGTGGAGCATGGCGTAGAAGAGCATCGGGAAGACTTGAAGTTCCGGTTCCATGGGGGCGGTGGAGGCCTCTGTGTACTTGTTGGTGAGTTTTTCATCTTCTGTGTTCTGTTTCCGCCAGGCTTTTGATGGCGTTGGTACCTCCCCGGAAATCCTGGCGGTTTGCTGTGTCATAATATGGTGGGCAATACTTTGTCTTCTGCCTGGCTGTTGATGGCGACTGCCGGCGTGCATGTTGTTAATGCCCTGACGGATGTTGTGGTACATTGGCTGTCTATGGGAGTTCTCACCGCCATGGTCATAATTTGGCGGTAATTACTGCTGGCCTGTTGGCGGTATTTCCACCACTTTATCATTTACCGCCAATGTCATGATAAGGGCCTATATGTCGACTTGTGTATGGAAAAGGATACCCCCTCCTGCCCCTCAACATAAGAAGTTACAGGAGCAAGGCTACCCTTGTCATATCCGTTAAAAGGGATTTCTCCCAGGTGCCCTCAGTTGTGCACCAGTGAGCCGCATATTGAAGCTGAGAAGCCATACAATATTGTTCCAGGTTGGGAACCACTAAGCCCTCCTCCAGTGGGTGAAATAGGGAAATCCCTCACTACCCTGCTTGGTTCCCCAGTGCAGATCAGTGTGGTAAAAAGGGACAGTAACTGTCGAAAGACAGCCCGGAGTAGAATGTCAAATGTGTGTTGTATAGAATATTTTTGAGATGGCTACCCGGCCCATAAGTGAGAGAGAGAGGGAATTCCAGAAACCCATGGAGAAAAGGAGGCCTTCTGAGATCTGTCTGATATTATACTGGCAACACTTCTGTGGGGTATGGGCTACTATCACCCCCAGGTACCTGAATTTATCTGTTTCCCAACGGATGGGGCAGGGATGGCAAGTTAGTTGCCTTGCATGTGGCCAGGGCCCTCAAGGGGAACACAAGTGATTTTTTTAATAGGCAATCCACAATCCAAGCAGGTCACCAAATGCAGTAAGATGGGACAACAAGAGAGGAAGGGACTGCTGCAGCATCGAGAGGTAAAACAGAGTATCATCACCATATAAGGACACCAGGTGAGTGACATCCCCCACCCCGATACCCCACTCCGACATGTCTTGTTGAATCTGGATAGTGAGAGGCTCCAACACAATGGCAAACAAAAGGGAGGAAACTGGGCACCTCTATCATGTACCTCTGCCCACCTTCCATGGGTCAGAGCAGAGCTGGCCCACCTGCACTTTGGCAGTAGGTCTAGTGTATAGCAGGCAGACCCAAGCACAAAACTGTACCCTGATGCCCATGGTCTCCATCACCCTCATAAGGTAGAGCCAGTTGACAATGTTGAAGGCTTTTGCTATATCAATGGATACTACTGCAAGCACCTCCTCCCGTCTGCCCACTTCCTGCATGAGGTGCTGCAGGTTCATAGTGGTACTGTGCACAGGAATAAAACCTCTCTGGTCATCATGAATGAGCTGTGTAATCACTAGGCACAGGCAGAGAGCAAGTGTTTTACATAGAACCTTTGTACTTTGTGAGCGGTTGGTAAGCTGCTGGGTCCAAAGGGTCTGATCCTGGTTTCAGCATTACAGAAATGCAACCTTCATGCATGGATGGGACAAGACCCCTGAGCGGCTCACTTCCTGGTAGACCTTCAATAAGTGCTGAGTTAGAACAGAGGCAAATGCCTGATAAAATTTGGCTGGCAAACCATCGCTACCTGATGCCTTGCCATCAGGCAACTGCCTCAGCGCCATGCAAATCTCCTCTAGAGTGAGGACCGTGTCCAAGTCTCATGACTCCATCTCCCTCAAGCGAGGTAGCACCAGAGTGGCCAGAAATGAATTAATGCAGTCAATGCCTGGGGGAGAGAAAGGCTCACGTTATACCTGTTCTAAATGTGACCTAAACATCTCCAGAATAGGACTCTGTGTGTAAATGTTGCGACCCTGGGGGAACCGTAGATGAAGGATAGGAGAATGAGGGGTCTCTCATCTGAAGAACCATGCCAGCAGCCACCCAGAGTCATCTCCCTCTCTGTGGAGCATTTGCCGTTATAATTTCAGTGTCTCTTTCTAGCTTGTAGCATACCTCAGAGCCCCTCCGTTGATCCTGCAACTCTTCCACCAATCCCTTGTACCCTATTAGCAGATCCTGTTTGATTTGTGCCAGTTTGTCCTCCCCACAAGTTCCACCAGTAACGTGCACCTGAACCCGCAAGAGAGTCCCAAGCAACGTCTATGAATAACCACCTTCATGGTCTTCCATTCAGTCAACCTTGAGTGTGTCGTAGACCAATTAATATCAACAAAATCAGTGCTTGGCCAAGTGCCTCCCGTCCCCCGAAAGGTCCTACAGGACCACTGGGGGCAGCCTTCAAGTCAACAGGGAGCAGGTAGCGCCCCCCCACTCTAACTCCCATGGATGCCAGGCCCAAGTGAGGCTGCCACAAGTATATGGTCCAGTCTACTACACATACCATGCATCTGCAAGTAACCTGAATTCCTGCGCTGTTTGGTGTAAGGACCTCCAAATGTCACAGAGGCCTAGGTGCTCAGTGGTGTCCTGGAGCACCGCAGTCATCCTCAGCTTGGTGCCTATCCAAGGCACTGTCCATTATACAATTGAAGTTCTGCACCCACCTGACCTGAGAGTCTAATCCCGGTGCAATCAGGTCTCGTATTTTTGGATAAAACATCTTGCTATCTAGGTTGGGGCTATATGTGTTAACAATGACTGTATCCGCACCATTAAGTCTCCTCGTATAAGAAGATAACAGCCTTCCACATCAACCTTCTGATAGGAGGGGGCAAAAGAGGGCCCTGGGGCAACCCAGACAAGCATGCTCCTGGAATAAGTTGAATGAATAGCAGTATTTTATGCCATTTTAGGAGGGAAAGTACTGTGTACCATTTTTGGTATGAGCCCAAGCCCCACTCTTTCCAGGTGAGGAGCCTATAAAGTCCTGGCCTACATTTCATAAATTTCATAGCACCTAACAGCATCTCCACATGCAACATGATGGCATCTACAAACTCAAAAAGGAAAAAGGAGAAAGTCCCTCAACCTAACAAACCTCTCCCACCATGGACATGTAAAAGCTAAACACCACTTCCTACAAGTCCATGAACCTCTATGTGTCATGACGTACACCATTACAATGCATCCCTCCCCGAAAGGAAAATACCAGCATCCCACAGCGTCCCTGCCAAAAAAGCATCCATGCATCTACAAGCAAAACGGGCCCCCACATATTCAGTGCGCCACATACTCCAGTAACATCAGGTGCCTGCAGCCTTCCCAGAGAAGAAAGTAAGAAACACAGGCTTAGCAAGAAGAACCAGATTGTCCATCATTGAAAGTCTTGCAAAGCAGCCCATTGCCCTCCACCCTCCCCTGTGGCTAGGAGAGAACCGCCTACTGCCCCACCACCAACCTACCAGTGGCTTGGGTGCCCCCTCAGACCTTAGTACACATTTTCAAAAAAAGGTGAGCCAAAGGACTGTGCCCCTGGTGCTGGTACTGCAACACTTGCCTACGTGAGTATAGTGTCCAGGATAACTCCATAGAGCTGGCAGTTTCAGTCTGCAATGTCTCAGGCACCAATTGTGTTTCATGGTTAAGGGTGTCCATCGTACAATTGTCCTGTACCACAATACGGCCAGTGCTCCCCTTACTTAACCAGGGATCACCTCCAGAACACCAGCACAGGGGGCACGCTGCCCACCAAGTATATAGAATCGATTCCACCTTACTCAGGGGGTGCACTGGGTGAGTATCTGATATGTCCAGCAAGGACCAGACATCCTCGGGCCATTCAAAGAAATGGGATTTAGCTTCTGAAATGACACAGATTTTAACCAGGTACAAAAGAATATATCGAAGGTCCAGGTCATGCAGCTGTTTTTCATCTCCAAGATGACGTTTGCTTTTCCTGGACCCTCCTTGTGTAGTCAGGATATATTGCAGTGGAACAATTGTCAAACTTTGGAACAGGGGCCTCCCCAGCTGACCTCAGGATGGCATCACTGTCCTTGTAGTTCGATATTCTGGCAAAGAGGGTGTGGGGAGGGGCTCCCGGTGCAGGAATGGTGCCAAAGCCCTCTGAGCCCTATCAATAACTAAGAAATCAGATAAATCTTTGGGGAGAGAGAGTGGCACACTCAGTTCTCCAGGAAACGTTCCACCAATTGTCCCACACCTCGCATAGGTAATCACAGTAGGTGCACCTTTTTCTGTCGAGACCTACCCTGTGTATCCACATCCAGGACCCCAAGGGCGGCGGATACAAGCTGTAGTCGGGAAAGCTGCCGTTTGAACTGACATACCTCAGATTGTAGGGTAGCAATATCAGTCTCCACTGCCACCACCCTATCGGCTATTTTGTGAAGACCTGCTCGCAGGAAATTTACCTTGATTGATATCCCTGCAATCTGTCCCTAAAGGGAAACTCTTGATCCCTGAATGGCCTCCAACAGAGTGGCCCATAAAGGCTCCCCTTGCCGCAATGATGAACACACTGGTGTGTGCAAGGCTCCCCGAGAGGCAGGCTTGTGTGTGTCCTGTTTAGATGTAGTATATTGTGTGATGGTGTTCCCCTGCTTCATCCTTTGAGACCTGTCTCTCCCTATGATTATAGAAGAACAAGTTCATACCTGATGCCACTTCCAATGAACCCAATGTTATTGGAAGATCTTTTGAGGGCAACTACGCCAACGAAGGTGAAAACAAATATCTTGTGGAATCCTGCACAGTGGAGCCTAGAGAAGGATCAACATGACCAGTTTGGGGAGAAGCAAAGGAGGAGCCATAGCACTGCATTGACCTCAAGTGAAGTTGGGGCCCCCTCACCACAGATCAAATGCGTCAGTGTAGTACAGCCAGCATCATATCCCTGGGTCTCCTCACTCCTGGAACCCAGAGTAAGTACTCACTAGACCAAAGATGTGACCAAGGTACGGGCCAAGTCCGAGGGGGGATTGCCAAGCAGCGATTCTCAGGTTTCTTGTGTTGTGGGGTAGCAGGCTCCCCTACCCCCACCCACTGTCACCCCAGGGCCCGAGCCCACAATCTCTGCCACCAGGAAGCCCACTGCTGATGTGTTCCCCTTAGAGACTGCCCACCCGGGGTGAGTGTCCAGTGCTCCCAGCCTCCAGTGAGAGGTGTCCAAATAGGCCCAGTTGGCAGAGCCCTTAGGTTCTTCTCCCCACTGAGGGCAGCGACTTGGGCTGAAGGAGGGTCCCGTAGTGCCCAGCCACTCCAAGAGTCACAGCTAGAGGGTCAGGCTCAACTGCCTCCGGGGCCCCCAAAGAGGATGCCGCCAACCAGGTACAAAGCCCAGCTATGGGTGTGGCAGCCATAGGCCCCAAGTGGTACAGTCCAGCCCAAGATTCTCGAGGCCACATGAGCAGCCTCCCTAGACCCCTCTGCACCAAGTCCGGCAACCCCCCAGAAGCTGTAGTGAGGTACGGGATGGCCAGTGCGTCTCATTAGTGTGTGAGGGGATGGGCGGATGAGCAGGATTATTAAGGTTTTTGTTGCATGGAGCCAGAGTTACTTAAAAGCATGCCCTGTCGGCCATTGTGGTAGGCCCCGCCCACCCAAATGTAAAAATCTTGACCAGCGCAAAAAGTATCCAGCCCATGAGAGGACTTCTCTGGTCTCAGAACTTTCATTTTCCTGCTCAGAGCTTTTCCCACCTAAACCAATGGTTTCATCAGCACCTCCACAGTGGCTATCTAGCCTTATGGAACTCTTCTCAGATATAACCTGCAACCTTGCCTTGCTGGAGGATTTAGACTTCCATTCAATAAGCTAGGTCCCAAGATGAAATCTCTGACTGGGGCAAACCAACTTGATGTATCTGACCCATGCTCTATTGCGATCAGCTGTAAATCTCACCTAGGTCCCCGTCAACAGTGACTAGAAACTACCATAAGCACATTGCATTTTCTTGGTGTGTTTTCACTTAAATCTAAAACAAATCACATCTCTGGTTCCCTTTATTGGATATTTGTCATTTTGGTGTAATTTTGCTCATTGATGTGTCCTCTATTTATATAAATCAGAGTCAGATTTTTTGTGTTGTTTCTTTGACTTTTTAAGTGATTTTGGTACTTTTAAATGCTTTCCACATTTTCTTTAAGTTAGGTGTATCTGCTCTGTGCTATAGTTACAAGGTGTTGCGCTCAGATTTAAACTACTTAAACCTTTGGCTGGACCTAAGAGGTTACTGACTTTATTACCTGTGGTGGACCTCCATCCAACCAAATTAATAATTCACTTTCTAACACTCGGAGTCTCTAATCTTCTTTGGAGTCTTCAATCTTGACTAGGGTGAAGGGTGAAGATAACAACAAACCTGTTATCTTCTTTTCTATGGGACAAAAACCTCATTCAACAGTGCCAGAAACCAACACATTACAAAGACAGACTCTATTTTTGACCTCATTATCTCCAAGGGTATACTTCCTACCCCTAAATACGCCATTCCTGTGTACCAGTCTGACCACCTGCAAATTCTTTTCAAGTTATCCTTTGCCTATCCACAAACTTTGAACCAATTCAAGAGAGAAAAATCATGGGTCTGTGACACTGAAAACATTAACATCAACAACCTAGATAAAAAGGTTTGCGGTATTATTCCCCCTCCTTAGCAGGGCAGTAATTTCACAACAGAAGCATATAGCAAATACATAGGTAACCTGCTCCACAGGAATTCAAGAGTAAGTGACCTAGCCTTCTTTACTCTGGTTCTTAAAGGATCTGTTTAACAAAAGAAATAATCTGACGTTTCTTGAGAAAATCTAGAAACAAGCACCCTTGGCCTTAAATATTACCATTACCAGAGCTGCCCGGAGAAACTACAATTCAAACATCTTAATAGATATATTTAGCCACACTAAATCCATGGTTGATGTGGCTAAAAAGTACCCATATCTACATTTTGATATCATCAAACAATGGAACTCCTACTCCTTCACCAGCATAGTGTCCACACCAGCATAACAAATGTGAAGAATTTGCATCTCCTTTGCAGAAATTGTAAAGTCATGACTAATCACTTGCTTCAAAATCCACTATCCCAGACACAATCTCAGGGTTAGAGTTCCTTGAAAATGTAACTAAGGTCAAACCTTCAAGTTAACGCTACTGACACATTGTCTGATTCACTGAGCAAAGAAATTGCCAAGATTTTGTTACCATACTGGGCCTCCCTGGTGAAGCACTCACTGAAACAAGGTATTTTCTGGAAGTCTGAACATCAGCCAGGTCTTCCTCATCATGAAAAAGCCCAGTTCTGATACAAATGTCCTGAATAACTTTTGCCTGATTTCAACCCTACGTTTCTTAAGGAAGGTATAAAAAAGCTGTGTAGCATCCCAGCTATTGCTTCACATTCAGGCCAATAACCTCCTCAGTGTTTTCCAATCTGAATTCAGGAAGGAATGAAGCACAGAAACAGCTTTTCTGCAGATTGTGGATGGCTCTCTGTGTCTCCCCACCTCCAGGTACTCCTTTCTACTTGTGCTCCTGGACCTTCAATAAGTCAACCAGCACACTTTGATTAGCATCCTGAAGGAATGGTTGGCAATTGATTGTACAGTCCTAAATTGTTTGGTTCCTGTTTGTCTAATAGCTCACAAGTAGTGATTGGACAAAACCAAACTAAAACATGGGGTTCAACAGGGATCTATCCTCTCCCCAACACTGTTTAATCTATATCCTGAACCTTTTGACAAGATTTGAGAAAGTCTGGTTCTTTTTAACTTTACTATGCCCAGAGAGCCAGTTCTACCTAAAGATTTCATCTCCTGAAGACATTTGTCTTATCACCTCCACCCTCAAAAACATTTAAAAATGGATGACATCCTACAACTTAAACTCAATCCAACTAAAACTGAATTTTTAATAATCTTACCAAACACAATCTAGCCTCTCTATCCAAGGGTGGCTGGAATATTTATCTCTCCTAAACTGAAATCTGTGCATTGTGGTGAGTGAAAACTCATTCGTTATTCTGGATAACTGTCTAGACCTCCTGATGCAAATCACAGACATGGCCAAAAATGCATACCACCAGCTAAGGCTGCTCTGGAACTTCAGGCAGTTCATTCCTGAGCAGGACCTGAAAACTGTGGCACATGTACTGGTTCTCTCCAGACCATAGTATGGTGACTAACTCCTCTCTCATCTCATTAAATACATCTAGCTCCTGTGGGTGCAGTGTTCCATGCAGCTGCCCATTTTGTGACAAGCCACAGGAAAGTTGACCACATCCCTCCTATTCTTTGCAACATGCAACATCTCCCCATTATTGCAAGCTCCCAATTTATGACTGCATGCATTACTCATAAAGTCATCTACAACTCCACTCCCTTCTTTTTTTTTCAAAATCATTTTTATTAAATTTTGCGAGACAATACAAAGCATCATATACAATATCGGATTGAGGGTATGCAATGAGAACATACTAGGGATTGCATCTAAAATGACAATGTGGTATAATGTGGCCACAGGAAACAATATAGCATTATATTTTAAGTATATGTAGCCTATGGAATGCTACATAGATGGCAAAGACTATAGAAAACCCACTCTCAGGTGATGGACTGTTAATGAAGGTTGTCAACCTCATAGAGGAGGGGTCTTACTGTAGAAAGATCCCTTATTAGAGTCATCTATAATAGTATGGAAAGATGCATGATTACCAGCGTGTTTACCCAACCCAGTTAGTTGTAGTACATAGACAAAGCAGATGGTATAAACCAGGGATAATATTACAAAAGAAAAGACAGAGGAAGAAACTTGAACAAAAGGTAGCAACATACAGATGAAGACAAAGGCCCTCATTATGGCCCTGGCTGTGAGTGATAAAGTGGCGGTAATACCGCCAACAGGCTGGTGGTAATTACTGCCAAATTATGACCCTGGCAGTGATAACTCCCATAGACAACCAATGTACCACACCATCCACCAGGGCGGAAACACCATGCACGCCGGCGGTCGCTATCAACAGCCAGGCGGGAGACAAAGAACCACCCACCATATTAAGACCCTACAATCTGCCACATTTTCAGGGGCGTCGTCAAAAGCCTAGCGGAAACACATCACTAAAGAGAAAAGACTCACCATCGGAGACACAGGGAAGAACAACGACGCCATCGAACCTGAACTCCAAGTCTTTCCAATGATCTTCTACGTTAAGCTCCACCTGGAACACCAACGCCGACTAAGACAACGATGGTGAGTACAGCCGTCTAGCACACAAGGGAGGGAGGAAGGGAAACAAGAGTGACACACTCACGCACAACACACACCATTCACACACACACCATACACAGAACAAGCTGTACACGAAAGACAATTTGCACCGATACACAGCAGAGTAATGCAAGGACAACAGGAATGCACGAAGGTGAATGTATGAATATCAACAGCTAATAAATAATCGAACTGTCCATGAAACAGATATGTACAAATGTACACAAAGGAACCCTGCCCAGTCCAATGTTCAAAGGGCCAACATGGCCACAGAGCACAGTCCAAGGACCAACTCGAATCCTGACTTAATCCGGATAGAACTCTGCAGGGTCATCAGTTTGCAACTGGGCAGGCACCTCAATGGGATGGAAGGAGGGACCTCAGCCGAAGTCGGGAACAAGCCCACTGGTTCTGGAGAGAGCTCCATGCCCATGTCTGTGTCCTGGGGAGTGCAAGGCCACAGTCTCTGGAGTGGGTGACTTGCCCACTGGTTCTGGAGGGGGATCCATGCCCATTTCTCTGTCCTGGTGAGTGCAAGACCACAGTATCTGGAGTGGGTGACCTTCCCACTGGTTCTGGAGGGGGCTCCATTCCCATTTCTCTGTCCTGGGGAGTGCAAGGCCACAGTCTCTGGAGTGGGTGACTTGCCCACTTGTTCTGGAGGGGGCCCCTTGTACAGCAGCCCCTGGAAGGTGGCCTACATGGCTTCCGCTGGTGGTGATGGCTGCAGTGTGGTGGCAGATGGAGGTGCCTCCTAGGCAGCCTCTGCTGGTGGTGTTGGCTGCAGTGTGGTGGCAGATGGAGGTGCCTCCTGGGCAGCCTCTCCAGGTGGCGATGGCTGCACTTCCTCAGCTGGCGGTGGTGGAGGTATCACCCTGACAGCCTCCGCTGGAGTAGAGGGCTTCGTCCTCTCCATGACATGGTGCATGGATTCCTTACACTTCCTGGCAGGGGTTGATGGCTTCTTCCCCTTCATGGCAGGTTGTACGTGGTCCTTAGCCTTCTGGGCAGGAGTCGAGGGCTTCTCCCCCTTCAAAGCAGGAGGGGCAGGCTCCTTCCACTTCTTGGCTGAATGTGCAGGTTCCTTCCCTTTCTTGCCTGGAGGTGCAGGCTCCTTCCCCTTCTTCCCTCGAGGTGTGGGCTCCTTCCCCTTCTTGCCTGGAGGTGTGGTATCCTTGCCACCATGACTAGGTGGTGCCACCACTGTCCCTGTGCACTGTTTGGCCGAGGAGCTGGGCTGGGCCGTTGGGACACTGCTCTTATGGACAGGACGGGGGCAGGGGGAAGGAAGAGGTCAAGTTGGGCAAGGAAAAGCTTCTTAGGGACGGTGCGGTGGGAGGAGGGAGGAGTGATGGGAGTGGAGGTTGAGGGAGTGGTTTTAGGAGGTGTATGTCTGCTGGATTTGGGTGCACGTGCATGGCAGTATGCTGATGTGAGGTGGATGCCTGTTGGGTGTGTGAGTGCTTGCGTCTGTGTCCTTTAGGAGGGGGGACAGAGAGGGTGGGAGAGGACACAGGGGAAGCGTGCATGGATGTTGTGGAGGTGTCTGCTAGTGAGGTGTGTGTGCTGCTTGGTGTGGTGCAGTGCATGCAGGTGTGAGTGTGGACGTGACTGGGAGGGAGTTCGAGGAGGAGGAGGTGGAGATAGTGGAGGCAGTGGATGTTGTCGTGTCTGCAACTGTCTGGTGTTTGCGTGAGTGCTTGTGAGGTGAAGTGTGGCGCTTGTGTTTGCCTGTGCCACTCTTGGGTGTTGTCTTGTGTGCATGTTCATCAGTATGTGTGCCTGAGATGGGTTGGGGTCGAGGAGAATGGGACTGGGAAGTGATAGTTGGAGGGGGACGGGAGAAACAGGGACAATGGCTGCCATCAGAGAGGTGGCCAGAGCCTGAATCGATCTCTGTTGGGCTGGCAATCCACTGTGAATGCGTCACAATGGTTGATTGCCCTACAGAGATGGATCTCAGGAGGTCAATAGCCTCCTCACTCAGGGCAACAGGGCTCACTGGGGCAGGGCCTGAGGTGCCTGGGGCGAAGGAGATGCCCACCCTCCTGGGTGAATGGGGACGGGCAACTCGCTGAGGGGCTACTGGGAGGGTGGTGCTGGTACGGGGTGGTGGCTGTACCTGCAGCTGGGGTGGAAACAGAGGTGTCCGCCACCACCAGGGAGCTTCCATCTGAGGAGGTGTCTGAGTCTGTGTTGTCACCTCCTGTCTCTGCTGTGGTGCTCCCCTCGCCCTCTGTCCCACTGGTTCCCTCGGCGTCCGTGGACTCTGCCTCTTGGGTCCTGTGAGATACAGCTCTCTCTGTCATCAGTGCCCCTACTCCTCCACCAGATGATGCTAATGCACACAAGGGCAGGATGACAGAACAAAAAAGGGCAGGAGAGAGACAAAGGAAACACTGGGTCAATGACTGCACCAGCACCACAATTGGCATACACAGCACCATCACACACAGGGAACAGACTTAAGCACTATGCATTGTACTGATAGTGATATGGCTAGATGCTCAGGCAAGATGAGGGCCACACACCACCAACTGCACCCCTCCTGGGACCCACGATGCCCTGCCTGAAATGGACTGCTAACAAGCTAGGTTACCTGTATTTGATATACACCCATTACCCTAGAGTTGACCCACGGTGCAATGTCTGGCCTTAGGGGCACCCACTAACTCACATCCACCAGCTGGATCCCACCCCACCTGCCAAAATGTTTAATGATACCCACTGTACTCACCCCCTTGTGCTGCTGTGATTCCCTCAAGCGCCCATCCAGCTCAGGGTAGGTCACCGCCAGTATGCGGGACATCAGGTGGGACAGGTTCCTATGGGCACTCCTTCCTCGTTTGTAGGCCATCCCCAGCTGGGCCTCTGCGGTCTTCTGGGCCCAGCATCTCAGGTCCTCCCACTGTTTCCGACAGTGGGTGCTCTGTCTGCCGAAGACCCCCAGGGTCCGCACGTCCTTGGCAATGGCACGCCATAATCCCTGCTTTTGATGGGCGCTGACCTGCAGAGGCAATACAGACAGGAGAACACCATTAAACAAACAGTCTAGCCTGTCACACAAATGGCCCACCATACCCATTTCCATCACCATTGGCACACACATCGCCCAGCGCACACCATGTACACCACCACAAGACATTCCCCCACCCCGATGACAGAATGCTTGCACACACATCTCCATGCATCCTTCCCACATGCATGGTGCCCAATGTGTATGGGCTCTGGAGGCCCATACAGAAGTCCGTACTGGGGGCAGGACACCATCCACCAGT
Source organism: Pleurodeles waltl (assembly GCF_031143425.1). Lineage (NCBI taxonomy): Eukaryota > Metazoa > Chordata > Amphibia > Caudata > Salamandridae > Pleurodeles > Pleurodeles waltl. The sequence continues at coordinate 423,876,068 of NC_090448.1, forward strand.
CGCTCCAATTCCTCCGAAGTGAAGGCAGGGGCCCTTCCCCCCGTCACACGGGCCATGGTGGGTTCCAGACACAGGTCACAGTAGCATACGCAGTGTAGGTGTTCTCCAGTTGAAGGTCAGGAAACAAGTGAGGAATCAGATAGAAAATGGTGGTCACGTCCACGGCGGTGTACGCCGTCACCGCCGGCGCAGATCCCCATTGGCCACTGTACTCCATAGAGCCCCATATTATCCAATGAGAAATTGCACAGCGGTACAAGACCGCCTTCTGCCACGATGCCCAATGTTGGTGGAATTACCTCACTTCCACCTGTCCCAGCATACAGGACAGGTGGTTGCCATTTCAGGGATGGGGGGGAATAGACATATCGACATTTACTGCATCACAGATTAGATTGGCACATACCTCGCCCTTAACACTGTCCTATTACATAAGTGCACCAAGTATACTGAAGTTGTGGTTCCATTGTTCTAATTTTGACAGCCTACTCAGTCATGTGTCCCTTAGATACCTACTGCTGCAGATGAATAGTAGGTGGAGACATACCCCCATGTACAGACCCCTTGTAGACTTAGCTACACTGGAGGACAGGCACATTATCCTCACCAATAGGCTGGACAGGGCCACAATCACAGAGCTGTGTGCCCAATTGGAGCCTGACCTGAACTCATCCATCCATCATCCGACTGGGATCCCCCCTCTTGTGCAAGTGCTATCAGTGCTCCATTTCTTGGCGACTGGTTCTTTCCAAGTGACAGTGGGCTTGGCAGCAGGAATGTCACAGCCAATGTTCTCATTCGTGCTGGCAAGAGTCTTGTCTGCCCTGGTAAAGCACATGTGCAGCTAAATTTTTTTCCCCCAGGTGGAAGAATTGGCCACTGTGAAGGCCGGATCCTATGCAATTGGACATATCCCCAATATTTTTGGGGCAATTGACTGTACACATTGGGTTTGTCCCCCCCCCCGCCAGAATGAACAGGTGTTCAGGAATTGTAAAAGCTTCCACTAAATGAATGTGGAGATGGTGTGCCTGGCAGACCGCTTCATCTCCCATGTCAATGCTAAGTATCCTGGGTCAGTGCATGATGCCTTTGTTCTGAGGAATAGCAGCATCCCCAATGTGATGGGGAGGCGCAGGGTGTGGCTAATAAGTAAGCCTTGGCCCCCACCCACTGTATGTTAGTGTATGTCTTCTGGTGTTAACCGCATAGGACTGTGAGAGGCTAAATGTCCTCCCTCAATACTTGCAGCTGACTCTGGCTACCCAAACCTATTGTGGCTGCTGACCCCCGTGAGGAATGCCAGGACAGGGGCAGAGGAACGTTATAATGAGGCACATGGGAAAACCAGACAGATCATCTAGAGGACCTTTGGCCTTCTGAAGACCAGGTTCAGGTGCCTTCATCTGACTGGTGGATCCCTGTGCTACTCATCCAAGAAGGTCTGCCAGATAGTAGTGTCATGGTGCATGTTGCACAACCTGGCCCTCAGATGCCATGTACCTTTTCTGCAGGAGGAGGAGACTGGAGATGCCCCTGTGGACGCAGTAGACCCTGAGGACAGTGAGGATGAAGAGGCTGAGTATGAGGATGAGGACAACAGAACATCAGTTACCCATCAGTATTTCCAATGACACACAGGTGAGACAGTGCAACTGCACACTCCTATAACTATTGGTGTATTCTATGTGGCTGCATCATGATGGCATTAACTTCCTTTGCATCTCAACTTACTGTCACCTATGATTTGTCATTTTACAGATGTTGGTGATATAACAAATGTGTACTGATGTGCTGACTACAGACAGCTACAGGTCATTATTTTTATGCTCTCACAGTGTACAGTTCATTTGCACTAGATGTGGCTGTTTCCATAAATAACCATTTTCTAAACATAGATACTAGTAGTGAAGTTGTGTTCAAGGGTGTTTATTGTAGTGCTAAGAAATTGAGAGAAAGTGCAATGGAATAAGGTGATGATGGAGGAAAGTCCAGGATATTGTTCCAGTCTGTTTGTAGCACGGGTCAGTGTCCAAGGGGCCATAGGAAGGGAAGCAAAGGCAGCTCAAAATGGACAAGGTGACTGAGTGGGACACAAGGAGGACAATCAGGAGAGTCTCATTTCCAGGTGGTGGTCTTGGCAAGTGTCTCTGGCTTCTGTCTGGTTCAGAGGGAACATTTGCAGGGTGGTTCATCTTCTGCAGGGGGAGGGGTGCTGGTGGCCTGTGGGTCCTGTGGCAGGGCCTCCAGCCCACTAGCTCCAGTGGAAGTGGAGGGCTGGTCAATGGACTGGCTAGTGGTAGATGCCTCCCTCATGATGTTGGCCATGTCTGCCAGCACCCCTGCTATGGAGATCAGACTGGTGTTTAATGCCTGCAAGTCCTCCCTGATCCCCTGATACTTTCCCTCCTGCAGCCGCCTGTTCTCCTGCACGTTGTCAAGGATCTGGCCCATTGTGTCTTGGGAATGTTGGTAGGCTCCCAGGATCTCAGAGAGTGCCTCCTGGAGAGTTGGTTCCCTGGTCCTGTCCTCCCTCTGGCACACAGCAGGCCTCCCAGTGTCCCTGTGGCCTGTGCCTTTGTCCCCTGAATGGTGTGCCCAGTGCCACTGACCCCAGGTCCCTGATTGTCTTGGGTATGAGGTGTGTACTGGGGTCCCTGTACAGATAGGCACACTGCTGATTGACGTGTCCTGGGGACAGAGGTGTGGGTATGCTGAAATTTGTAAGCCCCGTTTATTTCTCATATATTTTATAAGATGGTGTTTTGGTGGCTCAAGGAGCCTATACATTCTGAAGGATATAGAGAATTTACAAAGTAAATGGGATGAAGCCGGCCTAGTTTTTTAAGAACAGTTTCTGGAAGGTGTAGAATTCCATGTCATATAGGTTGAATTTAGATTTTATAGTGGAAAATGGCCCAGGGTTTTCATGTGAGTCTAAGTCATTGATACAGTTCATGCCTTTCATGGCTCAAGTTTCTCAAAAGATAGACTTATTTAGGATCCGAATAAGTTTATTATACTAGATAGATGCCATGTCCAAACCAGTCAGCTTATGAGACATTTTTGTCCATTTGAATCAGCTTATTAGACATTTTTGTCCATTTGGTTCAGGTCATTGAGGGAGTTTTGGATAATGAGATGAGAGTGCTCCACTTTCAAGAGTGATGAATGACTAATTGTCAGGGTGGAACACAAAGACATAGGGTATCCTAATTGAGATTCTATCTGTAGCCGCCAGAAAGGAGCATTTTGTTTTCTTTGCATGTACCACCAAGATCCCTGGGCAGCTAGGAGGGCAACTTGGTCTTTTTGAATACAACACTCTTTCTACCTGGTGTGAAAACTGAACACTTCTGAAGCTCAACGAGGATTAAGAAACGCTGATTCCCTACTGCTACAACCTCCAACTTACAGGCACGAACGCTGCATAGGACTGGCATTCTCAGGTAGTGCAACAAGTCTTTTGAACTCCCTCCTACCAGCCCTTTGCACAACCTCTTCTCTGTTTACATTTAAAAGTGTATTCAAAATCCTTTCATCTGATTATTTTGGTTAAAGTGGATATCGTTGCTTGCATCTCCTATGTTGACCTGTCTTTTCTGTGGCAAAAAGTTTGTTCTCTCTGCTGTATTGGTTACTTGTTACCAATTCTCTGTGTTGGTTAGCTAACTACTTCTTATCCAGTAATGTCCTTGCTGGTGTTAATATTGCTTTCTGACATGAAGATTTCGCAATTAAAACGATAATGCTCTGATGTATCGAGCTGTGTTTTCCTGGCATAGGCCAAAGCAGGCCTCAATTAGACGTCGATTTCGTCTTACACTTAGAATTAACAATGTTTAGTTTCTCATTCGCACAGCACGCAGTAAAACGTGCATTCATGCTTTGTGTTGGCACACTAATTCAGAAAAGCCTGGGGGAAGTTCTTTAGTTACGTTCTTGCTTTCTAAGGTGTCGTCCTGCCCTGTATAGTGTAGTCTTATTGATTTATAAGGCTGCCATTGTTTAAGTAATCAGATTTGTGCTAAAATGTGCATTGAAATTAGGTCAGAGGAGATTCATTAATATTAATTTAGAAGGATAGCACTAGGATAGTGGTATAATATGACATTTTTATAATGATGTATTATGATTTGATGATGTATTGATAGATTTGCTTGCCCTATGCTGACTGTGCAATTTCTATTGCGTCCTATGGTGAATTATGTTACAAAAAGATTTGTTTTTGGGCGATGAGCCAGATGATCTTCTGGTGTCTTCCCTATGCCCTATGGATGCTGCCTGACTTTCAATTCACTTTCTTTATATTCTGGACTAGACTATGTTGGGATGGAAATGTCCCTTGTATTGTGATGGACATGCACCCCTGCCCTGAGTGTACCAACTGTAATGATGTCTGGATCCCTGAAGCAGATTTTTGTTGTCACCAGCGAACACGGATCATGTGTGTGCACCATGACGTAGGGCTCTCTCATGGATTGCAGTCTTTTTGGACTAGGAGGGGTGCCCAAAAGCGCTAGCCTCATAGTGGTGAAGGGCTACTGCCTTTACCAGTAGTTAAGCAGTACGAGCACGGTGGTGCCTTGTAGTGATCAGTAGAAGTGAACATGCCTTTTCATCTGTATCAGTGGAGTGAGGCCTACAGGCTTGCTCATTTAATATTTTGCTGATGTGTGCTTAACTCACTCTTGGCCTACACTGGTTTGGTGTGTAGTGATGTGCAGTGCCATGTGTATTGTACATGTGACTGATGTATGCCTGTCTGTGAATGGTAGAGTACCGGGATGATGCAGTGCTATGTGGTGAAGGATCTTACATGCATGTGCTGGGTATATGTGTGCCTGTGAATGGTAGAACACATGAAGGACGTAGTGCTGTGAAGTGCTTGTATGTTATATGCATGTGCTGGGTGTATGTGTGCATCTGAATATCACAATATATGGAAGATTCTGGGTTTTATTTTAGTAGACCCAGCCACCCGAGACTCGGACTACTATTGGGGCTTAACGTGAATGTTGCCTATTGGTATTGGTAGATTGTTGTTTTAGTTTTACATGGTTTGTGTATAATTGGTTTGTGCGAAAATGGGTGCTATGCGCAAAAAGCCTAAAGTACTTGAGACTGAGGGAGAAAAGATTCCTGCAGAAGATTCCCCTGTTTATGAAATAATATTAAATTGAGGTTTCCATGTGGGCCTGGGGATAAAACAATAGAATGAAATTACATCCGATGACAAGAAAATGTAATTTCTTTGCAACGTGAGAAAGCTTGAATATTTGAGATGGAAAATGCTTGAGAGAAAACAGCAACCTAGACCTGTGCAGTTCAAGGTTTTGAATGTGATTGTGTTTCAAAAGAAAAGGAGCATAAAAGAACAAAGGGTCTGGCTAAAAATACAGTGAGGCACTCGTTCGAATCATGATGGGGCATGCAGAAAAGAGCATGGAAAGAGGACACAATACTGACTGTGATTGCGTTTCCTGCAATTGTCAATTAATTAGACAGTAAGAAAATGTATGACATAAATGACGAAAATACAAATGACAGAGAAAAAATAAAGAAAATAATTCAGATGAGGAGGATAATTTCTAAGATGTTCACTAGACACCAGACCTCCTCCATTTGATTTGCAAACACCCAGACCACAACAAGATATGTGAGCCGGAGAGCCAAGTAGGAATACGTTACCAATGCCAATTGCTCGACCGAGGAACGCAGCAAGTCCTAGCAGGATTATTACAGCTGATACGGTTGCTCATGATACAGTTACTACTGTGAATATGGTTCAACCAGTTGAACTAGAAAGGAGAAAAAAATATTTCCTTAAATTCAAAGCTGAATTTGGCAACATTTTGCAGGGTACAATCAATACAGACAAATTTGTTTCATGTAATATAGATGAATTGACATTCCTGAGTAAAGGGGCAGCTAGTTGTGAGTGTGAAGCACATATGAAATTTGAGGAATTGGCAGAAGAATATGATGTCACTCTTTACAGTAGAAAAGAATGGCACAGGAACTATAGCATGGCTCTGGATGGTAATGCTGTGAACAAAATGGGTTTGATTGTTACACATGCACGCATTAGAGATTAATAAATTGTATTTGACTTTTGCCAGATTTGAAAAGCTTTAAATAAAAATACAGTAAGAAAGGAGGTGGTAGAGTGGAAAAGAAATAGACTGGAACAGCAAAAGAAGCAAAACTGAGTATGAGTGAACCTGAAATGACATCAGTGGTGGCTGGATATCCTTTGTGAGGGGTGCAAGTAGGTGATAATGTTTCTTGGAAGAGATCTGATCTATTTGCATTTGGAACCAACTATCTGACACTTAGAGAGGAAACAGAAAAGTGGTATACAGAAGTTGATAGATTAAGTGCAATTTCAAAGGTACCTTGGGCTGATGTGAATACGTTGTTTGGAATTGTGATTCCAAACGATTTGTGGGCAAAATGTAAGTCTGCAGTAGATTGGCAACAGATGAACCTCTGAGGGTGCCTCCTCATAATATTCTAGCTGCTTTAGTGATGGATAAGTTCCAGCAAGGTATTGCATATTTGAACCAAAAGGGTCTAGAAAACGATTTGAATTAGTCAAAGATAATGCGAGCTACTCGAGAGCTTGCATCCAAAGGTCAGTTCTTATCTTCAGCAGATTGTGTTGTGTTGGCAGGCTAAGGATATAGATGAGATACTGAAGTACACAAAGAATTTGAGTGATTGCTTCGACGTGAAGCAGTGTAAACTGAAAGAGAAGCTGATGGTTGCACAGGTGAAGCATTTTCAGAGAGGTGCTACAAAATGGCAAGTGGATTTAATTGATACTGGTTTTGCTGAAGGTGCAAATACTAGTGTAAACTGTGATATGGAGGGTTTGAAAGGTGTTTCTCAGATGCAGCAGAATATGAATCCGGTGACACAGTCAATTGCCCAACCCAAACCAACCTCAATGCAGAATTTGCAAAATGAAGGGCATTTCCATACGAATGTACCTGTGATGCCAGTGATGCAGCAAACATGGGAAATAAATCAGCCCCCTTTCAGCAGAGTTCATATTTTCAGCAAAGTCCTCTAATTATGGATAGTGAGCTCCATCAAATTATTTTGCAATGACGGTGCTTGAGAGTGGATAATTGCATGATTAGTTCTAGAGGTAGACCAGAGTAATTCACATGTAAATGGTGAGGAGAATGGCCACCCACTATCACTCCAGGTTGATACAGGTTCTATCTACTCTGCAGTGTGTTCCATGAAGTCCTCAAACTTACCCTTCTTGGGAAAAGAGGTCCAATTTATAGGAATCTCAAATAAACAGATAATTATTGAGGTTACAGCAAATGTCCTTGTAAAAATTGTCTCAATAGAAAATGATTACCAATTCCTATTGTGTGATCCAAGTCCTCTTTATTTGCTAGGTGGGGACTTGCTTTGCAAGATAAATTGTGACTTACTGTACACCGGATGGTGTCACAGTTCAAACTCAGGATGAAGATTTAGAGTTCAAAATAAAATCAAAGGAATCAAAGGTTCAGTTGTTCTCAATACTTACAAAAGAAGACATGCCCCTTGATTTTAGACTTCCAGTGAAAGAAGAGGTATTGGGTTTTGCAGGTAAAGAATTTGGGCTAGTTTAAATTGCAGAACCTGTGAAGATTACAGTAAAACCAGATGCAGTTTACCCTCAAATTACTTAAAACAGGCTTACACAGAAGCAGAGGAGGGAATAAAATCAGTCGTTGGCAGGATGATAGAGCAGAGCATTCTTTTAAAAAAGTGTTAGCAACTCTCTTGTAGTGGGTATTAAAAACTGAGCCAAAAATGGATGGGGGCCCAAGACCTCTAAAAGATTAATAAAATTGTAGTTTAATGTCTTGTGGAAACGATTCCTGCTGTGATTTTGTTTAAAATTCATGCAGATGCAGAATAGTACACAGTATAGTATATAGTCATTGACTTGTGCCAAGCACTCTTTTCTATTCCTCTACATGGGCATAACCAATATATTTTTGCATTCAAATTCCTCAATAAAGTCCTGGATTGGTGTTGAATCACACAAGGGTATACAGGAAGCCCTTCAGTATTTAGTCAAATGATAAAGAAAGATGTCCTGTAACAAATTGCTTGTAGAGTATATTGATGACCTGATTGGTGCCTCAGCAAACAAACAAGAATATTGCTGGTTGAATAAAATTGCGCTCTTACACCATCTTGCAGATCATGGTCATAAGGTATCACCCACACAAATAAAATACTTGATGAAAGAAGTTATCTATTTGAGACATCACATTGAGAAAGGAGCAAGGAAGGTGTCCAAAGAACACGTTCTTGCAATCCTGAGAATGAATCCTCTGACTACCCCGAAGGAAGGGAGTATGTTCTTGGGAATGGTTGGCTACTGTAGACAGCGGATGCCAAATTGTTTCCGGATTGGAAAGCCTTTAGTAAGGTTCACTCATAGCAACATAAAAAATCCAGTCCCATTTGATGACTAATGCATGAATGCCTTCCTCAAACTCAGAGACTAACTCTGTGGCGCAGTTGCTCTGGAAATGCTAAATTACGAGAAGGACCTGTATTGTCATGAAAGAGAAAGGTGTGCATTCTCTGTGTTAGCCCAAAAGCATGATGAAATAAAGCAACCTGTTTCTCACTTTTCTGTTACATTATATCCAGTAGCTGCAGCTCTTCCTGGTTGTTTGAAGTCTGTAGCAGTGGTTTGCCTTGCAACTGAACAGAGTGAGGCAATGTGATGGGTTACACCCTCATTGTGTTAGTCTTTCATATAGTTGAAATTTTGTCTACTCACATACAAACTCAGTAAATGACACACAGCCACCTGACAAAGTATGAGCAAATGATATTGGCAGCTGACAACATTTCAGTCAGAGGATGTGATACTTAGAATTTTGCAACATTGCCAAAGTTTTCAAACAAGGATGAGGATAATGAGGATTGTGATAATGACTGTATAGGTGTGACCGAATTATGTACCCAACCAAGACCAAACGCTAAAGATACTTTACTTGAAATGGCTGCCTTAACACTGTTTGTGGACGGTTGTTGTATGATAGACCATCATGGAATATTGAGAGCAGCATATGCAGGTTGCTCCAATTTTTTATTTGTCGAAGCATCATACTTGTGTAATATAATCTCAGCACAAGTAGCAGAATTGATTGCCCTTACAAGAGCAAGCTATCTGGTCAATGATTTAAGTGTGAAAATCTACTCAGACAGCTAGTATTGTTTTGTTGTGGTGCATGATTTTAGACAGTTGTGGTCACAGAGGGATTTTTTTAACATCTTCTGGTACCCCATCAGGAACAGATCATTAATTGTGAACTTGTTTGAAGCTTTACAGTTGTAACATGTGTTCTTCATAAAAGTAGTGACAACATAGTCACAATGGGCAATTGCTACACTGATAAGGTTGCTAGTTATTGTGCTCTTGCAACTGTAACAATCAGTTCAAAAGAGCAAGAACACTGTCAAACTGAAATTGAAACTGATGAATGCAACAAAGTGACTCCTGTACAGACAACATTGAATGAGCTTAGAGGACTTTAAAATAAGGTACCAGAAGATGAAATGGAAAAATGGGAAATAACAGGTTGTAAGAAACATTTTAAAGATGCCTGGATAACAGTTCATAATAAATATGTTCTCCCTAATTCAATGTTGCCAGCAATGGCTAGGTTGACCCATGGTCCAAAACATGTGAGTTGAGACGCAATAGTGAGGATGTTTAAAAATATTGGCACTAACCTCATTTCAGGTCCATAGCAGAGGATTTTTGTCAAAGATATATTACCTATCAGCAGGAATGTCACATAGGAAAGTCAGCAGGGGCGGATGCTTGCTTTCTGTACTGGGGCTCCGCCACCCAATGTTTGTTCTTTACATGCCATAGACATCAGTAATTAAATACTCACATTACACACTGTGTATTATGATTAGTTAATTATCAGTGAGGATGGCACCTGAAGTATGAAAAACATAGCAGACCCAAATTCGTATCATCAGTGCCTGCCTTTCTGTTGGCTTCCAACTCTGCGTTTGAGTTATGTGAGGGTCAGGCACCCAGGTAGGCACTTTGACTGACTCATGCACTGGAGCTAGGGTGACCAGATGTCCTGGATTTCCCCAGACAGTCCTGTTTTTTTGGGAAGTGTCCTGTCACTTCCGTCACAAATAAAGAAATGTCCCGGTTTTTGGGAAGTGGCTAGATTATTTATAGATATGTCATGGTTTTTCAGTAGGGTTTTAGTTCACTGCTTGAGATGTTGCGGCGTGACGTCACTTAAGGGAAATCCAGAGATCCAGAGAGAAAAGAGACATTTTCTCTCTGGAGTTCCCTTCTCTTTATACAAAGCAGCAACAATGGTTTTGTGCCAGACATCGGGACAAGAGCTCCTTCGAACCATCAGTGACCAGCATTACCCTGCCCTGCTCAGAGGAGTCAGAGGCCTGCAGCAAGATCCAGCCAGCCACCTTCGTGACCCTGCTTTGCCTTTTTATGCAGCTCAGAACCAAGCAGCTGCTACAGGCAAAAGGGGCCTGAGTGGAACCATCCATACTGGTAGGCAGTGTAGTTTGAGTGCTTAGGCTGGAAAAGCACAAACTCTGAATTTGAAATGTAATACCAAAGTTAGGGGTTCTCTTTAATGATAAGAATTGATTTCTACCAAAATGAGCCATTTTTGCAACCTTAGGATAATGAAAAACTGGGCAAAAATCATAACACTCTAATCTATACCTTGCAGTTTGTATACAGCTCTTTAATGAAAGGTAACAGCTCACTGTTCCACATTAGCATTCTAACTTAACAAAATGATATTTCTGACACAAGTAGCAAGCCACTGACCTATTTGCATTATATGCATTTAACCTGCATGGCACATGTTCTTTGCAGCAGGCATATTAAAACTCTGCGCTACCTTAAAATGTCCACTAGAGAATCCTAGCTCTCACCAGGCAGAACATTAATCACCAGTTATCTTGACATATTTATTGTTGCTTAAAAACTGCTTGAGGCAAGGAACTTTTGAATCTATAATAATACCTGCAAATATTTGTTGCTTAAAAACTGCTTGAGGCAAGGAACTTTTGAATCTATAATAATACCTGCAAATATGGTGCCCCTACCAGAAGTCATCACTTGATGCAGTGGCACCAGTTGTACCGCCCTAGAGCTAGACCTGGGTGTGAGTGACTGACAAGCAGGAGGTAAGTGTGACAAAGGGGTTAGATTTGTGAGTGACTGAGGGGAGGAGGTAAATATTACTGTTGTAGAGGTGACAGGATGAATTTATGGAGGGCCACTGGAGTGAAAAAGAAACTGATAGAAACTCCTTAAATGGACTGTTGAGGTGTTAAAGGGCTTGCTTGGTAGTGGAGGGTTGGCTCCTCATCCAAAACATTCTTAAGGAACTTGTTAGATCCTGAAGGTTTCTCACCTTCATCGTACTTTAGCACTGAGAACAGAAAATATACCATGCAGCTCTGGGCTAGTTTTTCCCATCTGGTTTTCAATCATTCTCTGTAAACTCACTTTCCAAGTCTTGAAATGCTTAACGCAAAGCCCCCATCTCTTTACCATCAGATACCACATCTCCTATTGACTCACAAGTTTACACAAATGTTGAAGCAAAGTCTGTTAAAATGGAACTAAGTTTACAGTCAATAAAAGACCTCTGATTTGTCGTCTGTAATTCTTCATAATTGTCTGTGGAGGAGGCTGTCATTGTGGTCCCTTTTCTATATCTACGAAAGCTGTTAAGTAGTCCTACTTCAATGTCGATGGTTGCTGCAAACTGTAGTCCTACTTCTATGTCTATGACCTGTCCCGTTTTTTAGGGTCGAGCCTGCGTTGCATGCGCTCGCGCATGCGTATCGCAGCGAGATGCTTTAGTGTTTAGAAAAGGGCTCGGAGCCCTGTCGACGTCACGTCAGTGTTTTTCATTGGTTCGTGGGCTTGCCTAATAAAATCTGCTTGCTTTCATTAGTCGAAGGCATGCATACGTCATGCCTTTTCCAGTGGCTAGCCCTCCTCGAGCGCATCGACCAAGTACAGAAAACATGCGAGGCTCGCTGTTTTCTGTCCGGCTCGTGGACTATTTTTTCTCTAATTTACTAGCGTGATTTCGCTTGGCAGAAGTCGAGCGCTTTACATAGTTAATTGCACTTTTTCGGGTCACGTACATAAATGCACTTTTGCCGATAGGTTAGGAGTTTACAATGCTATCAGCTCTAACATGAGCAAACGCGAGACCCGTTGCATTGCAAATGCTTGTTTGTTTTGTTTTGAGAATTTGGTCACCCTAACTGGAGCGCATGTGCCAGTCATTATGGGGACCAAACAGGGGTAACTCTGCCGCTTGGGCGGAGGAGCGTCGTCACCCCCCCCACCCGCCAGCAGCAGCAGGAGCTGCAAACCTTTAAAAATAAAAGCATAATAAACAATGTTTATTATCCTTTTATTTCTAAAGGGCGGGCCATGCGGTGACGAGCAGTGAGGAAAGTGCACAGAGCACTCCCCTCAGTGTGCATGTATGTTTGGCCGGCCGTCTTAGGCCAGTCAAACAAACATGCGCACATGGGCTCTCTCCTGGCACTGTGTTGCTGAGTTGGAGAGAACTGCACAAGCTCCCTGTCTGTTTTGGAGCACCCAGCCATGGCGCTCCAGCCAATCATAATGCTGGTCTGAGCAGCATCATGATTGGCGCATGGCAGGCTGGGAGCCTGTGCCTGCATTGCAGCGGAGAGTGGCAGAGAGCGGCGGCGAAATTCATGTAAGTTACGTTTTTTAGTTTGTATTGATTATTTTTGTTTTATTCCCCCACCCTGCCACTTTTTCACGTCACCAGCCGCGACTAGAACCAAAGGGCTTCATTCACTGCAGCCCTGGTCTTTCTTTATCTGGGTACTTTGGGGTCCATCACCTGGTGGTGCGCAGGAGCGTTAGTTTCTGAAGCAGTGCCAGGCGGTATGATTATCAGTTCTGAACTGCCGGGAGCTGCATGCTTATTTTTAGTGCCTTCCTTGTTTATGTCGTCATAGGGTGGGATGTGGTCCATAAGAATTTAAAAAAAGCTTGTGCGTCAAGAATTTTCAATTCTATTAAGGACACAGAGGCAAGGATTATGCTTTCTCTGTCTCAACATAGCAGCCAATCAAATAACAGAAAAACAAAAAATATCAATACCCATGATGCTTTACATTAAATCACATGTACCAATCACATCTCATCCATATAAGCTATGACCCCTTAAGTCACTTCCTCTTTCTTTGTCAAAGTCAGATAAACATCAAGCATCAGAAACAAAACTCCTCACAGATGAACTTTTCCAACGACCACCATATCTGAAAACTGGAAACCACAAGCCAAGTTCAACAAGAGCTATATCCAGAAGGAATAAAAGAGTTCCAATGAAATAGGAAATCCACAGAGCTGTCTTCTCCGAATGCTGAACAGTGGAAGATGCAAACTTCACTGTGTCTTCTGATCAGACCCTAAAGTAGCAAAAACTGAAGGTAATATCTCCCAACTTAGAAATACAAAAAATCAACATTTCTGTGAGCAAATCTATAAAAACAAGGGAGGGCAAAATCCATAAACACGTAAAACAATAAATACAAAAGATTCTTAACATTAAAACCTGATAAGAGTCATAAAATACATGTATGGGAGGGATAATCCTCGCCTCCGTGTCCTCAAAAGAATTAAAAATTCTTGACGCGTAAACTAGAATTTTTTGTATTCTATGTCTGGCCCGGAGGCTCCGATTATGCTCGTTTAAAGCGGAACAATTACCACTGTAGCTACATCAACAACAGGCTTATGATAGAACTTATGAAAAGTAGACTCAGAAGACCAGTCTGCCGCCCTCATAATGTCTTCTAAACGAGAACCTAAGGCATATATCTTGGAAGCCATGGCTCCCCTTGCTGAATGTGCCCCAAATTTTTCTGAGTCTATACCAGATTCGTTCTTTACCCATTTTATCCATCTAGATAATGTAGCGAGTGAAACCTCCTTAAAAGGTTTCTGTAATGAAATCAATAATTGACCCCTGGAATCTTGTCTGAATTATTTAGTGGCCACTTCATAAGCTTCCTAACATTGAACTATGCACAACTGTGGATTATCAGAAAACATCGGATAAGTTACTGACCTGCAATTAGTTTTTGTCCTTCTCGTGATGGTAAAGGTAACACCTTCAGGAGAATAAACTCTCCCTTCCAGATCCAAAGCTCTGACATCTGATACTCTTTACAGGAAATAAGGCAGAGTAACATAGTTAATTTCTAATCTGCTTTCCAGAAACATACCCATTAGAAGGCCAATTGTCTAAAAACTGCCATACAACATCCACATCCCATAAAGAAGAATACTGGGCATGAGGAAGATGCGACATGTGGATACCTTTCATAACCTTGCATACTAGAGGATGTTCCCCAACAGGCTTACCTTCAATAGGCTCATGACCAGCAGAGATGGCGGATCGGAAATTATTAACAGTTCTATATGCCAATCCTAAACCTGCGAGTTCAGCTAAGAAATTTACAATCAATTCAACGTCTGACCCCACTGGATCAAAACCCCGTCCGTCACACCAACTACTCCATCTGCTCCAGGCTGAGGTGTACCACTTATGAGTGCCTGCAGCCCAAACCTGTTTGATGAAATTTGCAGCTTGCTGCAAAATGCCTGGAGAATTCCATCTTGACCTGAAACCATCCAAACCATCAATATCAGTTTCTCTGACAAGACCAGTGGATGTTGAAGGCCCTCCAGACTCATCAGAAGATTCTGAAGAGGTGAATGAGAAGCAGAGGAGCGCAAGTTAAATGTAGAGCTACCGGGAACCAAGGTTGGGCTATCCAGAATGGGGTCACCAGAACAATCTCCACTTTCTGTCGTCGTATGTGTGACAGAACCCTGGAAATCATCAGGCATGGTGGAAAGGCATACCCCCGAAACTGCGTCCAATCCTGAAGAAAGGCATCTGTCGCTAGAGCCAGGTGGTCCAGACACCAGCTGAAAGATTTTGTTACCTGAGAGTTGAGACGTGAAGCAAAAAGATCCACGTCGCAAGGACCTGACTCTCTGATTATCTGGACAAAAATCATTTGATCTAGTTTCCAATCGCTGGAATACCTCAGAAATCTGAAGTTCCAGTCCGCTATGGTGTTCTGGGAACCTGGAAGATAATCCGCTAGAACAACCAGACGATGGCTGAGACATAATGCCAAAATTCCTTGGCAATTTCTGCAGAATCCTAGACTTCGTCCCCCCCAATTTGTTGATATACCGGACTGCTGATATATTGTCCATCTTCAATAATATGCAATAGTCCGACTTCTGAGGGGAGGGGCTCTTTAAGGCAAATGAGCCCGTCAGAGGTTCCAAGCAGTTGATGTGGAGATTCTGCTCCACTCTTGACCATCGACCTCCGGTTACCATAGAACTGCAACAACCCCCCCAGCCCCAACGACTGGCATCCGATTCGATCACCACTTCTGGATAAGAACTGAAACTGGCTCTGCCATTCCAAGCTTCTATATGTTGGAGCCACCAT
Organism: Pleurodeles waltl; assembly: GCF_031143425.1. Lineage (NCBI taxonomy): Eukaryota > Metazoa > Chordata > Amphibia > Caudata > Salamandridae > Pleurodeles > Pleurodeles waltl. Next base: position 423,891,652 of record NC_090448.1, read on the forward strand.
TGAATCTCCAACCTCATTTTGTCAGATAACGGAATGAGCTCTGAATAATTCAGACCCTTAGCAGGTGTTGGATTTTGAGTCTCTGCAGAGCACGATAGTTAAGAGGAGCTGGAAAAATGGCCTGAATACACGAAGCCGGAAGACCCACTAACCTGGCAATCATCCTCAAAGACACAGTCGGGCTCGATAATGCAGACCTTGATGTTCCGAATTTTCTGAGAGGGAAGAATAAGCTGTGAGCGGACTGAATCTACCCTGAAACCCAGGAAATCTATCTCCTGAGACGGACTCAATAGTGACTTCTGCACATTGATAAGGAAGCCCAACTCCTGTAAAAGATGAATAGTCCATTCCAAATGAGTCAGAAGAGTCTGAGCATCCTGAACCATCAACAAAATGTCGTCCAAATATATGATCAAGTGAACTCCTTTGGCTCGAAGTGATTCCAGCACTGGTCTCATCAGTTTTGTGAAGCACCAGGGGGCTGATGACAGACCGAAAGGGAGAGCATTGAACTCCAGGCTGTGACCCCTCCACATAAATTGTAAATATCTCCTTTGTGGAGGAAAAACAGGAATCGAGAGATAGGTTTCCTTTAGGTCTAAGCGGACCATCCAGTCGCCTTCTAATAGAATATCTCTCAACATGTGTGTTCCTTCCATTTTGAAGTGTCTGTACAGGATCCAATCATTGAAATCTTTTAGGTTTAACACAAGGAGATGACCCCCACCTTTCTTGTCTACTAAGAAAATGGGGCTGATAAAACCGTCCGGGTGAGGGGAGGAAAAACATACTGCCCCTTTGTCGATCAGGGCTTGAAACTCTAAGTCTATAAAGGACTGATCTGCAAGGAAAAAATACATTTGAAAAGGGGGTTGCATTTGCTTTGGAGTACTGGGAAACTCCAACCTGAAACCCAATACCGTCTGAAGAACCCAAGGATCCCTAGAAATCTGTTTCCAATTGTCCAGAAATAAACCCACTCTGCCCCCCAGTAGTACCTGAGAATGTGGTATAATGCTTACCGGAATATCCAGCATCTTGAATTGCTCCCTGTTGTCCCCGACGGGGCCCTCTACGGAACCTGGAGTGCCCCCTTCTGGAGCGAGATGGGTAGAAAGTGGAGTCTGAAGCCTGTTCTCCAAACCAATCTCCTCTCCCTCTTGGGTAGTAGTTTTGAGGACTTGCGAAAGATCCTTGGCCGGACATTCGCCCTTCATAACGACCAGCCCTGAGAAAAAGGCCTCTTTTAAAAATCTATTTGAGGGACATCTGTGCCTTATCGAGGGAGGAAAAAGTAGAACAGAAGTTAGCCAGTTCTTTAATGAATAAAACCCCAAAAAGCAATCCATTCCCCGAAGGACCAGCCTCTGAGGTGGCCAAATCATTTAGTTTAGGGTCGACACGCATGAGTATAGACTTTCTGCATTTGGAAGAGATCGCACAATTAGTATTGCCAAGTTGACAAATGGCTCTTTGTGCCCAACCAATTAAAATGTCTGTGTCCACCGGGGTCCCTGATCCCTTAGCCTCGAAGGCCAATTCTAGGATCTTCGTCAAAGGACCAGACATATCTAGCAACTTGTCCTGGCAGTTACACCATGACCTGTCCAGACCCTTTTTTGGATCCCTAGCAAATTTTTTCATAAAGGCCACAATAGTAGGGTCAGTTTCCGTAGTGTCTGCAACCTTGCCCTCTAGATCTGGTCTAGGGCATTCTGCACGAAGACAGGACCTCACCTCCTTATCGAAACTCTTGCGAATGTTGGACTGTACATATTTCGCCACTTCCGGAGGAGGAATCCAATTGGACGCCCTGGGGTGGATAATCTCTGTGGGATCGAAATTGAGGACCTTAGGATGGGAAACTTGCTTTTTAGGCTTCTTACTGGGTCCCGGGACCTCAGAGTCATCAGAATCCTTCGAGGAGGAATTTTTGTTTGAAGAAGATGGAGAAAAAAACAGAGTCTTTTTTGGTGCTATAATTATGTTAACTTGCCCATTTGCGGCAAAGCTTCTGATAAGCGTCACCATGGATGTCCACAGATGCAGAATCCAATCCCTGATCTAAGTTCTTAGATTTTGATTTAGACCCATCGCTCTGAGTCTGGGACTCCTGCAGCCAACCTTGGGTGCGAGCGTAATCAAATAATTGGCCAGAAAAAGGTCCCAAAGCCTTGACAAGGGCATCATTGACAGATTGTAGAACCCTGCAATCAAGGTCTTCAACAAGGTTCATCTCTAACTGATTGCCACTGTCCTCAGGGAAATACCCTGATTCATGCTCATCCCATTGAGCCATTCTCCTGAGATATATATATTTAGTTAGATATAAAAATGGTAGGACAGGAGATATCAATATATATGGGGAGTGTAAAAACCCCTAACAGGCTTAAAGGCCAATAAAATGTGGAGGGAGCAGCCTGTGAAAATAACACTCTAGGCAAAGCCTCTTATTTTATTACAGCCCACGTGCTCAAGCAACATGGGAGCACAACTAACTGCCAAAGGGGGACCTCCACTTGTTTGGGCCACAAAGAAGCGAGCTGATCTCACAGAAGCACTCTGACAAAGATCGGCTCGTAAATCCCTAACGCGAGGCAACGCGGGGAAAAAAAACACCAAAAATAGAAATAGAACTACGCGCTAGTCGCATAGTCCGCTCCCACTCCCACTCCACTAATGAGCCGAATCGGCAAGAAGCCGATCATGAAAAATAAACAGAGCGCAAAAGCGCTTAAAACATAGAACATGAAAGCGAGCTGAATCGCTTTGCTGCAATGATGATATCATCTATAATACAGTGCAAATACTACAATAAATACAAAAATATCAGGGATATAAGAAATCGAGTACTTATCTGCCTTGGAGCAGCAAAGAAAGAGGAAGTGCCTTAAGGGGTCATAGCTCATATAGACAGGGGTCTTGAGATGTGATTGGAACATGTGATTTAATGTAAAGCATCATGGGTATTGATGTTTTTTGTTTTATTGTTATTTGATTGGCTGCTGTGTTGAGACAGTATAAGAAAGAGAAAGCCTAATCCTCGCCTCCGGTCCTGACATAGAATCACAGATCCCACCCTATGATGAGTTAGGAAAGGGTGGCTACACAGAAGCATCAGGCTGCAAAAGGTGGCAATCGGGATTGGCTCTCGCTAGATCCCAGCAGCAGGCGCTTGGACCGGCTTCCTCCAGCAGACCACGAGGACCAGGTGACCCTTCAGCCGCAGAATTGGAGCTTCTGCTGCTTGTTCTGTGACCGGAGGCTGCAAATAGCGAGTCCTGGCACACAATCATCCCTTTATGCTTGAGTGGGATCCTGGCATGCTCTTATCCTTGCTGTGTCTAAATACAATTTTCAGCCCATGTGTCATGCACAGATGCCTCCATGCATTGCAATGCTCGAGCAGGTACTTGGCTACTCCTGAGGAAGGTGAGAGTCAATCCAGAGCTGCTAGCTTTGAAACTGGGGACCCTTGTTCGAATTTCGGCGTCTGCTCAACCTACTGTGTTTCTGGGCAAATCAATGAATCTCGCCACACTTAAATAAAAATAAAAATATAATATAAACCTGGCCTTGCATAAAGTAACGGTAGCTCATGTAAAGCACACGAAAATACCCGTAGGTCGATTTGGCGCCATATTACTGCAAAAAAAGAAATAGAGGGGCGGAAATAAGCGTTCAAAATAAGAAGCTGTAGGTGAAAGCAACTTTAGCATATCCCTCGGGAGGACACTCGTCAGTTGAAGAGTGAACACAAAAGCCTCAAACTCTAAAGTTAAATGTTCGATTTGTTTAAAGAGGCACGTCAAGGAGGCCAGCGCTCATTGTTAGGGTTGCCCAGTCACAAGGTTTCCTAGGAAAATGCACTAGGCAAAGTGATTAGGGATGAAGCAGAGGAGTGTTCTTAGCTGTAATGTTTTCGCTATAATGCTGAATTTCGGAATTTACTGTGCATATCATTTTAATAACGTGAATATCCCATTTTCCTCTCGCTGCTCTCCCGTACAGCACCAGTAAAGTGACCCAAGCATGCAAGGGCAATAAACACCTTGGTACGGACAGGGCCCAGGGAGTGGTTGTCGATAGTCAATCTATCCAACAAAAAACCCAGGTCACAGACCAGCCTCCCAGAGTCACTACCAGCACCAAAAGGCAACCACCCTGTAAGGGAAACAATTTTATGCACCTATTTCTGCATCTTTGCCCTCTACATTTAGGAGAACCATAGCCAAATGGCTCGAATCTGTAGGACTTGTACAGAGGATCTGGTATCAAGAGAAAGAGGAGGGGGTTGGGAGAAGGAATACAGGAATAGTTTTCTTAAGGAATGGCTATTTGTTTAAAAAAAGTGAGGATCTGTGCCACACACCGCGAGCCCCCAGCTTTGGTGTTTGCACCCTATGACCTTGCTTGGAAGGAGCTGGAGACGAACAAAAGACTGCCCTCAGTGCTCTAGTTTGACTGGCCCAGGCCCTGTCTCCTCTTAATGGTACGTGTATGCTGGTAACCAAAAGAAATGTTAATGTGTGCAGTTAGTTAATCGCAAGTGTAATTGCTGTTCGGCAGACAATATGGGCTTTAATTGATAGAGGCAATTTAAGCTTCATGGTGGTTGACAAATGTTTATTTTTTTCAGAGGGCATTTAAGGGTGTTACTTGGTGAGATCTAGAGTGTGTTATTTTAATAGTCACTTACAAAATTTGCATGAGGTGCAGACTCACCGCTGTTGCTAAAATATATATCTTGAAACCACTTGTTTTATCTTAACCACTAAATAACTGTTCACATTTAGTGAAAAATTGTGTGTAATTTAGTTGTAAAATAATGACTACAGGTTCATGATGCTTTCATTTAAACGCTGGGGCAAGGGACATATTAGCACCATCAAAAACACAAGTCTCTCAAAATTCAATTCTGCGATTCTTTGGATAGACACACTCACATCTGCAATATAGCATATTTAATTTATCACAGCTTAGTTTAACTAACATTTATTTTTTCCACTTAAGGTAGGTGCCTTATTTCATAGGCATTACCTGAGGATTAAAAAAAAAAAACTTAAAGAACATTTTGTCTTCATACATGTCTTTGACCCACCCCCACACTCACTGACCCCCAGCGCCCCATCCCATGGCACTCAGCATCACACTTCCCATACTTTTAGCTTTTTATGACCCTGAAGACATGCAGACACTGAAAATCGCGACGGGTGCCACTTCACCCGTCGCACCCCCACAACTCCGCCGGCTCCATTCTAACCTCTTAAAACCTATTATGCAACCTAACTCAAATTTTAATATGACTATCAATGAGTATGTGTGCACTTCAAGTGAAGAAGAGTGCAAGTATTAAGAAGTATAATAAGAGAAATGTGAAAATTATGAGAAATTGGGAAGATGCGAGAGGGATTAGGATGCAAATAGAGGATGAAAATAAATATTGAATTTAAATGGGCTACCTAGGGTGAGAATGGGGCAAATTAGAAAAGAAGTGCTGTGTATGGTATGACAACGATCTCAAAGTGAAAGTCTGATCGAACTAGTTGGAGAGAGTGAGTCGGAGAGGAGTTACATGGTTTATAATAAGTATCTGATAGGTGGATAACCTATACTGAGAGGAAATTATGAAGTTTGTTTTAAGATTGCTATTCTAGTGTACCACATAATGGGGTGGGAAGCTGCTATCTTGCTTTGGTATTCCCTCTGGTTCCCCATATAAATGAAATAAAGTATGCCATTGGTTTGAAAATAATGAAAAGTGGTTTTGGACAAATTGGGTTAGATGTGCTTGGTGATATGATTCAGTCTCCTTTTTGTGACTTTGAATGATGTGCAAATTAGGAAGTTGTCTATGCTTGTAGACCACCTTGCTTCTAACACCGACTGGGTATTAACACACACTGATGAGGAATTAATGGCTACCTGTGCTATGATTATGGAACATTGTCCAGCTGTAGATATTTTGCTCCAGAAAGGGGGCCATCAGCCATGTGTTGAAGGTATAACAGCGCTGTGTCTTTGTCCCTAATAACAGCAAGCATAATAATTAATATATAAGTAACATTACTGATGTTTCACATCAGGTAAGGACTCTTGAAGAGTATGGTTTGTGGGAATCAGTTGGTTCCTGATTAAGTGAAATTGGAAAGAGATGTGCAAAGGTTGATGAGTGGTGTCACGGTATTGGTGGGAACATGTTTTGCACAATATTAACACAGTAATTATATAAATATGGGTAATTGGTATTATTATTTTGTTTATAATTCTTGAGCTATGTAATCCAAAGAGGGACTAAATATTTTGGTGTGAAAAGGTGTCTACAACATCTGCAAATTAAAAAATATGCAAAGAATATGAGATGGAAGCTATTGAAGCATAAGCCTATCATAAAATCAAGAGACAGAAAGGGACAGAGGCTGTATTGTAAATGTGGTAGTAGGATATTGGTAAGGAGTATAATCATCAGAGAAGGAAATTGTTTAAAATTATTTTTAGTTCAAACAATATTTGCTTCGTAACATGAACATTTCGCAGTTAAACGACAATGCTGTGATATACTGAACAAGTCTGATTATCAGAAATAGTGCCAACACTGGTAGGAACTGTTTGTTCCTTGTTTTCCTGGTACTAATAGGTTGTTTTTAATGTGTGTTACCCAGAACATACTTCCTGCGCTCTTATAAAGCACTCTAATACCTATGACACAAGTCTACCCTAAATGTAAACTGCATAAATAAATACAAATAAATAACAAATTCAAACCATGGCTGTGATACAATCACAAAGCTAGGACTATAAAGTGACATACCACAAGTGCTTTACAAATCTGACAGAGCGCCTTCACCCTAGCCTTCAATCTTAAGCGCTACTGATGAACCAGGAGTGGTGTTTCCTCTTGGGGATTTTGTTGCTCTACAACTGGACTTAGTCAACATGTAAACTCAATATCAAATAACATTTCAGAATGAAATGTACAGCGCAATAGGCTTCAAAATAAAGACTGATAAGTATTAAAATGAGAACCGTGAAGGTTTATTAAAAGTTAAAGGCATTACAGAAAGCAAAATCAATGGCAAAGAGTCAGACAGTTAATCACTGTCATATAAAACCATGACATTCAAAATAAAATGCAAATCAAGAAATAGCAGAAGAGAGTATCATGCAGCTCAGTAAATAACAAAGTGTGACCTGCTATTGTTCAAAAGAAAGAGAACCTAACACCCTGTAGGTGATATTTTAGGGTAAAATACAACAGAACCCATACATTGTGGTGTGAGTGTGCAAAGGCTCATAAATCCTACTTGATCATATTAAGAACAATACAATGTCAATTTTCCTAGTAATTTGTGAAGGAAAGACTTAATTTTATTAAAGACACGGAGGCGAGTATTATGTCTTCTTTTCTTGTTTATTTTAAATAACAGCGGTCAAGACCAAAAACTACAAATCCCAAGAGGGGAACAGTAGTAGCCAATGGGAAGAAACATGTAGTTCTAAGTAATACACCAATCACATATCAGTTGCTTCCATGTTACTTATCTTGACCGTGAACAGTCCTCTTTTCTTGTTCGAGGGTTAGAAAGTAACAAATAATGCAAACTGCCATGACTACAGACATAAGTTTTTGTAAAAAGTTCACAACTCCAGTAATGAAACGTGTTAGAACCAAGACGTCTGAGTGATCATTGTTGAGTCGAACCATCAAGGCTGCAGGAACTCCCATCAGACGCTGAGTAGAAAGGATGTTTTTAGGAGGAAGCCTGCGAAGTAGTCGATGGCGCTGTTAGGGAGGGAGAAAAAACAATTGATAAGCAACTGTTGAGGTGAGATAATACTCGCCTCTGTGTCTTTAATCAAATTAAGACCTTCCTTCATAAATTACTAGGAAAATCTACACTTTGACAAGACCGAGGCTCCTATTATGCTTGTTTAAAGTGAATTAATTACAGTTAACGAGGCATGTTGAACTGATTTACAATAAAATACTTTTAAAACATTATCATTAGACCAGTCAGCCACTCTGAGAATGTCCTCGAGTCGGGACCAGCCCAGAAAGCTTTAGAAGCCATAGCTCCTCTAGCCGAATGGGCCCAAAGGAAGAAGTATCAATGCCTGCTGAGGACATAACCCACGTAACCCAATGGGCAAGAGTTGGGGAAGAGACAGGTTTGAAAGGTTTCCTGAAGGAAATAAGGACTTGGGATGCTGAGGAATTTCTCAAATCGACTGTCTTTTGTTCATATATTTTCAAACATTGACCCACACATAATTTAGGGTGGTCAGGGAAATAGGGATAAAATATAGATCAGCCGTTGTATGTCTCTGGATATTAAACAAAATACCTGTTTGGGGTAAAATGACGAGCAGTGATATCGAGGGCTCTAACATCTGAAGGTCGTTTGAAAGAAACAAGGCATAACAACATGGTAAGTTTAGCAGACACCTTTTTCAAAGGAAGCATTGTGTTATTTGGCCAAGATACGAATAGGTTTAAAACATCATTGACATCCCACAAAGAACTGTATTTTGGTTGAAGAGGAAAGGAAAATTTTACTCCCTTCAAAAGATGGCAGACCAACGGGTGTTCTCCAACTGGTTTTCCATTAATGTAAGGGTGAGAGGAGGAAATAGCTGACCTACACATAGTAATGGTGCGATAAGCCTTACCTTTACTAGCTCCCGCTGCAAGGAAATTAACAATAAAGGTTACATCTGTTGAAAGGGAATCAATATGTTTACCCATGCACCAGCTATGCCACCAAGACCAAGCTGATCTGTACGCCTTTTTGTTCATGGAGCCCAAGAGAGTTCGATGAAATTTGAAGCTTCTGTCGAAATAGCAGGGATTGGCTGGGAGTCCCTGATATTTTCCAAGCTGAGAGGGGAAGGAGATTCTCCAAAATTAAGTTGTGAGGAAGATTGAGGGAATTGGACAGAAGTTCCGGAAAGGAAGTAAGAAGAAAGGGGAAGTCTTCTGATAGCTCCAGGAGGGTGGTAAACCACACCTGTGATTGCCAAAAGGGGACTATGAGAACCATGAGAACCACCACTGCATGTTGACGTCTTACCTGTGCTAACAATCTGTAGATCATAATGAACGGAGGGAAAGTGTAATTGAGAGAAAATGACCAATCCTGAGAAAAAGCATTGAAGGCTAATGCCAAGGGATCTGGGCGCCAACTGAAGAACTGGGGAATTTGTGCGTTGAGAGGAGAAGCAAGTAGATCTATCTGAAAAGGGCCCCATCTCTGATAAATAATCACAACAATTTTGTGATGGAGTTTTCAATCGCTTGAAGATGGCGAGAATGCCAATCTGGTATTGAGTTTAGATTACCTGGTAGGTATGCTGCATGAACTGAAATTCTGTTTTGGAGGCAAACAAAAACCCTTTCACTAATTCCGCTAAAGGTTTGGATTTTGTGCCTCCCAAATGATAGACATAACAGACCGCTGAGATGTTGTCCTGCCTAAGAAGAACCAAACAGTAAACCCTGTCTTTTGCTAGGCTTTTGATCACAAAGGAGCCGGCAAGCATCTATAAACAATTGATATGAAATTTGGACTCCTCTAGTGACCGTGTACCTCCAGTCGAGATTGGACCACACCGGACCTCCAGCCTGACCAGCTTGCATCTGATTCTAATACAAGATCTGGGGCTGATGCAAAGATGGTCCTGCCGTTCCAGCCGCCTAGATCGTCTATCCGCCATTGTAATTCTACTCGAGATTCTTGATCTAGGTCAATAGTGCCTGAATAAGCAAGACCTTTTTGAAGATGATGTATCTTCAGTCTTTGAAGGGCCAATAATGAAGCGGGCCTGGAAATATGTCTTGAATTGAAGAAGACAAAAGGCCTACTATCCTTGCTAGAGATCTGATGGATATAAGAGAATTGAGTAAAGTTTGAAGAATTTCTGATTTTATGGACTTTATTTTCGCTGGGGGAAGGAGTAGAGTACCTGAGACGGTATCCATTAAAAACCTAGAACCTCTATCTGTTGGATTGGAACTAGAGATGACTTTTCATCGTTGATAATAAAACCGAGATCTGTCAGAAGAGTACAAGTTAATTGGACGTGAGATAGGAGAGACAAACGATTTTGGTTCATAAGAAGAATATCGTCCAAGTAAATAATCAACTTGACTCCTTGAGCTCTGAGAAAAGCTACTACCGGCTTCATGAGCTTTGTGAAACACCATGGAGTGGAAGAGAGGCCAAAAGGCAGAGAGGAGAAATGAAAAGACTGATTTAGCCATTGGAATTGTAAGTACTTCCTGGAGTCCGGATGCATGGGGAAGGTGAGATACGCATCCCGAAGATCCAAGCGAACCATCCAGTCACCCTGAAGAAGAGAATCTCTGAGATGCAAGATGGTTTCCATTTTGAAATGTCGATAAACGACAAAGTGATTGAAATGTTTCAAATTGATAACTGGGCGCATCTTTTTGTTCTTGTTTTGGACTAGGAACAATGAACTGATGAAACCTGAAAAATCGAGTGGACAAGGGACGATTGCCTGTTTTTGGAGGAGAGTTTGAATCTCTAACGAAATTAAGTTTGTCATTTCCGTAGAAAACTGTGGAGGAAGAGGAAGCATTGACTGAAAAGTGTTTAAGTAAAGCTCAATAGCATATCCTTCAAGTGTGTCTAAAACCCATGGATCCGCAGTAATTGACTGCCATTTTGGAAGAAATAGTAAAAGTCGACCTCCTACAATAGGAAGGCCAGACAGGTGACTTACCAGGATGGGAGGCATATCTGGAACTCCTGTTGCCTTTGTTGCAGAAACCACAGCTTCTCTGCGGATAGAACTGTGGTTTGTATTCCTGGTAAGAGGTGTTGTATGCACCACGGGAACCCTGGTTATTGTATGTACAGCTGGCAAAGCGCTTTCTGCCTCTGCCGGCCCTGGCAAAAACCTGACTGGAAAACATCTTAAGAGATTGCTGAGCTTTGTCCAGAGAAGCTAACGTTGCCACATATTTGCTAAGCTCCTTTATGAATGAATCCCTAAACAGGAGACCTACCGCCTTAATACCTGGATCTGTGATGGCCAGATTTGCCAGTTTGGGATCGAGTTTGAGCAGGAGTCCTTTCCTGCGCTCATAGGTGATCGCTGAGTTGGCATTACCCAGTAAACATATAGCACGCTGAACCCATAAAGATAAGTCAACTGGGCTAACAGGAGAATTATCCAAACGAGCTGCCTCGGCCAGGTCAAAAATGCAGGTTAGAGGCCCCACAATGTCTAACAGTTTGTCCTGGCATGTGGACCATGCCTTGTCTACTCCCTTGCGGGGATCATTGCTGACCCTGGTAAAAAATGTAATAAGAGAAGGGTCGATAGCAGGAGCTAGTTATTTTTGACTGTAGGGAAGGACGAGGACATTTCGGTCTTAATTTTGCTCTGACTTGCTTGTCCAGAGGTGTGCGTAGTCTTGAAACTACGTGCTCTGCCACATGGTCCGCAGGAAACCATTCAGTGGAATGTGGGTGATGGATATCATTTGGGTCAAACATGGGAACCCCTTCTGTGTCAGTAATTTTACAAAGTTTGGAAAGTTCTTGAGCCGAATGTTTGGCTTTCTTAGGAGGGGTGGGAAACAAGTCCCCGTCATCATTATCGGATTTAGCTGTATCAGAGTCAGCATCTTGTAAATCCTCATCAAGACAAGTGCTTAGATTTAGAGGTAAATTTTTTAGACAATTTATTTTTCGTTATCCCCTCCCATAAGGGAGGCCTTTGAGGAACCACATCCTCTGCCTTTTGTGAGAGAACACTCACCAACCAATAGTGCCACCTTAGGAACTTTTATAGAAAAAGGATGCTTTATGCTATCCCACGCAGACTGGGCCAAAATCGTCTTGGAAACCAAATTAATCACTGATTTTTCTAAATGGTTTGATAATTTATCCATTGAGACAGAGACTGCCTGCTACACAGAGACTTGAAGAAAGTCACTCAACTTCTCTTTAATAGCCTCCTCCTCCTCATTCAGAGCATGGGAAATAGGATAACTATATATCTCCATTACAATTATTGAGTAAACTGTTATTATAAAGAGCCTGGTGAAGCAAGGGTTAATTCCTCTCTCAACCGGAGGAAAAAATGGTATGGCTCCACCTATGGGTGGATAAAAGGGAGGGACTGGCAATGAAAAGGCATAGAAACCTTCAGATGGACCGCAATACGAGGGGTCGGAATATCCAGCGAAGAAAACTGGAAACCAGAAGAGTTTAAGCGCAGCGAAAGGTAGGAGTTAGACGTTTCCCCTTAACCATCGTTGAAAATGGCGACCACGAGCTGAGAGGAACATCGAAGATTCCGAAAAAAGCAGACGTGCGAGAGACAGGAGCACAAGGCAATGTGCGGCTACAAGCCGATTGGGTCAAAGCGAGAGAAAGACACTGCGTGATAAGCAAAAGCACATAAACGAATACACAGTAATTCATCATCGTAATGAAAAAATTTTAAAAGTATTGTAAAAATATACTTATCTTGACTGCGATCAGCAAGAAAAGAGGGCTGTTCACTGTCAAGATGAGTAATATGGGAGCAACTGATACGTGATTGGTGTATTACTTAGAAACACATGTTTCTTCCCATTGGCTACTACCGTTCATCTCTTGGGATTTGTAGTTTTTGGTCTTGACTGCAGCTATTTAAAAGAAACAAGAAAAGTAGGCATAATAGGAGCGTCCGGTCTTGTCATAAAATTTGAAATCACATTTGTCAGCACTGTTCCACAGACTTTTATAATATAGCTTCCATACCCGGTGCTCCTGTAACACCTTATAGTTAGTAGACATCATTTTACAGGTCAAGGTAAGTTTTCATGAGATTCACATTGTGGTCTCAATAGGTGAGGCCTTGAGAAAACATTAACTCTGCTACCACAGCAGGAGAATGAAGCTAAACAGCAAAGCATCATGTTGTAGAAGAAAGAAATACATTGTTTTCAAAACATAACCTACAAAATATCTCTTCTATACTGGATGCAGAGTGTGTAAAGGACAGAGAATGACAGCATGCAGGAACAAGATGACAGGCAGTGAGCAACATTTTGAAATTGAGGCCTACATTCTATGTCTGGAGTGGAGGCTTCAGACTATGCAGTCTCTTCTTTAGCTTTGTTTTTTCTGCAGCCAATCACAACATGAAGAAAAATAAAAGTATTCTTTTAAAAAACGACAAGATTCAGAATACATAGAAACTACTAGTCCTAATACGGCACAAAGGAATAGCCAATCAGCATTTAGCTAACCAAGTCATAATGTCCAAAGGAATTCTTCCTCTTCTTTTTCTGCGCAGATGCCATTTTGGGTATAGGTTTTCTTTTTTATAATGTGTTTAGTTTTAAAACTAGTTGTATGGTATTCATTCATAATTAATTTTCTGTTTCAGATAAAAAGATCTGAGTCATGCGGGTTTTGTCGGCGACATTAACCTCTTGTAATGTTTTGCCCCCTCTGGCCATTTATTAAAATATTGCTAACCGTCGCTCACGACACTGCCATTTTGAGATTCTAACTTCTCAGGCATTTGTGAGCTACGGATAAGGTTTCCACTTGTGTTTGCACCTTCTTCCTCGTGGTCATCTTTTCTTTATCTCCTTGAGGTGAATATTCTTACCTCTTCTGTATTCTCCCAAACTCTGCTCTGCATGTCGCAGGAGTCAGATCTCAACTGACGTGCTGTTACCTGATGCGCCCAGTCCCACCTTGGTCCTTACCAGTGACCTGCCCTCAGAGCCCTCATCACCGGCCATATTAACCCTTCAGGATTATGCAAAAATCTGGATTTGGATGTCCTGTTTTCTTCAGGGCTGTAATAATTATAGACAATCTAAAATATTAGAGTGCATTTTCTCTATTTATTTAAACTGTTAGTGCTCTGTTATTGTTCACTGAGAATTACACATTTTTTAATGTGGTTGAACATGTACAAGGGGCCAGAGGTGACTTAGCTTACTCCAGCAGATTTATGCGAAAAAGTGTTGCATAAAAATCCTCATCTTTGATGTCTGCAGAAATTGTCACTAATTTTGTTTTTGGAGCACACAAAGCTTTTTTTGATGAGTTATTACAAAATTATGTTCAGAAATCCATATCCAATGCTATCTGTCCTATGTCTCAGCAAATTAAAAATTACTTTCTCTCATGCCTGATTTTAAAAATAAGCTAGTAACACCTAAAAAATCCTGATCAAAATCAAATACTCTAGAAGGGTTCAAAAGAACACATTTGGGTGCTTTTTCAGAAATAAAAGGTCATGGTGATCACTTCAGTGATTCTAGTGTGAACTCTGAAAAATCTGATAAAAATGTAGATAGTGACGTATCTGAAAATGATGTTGAGCAGTCTTGGATACTGGTTCAAAAGAGAAAGAAAAATGACGATGCAGATGAAGTTCTTTTGTTAATTTTGAAAATCCTAATTCTCTTCTTAATGATACTTTTAATCCTGAAGCTATTGTTCATCGAAGATCTTCAGAATGGTTCCCTGCCATTGAACTGTCACTTATATTGAAAGCAGAATATGGACACCTTTTCCTAAGGAAGTCCGGAACAAACTTAGAGCACAATGTTCTAGGCTGTCAGTTTTTCGACCTTTAGCAGTCACTCCTTATATCTTGGGCAAATATATCAAAAGCCCTAAGAAGGGAATTGACAGGTGGTGGAAAGCCTGACACGATTAGCTTGATGATTTAATGGGTCCTCTTTCCAAAACTTTAGATTTGGCTTTCTCAGCTAAAGATGAATGAGGTTTGGTTGATCCTGAAATATTGGCCGGCTGGCCCCAAGGAGCTATTTGCATTCTGGAAAATGCTAATTATGCTGTTTTGACAGAACATAGAATATCTATTTCTCTAGGAACTGATCCTAAATCTGCTGATGGGTTACTTTTTGGTGATACCTTTGTAAAAGAGGTCTCAAAATTTGTGAATACATTCACTTCCTTAGACAAACCTTAGTAAGCTCTTGAAAAAGGTTTTTCCAGTCTCACCTTTTCAATAGGGCTAACAGAGGGAGGGATGCTCCACCAGCCATTTCCCATAGTAGGCTCCATTTACAGATTTTACAGAACGCAGAAGTTCCTGGTCTGAAGGTCTGACACCATACTTCCCTTCAAGAGGACGAGATTTTAAAGGATACAATCCACGTGCAAGCTTCCATGGAAATCCTTCACATCTTCCATTAAAGGTAGGTTTACAATTTTCTTCCCTTCCAAACTTAGGAGGGAGAATTCAATACTTTATAAACAATTGGAAAAGTATAACAACGGATATACTGTATAGGTACTTAAAACTGTATTCAACTCCAGTTCAAAGAACTCTCAGTCAAAAACAGAGAGTTCATAAACCAAGACATTTTTTTTTTTAATTCCCAAACATGCAACTGCTCAGACCACTGTTCATCCAGACGGCTTTCTCAGAAATGTTTTCCTGGGAGACAAGAAGGGAGGATGCTCCTGTCTAATTTAGGGCCACGTGTATGTAGATTTTTTTTCAATGAATCCGGCTGTTTGCGACCAAAAAAGCATTTTCCTATGTTCAAAATCCTATTTTATGGTTCGGTAACCTATTACCGAATTGCAAAATAAATTTGCAACTCACTATTAGGAAGTGGCGTACCAAGGGCGTCCCTTCCTAATTGCATCTCGCAAGGGTATGGATGATTGTTTTTCTACCAGGAATGTGGTAGCAAAACAATCGCAGTTACCACCAATTTCAAATTGGTGGTAACCCATTTGCAAACGAGAAGTTCCCCTTTGTAAATGGGGGCACCAAAAATTTTTCACGACCACTGCCTACTCTGGAAAAATGAAAAGGGAACTTTTCATTTTTAGTCTAATGCATCCCGTTTTCCTTTAAGGAAAAGAAGCTGCATGAAAAAAAAACTTCATTTAAAAAGCAGTCACAGACATGGTGGTCTGCAGACCCCAGCAGGCCACCATCCCTGTGAGTGCAGTCATTCCCAAATGAGTCGCAAATTGCAGTCCGCCTCATGAATATTAATGAGGCAGGTCCCTTGCCACCCATTTGTGAAATGCAAACAGTGTCTGAGACACTGTTGTGCAGCGAATTTTGTGGCTCGCAAATTGGGAGTCGCTACATCTCGCAATTTGCGAGTCACAAAACCTGATATTAGTACAAGTGGTCCTTAATTCCTGGATTCTTTACAGACATTTCGGAATTGAAGTTATTCATATGTTGAGAGACCTTTTGAGAAAGGCTACTTCATGGTCCGTCTAGACCTCAAAGATGCTTACTCCCTGAGGATTTCTTTTGCTTTAATGGAACAACAATACTTGTGAATTTCTAATCCTCCCTTTTGTCCCTTCCTCAGCTCCTTGGCGTTTCACCAAGCTGATGAAACCTGCAGTGAAGTTCCAAAGAGCGCAAGGAATTTTCTAAATAATTAGGGCTCCCGGTTTTATGATATTTATTTTTTTAACATTTCCGTCTGTATTTATACATATTTATTTTTTGGGCATCTTATTTGTATTTATCCATATTTATTGTGTATTTTGTGAATAGATCAGGTGATAACTTGTATATTTCCACATTTATTTAACAGTCAAAGGTGTGCTCATACTTTGATGCCTGTCAAAATTTAGCATATTACAGCAAAAAAAAAAACCCACATTAAAAATAAATTAATAGCACAAATAATGTTGCGATATGCAGTGATTTAAACAAATCACACTGAGTTTTGTGCCATGCGAGTTTTGCAGTGCTGCCAATATGTAGCTGAAGGTCATTAATCTCAGCAAGGTGAGCCACTCAAAAGAAGGAAAATTATCTGTATTTTCCTGCTTTTAAAAATAAATACAGCCAGGAAACATTGTTTTCTATCTGTATTTATCAGTAAATATCAGTAAAAATGGAAAACAGGGAGCCCTATTAATAATCTACCTTGATGACATTCTGTTAATGTCTCAAGATTGTATTTTACTCCAGAACCAATTACATCTAGCAATTTCTCTCCTTGAAAATTTAGGTTTTGGTATAAACTTGACAACGTCAGACCTGGACCGTTCCAAACAAAGGACTTTCCAGGGTTTTTCAATAGATTTCGCTTCAGCCTCCCTGTCTTTCTGATTCACAAAATTTGAGCTATCAAACAGGAAATATGCAGGGTTTTAACAAACAACTTGATAACTCTACATTGACTAGAAAGATTAGTGAGTCTTTTAGTCTACTCAATCCAAGCCATATTTCCAAGTCCTTCACATTACAGAGCTATTCAAAGACTGATAGTAATGAATCTCAGAATAGGTCTTTCTTTTTCAGACCAAATTAATTTTACCTTGGAGGTTCAACAAGATTTACAATGGGAGCTCGATCACATGGATGCTGAGCCATCTTTTGCCTCGTTCCAGAGATAGTAATTAAATAAAACGCTAGTTGATCAGGCTCTGGAGCAAGATGTGGACATATATCTACAGAAGGCAAATGGTCTCTCCTAGAAACCTCTCTGAATATTAAGTGCTTAGGGCTCTTAGCAGATGCTTTTGCAATTTGTTCTTTTTCTCCCCAAAAGTCTCATTGTTGAATGTGTTTGAGAATGGACAAACATCCTGCAATATATAAATCGTACGAGAGGGATAAAGTCATGCATATTAGCCATGATAGTCAAGGAGTTTTGGCATTACAGTCTCACTCACAACATCTCTATTCTAGCAATTCACCCTTCCTGTGAAACCGAACAAGTTGGCAGATTGGACTTCAAGACATCTCAGGGATGCCAGCAAATAGAAGTTGAATTATTTCTTATGTCAAAGATAATGCAGATGTAGGGTCCTTGCAGGATAGACCTCTTTGCTTCTTGCTTGACTTTTCAGCTTACATTGTTCTACAGTTGGAGACTAGATCAGTTCGTTATCTTTGGTGACTTATACATTTATTCAGCAATGGAGCCAACTGAATTATGCTTTCCCACCTTTCTTTATGATTCTGGGAGTTGCACTCAAATCAGAAGACAGAGACCAGAAGTTATTCTAATAACTCCTCTTTGGAGAATTCAAGAGTTGATTCCTTCTGCTTCTGGAGTTATATTGTCAATGTTCATGCATTGTTCTAGATCTTCATCTCTCCTCCTTGATCCCATGGACCAAAAATATCTATTGATAATTGTAGGAAAGTGCCCTTTTTTGACATGGTCACTCCCCACTTTTTGCCACTGGTATTGATGTTTTCTGACTGAGGTGCACTGGGTTCCTGCTAAGCAGGCCCCCAATGCCAGGGCTCTTTCCCCCAAAACTCCTCCACCCATGTAAGTCCCTACTAAGCGGTACCCCTAGTACCTAGAGCCTGGGTAGAAGAGAGGGTCCCAAAGGGCTGCAGCACAGATTGTGTCACCCTCAGGGATCACCCTAAAAGAAGTTATAAGCACACAGCTGCCATAGCCTTTAGGCAGGGTGCAGTGCACTTACTGAGTGGCCATACCTACACAAATGATTATGGCTCTGTGATGCTCAGCCCTATTGCTGAACTTTGCAACTGAACTGGGAAGCCATTTTAAGGTATGTGCTGGACACTCGTCAACATGAGTGACCCCAGTCACATAATGGATTCTCAGAACCCTATGGTGTTTAGTATCAAACACCTCATCTTAACAAATCCAGATTGATGCCAGCCTTGGATTTGTTCAGACGTGCACCGAGATGGCACCTTAGAGGTGCCCCCTGAACCCTACCAGTCTCTTGGTGTGCTGACTGACTAGTTTAGTGCAGTCTGCCACAACCAGACACATTTCTGACCACCTGGAAGTGAGAGCCCGTGCTCTCAGAGGGCAGAAACAATGCCTGCTCTGGAGAGGGGGGTGTTACCACCCATTCCAGCAGGATGGCTAGCAGATCTGCATCTCAGGAGCATAATCTTCGAAGACCCTGCCGCCTTTGCTATTCACAGCTCTGGCTTCCCCAGTCCTGGGTGTAGCCACCCCCTGCCCTGAGGCCCATTTGCATAGGACAGTTGGGAAAATTAGATAGTTGGTAAGTGTGAACCACCTCTGGGCTAACCACACCCCTAAGGTAGGCGACCCGAGGTGGACACTCAAAGAAGGGTTCCACCATCTTGGTTTTGGTCAGAACTAGGCCTTCTGAGATAGGGATATGCCCACTCACCACAGGAAGTGGTCATAATGGGGTGTAGACACCACAAAGGGTAAGTAGTCTATTGGCTACTTGGCTAAGTAGCCTATTGGCTATACACTCCCCTTAAATGCCTCTAAATTTAGTATTTAGGCAGCTTCCCAACACTAGAATCCAGATATGCCTGACAACGATAAGAAGAGGACACAGAAGAACTGAAAGAGCAAGAACTGCGGACACCTGGTAAACTTCTGGCACAAAACCCTGCCTGCTTACCTGCTGCCATCCAGACAATTGTGACAGCACTGCTTGTCCTGCAGCTGTGGGGACTCCAAAAGCCTCAGAGGTTCTCCTGCACTTTTCCAGCTCATCAGCATCTCCCTTGGAGTGGAGGAGCCACTTTCCTGCTTCTTACATGCACCAATCGCAAATGTCCAGTCCACTAGCCTGCATACCCCTGGGTCCACTGTTGCAGCAGCTGTCCAGGAGGAGGTCCTTGCGCTCCAAGAAACCCGACCTGTCTCTCCACCAAGTGAGAAGACCCAAGGACCCACTGGAGCCAAGCTGCACCAACACCTGGGGTTCTGGACACCTTGCACCAACCAAAGTTTGTTGAAGCCCATCCCGGACTCCAACAGCAGATCCGAAGACCTGCCAGCAAGGGACATCAGCATTACAAAGGACAACCTTCACAGTCATCCAGTTGCCTTGTTTTGTCTCTCCCACTGCAGGTCCCCCAAAGAACTGTGTGTGCCTTGACGCAAAACACCACTGCTAGGGATCCACTGCATCCGAGCATTCCGGCCCGTGTATGAGACTTACAACAGTGTCCTCATGCTCTCCTGATGCCCCCTGACCAAGTCCCTCTGTTGGGCACCCAACAGGGGGACTTGCATTCGTTTTCTAGGTGCCCCCCTTCGTGGCTAAGTGCTCGGAGCGCAGGAACACAACACAGCCAACACCATTGCACCTGGATGCTCCTGGGTTGGTAAACCTGAACTGCTGGTCTTGTCAATATCTCTACACCTTTAGCACAGCACTACCTTCAGGGGACCCCCTAGAACTGAGTACAAGAACTTTCGTGCAGTCATAGTACTTTGGAACTCGTGATGCATAAAAACACATTCAGTCCCTAAAAGTGTAACCTGCAAATTGTTCTAAGAACTGCTACAGTATTTATTTTTCTGAAAACATTCTAGTGTTATAACTAATACAATAAAGTATCTATTTTTCTAACCAATTGGTCTCGAGTTGCTTCTTGAATGTGTGTCTCATTTATTGACTCTGCGTGTTCAACAAATGCTTAGCAATACCCTCTGATAAGCTTAACTCCTCCCCCACACCACCATAAAAGAGAGCTTTTGGGATTGTCATTTTTCCCCTGTAAACCAATAACGGTTGCCCTGGACTATCTGCATAGTACCCCACTTAGATGGGGTGACTGCATAGATAGCCAGCTTCTTACAATATTTCAACATCTCCTTCATTTAGTTGCATGGAGACTTTCCAGAGACGCTGACAAGTGCCAGGACTTTTGAAGCAAGCCTGTTGGCTTATCCACTATGCACGGTCAATCTCAATTCACAAACAATATTGTTCATTTTTGGAACATATGGCCTTGCTGGTGCGGAATTTGGATCTTGTGTCTGTGGATGTAATTTACATAGTTAATTTATTTGCATCTTTAACTTCTGTAGTTCTTTCTCACAGGAGTATAAATTCTTACTGCTCTGCAGTTTCAGCAGGCCATCTTCCTAATGCCAATCATCTGGCTGGAGATCATCCTCTAATCTCTAACCTTCTAAGAGGTGTTCATTTTACTTCCTCTCCTAAATACTTTTTGGTATTGGATGTTTTTGTAGTTCTAAACGTTTTATATTCTTAGCTTCTAGAAAAAGATTGATCATTATGGGGGTCATTACAACATTGGCGGTAAAAGCCGACAACAAACCGCCGTGGCCGCGGAAATCCGTCACAGCTATTATGACCCACAGCTCGGAATCCGCCAAAATTCAGACACCCACACAAGTCCGCCACATCAAAGGTCAGTGATAAACTGGCAAAAACAAAACCTCCACCGTCACGCCAACAGAAATACGCCCACACTATCACGACACACGAATCCACGCGGCGGTTTTTCAACCGTGGTATTCCATTGGCGGTACACACCCCCGCGCTCAAAATACACACACTTTTATAAAACACAACCACATTGGACAATTCAAAATACACACACCTGATACACATACACACACCACTCCCACACACCCATTACAATATAAAACACACACCCACATCACCCACAAACCTCTACGACCACAATTACCGAGAGAAGGCCAGAGAGAGACACCACAAACAACTACCAACCATCCACAGGCACACAATACCATCACCCACATAACTTCCACGCACCTCACACAACACACCACTAACTATCACCCCACTTATCACTACACACACCACCCCACACATCACCCACACCACCCCATAGCACGGCAAAGACACCCTAGGTTCTCTGAGGAGAAGCACAGGGTCATGGTGGAGGAAATCGTCCGGGTAGAGTCACAGCTATTCGGATCACAGGTGCAGCACACCTCCATAGCTAGGAAGATGGAGCTATGGCGCAGAATAGTGGACAGGGTTAACGCAGTGGGACAGCACCCAAGAAATCATGATGACATCAGAAAGAGGTGGAACGACCTACGGGGGAAGGTGCGTTCCGTGGTCTCAAGACACCACCATGCGGTTCAGCGGACTGGCGGCGGACCCCCACCTCCTCCCCCACAACTAACAACATGGAAGGAGCAGGTCTTGGCGATTCTGCATCCTGAGGGCCTCACAGGAGTAGATGGAGGAATGGACTCTGGTAAGTCAAATCTTAACTATTACATCCCCCACCCTAGCTGCATGCCATCACATACCCCCACCCTCACCCTCACCCTCACCCCCATCACTCCAACTCCTCACAAATGTCCCAACATCACAAACCACACATCCTAACACCAAGCCCTGCATGCAACAACAAAGCATGGACACCCATCACCAAAGCATGGCCACTGCACATACCCATACACCCCCCTAAACCACCATCACACAAGGTCCCACACAGGAATGCAAGCACTGGGGTACACAGTCACCCACCCATTGCACACCATGGCACACACAGATGTAATAAACATCTTTTTATACCCCTGCAGGACCCCTACCCAACGTCACCGGACAGGAGGGTCCACACATGTCCACACCACCAACAGAAGAGGCCCACAGTGATGACAGCAGCTCTGTCCAACTGGATCTAGATGACCACTACAGAGCTTCCCCCCTCTGGAAACACCAGCACAGCACCCACCCAGCGGGCCCATACCTCTGTCCACAGGACATGTCAATCAGCAGTGTGTCCACCACTACAGGGAACCCAGGCTAACCCACCACCCCAACAACAACAGGGACGTGGGGGCAGTGGTAGTGGGCACACGGTCCAGGGGACGGAGGCCCAGGAACACAGGGGAACTGGGAGGGCAGCTGTGCGACATCTGGCTGGAGATCATCCTCTAATCTCTAACCTTCTAAGAGGTGTTCATTTTACTTCCTCTCCTAAATACTTTTTGGTATTGGATGTTTTTGTAGTTCTAAACGTTTTATATTCTTAGCTTCTAGAAAAAGATTGATCATTATGGGGGTCATTACAACATTGGCGGTAAAAGCCGACAACAAACCGCCGTGGCCGCGGAAATCCGTCACAGCTATTATGACCCACAGCTCGGAATCCGCCAAAATTCAGACACCCACACAAGTCCGCCACATCAAAGGTCAGTGATAAACTGGCAAAAACAAAACCTCCACCGTCACGCCAACAGAAATACGCCCACACTATCACGACACACGAATCCACGCGGCGGTCTTTCAACCGTGGTATTCTATTGGCGGTACACACCCCCGCGCTCAAAATACACACACTTTTATAAAACACAACCACATTGGACAATTCAAAATACACACACCTGATACACATACACACACCACTCCCACACACCCATTACAATATAAAACACACACCCACATCACCCACAAACCTCTACGACCACAATTACCGAGAGAAGGCCAGAGAGAGACACCACAAACAACTACCAACCATCCACAGGCACACAATACCATCACCCACATAACTTCCACGCACCTCACACAACACACCACTAACTATCACCCCACTTATCACTACACACACCACCCCACACATCACCCACACCACCCCATAGCACGGCAAAGACACCCTAGGTTCTCTGAGGAGAAGCACAGGGTCATGGTGGAGGAAATCGTCCGGGTAGAGCCACAGCTATTCGGATCACAGGTGCAGCACACCTCCATAGCTAGGAAGATGGAGCTATGGCGCAGAATAGTGGACAGGGTTAACGCAGTGGGACAGCACCCAAGAAATCATGATGACATCAGAAAGAGGTGGAACGACCTACGGGGGAAGGTGCGTTCCGTGGTCTCAAGACACCACCATGCGGTTCAGCGGACTGGCGGCGGACCCCCACCTCCTCCCCCACAACTAACAACATGGAAGGAGCAGGTCTTGGCGATTCTGCATCCTGAGGGCCTCACAGGAGTAGATGGAGGAATGGACTCTGGTAAGTCAAATCTTAACTATTACATCCCCCACCCTAGCTGCATGCCATCACATACCCCCACCCTCACCCTCACCCTCACCCCCATCACTCCAACTCCTCACAAATGTCCCAACATCACAAACCACACATCCTAACACCAAGCCCTGCATGCAACAACAAAGCATGGACACCCATCACCAAAGCATGGCCACTGCACATACCCATACACCCCCCTAAACCACCATCACACAAGGTCCCACACAGGAATGCAAGCACTGGGGTACACAGTCACCCACCCATTGCACACCATGGCACACACAGATGTAATAAACATCTTTTTATACCCCTGCAGGACCCCTACCCAACGTCACCGGACAGGAGGGTCCACACATGTCCACACCACCAACAGAAGAGGCCCACAGTGATGACAGCAGCTCTGTCCAACTGGATCTAGATAACCACTACAGAGCTTCCCCCCTCTGGAAACACCAGCACAGCACCCACCCAGCGGGCCCATACCTCTGTCCACAGGACACGTCAATCAGCAGTGTGTCCACCACTACAGGGAACCCAGGCTAACCCACCACCCCAACAACAACAGGGACGTGGGGGCAGTGGTAGTGGGCACACGGTCCAGGGGACGGAGGCCCAGGAACACAGGGGAGGGCAGCTGTGCGACAGGGGGAGGACAGGCCAAGGGAACCCACTCTCCACGAGGCCCTCTCCAACATCATGGGAGCCTACCACCACTCCCAGGAGACAATGGCAAAGGTACAGGCCAAGTTTCAGGAGACCCAGCGCCTGCAGGAGGAACAGTATTTGGGCTTCAGGGAGGAACTCAGATCCATCAATTCCACCCTGGGCACCATCGTAGGGGTGCTGAAGGAAGTACCCAACATCAGGAGGGACACTGTGGCACAACAAGGGGCCCCTGACACTAGCCTGGACGATGAACTGCCCACCACCTCCGCCGGCGCTGGTGGACAGGAGGCACCGCCACAGGACCACCACACCAGCACCCCACCCCCTGCAGAGGGAGAACCACCCCGCAAACGATCCCTAAGATCCAGGACAAAGACAGAGAACGATGCCAAGACCCCCGCCAAGAAATGAGACAACCCTGAATGTCATCTTTCTGTCACACTTTGTCACCCTGTCCATCCTCAAACTGCCCCAGCTCGACTTCCTATGCCCATTTGGGCAATGCACCTGTGAGACTAATAGACTGGACTGTGCCATGGACATTCCTCCACCATCACCCCTGACCATTTTACAACCCCCCCAATATTGAGCACTTAAATAAACACCCTTGAAGTACAAAACAATCTGGAGTAGGCTGTGATTTCAAAATAGTGTATTAGCAATTACAGTGGCAAAATGCTAAATCAAATGTAATATCAACATACCTATGTCACACAGCTCTAGTCCATGAGGAAACAAAGCAGATGTCACACTGTGGGACACACATCTGTGAAATCGTAAGGGAAAGTGACAACTCAGTGACCATACACTGGGTGAAAACGACAGACAGTAGAGAGGTAGTAGTGTTAAAGTATATGTAGTAGGCAGGTTTGTATTCTTACCTGTGTCTCACTGGAAATATTGCAGGATCACCGAGTTCCTGTTGTCGATGTCCTCTTCTTCCGCTTCCTCGTCTTCACTGTCCACAGGCTCCACAGCAGCAACAACACCGCCATCTGGACCATCCTCCTGCAGAAAAGGCACCTGTCGTCGCAAAGCTAAGTTGTGAAGCATACAGCAGGCAACGATGATCTGGCACACCTTCTTTGGTGAGTAGAATAGGGATCCACCTGTCATATGGAGGCACCTGAACCTGGCCTTCAGGAGGCCAAAGATCCGCTCTATTATCCGCTGAGTTCGCCCATGGGGCTCATTGTAGCATTCCTCTGCCCTTGTCCTGGGATTCCTCACTGGGGTCAGTAGCCATGACAGGTTGGGGTAACCAGAGTCACCTGCAAATGGCGAGGGACAACTGTTAGACACACACTAACCTGGAGGGATATCCCCAGACAACCATTCCCACTGACTTGCTTCCAGGTGCTCACCTAATAGCCACACACGGTGCCTCTGGAGTTGACCCATCACATAAGGGATGCTGCTATTCCACAGGATGTAAGCGACATGCACTGAGCCAGGGAACTTGGCATTAACATGGAAGATGTACTGGTCTGCCAAACACACCATCTGCACATTCATGGAATGATAACTCTTCCGGTTTCTGTACACCTGTTCACTCCTGCGGGTGGTACCAAAGCCACATGGGTCCCATCAATGACACCTATGATGTTGGGGATATGTCCTAGGACATAGAAGTCTCCTTTCACTGTAGGCAAATCCTCCACCTGAGGGAAAACGATGTAGCTCAGCATGTGTTTCAGCAGGGCAGACAACACTCTGGACAACACGTTGGAAAACATAGGCTGTGAGATCCCTGATGCTATGGCCACTGTTGTTTGAAATGACCCACTTGCAGGGAAATGGAGTACTGACAGCACCTGCACTTGAGGGGGGATTCCTGTGTGATGGCGGATAGCTGACATCAGGTCTGGCTCCAGCTGGGCACACAGTTCCAGGATTGTGGCACGGTCAAGCCTGTAGGTGATGATCACATGTCTTTCCTCCAATGTCGACAGGTCCACCAGCGGTCTGTACTCCGGAGGATGCCGCCATTTCCTCACATGTCCCAGCGGACGGTGCCTATGAAGGACAACAGCGAGCACAGAGTCAACCAACTCAGAGGTACGTACCCACAGCTTACACAGAACACGAAACATAATCCGAAATTTGGCCTGTATGAGTGTTGAGGCAAGGCCTAGGTATGTGTGACGCAGTTAAAAATTAAGCCATTTGGGCCCCTTAAATGGCGGCTGCCTTACCTGTAAAGTGGGACAATGGGATGTGAGGTAACTGCGCTGGCATTGTACACCGTCGCGGTAGGCGGTCGAAGACCGTGGCGCAATTCTGCATTGGTTAACATTGGACCCTATGGGTCTCAGGAGCCAATGACGATGTACGGCGGCGGTGACGGTACGCACCGCCGCGGACGTGACCGCCATTTTCTATCTGTTCAATCACTCGATACCTGATCTTTGACAGGAGGGGACCTACACTGCAAGTGCTACTGTGACCTCGGTCTGGAAGAGACAATGGCTCGTGCGTCTGGGGAAAGGGCCCCTGCCTTCACATCGGAGGAGTTGGAGAAACTCGTGGATGGGGTCCTCCTCCAGTACACGCTACTCTACGGTCCTCCAGACAAACAGGTAAATACACTGGGAGCATGCTATATGGGCTATGCCTGTGTGCAGTGGGGTGGATGAAAGATGGAGGGTGGGAGATTGAGGCGTGCATGAAACAACGGTGAGTGCATCATGGCAAGGGTAGGGATGGGGGCCAATGACTGTGACAGTGCATTTGGTAATAACTTTTCTTTTCCCCCTGTACAATTCATGTAGGTCAGCGCCCACCAGAAAAAAGATATTTGGCGTGCCATCGCCAAGGACGTCCGGACCCTGGGGGTCTACCACAGACGGAGCACCCACTGCCGTAAGAGATGGGAGGACATTCGCCGCTGGAGCAAGAAGATGGTGGAGGCCCAGCTGGGGATGGCCTCCGAGCGTGGGAGGGGTGCCCGTCGCACCATGACCCCCCTGATGTTCAGGATCCTGGCGGTGGCGTACCCGGAGTTGGATGGGCGCTTGAGGGCATCACAGCAGCCACAAGGGGGTGAGTACACTCTCATTCTGCTGATTTTGTGCGCAGTGGAGGTGTCTGGGTAAGGGAGGTGGGCTGTGGGTTTTCCTAGGCCAGGGCGAGTGTGCTAGTTAGGTCCCCTTGTTCTGGCAGACCCTGTGGCACCCCACCCCACCTGTGTACAGTGCCAAGTACACCTAGTCAGGCTCCTGTGTCATCCATGTGTGCCGATGCCGTCCATAGCCTTGTAGGCCATGTCCCAGGGATTGAACAGTGGAGCCCAAGTGCGTGGCGTAGTGCAGGGGGCATCTGTGTCTGTCGTGTCCGCCAAAGGTAGCGGTAATGCATGCACTCAACATGTCTTTCTTCTGTCACCCCCCCCCCCTTTTTGTGGTCTCCCTATTCTTGTGTGCATTAGCATCATCAGGTGGAGGAGCAGTGGCACCAAAGCAGGAGGGAGCTGCATCCCACATGGCCCTGGAGGGCGACACTACGGACTCGAAGTTCACCAGTGGGACGGCGGGCGAGGGGAGCTCCACGGCGGGGACAGGAGCTGACACCAGTGACACGGACTCCTCTGATGGGAGCTCCCTTGTGGTGGCGGCAACATCTGTGCCCCCGCATCTACAGGTACAGCCGCCAGCCCCCCTTCCAGCACCGCCCTCCCAGCAGCCCCTCAGCCTTTGCCCCGTGCCCGCTCACCCAGGAGGGTGGGCATCACCTTCGCCCCAGGCACCTCAGCCGCTGCCCCAGTCACCCCTGCTGCCCTCAGTGAGGAGGCCAGTGACCTCCTCAAGTCCCTCACTGTTGTGCAGTCTACCATTTTGAATGCCATCCAGGGTGTAGAAAGGCAGTTGCAACAAACAAATGCATTCCTGGAGGGCATTCATTCTGGTCAGGTGGCCCTTCAGCAAGCTTTTCAGACTCTGGCCTCAGCACTGATGACAGCCATTGTCCCTGTCTCTAGCCTCCCCCCTCCAACTTCCTCCACCCAGAGCCAATCCTCTGTACCTCAGCCTATCCCAAGCACACCTTCAGACCAGCATTCACACACGTCAACACACAAGGGAAGCTCTGGCAAACATAAGCACCACGCATCCCACAGGCACTCACGCAAGCATCACACACATGCAGACACACCAACATTCACTGCCTCCACTGTGTCCCCCTCCTCCTCGTCTCCCTTCTCCCTCCCAGTCTCGTCTACACTCACACCTGCATGCACTACATCTACAACCACTACTTCCATCACCAGCACACACACCACCAGACCCCGCTCACGTGCAGTCACCACCCCCACTGCCATTCACACATCCCGTGTCCTCTCCCAGTGTGTCTGTGACGCCACCTCCCAAGATACACAAACGCAGGCACATACCCACCCAACAGCCATCCACCTCACGACAGCCTTCAGCGCATGCACCTTCACCCAAAGTCACCAATCGAACACCTCCTACAACCACAACCTCTTCCTTCACTCCCAAACCCCCTCCAGCTACCCGTTCCAGACTTTTCATGTCCAACCTTGACCTCTTTCCCTCACCTCCCCCACCCCGTCCATCTCCTAGGGCCCGACTCTCTAAGTCCCAACCTAGAACCTCAGCCACAACATCTCCAGGACCAGTGGTGCCTGTAGTCACCGGAATCTGGAGTGCACCGGCCACCAGGGCAGCCAGTGTGGCACGGAGCCACAGCACGGACAGTCCCCCACCTGTCAAGCATCAAAAGTTGGCCAGTGCCCGGCGGGAGAGGGGGAAGACTCCAGGCACCAAAGCCGCTCCCAGGGGTACAGGTGGGAGTGTGGAGTCAGCTGCGACACCTTCCAAGGTGGGGAAGGGCCACAAGAAAGTCAGCAAGTCTGGGAAGAGCAGCACAGCGGAGAAGACCACCATCATCCCCGCTGCCCAGGAGGCCACCGCCATCATCCGTGCTGCCCAGGAGGCCACCGCCAGCACCAGCCCAGCTGCCCAGGAGGCCACCGCCAGCAGCCCTGCTGCCCTGAAGGCCACCGCCAGCACCAGCCCTGCTGCTGGCCAGGAGGCCACCGCCAGCACCAGCCCAGCTGCCCAGGAGGCCACCAGCACCAGCCCTGCTGCCCAGGAGGCCACCGCCAGCACCAGTCCAGCTTCCCAGGAGGCGACCGCCATCATCCCCGCTGCCCAGGAGGCGACCACCAGCACCAGCCCAGCTGCCCAGGAGGCTACCACCATCATCCCCGCTGCCCATGAGGCCACCGCCACCAGCCCAGCTGCCCAGGAGGCCTCTGCCAGCACCAGCCCTGCTGGGCCATGAAGGACTGCCAGCACCAGCCCCGCTGGGCCAGACAGGACCGCCAGCCCCGCTGGGCCAAACAGGACCGCCAGCCCCGCTGGGCCAGACAGGACCACCAGCAGCTGAGTCACTGCAAAGGACCCCGCCGCAACAAGCACCGCTGAACAGGGCACCGCCGCCACAAGCACCGCTGAACAGGGCACCGCTGCCCCAAGCTCTGCTGAACAGGGCACCGCTGCCCCATGCACCGCTGAACAGGGCACCGCTGCCCCAAGCACCGCTGAACAGGGCACCGCCGCAACAAGCACCGCTGAACAGGGCACCGCCGCCACAAGCCCCGCTGAACCGGGCACCGCCGCAACAAGTACCGCTGAACAAGGCCCCGCCGCCACAAGCACCGCTGGCCCATGAGCGCCAAGGGCACTGACTCTACTGAGTCCGTCACGAGCAGGATGAAGCACTCTGAGCACAAAGCCCCCTCCAGAACCAGTGGAGTATCACATACACTACCTCTGTCCTTGGCAGGATGAAGCACTCTGGGCACAAAGCCCCCTCCAGAACCAGTGGAGTATCACATCCACTACCTCTGTCCTTGGCAGGATGATGCTCTCTGGGCACAAAGCCCCCTCCAGAACCAGTGAAGTATCACATCCACTACCTCAGTCCTCTGCAGGATGAAGCACTCTGGGCACAAAGCCCCCTCCAGAACCAGTGGAGTATAACATCCACTACCTCAGTCCTCGGCAGGATGAAGCACTCTGGGCACAAAGCTCCCTCCAGAACCAGTGGATTATCACATCCACTACCTCTGTCCTCGGCAGGATGATGCACTCTGGGCACAAAGCCCCCTCCAGAACCAGTGGAGTATCACATCCATCCACTACCTCTGTCCTCGGCAGGATGAAGCACTCGGGGCACAAAGCCCCCTCCAGAACCAGTGGAGAAAGGCATCCACTTGAGAAACTGTGGCTTTGCACTCCCCAGGATGGAACAGTGGGCAAACCACCCACTGTAGAGACTTGAGAGACTGTGGCTTTGCACTCCCCAGGATGGAACAGTGGGCAACCCACCCACTGTAGAGACTTGAGAGACTGTGGCTTTGCACTCCCCAGGATTGAACAGTGGGCATGTGGCCCCCTCATAGATTTGGCATTGTGCACTCACCGGCTGAGGTGCCCCCCTTTCTCTTCCCCCTGAGGTGCCTGTTTTATAGCTATCTGATGCCCCTGCAGTGTTCTCTCTGTCATGTTCGGGGATTGAGTGTGGGCCTCGCCCATACCGTGTGGGCCCAGTGTTCCACAGACTTCAATGGAGCACTACCTGGACTACTATTCTTGGTGTATATTTTGTTTATAGTGTATATATATATTTTTGCGTACTGGATTTTAATCACTCGTTTTCTTTGGTCTTTGCATTCTTCCGGGGGGGTTGCGGGGTGTAACTGTAATGTATCATGCTATATTAGTGTGTGTGTTGTCGTGGGTGAGGGTGGGGGTGTTGCGTACTGCGTGTGTGTGTCCCTGTTTTTTCCCTCCCCTGTGTCGTAGGTGCAGTACTCACCGTGGTCTTCGCTGCCGGCGTTCGTGCTCCTGGTAGAGGAGCAAGAAGATAAGGGCTGGCAGGATCTCAGGTTCCATGGCGTCCTGATTCCTCGTGGGGTGTGTAGATGTGAGTGTTTTCCCTTCAAAGTCCTTTTCCGCCATGTTTTTGTCCGTGGTGAATCCGCCCCGGAAAAGGTGGCGGATTGGTAGGTTGTGATACTGTGGGCGGTACATTGTCCTCCGCCTGTCTGTTGGCAGTGACCGCCAAGCTGTTTGTTTGTACCGCCGTGGAGGTCTGAGTGTCTAAGTGGCTGTCTTTGTTGGCGGTTTCCGCCACTGTCGTGATTCAATTTTTTTCTGCCGGCCTGTTTGCAGTTTTACCGCCGCTTTAACACCGACCGACAGGGTTGTAATGACCACCTATATGTTTAGCTTCTTGTAAAAGACTTTCATAGGTTAGAGCTCTGGATCTCAAAGCTAGGCATTTCTCTCTAGAAGGAGTTACCAATTTCCTAACTAGAAACATGAAATGTTCTACTCAACAGATTGCTTACCATGCCTTTGCAATGGATAAGAAATTATGGCCCTCATTATTACATTGGCGGTAAATCCCGCTTACCGCCATGCTGACAGCCGCCAACTTACCACCGCGCTGGCGAATATCTGGTCATCATATTATGACACACACACACACCAATCCGACAGAATACAGCCACATACACAAATCCGCCAGACCAAAGGTCAGTGATAAAGTGGCGGTTCCAAAACCCATACAGTTACGCCAGCAGAACAAAGCCCATCACATTATGACCCACGAATCACCACGGTAGACATTCAACGGCGGTAAACCATTGGCGGTACACACTGCTGCGCTCAGAATGGACACCCACATGCAAAACAACACTACATTGGACAATACCAAACACACACACCTGACACCCATACATACACCACACCCACACACCACTATAAAACACATACCCACATTACCCACAACCCCTTACATACAACAATTGCCACCAGGGGACTGAGAAGAAGAGCACAGAGACAACTAGACACACACACCACATACACCCATACACCCCTCATGCACTCCACATCACACACCCACCACATTACACAACACACCCTCACACATCACGCACCAGCCATGGCACCACAAAGGCACCCCCGTTTCACTGAGGAGGAGTTAAGGGTCATGGTGGAGGACATTGTCAGCTCTTTCTAGCACAGGTGCAGCAAATATCTATAGCAAGGAAGATGGAGCTATAGTGGAGAATCGTGGACAGGGTCAAAGCTGTGGGACAGCACCCAAGAACAAGGGACGACATCATGAAGAGGTGGAATGACCTGGGAGAAGGTATGTTCCATTGTAGCAAGACACCAGCTCACCTTATGAGGACTGGAGGTGGACCCTCGCCTCCTCCCCTGCAGCTCACAGCATGGGAGGAGCAGGTACTGGCAATACTGCCTCCTGAGGGACTCGCTGGAGTTGGTGGAGGACTGGACACTGGTAAGTCAACATTTAACAATTATCACCTCCCATACTTGCATACCATCACACACCCACACCCTCACTTGCATCACTCTACCACATCCCACATACTCCACCAACACATCTCACTAATCCTAATGCCAGGCCCTGCATGTTGTACCAATGCATGGACACCCCTCCCAGCCCTGCATGGACACTCATCACTAAAGTATGCACAGCATAGGGAAACTAACAATCCCACAATACACCAACATACACAAGGAAAAGTTGGCAGGGTAACACCAACCATAGAGTAGAAGCTACGGAAGTACAAATGTCATACACTTGAAGCATAATACATCATTTACATCCCCACAGGTACCCCAGCCAATGTCAGTGGAGAGGAGGTGCAACCACTATCCAGTCCCCCAACAGAAGAGGCCCACAGTGATGACAGTAACTCTTGGACTTCTGGATCTGGACGACCTAACTGGCCTATCGGGGGCCACTGGACAGCCGGTCACCCAAGGCCACTCACAGACCACCACAGAGACTCCCCCATCAGGAACCAACACCACAGCGCCCACCCAGTGTAACCACGCCTCTGTCCCCAGGACATGTCAATCAGCAGTGTGCCCACCTGTACAGGGACCCCAGGGCACACCTCGTCCACAAGACAATCAGGGACCTAGGGTCAGTGGCAATGGGCACACCGTTCAGGGGACAGAGGCACAGGCCAACAGGGACACTGAGAGGACTGCTGTGCGCCGTGGAGGACAGGCCCAGGGAACCGACTCTCCAGGAGGCACTCTTCGAGATCCTGGGAGCCTATCAACATTCCTAGGACACGATGGGTCAGATCCTAGACAACGTGCAGGAGAACAGGTGGCTGCAGGAGGGACAGGATCAGGGAGGACTTGCAGGCCATCAACACCACCCTGAACTTCATAGCAGGGGTGCTGGCAGACATGGCCAACATCATGAGGGAGGCAATAGCATACCAGCGGGCCCCTACCACTAGCCAGTCATTTGAACAGCCCTCCGCTTCCACTGCCGCTAGTGGACAGGAGGCCCCGCCACAGGACCCACAGGCCACCAGCATCCCTCTCCCTGCAGAAGGTGACCCACCCCGCAAACGTTCCCTGCGAACCAGACAGAAGCCATAGACACTTGCCAAGACCACCACCAGGAAATGAGACTCTCCTGACCGCCCCCTTGTGTCCCACTCAGTCACCTTGTCCACCTTGAACTGTCATTGCTCCCCTTCCTATGTCCCCATGGACACTGCACCTCTGCTACAAACAGACTGGAACAATACCCTGGACTTTCTTCCATCATCACCCCATTCCATTGCACTTTCTCCTCTATATTTTAGCACAACAATAAACACCCTTGGATAAAACTCGACTAATAGTATTGCATGTATTGCAAATTTGTATTGATTGAAACAGCTACAACCATTGCAAATGAACTGTACATAGTATGAGCATAGAATTAACGACATGTTGTTGGCTGTTATGATCACATCAGGACATTGTTGTCATATCACCAACATCTGTAAAATTAATATCCATAGGTAACAGTAAGTAAAGGAAAGAAGTGGGCAATGCCAGCATGCCAATGCCATACCAATAGTCATAGAAATGTGAAGTTGCACTGTCTCACCTGTGTGTCAATGGAAGTACTGATGTATCACCAATGTTCTGTTGTCCACATCCTCATCCTCTGACTCCTCATCATCACTGTCTGCAGGGTCCACTGCTGCCACAGGGGCATCTCCAGTCTCCTCCTCCTGCAGAAAAGGTGCATGACGTCTGAGGGCCATGTTGTGTGACATGCAGCATGCCACTACTATCTGGCAGACCTTCTTGGGTGAGTAGCACAGGGATCCACCTCAGAGGGAGGCACCTCAACCTGGCCTTCAGGAGGCCGAAGGTCCTCTCAGTCATCCTTCTAGTTCACCCATGTGCCTCATTATAACGTTCTTCTGCCCTAGTCCTGGCATTTCTCACAGGGGTCAGCAGCCATGATAGGTTTGGATAGCCAGAGTCACCTGCAAATATTGAGGGAAAACATTTAGCCACACACTATCCTATATGGCCAATGGCATAGGCATACACCTACATATACTGGGTGGGGACCAAGGCTCACCTATTAGCCACACCCTGTGCCTGTAGTTGAGACATCACATTTGGGATGCTGCTATTCCTCCGGACAAAGGTGTCATGCACCGACCCAGGATACTTTGCACTGATGTGGGAGATGTACTGGTCCACCAGGCACACCATCTGCACATTCATGGAGTGGAAACTCTTACGATTCCTGTACACCTGTTCATTTTGCCGAGGGGGGGGACAAACACAATATGTGTTCCGTCAATCGCCCCAATTATATTGGGGGTATGTCCCATTGCATAAAACCCAGCCTTCACAATGGCCAAATCCTCCACCTGGGGGAATGCAATGTAGCTGCACATGTGTTTTATCAGGGCAGACAAGGCTCTTGCCAGCACTATTGAGAACACTGGCTGTGACATTCCTGTTGCCAACCCTACTGTCACTTGGAAAGAACCAGTTGCCAGGAAATGGAGCACTGATAGAACTCGCACAAGATGGGGGATCCCAGTCGGATGACGGATAGATGAGATCAGGTCAGGTCCCAACTGGGCACACAGCTCTGTGATTGTGGCCCTGTCCAGTCTATAGGTGAGTATAATGTGCCTGTCCTCCAGTGTAGCCAAGTCCACCAGGGGTCTGTACACGGGGGTATGTCTCCATCTCCTATTCATCCGTAGCAGTAGGTATCTAAGGGACACAAGAGTAAGTAGGCTGTCACAATTTGAACAACCATACCACAACAGCAATCCACATTGTGCAATCATGTTTTGGGACAGTGCAATTTAAAAGTATGTGCCATATATTCCGTGACGCAGAAATAATCCATAGGCCTGTTCACCCCCCCCTGGAATGGCGACTGCCTGTCCTGTGTGAAGGGACAGGTGGAAGTGAGGTAATGCTGCCGACGTTGTTCGCCGTGGTGGTAGGCGGTCGTAAACCGCCGTGCAATTCCTCATTGGTTTATATTGGGCCCTATGGGGTACAGTGGCCAATGGGGATTTACGCCAGCGGTGATGGTATGCACCGCCGAGGACGTGACCGTCATATTATTTCACATTCCTCACTTGCTTCCCGACCTTCCATAGGAGAGGACCTACACTGCATGTGCTGCTGTGACCTGTGGCTGGAACCTACCATGGCCATTGTGACTGGGGAAAGGGCCCCAGCCTTCACTTCGGAGCAATTGGAGCGACTGGTGGATGGGGTCCTACCCCAGTACGGACTGCTGTATGGGCCTCCAGACCAACAGGTGAGTACAC
The DNA here is from genome assembly GCF_031143425.1 of Pleurodeles waltl. Lineage (NCBI taxonomy): Eukaryota > Metazoa > Chordata > Amphibia > Caudata > Salamandridae > Pleurodeles > Pleurodeles waltl. The sequence goes on from NC_090448.1 coordinate 423,927,741, forward strand.
TGTGGGCACGATGCATGTGGCATGAATGCATGGTGTTGTGTGGGAAGGCATTGTGTAAGGGGGGGATGGATTTCCTCTTGGCAGTGTACATGGTGTGCGCTGGGCTGTGTGTGCCAATGGTGATGCAAACAGGTATGGTGGGCCATTTGTGTGACAGGCTGGACTGTTTGTCTAATGGTGTTCACCTGTCTGTATTGCCTCTGCAGGTCAGGGCCCATCAAAAGAAGGGAATATGGCGTCATGTATTAATAGCTGTATTCAACGTCCTATTGGTTGTTTCCCATTGTGATGTCACTTTGTAGTTTTTTACTTTTCTTGGGAAATGTAGTTTTCTTCTTGGTTGCTGTTTAAATTAAAGCAAGAAAAGACTGCATAATACTCGCCTCCATGTCTTTAATAAAATGTAGATTTTCCTAGTAATTTATGTAGGAAAGTCTTAATTTTATTAAAGACATGGAGGCGAGTATTATGCAGTAGTCTTTTCTTTATTTTTAATAGCAGCTCCAGTCAAGATCAACTACAAGTCCCATAAGGCAAACAACAAGTAGCCAATGGGAGAACAAAAGTAGTTCATAATAATGCACCAATCACCACCGTATCCATGGAATAATACCCATCTTGACTGAAAACAGCCCTCTTTTCTTGTGCGAAACTCAATGAGAAGTAAACAATGGTATAATAACACGACAAATACAAAACGCCAAGCAGAGCGAGAAAACTTCTTGTAAATAGAACAAAAGTCTCTGTAGGAAAACCGTCAGGTTTTGACGATCCGTCTCTTGATAATCCTTGAAAGGCAACAACGGAGCAGACACCGTACATAAAGAATCTCCACTAAGAGGTTTGCTGTGTTGAAGTAGATGCTAAAAAGGGAGGGTAACAAAAATCACATAGTTAGAGTTTGTAGCGGCGGGATAATACTCGCCTCCGTGTCTTTAATAAAATTAAGACTTTCCTTCATAAATTACTAGGAAAATCTACATTTTATGACAAGACCGGAGGCTCCTATTATGCAATTTTAAAGCGATTCAATCACATTTAAAGAGGCATGTTGAATTGGTTTACAATAAAATACTTTGAATACATTATCATTAGACCAGTCAGCCGACCTGAGAATATCCTCTAGACGAGAACCGGCCCAAAAAGCTTTGGACGCCATGGCTCCTCTAGCTGAATGCGCTCCAAAAGCAGAGGTATCAATACCAGCTAAAGACATAGGCCCTCATTCTGACCTTGGCGGTCTTTTCGCGAGACCGCCGAGTTACCGCCGCGGTGAAGACCGCCGACCGCGGCGGTATGCCGCTGTGCGCATTCCGACCGCTGGGAGCGTTCCGCCGGGAAACCGCCAGCAGCCACACTGGCGGCCGGCGGAAAAGTGGAGACTGGTCAACCTCCACCGCCACGCCAGCAGAACACCGCCCACAGAATTACGACCCACATATCTGTGTGGCGGTCTTCTGTTGGCGGTGTTCTGTTGGCGGTCACCTCCCCATGGCTCCCGTCGCCTCCCGGAGGACCAACGCACAAGGTAAGTTGACCGTCCGTGAGGGGAGGGGTAGGGGGGGTGTTGTGTGATGTGGGCATGCATGGGGGTGTGCGTGTGAGTGTGTAGAGGGGGTGTGTGAGTGCGTGTATGCGGGCGGGGGGTGCTGCTGTGTCTATGGGTAATGTGTGCTGTTCGGCAGGTGCGCATGTCTGCATGTATGTGTGTGGGTATGTGTCCCCGTTGTGTATGTGTGTGTAGGGGGTGTGTATATGTGCATGTTGGGGGTGTGTGCATGTCGGGGTGCATGTATGTGCGTGTCGGGGTGGGGGTGGGGAGGGGGTTCGTACCACCTCTGGGGGGTGGCAGGGGGGTGGAGGGTGTGGGGGGAGGACTCGGGTGGGTAGTGGGGGGTGGGGGAGACCCCTATCAGTGCCAGGGAAGGAATTCCCTGGCCCCGATAGTGCTTACCGCCATGGTTCGCATGGCGGTTCCCGACCGCCAGAAACCGCGGCGGTAGGCACGGTCATGATACCGTTGGCGGTCTTGGGACGACCGCCGGGCAGGAGTGCGCAAACTCCAGCCCGGCGGTCATGACCGCCGTGGCGGTCGGAGTGGGGAAGCGGCGGTCGATCGCGGCGGTGACCGCCGCGGTCAGAATGCCATTCTTCTGACCGCCGGTCTGTTCGCGGTCCGACCGCCGCCTCTCCGCCGACCGCCAAGGTCAGAATGAGGGCCATAATCTCCCGGACCCAGCGGGCCAAAGTAGGTGAGGACACAGGATTGTAAGGTTTCCTAAAGGAGATCAACAATTGGGTAGAAGAGGAGTTTCTCAGATCGGCTGTCCGTTGTTCATAAACTTTTAAACATTGACCCACGCAGAGTTTGGGATGATCGGGAAAAAAGGGATAAAAAACTGAAGAAAGGTTAGTTTTGGTACGTCTCGCCACATTAAACAGAACTCCGGAGGGAGTAAAATAGCGAGCTGTAACATCGAGAGCTCTAACATCAGATAACCGTTTAAAAGATACCAAACATAAAAGCATAGCCAGCTTAGCAGACAACTGCTTTAAAGATAACAAAGGATTGTCAGGCCAAGAGACAAACAATTTTAGCACTGCATTGACGTCCCATAAAAAAATGTATTTAGGTTTTGGCGGATTAGAAAATTTTACTCCCTTTAACAGACGACAGACCAACGGGTGTTCACCAATAGGCTTCCCTTGAAAGTAATCGTGAGCCAAAGAAATCGCAGACCTATATAAATTAATAGTACGAAAGGACTTACCTTTATTGGCTTCCGACGCCAGAAAATTGACCATCAGAGACACATCCGCTGTAATGGGATCAACTTGTCTTCCCAAACACCAGCAACACCAGAGAGACCAAGCTGATCTATAAGCCTTCTTTGTCCCAGGAGCTGTAGCCCGGTCAATGAAGGCTGCAGCTTCTGCCGAAATTGAAACGCTAGATCGGGATTCCCCGAAATTTTCCAAGCCGATAAGATCAGGGACTCTTGAAGTACTAGACTGTGCTGGAGGCCTTGATGATTGGTCAGGAGGTCTGGAAAGGAGGGTATCAGAATCGGAGATTCGATTGACAGTTCCAGGAGGGAAGGGAACCACACCTGGGAGTGCCAATAAGGGACTATGAGGACTAAAGAAGCTTTTTGACGTCTGACTTGTGCCAGAACTCTGGGAATCAAGATAAAAGGAGGAAAGGCGTAATTGAGGGAAGTAGACCAATCCTGAGTAAACGCATCGAAGGCTAGAGCTAGAAGGTCTGGAAGCCAGCTGAAAAATCGAGGAAGTTGAGCGTTTAGCCGTGAAGCAAAAAGATCTATATGAAAGGGTCCCCACTTGAGTACCAGGACGTTGAACACCTGTAGGTTGAGCATCCAATTGCTGGAATCCCGAAAGAAACAGGAAACAGGAGTACCAGTCCGCTACCAGATTGAGATTGCCTGGAAGATATTCGGCTTGAACAGAGATTTTGTTTTGAAGACAGAACTCCCAAAACCCTTTCGCTAATTCCGCTAAAGGTTTGGATTTTGTGCCTCCTAGCCGATTGATGTAACGCACCGCTGAAATGTTGTCCATTCTGAGCAGAACCAAACAAGAAATCCTGTCTCTTGCGAGGCTCCTGATTGCAAAAGAGCCTGCAAGCATCTCTAAACAGTTTATGTGCAACTTTGACTCCTCTAGAGACCATGAACCTCCAGTCGAGATTGCACCACACCGGGCTCCCCAACCCGACAGGCTTGCATCTGACTCTAATACAAGATCTGGGGCTGATGCAAAGATAATTCTGCCGTTCCAGGCGTCTAAATGGTCTATCCACCACTGGAGTTCTGCATGTGAATCTTGGTCTAGAGCTATAACATCTGAATAAGCTAGACCTTTTTGGATATGACGAATCTTTAGTCTTTGTAATGCCCGATAATGCAAAGGACCCGGAAAAATCACTTGAATTGAGGACGAAAGCCGACCCACAATCCTTGCTAGAGATCTGAGGGATATATAAGAACTGCGAAGAATCAGAAGAATTTCGGACTTTATGGATTTGATCTTTGACGACGCTAGAAGGAGAGTAGCCGATACGGAATCCACTAAAAAGCCTAGAAACTCGATTTGTTGAACCGGATCTAAGGAAGATTTTTAGTAATTTACAATAAAGCCCAGATCCTCTAACAGAGCGCAAGCAAGACGAACTTGAGACAGTAGCAAGGTGCGACTCTGACTCATGATTAAAATGTCGTCCAAGTAAATCACCAGGCGGATGCCTCGAGCTCTGAGAAAAGCCGCCACTGGCTTCATTAATTTTGTGAAGCACCATGGGGCGGAGGAAAGGCCGAAGGGAAGAGAGGTGAAACGAAAGTACTGACCTGCCCAGTGGAATTGGAGAAACTTCTGCGAAACGGGATGAATGGGGACCGACAGATAAGCATCCTGAAGATCCAATCTTACCAACCAATCGCCTCGAAGAAGAGTATCTCTGAGATGAAGAATGGTCTCCATCTTGAAATGCCGATAAAGAACAAACTGATTGAACTGTTTCATATTGATGACTGGACGCATTTTCTTGTTCTTTTTCTGCACTAGGAAAACGGAACTGAGGAAACCTGAAGACTCTATAGAACAAGGAATAATAGCCTGTTTTTGCAAAAGAGACTGAACTTCTAATGAGATTAGATCTGTCATTTGATTCGAAAATTGAGGAGGGGGAGGAAAAACCTCTTGAAAAGGTTCTGAAAAGAGTTCTATAACATAACCTCGTACTGTGTTTAAAACCCAAGGATCTTTTGTAAGATCCTCCCATTTTGACAGACATTGCGCAATGCAACCCCCCACCACAGGAGTAAGGGAAGTCTGACTTACCGAGTTGTGCCGCGTTTCTGGTGTTACGGCCTCCCTTAGCCCTGAAGCCCCTGCTTCTTTGGGGATAGAATTGAGGCCTGTAATCTTGATAGGTGTTCTGATAGGGACCGCGGGAACCTTGGTTGGCGTAGGCTCGGCCGGCAAAACGGTTCCTACCTCTGCCGGCCCTGGTGAAAACCCGAGAAGCAAACATCTTCTTTAATGATTGCTGTGCCTTGTCCAACGACGAAAAACTAGTCACATACTTGCTTAGCTCCTTGATGAACGAATCACCAAACAGCAAGCCTTCTGCTTTTACCCCCGGATCCGAACCGGCTAAGTTAACTAACTTTGGGTCCAACTTGAGTAGGAGTCATTTCCTCCGTTCGTGAGTAATGGAGGAATTAGCATTCCCTAACAGGCATACAGCACGCTGTGCCCATAAAGAGAGTTCTTCTGGGTCAATGGCCACTTGTTCCAGCCGAGCTGATTCCGCCATATCGAATATGCGGGTCAAGGGACCCACAATGTCTAAAAGTTTATCTTGCCACGTGGACCAAGCTTTATCTACCCCTTTACGGGGATCTTTGCCGTATCTGGGAAAGAACGTCAGGAGTAAAGAGTCAATAACTGGAGTCGCTGTTATTTTAGAAGACAAAGCCGGGCGAGGACGCTCCGATTTTAATTTTGCCCGGACCTGTTTATTCAGGGGGGTTCGGTGTCTGGCAGTGACGTAGTCCGCCACATGCTCTGCGGGGAGCCACTCTGTGGAATTTGGGTGTTGAATATCTCCAGGGTCAAACATAGGTACCCCTTCTGAATCCAGAATAGCGGTGGACCCTGAAGCATGTTTGGCTTTTTTGAGTGGAGGAGGGAAGAACAACTCCCCAACGTCCTCATCGGAACTATCCGCATCCGAATCAGGACCGTTCACTTCATCATCTGTGTCCAAAGTTTTTGTTATTTTAATAGGGGATGATATGTGTTTAGTTTTCACCATGCATTTTCTCACAGACCTAGCTATTAACCCCTCCTTGTTAGGAGGCCCATGAGGATCCACGTCCTCCGCCATGTGTGAAACACTGTCACTTCCAGTTAGCGTCGCTTTTACATTTTTTGAAGAGATTTGACGCTTTCTGCTTTCCCCCGCAGAATGTGCCAGCATGGTCTTGGACACAATATTAACCACAGAGTTTTCTAAATTTTTTGAAAACTTTTGCCAAGAGGCAACCATAGCCTGATCCACAGAAGATTGAATAAAGTAATTTAAATGCTCCTTTAAAACATCTTTCTCCTCCTCATGAGATAACTGTGACTGGGTGCTGTCCATGGTGATGTCTGGAAACAACCCCTTTCAACTGAAAGACAGGCAAGGGTTAAACCTCTCTCAAAGAGAGGAAAAGGAGGTATCCGGCTCCGCCCACGGGCGGGGTTAACTGCTGAGAAACTGAGCCGGGAGTTGACCGAGCCAACAAGAAGAAGACCGGCTTATAAAGACGAGCGCTAACCGAAGCGCAGCTGGACAGCGCCGAGGTAAGCGTGAGATTCCTTCAACGCACGAAGGCTGAAATATGCCAACGCGCGCTGAAGAGCCCCAAGCGGTCACGGAGACCGTTAACAGCAGCGCGCGACGCGAAGGAAAAACAAAAGCATGCGGCTGACAAGCCGACCTACGAACACAAATACAAACAAATAAAAAGAATTCCAACTCTTAACGCGTACCGATAACGCGCTAACACATGTAACGAAGAGAAAAACGAATAATACTTATCTTGACTGAGGAGCAGCAAGAAAAGAGGGCTGTTTTCAGTCAAGTTGGGTATTATTCCATGGATACGGTGGTGATTGGTGCATTATTATGAACTACTTTTGTTCTCCCATTGGCTACTTGTTGTTTGCCTTATGGGACTTGTAGTTGATCTTGACTGGAGCTGCTATTAAAAATAAAGAAAAGACTACTGCATAATAGGAGCCTCCGGTCTTGTCATAAAATCTAGCCTTTCAGACACCAAGGCTAGGAAAATCTCAATTCTATGTCAGGACCGGAGGCGAGGATTATGCAGAATCTTTCTTCACTTTTAATGACAGCAGGTTCAAAGTTAACAAGAAAAAACTACAACTCCCATGAGACCCACTCCCATGGCAACCAATGTCCAATCATACTGCCGTCCGACCGAATGTATATATATCCCCATGCCGTGACGTTCTTCCTCTTTCTTCACTGCTCCCTGTCAGATAAGTGTCACCTTCTCTGTCTCTGAGTTGTTGAGAAAAACTGTACGGTTTTAAAACGTTTGTACTGCAGAACTCTGTTGTTTTCATCGCGCGCGCGCGAGTGTGTGTGTTGTTGTGATTGTTGCTACGGCAACACTAACGCGCGGTTAGGCTTTTCAGCCCGAGTGCGATTAAAGAAATAATCTAGGTCGGGTCCACCAGAGGGCGCTCTTTCGCGCGCTCCGGTGCTCCAGAGCGTTTTCTTTAGCGTTTTGAGTCGCGTTTGCGCTCGCACGCTTCAGATTAACGCGTTGGGGTTCAAAGTGAGTCCCTGCTCACTTTAAACCCTCCCAACCCCCGCGGACACCGCGTGTTGGTGGTTTTTTTCTCTTGTGGGCCGTTTTTCTTGAACGAGCGTTTCGCTCGTGACGACCCGAATTCTGTCACTGCAGGAGCGCGGGGGGGCTGCCCGGCAAGATTGAAAGGGCGTTTTTTCTTCCTGTGAAATCCCTACATGTCCCTCAACGAGCGCGACGGTTTCCCCACCCTGTCCCCGGGAGAGGGCTCATCCCAGAGGGCCTTTGCCCCTGAGATGGACCACCTGCTGACGCAGGCTATTCATAGGGCTCTAGGGCCCTTGCAAGACAGCGTGGCCAGGTTGTCGGATCACGTGTTCAGGGGAACGGGGATGGGGCTGACGGGGACTGACCTACAGGGAGAGGCAGTCCCCAAGAAACCTCGCAAGCGTGTCGCGGGGCACCTGGAAGGATTCGGTCGTCTGACTGAATCTTTCCGTAAGAGTGCGCGCACGCTACAACCACTACCCTGCCGGGAGGGGTTGGAGCCCGGTGAGACCAGTGAAGTGACTCACAGCAGATCGGACCCGGCCCAGGGGTCCCCCAAGCGGGTCGCGAGGGACACGGATGGGGACTCTTCCTCTGATGAGGATCAGGAAGCGGGGCGCCCTTGGCGCCCGTCTTCTAACTTGTCTGACCCGCACGAGACGGAGGACTCGGAGGAGGATATGTTCCATCCTGAGGACTTATACCATCCCCGCTCTTCGGAGTGGCACCCGGATAAGAGGGTGGCAGACTATGTGGCCAGCAAAATTCGCCAGCCCCTGGAGAAGGAGGTTCGGGCTAGATTGCGGGCGGAGTGCCCACGCCCGACTCTTCCGGATCGTGTGGCGGCTACCCCTGATCTGGATCCCAAACTGTGTTCTTTCTTCGGAAAGTACGTCAAGGACCCGAAGAAGGGTATCGATCGTTCCTGGAGGGGGTGCCAGGATAAGTTATTGGATGTCCTGGGTCCCCTCACGCAGATCATGCAGCTCGCCGAACGGGCTAGACGATCCAATTCTCCCCTCCCCACGGATATCGTGGCGGGGTGGGCCCAGAGGGCGGTCTGCTTGTTGGGGAACGCGAATTGCGCTCTCTCGGCGGAGAGGAGAAGATCGTTACTTATTAAGATAGACCCTAAACTAGGAGAACTCTCCAACTCAGAGGCAGGGGTGGTGGCCCAAGGGAACTTGTTTGGAGATCCCTTCCTGAAAGAACTGAGCAAGTTCGTTGCAACCTTCTCGGCGCTCGATAAGGCGCAGAGCTCAATTAAGAAAATCTTTCCTGGAAAGGTTTTCGGCGGGGCCGGACGAGGCAGGGGCCGCTCCTCCGGCCGTGCTTTCCAGCAAGGCCCCTCGCCCTACCCACCGCGAAACAACGGATGGAGGGATGGCCGCCAGGGTACCTTCTTCCCCAACCGGGGTAGAGGAAAATCCAAGAGATCCGCCCGTGGTGGAGCTAACGCCCCCGGAGGCGTTAACGGTGAGTGTTACCCTTTTTTCCCCTCGCACTCTGGGAGGGCGGCTACGCTTCTTCGCCCACAAGTGGGCCTCCTTGACGTCAGACGCTTGGGTGCTGCAGACGGTCACGGGGTTCCACATAGAATTTTTGGGGACTCCAGTTCAGGACACTCTTCCACGGCCTTTAGTTTTCTCAGACGCGGAAGCAGCTTTGATAGACGCGGAAGTTCAGGAGCTCCTTCAGAAGGAGGCTATTCACCCGTCGACGATCCATCCCAGGGGTTTCGTGAGCAATCTGTTCCTTGTAGAAAAGAAGGACAAAGGGTTTCGTCCCGTTATCAATCTCAAGTCCTTCAACGAATGGGTGGTGTACCGTCACTTCAAAATGGAGGGCATTCACATGCTCAGGGATCTCTTACTGCTTGGGGATTGGATGGTACGGTTGGATCTCAAGGATGCCTACCTTACGGTCCCCATATTTCCTCCTCATCGCCGGTTCCTGCAGTTCCTCTGGAGGGGTCAGGCATTCGAGTTCGCTTCCCTGCCATTCGGCCTATCGTCGGCCCTGTGGTGCTTCACGAAGCTACTCAGGCCAGTCGTAGAATACCTGCGGGCTCGGGGGATTCGCTTGATTATTTACCTCGACGACATCCTCTTGATGGATCAGTCACGCTCGCAGCTCGTATCCAATGTGAGCATAACTATTCAGCTCATACAGGATCTGGGTTTCGTGATCAACTCACAGAAGTCAGAACTGCTTCCTTCGCAGTCGATGACCTTTCTGGGGTTTCGGATCGATTCCCAGGCAGCCTCCCTCAGTCTCCCGGGCCCGAAGGTCAAGAAGATCAAGAAGGAGCTGTCCACGGTCTTGAGACGGGACAGAATCTCCCTGAGGCAACTGGCCAGGGTGGTGGGGCTCCTCTCCTCCTCGATCCAGGCCATCTTCCCGGGCCCTCTTCATTACAGGGCCCTGCAACGTCTCAAGGCCCATCACCTAAAGAGGGGCCTTTCGTATTCGGAGCTAATAGCTTTGTCCCAGGAGGCGCGGACGGAGATCCAGTGGTGGCTAGACCACATGGAAGCATGGAACGGCAAAGCAATATTCGGGGCCGCCCCCGATCTGATCATAGAGTCGGACGCCAGTCGTTTCGGCTGGGGAGCTCTTTGTGGGGACATCTCCTTCGGGGGCCGCTGGACCCAGCAAGAGCTCGATCTCCACATCAATTGTCTGGAACTCCTGGCGGGTTCGTTTGCGATCAGATCCCTGACACGGGACAAGGTTTCTTGCTGCGTGCTGCTAAGGATGGACAACGTCTCGGCGGTACAATATATCAACCGCCTGGGGGGGACCCGCTCGAGGGCCCTAGCGGAGTTGGCAAAAGATTTTTGGCACTTTTGCCTCCAGCGTCAGATCTCGGTCACAGCGGAGTATCTTCCGGGGTCCCAGAACATCCTGGCGGACTAGAACTCCAGGTACCTGGAGGATCCCAGCGATTGGCGTCTGGACAGAGCAGTGTTCCTAGCTCTGTTGGAGCGATGGGGTCCGTGTACAGTGGACCTCTTTGCGTCCCGGTGGAACACTCAGCTTCGTCACTATTTCAGCTGGCGCCCGGATCCGGGGGCCAGCGCAGTTGATGCTTTCCTTCAAGACTGGGGCCGAGATCAGAAATATGCGTTTCCCCCCTTCCTTCTGATTCCGAGAGTGGCAGCTCAGGTTCGTCGTCAGGGGGCGACAGTCATTCTGATAACACCGCTCTGGCGGTCTCAAGTGTGGTTCCCAGCACTTCTGGAACTATCTTGCGACCTTCCCATTCGGCTTCCGGTTCGTCCGAACATACTGTCGAATCCAGAGGGGCAATTCCACCCGTTAGCTCTTCAAGGCCATCTCTCTCTAGTGGCCTGGCGGATTTCAGGGAACGCTGGGCAGACCACAGACTTTCACGAGAGGCTGAGGATTTCATCAGACACGCATGGGCCCCTGGTACTTGCAAGAGATACAGATCAGCCTGGAACGGATGGGCTCGTTGGTGTCTGGCGAGGCACTTCGATCCCCTGGGGGCCCAGATTACCGATATCTTGAATTTTCTGGCTGGCCTAGCGGCTTCTGGCCAATCCTATTGCTCAGTAAATTCTTTTCGTTCTGCGATTTCAGCGGGACATCCTCCAATTGATGATCGCCCCGTAGGGGAGCACCCGTGGGTGTGCAAACTTTTGAAGGGCATCCGCATGGCCAAGCCGCCGGAACCCAGGTACACCTTCCTGTGGGATGTCGATCAGGTTTTACGATTCTTGATCGCATGGCCGGATAATCAGTACCTGTCACGTAAACAGTTATCGGCCAAACTGGCGATCTTGCTCTGTCTCATCTCATGCAAACGGGTCTCTGATGTCAGGGCTCTGGATGTATCCGCTAGAGTTTTTTCGCCGGAGGGGGTTACTTTCACGATTTCACGACGTACAAAGTCTAGTACCAGGTCAGTAACCTATCCCGCTTTTGAGCATACACCGAAGCTATGCGTGGTTAGATGCTTAAAGAGATATGAAGAGGTAACAGCGCAACTTCGGCCGTCGGGGGAGAGGCAACTGCTCATTTCCATCAGAAAACCTTTCAGGGCGGTCTCCTCTCCTTCTATCGCCAGGTGGGTCCGGTGGATCCTGTCGGAATCGGGCGTTAATGTCCAGATATTTGGAGCTCACTCCACCCGAGGTGCCATGGCCTCTAAAGCTATCCACGTAGGCGGCAGGTTAGAGGACATTATGAATGCGGCTGACTGGTCCTCCGAGTCGACTTTTAAAAAATTCTATTTTAAACCTATTCATGAAGCCGCTTCGTTGGTGGTGAGTAAGCTTTGAACATGCATAATCCTCGCCTCCGGTCCTGACATAGAATGAGAAATTTCCTAGCTAACGTGAAGGAAAGTTTCAATTCTATTAAGGACACGGAGGCGAGGATTATCCCGCCCGCCACGGTGGCCATGGCGCCCGCCCGGAGCAAATTTTATCCATTGCAAGGTGGTATATTCAGTTTCCTTATGTATACTCAAATTACGATGTCATGTACTTTGCCTATTTGGTAATATGAGCTTGTTTGCTTTATCAGTCAGAGAACTAAGGGTTCTTTTGTATGATTTTGTCGACTTTGTGGATTCGATTGCTTACCTACTACTATTTACTTTGTTCTTAGGAGTGACTCCTGCGACAACATAGTGATGGTCCACGTCAGTTCGCAGTGAAGACGAGGAAGAACGTCACGGCATGGGGATATATATACATTCGGTCGGACGGCAGTATGATTGGACATTGGTTGCCATGGGAGTGGGTCTCATGGGAGTTGTAGTTTTTTCTTGTTAACTTTGAACCTGCTGTCATTAAAAGTGAAGAAAGATTCTGCATAATCCTCGCCTCCGTGTCCTTAATAGAATTGAAACTTTCCTTCACGTTAGCTAGGAAATTTCTCATTATGTGTTATTACAGAAAATCCAGTTGCAGAAAAGGCTAGTACATGTTCTGTACACGAGGTACGAGCAAATTTGCAGACTTTGATGTGGTTGGTAAAACCGCTGTTCTCTGTATGTTTTTAACCTCTTAAGTGCGGGCGTCGGCCACTGGCCGACGCCCACACACCCTCCCTGGTGCGGGTCACGACCAGTGGCCGACACCAGGAAGGGCATTAATAAATCCTCGGGTGCGTCGCACCCGAGGATTTATTTATTTATTTCCCCCCCCCCCCCGGGAGACACGGAAGCTACCGTGTCTCCCCCCGCCCCCCACCCCCCACCCGCCCCTTTGTGACGTCAGCGCGCCGCGAGGCGCGCTGACGTTGCAAAGGTGTTTTCCCCATGAAAGCAGGAAGCAGCCTTGCGGCCGCTTCCTGCTTTCATGGGGAAAACGGCCTTTTACACGTTCGGGAAGGCCTCGTAAGAAAGGGGAGAGTCTCCCCTTTCTTACGAGGCCTTCCTGAAAGTGTTTCCTGGCCCCCGGTCGCAGCACAGCTGAGTGCGTGAGTGACAGTTTTTCTGGTCTCTGTGGGGATCCATTTGAATGTTTTTCAGTATACGGAGTTTGTTGAAGCATGAGGAGGTAAGAGCGTTGATTTGTTGGGTCATAGAGAGGGAGGAGTCTAGGATGATGCTGAGGTTGCGTGCGTAGTTGGCGGGGGTGGGTGCAGGGCCTAGCGTGGTGGGCCACCATGGGGGGTCCCAGGTTTTTTTGGTGAGGGCCAAAGAGGATTATTTCGGTTTTGCTTGAGTTGAGTTTCAGGTGGTTGGCTGTCATATATACATCACTTTTGTCAATATGTGTGTGGTTTCCCTGGGGGGAAAAGGGTCCGACTTGTCTAGTGGCAGTTTTAGTGCCATAAAGAAGCGCAGAAGGTTTATATGCCTACTGCAAAGAGCACATCTGTATTTTATGTAAATAGCTGAGTACATTAGTAAAGTCTATGGAGAGATGAAGGGCACTTTTGCTGGGTGGTAATGAGGGAATCCGAGGAGGAGGGAGTGGGAGCACCAATAATGATTGTTGGACTGGGCGCAGGAGGTGCTAAAGACTGTGACGAATGGTATGTGACAAGGTGTTTTTTGAGTGTCTTGAAAGTACGTGCTGATTGAGGGAAGAAGCGCAGGTAAGGTGGCCTCTACTGTTGCACGTATCTCACACACACCATCGATTTTGTGACTGTCTACGTAGGCTAGTGTTTTAGAGCAACAGTTTAGCCAATAGCAGAGATGGCATCTTGATGGATGACTGCTGCCTGCACTCGGGTTATAGAGGACCGCTCTGACATAGGATCAGAGACTGAGACATCAGATACTGAGACAGCATCTGAGGGATAGGACAATGGCGCAGACTCTGGGAGTGATTTTTCAGTCAGAGGAGTCCCATTCGAAAACTCCTCTTCCAGTACATTATGAGGGAGGTGATGAGGACAGTCCTGCTGTCCCTTCGCAAGCTGTTCGTGCAACTGGGTAATAGTGGGTTAGGCCAACCCAGAGAGCAGGTGAATGCGGCGGCAAGCAGAGAGAGAGTGCTCTCTTGGGAGCTCACCAATTTAGTTCAGCCCCAAATTCCACCACCCAAATCATATTGTGGAGACATCAAAATTGTCTATGGCAAAACAAACTGGTTTTGTAAGGCAGGCACCTGTGTTTTTGGTCCTGGATTCGGCGGCCATATAGAGAAACACACTAAACCCAAACATTTCTGGAAACTAGACATTCGGGGGAGTCCACAGAGGTGTGACTTGTGTGGATTCCCCAAAGTTTTCTTACCCAGAATACCCTGCAAAGCTGAAATGTTGAAAAAAAACTCTATTTTTCTCGCATTTCTGTCACACAAACTACAGGAATATGCTGGGATCCACAACATTCCTACCACCCAGTGACTCCTCACCTGTCCTGATAAAAACACTACCCCACTTGAGTGCCTACACCTAGTGCCTGTGTCAGGAATGGATCACCCCAGGGTCAACAGCTGCCTCACGTAAGGACCAACATTGACCGTTGTGTGATCTATTCCTGTCGCAGGCACCAGGCCTAACCACACAAGTGAGGTATCATATTTATCGGGAGACTTGGGGGAACGCTGGGTGGAAGGAAATTTGTGGCTCCCCTCAGATTCCAGAACTTTCTGTCACCGAAATGTGTGGAAAACGTGGTATTTTAGCCACATTTTGAGGTTTGCAAAGGATTCTGGGTAACAGAACCTGGTCCGAGCCCCACAAGTCACCTCATCTTGGATTCCCCTGGGTTTCTAGTTTTCAAAAATGTGCTGGTTTGCTAGGTTTCCCCAGGTGCCGGCTGAGCTAGAGGCCAAAATCCACAGGTAGGCACTGTTTTCTATGAAAAAATGTGATGTGTCCACGTTCTGTTTTGGGGCATTTCCTGTCGCGGGCGCTAGGCCTACCCACACAAGTGAGGTATCATTTTTATCGGGAGACTTAGGGGAACGCCGGGTGGAAGGAAATTTGTGGCTCCTCTCAGATTCCAGAACTTTCTGTCACCGAAATGTGAGGAAAACTTGTTTTTTTAGCCACTTTTTGAGGTTTGCAAAGGATTCTGGGTAACAGAACCTGGTCCGAGCCCCGCGAGTCACCCCTCCTTGGATTGCCCTAGGTCTCTAGTTTTCAGAAATGCACAGGTTTGGTAGGTTTCCCTAGGTGCCGGCTGAGCTAGAGGCCAAAATCTACAGGTAGGCACTTCTCAAAAAACACCTCTGTTTTCTTCCAAAAATTTGGATGTGTCCACGTTGCGCTTTGGGGCGTTTCCTGTCGCGGGCGCTAGGCCTACCCACACAAGTGAGGTATCATTTTTATCGGGAGACTTGGGGGAACGCCGGGTGGAAGGAAATTTGTGGCTCCTCTCAGATTCCAGAACTTTCTGTCACCGAAATGTGAGGAAAACTTGTTTTTTTAGCCACTTTTTGAGGTTTGCAAAGGATTCTGGGTAACAGAACCTGGTCCGAGCCCCGCGAGTCACCCCTCCTTGGATTGCCCTAGGTCTCTAGTTTTCAGAAATGCACAGGTTTGGTAGGTTTCCCTAGGTGCCGGCTGAGCTAGAGGCCAAAATCTACAGGTAGGCACTTCTCAAAAAACACCTCTGTTTACTTCCAAAAATTTGGATGTGTCCACGTTGCGCTTTGGGGCGTTTCCTGTCGCGGGCGCTAGGCCTACCCACACAAGTGAGGTATCATTTTTATCGGGAGACTTGGGGGAACGCCAGGTGGAAGGAAATTTGTGGCTCCTCTCAGATTCCAGAACTTTCTGTCACCGAAATGTGAGGAAAACTTGTTTTTTTAGCCACTTTTTGAGGTTTGCAAAGGATTCTGGGTAACAGAACCTGGTCCGAGCCCCGCAAGTCACCCCTCCTTGGATTCCCCTAGGTCTCTAGTTTTCAGAAATGCACAGGTTTGGTAGGTTTCCCTATGTGCCGGCTGAGCTAGAGGCCAAAATCTACAGGTAGGCACTTTGGAAAAAACAGCTGTGTTTTCTATAAAAAAAATAGGATGTGTCCATGTTGTGTTTTGGGGCATTTCCTGTGGCGGGCACTAGGCCTACCCACACAAGTGAGGTATCATTTTTATCGGGAGACTTGGGGGAACACAGAATAGCAAAACAAGTGTTATTGCCCCTTATCTTTCTCTACATTTTTTCCTTCCAAATATAAGAGAGTGTGTAAAAAAGACGTCTATTTGAGAAATGCCCTGCAATTCACATGCTAGTATGGGCACCTCGGAATTCAGCGATGTGCAAATAACCACTGCTCCTCAAAACCTTATCTTGATCCCATTTTGGAAATGCAATGGTTTTCTTGATACCTCTTTTTCACTCTTCATATTTCAGCAAATGAATTGCTGTATACCCAGTATAGAATGAAAACCAACTGCAGGGTGCAGCTCATTTATTGGCTCTGGGTACCTAGGGTTCTTGATGAACCTACAAGCCCTTTATATCCCGCAAACCAGAAGAGTCCAGCAGACAAAACGGTATATTGCTTTCAGAAATCTGACATCGCAGGAAAAAGTTACAGAGTAAAACATAAAGAAAAATGGCTGTTGTTTTCAGCTCAATTTCAATATTTTTTTATTTCAGCTGTTATTTTCTGTAGGAAAACCTTGTAGGATCTACACAAATGACCCCTTGCTGAATTCAGAATTTTGTCTAGTTTTCAGAAATGTTTAGCATTCCGGGATCCAGCATTGGTTTCACACCCATTCCTGTCACTAACTGGAAGGAGGCTGAAAGCACCAAATATAGTAGAAATGGGGTATGTCCCAGTAAAATGCCAAATTTGTGTTGAAAAATGTGGTTTTCTGATTCAAGTCTGCCCGTTCCTGAAAGGTGGGAAGATAGTGATTTCAGCACCAGAAACCCTTTGTTGATGGCATTTTCAGGGAAAAAACCACAAGCCTTCTTCGGCAGCCCTTTTTTCCCATTTTTTTGGAAAAAACTAAATTTTCACTGTATTTTGGCTATTTTCTTGGTCTCCTCCAGGGGAAACCACCAACTCTGGGTACCATTAGAATCCCTAGGATGTTGGAAAAAAAGGACGCAAATTTGGCGTGGTTAGCTTATGTGGACAAAAAGTTATGAAGCCCTAAGCGCGAACTACCCCAAATAGCCAAAAAAGGGCTCAGCACTGGGGGGGGGGGGGGGGGGGGGGGGGGGGGGGGAAGGCCCAGCAGCTAAGGGGTTAAGGGAAGAAAACTGTATGTTTTTAAGGGAAGAAAAGTGATGTAGCTGATAAGTTAGTGTTTTGCACCGCCCCATTGGAATTTGCATATGTCATGAAGAATCATGCCTGTGGGAGGAGTTTCCAGCCTCGACAGATTGCGCGCGCCTTAAACCAGTCACACGATGGAATCGAGTCCCTTATAAAGGCTTGGTTTATCTTTACCCGATTTGTACAAGAGGGTCACAGTCTCGGGAAAAATATTTGGCACATACACGTCGACCACAAAACGTCTGGAGACTGTTTTGAAAACAGTTACAAGCGGACGCAATAAAAAACGACATCATCACCATGACCCTTCCAGGATTCTCAATAGCTTTTTGTGCGCCAGTAAAAGCGGCTCATTGAAAAATGGACGCCATGTTCTTCGATTTCTGCCCTTTTACGTCGATAACTGATGTTAATGAAGTCCTTCCTCTACTCTTTCTTGGTCGGTCCTCTAGCCCTTCGCACCCGTCTCAATGGCACTTGTTGATGACGTCACATCCGTTGCAGCGGCTTGCTCCTGGTTGGACTGCTCGTTTGTCGCAGGCAGCAGAGGCACGGAAAGGAAGAATGAGGATCGGGGCCTGGAGGAGCGGACTACGGGAGGCCGGGGACCGGGCCTAGCCTGAGCTCAGGAGGCCGACGTCAACCA
Organism: Pleurodeles waltl; assembly: GCF_031143425.1. Classification (NCBI taxonomy): domain Eukaryota; kingdom Metazoa; phylum Chordata; class Amphibia; order Caudata; family Salamandridae; genus Pleurodeles; species Pleurodeles waltl. The sequence continues at coordinate 423,945,457 of NC_090448.1, forward strand.
ATTGTACGTGACAAAGGGAGCCAGAGACAGCCTCACTTGAGTAAAGAGTAGTCCAGGTAAATGGACATTCACAAGGTTCAAAGGGAGGAAGAAGAGTCCAAGGGACGAGCAGGCCGCTGGAGAAGGGGAACGGTCTGCGAGGTCTGTAATAGTGGGTCTCCATAGGTGTTTGAAAGAGACGGGTAGAAGCTGACGGTAATTTAACACATTTTAAACTCAGTTGGCTTGTTTTGTGTGTGACCGGGTCCATTGATCATGGATTTGTCGGAAGAAATAATTTAAGGGTTGAGATGTTGTGGAATAAGTTTAATGGAGAAATAGGGCATAACAGGATCTGTCCTGGTAACAGTTACCAATGTGTTGATTGTTTATTTGGATGAGGTCTAGTCTTTTGGGAACTGTAGCAGTGATAGGAGCAAATGCTTTGTAACTTGCTCCATAGAGTCATACTGCTAATAAGGGACATTTAAATACTAATGTACGTCCAAAAGGTACGTGCGCTGTGAATTCTCGTTTACTAAAAGCTGAATAATCTTATCGAGTTTTTCGTTTTGTTTTTAACATTGAGGAGAACGATATTAGCACGTATGTCAGGTTGCTAACATGCTTTTAATAATACCTTATTCAAGTCGCGTTTTATGGCGTTGGTTAAAAAATAACATCGGTCAGTTTAATGGTTAGTCTTCCGTTGTAAGGACAGGCATTTGCACCGGTACTTTGTTTGCTGATCTGATCCAAACATTAAAGGAAGTCCAGTTAAGATGAAAGCTGAAACATTCATTAAGATGAGACCTACAGCAGTGGTTCCCAACTTTTTGACTTCTGCGGACCCCCCCTTTATCACTACTGGACCCCCAGTGAATCATTATTAGAATCCAGAGACTCCACTCCCACTAAGTAATTACTGGAAGCCCATTAACACAGCCTAAACATTGTTTATGATTTGAACTGCAAAACAATACACAAGAAATACAGAAACAAGCATTCATCAAACATACACACACAAATGAAAACACATTTTATTTAACTTGCAAACAAATATAATAAATAAAATAAAAATGTTAATAGGAAGGTGGGAGCTTTTCTAAATTCGGTTGAAGCCACACATCATGCATACTATATTCTGTTTGATGCACCTGCACTGCTCCCAGGAATCAGTCTGCTGATACAAATGTACTTTTTAGCCTCCACTTTAAAATTCCTTGACATTTACAGTACGTTTTACAATTTTCTGTTGTACATTTAGCCGCATTATTTATATACACTTTATGACTATGTTATTATTAGTTACGTTTCTAAGCAGTCAAGGACCCCTCTGAGGAGGCTCTGTGACCCCCAAGGGTCCCCATGACCACAGGTTGGGAACCACTGACCTACAGTATTAGTTCGGATATGTGTCTGCAAAAAGTAGTCACTGGTCCTATTTTCCACCGTGACCCCACAAACCCCTTTATTACATTCTAGATCCTCTGCCCAGATGTATTAGTACACAGTGCACACTTGTGGAAACTGTGAGGTGTGTATGTATAAGGTGACTACTCACTGGGAGAAAGTGCAGTGCAGACAAGTAGTTAATCACAGTGTTTAATGTAGAAAATGGATTTTGGGAAATATCTGAAGCTGTAACATACCCAAAAATAGATATAGCCTTGTTTTTAGTTTACAAACATCATTATAACCTTCATTAACATGTATTTTATTATTTCACTTAATTTATTTTTACAGTGCTGACATAGCCACAAGGACAATGGAGTGTTTGATAAAAAATCCAACACAGCTTGGGACTTCTTGATTAGAAATGAGTGCACAGCAGGTTAGACAGTCCGGTACATTTTGAGTAGGTGTTTCATTAAGGTTCTGGGACAATTGCATGTGGTGTTTAATCTCAGATATACTTTTAATGTGTTTGTGTCTTCAAGTACTGTGCACTTTACTGTTAATCAGTTATGGCGCTGAAGTCAGGGGGATTTGTCTGTGATGCATGTCATTTTGAAATGAATTTAAATTTCTAAGCGTAGCCAGTAGCTGTCTATTAGAATGGGTGTGGTATAGTCTGTGGTCTAGTTGCTTGGCGCCTGGAACAACAGCAGTAGGTATAGCTTTCGTTTTCTCATAGGCGATTTCCATTTATAATCCTGAGCACTGAATAGTCCTGCCAATGTGCAGGGCTCAGGACCACTTCTTCATAATATATCCTCTTAAGAGGAGATGCCTTTCTTCAGTGTTCCCACAGTTACTTGAGAGAGAATTATTATGCAGCCTGTAGGGATAGGCTACAATGGCCTCAAATCTCCATCTTTAGTTTAAAAAAACTCGTCCATTTGGTCTCAGGTGAGCACCCAGAACATTCTCGAAGTGCATGGCAGTGTTGCCTGCCCTTCTGAGGAAAAACAAAATATTTGTCTATCCCTACCTAGATGATTTGCTGATCAAAGCATCCTCGTCTCAAGAAGCTCAGCTTAGTTATCACTGGATTTACAGTCTCCTCAAAAGATTAGGCCTACAAGTCAACCTCAGCAAGTCAAATTCTGTTCTGGCTCAGGCATTGCACTACCTGGGAGTGACCATCAACACATTACAGGAGAGAGTGTATCCTTCGGATAAAATATGTTTATCAATCCATCAGAAAAATCACTCTCATGACAGCTTGCCGTCCAACAGTGAGAACAATATCCTCTCTCCTAGGCTTGATGGCATCCTGCATCTTGCTAACACTGAAGGCTGTCTCCACATGTGACCTTTACAGGAATGTCTCGAGGACCAGCTGATGGGCAATTGGGAGGACAGTGTGATATTATCTTGTCGTGCAAAGCTGTCCCTGAAGTGTTGGTGCTCCACGAAGAACCTGCTTCGGGAGTAGCCTTTTCATCAGGATGTTCCTCCACAAACAATAGCGACGGACGTCTCACTTCCATGCGGGGGGCTCATATGGACAACCTTCAGATCCAGGGCACATGGTCAGGGAGAGAATCCACATACTGAATCAACCTTCTGGAGCTATGCGCAGTCCATCTAGCTCTAAAAGCATTTTATCAGTCCTTCAAAACCAACTCCCTGCTTGTGCAAATAGACAAAACGACTACCATGTACTATCTCAACAAGCAGGGAGGGACGAGTTCCAGACTGCTTTCCCACAAAGCTGACAATATAGAAACGGCTGATAGGCAGGAATCTAGTGATCATATCTACGCCTCTTCCATGTGTGCAGAATGCTCAAGCAGGCACTCTCAGAAAGATTATGCAAGAAAATCACAAGTGGGTTTTGCACAACAACGTCATTCACAACTTATTTCATCTGAGGGGCACACCTTCTATTGACCTTTTCGCCACTGCAGCAAACAGAAAATGCCAAAGCTTCGCCTCCAGGTATTACCAACCAGGGGCGCTGGGGAATGCCCTATGGATAGACTGGTCCAGCAAATTTATTTACGCTGATTCCACTCATACCAACAGTTTTCATCAAGGTGTCCTACGCGAGAGCCAAGATGATCCTAATAGCTCCAGAGTGGCCACATCAGTGGTGGTTCACGGACCTCCTTCACTAGTCCATCCGTCCACATCTCAGGCTACCATGAAGGACAGACCTCCTGACGAAGTTCTAAGGACAGATATTACACCCCAATCTCTCTTCCTTGAATTTGGCGACATGGCTCCTAAGATAGTATTGTATAGACACTTGAATCTGCCGAAGGAATGCATGGACATCCTCAAAGAGGCTAAGCAACCTTCCACCTGTTCTGCATATACCTTCAAGTGGAAGAGATTCTGCATTTGAGGTTCCTCTAAGAATGCGGGCCCCACGTCTTGCCAAGAGGACGTCATACTGCCATAGTTGCTCCAACTGGCAAAATCTGGCTTGCAGTTTTCTTTTATAAAGGTTCACCATGCAGCCCTTACTGCCTACAACAAATATCCTTCACAAATCTTTTTTTCTCTTTTTTGTTCCCAGTCATCAAGGATTATCTAGAAGGCTTGAAAAAGATTTTTCCTTGCATTGGGTGTCCCTCATCACCCTGGGAGCTTAATATTATACTCTATCTTCTGCATGAGCCTTTTGAACCTATTCACAAAGCATCCCTGTAACACCTCTCCTGGAAAATAGCTTTCCTAGTAGCAATCAATAACATTGGATCGCAGGGTCAGTGAAATCCAGACTCTCTGTTCTCATGAACCACATACAGTTTACCACTCCAACTAAGTGGTTATGGGAACTCATCCGAAATTTCTTCCCAAGGTTTTTTCAGATGTTAACGTTAATCAGACCATATCTCTTCCAACTTTTTTCCAGAATCCCTCTACTCCTGCGGAAAGATCTCTCCATTGCATGGATGTAAGAAGAGGTTTCAAATTCTACCTGGACAAGACACAGGATATTCGTAGATCGAGCCAGCGGTTTATTGACTATGGTCCGGTTCGCGCAGGTTTGGCCTCTTCTCAACAGTCCATCTCCAGCTAGATTATTTATTTCATCCTCTTATGCTATCAAAAGGCAAATAAAACACCAACATCTAAGCCTAAGGCACACTCCACTGTGGGTAAAACAACTGCAACTGCTTTATTAAAAAATATCGCTATCCCAGATATTTGCAAAGCAACCACCTGGAGATCCGGCCACACGTTCACCAAGCACTACTGCTTGGATTCAGATGCCAAAGCAACATCAAATTATATATAGTTGTAATCTCTTGGCCCCTTCTTTGAACTAAAGATGAAGATTTGAGGCCATTGTAGCCTATCCCTATGGGCTGATTATAAATTTCGCTCTTAAATGAGTCTGGAAGCCTTCCAGAAGAAAGGCTAAAATCTCCACTTAAGAGGATATATTATGAAGGAGTGCTCTGGGACCCCCGCACGTGGGTGGGTCTACTCAGTGCTTATGACTATAATAGAAATTCCCCCATGAGAGAACAGGAGTTACAGGTAAGAAACTGTTTTTTCATTCAGAAAGGCCAGGCTGTATAGCAGTGATGCTGTCTAATTGGAAACGTACCAATGCTTGAACCACTGTCTGAAGTCAAATTGCAGTCGGCATGGATAGTGTCAGCTTCTTTATAAAAAGCTCGACATCAATGTTTTTGTTGATAGTTGAGCCATGTTTAGCTTAGTCCATTGTGTGACACTCTTTTGGGCAATGGCACTGTGGAAGGAGAAATAAATATTGTATCTTTATGGGGTCACTCAAAGCTATTCCTCAACATCAGGGTATTGGAAGTGAAGGCTGAGAAATTCAGTTTTTGTAGAGTTTAATATGAAAGAATGATATCCAGTTCATGGGATGCTCCAAGAACGTCCTCAGGTTTACAGTCTGAGGAATTTAAACTTTTATGGTACAGCTGTGTATCGTCTGCAGATTGATGCCAGTAGTAGTGCTTTTTTTTTTTTAAATCTTGCACTGCTGCATGTAGTGATTAAAGAGAGTGGGTGAAGGAAAAGTTCCTTAGTGTTCAGTGCATTAATTAGTAAGGAGACAGACGTGAAAGAGGCCATTTTATTTACAAATTGAATTCTAGTTGATAGGAAGGAGGTGAACTATTACAGCACTTGAACGTTAGTTTCCGATGTGGATACAAAGATGTTGAGTAAAATCTCATGGTTGGTTTTGAAACCTGCTGAAAAGTCCAGGAGCACTAGCGCATGTGCATCTCCTTCATCTAGTAAATTTAGAAAATAATCACAATTCCCGAGAGGCAATACATGGGAGGATTTTGTTACATTTGTTTAAAGTCCAAATGTGGGAAAGGTCCCTTTTCAAAGGAAAAGAAGATTGGAGATTGGTCTTTGGAAGTCAGTAGAACAAAGAAAGATTCGGTGTCTTGAGTAATCGTGTGAAGTGGACTTTTTTTTAAAACCGAAATTCATTTTTTTTTCTTCTTCAAAGTAGGCAATTGAATCTGAGAATAAGGGGCGCTGAATCTTAGGCAAATTGTTCTGTAAAACTTACAGGAATACGACTGTCAGCAAACGTATTTGGCTTGATAGAAATGATGTTTTTGTATAAGGGACTGGTGGTCATTAGGATTGAAGGATTACCATTTTAGAGTTTTCCTTTCTGGTACGGTACAATGTCGGGAGTAAAAGAATGTGAGCCATTTTCTGTTTCTTTGTGCACTGTTAATATCTTCTCGGAGAAACTTTTAAACACTTGACGATTGTAACCGAGCTTATGCGCGCTCATTTAGCAGTTGTTGGCTAAGCTATGGGTGATACCTCATTTGGTATCGCAATCACCGTTAAGTATGAACCTTGGATTAAGAATCCAGTAGCAAAATACTCTGTTAAAACACCCAGTAGAGCAGATGGAAATAGAACCACTCTTCACATTTTACCGAAAACGGGCTCCCTTGGAGCCGGTCTTTTCTGTTGGTGTCTTGTATAGAAAGGCAATGTCGTGTTTCGCCGGAAAGTACATTATTAAAAACTTAAAATAACAAGTGAAAGACTGCCATCAGACATCAAAAGTGCGATTTCACGTGCCCTATCCGGTACATGGGCAATGGAAATGAATTGGATTTTTTTTTTTTTTGCTGTGGCACACATGCATTTCACTACCATACGGGAGGGACAGGCATCTCAATTTTGAGAAACGAGAAGCACTCCGAACATTACTTTTTAGCTCAGTGAAATACGGTCATGGCATATAATGTGATTTATCTTTCTGCGTACGATGTCATTTCTAATCTTTGCTATTTTATACACTTTGAAATCGGACCCACGGTATTGCCGGTTAATTCATGTCACCTTGTGGCAAGAACAGAATATTGGTGGTCTCCTGTTCTTGTCTTCTTGCAGGCAAGGCAGCTGGGGTGTATCATTAAGCCCGAGGAAGTTGTTCACAAGCACGATTTTCTTGGTTGTTTCGTTAATCAAATCAAGTAGTCTCTTACAGCAGTTCTTTTAAACGTAACTGAGGTTTCCTACAACCTCAACCGGTTATAATTGTCTTTTCATTAACGCAATCTATTATCTGGCAAATAACGTTTCCCCTTGGGAACAAAAAGAGAGGGGTGGGGTGGGAGGCTACAAAGGTAACAGCTGCAGCCCCCTAGCTTACCAACTGTTATATTTATGGCTGTCCTTGGTGACATCTAAGGAATGCCACCTCCCCAGCCCCCACCCCAGGGTGTGCCAGATCATGAAGATTTTGATTCGGGGCTGGCTGGCCAGTTCCCGGGATCTCGTTCATCTAACTCGCAGAACATAACCAGCACGAAATCCGGTTTTGCGGTCATCCTAAGGGTACTAAATCCGTTTTTTGCGCGTGGTTTAAGTTTCAGGCGGCTTTCGATCGGGATGTCACAGCATGACTATAAAGTGTGGCGTTAAATCCGCATTGCAAAAACCGCCGACATATTTGTCAGAAAAACGTCATGACTTCCTAGAGTAAAATAACTCCACGCAGTTGTACTTCGTATGATATCATTGTGGGTTTGGGCTTATGCAGTGTAATGTACTTTAGAAAATAAGCTGTTCCAGCGATAACTGCGTCCCTCAAACCCAACTTGCAATGACGTCTTTAAAAAAAAAAAAAAAAAGTTTTTTGGAAATGTAGTTCGCATTTCGACCATGGCACATTTTGAGCTTTCTTGATTGGAATGGAAAAGAAGTCTGCACTCGGTGGAATTTGCTTATGCCGTTTGTAGCCCACATCTGATTGTTTTTTTATGGCCCTGTCTTTAAAGTAACATTCAGTCGGTGTAATACATCTTGTGACTGTTAAGTGCACTTATCTAAACTCTGAGTGCATACAAATTGTAGAACAGGAACGGCGCGCGAAAGTTTACTCGAAATCGAGGTAGCAACCATTCTGCACACATGACGGCCAGAGAATAATCGACCTATATTTCCAAATTCTGCAAATGTTTATACAGTGGTGTAGGAAGCCAAGTTTTCAGTTGTGCTGCCTGTGAGCGAAAATGAGGGGAAAAACCTCACTGGGTTGAGCCTGCCTCCCTCACTCCTGTTTGTGTAACCAGTTATCACAAAAGTGCAACTGTGGAGTTGCACCATTTAGTTGGGTATTACACAAATGTTATCTATAATCCACGTTGTGTCTGTGCACAGTAGAAGCCCTAAATCTCATCGTTCATGTATTCATTTGTGGCTAGGTTCGAGTGCGTTCTTTGACACCCCTTCGAAACATTCTTGACAGCACTGTGATTGTATCTCATAAGTTTGCTGTTTAGGGTTCTGTAGCTTGAATCATAACCAATCGTGCAGCGACCCAGCCGGACCGTGCTGTAGGTGAGCATTAGCATCCTGGGGAAGCACCAATGCTAGTTTCAAAAAGTATATTGTATTGCTTGATTCAAACGTCAAACAGTCTAAAAGCTTTTAGCATGAATCACATGACCGTCTCATTGGATGTGTTTGAGTGAAGTCTGTCGTGAGTGGCCGCTCAGTCATATTTCTGTGTCCAGTGGTGCGAGCATGGAGGAGACCGGCTCCACATGGCTTTAAAAAAAAAAAAAAATATATATATATATATATATATATATATATATATATATTCCGCTTTGAATTGCATCTTTGAAGGACGTCATGTTGTTACTGACTGCAAATACGTTGCCGTGCTTTTTGATCCCTGCACCTCAAATTCCCAACCAAGCAGGTTTTTTTTTCCAATGCTTTTCGTTAGTAAGTGCCTTTAGGTGGTGTAGAATGAACATTTAATTTTGTGTGGTTTCCTTGCAGGTCAAAACTACTTCCGCATCCTTGAAGCCCCCTGGGTTGTCTTCGGGCTCCCGCAATGGCATCTGTTACTTTGGGTGAGTGGCACATGCATAATATAAACTCGTGGTATGGTGGAGCTTGGGTGTGAGCCTTGCATTTTGAAGTGAGACTGCTGAGGTTGTGACAGTGCTTTCCTAGTTGTTGGGCTTCTCTGTCACTTGGCATGAAGCGACACCTGTGTGTATTTTGAATTTAATAAGCATGTCTTTAGATCGCATAGGTCTCTTATGAATAGGTATAAAATATTTGCCTATGACCACGTTTGTGGTGGCCAGCTTGATGTAGATTTTCAACTACATTTATTTTGTTTCCATCACAAAATATAAATAAAGTGACTGCTGATGACACTTCAACCGGAAATGCACACTTTGCTAAATGAGGTTACGTCTGGGCTATCCTAAACTTAGTCTCAGAGCAGTCATTTAACATATTTGGATATGCTTTACAACATCCCACCACTCTCAAGGCTTTGATTGATCTGCCATATTGCATCACTGTTTGGAATTGCTGTCTGCTGATCATAAATTGTTTGGACTTCTAACCCATTGAATTCGGTCTAGCTGCAGCAGAGACTCGTATAAATGACTTTGAGGAATAAGTCGGCTTGTTCCATTTTGTTATTGGCATTTGCATAGTTCTCCTCCTGGAATAAGAGACATCCAGAGCTGTTCAAAGCTAACAACATTCTGAAAATCATAAAACCTCCCATCTGTCTCTTACACTTCATCATGCAACACACTGCTACCTGCTGTGTCCCATAACACTATAAGAGGACCTCGGTGGTCATCACACACTTCATGGAAACTCTTCCCACATAGTATCAAAACAAAAACATCATTCCTACCTAACTAGGGCAGCATGCTACTCGTGTAGGCACTTGCTTCAGTGCCCCACATACCATTCCTATGGCATTGCAGCATTTTAGGTGATCTGGTGTGGCTTTCCAAAATAAGTCAGAGCTTTCCATTCCAGACTGGACCCTGATTGGATGTATTTTCGGTGGTGCACCTTTGTCTATTCCTGTTAGCTCAGTGGGCCAACCTCCAGGAGTTTTGGTGGAAATATTAGATGAGATCATAATGCTGTACCCAATTTCGTGCACATCATCATGGTCAGTGGGCATGCCTGTTTCCTGTACGTGTGATGCAGATGATTTTATTGTGATGTTACAAATATTTGTATAACACTGATCGTTGGTGCCTTCCTCGTGTGGTTCTCCCTTCAGGGATTGTTAATAATGGGAAGTGTTTTTGTGTCGTAGTTTCCATTTAATGGCATATTTATGCAGTATTGCATGCATTTGTTTTGTTTGTCTTAATTTTTTCTGTTGTCGGTTAACGTGCTATTGTTAGCACTGATATCCAGCAATAAAGCACATCTTTTTTTAAAACATTTTTTTTTTTTTAGATGTTACTGTTAATGTTCGTTTAATAACAATTACAGATCAGCAATAATACAGTTAATAATTGAGTAGGTTGAAAGGCTCATGCACGAGATAGAAGACTACAATATTAAGCTCCCAGGGAGGTGAGGGACTCCCAATGGGAGGAAAAATCTTTTTCAAACTTTTCCTAGTTGCTTTCCTTTTCCTTAAGTGCTGGTGTGTATACTCCTGCCGCCCAGTGCCTTCTACCCTGTCGTGAATCTAACTCATTTTGTGCGTCCCACCATAGTCTAATTCCCGACCAGATAGAGATCTGCAATAGTGATGACTCATTACTAAACAGTGACTAAAAAGTCCAGCTGTGTTTCATGGTTTAAAGTCTAAAGCACCATCTCAGGGCGCACAACTTGGAGTGGCTGGGGGAGAGGGGGTGTTTTTAAGGGCTCTGCTTTCAGTTTGCCTAAAATTAAGTGGCCCTTCCAGGACTAGAGCAGCAGTGTCACATCACAAACAGACTAGGACCCATTTCTAGTCGTCATGTCCCTACTGTACAACCAATTAAGAACACTAGTGAAAAGGACACCATGGTATTTGCATCTGTTAAGATGACATTTATTTCCTAGGCTGCATCCGTGGTTTGCTTTTTTTATACTGAATGTAAGAACCTGCGTCATCGTTAAATTACCTCTCAGGCCCACTTTCTGTTTGCTCTAGCATCACATTGCATGATTTTCTATGAAAAATAGAACATTTATCGTGAATATTGCCGTTCTGGGGATAGATAGATGGATTCATGTAGTTTTGACAGAATTTTTGTTACATCGTAGAAATAACCGTAAAAAGCAGGTGTGGCAAACTGCACCCCGTTTTTGCTTTAAAGCTTGAGGATGAGGGATCCTGCTTGTGTAACGATCCATGTATATGCAGGTTTAAGAAGAATTGTATTGCTTGTGTTACCAGAAAGTCACCCGCCCTCTGCACCATATTCCCTTATGCACTTTATGGAAAGCCTCAGGAAAGTTAAGGGAATAGGTTTCTATTTACCCCCCCCACCACCTCTCCCCCGCCTGATAAACCATATAATAAAAATTTGTGGGTCTGTTAGAGACATTATGTTCTAACACACAGCGTACGTTTTTTTGTATTTTAAATAAAATGAGAGAGATAATTGTCTAGGAGTAGCAACTCTACTTCACTTCAAGGAAGTGTCATGTTTTGTCATGATCATGAACTAATGTTCTCAATGATTGTGTCTTTGTTATCCCTATTAGTTGGCATATTTGTCCTAGACCATGATGGTGGTAATTTGTGTATGTGTTTAATGTTCTTGCTCTTTGTGAGCAACCCATCTAAATGCATCAGGACAGCAAATGATGTATGCAGTAATATATGCCTTGATTCCCTCATTGCAAGTGGGATGATACATTTCTGTATGTGTTGTAATGCCTGTTATCGCACATCTGAAACATTCAAACCTGCCGATAATTATGGGGGGCATAAAATGCCTGGTCTTTACTGGAACCTACAGATGTTAGTGCAGTAAGCACTAAAACCTGCATGTTATTCACCAAAAATGTGTGATAGGCGAAAATTATGGCACCCGATAGTGACCTACTCACATTAAAGGCCGTAGTATTCCAGTAGATGCTTTGGTATCTAAATAGAGCAATGCCGACAGTGCTATGGCAGTGGTTGTTTACCTTTGAACTTCTTTTGGTCTACACCTAATTATTACTGGAACCCTGGGTTGCTCATTTAGTCATTACTGAAGGTTTGGGGCCTCAGCCTAGGCAGTTTCGATTATTTGCAACACAACACACACAAATACAGAAACAAACATTCCTCCTAGGAATACACAAATGATGACATATTTTATTTAATTTACAAACTATTATTAGAAAAAACAGAATTTTAAAATTAATGGGATGGTTGGAACTTTAATAATTTCAGTTGTGGCCATCCATCGTCTGCCATATTCTTTTTGATGCACTTGTACTCTCCCACTAATCAGTCTGAGGATACAAACTTAAATTTTAGCCTCCAATTTCAAATTCCTTCACATTTGCGGAATGCTTTTACATTTTACAATATTTTTCTTTAGTTACATAGACTTTATTAACTTGTTAATGTTATTCAGTTTACTAAGCAATAACTGACCCTTTCAATATTCATTATGGACTTACGGGGATCCAGAGACCACCGGTTATGAATTGCTGTGCTGAGGAATTTTGTTACCTCAGTTGAGATGGCTATCCATAGTAACAAAGTAAACTGAAAGAAAACAGAAAAGTATATTCATTTCATAGAGAAGATAAATATACTGTTTACACACTAAACACACATTTGTTTTTTCTTTGTTTATTTTAAAGGAAACTGGGACCCATCATAATTAATGTGTTTTCTTTTTAGCTACATCTGAATGGATTCATTTCTTCAAGGAGGCTGGCATACCACCAGGTCCAGCTGTCAACTACGCAGTGATGTTTGTGGATAACAGGTGAGTTTTCTTGCTCGTGCAGTGTGGGTGACATCTGAGGTTATTGTTGATTTGTGGCTATCACAGCTAGCCTTTGGCAGGAAGGTCTCCTCTTGTGATAAGGCAGTGAGCCTTAAATAAGTATGTGTATTCATCGCCCATTCCCTGATTGACTGCATTGTATACATCAGTTCAAAACCAGTTGTCTGTGTTTGTTTCACTACACCACTAATGTAATTGTTGGAGAATAATGATTCTCCAAATTTAATGACAAGAGACTCTGATTTTCATTAAAGACAGGAAGGCTAACATTGTGCATTATTCCTTTAATGCCACTAGACGCACCACTTGAAAGAACCATACATCATAAACCAAATACAATCCAGAATAGAACATCACCAACACATAAGTAGTCCATGCGCAGAATCTTCCTCCTCTTTAAAATGCACAAGACGCTCTCCCAAACTGGCTCCTTTTTCTTTGCACAGACAAGGAATTAAAAAATATTCATGGCCAAATGCCTTAGAGAAACTGATCTATTGGACATTATCTTAAAATAAATTGGATCATTTGAGAAAATAGTCTGAAGCACATGAAGGAAATACACTTGCATCAAATAAGAACCACGTTACATACTAAGATACTTTAAATAATATAGGTATAAAACTCATTAAATGTGTTTCGCTTTCTTCTTAATGGTAGTAATCAAAACTACCAACCGGGAAGGGAGAGTGGGATAATGTTAGCCTCCATGTCTTTTAATTATATTTATTTTCTCTTGACATTAACATTGGAGAATCATGGTTTCGTTACTAGACCAGAGGCTACCATTATGCATGTTGGTTGCCCTCCAGGACCACATCAGACATGTGTTCAATTGGTTTACAATAATGTTTAGCAAACGTTGAAGCATTGGACCAATCAGCTGCTCATGATACCTTTCAAAAGGCTTGACTAGCCATAACACCTCTTATAGAATGGGTGTGAAATTAAAAAAAAAAAACAATGCCAGCCGGTTCCAGGTGCCCAGGACTCCTTGGAGTTCCTCAGCTCTTCCCAAAAGGCCCAACACCTCTGAAGACCTCCTTATATTTTCCATGCAAGAAGTTCAAAGTCCTTGTCAGGATCAGAGGATGTTCCTCTCCAGCTGCGTCATTCACCAGACCCTCCATAGCAGGAAGAAAAAATAGAACGTTGCAAATAAGTTCTTGGTCATTGGGAATTATGCATGGGAAACCCAAAAAGGATTTATCAGGACAAGGGGGCATCCCTCCTGTCTCGCTTTCTGAAGGTCCCTCTGAATCATTGTGAAGGGAGGAAACACAAGCTTTTATCCCTTTCCAGCTCTGAAGGAAAGCATTCACTCCTAATGCTCCCGGATCTGGCATCTATATGTAGTACGTCTTCAGTTGAAATGTCAGTCTGCTTGCAATGAGTTGCATCTCTAATGTACCCCAAAACTGGACTAGTTTCCTAAAACGCTCCTTGTTCAGCTTCCAATCGCTGTAATCATTTAAGAATCTTGAATTCCAAGGCTATTGCAGAGGCATTGTCCATTTTCATTAAAACTGCCATGCCTTATAAAGAGTGTCTGAAACTCATGAGCGCACAAGGACCTGCTGTCAATTCTGAATAGTTTACCTGGTACAACCTCTGTTTTTGACCATAATCTGCCGATTTCCTGTACACCTAAATGTGCACCCCAACCACTTAGACTTGCATACGTCTCTAGACAAAGTCTGGTGAGCATCCAAAGATTGCTCGCCTATTCCATGCTTCTAAATTCTCTTGGCACCAAACCAGTTCCAGCCTCGCCTCTTGGTCTAAAGATATCTTGTCCCATACCATAATCCTCCCGAAGGGCCCTTGCCTTTATCCTTTGTAAAGCACTATAGTGTAAGGGGCCAGGAAAAATTGTTTGAATAACAGGATAGTAGACCTAAGAGTCTTGTTAGTTTTCTCAGAGTAAAACAATCCTGCTTGAGAACATAACTTATCTTTTTCCATATCTTGCTTACCTTCTTCAAGGGAAGGAGCAAAACTACATTGATTGTATCAGTGGTGAACCCCAAAAATTCAAGACGGTGAGAAGGAATAAGAAAGGACTTCTCCTTGTTCAGTATGAAAACCATACTTACCAATAGGGACAGAACTGTTACCAAGTCTCTCAGAAGCTGAGATTTGCACCAGGACATTAAGATATCGTCTAAGTAAAAGATCATATTGACACCTCTTTCTCTTGGGTAGGAAGCTACCACCCTTCTCACCTGTCTGAAACACCATGGCTTAAAAAGGCCAAAGTGTAGTGATCAAAACTGGTAAAGGCGACCATGCCAGGTGAATTGAAGGTAAGGTTGGCACTCCTTGGCCATGGGAATTGTAAAGCAGGCATCCTTCGTATTCAAATTCACCAAACAGTCACTTTTAAGTAACATCTTTCTTTACAGATGGATCACTTCCATCTTGAAGTGTCTTTATACTAAGAACTTGTTCACATTCCTTATGTTTATAGTTGGTCTTTAACCCTTGTCCTTTTTCTCCACTTGATAGTCACTTCAACAATAGCAACTGTGCTAGCAGACATTCTGTTTCTTGGACCACTGTCTTCTGTTGATTTGCCTTTAAGATCAGCTCTCATCCCAGGGGTAGAGGGGGTGTTAACCAAAAATCTGGTCTGAAACCAGTGATGACTTTTAAAGCCCAGTGATCCTGAGTAATGGTTTCCCACACTTGGGTAAAATATTTGAGATGGCCCCCCTCTCGTTCCTGGGATAAAAAGTTAGAGTACTAACCCTGCTGCCCAGAGGGACTTTGTCCGCGAGGTTTATTTCTTCCCGCATGTTTATAGCGCATCCATGGGAGATAGAATGTGGATGACAACCACGTTGATAGCCTTTGTCGCAGGCCCTCTGTCCGTAATGGGACCTCTGGAAGCCATGGGCGGTAGAAAGTGCTGTTCTTTGGGCCTGTCCAAAACACCTGTTTTGAAAATTTTGCGCTTATTGGTCTACACCTTGTCAAGGGCTTTAAAGGTAGTAACGTATTTGCCTAATCTCTTGATCATATTTTCACCAAAAAGTAGACCTTTTGGGTTTTCTGATGTTACCTTTTCTGCAAGATACCCTAATTTAGGATTGACTTTAATTAGGACTAGCTTGCGCCCTTCAGCATTCAGCCTGGCATTTGTGTTTCCCAAGAGAACCATGGCACGTTGGCTGAAGCCTCTTAATAGAGTCCAGGTCTGTGGGAAGCTCTTTGATGTATGCCTCTTCGGACATGTTGATAATTCTAGCCAGACGGCCGAGCAGGCGATCGTGGCAAAGTCTGAGGGCTCTCTTGAGCCCCTTCTTTAGGTCTCTGCTCAACTTTAAGAGGAATGTGGTAAGCTCTGTATCCAAAATTTGGAGTACGGCACACTTTCTCATGAATGACTGGCCTTGAACATTCAGCCTTAAGAATGTTCCGCACCTCTCTTTCCAGAGGATTCCTGATCCATCTTTTGATAAAATTTAAAATTGCACATGTTTTGAAGAGGCCATCATTCTGCACTTCTAGGGTGCTTAATAATGTGGGGCGAAAACATCTCTTCGAGAGGGTTCTTAATTACATCCTTTGAAGTGAAAGGAATTGCATCCTCAATGTAAAGGTAATCTCCCACCCTATCACCCTGATCGAGATCAAGCACATATTCGTCACACGTTTCCTCATCATTATTCTTCTCTGCAAACTCCATCTCTTGAGTATCCAAGTGTGTTGCTAGGGTCACCCAATTTCATTGTGTAGCATCGGACACCAATCTCCTTTCGAGGTGCTAAGACCTCCCATCTTTTTAGAGGTATTTAGACGTCCCATCATTTTGGAGGATACAGGTCCTTTTTCTATATTGTGGGTCTTCCTTTTTTCTTACCTCTTCTAACTCCATTATTGGATTCTCCCTCCAAAACAGACCAGTTCTCTCTGTTGTATTCTCTGACATTTCTTTTATTTTTCATGACTTGGTCAGTTGTGTCCCGTACACAGGTGCGCATTTTGTGCTAAATTAACTTTTTCCATTCACAGGTACTAATTTCGTGCTTAATTATTTAATAAACTTTTCATTAATTCCCCCCTTAGGGATCTCAGGAGACTCCCTCTTTTTCAGGCATGGAGAATGTTTAAAAGAGTGCTATTACAGAGTTTGTCAGGAGGTTAGATCTTGCCAGGAGGTCTCGGAAAATAATTGCCAATTTGAGGATCAATAGGAATCCTAAACCTATATAAAAAAAAAAAAAAAGAAACCTGTCAAATGTTGCCATAAATCAGTTGTTTTTGGGGACTCTGTACCGATCTGTGTTGCCATGTTACAGTATCCCCAAACAGCAACATAAAAACATGCAATTTAATGGGCCTTCGCCCAAACAAAGATGGCAACCAAAGTCTTGTTTTGCGACAGTGAGAAACCATTGCCTGACGCTTTTCTCAATCTCCACCGGACGCCTGAGGCCTGTGTGGCAAAGGTGAGAATTCTTGCAATGATCAAAAGCACCCGTTATGGAACACCCGGTTGAGCAGAAGTCTCTCAAAAAGACGCAAGTACATCTCCAATAGATAAACTAATAGGTGACGACCACAAGGGAATGTTTCCATGAATTGGAAACCAGAAAGTAATCACACTTACAAAATCAAGCTGAAAAACACAACGTAAAAAAATAATCCTAGATACATCCTAAGTACCATACTTATGTGAGCGAGGAGCAGCATTTAAAGAGGAGGAAGATTCTGTGCATGCACTTCGTATGTGTTGCTAATGTTCTATTCTAGATTGTACTTGGTTTACAATGTAATTTTCTCGCAAGTGCTGCATGGAGTGGCATTAAATAAATAATGCATAATGGTAGCCTCCGGTCTTGTAATTAAATTGTTATTTTTTTGTTCTTTAAGTTATGGTTCCCTCTCACCAGGGATTCCTCTGTTTGACTATTGCAAGTTTATTAAATTATTTATTTATTCTAATCCCCTTTGCTGTGACCCAGGAGCCACAAGGTAGGTCTGTGGTGTGGCCGAGAGCTGTATTGATGCCAGCAGGGTGCAATCAAATGGGGGAGGCTTTAGAGGGAGGTTATAACAGTATGGTGGGCAGAGATCAGCAAAGCCTACAAATCTGGTGGCTGAATTGCGCTGTGTGAAACCAGATAACCTGTGATTAATCGCAGTTTCCCCACTTTACCAAATTTTATGCTTCTAGACAACTCTAATGTTGTTTTTGTATGATAGGAAAGTAGGTCACCCAAAAAGTGCACATAACAGCTGTCTTGCCTCTGTTATCAGAGGGAAGAGTAAATGTTTATAGATTTATTTGAAAACTTGAAAACTATCACTTTAAAAAAATACTTCTCAATGCCCTGATATAATGTGATGTCCTAAGATGAAATGATTCTGCGTGCTATTGAAATACACTTTTTGAAGTTTTAAAATACCTTATTGTAGTTTTACATTTGCTGCAAGATATCTTTAGGAATAAAGATGTTACTACAGTTGAGCAGTGCAGAACAACCTAGTTACTTCCTTTCCTTATCTTCAGTTAATGTTTAAATAAAGGACTGCATGTTTATTTAACATCTTTTAATACTAGTGCTGAGTCGAGTAAACAGCGGCCCGTGCTGCTGCCCTGGGGGCTGCATGTAAAGGTCAGGAAGGCTGCATGTGGCCCGCAGGCCTTACTTTGAGTATCACTGATCTAGATGCATGGAATTGGGTTTGGTCTGAGACTTGTTTACTTGGTCTACACCTTTGGCTATAAATGGGGATTTTCCTAACTTCAGTGTAGAGGAAAGTTTAGATTTTATTGAAGACAATGGGGCAGTATAATATGCATATCTTGTTAATCTGTCTCCTGGCAACAACATTGAAGAGTTACACAACTAAGGCAAATTATGTCACTGGCATATTTCAGAGGATGAACTGGAGCCATCACCCTCTCTTTTGTCCAACAGCACCACGGGTGGTGCTAATTTGAAGGAGCTAGAAGTAGATCCAACCAGGATAAAATAGATAACACCCAAAGCCAAGGCTAAATTAAATGGGGCAGTTTGTCCTGGGACATTGTGACCTCTGGCTGAACCTGGGATAAAAAGAGTAAGGATAAAACCCATCCCAGCAAAAGCGAAAGGTGCAAACATAGCTTCTGCTGCAACTTAAGAACATCTGAGGTTGAATAGAGATCTGATCTCCCAGGAGGAATAATATACTCCTCATTTTCTCTAATAAAATCTCAGATTTCCTCTTAACTAAAGCTTGGAAAATCCCACTTTTTCACAAAACAATGAGACGTTACAGTATGCATGTTCAAAACTGACGAGGACTTGGGAATCTATATGTTTGGGTGAAGTTAGAAGGTCCTGAAGATGGTCACGAAGACCTTTTGGCATCTCTGAAGATGTCCTCGAGCCTGGAGCAAGTGCAGAAGGTTTTAGATGCCATGACACCACAAGTACAGTGGCTGTCGAAAGAGGAGGCGTCTGTGCGTGCCTGTAGCCTTCATGCTTAGCCTCATCCAGCAAGACAGAGTTGACCAAGGAATTGGATTGTGAGAGCTCTTCAAAGAAAGAAACAGTTGTTTGGAAGAACTGAGGGGTGGCAGTGTGAGATATGTACACCTGAAGGCAGGACACTACACAGAGGACTAGAAAAGCTGAAAAATAGCAGTAAAGAACTAACCGTGATGGCGTTTTGGTGCATGCTGAGATGTACAAAAGTGCTTCACCAAAGCAGTGCCTTTCTAGTAAAAGTAGAGGCTCGTTGAGTGCCTTGGGCCAGTGTAGGAAAATGCCACTGTTGGCATGGGTACCCCCCACTTTTTGCCTAGTGTTGATGCCAGCTTTGATTGGAAGTGTGCTGGGACCCTGCTATCCAGGCCCCAGCACCAGTGTTCTTTCCCTAAAACTGTACTTTTATTTCCACAATTGGCACAGTCCTGGCAGACAGTTAAGTCCCTTGTAAAAGGTACCCCTGGTACCAAGGGCCCTGTGGCCAGGGAAGGTCTCTAAGGACTGCAGCATGTATTATGCCACCCTCTGGACCCCTCACTCAGCACATGCACACTGCTTGGCAGCTTGTGTGTGCTGGTGGGGAGAAAAGAAAAAGTCGACATGGCACTCCCCTCCCACTACCTGTGTGTAGGAAGTTGGCTCTGTATGCACTATTTCAAAGTAAGGAATAGTATGCACAGAGTCCAAGGATTCCCTTTAGAGGTAAGATAGTGGCAAAAAGAGATAATTCTAATGCTCTATTTTGTGGTAGTGTGGTCGAGCAGTAGGCTTATCAAAGGAGTAGTGTTAAGCATTTGTTGTACATACACACAGGCAATAAATGAGGAACACGCACTCAAAGACAATTCCAGGCCAATAGGTTTTTGTATAGAAAAATATATTTTCTTAGTTTATTTTAAGAACCACAGGTTCAAATTCTACATGTAATACTTTGCATGAAAGGTATTGCAGGTAAGTACTTTAGGAACTTTGAATAATCACAATAGCATATATACTTTTCAAATAAAACACATATAGCTATTTTAAAACTAGACAGTGCAATTTTCACAGTTCCTAGGGGAGGTAAGTAATTGTTAGTTCTTGTAGGTAAGTAAACCACCTACGGGGTTCAGGTTTGGGTCCAAGGTAGCCCACCGTTGGGGGTTTAGAGCAACCCCAAAGTTACCACACCAGCAGCTCAGGGCCGGTCAGGTGCAGAGTTCAAAGTGGTGCCCAAAACGCATAGGCTTCAATGGAGAAGGGGGTGCCCGGGTCCAGTCTGCCAGCAGGTAAGTACCCGCGTCTTCGGAGGGCAGACCAGGGGGGTTTTGTAGGGCACCGGGGGACACACAAGTTAGCACAGAAAGTACACCCTCAGCAGCACTGGGGCGGCCGGGTGCAGTGTGCAAACACACGTCGGGTTTTCAATTGGAATCAATGGGAGACCAAGGGGTCTCTTCAGCGATGCAGGCAAGGGGGGGGGCTCCTCTGCGTAGCCACCACCTGGGCAAGGGAGAGGGCCTCCTGGGGGTCACTCCTGCACTGGAGTTCCGATCCTTCAGGTCCTGGGGGCTGCGAGTGCAGGGTCTTTTCCAGGCGTCTGGATCTGAGAGTCAGGCAGTCGCGGTCAGGGGGAGCCTCGGGATTCCCTCTGCAGGCGTCGCTGTGGGGGCTCAGGGGGGACAACTTTGGTTACTCACAGTCTCGGAGTCGCCGGGGAGTCCTCCCTGAAGTGTTGTTTCTCCACAAGTCGAGCCGGGGGCGTCGGGTGCAGAGTTGCAAGTCTCACGCTTCTGGCGGGAAACGGAGTCGTTTTAAAGTTGCTCCTTTGGAAACAAAGTTGAGGTCTTGGATGAACAGAGCCGCTGTCCTCGGGAGTTTCTTGGTCCTTCTAGAGCAGGGCAGTCCTCTGAGGATTCAGAGGTCGCTGGTCCTGGGGAAAGCGTCGCTGGAGCAGTGTCTTTTCGAAGTGGGGAGACAGGCCGGTAGAGCTGGGGCCAAAGCAGTTGGTGTCTCCGTCTTCTCTGCAGGGTTTTTCAGCTCAGCAGTCCTCTTCTTCTTAGGTTGCAGGAATCTAAGTTCCTTGGTTCTGGGGAGCCCTTAAATACTAAATTTAAGGGTGTGTTTAGGTCTGGGGGGTTAGTAGCCAATGGCTACTAGCCCTGAGGGTGGGTACACCCTCTGTGCCTCCTCCCAAGGGGAGGGGGTCACATTCCTATCCCTATTGGGGGAATCCTCCATCTGCAAGATGGAGGATTTCTAAAAGTTAGTCACCTCAGCTCAGGACACCTTAGGGGCTGTCCTGACTGGCCAGTGACTCCTCCTTGTTATTCTCATTATTTCCTCTGGCCTTGCCGCCAAAAGTGGGGCCGTGGCCGGAGGGGGCGGGCAACTCCACTAGCTGGAATGCCCTGTGGTGCTGGAACAAAGGGGGTGAGCCTTTGAGGCTCACCGCCAGGTGTTACAGCTCCTGCCTGGCGGAGGTGATAGCATCTCCACCCAGTGCAGGCTTTGTTACTAGCCACAGAGTGACAAAGGCACTCTCCCCATGTGGCCAGCAACATGTCTTGAGTGTGGCAGGCTGCTAAAACCAGTCAGCCTACACAGGTAGTTGGTTAAGGTTTCAGGGGGCACCTCTAAGGTGCCCTCTGGGGTGTATTTTACAATAAAATGTACACTGGCATCAGTGTGCATTTATTGTGCTGAGAAGTTTGATACCAAACTTCCCAGTTTTCAGTGTAGCCATTAAGGTGCTGTGGAGTTCGTGTTTGACAGACTCCCAGACCATATACTCTTATGGCTACCCTGCACTTACGAAGTCTAAGGTTTTGCTTAGACACTGTAGGGGCACAGTGCTCATGCACTGGTGCCCTCACCTATGGTATAGTGCACCCTGCCTTAGGGCTGTAAGGCCTGCTAGAGAGGTGACTTATCTATACTGCATAGGCAGTGTGAGGTTGGCATGGCACCCTGAGGGGAGTGCCATGTCGACTTACTCGTTTTGTCCTCACCAGCACACACAAGCTGGCAAGCAGTGTGTCTGTGCTGAGTGAGGGGAGCCCAGGGTGGCATAAGATATGCTGCAGCCCTTAGAGACCTTCCCTGGCATCAGGGCCCTTGGTACCAGGGGTACCAGTTACAAGGGTCTTACCTGGATGCCAGGGTGTGCCAATTGTGAAACAAAAGTACAGGTTAGGGAAAGAACACTGGTGCTGGGGCCTGGTTAGCAGGCCTCCGCACACTTTCAATTCAAAACATAGCATCAGCAAAGGCAAAAAGTCAGGGGGTAACCATGCCAAGGAGGCATTTCCTTACACTGTGGCATAGGTAAGTCACCCCTCCAGCAGGCCTTACAGCCCTAAGGCAGGGTGCACTATACCACAGGTGAGGGCATAGCTGCATGAGCAAAATGCCCCTACAGTGTCTAAGTCAACTCTTAGACATTGTAAGTGCAGGGTAACCATACTGAGTATATGGTCTGAGAGTTTGTCATTACAAACTCTGCTGCACCATAATGGCTACACTGAACACTGGGAAGTTTGATATCAAACTTCTCAGCACAATAAACCCACACTGATGCCAGTGTGGGATTTATTGAAAAATGCGCACAGAGGGCATCTTAGAGATGAAACCTGTATGTTAGCCCACCTGCTAGTGTAAGGCTGACCGGTCTATGACAGCCTGCCACGTCCAGACGAGTTTCTGACCACATGGGGTGAGTGCCTTTGTGCACTCTGTGGACAGAAACAAAGCCTGTCCTGGGTGGAGGTGCTTCACACCTCCCCCTGCAGGAACTATAGCACTTGGCGGTGAGCCTCAAAGGCTCAGTGTTGGTGTTACAGTGCCACAGGGCACTCCAACCAGTGGAGATGCCCGCCACCCCCCCCGGACGAGACCCCTCTTTTGGCGGCCAGTCCAGAGGGATAATGAGAAAAACAAGGAGTCACCCCCCTCAGCCAGGACCACCCCTAAGGTGTCCAGAGCTGAAGTGACCCTCCCCCCGTGAGAAATCCTCAATCTTGCTTTGGAGAATTAGGACCAGTAGGGATGTGCCCCCCTCCCTAGAGGGAGTGGGCACAAAGAGGGTGTAGACACCCTCAGGGATAGTAACCATTAGCTACTTCTCCCTGAGCCTAACACACCCCTAAATTTTGTATTTAGGGGCGACCCTGAACTCAGCTCTTCAGATTCCTGGCGACCTCAAGTAAGAAGGACTGCTGAGCTGAAAACCCCGCAGAGAATAGGAGACTACAACTGATTCGGCCCCAGCCCTACCGACCCATCTCCTGCTTCAAAAAGCTGCAAAAGAAGAAAAAACGCATTCTGCAGGACCAGTGACCCCTGAAAAGCCTCCAGGGGACTGCCTGCCTCACCGAGGACCAAGAAACTCCTGTGGACAGCTGACCTGTCCAAGAAGAAGACAAAGAAACCGTCTTTAAAGGGACTCCCTCCTCACTCCAGAAGCACAAGTCCAAACTACTCTGCACCCAACGCCCCCAGCCCGTGTCCAGAGAAACCAACTAGCCAGAGAGGATCCCCATGCGATTCCGACTACGTGTCCACCCTGGGCTGACCTCTCTAGACCCCCACGACGCCTGCAGGGGGAATCCCGAGGACCCCCAAGACTACGACTGCCCGTGGCAAAGATATCCGTCAAGTGGAGAAGCACTGCACCCACAGCCCCGAGGACCAAGAGAAACTGACCACCGGTGTAGCAATGACCAGAAGGCGGCCCTCACCCTTGCCCAGTCGGTGGCTTGCCTGAGAAGCCCCCGTGGCCTGCCTGCAGCACCTAAGCGACCCCCGGGTCCCTCCATAGAGTTCCATTGGGAACCCGACGCCCTGTTTGCACACTGCACCCGTCTGCCCCTCTTCCACTGAGGGTGTGGTTTTTGTGCTCCTTTACACCCTCCTGGTTTGCCCTCTGACAACATGGGTACATACCTGCAAGCAGACCGGAACTGGAGTACTCCCTGTCTCCATAGGCGCCCACATCATTTTGGCTCCTGTTTGACCTCTGCACCTAACCGGCCCGTGTTGCTGGTCCTGTGTGCTTGGGGTTACTTTGAACCCCCAACGGTGGGCTACCTATGCCCCGGAGATTGAACCCATAAGTTTGTTACTCACCTCAAAAAGTGTACTTTACCTACCTCCCCCAGGAGCTGTTGAAAATTGCAGTGTCCACTTTTAAAATAGCTTTTTGCCATTTTAAGGAAAACTGTGTACCATTCTAAGTATTACTATGCAAAGTACCTTTCATTTAATGTACTTACCTGTTAAATGAATCATGTGGTTATAGAAATAATTTAATATATGAAAACCTATTGGTCTGGAGTTAAGTCATTGAGTGTGTGTTTTCACTAGTACTTGTGTGTGTACAACAAATGCTGAACACTACCCTCTGATAAGCCTAACTGCTCGACCACACTACCACAAATAGAGCATTAGTATTATATAGTACTGCCTCTGTCAAGCCGCTTGGGGAACCCCTGGACTCTGTGCACACTATATCTCATTTTGATATAGTATATACAGAGCCAGCTTCCTACAGCCAGGACTTGTTGACCATGGCTACAGAAACTCCAGGAGGTCTGACCTTCTCGAGGGTTGCCAGTGGTACTCCATGTAAGAAGGTGGAGGTGGCCGCAAAGGATTAAAGCGGTCGGATGGCCCTCTGGGTCCAGCAGCAGGAAGTTGAAGGAGGGAAGAAGGTGATGAGAATCCCATGCGAGATCCAGCGAGTAGGGAAACCCAACTTGAAGGGGGCATTTGGTAGTGACTAGCACCCTTGGCAGAGGAAGCGCCTTGTAAAATGAAGAACCCTGGTGAGAAGAGCAAACACGGGAAACTATCCATGAGGGAAGGACTCCTTTGCCCTGACCTCCAGGTCCAGACGTCGGTTTACGAAGATGGGACACTGGCAATTTATGCAGGATGCAAAGTGAAGATAACAAAAAAGAGAATAACAACGGGAGAGTGCTTGTCTATTGCCAGGAGCCTCAGTAACAAAGGGCATTGGCTCCAGCTCAGCATTTCATAAAATGCTAGTGACATAATTTGCTTTTGTTTTGTCACTTTTCATTGCTGCTGCCAGGAGGCAAATTTAAAGAGATGCATGTTGTAACGCCTCATTGTCTTGTGATAAAATCGCATTTAGAGTTCTAGTCCTGACTTTTGGCTTTCTTTTAACAAAACTGGACAAACTTCAATCTCCCTGCGATCCCAAAAGTAATCACAAATTGAGGTCTCCTGGAGTTGGATCGTTTTACATTGTGTAGTGTGTAGTCTGTTACATATCTTGGACCGCAGTGACTTTGCGTTCTTTCGAGATTGCCAGAACAAATTGCATTCCCACCAGTAGCAACCAGAGTGAAAAGAGTTGTATAAAAGAGTGTCGGTCGATATCTTTATTCGATTTTAAAAGTTAAAACCATACAAGCATGCAGAGAAGCAGTTGGCATGATAGCACCGTTTAAGGTGAAAAGAGCATACAGATATACAGAATAATAATTAAAAAAAATGAATACATTAAAAACCCCTTGACAGACCGTTAATGTTACTTCAATCACAGGAAGAGGTCATCAATTTGACGATCTAATCAGGAATAAAGGAAACTGAAGAGGCCTAAAATCTAAAAACGAAAAACTTCAGTCGAAGAGTCATGAATAAGGCATCTCAGCACAATGTGCAAAGTATCGAAGGAAGGGTCTGGGCCTCATTGTCAAGAGCTAATTTTGATGCTTTACCTTAAGTACGCCCCGTCTAGCTGAAAACAAGCGGAGTTATTGATAAATGTGTTTAATCTTGGAGAAAATACTTGTTTCTCTTTGAGTTTCTTGCATATCTCAGAACATCATAACGCAGTTTATCCTGTCATTGAAGCTCTCTCCAAGGGACTGCATAATAGTCTCTACCTCTCTCAGATATGAAGGATCGGTGCTAGTCCAAGAAGACAAAAGTGGGGACAAAAAGTACTAATCAACTGTGAAGTTTCACTCATCTTCCACTAAAGTACTTTATTGATAAGCAATTCTACCTTTTTCTTATTTTTCTGTAGATAACTGGCTTCACTAGAGTCACTGCTCTCCTGGTGTGCTAGCCGTGGACCTTGTTTGTAATACCAGAAATTTGAAATGTTAAACACTACCTATACTTCTGTGAACTATATTTTGTTATTCTAAAATAACAATTGCTCACAGAGTAATTTCAGGCTTTATTGATGTAGATTTGCCTTTTCCTCTGCAGATTCAGGTTTCAGCCGCAGCTCAGGAACTTCACAAACAATATTCATTTAAAGCACAAGCTAAAAATTGTTTGAGGTTTTGATTTAAATTAGTGGTACTCGGAAGAACGAAGGCTGAATGGGCCTGAGGTTCAAACCTCTATTGACCAGGGTACATACACCCAGTGGCAAATGCCAAATGGGTTCCTTGCTTGTAGTAATTGAGATATGAAAGCTGAAGGTTTGAAGGAGAAGAGGCAAAGATCGTCCTTCCCCACGTGTACATTATGTTCATCCAAAAGACCACGCTGTAGTTGTCAGAGTGGGTTGTTTAGACCATTTCTTGGTGGATAGTAAACAGTAACATTGGATACCACTGTCACATGTGGAATCCTTACTGTGAATCTCAGCAGATGGTCTAGTACAATTGTAACATAAACTTCTGCACTCATAGCTATGTAAAAATATTGATATATGTGGGAACCCACTTTGGAAGCACCTGCATCTATGTTTCGGGAGTTATAAATTCATCCAAGGGGACACTTATTTATTTGTTAATTTCTTTATTGTAAGTTCAGAATCATATGTTTCTGCCTCTTATTTTTATTGAAACCCATTTTCTTTGAAGCAGAAGTGTATGGTTCACAAAACTTCTTGGAGATGTTTATAGTTCAGTGAAATAATGTTGAGCAGTGCTTAATTTGAGCTGGTGGTTTCCGGTGTTCGGCACCGGCATTTAATTGCCAACACTGTCTCTTGACAGTTGCCACATGGTGGCGCTGTCCTTTTGTAATTTAAAGGTGAACAGAGCAACGGTTATTTACGAATTCAATTTACAACTAATACCTACTGCCCAGCTCATTCTTATAACTTTGTGGGCCTCGAATAGAATGAATTGTCACACTTGTAGCAGTGTGATGGTTAGGAGTTGTGTAGGTACAGCCATTGGCAGCGCTGACAGTGACAATATGTGGTGCAAGATGTGGTGGCGTCCCGGCGAGGGCACTGGCACTTATGTTTTTTTTTTTTTGTTGTACAAATTAAGCACTGGTGTGTAGTATTGGTCTATATTTAGGTATGTTGTTTCCTAGGGAGGAATTCAAACACTTCTATACCTCTTGATTTGAGCATTTTTTCAAGTGGACTATAATATTTGAAGCGTGGCGCAGCATCATGGTTATATGGTATGGTAAGAGTAAGGAAGTAATCAGTGGTAGTTAATGCATTTGGAAGCTGTACCAAGTACATTACCGTCTTTTCAAGTATTGTCCTACCCTGTGGTACGAACTGTTTGATGTAGTAACTTTAGTGTATACTATGTTGCTTTGAGCATGGTGCATTTGAAGTGATCCTTGAAGTCTACGCTAACCTTTTCTGAGCGCTGTCTGTCGCTGTGACAAATGTTGCACTTCGATAAACAAGTGTTTCTTTTTCCCAAAGGATTCAGAAGAATATGTTGATGGATTTAGATAAAGAAATCATGAATGAACTGGGCATAACAATAGTTGGAGACATCATCGCTATTTTAAAGCACGCCAAGATCGTGTACAGACAGGTAGGTTTTCAATCCAAAGTTTTATGATATAACGTAGATCATATTCTAGAACTGTTTCACTGAAGTCGCATGTCAAGTCTGTTGTGAGAGATGTGATGGAATGGTGCAGCTGTCCAGATTGGTGCACTTTGATGAGGCATATGGAGTAAGGAAATATATTTTCATTTACAGGATAGTTCATGGTCATGGTTCAGATTTTGTGATGCATTTATACGTAGGTTTCTAACAGTGGGTATAGGTGTTAGAGAAAAGAGTCACATAGCATTGACTGCATTAGGGGTTGCTTCTGCTTGTAAGTCAATAGACAACAATAATTCTGAAGAGTCGGACTGAAGTTTGTATTTTAACTTGGGTTCCTAATTTTTGTTGCTACTGATTTTTACAAGTACAGACAGAAAGCAGTGTGTTTCCTGTCGGTATTTTTTAAATCAGAAAATGGTACTTCTTGTGAGTGACTCTCCTTGCTGTTCTTTATGACTTACAGGCCAACAGCTGAGCTGATAGACATAATGAGGAGTTAAAAAAAACTGGCCAAGGTTTCCTTTAAGGCATATGCCGACATGTCTGTATATAATGCTGATATTCAGTTGTGGGTGTGGTATATTTGGCTGCTTAATTTGCTAAAACGCGCCATTCTTCAAAGTATGAATGCTAGTTTGTCAGTTGAATAAATGTGGAAATATCCCATTGTATGTCTCCATTTATTCTCAAAGCACAAAATAAATATAGATAAACACCAATGAGGTGGCCAGAAAATAAATATGAATAAATACAGACGAAAATATTAAACAGCTACATACCACCAAGCCGGAAGCCCTAATTTTAACACATCTTCAACTAAAAGAAAATGGTGTCAACCCTGCACTCCACTATGCTATGTCGGGGGGCGGGAGGGGGAGTAGGTAATGATTATAACATGTTTTGGAGTGTTATCATGCCTTGCTTCAAACCCAGAATAACATTAATATTAACCTAGAGCTTTTCAGGGTCTTATGTATAGGAGTCAACTTTTCAAGTATAAAATATGGCCTGTTAGATATTAACACATTACAACAAGTGTTGAGGGAGCCTTTGTTCTTCTTAGCATACAGTTTTCTGGTCCAGCGGAGTAGTCATGCATGTCATTATAAGGAGGTATTTTGTGAAGTCGCCCTCCAGGTGCAGTCTTAAGCTCCGTTTTAAGGTACAGAGTGAAGTGTCTCATCTCCTATCTCGAGGGAAAACGCTTTACGTTTGGGTGCAATGAAGGTCTAGAACAGGGTTTGACACTGGTAGTCCAGAAAGAGTGAGGTGGAGAGTCTTCCTAAGGAATATGAGGCACGGTCGCCAATGGACTTTTGAGGACTTCAAGAAAGCTGCATGAGAATCATTGAGGCCCAGTGAGCTGCCAGACTTGGTGATTTGGGGGGTTGGGGGGGAGATGTCTTGCTAAAGCAGAGGTGGTTGAACTGTATAAGAGTGGTGACGTTTGCCTACACATTCCTTTCCTTGATCGTGTTGTCTATTATTTCTGGAGTTTACACCTTTCTTGCTTTTTATTATTCTATTAACTACTTTTTGCCATTGTTAGAGTATTTCCTTCCGAAATTCTTTGTTCCTTGTAGAGTACACGTCAAGTGGAGGCTATTGCAGAGCACCTATTATTCGAGAGGGGAATGGAATGAAGGCTTGTTTAGGGAACTCGAGCAGCTTATTGAAGGGGGATGATATGGTCAGATTAATTAACCGAGGTCTTTTATTTGCCAAAGCTCAAGTTGTTTATTTCCTCCTTCAGCGACGGAACCGTTCCACAGAATAAGAGTTAACGTAAAAGATCTCCGCCCTCTAGAGTAATGCTTCTGGTATTAACATTACAAATCTGAGTTAATGTTTTTGGATACGTTCACTGTTTGTTGCATGTTATAAATGAAAAAAATAGTATTTTTTTCCCATCTGTGTTTGTTTAATAATCAGAAATAGTAACTCTCTAGTTATGCTTACAAAGAGGATCCTGTCTGATGCCATTTTGTTTTTGTGTGTCTGTCTTGGAGCTACTCTTTCCAGTTATGGTCTGTCGCTGATATATGAGTGAATTAGCCAAGTGCATAGCATCTCTGTTAAAACAAATCCGTTCCTAGAGAATGGTCCATCTAAGCAGAGTTGCGTTTTCCTTTCCAGGCATGGGTGGTTGGTATGTGCATTCCTTGTCATGTGGGGATCTCGCCACATATTTCTAGTTTGGTATCTGACCGGTCCAAATTGTAAGTCTCTACTACTTACTATTTCTTGGCTGCCAAACAGTAAATGTGTATGAATTTCTTTCAGGATGTGTGTAAAGCTGTGACTGAGTCTGTCTCGCCAAACCATCAGAACAATCTGCAGAGCGAACTGCGCAGAAGTGCTCACAGTCGTAAGTGTGATACTTAGATGATTTTTTTTTTTTTTAATAAATCATGGTTTTTAAGGCTAGATATTTTCTGTACTTTGAACTTCTCCACAGCCTACTATTGTCGGGACAACACTTTGATCCCTTTTCTTAAAGTGTCATTATGTTGCAAGTGACAATTCCGATCCGATGCTGTCTTTTCAAGGATAATCTTCCTGTGTAGGTCTGCCTTTTCATAGGAGTGCTGCAAACACTCTTCATAGCAAGAGATGCTTGTGGTATTCATACATGGATTTCTTGCAGCAGAACTTTCCTGGTTCTATAGTGAAGTCCTTAATAAGTGTTTCTGCAAAGGGGACCTTAGGGGAGCCCTTGTGTCATGGGCATATGTGGGGGGAAGGGTACTCATGAGACCTGTTTTGTAATTGGAGAGAGCACATTGAAGTTGTGAGAAGATGGGGTAGGTGACAAGCAAGGCAGAAGTGCAAACAAAAGCCAGTGTCTTTACACATATGATCTCTGAAATCAAATTAGCAGGATGACAAGGACAATCAATACAGACAATTTAATTAGTCGATTGTCAGATGCAAGTCCAGTCGATGTATGCTCTGGGACAGTGGTCTCAACCTTTTGAATTCTGTAAACTCCCCCTCCCTAACGGAACCATTATTGAAATTCGGGAACCCCCACTGAATCATTAGTGGAAGCCAGGGACCCCAGCCGATCGGGGTGCTGATGATTTGAACCACAAAACACACGAAAATATAAAAAAATATTCTGTCAAACACTTAGACAAATAACACATTTAATTTAATTTGCTCCCACGAACCAACCTGATATTAATTAAATTTTTAGCCTCCAGTTTCAAATTGCTTGAAATGTTTAGTATGCTCTAACGTTTTCAGTTGTACATATATCCACTTTATTTACGTACACTTTATTAAACTGATAAGAAAATTAAATAATTTTATCAGTCACGGACCCCCTGAAAAGGCTTTGCGGACTCCTAGGGGTCCCCGGCCCACAGGTTAGGAACCCTGACTCTGGGTTCCTAACCTGAGATTCTATCTCTAGTCTTTCTTTCGGGGCAGCTGCCATGAACATCTTAATAAGTATATCACTACATAGAAGGTGCTGAGGCTTAGTAAGGAAACAACTTTTTTTAAGGTACAAAACTGCACTTCGTTTACCATTGTGCTGAGTTATTGCTGCCCTTCCACAACTCGGAGGTATGCTGTAATGGGACTTTTTAAGAGCTCTGCTTTTTTTTTCTGTCCAGCCGCAACTAGAATGATAGCCAACAGCTTGAGCCGAGAGTCTCCACCTGGCACTCCCACCCGGCGACCTGATACCAGCACATCGAAAATCTCTGTTACCGTCTCCAATAAAGCAGCTGTGAAGAACACCAAAGCAGGTACTGTAGTTTCAAGTGGAGAGAGCTGCTGAACAGTTAATATGCTGTGAACAGTTTTTTCGGTTTCCATTGAAATTATATTCAATTTGCTGAAAACTGCAGTTTTGTGACTACTTTGTAGGAACAAGTAAGCAGCCCTAATGTGAATCTTTTTTTACAAGCATGCTAGTGTACATTTCCCTCTTTTTCATTTCACCCTTTACACCTAACCCCACTTCATGAAAATAACAAATTATGGCAGTGGAGAAGATAGCCGATGTCTCTTGTACTTTTTGGTGGAATATTTAACAGCATGCACTTGGAAGGCAATAGTGGCTGAAGAGACATTGTGTGCACTTCAGTGTGTGTCACCAAGGTCACCTCTGCAAAAAACGATTGCTGCTGATTGATGCAGACCTCAGTTTATTAGTGTTTGACAACCCAGTAGTCATACCAAAATGTATCCATACGAAAGTCGCACCATCTGGTTGAAAGGCAGACATTAGTATATATATCAATGTGGTATTAGTGAACATTTAAGTTAAATATACAAGTATATATATTGAATAATCAATGTTACATTTTTTTGTTTTCAGCGCTTTAACACTGGTGAAAGTAGGTATTGCAGCGGCCGAATTAAAATGTTTTTTTTGTAATAGATTGTAGGCCTGTACCATTGAAACATGCTCCCGGAAATGTGGTTAATTCATTTTAGTGAGGGGAACGGATACTGTTGGTTGTACTGTGCCTGGATCTGGAAGGATTATCAGAAGCATTTGCTAATGGCTGCTCTTCTGACTCCGTGACAGAACTAGTGTGCTATGGGGGCCTTTCCTTCAAGGGAGGCTGTCCCTAAAAATATCTACCTCTCTCACTCAGGGACACCTGCCGAGGTTTTCTTTCATATAACAGCCTAGTACTGCCAAGTGGTGGATGCACTCTTGGTTTCAAATTCTCTTTCTTTGGCTTCGACTCACTGAGTGGAATTGTTCACTTAATATTAGTAGGAAATATAATATGAGCAGACAGTGATATGAATGTTGAACCCTGCTACCTTCTCCTAACAACATAAGTATAATATATGCTTTATAAAATCTAGTCTTACTTTTGAAATTAATTCATCATGAGGATGAATTGCATTTGTGGAGAAAAAAGCAGGCTATTAATTAAGCATTTCTACAGCGGCAGGTGTCCTTTAAATAAAGTGGAACGTAAGTGTATCAAATGTCTCATGGGGAATATATAAATTAACATTTAAATGCACGTCGAACAGCATTGCTACCTGATCCCCAATCTAGGTGAAGCAACGTTTGCATGGAGGTGAGTGGTAGCACTCTTGGCCTTCTGCCATCATGCATAATTCCTCTATTATTATTGTGGTGTATGCTGTTGCTGTGCCTGTCGCTTTAAGTACACGGAATTGTCTGTTCTATTCTTGCTATTGCAGCGGTTGCTGTGATCAAGTGAAAATATACTCCCAAGCACGGAGGTCAGCAGGCTGAGGGTTCAGGCAGCTTCAAGATTAGGTGAAAGCAACTTCTGATTAAAGGACGTCTAATTGTTTACTTTTTGTTGCTATTGTAAATGCTCTTCCCATCCAATATTTTTTTTACAGTGATCGGGATGGTTTAGGGGAGTGCTAAGGATTTCCTCTTTTATTTGGTGTTTTTTTTTTTATATAGCTTCTACGAGGCTAAAGGGCAAAATAGCGCTTTGTGTGTGGATTGTACAGAGTCTAAGAACAAGGTCAATAGCAGTGAAAAGGTTCCACAACTGCAACAAAAATGGAAGATACTGTAGAGCAGACTGTGATAAGTGGTGAATATACATCATCTGTGACCACATTTAGAGCCTGGTCGAAATTTTGATATCCTAAGATTAGCTCCCAGCTCTGTGTGCCTTATCTGAGGGGCTGGCTGAAGGATATAGGGAAGTGAGAAGGAGTCAGGTTATTTTTTATTGTAACCCTCTGGGAGGGCTTAGTGCAGATGGCAAGTTGTATAGAATTCCAGATGCACAGCCTGTGAAGACTTTGTCATGATGCCTTTTTTTACCTGGGGCTCATGTGTGGAGTTGTTAAAAGCACACCAGATTTTCCCCTACATAGATAAATAGTGGGAACGATCGGAGTGTAAAAGTAAGCACTCAGCATGCAGGTTTTGTAAGTGCCTCTGCCTTCAAAAAGGAGCCAATTTATGAGTAAAATGGGAACGATGTGGTCGAAGCAATCTGTACCTGAGATTAGACATGTCACAACATGTAATGCTTTGTAAAGTGTTAGTGTTTTTGGGAGTGGCCGAGAGGATGGTATATCCATAGTCCGGTCTGGACGCACCCAGAGCTTGAGCTACTACTTTTCAGTCTCTTGAGTTAGAAAGGTGTTGTTCGTGCGAATAGGTCTCATATGGTGTTTGGAGTTCCGGGCGTGGATGTTGATGTGCTTTAGGAAGTTCATGCGATTTATCAAGAATGATTCCAGTGACTTAAAGCTTCAATAATGTTTGAGGTGCAGTGTAATATATATGTGGAATCCAGCCATTTCTGAATGGCAGGGGAGTTGAGCAACAAGGTGAGAAGGAACTCATTTTGTAGATAACTTGGGTGAGAGTGATTCTCTCTCTCTCGCTCTCTCTGTTTCTCTCTCTCTCTCTCTCTCGGTCTCTGTCTCTCTTTCTCCTCTCCTCTCCTGGGGAGGTGCTGGAGCGCAGGGCTTTGATAGGTGTTTCATTTGGCAATTGTATTGGAAAATAGGCAGCACACTAGCACTGCAACATTGCATTTATTCATATGCTTTTTGTTTCAATCTCCAATCGCGGAGGCATGATTAAACATTGCTGATGCACACCGCTTTATGTAAATCCATGCTGCTTCGTGCCTCATGGCTCTTCCTTTTGTAGCAAGCTGTTCATGCAGAATGACCATATACATTATTAAAAACGCCATTTGGGCCACTAGATACTCATTGCTTCATTTTAAACTATACCCTTTTATTTTCATCAATGTGAAGATTATCTGGCCAAATACATGTATGTTCTCAGTGGGTTTTTATGAACCATGCATAAAGAAGAGTGGAGTTCTATTTTATAGAACGTTGCTTTTCTGTTAATTTATGCCTGCCAAATTAGTTACAAGCAGGATTTGTTATAGAAGAGTGTTTAATGGTATTCCATAAAGAAGAAAACTTTGCATATGCATTTTCTTCTCTTGTTCCTGATGTGGTGTCCGATTTTCATTGATACCAGTCAATCTGTCTGTGTTGTTCTTGAACTGTCATGCTGTGCAATGTATCTATACTAAACGATATACTAACTTTAATAATGTTGAATGATATAGACTTAACGGCAACACTTACAGCTAGCACTACAAACAAACTCCACACAGGAGTGTACTGCCCGTCTGCAAATTGCTTCCAACGTCTTCTCGGGTAGCAATCACTGTATAAATCTGCAATACATTGGATGCTAATGCTTTATTAGGGTATTAAGTAAAGACGACTAATGTTTTTGAAAACATTCGAATTGGTGTTATGACTGATTTGGTGCTACGATCTGGAAGCCTGCCTAAGTACCTGTCCCCAGCTTGTTAATAGACAGTTGCCAGGTGATAGATGTAAAGCTGCCACTTGGAGGTCAGTTCACATATTCAGTAATAAGTAAAAGCCATCTCCTGGAGCCGAGTATTACTTGTTGTTCTTTCATAAAGTTTATTTTATGAGAAGTGAAAATTCAGTAGCTCTAGGGTTAGTTTTTGCTTATAATGATCTGCCTCATTGATAAACTACCCATCACTGCTTCCTTTTTAAGGAGTTTTGGTTTTGTGAGTCACAAAATAACAATGCGCCTATTGAGCATTGGGAAGCCTTGAGGGTGTTCCAAGGCTGGTTGACATAAAAGGGACTTGACCTATGCGTGTGTAATCAAGCCAAAAAAACAAACTGGGAAAATTTAACTTTTTTGCCCTTATTGCATTGCTGTGTTTAATACTTCTCAGAATTGTTGTAAAGGTTATAAAATATGCAAATTAGCGTAACTGAGAACTACCATTACAGATAAGGAACACTTACTTCCCTTTCAAGAGTATCATAACTAAATTCATACATAACTCAACAATTCTGTCTTCTTTATAGACTCAAGAGGGAGGCAAAGTAGATGTGACATTCTGCTATATTGAATAGATTATCAAAGTGCACAGAGGTACCAGCTGCCAGTCTGCTGCCTTTTAGGACTTTAAAGCGCCATGGCTGCCGTTATACAGCATGCTGCTTCATGTGCTTTTACACACTTTTTCAATTCTCAAGTAGGCATTTGATAAATGTACAACTCATTTTATTGAAAGCTGGAAATGGAATGATAGTGCTCTGTGGACATTAATTAGTGTTGAGCGCACAAGCGCTCCATCCCCTTTGTAACCTCTCATTGGGCTTTTAACCACGCACATGTCACGCCTGTCACTTTCCTTGGTTTATGGGCTTGCAATCCGCTTGATTTCATTAGTGAAAGGCATGCATACATCATGCTTTTTCTGGTGTTTAGCCCTATGTGAGCAACTACTGAAAACGTACAAGGCTCCTTTACATAGCGCGATCGCGCTCAGTTTTTTGGTTTTTAATTTCAGTGCAATCACGCTGCATTTTACATTGCGCAATCGCGCACGTCTTTTCTTTCAATTTGTGTGGCAAGAAAAGTCCGATAAGGACTTTACAAAGCTAATAGCTCTAACTCGAGCAAATGTGAGACCCGTTTCCTTGCAAATGCTTGTTTTTGGAATTGGAGTGCTTTATTTTTCTCTTTCAACAAGTGTTCGTAGATCCCACAGTGGGCAAAGGTATTTGTTGTTTAAATATTCTGAAAGGAAATCTGCAACTGGATGTCTCTATCTTAGAATTTTCCCAGGTGTCAATCTGGATCCAGATCGAGCAGTACCCCTATGTGCATTAGGTGGTGTCAATTGGGTCTCTGTCCGTCGTCTGTGTTGTCCACGCTGGATATGATGATGCGGGTGTAATATAGGCGCCATCCTGGCATGCTTACGTCAGTTCTTTTCTTTCTGCGCCAACCAGTGCTGATCTGAAGAAAGAGCTACCCCTCCTACCCCTCAGTCACTTTTTGACTGTCTTTATTTGACTTCTATCAAAGCTTTTTTGAGTATATCTACCTCTGCCCAACTTAAGGAGCTTTATGGAGCTATTCGCCTCATTTCCGACTTTGCTGGTGTGCCTTTGGGCCCAGCAGAGTTGAAAAGGGTCCCTTTGGGTTCTGCACCAGTGGCTTCGGCCTTGGCCCCAAGGAGCCTCCATGTATCTGTCACTGGATCAGGACCAACAACGGTCGTACCCATTCAACCTTCCCCGGTGCCGGTTCTGACATCGACGCTCCCAGCGCTGCTCATGCCCCCGAGCAGCGGTGTGAGAAAGTAGCCTCTTTCTATCCTTGTTACCCCCACTTTTGGCCTGTTTGTGAGTGTATGTCAGGGTGTTTTCACTGTCTCACTGGGATCCTGCTAGCCAGGGCCCACTGCTCATAGTGAAAACCCTATGTTTTCAGTATGTTTGTTATGTGTCACTGGGACCCTGCTAGTCAGGACCCCAGTGCTCATAAGTTTGTGGCCTATATGTATGTGTTCCCTGTGTGGTGCCTAACTGTCTCACTGAGGCTCTGCTAACCAGAACCTCAGTGGTTATGCTCTCTCATTTATTTCAAATTGTCACTAACAGGCTAGTGACCAATTTTACCAATTTACATTGGCTTACTGGAACACCCTTATAATTCCCTAGTATATGGTACTGAGGTACCCAGGGTATTGGGGTTCCAGGAGATCCCTATGGGCTGCAGCATTTCTTTTGCCACCCATAGGGAGCTCTGACAATTCTTACACAGGCCTGCCACTGCAGCCTGAGTGAAATAACGTCCACGTTATTTCACAGCCATTTTACACTGCACTTAAGTAACTTATAAGTCACCTATATGTCTAACCTTTACCTGGTAAAGGTTAGGTGCAAAGTTACTTAGTGTGAGGGCACCCTGGCACTATCCAAGGTGCCCCCACATTGTTCAGAGCCAATTCCCTGAACTTTGTGAGTGCGGGGACACCATTACACGCGTGCACTACATATAGGTCACTACCTATATGTAGCTTCACAATGGTAACTCCGAATATGGCCATGTAACATGTCTATGATCATGGAATTGCCCCCTCTATGCCATCCTGGCATTGTTGGCACAATTCCATGATCCCAGTGGTCTGTAGCACAGACCCTGGTACTGCCAAACTGCCCTTCCTGGGGTTTCACTGCAGCTGCTGCTGCTGCCAACCCCTCAGACAGGCATCTGCCCTCCTGGGGTCCAGCCAGGCCTGGCCCAGGATGGCAGAACAAAGAACTTCCTCTGAGAGAGGGTGTGACACCCTCTCCCTTTGGAAAATGGTGTGAAGGCAGGGGAGGAGTAGCCTCCCCCAGCCTCTGGAAATGCTTTGTTGGGCACAGATGTGCCCAATTCTGCATAAGCCAGTCTACACTGGTTCAGGGGACCCCTTAGCCCTACTCTGGCGCGAAACTGGACAAAGGAAAGGGGAGTGACCACTCCCCTGACCTGCACCTCCCCTGGGAGGTGTCCAGAGCTCCTCCAGTGTGCTCCAGACCTCTGCCATCTTGGAAACAGAGGTGCTGCTGGCACACTGGACTGCTCTGAGTGGCCAGTGCCACCAGGTGACGTCAGAGACTCCTTGTGATAGGCTCCTTCAGGTGTTGCTAGCCTATCCTCTCTCCTAGGTAGCCAAACCCTCTTTTCTGGCTATTTAGGGTCTCTGTCTCTGGGGAAACTTTAGATAACGAATGCAAGAGCTCATCCGAGTTCCTCTGCATCTCTCTCTTCACCTTCTGCCAAGGAATCGACTGCTGACCGCGCTGGAAGCCTGCAAACCTGCAACATAGTAGCAAAGACGACTACTGCAACTCTGTAACGCTGATCCTGCCGCCTTCTCGACTGTTTTCCTGCTTGTGCATGCTGTGGGGGTAGTCTGCCTCCTCTCTGCACCAGAAGCTCCGAAGAAATCTCCCGTGGGTCGACGGAATCTTCCCCCTGCAACCGCAGGCACCAAAAAGCTGCATTACCGGTCCCTTGGGTCTCCTCTCAGCACGACGAGCGAGGTCCCTCGAATCCAGCGACTCTGTCCAAGTGACCCCCACAGTCCAGTGACTCTTCAGTCCAAGTTTGGTGGAGGTAAGTCCTTGCCTCACCTCGCTGGGCTGCATTGCTGGGAACCGCGACTTTTGCAGCTACTCCGGCCCCTGTGCACTTCCGGCGGAAATCCTTTGTGCACAGCCAAGCCTGGGTCCACGGCACTCTAACCTGCATTGCACGACTTTCTAAGTTGGTCTCCGGCGACGTGGGACTCCTTTGTGCAACTTCGGCGAGCACCGTTTCACGCATCCTCGTAGTGCCTGTTTCTGGCACTTCTCCGGGTGCTACCGGCTTCAGAGAGGGCTCCTTGTCTTGCTCGACGTCCCCTCTCTCGGCTGGTCCAATTTGCGACCTCCTGGTCCCTCCTGGGCCTCAGCAGCGTCCAAAAACGCTAACCGCACGATTTGCAGCTAGCAAGGCTTGTTGGCGTTCTTTCGGCGGGAAAACACTTCTGCACGACTCTCCACGGCGAGAGGGATCCGTCCACCAAAGGGGAAGTCTCTAGTGTAGGAAGTTGGCTCTGTATGTGCTATTTCAAAGTAAGGAATAGCATGCACAGAGTCCAAGGGTTCCCCTTAGAGGTAAAATAGTGGTAAAAATAGATAATACTAATGCTCTATTTTGTGGTAGTGTGGTCGAGCAGTAGGCTTATCCACGGAGTAGTGTGAAGCATTTGTTGTACATACACATAGACAATAAATGAGGTACACACACTCAGAGACAAATCCAGCCAATAGGTTTTTATATAGAAAAATATATTTTCTTAGTTTATTTTAAGAACCACAGGTTCAAATTCTACATGTAATATCTCATTCGAAAGGTATTGCAGTTAAGTACTTTAGGAACTTCAAATCATCAAAATTGCATGTATACTTTTCAAGTTATTCACAAATAGCTGTTTTAAAAGTGGACACTTAGTGCAATTTTCACAGTTCCTAGGGGAGGTAAGTATTTGTTAGGTTAACCAGGTAAGTAAGACACTTACAGGGTTCAGTTCTTGGTCCAAGGTAGCCCACCGTTGGGGGTTCAGAGCAACCCCAAAGTCACCACACCAGCAGCTCAGGGCCGGTCAGGTGCAGAGTTCAAAGTGGTGCCCAAAACACATAGGCTAGAATGGAGAGAAGGGGGTGCCCCGGTTCCGGTCTGCTTGCAGGTAAGTACCCGCGTCTTCGGAGGGCAGACCAGGGGGGTTTTGTAGGGCACCGGGGGGGACACAAGCCCACACAGAAATTTCACCCTCAGCAGCGCGGGGGCGGCCGGGTGCAGTGTAGAAACAAGCGTCGGGTTTGTAATGGAAGTCAATGGGAGATCTAGGGATCTCTTCAGCGCTGCAGGCAGGCAAGGGGGGGATTCCTCGGGGAAACCTCCACTTGGTCAAGGGAGAGGGACTCCTGGGGGTCACTCCTCCAGTGAAAGTCCGGTCCTTCAGGTCCTGGGGGCTGCGGGTGCAGGGTCTCTCCCAGGTGTCGGGACTTAGGATTCAAAGAGTCGCGGTCAGGGGAAGCCTCGGGATTCCCTCTGCAGGCGGCGCTGTGGGGGCTCAGGGGGGACAGGTTTTTGTACTCACAGTCTTAGAGTAGTCCTGGGGTCCCTCCTGAGGTATTGGATCGCCACCAGCCGAGTCGGGGTCGCCGGGTGCAGTGTTGCAAGTCTCACGCTTCTTGCGGGGAGCTTGCAGGGTTCTTTAAAGCTGCTGGAAACAAAGTTGCAGCTTTTCTTGGAGCAGGTCCGCTGTCCTCGGGAGTTTCTTGTCTTTTCGAAGCAGGGGCAGTCCTCAGAGGATGTCGAGGTCGCTGGTCCCTTTGGAAGGCGTCGCTGGAGCAGGATCTTTGGAAGGCAGGAGACAGGCCGGTGAGTTTCTGGAGCCAAGGCAGTTGTCGTCTTCTGGTCTTCCTCTGCAGGGGTTTTCAGCTAGGCAGTCCTCCTTCTTGTAGTTGTAGGAATCTAATTTTCTAGGGTTCAGGGTAGCCCTTAAATACTAAATTTAAGGGCGTGTTTAGGTCTGGGGGGTTAGTAGCCAATGGCTACTAGCCCTGAGGGTGGGTACACCCTCTTTGTGCCTCCTCCCAAGGGGAGGGGGTCACAATCCTAACCCTATTGGGGGAATCCTCCATCTGCAAGATGGAGGATTTCTAAAAGTTAGTCACTTCAGCTCAGGACACCTTAGGGGCTGCCCTGACTGGCCAGTGACTCCTCCTTGTTGCTTTCTTTGTTCCCTCCAGCCTTGCCGCCAAAAGTGGGGGCCGTGGCCGGAGGGGGTGGGCAACTCCACTAAGCTGGAGTGCCCTGCTGGGCTGTGACAAAGGGGTGAGCCTTTGAGGCTCACCGCCAGGTGTTACAGCTCCTGCCTGGGGGAGGTGTTAGCATCTCCACCCAGTGCAGGCTTTGTTACTGGCCTCAGAGTGACAAAGGCACTCTCCCCATGGGGCCAGCAACATGTCTCTGGTGTGGCAGGCTGCTGGAACTAGTCAGCCTACACAGACAGTCGGTTAAGTTTCAGGGGGCACCTCTAAGATGCCCTCTGTGGTGTATTTTACAATAAAATGTACACTGGCATCAGTGTGCATTTATTGTGCTGAGAAGTTTGATACCAAACTTCCCAGTTTTCAGTGTAGCCATTATGGTGCTGTGGAGTTCGTGTTTGACAGACTCCCAGACCATATACTCTTATGGCTACCCTGCACTTACAATGTCTAAGGTTTTGTTTAGACACTGTAGGGGTACCATGCTCATGCACTGGTACCCTCACCTATGGTATAGTGCACCCTGCCTTAGGGCTGTAAGGCCTGCTAGAGGGGTGTCTTACCTATACTGCATAGGCAGTGAGAGGCTCGCATGGCACCCTGAGGGGAGTGCCATGTCGACTTACTCGTTTTGTCCTCACTAGCACACACAAGCTGGCAAGCAGTGTGTCTGTGCTGAGTGAGAGGTCTCCAGGGTGGCATAAGACATGCTGCAGCCCTTAGAGACCTTCCTTGGCATCAGGGCCCTTGGTACTAGAAGTACCAGTTACAAGGGACTTATCTGGATGCCAGGGTCTGCCAATTGTGGATACAAAAGTACAGGTTAGGGAAAGAACACTGGTGCTGGGGCCTGGTTAGCAGGCCTCAGCACACTTTCAATTGTAAACATAGCATCAGCAAAGGCAAAAAGTCAGGGGGCAACCATGCCAAGGAGGCATTTCCTTTCACAACCCCCCCCCCAAACGAAAGAGGATGAGACTAACCTTTCCCAAGAGAGTCTTCATTTTCTAAGTGGAAGAACCTGGAAAGGCCATCTGCATTGGCATGGGCAGTCCCAGGTCTGTGTTCCACTATAAAGTCCATTCCCTGTAGGGAGATGGACCACCTCAACAGTTTAGGATTTTCACCTTTCATTTGCATCAGCCATTTGAGAGGTCTGTGGTCAGTTTGAACTAGGAA
Organism: Pleurodeles waltl; assembly: GCF_031143425.1. Taxonomy (NCBI): domain Eukaryota; kingdom Metazoa; phylum Chordata; class Amphibia; order Caudata; family Salamandridae; genus Pleurodeles; species Pleurodeles waltl. The sequence goes on from NC_090448.1 coordinate 423,987,688, forward strand.
GTGAGTCCCAAAGAGGTATGGTCTCAGCTTCTTCAGGGACCAAACCACAGCAAAGGCCTCCCTCTCAATGGCACTCCAACGCTGCTCCCTGGGGAGTAACCTTCTGCTAATGAAAGCAACAGGCTGGTCAAGGCCATCATCATTTGTTTGGGACAAAACTGCCCCTATCCCATGTTCAGAGGCATCAGTCTGCACAATGAACTGCTTAGAATAATCTGGAGCTTTTAGAACTGGTGCTGAGCACATTGCTTGTTTCAGGGTGTCAAAGGCCTGTTGGCATTCCACAGTCCAGTTCACTTTCTTGGGCATTTTCTTGGAGGTGAGTTCAGTGAGGGCTGTCACAATGGATCCATATCCCTTCACAAACCTCCTGTAATACCCAGTCAAGCCAAGGAATGCCCTGACTTGAGTCTGGGTTTTTGGAGCTACCCAGTCCAGAATAGTCTGGATCTTGGGTTGGAGTGGCTGAACTTGGCCTCCACCTACAAGGTGGCCCAAGTAAACCACAGTTCCTTGCCCTATCTGGCATTTGGATGCCTTGATAGAGAGGCCTGCAGATTGCAGAGCCTTCAAAACCTTCTTCAGGTGGACCAGGTGATCCTGCCAGGTGGAGCTAAAGACAGCAATATCATCAAGATAAGCTGTGCTAAAGGACTCCAAGCCAGCAAGGACTTGATTCACCAACCTTTGGAAGGTGGCAGGGGCATTCTTTAAACCAAAGGGCATAACAGTAAACTGATAATGCCCATCAGGTGTGGAGAATGCTGTTTTCTCTTTTGCTCCAGGTGCCATTTTTATTTGCCAGTACCCTGCTGTCAAGTCAAAGGTACTTAAGAATTTGGCAGCACCTAATTTGTCTATGAGCTCATCAGCTCTTGGAATTGGATGAGCATCTGTCTTGGTGACAGAATTGAGCCCTCTGTAGTCCACACAAAACCTCATCTCTTTCTTTCCATCTTTGGTGTGAGGTTTGGGGACTAAGACCACTGGGCTAGCCCAGGGGCTGTCAGACCGCTCAATTACTCCCAATTCCAGCATCTTGTGGACTTCCACCTTGATGCTTTCCTTAACATGGTCAGACTGTCTAAAGATTTTGTTTTTGACAGGCATGCTGTCTCCTGTGTCCACATCATGGGTACACAGGTGTGTCTGACCAGGGGTTAAGGAGAAGAGTTCAGGAAACTGTTGTAGGACTCTCCTACAATCAGCTTGCTGTTGGCCAGAGAGGGTGTCTGAGTAGATCACTCCATCTACTGTGCCATCTTTTGGGTCCGATGACAGAAGATCAGGGAGAGGTTCACTCTCTGCCTCCTGATCCTCATCTGTTACCATCAACAGATTCACATCAGCCCTGTCATGGAAGAGCTTAAGGCGGTTCACATGGATCACCCTCTTGGGGCTCCTGCTTGTGCCCAGGTCCACCAGGTAGGTGACCTGACTCTTCCTTTCTAGCACTGGGTAAGGGCCACTCCATTTGTCCTGGAGTGCCCTGGGAGCCACAGGCTCCAGAACCCAGACTTTCTGTCCTGGTTGGAACTCAACCAGTGCAGCCTTTTGGTCATACCAAAACTTCTGGAGCTGTTGGCTGGCCTCAAGGTTTTTGGTTGCCTTTTCCATGTACTCTGCCATTCTAGAGCGAAGGCCAAGTACATAGTCCACTATGTCCTGTTTAGGCTCATGGAGAGGTCTCTCCCAGCCTTCTTTAACAAGGGCAAGTGGTCCCCTTACAGGATGACCAAACAGAAGTTCAAAGGGTGAGAATCCTACTCCCTTCTGTGGCACCTCTCTGTAAGCGAAAAGCAGACATGGCAAGAGGACATCCCATCTCCTTTTGAGCTTTTCTGGGAGCCCCATGATCATGCCTTTTAATGTCTTGTTGAATCTCTCAACCAAGCCATTAGTTTGGGGATGGTATGGTGTAGTGAATTTATAAGTCACTCCACACTCATTCCACATGTGCTTTAGGTATGCTGACATGAAGTTGGCACCTCTGTCAGACACCACCTCCTTAGGGAAACCCACTCTGGTAAAGATACCAATGAGGGCCTTGGCTACTGCAGGGGCAGTAGTCGACCTAAGGGGAATAGCTTCAGGATACCTGGTAGCATGATCCACTACTACCAGGATATACATATTTCCTGAGGCTGTGGGAGGTTCTAGTGGACCAACTATGTCCACACCCACTCTTTCAAAGGGAACCCCCACCACTGGAAGTGGAATGAGGGGGGCCTTTGGGTGCCCACCTGTCTTACCACTGGCTTGACAGGTGGGGCAGGAGAGGCAAAACTCCTTAACCATGTTGGACATATTGGGCCAGTAGAAGTGGTTGACTAACCTCTCCCACGTCTTGGTTTGTCCCAAATGTCCAGCAAGGGGAATGTCATGGGCCAATGTTAGGATGAACTTCCTGAACAGCTGAGGCACTACCACTCTCCTAGTGGCACCAGGTTTGGGGTCTCTGGCCTCAGTGTACAGGAGCCCATCTTCCCAATAGACCCTATGTGTTCCATTTTTCTTGCCTTTGGACTCTTCAGCAGCTTGCTGCCTAAGGCCTTCAAGAGAGGGACAGGTTTCTTGTCCCTTACACAGCTCCTCCCTTGAGGGTCCCCCTGGGCCTAAGAGCTCAACCTGGTAAGGTTCAAGCTCCAAAGGCTCAGTTCCCTCAGAGGGCAGAACTTCTTCCTGAGAAGAGAGGTTCCCTTTCTTTTGCTGTGTTGTAGTTGGTTTCCCAACTGATTTTCCTGTTCTCTTGGTAGGCTGGGCCATTCTTCCAGACTCCAGCTCTACTTGTTCACCCTGTGCCTTGCATTGTGCTCTTGTTTTCACACACACCAGTTCAGGGATACCCAGCATTGCTGCATGGGTTTTTAGTTCTACCTCAGCCCATGCTGAGGACTCCAGGTCATTTCCAAGCAGACAGTCCACTGGGATATTTGAGGAGACCACCACCTGTTTCAGGCCATTGACCCCTCCCCATTCTAAAGTAACCATTGCCATGGGATGTACTTTTCTCTGATTGTCAGCGTTGGTGACTGTGTAAGTTTTTCCAGTCAGGTATTGGCCAGGGGAAACCAGTTTCTCTGTCACCATGGTGACACTGGCACCTGTATCCCTCAGGCCCTCTATTCTAGTCCCATTAATTAAGAGTTGCTGTCTGTATTTTTGCATGTTAGGCGGCCAGACAGCTAGTGTGGCTAAATCCACCCCACCCTCAGAAACTAGAGTAGCTTCAGTGTGGACCCTGATTTGCTCTGGGCACACTGTTGATCCCACTTGGAGACTAGCCATACCAGTGTTACCTGGATGGGAGTTTGGAGTGGAACCTTTCTTGGGACAGGCCTTGTCTCCAGTTTGGTGTCCATGCTGTTTACAGCTATGACACCAGGCCTTTTTGGGATCAAAGTTTTTACCCTTGTACCCATTGTTTTGTGAAGAGGCTCTGGGCCCACCCTCCTGTGCAGGTTTTTGGGGGCCTGTAGAAGACTCTTTACTATTTTTAGTTTTGGTTGTCTCATCACCCTTCCCCTGGGGAGTCTTTGTGACCCCTTTCTTTTGGTCACCCCCTGTTGAAGTCTTGGACACCCTTGTCTTGACCCAATGGTCCGCCTTCTTTCCCAATTCTTGGGGAGAAATTGGTCCTAGGTCTACCAGATGCTGATGCAGTTTATCATTGAAACAATTACTCAATAGGTGTTCTTTCACAAATAAATTGTACAGCCCATCATAATTACTTACACCACTGCCTTGAATCCAACCATCTAGTGTTTTCACTGAGTAGTCAACAAAGTCAACCCAGGTCTGGCTCGAGGATTTTTGAGCCCCCCTGAACCTAATCCTGTACTCCTCAGTGGAGAATCCAAAGCCCTCAATCAGGGTACCCTTCATGAGGTCATAAGATTCTGCATCTTTTCCAGAGAGTGTGAGGAGTCTATCCCTACACTTTCCAGTGAACATTTCCCAAAGGAGAGCACCCCAGTGAGACCTGTTCACTTTTCTGGTTACACAAGCCCTCTCAAAAGCTGTGAACCATTTGGTGATGTCATCACCATCTTCATATTTTGTCACAATCCCTTTGGGGATTTTTAACATGTCAGGAGAATCTCTGACCCTATTTATATTGCTGCCCCCATTGATGGGTCCTAGGCCCATCTCTTGTCTTTCCCTTTCTATGGCTAGGAGCTGTCTCTCTAAAGCCAATCTTTTGGCCATCCTGGCTAACAGGAGGTCATCTTCACTGAGAGCATCCTCAGTGATTTCAGAAATGTGGGACCCTCCTGTGAGGGACTCACTATTTCTGACTAACACAGTTGGAGACAGGACTTGAGGGGTCCTGTTCTCCCTATTTAGGACTGGAGGAGGGACATTGGCCTCCAAGTCACTAATTTCTTCCTCTGTGAGGTCATCATCAGAGGGGTTGGCTTTTTCAAACTCTGCCAACAGCTCCTGGAGCTGAATTTTGGTAGGTCTGGAGCCAATGGTTATTTTTTTGATATTACAGAGAGACCTTAGCTCCCTCATCTTAAGATGGAGGTAAGGTGTGGTGTCGAGTTCCACCACATTCATCTCTGTATCAGACATTATTTTGCTAAGAGTTGGAAGACTTTTTAAAGAATCTAAAACTGTTTCTAGAATCTAATTTCAAACTTTTAACAAACTTTTAAACTCTAAAAGACAATGCTAAACAGGGACTTAACACACAAGGCCCTAGCAGGACTTTTAAGAATTTAGAACAATTTCAAATTGGCAAAAATGAATTTCTAATGACAATTTTGGAATTTGTCGTGTGATCAGGTATTGGCTGAGTAGTCCAGCAAATGCAAAGTCTTGTACCCCACCGCTGATCCACCAATGTAGGAAGTTGGCTCTGTATGTGCTATTTCAAAGTAAGGAATAGCATGCACAGAGTCCAAGGGTTCCCCTTAGAGGTAAAATAGTGGTAAAAATAGATAATACTAATGCTCTATTTTGTGGTAGTGTGGTCGAGCAGTAGGCTTATCCACGGAGTAGTGTGAAGCATTTGTTGTACATACACATAGACAATAAATGAGGTACACACACTCAGAGACAAATCCAGCCAATAGGTTTTTATATAGAAAAATATCTTTTCTTAGTTTATTTTAAGAACCACAGGTTCAAATTCTACATGTAATATCTCATTCGAAAGGTATTGCAGGTAAGTACTTTAGGAACTTCAAATCATCAAAATTGCATGTATACTTTTCAAGTTATTCACAAATAGCTGTTTTAAAAGTGGACACTTAGTGCAATTTTCACAGTTCCTAGGGGAGGTAAGTATTTGTTAGGTTAACCAGGTAAGTAAGACACTTACAGGGTTCAGTTCTTGGTCCAAGGTAGCCCACCGTTGGGGGTTCAGAGCAACCCCAAAGTCACCACACCAGCAGCTCAGGGCCGGTCAGGTGCAGAGTTCAAAGTGGTGCCCAAAACACATAGGCTAGAATGGAGAGAAGGGGGTGCCCCGGTTCCGGTCTGCTTGCAGGTAAGTACCCGCGTCTTCGGAGGGCAGACCAGGGGGGTTTTGTAGGGCACCGGGGGGGACACAAGCCCACACAGAAATTTCACCCTCAGCAGCGCGGGGGCGGCCGGGTGCAGTGTAGAAACAAGCGTCGGGTTTGTAATGGAAGTCAATGGGAGATCTAGGGATCTCTTCAGCGCTGCAGGCAGGCAAGGGGGGGATTCCTCGGGGAAACCTCCACTTGGTCAAGGGAGAGGGACTCCTGGGGGTCACTCCTCCAGTGAAAGTCCGGTCCTTCAGGTCCTGGGGGCTGCGGGTGCAGGGTCTCTCCCAGGTGTCGGGACTTAGGATTCAAAGAGTCGCGGTCAGGGGAAGCCTCGGGATTCCCTCTGCAGGCGGCGCTGTGGGGGCTCAGGGGGGACAGGTTTTTGTACTCACAGTCTTAGAGTAGTCCTGGGGTCCCTCCTGAGGTATTGGATCGCCACCAGCCGAGTCGGGGTCGCCGGGTGCAGTGTTGCAAGTCTCACGCTTCTTGCGGGGAGCTTGCAGGGTTCTTTAAAGCTGCTGGAAACAAAGTTGCAGCTTTTCTTGGAGCAGGTCCGCTGTCCTCGGGAGTTTCTTGTCTTTTCGAAGCAGGGGCAGTCCTCAGAGGATGTCGAGGTCGCTGGTCCCTTTGGAAGGCGTCGCTGGAGCAGGATCTTTGGAAGGCAGGAGACAGGCCGGTGAGTTTCTGGAGCCAAGGCAGTTGTCGTCTTCTGGTCTTCCTCTGCAGGGGTTTTCAGCTAGGCAGTCCTTCTTCTTGTAGTTGCAGGAATCTAATTTTCTAGGGTTCAGGGTAGCCCTTAAATACTAAATTTAAGGGCGTGTTTAGGTCTGGGGGGTTAGTAGCCAATGGCTACTAGCCCTGAGGGTGGGTACACCCTCTTTGTGCCTCCTCCCAAGGGGAGGGGGTCACAATCCTAACCCTATTGGGGGAATCCTCCATCTGCAAGATGGAGGATTTCTAAAAGTTAGAGTCACTTCAGCTCAGGACACCTTAGGGGCTGCCCTGACTGGCCAGTGACTCCTCCTTGTTGCTTTCTTTGTTCCCTCCAGCCTTGCCGCCAAAAGTGGGGGCCGTGGCCGGAGGGGGCGGGCAACTCCACTAAGCTGGAGTGCCCTGCTGGGCTGTGACAAAGGGGTGAGTCTTTGAGGCTCACCGCCAGGTGTTACAGCTCCTGCCTGGGGGAGGTGTTAGCATCTCCACCCAGTGCAGGCTTTGTTACTGGCCTCAGAGTGACAAAGGCACTCTCCCCATGGGGCCAGCAACATGTCTCTGGTGTGGCAGGCTGCTGGAACTAGTCAGCCTACACAGACAGTCGGTTAAGTTTCAGGGGGCACCTCTAAGGTGCCCTCTGTGGTGTATTTTACAATAAAATGTACACTGGCATCAGTGTGCATTTATTGTGCTGAGAAGTTTGATACCAAACTTCCCAGTTTTCAGTGTAGCCATTATGGTGCTGTGGAGTTCGTGTTTGACAGACTCCCAGACCATATACTCTTATGGCTACCCTGCACTTACAATGTCTAAGGTTTTGTTTAGACACTGTAGGGGTACCATGCTCATGCACTGGTACCCTCACCTATGGTATAGTGCACCCTGCCTTAGGGCTGTAAGGCCTGCTAGAGGGGTGTCTTACCTATACTGCATAGGCAGTGAGAGGCTGGCATGGCACCCTGAGGGGAGTGCCATGTCGACTTACTCGTTTTGTCCTCACTAGCACACACAAGCTGGCAAGCAGTGTGTCTGTGCTGAGTGAGAGGTCTCCAGGGTGGCATAAGACATGCTGCAGCCCTTAGAGACCTTCCTTGGCATCAGGGCCCTTGATACTAGAAGTACCAGTTACAAGGGACTTATCTGGATGCCAGGGTCTGCCAATTGTGGATACAAAAGTACAGGTTAGGGAAAGAACACTGGTGCTGGGGCCTGGTTAGCAGGCCTCAGCACACTTTCAATTGTAAACATAGCATCAGCAAAGGCAAAAAGTCAGGGGGCAACCATGCCAAGGAGGCATTTCCTTACATCTAGCCCTTTTCGTTCCTGCAGAAACCTCAGCTTCTTCTGTCTAGTAGAAGCTTCTTTGCACCCGCAGCTGGCATTTCCTGGGCATTTGCCCATCTCCGACTTGCTTGTGACTTTTGGACTTGGTCCCCTTGTTCCACAGGTACCCTAGATTGGAAATCCACAGTTGTTGCATTGCTGGTTTGTGTCTTTCCTGCATTATTCCTCTAACACGACTTCTTTGTCCTTAGGGGAACTTTAGTGCACTTTGCACTCACTTTTCAGGGTCTTGGGGAGGGTTATTTTTCTAACTCTCACTATTTTCTAATAGTCCCAGCGACCCTCTACAAGGTCACATAGGTTTGGGGTCCATTCGTGGTTCGCATTCCACTTTTGGAGTATATGGTTTGTGTTGCCCCTATCCCTATGTTTCCCCATTGCATCCTATTATAACTATACATTGTTTGCACTGTTTTCTAAGACTATACTCCATATTTTTGCTATTGTGTATATATATATCTTGTGTATATTTCCTATCCTCTCACTGAGGGTACACTCTAAGATACTTTGGCATATTGTCATAAAAATAAAGTACCTTTATTTTTAGTATAACTGTGTATTGTGTTTTCTTATGATATTGTGCATATGACACTAAGTGGTACTGTAGTAGCTTCACACGTCTCCTAGTTCAGCCTAAGCTGCTCTGCTAAGCTACCATTATCTATCAGCCTAAGCTGCTAGACACCCTATACACTAATAAGGGATAACTGGGCCTGGTGCAAGGTGCAAGTACCTCTTGGTACTCACTACAAGCCAGTCCAGCCTCCTACAAGCGGCACCTCAATCCTCATTGCTGTCTCCGACACAGAGCCCGATGAGCATTGTACGGCGCCGACTCCGGCACCAACAGTGGCCATGCCCCCCTATAGCGGATCCTGAGCCATTTTCCTATGGGCTACGTTATGGTTAGGAATGGTAGGGGTCGCTGGACCCTTATAGAATACCAGCTTCTACGCCCCATGGACTGCTGTACAGACCTGGGTGAAGCCAGTGGACTGGATACCTCCCCATATACTCGGATGCTCTCTCCCTACCGTGGCTATGGAGGAGGAAGCTTCATTTTCAATGGTGGAGCAGAGAGCGGCCAAGGTCCTGATCCTTTGTCTGCCATCAGTGGTAGCTAGGACTAACTTCCGGACAGAAGTGCTGCAGCTTGAAGCTTCCTACTCGAAACCCCCTGCCCCCCTTTAATGAAGCCCTTACGGATGTCCTACTGGGTACTTGGTCCAAACCCAGTACAGGAGTTTCAGTGAACAGGACAATTGCCCCCGCCATCACCCTGCACAGGGTGACCCAGGTTTCCTGATGCAACATCCCACCCCTGAGAGCTTGGTCATCGAAGCTTCCACCTCTCAGGGCGCTTTCCCTTCTTCATCCCCGGTTAGAGAATCCAAAAGGCTGGACACAATTGGGAAGATCTTTTCTTCCGCCAGCTTGGCATTGCGGTCCATGAACCCCACCAGCCTTTTGGGCTATTATTCCCACACCCTGTGGGATACGGTTGCGTATGTGCTGCTACAGGTCCTGTAGAAAGCCCGGGCTGTACTTTCCCAAGCAATTTCTTATGCGAGAGATTCAGCAAAGTTCACTATCTGATGTGGACCGGGCATGACCGACTCACTCGGAAGAGCAGTTGCTTCGACGGTGGCCTTGAGGCACCACTCCTGGTTGAGGATGTCTGGCTTTTTCAGGGAATTTCCAAGCTAATCTTATGGACATGCCCTTCGATGGCACCAGTCTTCACAGAGAGAAAGGAGACTCTATCCTCGAGTACTTCAAGGATTCTCCTCTTTCAGCCAGGTCCTTGGGCCTCGCAGCAGCCCCTCAACCCCCACAATCTTCTTTTTGCCCCTTTTATGGCTATGGAAGGGGCACCCAGCCATGTCTGTTCCCCTCCAGCCACCGTGCCTCGCATGGTTCCCAGCCTTTGGGTGGCCAGGGATGTGGGATGCACTTTTCTCCCAGATCAGGTACCCAGCGATCTGACCAGTCTGCTGCTGCCCTCTCTGCAGCTGCATTCAAACCTTCCTAATCTGACTTTTCCACTCCGAGGACCGGCTGGAGGCAGGGTTCACCATCACCTTCTCCGCTGTCAATCCATCAAGTCAGACAGGTGGGTTTGCAAATTGTCTGAAGAGGCTAATTCCTCCCCTTTGAGACTACCCCTCCATCCATGCCACATCCTATGATCAGATGACAGAGGATCACTTGGCACTTCTCAGAGAGGAAGTTACGTCTCTCTTGGCCATGAGAGCCATAGAGAGGGGTCCAGTGCCAGAAGTGGGTTGTGGTTGCTATTCCTGCTACTTTCTGGTACCCAAAACGGACAAGGGCCTCTGCCCTATCGTAGTCCTTCGGTCCCTCGATCTCTTTTTCAAGAAGAAGTTCAAAATGCTCGCTTTGGCTCAGGTTCTATCTGCCGTGGGTGGTAGTGCTGGACTTGCAGGCTGTGTATTTCCATATCCCCGTCCCGCCTGCCCACAGACTTTACTTACAGTTCCCGTTAGGCCTAGAGCATTTTCAGCTCACCATGCTCCCCTTTGGCCTTACTAGCGCCCCTCAGGTGTTCGCCAAGGTGATGGCGGTGTTCAAAGCTCATCTGCGCAGATCAGGGATTTCAGTTTTCCCCGTCTCGACCACTGGCTGTTGAATGTGAGCTCGCCCCAGGCTATCATCTCCCACCTCCAGACTATGGCTGACCTGCGTTTGCTGAGGTTCACTATAAACGTGCCGAAGTCACACCTTACTCCCTCTCAGATGCTCCCTTTTATTGGAACTGTTCTGGTCACAGTGCAGTTTTGGTCTTATCTTTTCGAACGGCGAGTCCAGGATTTTCAGGCTATGATATCGACGTTTCAGCTTCTGTCCTGGATTTCGGTGAGGATGATGCTGAGGCTGCTGAGCCTCATGGCCTCCTCCATCCTGTTGGTGACTTATGCTAGATGGCATATGTGGGCTCTGCAGTCTGACCTGAAGTTCCATTGGGCGCAGCATCAGGGCAATCTCTCCGACATGGTCCTGATCTCGGAGGGAACTGCACGAGATCTGCCGTGGTGGCTAACAAACCGTGATTGGATCAGAGGCAGATTACTCTGCCTTTGTGACAGATGTGTCAATCCTGGGATGGGCCAGCCACCTGGGAGAGGCGGAGATCAGAGGCATCTGATCTCCGGTGAAGTCCGGACTCCACATTGACCTCTTGGAGCTCCAGGCGATCAGACTAGGATTGAAAGCATTTCTCTCTCAAAGGCAAGGTAGCAAAGGCGTTCGGGGACAACACCACCGCCATGTGGTAATGCAACAAGCATGGCAGGGTGGTTTGTGAACTCGGTCAAGAGGATCTGCGCCTTTGGACATGGCTGGGACAACAGGGTATTTCCCTGGTGGTTCAACATCTGACGGGCTCTCTGAATGCCAGAGTGGACAAACTCAGCCGACAATGCTTAGTCAATCACGAATGGCGAATCCATCCAGAGGTGGAGCAAGGTCTCTTTTGGCGATGGGGAGAGCCTTGGTTAGATCTGTTCGTCAGTAGTATTGAGTGTTGAAGTTTCCAAGGTGCCAATCGCTCTGGGATGCTTTTAATTTTGGGTGGAACTCGGATCTCCTGTATGTCTTTCCGCCCTTACCACTGCTGTCCAGATTTCTCAAGAAAATCAAGAACGACCTGACCTAAGTAATCCTTGTGGCTCTGGACTGGGCACGAAGAGTCTGCTATCCCGACCTACTGAGCATGGCCATCGATCCTCCAAACAGACGGCCCTTTCAGGAGGATCTTCTGTCACAGCTGCAGCAGAGATTGAGCATTGACAGCTTTTGGCCTTCTGCCCAAAGTCTGTAGTGTAATCTTGGCAGCCAGGCATCCCTCCACCAAACCGGTATACTCCTGTCGTTGGAAGAAATTTTTGGCATGGTGCACAGACAGGTCTGTTGACCTACTTTCTGCCCCTCTTTCTGAGGTTTTGTTGTATATCTTTTCTCTGGGCCAGCTGGACTCTGCTATTGGCACTCTCAAAGGTTATCTGTCTGCCATTTCTGCTTTTTTGTTGTTGCCTGATCAACCTTCCTTGTTTAATTATCCCATTGTAAATAGTTTCCTTAAAGGCCTTACTCGTATGTATCCTCCATCTCCATTCATTATGCTTCAATGAGATTTGAATTTAGTTTTGACATTTCTGATGTGCGCTCCTTTCAAGCCTTTCCATAGTTGCCCTTTCAGACTTCTCACTTTGAAAATAGCCTTCCTTGTGGCCATTACATTTGCCCGCAGGGTGAGTCAGCTGCAGGCATCGCCATCTAAGCCGCCCTACTATCTCGTCTATCCTGACAAAGTAGTGCATCGCACTACGGCCTCCTTTTTGCGATAAGTGGTTATGCCCTTCCATGTAGGCCAGTCCATCATCACCTTGCCTACTTTTTATGTACTTCTGCATCTTGAGGAAGAGAAGAGACCCCACACCCTGGACCAAAAAGAGCATTGGTGTTCTATCTTGATCGTACCAAAGAGTTCCAGGGTAGATGATCAACTCCTTTGTTGGGTATGTGGGTGCGAATAAAGGTCGGGCAGTGCAGAGCCAGATGGGTCGTACTCTACGCACTGGCTAAGAAGCACCCCGGAGGGTTTGAATGCTTATTTCGCCAGAGCTAAAGCTACGACCACTGCGTTAGCACACAGAGTTCCAGTCCTTGACATCTGTCAGGCGTCAACGGGGGCATCTCTTCACACATTTACTAAACACTACTGCCTGGACAGTCGGGTCCATAGGGACGGGCACTTTGCCCGTTTGGTCCTACAGGACTTTCTAGTACGATCTTAGTTCGCAGACCCACTTCCAGGGATGGTATTGCTTGGGTATCTATTCTAAGGTAGAGAATCTGCAACTAGATGTCTGTATCAGATGGACCAGTTACTTACCTTCGGTAATGCCTTATCTGGTAGAGACAACTTCTAGTTGCAGGTTCCTTACCGAGCCACCCATCCTCCCCGTGAACCGATTTCTTGGGTCAGGGACCCCTCTTTTCACTGCCCTAGTTTTGACGCACGAGTGGTCAATGTTCTTAATGGTTCTGCGCTTCTGACAGGGAAAGTCCTGAAAAGAAATTGATGTCAGTGCACCAGGATGGCGCCTATATAGAACCCGCTACATCATATCTGGCTTGAATGAAGGATATGGAGCCGATCAACGACACCTAATGGCGCCTAGGGGTACAGCTCATAGAAAAATCTCCAGACTGATGCCTGGGGAGATTCTAAGGTAAGGAATCTGCAACTAGATATTGTCTCTACCAGATAAGGCATTACTGAAGGTAAGTAACTTGTCATTTAATAAAGTTTACCATGAAGGAGAGCAGGTGTTTGTTTTTGTTATTTTTATGTTATGTGGGATCACATTGTACTTTCCTGAGGTGGTGCTTTTTCTATCACCACTGGCCAAGTCCAATTCCCAAATCCATGCTTGACGCATTGTGGTGAACTGATTGAGCACATAATGCTTTGCTGTATTGTTGGAAGACTTTTTGCCACCAAGCTGCTGAGATCCTGGGAATCAATCCTTCGTTCACTCAAAGAATCAGTGCAATTCAAGATTATTCACTGCATCTGTCATCGAAGTATTTCTACCTGAAAAAGACTAATTAGGGCTACCACTGTATAGGCAATTCCAATGCCAAGCTGGACACTATGCTAACCGTAAAGTGCCTGGATGCCAATGTTCTTGTTACAATTATTTATTAGAGTTTGATTGTGCATTTGAATAAAGCAGCTAATCAGTTAAAGGAAGCCATTTAAATAAGTCCTCAGGTGATTTTGTTCCTTTGCTAATTCAAGTGTATTCTTTCTCTAATACAACTAAAAGTAGCAGTCTCTATTCTTTCAGCTCTGTCTGATGACGGCTCGGATACCCCAGTTAAGAGGCGCAGAGTAACTGCGGAGATGGAGGGCAAATATGTCATAAACATGCCTAAAGGTACCACACCAAGGACTAAGCGAATTCTGGAACAGCAGGCAGTACAAGGTACGTGGTTGTCAAATGCCTTCTTGCATGTGGTCAACTATCCAGAGAATATATCAAGAGTGAGATAATTAAGGAGCATGAGTTAAATGGACTCATTGTCCGTGTTAGTTTGGCCATTACTGTTTAACGCTTTAATTGTGTGTAGTCTTTGACCTTGTCTAGTTTGTAACTCACCTAAGCTTGATTGTGCATCAGAGAATTCCCACATCTGTGCATTGTGGTTCCGATTCAGTATGGGAAAATGTATGCTAATATTTACCAAATATTTGTTTTCTTTTCCACCACTGCGAGATTCTGAGCGGGCAGTGATTCACAAATTGCAGTTTTTGCTTTGGTTTAGTTAAATACACAAGGGTCATCTTCTTTGGTGCAGAGTCCTCATTCTTTACAGTTAGATAATTATTCATGGTGGCAGTGGGCCACATTAACTGTAAGGTGCATTAGAAGTTTAGAAATATGAGGCCATAAGATTACATTTTTAGGCATATGCAGTCAAGCCTAACCTTTAGTTCCCTTCAGTTTGCTGACGAAGACTAGTAAGCATATTCCAGTCACCTTTCCATAGATTTATAAATCTTTTAATGGATCACAGGAGTATGCGACATCTGCAAATACACACAATCAATAATTGAGATACACGACTCAACAAAATCTACACCAATTTACAAAAATAACAAGTGTGTGTGTGTGTGTGTGTATATAATGTGTTCGATGGCATGTGTGGCTGCAGATACACATGCTGTGCACTGTTCCTGCCATCTAGTGTTGGGCTCGGAGTGTTACAAGTTGTTTTTCTTCGAAGAAGTCTTTTCGAGTCACGGGACCAAGTGACTCCTCCCTTTTGGCTCCATTGCGCATGGGTGTCGACTCCATCTTAGATTGTTTTCTTTCCGCCATCGGGTTTGGACGTGTTCCTCTTCGCTCCGTATTTCGAATCGGGAAAGTTAGCTAAAGTATCGAAAATTCAACGGTATTGTTATCGCTCGGTACCGGTTTAGTGTTAGGGTATCGGCACCGACATCAAGACCGCTTCGGCGGCCCTTCGGGGCTTCCACTCTTCACCGAGGCCTGGTGGGCCCGACCACACCCGTCGTCCCAGACTAATGGACTGGACCCCCTTCCGTTTCTGTCCTAAGTGTCACGCAAAGTATCCTTATACAGACCAGCATCGGGTCTGTAATCTGTGTTTGTCACCCGAACACAGAGAGGATACTTGTGAAGCTTGCCGAGTGTTTCGATCAAAGAACACCTTGGGAGATCGACGAGCAAGAAGACTGCAAATGGCGTCGACACCGAAAGAACAGCTCGACGTCGAGGAGGAGGTAAGAATCTCCAACCAGGAGACGAACTCGGATGAATCCGACAGTGAACGACCCTCGACGGGGCAACAAACCGTGAGTAAACCTGCCCCGTCCCAAACTCAGGGTCACACCAAAAAACTTAAGGCCATGGGGACGCCACCGCCAGCAGGCCATGGCTCAACCCACCGAAAGGAAGGTGGCCAAACATCGGCACCGAAAAAGGGCAAAGAGTTGCCGAAGACTTCCGGCTCCGGTCGAGATTCCGGCTCCGAAAGATTTCGACACAGAGTGATCGAATCGAACAAACCCCGTAAAAGCTCCTCGGAACCGAAAAAGACTATGCCATCAGAACCTTCGGTACCGAAAAAAGCGGCCTTGGAGCCCAAAAGAAGCTCATACACTGAGGAGCAAGGCCTTTCCATGCAACTCAAGGAAAGACATAGATATGAGCAAGAGTTGGATATAGAAGAACCTGACCAAAGACAACAGAGGTTACATATCCAAAAGGATACTGGCAAGATTCAGACTTTACCTCCACTCAAATCTAAAAGAAAACTTGCATTTCAAGAAACAGAATTGCAACCAAAGGCCAAGGTGGTTAGAGACAAGTCACCAACACCACAGGTCTCACCACAACCATCCCCATTGCACTCACCACAATTGTCACCAATGGGAACACCAATAATGCAGTCACCCACACATACTGGGATGACCCAAGATGATGCTGATGCATGGGATTTATATGATCCACCAATATCGGATAACAGCCCAGAGTGTTACCCAACCAAGCCGTCACCACCAGAAGACAGTACTGCATATACGCAGGTACTATCCAGGGCAGCTACGTTCCACAATGTAGCAATGCACACTGAGCCAGTGGAGGATGACTTCCTTTTTAACACTCTGGCATCCACCCACGCATCCTATCAAAGCCTGCCAATGCTACCGGGCATGCTGAAGCACGCACAACAGGTCTTCCAAGAGCCGGTAAAGGGAAGAGCTATCACGCCTAGGGTCGAAAAGAAATACAAACCACCTCCAACAGACCCAGTGTTTATAACGCAGCAGCTCACACCGGACTCCGTGCTTGTAGGGGCAGCAAGGAAAAGAGCAAACTCAATCGTCAGGGGATGCTCCACCACCTGACAAAGTCGGAAATTCGACGCAGCAGGCAAGCGAGTGGCATCACAAGCAGCCAATCAATGGCAAATTGCCAATTCGCAAGCCCTACTTGCACGCTACAACAGGGCACACTGGGACGAGATGCAAGACATCATACAGCACTTGCCCAAGGAACACCAAAAACGTGCCCTGCAAGTAGTTGAAGAGGGACAGGCCATATCGAACAATCAGATAAGGTCCGCATTAGACTCTGCCGATACAGCAGCACGGACTGTAAACACGGCTGTAACCATTTGCAGACATGCATGGCTGCGGAGTTCTGGTTTCAAACCAGAAATTCAACAAGCGGTATTAAATATGCTGTTTAACTAACAACGGTTGTTTGGGCCGGAAGTCGATACTGCCATCGAAAAAATGAAAAAAGACACAGGCACGGCCAAAGCCATGGGCGCGCTCTATTCCCCACAATTCAGAGGCACTTTTAGGAAACCACAGTTTAGAGGGGGGTTTCGGCAACAAACATCTGAACCTTCCACCTCCCCAACAAAACCCACCTATCAATCACAATAGGGGGGTGGGGGGGGGGGTTTGTGGTTCCTATAGAGGACAATTCCCAAGAGGAAGGGGAAAATTCCAGCCCGCCAAACCAAGCTCTAGCAAGCAGTGACTTCAATGTCACAACACCCCAACACTTGTCACCAGTGGGGGGGAGGCTAACCAGATACTACCACAATTGGACACATATTACCACAGACACATGGGTCCTATCAATTATCCAACATGGTTATTGCATAGAATTCACAACATTCCCTCCAGATGTGCCTCCAAGAACGCACAGACTGTCTCAACAACACTTAGACCTATTACATATAGAGGTCCAAGCACTGTTACAAAAACAAGCAATAGAGCTCGTACCCAATCACCAAAAAGGAACAGGCGTTTACTCACTATATTTCTTCATTCCAAAAAAGGACAAAACTTTAAGGCCTATTTTAGATCTCAGAACACTGAATCTCTTCATCAAATCAGATTATTTCCACATGGTAACACTTCAAGACGTAGTTCCCTTACTAAAAAAGGGAGAGTATATGACAACACTGGATCTCAAGGATGCGTATTTCCACATACCCATCCATCCTTCTCACAGAAAATACCTAAGGTTTGTAATTCAAGGCAAACACTATCAATTCAAAGTGCTACCGTTCGGGATAACAACAGCCCCCAGAGTATTCACAAAATGCCTAGCAGTAGTAGCAGCTCACATAAGGAGACAGCACATGCGCGTATTCCCATATTTGGACGACTGGTTAATAAAAGCCAACACAACAACAATGTCAATTTCACACGCAATACGTCATAGAAACTCCACACAAACTAGGGTTCTCTATAAATTACCAAAAATCACATCTGCTACCATCCCAAATACAACAATACTTGGGAGCAACACTCCACACACAAAGAGCAATTGCCACTCCAAGTCCACAAAGAGTCCAATCGTTCCAAAATGTAAGATGAAGCATACAATCAAACCAACAATACATCGTAAGGTTTGTAATGAAACTACTAGGCATGATGTCCTCATGCATAGCCATTGTCCTAAACGCAAGACTACACATGCGGCCCTTACAACAGTGCCTAGCAAAACAATGGACGCAAGCACAGGGTCAACTACAAGATCTAGTGTTGATAGACCGCCAAACACACTCTTCGCTTCAATGGTGGAACCCTATAAATTTAAACAAAGGGCGGCCATTCCAAGACCCAGTGCCTCACGCAATTATCACAACAGATGCTTCCATGGTTGGGTGGGGAGCACACCTCAACAATCGCAGCATACAAGGTCAATGGGACAATCAACAAAAACTATTTCTAGCATTAAAAGCGTTTCAACCACTAATAGCCCACAAACACATTCTTGTCAAGACAGACAATATGACAACAATGTATGATCTCAACAAACGGGGGGGGGGGGGGGGGGGAGGGACACTCGTCACAACTGTCTCTTAGCACAAAGGATTTGGCATTGGGCAATTCACAACAACATTCGCCTAATAGCATAATACATACCAGGCATTCAGAATCAGTTAGCAGACAATCTCAGTCGACATCAACAGCAAACTCACGAATGGGAAATACATCCCCAGATCCTACAGGATCACTTCCACCGCTGGGGAACACCAAACATAGAAAACGCAAAATGCAAAAACTTCGCGTCCAGGTACCCACACCCTCAGTCCAAGGGCAATGCTCTATGGATCAGCTGGTCAGGGATATTTGCTTACGCTTTTCCCCCTCTCCCGCTCATTCCTTATCTGGTCAACAAACTGAGTCAAAACAAACTCAAACTAATACTCATAGCACCAACCTGGGCTCGTCAACCGTGGTACACAACACTGTTGGACTTATCAATAGTACCCCACATCAAACTACCAAACAGACCAGATCTGTTAACACAACACAAACAACAGATCAGACACCCGAATCCAGCATCGCTCAATCTAGCAATCTGGCTCCTGAAGTCTTAGAATTCGGACATTTAAACCTTTCTCAAGAGTGTATGGAGGTCATTAAACAAGCAAGAAAACCTACAACAAGACATTGTTACGCAAACAAATGGAAAAGATTTGTTTGCTACTGTCACACTAATCAAATTATGCCGCTAAATGCCTCAACACGAGACATTGTAAGTTATTTATTACACTTACAATAGTCTAATCTAGCTTTCTCTTCCATTAAAATCCATCTCACTGCAATACCTGCCTATCTGCAGATTACACATACAACATTGCTTTTTAGAATCCCAGTTATTAAAGCATTTATGGAAGGACTAAAAAGAATCATACCCCCAAGGACACCACCAGTACCTTCGTGGAACCTTAATATTGTATTAACACGACTCATGGGCCCACCATTCGAACCCATGCATTCTTGTCTAATCCAATTTCTGACTTGGAAAGTAGTCTTTCTAATAGCCATCACATCACTTAGAAGAGTGAGTGAAATACAAGCATTTACTATTCAAGAACCCTTTATGCAAATACATAAACATAAAGTAGTTCTCCGTACAAATCCAAAATTCTTACCAAAGGTCATATCACCATTCCATCTAAACCAAAGTGTGGAACTCCCAGTCTTCTTTCCACAACCAGACTCAGTAGCTGAAAGGGCCTTGCATACATTAGACATAAAAAGAGCACTAATGTATTACATTGACAGAACGAAACAATTTCGTAAAACAAAACAATTGTTCGTAGCTTTCCAGAAACCTCATGCAGGTAATCCTATATCCAAACAAGGCATTGCCAGATGGATAGTTCAATGAATTCAAACCTGTTACCTTAAAGCAAAAAGAGAATTACCCATTACACCAAGAGCACATTCCACTAGAATGAAAGGCGCCACAATGGCTTTTCTTGGAAATATACCAATGACAGAAATTTGTAAGGCAGCCACCTGGTCTACGCCTCATACATTTACTAAGCATTACTGTGTAGATGTGTTAGCAACACAACAAGCCACAGTAGGACAGGCTGTATTAAGAACATTATTTCAGACAACTTCAACTCCTACAGGCTAACCACCGCTTTTGGGGAGATTACTGCTTTGTAGTCTATGCACAGCATGTGTATCTGCAGCTACACATGCCATCGAACGGAAAATGTCACTTACCCAGTGTACATTTGTTCGTGGCATGAGATGCTGCAGATTCACATGCGCCCTCCTACCTACCCAGGAACCTGTAGCCGTTTTTTAGTTGCATGACAATTGTAAAAATGTAAATAAATATTATTTTAATACACACTATTTACATACATTACTACTCCATTGCATGGGGCACCTCTAGTATACTCACAATTCCTACCTCACCCTTTGCGGGGAAAACATTCTAAGATGGAGTCGACGCCCATGCGCAATGTAGCCGAAAGGGAGGAGTCACTCGGTCCCGTGACTCGAAAAGACTTCTTGGAAGAAAAACACCTTGTATCACTCCGAGCCCAACACTATACATACACCAGGCGGCTGGGTGCAGAGGTGTAGGAAGGCGTTGGGTGCCCAATGTTAGTTTATGAGGATCGGTCTGGTCGAAAAGATGCTGCAGATGAGGACTAGGGATCCAGTCCAGGGGAACCAGCCAGTGGGTTCCAATGTTGGGATGTCCAGGGACGTGGGGACATTTTGGTTTCCGAGGCCAGGGGTGACGGTCCCACAGGTGTCTTGAGGCATCTGGTTTTCTCCACCTGAGCACTCGTTGAGGTGTCGGGTGAATCCACAGTGGACAAGTCCAAGGTGTGCTTTGTCTCTGGAGGGCTGGGAAGCCACGCTGGTACCATTTGTCCACTGTGCAGCAGGTGTGTGTGTGTGTTTTTTTTTTTTTTTGGGGGGGGGCAGTCTGGTGTCCTCACAGTTGGTCTTGGGGTGCCTGCAAGATGCAGGGAAGCATTTCTGCTGCTCCACAGTAGTTCCTGGGTCTTTGTTGCAGGCAGTCCTCCCAAGCTTTGGAGGCACAACAGCTGTGGGACAAGATGACTTTGGCGCCTTTCAGCAGGAGCAACAGACAGGCTGGCAGGGCTGGGTCCAGGTTGAGTGCTACTTCCTTTGCTTTTGTGGCTCTTCAATGTCTTTCTTCTTAAGTCAGCAAGAATCTGCTTTCCGTGTGTCAGATTTGTGTGTGATGGTGGCAGGCTGGCTAAAACGTGTCAGTCTCCACACGGGTAGTTCGTAGGATTTCAGGGGGAACCTCTAAGGTGCCCTCTGGGTGTATATATTATTAAATCCATCACTGGAATCAGTGAGGGTTTATTAATAAGAGATGTTTGATACCAAACATCCCTATTTTCAGTGAAGTCATCATGCAGCTGGGAAACTCGTAGTGACCAGTGTCCAGCACAGCACATGTACTTAAAATGGCTTCCCCATTCACTCACTATGTCTAAGGATCGACAAAGACATAGCAGGGTCATATCTCTTTGTGCAGATATGTCCTCACATGTAATATAATGCACCTTGCCCAGGGCTGTTAGGCCTGCTGTGGGGTGACTTACATATATTGCATGCAGTGTTAGGGGACATGGCGCACAGACTGTGTGCCAAATTGTGAGGGTGGCACAATACATGCTGCAGCCCTCTGGTACCCATGCCCTAGGTAATAGGGGTACCACATACTACGGAATTACAGGGGGGCCAAAGCGATTGCCAATTGGGGAACTATTACACAGTTTTAGTGAAAGAGGTGTGGCACTGGAGACGTGGTTAGCAGGAATCCAGTGCACTTTCAGTCAAATTTGCATCAAATACCAAGCAAAAAGTGAGGGTGACCATGTCAAAAAAGGGCACTATCCTAAAGTTTTTTGGTGTCTCCTGTAAAAGTTCCTAGTCGTGCCCTGAGGCTTGGACTTCAGTGGGTGAGTACTTTCAAGATCTGCAGCACATTGTGAACCTTGTTTTGAATAGCTTTCAGTAAAAAGGATCTAATGATCACGTGGTTGGTATATTAATTTAGTACCCTACTAACAAGTTTTCATTGAGGGGTGTGAATTGAAATATATCCAGGTGTGCAAGGTTAAACTATCCCTCTCTAATGAAGGTTTTATTCACTCAGACCATGCTGCTATCACCTGTGTTTGGGCAGCATTCAAGTATTTTTAGTCATTCATTTAAAGGATACCTATATTGCAGACCTAGCCACAGGGCAGCAGAGCACATAATGAGTGAACCGTTGAAATTTCATTAGGAACCAGAATATTGCAAAAGGGATCCGTCTGGGTGGAATAGCTTGAAGAGATGTTTTAAGTCTTTCTTAAAAGCACAAATGTGGTCTAGGATAGGTTTCCACAGCCTAGGGTGGGGCTCCTGCTTGCCTTGTTGTTTTGGCTTTTTTTTGGTCTTGGGAGTTTTCAGATTTAGGAGACTTCAGCTTTTTGGTCTCATTGGTTGCCTGTGAGTTTGAGTTAATTGTTCAGAAGCAGTGGTGTGGATTGATTTATATGTGATTCATGCAATCTTGAAGCCAGCTCTAGTTTAAATTGGGAGCTAGTGAAGGTTTTTAAAGATGAAGAATGTCCTATGTTTTTATTGTTGTGACAAGTTGGGAAGCACTTTGTAGTGCCGGTGAAAGAATTGTGGAGGCATTTCTTAGGAAGGAATTTGGGATGACATTTTCTCCATCTAAATGAGCAAGTACGAGGGACTGTACTGTGGATCTGATAATACTCTAAAGCAGAGTTTTGTAACCCCTTGACATCTGTGCATCCCCACTTAAACTTAACCATTATTGGAATCCTGGCATCCCCACTGAGTCATTAATGGAAGCTGGGCACCTATGCTTAAGCACTTTTGATGATTCGAACCTTACAGCAATACACAGGAATTCAGAAACAAGCTTTCAAACAAATACACATATTGAAATGTTTTATTTGATTTGCAAACAAATAAAGAAACATGAACAATTTCATTTTGATGGTAAGGTTGAGGTTTTTCTAAAATCAACTAAGTTACCAATCTTGCATACTGTATTCTGTTTGATGCATTTGCCCTGCTCCCACAAATCAATTTGAGGATACCAACTTAAATTTTAGCCTCCAATTTCAAATGTCTGCACTTATAGAGAACTTAATAAAATGTTCGGATTTTTTTAAACATTTTACTTTTTCTGACGTTCTGAGCAGTTGTGGACCTCTTGAGTAGGTTTTGTGGAACCTAGGGGTAACCGACCCACAGGTTAAGAACTGCTGCTCTATAGTATAGATGGTATATAATTCAAGCCAAGTTCTTCATATAGACTGTCTCTGCACTGTGTGCTCCAAAAACGTATTTATTGCCCTTGGCTTTAAATTTAATTGCTGAACATTTAAAGTTAAACTACAAGTAGCATAAACTAAAATGAATAAGGTCATATAGTGATGTGTCTAGTAAGGAGGAACGCTTTGTACTCTAACCTATGACCTACTGTTTTATCTGTACAGGTACTTAGATAATCGTATCTGCTATTTTCTCAAATATATTGTCCCACCAGCTGTATATGGCTTTATTGTGTTCACAAGAAACAATTTCAGTTTTAGCTAAACTTGCATGTAGGAGATTTTTTTTTTTTTTTTTAATACAGCTTAGTTAAGTATCGAGTAGTGTTGCACTTTTTTGAGGTAGGGGTCTTACAGCTATATATTCCAGTGGCTGGTCCACTTAAAACATCAATTGGAGATGCTGATTACCAAATTTAGGTGGGAATGATCTAATCGAGTTCATGAAAGGGCCTGTGTCAGTATTTTAAAAGCAAAAGAACCAAGATGAATTATCATGCCAATGTTTCTGTTCCTTACTCAAAAGTAGATCGAGCTGGTCTGATAAAATCAAGCAGACCATCAGGTTGCAGACCTTCAGGCACCTGCCCATCAGCAGTTTTCATAGCCTTATGAATTACTGGTGGCCTTAGGATCACCAACGTTTGTTTTGCCTAGTCCTAAAGATCCCCATAGGCCTATTCCCTGCCTCTGTTTTGTGGCCAAACTCATGAGTAGTGGTAACTAAGGAACTACAGGCTTTCACAGAAGCTAATCAACTACTCTTTCATACTCAAGAAGGTTTTACAAGTAGGCTTCTCGACAGGGAAATTAAAGCAGTTGCTGACCCAAGAATGATTGGAGATGCAGGAAGTTCAGGACAGAGCACACTTCTATATCGGTCTGCGGTCTTCGCACTGTTGATCACAAGACTTTGCTAACTTGATAGATGAAGCTTCACATCACAGGCAATGCATTGAATTACCTAGAATATTTTAGTCCAGCGAGATCCCAAACTGTTAAAATGGAAAAATTCTCATCTGCCCTTATGCAAATGCCATGGGGTGTACCTTAAGGCTCCTTATTACCGCTGTTTGACCTACATAGTCAGTCCTTATCACTAGTTCTGTGTGACTGAAAACTAACATCCTTATTATACACAGATGACATGCAATGGATAATTAATTGGCGAAGTAAACCACATTATGTGAATTTTGGGTGTCAATGAATGTACCATCAATATGTGGCTTGAATAAAACTTTCTTAAACCCTTCTAATTTAGAAATTCTTCCCATCTCTAATCACGTCAACAAATGAGTAAATTCACTCTTGTCCTTCTCTCAGAGATTGCTTCCCCTACACCAACCTTGGTAGGCGATGTAGGCATTATAATTGCTTTCCCCCCTAACCAGTGACCAAACCTGCTATTATTAAAATCAGCCTTTTTAGAAGGCTCATGACCTTTCTATGTTTCTCACACAATTTTAACTTGTTATACTTTTGTGAAATAGAGATTAGTATTTTACATGGGTCTCCCCCCAAAAGACCCTCTGCTCGAATACAAAACTCTTTAATAAGAGCAATTTGCAACCTAAACATATTAAACTATTTTAAATCCTGCTGCCTAATGCATAAAATCTGCCTCGGCAAGTCCCCACATTTTTTGATTAACAAAAAAAATAAAAAAATTGAAGAAAGCATTCTGCTCCCAGAAACCCTCATTCTAGTTCCAAAGCACGTTTTGATACTGCCAACAAAACTTACTATATGGGGCAGTGTGATCTTCTCTGTAATGAAATTCCCCTCACAGTCCATAATATCCAACATTTGTGACTGTCATGAAAGCTATTAACTGCTGGCTCTTCTGCTAACCTTAACTACTACAGCTTGTCCTCTAATTACATCAGGTGTCAACACCAGGAGTCTTCTTTAGGGAGATGGTACACTGCCGACAAATATTCCAAAAGTAAATACATAAAATAAATAGTCAAGTTGTTTATCTTTGGCCTCATATCTGGCGCAAAAGTCCTTCTAAAATGTGCTCAGAAGTCTGACTCCAAACTAAAATGTAAACTCTTTTAAATAAATTTTGGCATAATCCTAACCTCTGTGCCATGCAGGCAG
Source organism: Pleurodeles waltl (assembly GCF_031143425.1). Taxonomy (NCBI): domain Eukaryota; kingdom Metazoa; phylum Chordata; class Amphibia; order Caudata; family Salamandridae; genus Pleurodeles; species Pleurodeles waltl. The sequence continues at coordinate 424,012,599 of NC_090448.1, forward strand.
CCATCGGTCTTCCTTCCTAAATATTGAGTGTAGCACTGCCTCTGACATGTGGCAGGATCATTTCAGAATTCCAGACACAATATTATAGCGTGTCAGCAATGGAGCCTAGAATGTGTGTGACCCTTAAGAATGGTTGGAGGCCTTTGATTTGACACTTAATTATACTTTAGGATGTTAAATTTATCAAGCTAAAATTTCAAAGTAGCATTGGGTTTTAAGATAACCCTAATACTTACCATTATTCCTCAGGCTTAACCTCATGTATGTGTAACTGCTACACAATATTGTAACCTTTTGAGCATTCAGAATTGCGAACAATTACAGAAACCCAAGTAGCGTCTAAAGCAGCTATTGGTTTATTACCTGTAAAGAACTATTACGGTATATTATGCTCTTGAAATTGAACGGAGCTGAAAGAGTTCTTTAAAAATTAGACATTGCTCCTTAGCAGGCTTATTGAAGGTTGATCTGTCACGTTCACCTTCAGTAGCCTCTAGAATGAACAAAGGATATGGGTTTGATAAAACTGAATACCCCTAGAAGCTAAAGTCTTGTGCAGCAACAATTATACCTGCAGTTCCCCCAGATTGTGTAGCCCTAATCATTCTTTTGCTCCTACAGCTATTGAGCTCAAACACGGAGGTTGTAGCATCACCAGAGGCTAAATGTGCTGAACTGTCTTACAAGTGTAGATATTGTACATATTACCCAGTTTAGAAAATCATGAGTGTGTTTACTTCTTGATGTCTCATATACACCATTGTGCTCACTCCACTCTTGGTACTAGATAAAATGTCAGTGCTGTACAAGGTCAATACAAACTGATTTATAACTAGTTTTCTTTTTTACTTAAAAGGGAGCTAAATGCTGCAAATGTCGTATTATTGGTCTGTAGACCTGTCTGTTTATACCAACATAATAATCGCTAAATGTACAGCGGTCTGTTTAGCAGCCAACTTCGTATTAGACAGAGGTATTCTGTGTGGTCTTTAACTCTTTCAAAACAGTAGCAGATTCACTGGGAAAGGAAGAAGCTGCTCTCTAAGCAGATGTATCAAAGAAAGCCAGCAGACTAAGGCCTGACCTTTGGTCTGTTGGAAGAGGACTAAAGCTCATCGGGTACATATGGCATTCACAATCATAACCGTTCCAGTGTCACTACTCTCTTCACACCTTATCCTTTCCTCATTCACATCATATCATCTTTTCTATCACTTTTCTTTTTTACTTTAACAAGCTTAAGCTGTGGTTTTCTGATAATGCTTATAGTGCTGGAGTCCAGCTTCGTCCTTACATATTTTACTTAACCCCTTAGCTGCTGGGCCTTTCCCCCCCCCAGTGCTGAGCCCTTTTTTGGCTATTTGGGGTAGTTCGCGCTTAGGGCTTCATAACTTTTTGTCCACATAAGCTAACCACGCCAAATTTGCGTCCTTTTTTTCCAACATCCTAGGGATTCTAATGGTACCCAGAGTTGGTGGTTTCCCCTGGAGGAGACCAAGAAAATAGCCAAAATACAGTGAAAATTTTGTTTTTTCCAAAAAAATGGGAAAAAAGGGCTGCCGAAGAAGGCTTGTGGTTTTTTCCCTGAAAATGCCATCAACCAAGGGTTTCTGGTGCTGAAATCACTATCTTCCCACCTTTCAGGAACGGGCAGACTTGAATCAGAAAACCGAATTTTTCAACACAAATTTGGCATTTTACTGGGACATACCCCATTTCTACTATATTTGGTGCTTTCAGCCTCCTTCCAGTTAGTGACAGGAATGGGTGTGAAACCAATGCTGGATCCCGGAATGCTAAACATTTCTGAAAACTAGACAAAATTCTGAATTCAGCAAGGGGTCATTTGTGTAGATCCTACAAGGTTTTCCTACAGAAAATAACAGCTGAAATAAAAAAATATTGAAATTGAGCTGAAAACAACAGCCATTTTTCTTTGTTTTACTCTGTAACTTTTTCCTGCGATGTCAGATTTCTGAAAGCAATATACCGTTTTGTCTGCTGGACTCTTCTGGTTGCGGGGATATAAAGGGCTTGTAGGTTCATCAAGAACCCTAGGTACCCAGAGCCAATAAATAAGCTGCACCCTGCAGTTGGTTTTCATTCTATACTGGGTATACAGCAATTCATTTGCTGAAATATGACAAGTGAAAAAGAGGTATCAAGAAAACCTTTGCATTTCCAAAATGGGATCAAGATAAGGTTTTGAGGAGCAGTGGTTATTTGCACATCGCTGAATTCCGAGGTGCCCATACTAGCATGTGAATTGCAGGGCATTTCTCAAATAGACGTCTTTTTTACACACTCTCTTATATTTGGAAGGAAAAAATGTAGAGAAAGATAAGGGGCAATAACACTTGTTTTGCTATTCTGTGTTCCCCCAAGTCTCCCGATAAAAATGATACCTCACTTGTGTGGGTAGGCCTAGTGCCCGCGACAGGAAATGCCCCAAAACACAACATGGACACATCCTATTTTTTTTTATAGAAAACACAGCTGTTTTTTTCAAAGTGCCTACCTGTAGATTTTGGCCTCTAGCTCAGCCGGCACCTAGGGAAACCTACCAAACCTGTGCATTTCTGAAAACTAGAGACCTAGGGCAATCCAAGGAGGGGTGACTCGCGGGGCTCGGACCAGGTTCTGTTACCCAGAATCCTTTGCAAACCTCAAAAAGTGGCTAAAAAAACAAGTTTTCCTCAGATTTCGGTGACAGAAAGTTCTGGAATCTGAGAGGAGCCACAAATTTCCTTCCACCCCGGCGTTCCCCCAAGTCTCCCGATAAAAATGATACCTCACTTGTGTGGGTAGGCCTAGCGCCCGCGACAGGAAACGCCCCAAAGCGCAACGTGGACACATCAAAATTTTTGGAAGAAAACAGAGGTGTTTTTTGAGAAGTGCCTACCTGTAGATTTTGGCCTCTAGCTCAGCCGGCACCTAGGGAAACCTACCAAACCTGTGCATTTCTGAAAACTAGAGACCTAGGGCAATCCAAGGAGGGGTGACTCGCGGGGCTCGGACCAGGTTCTGTTACCCAGAATCCTTTGCAAACCTCAAAAAGTGGCTAAAAAAACAAGTTTTCCTCAGATTTCGGTGACAGAAAGTTCTGGAATCTGAGAGGAGCCACACATTTCCTTCCACCCGGCGTTCCCCCAAGTCTCCCGATAAAAATTATACCTCACTTGTGTGGGTAGGCCTAGCGCCCGCGACAGGAAACGCCCCAAAGCGCAACGTGGACACATCAAAATTTTTGGAAGAAAACAGAGGTGTTTTTTGAGAAGTGCCTACCTGTAGATTTTGGCCTCTAGCTCAGCCGGCACCTAGGGAAACCTACCAAACCTGTGCATTTCTGAAAACTAGAGACCTAGGGCAATACAAGGAGGGGTGACTCGCGGGGCTCGGACCAGGTTCTGTTACCCAGAATCCTTTGCAAACCTCAAAAAGTGGCTAAAAAAACAAGTTTTCCTCAGATTTCGGTGACAGAAAGTTCTGGAATCTGAGAGGAGCCACAAATTTCCTTCCACCCGGCGTTCCCCCAAGTCTCCCGATAAAAATGATACCTCACTTGTGTGGGTAGGCCTAGCGCCCGCGACAGGAAACGCCCCAAAGCGCAACGTGGACACATCAAAATTTTTGGAAGAAAACAGAGGTGTTTTTTGAGAAGTGCCTACCTGTAGATTTTGGCCTCTAGCTCAGCCGGCACCTAGGGAAACCTACCAAACCTGTGCATTTCTGAAAACTAGAGACCTAGGGCAATACAAGGAGGGGTGACTCGCGGGGCTCGGACCAGGTTCTGTTACCCACAATCCTTTGCAAACCTCAAAAAGTGGCTAAAAAAACCAGTTTTCCTCACATTTCGGTGACAGAAAGTTCTGGAATCTGAGAGGAGCCACAAATTTCCTTCCACCCGGCGTTCCCCTAAGTCTCCCGATAAAAATGATACCTCACTTGTGTGGGTAGGCCTAGCGCCCGCGACAGGAAATGCCCCAAAACAGAACGTGGACACATCACATTTTTTCATGGAAAACAGTGCCTACCTGTGGATTTTGGCCTCTAGCTCAGCCGGCACCTGGGGAAACCTAGCAAACCAGCACATTTTTGTAAACTAGAAACCCAGGGGAATCCAAGATGAGGTGACTTGTGGGGCTCGGACCAGGTTCTGTTACCCAGAATCCTTTGCAAACCTCAAAATGTGGCTAAAATACCACGTTTTCCACACATTTCGGTGACAGAAAGTTCTGGAATCTGAGGGGAGCCACAAATTTCCTTCCACCCAGCGTTCCCCCAAGTCTCCAGATAAATATGATACCTCACTTGTGTGGTTAGGCCTGGTGCCTGCGACAGGAATAGATCACACAACGGTCAATGTTGGTCCTTACGTGAGGCAGCTGTTGACCCTGGGGTGATCCATTCCTGACACAGGCACTAGGTGTAGGCACTCAAGTGGGGTAGTGTTTTTATCAGGACAGGTGAGGAGTCACTGGGTGGTAGGAATGTTGTGGATCCCAGCATATTCCTGTAGTTTGTGTGACAGAAATGCGAGAAAAATAGAGTTTTTTTTCAACATTTCAGCTTTGCAGGGTATTCTGGGTAAGAAAACTTTGGGGAATCCACACAAGTCACACCTCTGTGGACTCCCCCGAATGTCTAGTTTCCAGAAATGTTTGGGTTTAGTGTGTTTCTCTATATGGCCGCCGAATCCAGGACCAAAAACACAGGTGCCTGCCTTACAAAACCAGTTTGTTTTGCCATAGACAATTTTGATGTCTCCACAATATGATTTGGGTGGTGGAATTTGGGGCTGAACTAAATTGGTGAGCTCCCAAGAGAGCACTCTCTCTCTGCTTGCCGCCGCATTCACCTGCTCTCTGGGTTGGCCTAACCCACTATTACCCAGTTGCACGAACAGCTTGCGAAGGGACAGCAGGACTGTCCTCATCACCTCCCTCATAATGTACTGGAAGAGGAGTTTTCGAATGGGACTCCTCTGACTGAAAAATCACTCCCAGAGTCTGCGCCATTGTCCTATCCCTCAGATGCTGCCTCAGTATCTGATGTCTCAGTCTCTGATCCTATGTCAGAGCGGTCCTCTATAACCCGAGTGCAGGCAGCAGTCATCCATCAAGATGCCATCTCTGCTATTGGCTAAACTGTTGCTCTAAAACACTAGCCTACGTAGACAGTCACAAAATCGATGGTGTGTGTGAGATACGTGCAACAGTAGAGGCCACCTTACCTGCGCTTCTTCCCTCAATCAGCACGTACTTTCAAGACACTCAAAAAACACCTTGTCACATACCATTCGTCACAGTCTTTAGCACCTCCTGCGCCCAGTCCAACAATCATTATTGGTGCTCCCACTCCCTCCTCCTCGGATTCCCTCATTACCACCCAGCAAAAGTGCCCTTCATCTCTCCATAGACTTTACTAATGTACTCAGCTATTTACATCAAATACAGATGTGCTCTTTGCAGTAGGCATATAAACCTTCTGCGCTTCTTTATGGCACTAAAACTGCCACTAGACAAGTCGGACCCTTTTCCCCCCAGGGAAACCACACACATATTGACAAAAGTGATGTATATATGACAGCCAACCACCTGAAACTCAACTCAAGCAAAACCGAAATAATCCTCTTTGGCCCTCACCAAAAAAACCTGGGACCCCCCATGGTGGCCCACCACGCTAGGCCCTGCACCCACCCCCGCCAACTACGCACGCAACCTCAGCATCATCCTAGACTCCTCCCACTCTATGACCCAACAAATCAACGCTCTTACCTCCTCATGCTTCAACAAACTCCGTATACTGAAAAACATTAAAATGGATCCCCACAGAGACCAGAAAAACTGTCACTCACGCACTCATCAGCAGCAGGCTTGATTACAGAAACGCCCTCTACGCCGGCACCACTCTAAAACTCAAGTGCAAACTACACGCATCCAGAACTCAGCAGCACGACTCATCCTCGACCTCCACCGACACGAACACATCTCTCCACACCTCAAATCCCTCCACTGGCTCCCCATTGACAAAAGGATCACCTTCAAGATCCTCATCCTCACACACAAATCACTCCACAACACAGGCCCTGCCTACCTCAACGAGAGTCACCTTCCACACCCCCACACGAAACGTCCGTTCAGCTGACCTCTCTCTCGCCTCTGACCCCCGCATCAAACACACCACCACCGGGGGCAGATCCTTCTCCTACATTGCACCCAAAACATGGAACGCACTCACAACCCACATTCGCAAGACCCAAAACCTACTTCTTTTCAGGAAGGGCCTCAAAACCTGGCTTTTTGAACAGTGAACCTCCTAGCCCCTTTCCCTCCCCCCCGTCCCCCCCCCCCCCCCCCCCAGCGCCTTGAGAGCCTCACAGGTGAGTAGCGCGCTTTATAAATCTCTTTGATACAGATCTACCTATATATATATATATATATAAATATATATCTACATAGATCGGGGGCCAGGAAACCGTTTCAGAAGGCCTCATAAGAAAGGGGAGACTCTCCCCTTTCTTACGAGGCCTTTTCAAAATGTTTCCTGACCCCCCCCCGATCGCAGCTGTGCTGCGATCGGGGGAGCCAGGAAACCTGAAAGTGTTTCCTGGCCCCCGGGGGCCAGGAAACACTTTCAGGAAGGCCTCGTAAGAAAGGGGAGAGTCTCCCCTTTCTTACGAGGCCTTCCTGAAAGTGTTTCCTGGCCCCCGATCGCAGCTGTGCTGCGATCGGGGGCCAGGAAACACTTTCAGGAAGGCCTCGTAAGAAAGGGGAGACTCTCCCCTTTCTTACGAGGCCTTCCCGAACGTGAAAAAGGCCGTTTTCCCCATGAAAGCAGGAAGCGGCCGCAAGGCTGCTTCCTGCTTTCATGGGGAAAACACCTTTGCAACGTCAGCGCGCCTCGCGGCGCGCTGACGTCACAAAGGGGCGGGTGGGGGGCGGGGGAAGACACGGTAGCTTCCGTGTCTCCCGGGGGGGGGGGAAAAAATAAAAAAAAAATCCTCGGGTGCGACGCACCCGAGGATTTATTAATGCCCTTCCTGGTGTCGGCCACTGGTCGTGACCCGCACCAGGGAGGGTGTGTGGGCGTCGGCCACTGAAGAGGTTAAAGACTATCTGTTGCATAACTTTCATACCCTCCAGTCTTGGGTAGGTTAGGACTTGAGTCCGATTTACTATCTTCGCCCTACTCCACCAGCTCTCTGAAACAACCATTTGGGTGTTACTGTGTTATACAAAAACAATAAAGGAATACATTTCTTTGGCCAGATAAAAAATGTTTGTACCTTTGTCGTTGTCTGGGAAACATTCCTAATTATTTATTTGGTCCACAAGGCATGCAGCGTACATCTGTCTTTGACCGTCTTGGAGCCGAAGCCAAGGCTGACACTACTACAGGAGTCAAGGTGAGACACTTTTACTGTTTGCTGCAGTTGAGAATTTTGAGTTCTAAACTTATTTTATTAACCGTAAATAGCTTTGCATGCTATTTGCAAAAGTGAACACCTTGTTTTGTTTGTAGTTTTGGTTTATTTATTGAAACCTCGGGAGTACAGCTAAATGGGTGCTTAAATTGTACTCCTAATCCATATGGTAAGACCTCGCGATCTAATTTCATGTCTACTTCAAAAGGGACCACTGCCTAAAAATTCAAATTTGGCTCGCCTGGCTTAATGACAGTGTTATTCTATAGAACAAGCAAGTCCTTTATTTTCAACCAAAGTCTGCCACTTGGCATGTAAAGTCCAGTCATTCGGTTCTGCAGCAGCTGTTAAGTTCTTTATCTGTAGTTCACTCTCCATTTTGAGATCAAAATTTACTTTTGACAGACTACATTCAAATCAGTAAGGAAAACAAATATGCAATGTATTTGTGATGTTGCTTATTTTTGGAAAATTGCTTTTCTTGTAAGGAAAATTTCGGTTTCAATGAAACCTCAACAATGTGCTGATGTTTTTGTGCCATAAATATAGTACATTCCAGATTTGATCTTACAGAAGATTTAGTGACTTCTGACGAAGGATGCTAAAATAAAATGTTATGTAGCCATCGAAACTATGTTTAACCAACTCATCTGTTGTACTTCTACACTAAGTGTTCTGACTCACTTTTCCTGTCTTCCGTTGTTGTGGGTGGAGGTGGAGTTTGTTGAATAGCTGATGTTTGTTTGAAGGGGTGAGAGATGGCAGAGCAGGGAAGGCTTCATTCGAGAGGTATCTGGGCTAAAGAAACATCATTCAGACGGGGGATGAAGGGTGATTTGATATATTCTATGTAATCCCTAGAGGTATAGTGAAGCTGTGCCGAATTTGATCCTGACATCTACCCTCTTCCACTGAAAGAACTTAGCATTTTTTTAAACAGAAATGTTATTGTATTTATTCATCCACAGTAAAACAGAACAAGTACCAATCGTTGAGTTAACCGACATTAAGGCAAGGCTCGATAAAAGTCAAGCCAACAGCGTCTTCGCTTATAATATGAAACCCCTAACCAAATCCCCATCCACCACTCTCCCTACCCCCTTTCTGCAGCCTTCTAATCATCCCCGATTTCATTAATTGACCAGTCAACTCCTAATGGTGATAACACACCATGCAACATAGTTCAATCAGGTTTACAAGCCATATCCCCACCTCTTAACTCAAGACACAGCATTCAAACTTCCCCATTACTTACAGGAATTGATATGGAACTGTCAGGGGAGTCAGCAGCCAGCACCGACAGGCAAGCCAACAGGGTTTCCCAAGCATTGACCTTCAGAATCGTGCAACGCCTGCTCCTCACTTCCTGAAGCAGTTCTCTGCTGTCACATTCAGCCCATTGTAGCAAAGCAACCCTCCAGTTATGTAGTTAAGGAGTGAAGGCTGCTTTTCAGCGCACAGTAATTACCCTCTTGGCTAACACCAAGGCTAAGTCAACAAATTGAGTAGAAAATGTATGCATATGCGGGCGGGAAAAGCCACCCAACAAAAACACAAGAGGGGTACAGGGTATCGCTCGATCAGTAATTTAATTCACACAGACAGGCACATCTCTCCAATAATCTCCCAGCTCACGACAGTCCCACACAATGTGGAACATCTCAGCCTTTCTCTCCCCACATTGGGGGCAATGCACGTCTCTCGCACCAAATATTCTCTTGATTTTGCCTGGTGTAAGATATGCTCTATGCAAGAAATAATAGTTGATAAGCTTAAATTGCGCACTACGGGGGACTGTATACATATTGGTAAGGATGTAAGACCACTGCTGGTCAGAAATATGTATAGGGTCTGGGGGCATTCATACGTTGCATTCAGTGCTGCCAACAGCGTTGGATAGTCTACATTTCTAGACCCCCTTCTGTTACCGGTTGCTTCAGGAACATAAGCAGTTTGAGCACCACATGTCATGTAGTTGTGTCCGCATGTCCCTCCCCTGCAGCCGAGCATATATCCACTTGTTGAGCCACTGGAGTTGGGCTGCCAAGTAGTATATCTCTGTCAGAAGCTGCAAGTCCACCATCTGAGGTGGGTCTGCACAGTTTATTCAGAGCCACTGTGTCTCCCCTGCCCCAAATCAGCCCCACTGGTAGCGAGTCCAGCTCCTTGAAGGTGCTGTGTGGGATCAGTACAGGCAGTGTTTTGAAGAAATATAGCAATCGTGGGAGCACTATAGTTTTAACAACTGCGATCTTGCCTACCACAGAGTGTGGGAGGGTGCTTCAGAAGGACACCCTGGTGCGGAATGACCTGATGCTGGCCCAGTGTTCCCATCTAAGATGTCCTTAACATTGTGATATATGTTTACACCAAGGTATTTCATGCAAGAACCCTCACAACTCAGTCTATGCAGTTCAGGTGGCTGCTACATGCGAGGGGTCCGCGGAAACATGAGTGACTTTTGCCAGTAGATCGGCAGGCCCAAAAGAGTGCCAAACTGTTCCATGAGCGTGACTGTGCCAAGTATGTCCTCCCTAGCATTGGCCAGAAATAACATGTCAACTGTGTATAAGGCTATAGTGTGTGTAGTCAGTCCTCTATACGCAATCCTCAATCTCGCTCTACAGGCTAGGGGCTTGATTGCTCTAGTGAATAGAAGAGGGGAATGGAGCCAGCCCTGCCTATTTCCTCACCCCACCACGTATGACTGTGAAATTACCCTGCCAGTTCAAACCTGTGCTCTCGGGTCGGCATAAAGAAGCATGGTCCATTTGATAAAGTCCCTCCCTAGTCCCATCCTGTCAAGTACCTGATAGAGATAGCCCCAGTGAAGACTGTCAAACGCTGTCTCAATTTCTATAGAGATCACCACAGACTGGCCACCTCCAGGGCTCTTAGTATCTATTAAGGAGAGTAATCTATGTACATTCAGAGCCGTATTCCTAACTGAGATAAACCTGTTCTGGTCCGAGTGTATGAGGGCGACCATATGGGTGAAGAGACGCGAGGCGAGAAACCCTGCTCAGGAGTTTGTAATCCATGTTCAGCACGGAGAGTGGACGGTATACCCGCACATCACAAGGAGTTCGACCCAGTTTAATCAGAGGAATCAACAGAGCCTCCCTCGCAGTGGCAGTAAGATGCCCCACCTCCCTCACTGCCACATATAATTCCTCTAATCTAGGGACCAAGTCCTCAATATATGCTGCATAAAATTCTATTGGGACACCATCGGTCCCCAGCACGTTCGCTCGGGGCATGGCCCTGATGGCCGTCCTGATCTCCTGCGCCGTTATTGGGTCCCCCCATGCATCAGCATCCTCTGCTCCCAGCCTGGTTAATACCTCTAAGTCCATGGAAGCGTCTAGTGCTTCCCGTTGAAGCTCATGAGGGGGAGCATATAGGGTGGAATAATAGTCCTCGAATCTTTGATTTATTGCCATTTGCCCATAAACAATGTCACCCTCGGTCATTTCAATTTCTAGTATCGGGGTGGTTGAAGGGTTTGGGTTAGCCAACCATTATAAGAGCACGCCCACCTTATTTCTCCCGGCATATGCCCTCGTAAGATATTTACGATAATCAAAGCACCAAAGCTTCTCCAGGTTGGCCACAAGGCACTCTTTTGCATCTAGAAATTGAGGATGTAATTCCTTATCGCTGGGACAGGCTTTTTTAATCTCCTTAAGGACTTTTTCGTGCTCCGCTAAGCCATGCAGGAGGGAACGTCGCACCCAGACGACTTCAGCAATGCATTTACCCCTGATCACAACCGTGTAGACCTCTCAGTCATTAAGAATAGAAGAGGAGGAACCAGCATTATTCGCAAAGTAATCATGGATAGCTTCTCTAATAGTACGCTTAAACCCCGGGTCCTCCAGTGCCTTAACCCGTAAATGCCAATCTGGGATTCGGGGGGGGCCTTTATGCCAGTTTAGCATGAGTAAGACTGGATTGTGGTCAGACGCCATGCAGCACAAATATTTCACGTGGTACACTGATCTATGCACCTCGGGGGAACAGAGGAATGCATCCAGCCACACATGAAGGTTTTGTACCCAGAGAAAAATGAGTAATCCCTGGTAGTAGTGCTAAGGCGTCTCCAGGAGTCAATTAACCCCTACTGAAAGAATTTATCTGTGCTGTTATTGTGTTGTTCTCGTTAACAGTTGTCCTGCAGCACAGCTCATGATGCACTAGAAGTGTGGATAAAATTCAAATCTGTATGGGGACTTTTTGTGAAAAAATGTATTCACTTCCTTGTGCTGTTGCCCTCATTGGTCCCTCTTCACTTTTTAGAGTTTTTTTTAAATGACAAGAAATAGATGTAAAATTGCATTGCTTAGACCTGTGGTCCAGGGACCCCTGGGGGTCCGCGAAGCCTTCTCAGGGGGTCCGCGAGAGCCTAGAAAATTAAAAAATAATAGATATTGACAAATTAGGTCCCCAGCTTCCAGTAATGACTCAGGCGGGGGTCCCCAGACTCCCATGATGATTCACTGGGGGTCCCTGGGTTCCATTAATGTTAAAGTGGGGGTCCTCAGAAATCAAAAGGTTGGGAACCACTGGCTTAGACCCTTGGAGAGTAATAATGAGATAGATTAATTGAAGTTGTTTCTAAGGTCTTTTAGAGCTAACTTTGAGAGTTGAGCCCTTGAGTATGAGTTTCTGTGGAACGCCAGTTTGTTGTTTCCTTAAACTTTTATTCCTTTTGCACCACATTACGGTTTGTTATCTGATTCCTTGTGTTGCTTTTGTGAGTAATATTTGCCCACTTAGAATTTCTTTTTGCCTACAGGAGAGTGGGATTGTTTTCTCAAACCTCCACTATCCACCCCCCCACCCCCCTTTCCCTCCTCAACCCACCTCGATTGTCACACCCGTTTCCTCAATGAGATCATAAACTAGTTAACATTAGCATTTTAAGTGCTCTCTCTGTTCTACAATACCACAGGTAAAGTGAGATCGTCTGAGATTAACAGCTAAACTATGTCTTTATTACAGAATCATTTCCATGTTATGCTTTATAGACTTTTTCATTTTCTGAGTGCTCTAAATAATAGCTGTTACTACTACTTAATGTTTGTAAGGAAATGCCTCCTTGGCATGGTTACCCCCTGACTTTTTGCCTTTGCTGATGCTAAGTTTTGATTTGAAAGTGTGCTGAGGCCTGCTAACCAGGCCCCAGCACCAGTGTTCTTTCCCTAACCTGTACTTTTGTTTCCACAATTGGCACCCCCTGGCATCCAGGTAAGTCCCTTGTAACTGGTACCCCTTGTACCTAGGGCCCTGATGCCAGGGAAGGTCTCTCAGGGATGCAACATGTATTATACCACTCTGGGGACCCCTCTCTCAGCACAGACACACTGCTTGCCAGCTTGTGTGTGCTGGTGAGGACAAAACGAGTAAGTCGACATGGCACTCCCCTCAGGGTTCCATGCCAGCCTCACACTGCCTATGCAGTATAGATAAGTCACCCCTCTAGGAGGCCTTACAGCCCTAAGGCAGGGTGCACTATACCATAGGTGAGGGCACCAGTGCATGAGCACTGTGCCCCTACAGTGTCTAAGCAAAACCTTAGACATTGTAAGTGCAGGGTAGCCATAAGAGTATATGGTCTGGGAGTCTGTCATGCACGAACTCCACAGCACCATAATGGCTACACTGAAAACTGTGAAGTTTGCTATCAAACGTCTCAGCACAATAAATGCACACTGATGCCAGTGTACATTTTATTGTAACCTACACCCCAGAGGGCACCTTAGAGGCCCCCTGAAACCTTAACCGACTATCCGTGTAGGCTGACTAGTTCTAGCAGCCTGCCACAAACCAGACATGTTGCTGGCCACATGGGGAGAGTGCCTTTGTCACTCTGTGGCTAGTAACACAGCCTGTACTGGGTGGAGGTGCTTCACACCTCCCCCTGCAGGAACCCACTTTTGGCGGCAAGGCCAGAGGAAATAATGAGAACAACAAGGAGGAGTCCCTGGCCAGTCAGGACAGCCCCTAAGGTGTCCTGAGCTGAGGTGACTCTAACTTTTAGAAATTCCCCCAATAAGATTAGGGATGTGCCCCCCTCCCCTCAGGGAGGAGGCACAAAGAGGGTGTACCCACCCTCCGGGCTAGTAGCCATTGGCTACTAACCCCCCAGACCTAAACACGCCCGTAAATTTAGCATTTAAGGGCTCCCCAGAACCTAGGAAACTAGATTCCTGCAACCTAAGAAGAAGAGGACTGCTAAGCTGAAAAACCCTGCAGAGAAGACGGAGGCACCAACTGCTTTGGCCCCAGCTCTACCGGCCTGTCTCCCCACTTCTAAAGACACTGCTCCAGCGACGCTTTCCCCAGGGACCAACGACCTCTGAATCCTCAGAGGACTGCCCTGCTCTAGTAGGACCAAGAACTCCAGAGGACAGCGGCTCTGTTCACCCAAGACTGCAACTTTATAACAAAGGAGCAACTTTAAAACAACCTGCGTTTCCCGCCGGAAGCGTGAGACTTGCTACTCTGCACCCGACGCCCCCGGCTCGACTTGTGGAGAACAAACACTTCAGGGAGGACTCCCCGGCGACTGCAAGACCGTGAGTAGCCAGAGTTGCCCCCCCCTGAGCCCCCACAGCGACGCCTGCAGAGGGAATCCCGAGGCTCCCCCTGACCGCGACTGCCTGCTCCTCAGATCCTGACGCCTGGTAAAGACTCTGAACCCGCAGCCCCCAGGACCTGAAGGATCCGAACTCCAGTGCAGGAGTGACCCCCAGGAGGCCCTCTCCCTTGCCCAGGTGGTGGCTACCCTGAGCCCCCCCCCCCCCCCCTTGCTTGCCTGCATCGCTGAAGAGACCCCTTGGTCTCCCATTAAAACCTATTGAAAACCCGACGCGTGTTTGCACACTGCACCCGGCCGCCCCCGCGCTGCTGAGGGTGTACTTTCTGTGCTGACTTGTGTCCCCCCCCCCCCCCCCCCCCCCCGGTGCCCTACAAAAACCCCCTGGTCTGCCCTCCGAAGACGTGGGTCCTTACCTGCTGGCAGACTGGGATCGGGACACCCCCTTCTCCATTGAAGCCTATGCGTTTTGGGCACCACTTTGACCTCTGCACCTGACCGGCCCTGAGCTGCTGGTGTGGTAACTTTGGGGTTGCTCTGAACCCCCAACAGTGGGCTATCTTGGACCCAAACTTGAACCCCGTAGGTGGTTTACTTACCTGCAAAAACTAACAAACACTTACTCCCCCCAGGAACTGTTGAAAATTGCACTAAGTGTCTAGTTTTAAAATAGCTATATGTGATTTATGTGAAAACTGTATATGCTATTTTGCTAATTCAAAGTTCCTAAAGTACCTACCTGCAATACCTTTCATTTGAAGTATTACAAGTAAATCTTGAACCCGTGGTTCTTAAAATAAACTAAGAAAATATATTTTTCTATACAAAAACCTATTGGCCTGGAATTGTCTCCGAGTGTGTGTTCCTCATTTATTGCCTGTGTATGTACAACAAATGCTTAACACTACTCCTTTGATAAGCCTACTGCTCGACCACACTACCACAAAATAGAGCATTAGTATAATCTCTTTTTGCCACTATCTTACCTCTAAGGGGAACCCTTGGACTCTGTGCATACTATTCCTTACTTTGAAATAGTGCATACAGAGCCAACTTCCTATAATGTTATTTGATTTTAACTGTCACACAATAAATGCTAACGTTGAAAAGAATGGTGGGGAAACTTTTTTTTTTTTTTCCACCAAATCAGAGCAGGTATCGGATAAGGATAGGCCACCTCACCCACAGATTTTTGTGGCATGCTTCATGACCAGTGATCTATCCAAACCAATATAGGTAAATACCACCTTGGCAGACTAAGTCTAGACTGGAGTTCTGATAAATAGAACTGGATAAATTGCAGGGATCCAGATTTCGAGTATACACCATGTTATTCTACTAATAGCAGGGTGCTCTGGATTTTAATTAGAAAAAAAAGTGTCTCTGCAACAATAACTCTCTTGCAAGGATATTCTCCTCAGATTAAAAAACAAACCTTCCTGTAGTCCTTTTTTGGGGATTGGCTGCAAATTTCAGTTTGGAAAACGAACTGTGTAAGAGCACTAAAGAGCAGATCTTTCTGGCCCAAAGTAATCTCCACTAGCCGTAAAAACAAATCTAAATAGTACCCTTGAATATTGTTTCCTTTATGATAAATTATTCTAAACAGTAAAAATCAGGGGGAACAATTACTGTAAAAAATAATCTGTGGAGGATGCCTCTGTTTGGAGAGCTGTTGCTTTAGTTAAGCAACTGTTTAAATGTTTCAGTTGGTTATTTGTGTCCAGGTATCTCTGAGGCCTATTTGTGTAAGTAAAAGAAATTTCCTTTCTTTATACAGCCTACTGGAGTTTTTAGTCGTCTTAGTGATTCTGCAGAAGAAGACAAAACCACAGAGAGTGATGACGATTGCTCAGTCCTACAGTATGCTGGAGTCCTAAAGAACTTTACAAAGTCTACAGCAAAAGAAACTGCTAAACCGGAAGTAACCGTCAAAGCAAAGGCCACAAGTTCGGTGCCCAAATCATCTGTCATTTCCCTGAAGCGACCTGCTGAGACGACAGAGTCAATAACCCTCCCGACAGCAAACACTGCAAAAAGCACACCCATCTCAAAAGTGAGTGTAATTCAAAGACTTGGCAAACCTGCCACGCCAGCCTTGGCACAGAGGTTGGGCAAACCCCCTCTTCCACCTCTGGTAAAGAGACTTGGGAACTCCCCTGTGGTAGCCCAAGATAACAGAATTTCCAGCACCAAGAGTAAATCAACTCCAGAGTTCAGGGTCACTATTAAGCGGACTTTGGGGAGTGCAAAAGTTAGCAGTACCAGCGAGCTCCACAGTGCACAGATGGACAACACAGGGACTGTAAGTGTGTTCAAAAGACTAGGCAGGAAAAATAATTAAAATGACGGCGTTTTTAAAAAAAAAAAAAGTAAACTATAGATAGTGCTTTTGAACTATTCTGGATTTATATCTTTGTACAACGGTTTTATTGATTTGAAAGCATGCTGAAACAGAGTTTGGATTCATTTTTTGCCCTCCCTGGTTGTGGGTTAGGGGATTTGCTCTTTTGAGGCCATATTAAAATCAGCAGTACATCGAAGGCCTACAATAAAAGTGTTTGTTGGCTCTGCATGCCTTCTTTAGTCTCTGTATGGTTGGCCCTTCAGGTTACTGCAATTGGCACTTAAAAAGTGCCTGCTGCACATACCATAACTCTCTTACAAAGTGAAAGCTCATTAAACTGTTGCCCATGATGAGGATTTTTTTTTTTTGTGAACTGCAGTGCCATGTCTCAGTAGAACATGCATAGGACAAAGTACATATCCCTACTTGGTCACACGGCATGTTCTCTGACCAGATCGGTAGAGACAATGGCACCACAAGAACAATGGGGAATCACACATACATTTCTATTGCCAACCCTTCCGGTAAGCCCTTACTGCAAATGGTTCTTGTCCCTACATCGGTCATTGTGTGATTCTTCTGTAGGACAGCCACAAATCCCATTAAATTTCTGATGTTTGTGAGAGCAGCCCTGCATAGCAGGATTCCTAGTGTCATGCAGTTTTCAGATCTAGGTTTCTTCATGCCATTTGTTTGCAGTGTCTAAATTAGATATTCCAGAGCTTTGTAAAAGTCGTTAGCATTTTGTGCAGTAGAATATTGAGAAGCACCGATTTGGGTGTGTGTTCAAAAGGTCTCCTTAGCACTTGCAGCACTGTGCTCGTCACACTATAAGGTCTGTATTGTTGGACATAGCCAGAACATGGGCAGGAAGTCCCCTCTGTATCTTTACATATGAAGTGTAAGGAAATGTCACAAGTCCCAGAACTTTGTATTTTCAAGATGACATTTTGCAGGTACTTAAAATGAATCGGTATGAATCTGGTTTAAATAGTCTCCTCCCTCAGAGCCTTCAAGGAGTCTCGCCACTCTGTCGGCCAGTGGCCGTCTTCCAAGCCGTGCACAGTGTCAAGTAGAAATTGGAGGTGTTGTTTACAAGTGATTAGTGCAGCTGGGATGCTCTGTCTTCCCATTTCATTACACATCAATTTGGCTTCTAGTGGGTTCACCTTTGGCAGGCCGTTGATTTCCGGTATGGGGCGAGAGAGCAAGAGAAAATGTACTTAAAGAATGGATTTTTATGGAATTGGTACTAAGATTGTGAGTTAGTAAATGAGCAGGCCATGTTCTGCACCAAGATCTCCCCTAATTTGAAGGTACCTGAAATGTCCCAGTCCCTGAAGCCAGTAGGGACTGTATTTCATCTAATACTATGCCATGCTGCTTACTCCAGTATTGGAACTTTCATAGATTCACACGCTTGAATCATTCCACGTCATCGAGATGAGAGTCCCCTGTACCTTAGAAAAGTAATGTCACAATAGACCTAGAACATAGCCTTTGGCCTTTTGGTTTAGTAACATATCCTGGTCATTATTTGAAAAATAACTAAACTTAAGAGCCAACCAATCCGGTGATTACTACCCTGTAGAACCCTCCTGAGAGAAGCTCCAATCCCTTTGATTTTCTACTGCATGTCATGCTAGGGAGTCTCCACTGAGCTCTGCTCAGTTTTTCACTCTCAGATTTCTTCAGAAGATTTTCTATGGGCTTCTCTCTTCACATTTTCACAGATATTTTCTGGAAGGTGTGTCTGTGATTGAGATTTCTCAAACTGATGTTTGTGTCAGACACGACTTGTGGCACTTGAAGAAAAAAAAGGTTACCTATAGATGACCTTCATTAGGACTGCATATATTGTCTTTATCCTCTGCATAAATCTAAAGACTGCAAGGTATGTTGCATGTTTTCCTCTAAAATTTTAAAGGATTGTGAAAGACGTCTCTGGCTACAAACGCTCAAAATCCTGTCTCCGATGAGGAGAGTGACATTTCATCTATCTATAAACACCGCAGCCCATTTAGGTCACCTCATAAATGACCTACTATATGAAATGGGCAAAAGGAGTCAAGTTCCTCTCCAAAACGCTTCAAAAATCAACTTGGGTGCCCCCAACACCACCACCCGAGGTGAAACATACTTTTAAAAAGCCTTCACCTGCTCCGCCGACGGATGGCTGGTCGTCGGCATCTCCCTCGATGAGAAAATCATCGTAGACCGCTCCATCAACGACGAGAACTGTTACAGCAGGGTGATGGCATCTACCACCAGCACTATCTCAGTGTCGACCGCGGCATCCTCCTCGTCGACCCTTTCTGTACACCTATTTAGTCTAAAATAAGCATTATTTCTCCATCAACGCTCCAGTCGACGATGACGCTCCGCCGACGAAGACACCTCCACTTTCGTCAACGATGAGACCAAAGCAGCCAACAATGTTGCAGCTATCATTGTCGAAGGCTTCATCTACAACCTTGACGACCACAGAAAAAATGGTGTTAAAACAGAAACCAAGTCAAAAGCTGCTCACACTGGCTTTTACATCTCCTAGTAAAGTACCTTCACTGCTACCTTCCCATCAACTTGATGATGGCGACTGAGGAGGATAGCCTCTTTGGTGCAGCATGCAGCCCTTCAGAGCTTCATGTTAAATGGCAGAGTGACTGATGAGGGTGGCACTATGAACAGGAGTATTATGTCCCTCAGGAGCATTACCAGCACCCTCAACAATACCAAGAAGACATTATATATCTTTCATCAGCACTTGTAACGGACTTACAGTTCATGCTGTCAGACTACAGAAAGGATTTATTTCAGTGTCTGCTCTTCTTCAAGACACTTTGGCTAAGAGAGCTTCAGTGCCTGTTCTCCAAAGGTAACGTAAGTACAAGCCCCAATCTCAACTGAGGAGGAAAGCAAAGAAGGTGAACTCCAGGACTGCCATAGTGAGTTGGGGGGTTACCTGTTACCATCACCGCCCCCAGTAGGTTTGCCTCTGGAGGACATGGGACATTTTCAGAATCTTTTGGAAAGAGCGGCAACACGTTTCGAGTTGCCTATGCCTGCAAAACAAAACAACGGTTTCCTTTATGATTTTAAAGAAACTTTTCATAAAGCTGTTAGAGCCATGCCCATCGTCGATTACATTTGTGGACAGGGCCTGAACGTAATGGGCAATCCAGCATCAGTTGCAGCTGTGTTCCACGACTTAGCAAACAAATACAAGGACCCGGAGGTTGCACCAGCCTGTAACTGGTCATCCAAAACCAGGCAGCACAAAGAAGATCCAGGAATTCCTCCATACCTTTACCAGCATCCCCAGACAAGGAGGGTAGACTCCTCAATAACACCAGGAAGCGTTTGTAGCCATGTTGGTGCTCACAGTCATACCAGCAAACTCACTAGCCCTTCGTGGCAGATGCAATAGGCAGATGTGGTCAGATATTGCCCCATATCTGAACAAGGTCCTGGACGACATTAAAGGGGAAGCCAAGACAGTTCTGCTTGAAGGGGAGCGCACATCGTGAGAGATAATTAGTTGTGCCATGGAAATTGCCACTATGGACTTCAGGCAGCTGGTTGGGGCTGCGGTATTTTGCCATGGAGGTTGGCTGAAAGCTACTACTTTCAGGACGGAGTTCCAGACCAAACTATTGGACTTACCCTACGAGGGAGAAGCTTTGCTTGGGAAACACGTTGACAGTGCGCTCCAGTCAATCAAAGTGGACACAGAGACGGCCAAGTCATTAGGGGCCTCTCAATATAAAAAGCTACTTTTTCGTGGTGCTTGAGGAAGAGGAGAACCATCATATGGAGGGGGATACCAACAATACTGATAGCCTGCATATTCCTCCCTTAACCAACAATTTTGGTCCCAATACCAGAAATGGCATCCACCGTCAGCAGGCGCCAGCTACTTCCCTTTCCAACCAGGGTAGCAGGCAGTAAGCATCACCAATCATCTGCAGTGCTGGAAACAGATAACAATAGATCAATGAGATCTGGTTCTTTTTGGACATGTTAGAATTGATCCAAACACTTCCCCCAACCTTCCATCCAAAAACATCTGCACCTTCTAAAGTGGGAAGTCAAAACCATGCTCGGAGAGGGTGCAATACAAGAGTTCCCTTGTCTCAGAGAGGAAGAGGTTCCTACTCCCATTTCTTCTTAATCCGCAAGAAGTCAAGGCAGTGGAGATCAATTCTGGATTTGATAAACTTCAACAAATATCTTAGTCATTTCGCATGGTTACATTGCAAGATATATTACAACTCCTCAACAGAGGAGACTACATGTTGTCTCTTGACCTCATAATGCATATTTCCATCTCCCCATTCATCCAAAAAGGAGATTTCTCAGGTTCACAGTAGCTGGCAGCCACCATCAATTCAGAGTGTCCCTTCAGTCTCAAGTCCGCCCCATGCATTTTTACGAAATGCCTAGCACCTGTTGAAATGCCTAGCACCTGTTGCGGACTTCCTGAGACAACAACACTAAGTCTTCCCCTATCTCAACGCCTGGCTGATGAAGGCTTCTCCAACCAGTCTGCAAGAGCGTGTATTCACCTTTTCAACCAGTTATGCCTCTTTCTCAATCCAGACAAATCAGTCCCACATCGGTCGCAACGGAAAACCTTCCTGGGAGCCATTCTGAACACAACACAACACTAAACGGAGCATACCCCATACATCCAGGGTCTCCAGATCCATGGTAAACGGCCATCTTCCCATCTGGGCCTTAACTTCAATCTGCTCAATTTAGGAGCAGTGTATCTTACTCTACAAACCTTCCTTCCCAGGATTCGGCAGTCCTCAGAGTTCATACGAACAGAAAATACAACAACAATGCACTACATAAACAACCGAGGTGGCACCAGACCTCGCCTGCTGTCCCGTCCCAGGAAGCTCACCTAACCTGGAAATAGTGCATCCATCACAAAATACACCTGACTGTGGAACACGCACCTGGGAATCCGAATTACATAGCAGAAACCTTGAGCAGGTTGAAAACATCTTGCCACAAGTAGGGACCGGATCAGATCTTCCTCCAGTGGGGCAAACTAAATCTGGGCCTCTTTGCGACCCCCCTCAATGCAATATTCCAATTCTTAGCAAGCTAGCATCCCTATGCGGAATCATGAGGGAACACATTTTTAATTGCATGGTCTGGCATATTTGCTTACGCCTTTCCTCCAATTCCTCTCCTTCAAAAAGTCCTCAGGGCGATGAAGGCGGAACCCTGTAAGATGATACTCCTAGCTCCAGCATGTCATTGCCAGCACCAGTTCACGGAGCTCCTCATTGTTTCAGTGCAGCGTCACATTCTACTCAAAACTGATCCCATCGCTACTGACGATGAGCCAGGGACAAGTTCTACATTCAGACCCCCAAGTCCCTTTGGTTATCAGCCTGGCTCCTCAGTTCCACAAATGTGGTAATCTAAACATTCCTTCAGATTGCAGGGACATTATTAACAAAACGTACTGCTTAAAGTGGAAAAGGTTTTGCATATGATGTCAGAGAGCTAAAATACATCCCATCTCCTCCTCACCCGAAGAGATTTTACCGTACCTTTTACATCTTGCTCAGTCAGGCTTAGCTCATGCCTCCTTTGAGGTACATCTCGCTGCTGTTTCTTGCTTTTAGAGATCACCCAAAAACTTCACTACTATGGCCAGTCAGGCTGATTTAGCAATATCTCAAAAGATTATTCAGAGCATTTCCAACTGTGAGGCCCCCCTCCTCCACTGCGGCAGCTGAACACTGTACTTTCACAGTTGATGAAACATCCTTCAAGCCTATCCAAAAGGCAGATATAACATTTTTTTTCCTGGATGGTGGCTTTCCTCCTCGCTCTAACATCGGCAAGAAGAGTTGGTGAATTTCAAACTTTCATCCAAGAACCATACCTCTGGTTCAGGAACTCTTCATAGCCTACAGCGCACCTACAAAGGGTTTCCCTCTAGAGAAACAAAGCATCTGTAGATGAATATCTAGCGCAGTTGTATTCTGCCATCCGAAGGCGGGTCGGCCTTTGAACTCAAAAGTGCGTTCTCATTCCACAAGAGCCATGTCTACTGCCATGTCATTGTTTGCAGGTGTGTATTTGCCAGATATCTGCAGAGCAACAACCTGGAAAAGTGGACATACCTTAAAGCAACATTACTGCTTTGATTCAGAAGTCCTAAGAAATGCGGCAGCAGGACAAGCAGTTCTAAGACATATTTTTTTTCAATAAAAGTAGCCATTTCTTTCTACCCACCCTCTGCTTACAATTTGCTTACTGGATATATTTATTCGTTATCT
This sequence comes from Pleurodeles waltl, assembly GCF_031143425.1. Taxonomy (NCBI): domain Eukaryota; kingdom Metazoa; phylum Chordata; class Amphibia; order Caudata; family Salamandridae; genus Pleurodeles; species Pleurodeles waltl. Next base: position 424,035,278 of record NC_090448.1, read on the forward strand.
TTTACACTTGATTGTATTCATAACAAAAATGTACTCATTACTGCTCTCTACTCTGATTCAGGCATGTGACTCTATGAAAACTCCAATACGAGAGTAAGAAAATAAGTTACTCACCTGTAACTAGTTCTCCAGTACTGGAATCTTTCATAGATTCACATGCAGCCCACCCGCCTCACCTGAGAAGATCACCTTCATTAATTTTAGTACAGTACTACGTATACGCACGGTTGCTTGGTAAATCTGAGGGACTGGGGCTTCTCTCAGGAGGGTTCTACAGGGTGGTATCACCTGAATTGTAGACTCTTAAGTTTAGTCCTTTTTAAAATAATGACTAGGGTATGTTACTAAACCAAAAGGCCTAAGGTCTCTGTCTGTGATGAGATTACTTTTCAAAGGTACCAGGGATTCCCATCTCAATGACTGAGAATGATTCAAGCATGTGAATCTTTGAAAGATCTCGGTACTGGAGAACTACAGTTACAGGTAAGTAACTTATTGTTCGATGGCATCTGTCGCTGTAGATACACATGGTATGCATGAGCTCGCCATCTGGTGTTGGGTCGGAGTGTTACAAGTTGTTTTTCTTCGAAGAAGTGTTTTCGAGTCACGGGACCGAGTGACTCCACCTTCTGTGCTCATTGCGCATGGGCGTCGACTCCATCTTCGATTGTTTTCTTTCCGCCATCGGGTTCGGACGTGTTCATGTCGCTCCGAGTTTCGGAACGGAAAGATAGCTGAAGACGGAAGATTTTCGACGGTATCGTTGCGATCCGGTTAGAGATAGACACATACGACGACGCGTTGAACATCGAAGCGCTTCGGTGCCCTTCGGGGTAGATTTCGGCACCCCGTCGGGGCCTAGTCGGCCCGACCGCGTGGAGGACAACGCCGATGGATCGGACCCCGTTTCGATTCTGCCCCGAATGCCACAACAAATATCCTTATACGGACCTGCACTCGGTCTGTAATCTGTGCCTGTCACCCGAGCACAGTGAAGAATCCTGCGAGGCCTGTCGGGCGTTCCGGTCCCGAAAAACTCTGCGCGACCGTCGAGCGAGAAGACTGCAGATGGCGTCCACGCCGAAAGAGCGTCGACAGTTCGAGACAGAAGAAGAACAGGAGGAATCCTTTTCCATCCAGGATTCAGACTCCGACGAGCTACACTCTACAAGAACTGTGAGTAAGACGTCGAGATCAAACCTTAAAAAAGGAAAGAAGGCCCAGGGGACGCCACTGCCAACCGGCCATGGCTCCACCCAAATTCTCGGTGACCAACAATCGGCACCGAAAAAGGCCCATTCAGTGTCGAGATCGTCCGACTTCGGTCGAGACACCGGCACGCAGCCTCCTCGGGACCGAGAGAGTGCTAAACAGAAGCATCGACACCGAGAGTTCGGTGTCGACACCGATCGACGCCGAGACAGTGGCGCCGAAGACCATAGAGGCCAAGAATTTTCGGCACAGAAAAAGAGGAAGGTTACCTCGGAGCCGAAAAAACAATCGACAGGGCTTTCGGAGCCGAAAAAAGCGACATCAGACCCTGTTTCTGGCTCCTATACCGAAGAGCATTCTATGTCTTCTCAACTGAAGAAACATAGATTTGAACAAGAACTGCAATCCACTGACGTGGATCACACGCAAAAGCGTATCTTTATTCAGCAGGGGACTGGGAAGATCAGTACCCTTCCACCTGTCAAACGAAAGAGAACGCTTCAGTTTACTCCTCAGCAAGACACAACACAAAAGGTAACACCTCCTCCCTCGCCTCCACCTGTAACTCCGGCTTCGCCAACTTACACCCCGTCACATTCGCCAGCTCACACCGCCATGAGCCACGACGACCAAGATCAGGATGCGTGGGACTTGTACGACGCACCAGTGTCTGATAACAGCCCAGACACATACCCAACTAGGCCATCACCACCGGAAGACAGCACAGCCTACTCACAAGTGGTGGCTAGAGCAGCTCTATTCCATAATGTGGAACTACACTCGGAACAAGTAGAGGATGATTTTTTATTTAACACCCTCTCCTCAACCCACAGCTCCTACCAAAGCCTGCCGATGCTCCCAGGCATGCTACGCCATGCAAAAGACATTTTCAAGGAGCCAGTTAAAAGTAGGGCAGTGACGCCTAGGGTGGACAAAAAGTATAAGGCGCCTCCTACGGACCCTGTCTTCATCACCTCTCAGCTGCCACCAGACTCTGTGGTGGTAGGGGCTGCCAGAAAACGGGCAAACTCACACACTTCTGGGGATGCACCTCCCCCAGATAAAGAAAGTAGGAAGTTCGATGCAGCCGGGAAGAGGGTTGCTGTCCAAGCAGCAAACCAGTGGCGCATCGCAAATTCACAAGCGCTGCTAGCGCGATACGACAGAGCCCACTGGGATGAGATGCAGCATCTCATTGAACATCTCCCAAAAGATCTGCAAAAAAGAGCAAAACAGGTTGTTGAGGAGGGTCAAAACATTTCCAACAATCAAATACGCTCCTCCATGGATGCAGCAGACACGGCCGCAAGAACCATTAATACGTCGGTTACCATCCGTAGGCACGCATGGCTCAGAACGTCTGGATTCAAGCCAGAAATTCAGCAGGCAGTGCTTAACATGCCAGTAAACGAGAAACTTCTGTTCGGTCCGGAGGTCGACACAGCTATAGAAAAGCTCAAGAAGGACACTGACACTGCCAAGGCCATGGGCGCACTCTACTCCCCGCAGAGCAGAGGATCTTATAACACCTTCCGCAAAACACCTTTTAGAGGAGGGTTTCGGGGTCAGGCCACACAAGCTAGCACCTCACAGTCCGCACCGCCCACCTACCAGGGACAGTACAGGGGAGGTTTTCGGGGCCAGTATAGAGGGGGGCAATTTCCTAGGAATAGAGGAAGATTTCAAAGCCCCAAAAACACTACCAACAAGCAGTGACTCACACGTCACTCACCCCTCCCACACAACACCAGTGGGGGGGAGGATACATCAATATTACGAAGCATGGGACAAAATAACTACAGATACATGGGTCCTAGCAATTATCCAACATGGTTATTGCATAGAATTCATGCAATTCCCTCCAGACATACCACCAAAATCACAAAATTTATCAAAATACCATTCACAACTTCTAGAGATAGAAGTTCAAGCACTACTGCAAAAAAATGCAATAGAATTAGTACCAAGCACACAAATAAACACAGGAGTTTATTCACTGTACTTCTTGATACCAAAAAAGGACGAAACACTGAGACCAATTCTAGACCTCAGGGTAGTAAACACATTCATCAAATCAGACCACTTTCACATGGTCACACTACAAGAAGTGTTACCATTGCTCAGAAAACACGACTACATGACAACCCTAGACCTCAAGGACGCATATTTCCATATACCAATCCATCAATCACACAGGAAATATCTAAGGTTTGTATTCAAAGGAATACATTACCAATTCAAAGTATTGCCTTTTGGTTTAACAACCGCTCCAAGAGTATTCACAAAGTGCCTAGCAGTAGTCGCTGCACACATCAGAAGGCAGCAAATACATGTGTTCCCGTATCTAGACGACTGGCTAATCAAAACCAGTTCGCTCACACAATGCTCAAACCACACAAATCAAGTCATACAAACCCTCTACAATTTAGGGTTCACCGTCAACTTTGCAAAATCAAACATTCTGCCAAGCAAAGTACAGCAATATCTAGGAGCCATAATAGACACAACAAAAGGAGTAGCAACGCCAACTCCACAAAGGATCCACAATTTCAACAGGGTCATTCAACACATGTCTCCAAACCAAACAATACAAGCAAGAACAATACTACAGCTCCTAGGCATGATGTCCTCATGCATAGCCATTGTCCCAAACGCAAGACTGCACATGAGGCCCTTACAACAGTGCCTAGCCTCACAGTGGTCTCAAGCACAGGGTCACCTTCTAGATCTGGTGTTGCTAGACCGCCAAACTTACCTATCGCTTCTATGGTGGAACAGTATAAATTTAAACATAGGGCGGCCTTTCCAAGACCCAGTGCCACAGTACGTAATAACAACAGATGCTTCCATGACAGGGTGGGGAGCACATCTCAATCAACACAACATAAGAGGACAATGGAACATACATCAAACAAAACTGCATATAAATCATCTAGAATTATTAGCAGTTTTTCAAGCACTAAAAGCTTTCCAACCAATCATAACCCACAAATACATCCTTGTCAAAACAGACAACATGACAACGATGTATTATCTAAACAAACAAGGAGGAACACATTCAACGCAGTTAAGCTTGTTAGCTCAAAAAATATGGAAGTGGGCTATCCACCATCAAATTGGTCTAATAGCACAGTTTATTCCGGGGATCCAGAATCAGCTGGCAGACAATCTCTCTCGAGATCACCAGCAAGTTCACGAATGGGAAATCCACCCACAAATTCTGAACACCTACTTCACACTCTGGGGAACACCACAAATAGACTTATTTGCAACAAAAGAGAACGCAAAATGCCAAAACTTCGCGTCCAGATACCCACACAAGCAATCCCAAGGCAATGCCCTATGGATGAACTGGTCAGGAATATTTGCTTACGCTTTTCCTCCTCTCCCTCTCCTTCCTTACCTAGTAAACAAATTGAGTCAAAACAAACTCAAACTCATTTTAATAGCACCAACGTGGGCAAGACAACCCTGGTACACAACACTGCTAGATCTGTCTGTAGTACCACACATCAAACTGCCCAACAAACCAGATCTGTTAACGCAACACAACCAACAGATCAGACACCCGGACCCAGCATCGCTGAATCTAGCAATCTGGCTCCTGAAATCCTAGAATTCGGACACTTACAACTTAGCCAAGAGTGTATGGAAGTCATAAAGCAGGCCAGAAGGCCATCCACTAGACACTGCTACGCAAGTAAGTGGAAAAGATTTGTTTGGTACTGCCATCATAATCAGATACAACCACTAGAGGCAACTCCAAAACATATAGTAAATTACTTGCTCCATTTACAAAAAGCAAAGCTAGCCTTCTCTTCTATTAAAATACACCTTGCAGCAATATCTGCATACCTGCAAACTACATATTCGACTTCCTTGTATAGGATACCAGTTATCAAAGCATTCATAGAAGGGCTTAAAAGAATTATACCACCAAGAACACCACCTGTTCCTTCATGGAACCTAAACGTGGTTCTAACAAGACTCATGGGCCCACCCTTCGAACCCATGCACTCTTGCGGAATACAATTCCTCACCTGGAAAGTTGCCTTTCTCATCGCCATTACATCTCTAAGAAGAGTAAGTGAAATTCAAGCGTTCACAACACAACAGCCTTTTATACAAATACATAAAAATAAGGTCGTCCTACGACCTAATCCAAAATTTTTACCAAAAGTTATTTCTCCATTCCATCTAAATCAAACGGTAGAATTACCAGTATTCTTCCCACAGCCACATTCTGTGGCTGAAAGAGCACTACATACATTAGATGTCAAAAGAGCATTAATGTACTACATTGACAGAACGAAGAACATCAGAAAAACTAAACAGCTATTTATTGCATTCCAAAAACCTCATGCAGGTAACCCAATATCAAAACAAGGTATAGCCAGATGGATAGTTAAATGCATCCAAATCTGCTACCTTAAAGCAAAAAGACAACTGCCCATTACTCCCAGGGCACATTCAACAAGGAAAAAAGGTGCTTCAATGGCCTTTTTAGGAAACATCCCAATACAAGAAATATGTAAGGCAGCCACTTGGTCTACGCCTCACACATTCACCAAACACTACTGTATAGATGTGCTATCCGCACAACAAGCTACAGTAGGTCAAGCTGTATTAAGAACTCTATTTCAGACAACTTCTACTCCTACAGGCTAAACCACCGCTTATGGGGAACTAACTGCTTACTAGTCTATGCATACCATGTGTATCTACAGCGACAGATGCCATCGAACTGAAAATGTCACTTACCCAGTGTACATCTGTTCGTGGCATCAGTCGCTGAGATTCACATGGACCCACCCACCTCCCCGGAAGCCTGTAGCAGTTCAGAAGTTACCTTCAATTTTGTACATTTGTATATATATTACTTAATCCTTTAATAGGTACATACTTACATTTTTCATTGCGCGGGCACTATTACTATAGTACAACTCCTACCTCACCCTCTGCGGGGAAAACAATCGAAGATGGAGTCGACGCCCATGCGCAATGAGCACAGAAGGTGGAGTCACTCGGTCCCGTGACTCGAAAACACTTCTTCGAAGAAAAACAACTTGTAACACTCCGACCCAACACCAGATGGCGAGCTCATGCATACCATGTGAATCTCAGCGACTGATGCCACGAACAGATGTACACTGGGTAAGTGACATTTTCATTCTTAGTCGCTTTGTATATCATTCCACACTTGGTTTCTCTTACAGTCCAGTGGCGAAAGACTCCAGGGGAGAGCTGTTGCCATAAAAAGACGCAGAAGGTATGAATTAGCCATGGGCCACCGCTTAGCTGTGTAAGTGGACTCTGAGGTAGGCCTGTGTATCCATTCGTTAACAAGCACAAGTTGGGTGGCTCTGTAATACGATAGCAAGACGGCCATGCCCAAGCTTCAATTGCACAGGGACTTGAAACTTTTCTTCGCATCCTCCGTGGAATAATGTCTATCCCACTTAAAGATCCTCAGTATAGCGTTGAGCCATGTAAAGAAGTCGCAAGGATGCATTGATGGTCGTTTTGTAGTTGATGTAGCAGTCAAGGGAATGACACGATTTTGATTTGGTAACATACCCGATCAAGGAGAGCATAAGGGGAACCTGTATGAAAGGTCTTTCGGGGGACCGTGCAAAAGTGGACCCATACTTTACTGCTATCCACCCTCTAGTCTCTTGATGCATAGATATGTAAATCCAACGGTCGCAGCTTTAAGTGCAGAGGTATGGTGCATTCCCAGAGAGTCCCTATTAATTGATTAGGCCATTGATTTTGACTTGAAGGGTTGACATGGTAGGGTATCGGAGGCAAAGAAGGTAGTCTATATAGATAAAAGCCCTGTCCGTTCTATCTCCTTGTTTAATCAGTCTGTAATTTACATATCTTGGCGAACCATTCTACCAGAGGCTGTATGAGTAAGGCGAATTGGAGTGGTCTTAAGGGGCAGTCCTGCTTGGTTTTCTACTCTTGAGGAGTAGGCCAGTGTTCCATTAATAAGGACTCTAGCTGTATGTTGTGCGCAGGAAAATAGGGTGTACTGGATAAAAGTGTAGGCCAAAATTAATTGTCGTAATGATGGTGAAGAAAAAGTCCCAGTTTAGGTGGTAGAACGGTTTCTCAAACTTTATCATGTGTAGAGAAAGGGGACCCTCCAGGCATTTCACAGTTACTGAATGTTATGCCTTGTAGACTGGTTTGCATTGAATCCTTTCTGATCTGGATGCCCAAGCGGACCGGCCACAAAGCAGTTCTCCAGAATTGTAGCAAGAATTTTGATGTCTGGTGACCTGCTGGGCTTTTTGGCCACTTTTATTTTGGCTTCTTTCTGGTCGGGCGGAGCTGACTGTCACAGAGGTCTCAAATAGTACAAGCAAGTGTGCGAGTAACTTACTTAGGAGATGCTTGACATACTTAAGACTCCAGAAGAACTGTTTGGACCAGGTGTTTCCCTTGTTTGAAGTTGGTTTAGGAAGCTGGCTCTTTATATGAAATATCAAAATTAAATATATTGTGCAAAGAGTCCAGGGGGTCCCTTACTGGTTAGGGAGTAGTATGGTCAAGCAGCTGTGGGGTTATGGGGGAGGAGTATCAGACACTTGCAGATACGCACACAGTCAGTAAATGAGACGCACAACTCAAGGAGGAGATCCACACCAATTTACAAAAATAACAAGAATCTTTATTTATCTTTTGGCACCAGAATCTGTTTGTTCAGGTAAGTACGTTTTGACAGAAAAATCTTAACAGTTTTGAAAAGCTGACAGTGCATTTTTTGGAAGCTGCAATGTTATCCTATAGAGGAAAAACAAAGCGGGCAGAATAGGTATAATACATCGACTTGCAGCACCAATCTCCTGGGCTTAAGGTGAGTATTGGGCAAGGGTCAGGACCACACCAACAGGTCACACTGCGGCACTGGTGGGGCTGTACATAGAGGTGTAGAATGGCATCAGGTGCCCAATGTTATTCTGTGGAGATTGGTCCGGTCGAAAAGATAATGCACATGAGAACTGGGGCTCCATTCGGGAGGAACCAACAAGTGGGTTCCAATCTTGGGACATGGGGCCCCTCAGGTCCTCTTCTCCAGAGGTGATGGGTGCATAGATGCCTTGAGGTGTCGGGTTTTCTTCTCCCGAGTACTCTTGGTTGACAAGGCCTGTGTGCAGAGGCTGCAGGCTGTGTGGGAGGGTCCACAATGGACAAGCCTATGGTGGACTTTCTCTCCGGAGGACTGGCACAATTGGTCTACTTCAACTCCAGTTGTGCGTCACAGGTGCAATGGTGCTTTCAGGTGTCATGTTTTTTTTGGCAGTCTGAAGTCCTCGCAGTTTGTCGTGGGGGGCCTGCAAGATGCAAAGAAGCCATTCTCCTGCTCCACAGGAGTTCCTGGGTCTTTGTTAAATGCAGGCAGTCCTCTCAGGCTTTGGAGGAAGAGAGCTGCAGTACGAGACAACTTTGGCGCAACTCAATGGGAGCAGCTGACAGGCCAGTGAGGCAGGGTTCAGGCCAGGTGCTCCTTCCTTTGCTTTTGCAGCTTTTCAGTGTCCTCCTTCATAGGTCAGCAGGAATCTGCTGTTCTGGTGCCAAGCACTTCCCTAAATACTGCATTGAGGGGTGTTTCAGGAAGTGTATGGTAGTAGCCAATGGGTTACTTACCCCTGGGGTCACTACATCCCATATATGCCACTTCCCGAGGGAAGTGGGCATAACTCTGTCCAAGAGTTCCTAAATCTGCCAACACCAAGATGGCAGATTTCCAAATGGTGTTTACATCAAGCAGCGCACCTTAGGGATGGGACTGACCTGAGGGGTGGACACACGTCCCAGAATACTAAATGTTCTGCCTGTCCAGGTGCCAATTCTCAACTCCGTGAAGTCATATCTGCATACAAAGGGCAGTGGGGCTCTCTGAAGCACCGTGCCTTGGAATGCAGATTCACAGGTCATCTTGTTGGGTGGGGCGTGCAAGTACCTTTCCAGAACATGCTATGTTTCTGACCACCCGAGAGCAAAGGCTATCGCTGCCCCCCCCCCCCCCCCCCCCCCCCCCTCCAGCTGGGTGGTTTCAGACTTGTGCATGGCAGTGGCTAGTCAGTCAGTCTGCATGTTGGTAGGATTTCAGGGGGCACCTTTAAAGTGCCCTCTGGGTACATGCATTAATAAATCTTTCACTGGCATCAGTGAGGTTTTATTAATATGAGATGTTTGATACTAAACATCACTATTTTCAGTGAAGCCGTCATGTAGCTGGCAAACTCGTAGTGACGAGTGTACAGCACATGTACTTAAAATGGCTTCCCTGTTCACTCACTATGTCTGAGAATCAACAAAGTCATGCAGATATGCCCTCACATGTAATATAATGCATCCTGCTTACGGCTATAAGGCCTGCTGTAGGGGAGACTTACATATATTACATGCAGTGTTAGGGGACATGACACACAGACTATGTGCCATGTCGTGTTTTGCACCGACACGCAGCCTGCAATGGCAGTATGCATGTGCTGGGTGAGGGAGTCCCTTTGGGTGACACAATAAATTCTGCAGCCCTTGGGGACCCTCTTTGGAACCCATGCCCTAGGTACCAGGGGTACCATTTACTAAGGACTTAAGGGAGGCCAAAGGTATTGTTATTTGGGGATCAGTTGTTCAGTTTTAGGGAAAGAGATCTGGCACTGGGGACCTGGTTTGCTGGAACCCAATGCACTTTTAGTCACAATTTCATCAAATACCAGGTATTAGGTTCCATAATAATCAGCAACAATCTGAGAGAGCTGCTGATACTGGGTGATTGAGTTTCTTTCAGGATGTGAACATTGAGGCGCTTGAGGCATTTTGTTTAATGAGCTAGTAAATGGAGCTTGCCCATTCCGTGTCTATACTGGTAGATGCTCTGTCACCAGTCAGGACTCCTTTGCTTCATTTCGAAGAACCTGCCATAGAAGTTTGTGGTGAGGTATCTGTGGAAGTAGTTTGGGTGTATGCAAAGTAAGAAATTCAATTTCCAGGCAAGGAGATGTGCCTCCAACTGCCCCATAGTTTCATTCAAGAGTCTGTTGCAGCCTGCAGTACGTGTAATCGGATTGTGACCTCAAGGCTTCTAATAATGTCTGTGGGGAAGGCACCACTCATACATTAATTTGAATGTAAATATGTCTCTGTTATTACCTGGCCCTTAAGTTCACAATTAGTCAACCACTGTGTACAAATTATCCATCCAATCTCTCCCTATGCGCACCAAACGAGCGTGAGTGGGGTTCGATACCATTGGCCTCTGGCAAGAATACCGACATTCATATTGCTACCAATGTCAGAGAGGCAGCAGAAAGGAGATTCTAGAAAATATGCGAGCCCAATGGTAAAACATTGACTGCCGTTCATTGGGGTGTGAGATGCTTTGAGTCTCTCGAACTAGGATCTCACAAGGTAAGAGGGACTCCTGAGACCTGTGTGTGTGAAGGTAGGCAGCCTTACTTATGGCAATCGCTGGTGGCAGGTCTTAGTACTCCGAACAAAAACATTCCGATCTCCGAACCTGTGGTCAAGCAACCTTAAGGGGAAATGGCGCAGGGGATTCCAGTTCCGGATTATAGCGATCTGCAATTAAGAAGTTTTGTTTGACTATGAATTTGGACGGATCCACTAACCCCTTGTAGTGAGTTTGAGGAGTAGTAATTTTTAGCTTGTTTGTGGGTGTTCCCCCCCCACCCCACCCCAAGTATTGTGTTCCTGTTCACTTGTTTGTGGGTGTCCGTCTCCCCCGCCAAGTATTGTGTCCCTGTTCGCTGTCACAACACTAAGTAGTTTAAGGAATCTTGTGGTGCCTGGGTGGGAGTTGCTCCAGCCCTGTTCATGTCTTCACCCCCACAGCTGCCAGAATCATCACTCTACTGGTCGATGTTGGGGTTCTCATTCACTTACTGTTCCTACGGTAAGAGAGCCAAAGTATGAGGCGGGCACCTTGTTGCACTATCTGAGGCGCCTCCCCTGCCTTCTGTACTTCACAGGTTTATGCTGGTTCCTTATGTCCTTCTAGCAAGTGTCAGTCTGCAGCGGTGGGGAGATCTGTTGTGATGTGGGACGTTAGTCCCCATTTGTCCAGTGGCTGCACTTTTCATGCCACTGTCCAATTCCCGGCTACTCCTTTCCATTCAAAGAAGACTGATTTCCCGATAAACATGAGATTGAAGGAGCATGTGGTCCAGCTTCATCACACTGTGGTTTTGTTTCACATTGTTAAAGGACTTCCTCAGCTGTTGCAGGTTTGGTGCAGTCCTGGAATAGGGAGTATGTGGTAAGACCCAGGCGTAACCATGACTTTGACCTTAGTAGCCGTGAAGATAGCGTCTCACCCTTGAAAGTATGCATTTTGAATTTTAAAGGCTGAGGTGGAAAACTTGGCTGGGGTTTCTAAGTGAGGGTACAGTGTGCTGTTCGACAAAGCAAGCACAAAGATAGGTATGTTGCAGGATTAGATCTTCTGCTAAGAAGAGTTCCTGATACTCATTCCCACCCACCCCCTCCCCCACACCTCACTCCCCCACCCCCGCATCACCACAATATGCCAGAAGTTAGTCCTATTAAGCAGATATCATTGTCTCTTCAACCCTGTTAAGCAGTGCTTTAGAGCTGCTTGGAAGCTGTCCCACCGTCACCTGGAGTGCCTCAATGGAGTCTTTCAGTTCCAATATTACTCTTGCTTTGGTGACCCTGTTAAGTGTTCTGTAGGTCTGGGCGCAACAGGACAATTTCTCATCTCACCGCTCCAATTCTGATTTAGAGGACGGGGTAGGCGTAGTCAAAGGCCTGCAAGATAACCTCGGTGTAGGAGATACTTTCCTAAGAAGAGTTCTTGGATCCCTCCTCTGCCCTCTAACAGCAGTAAGTCCTATTAAGCCGATATTTTTCTGGCGATCTCTCTCTTCAACCCTGTTAATCAGTGCTTTAGAGGTGCGTCGAAGCTGTCCCACCGTCACCTGGAGTGCCTCAACGGAGCCTTCCAGTTCCAATATTCTTCCTCTGGCTTTGGTAACTCTTGGTAACAGTGTTCTGTAGGTCTTGGCGCAACGGGCAATGTCTCTTCTCACCTCTCCAATTCTGATTTAGAGGATGAGGTAGGTACGGTCAAAGGCTTGCGAGATGACCGTGGTATAGGAAGCTTGAGTTTCTGAGCCCTTGTCCACCAGTACAGCCTTCACAGCCCTTGCTGCACAGAGCTAGACGACTTCACGTACTCTTAACATTTTAGGCACATTTGGAGCCTGGGTGGGTTTGTCCATTCCCATGCTTGGTGCTTAGAGGTGCCAGGAGGCCCAGATACACCAATGAGATCCCACTTCCTAAAAACAATCATTTGGTGTCAAGCCAGTCACAGGGAGGCGTGGATGTTTCTTTTCTGAGGGACTTTTCAAGGGGCAGATATGGGAGAGACTCTGCTTCACCTGTTAGAGCTTCCTGACCTCCTTTCAGTTTCGGCGTCTTTGGGCAGCGGTGCTTGTAGTGGCTTCCCAGAAGACTGAGTCTCACTTCCACTTCAGGCCATTGCTTGGCCAGGTTCTTCTTTTTCTCCCTCTAAAGGCCAGTTGTCCACGTCCATCTCTTACTGGATCTCGAGGAAGCTGCCTCTTCCCCAGGCTAAAGAAACTCAATGCTGTCCCAGTCACTATGACTCACGGCCCAATGCAGGCCCTCTGGTCTGCTCTCCAATGCTGCTCATGTGGCTCATTCGCCTCCTGACAAAGCCCTTGGGCTAAGGAGTCGTGTCGTGCCTGGTAAGTGGTTGATTGCAGTTATCAGTATTGATTATGGAGAATTTTGATGAGGCAAGGCCGGAGGCCTAAAGAATAACTTCCACCATGATGGATGCTTTAACTGATGGGGTATATTCAAAGCCACTTTCACATGTTTGAGGGATTCATACTTTTGATTTATCCTCCTGGACGAGGTACATAGTAGCAGCACTACCTTATCTATATGTACTAGGTTGCCAATAAGCTAGATCTTTATTTTGCATGATCGTAATAAAACCATGTCGCTCTATACAACTTTGAGATAAAAAATGACTACCACTTGGAATATTTTGCAGTAGTTCTGCTTTCATGGGCAGAATGAGCATAGGTTGAAGGGTCAATTGCTCTGTGCAAACACTAGAAATATAGGTGTTGGCCTCATTTGAAGGCAGTTATACATTGTGTTAAACAGGCTACATATGAAAAAAATAAACCCATTAATGTGTTTTTAGATTTTCCAGAATGTAGGATGAGGCGTTGGCATGATAGTAAACAATGTCCCTACAGTCATCTATCTGGGTTACACAATCAAAACTCCCAGGCATATCTTTTCTGTGCTGATCTACTCAAACGATCAGTACTTTGCTACAAGCTTATTTTAGACTACAAATAACATAGAGGGCAATTTATTAAAGTTCCTTTTTAATAGGTGTGTTTTGACAGGCTACAAGATCCCTTCGGTCCCCTATGAAGAGTGACCCGATGACGTAGTTGCACGGTGTCAAAGTATCCTCGACACTGATGCAGTCGTCTCCGATGAGTTTTCTTAATTTTTGTGAGGTAATAAAAAAAAAAATTGTTCTGAGCCACGCTTTCTTTAGAAACTACCCTTTTGACAACCTCGACGTTCTCCATCACGTGTTTTGGGATGGAGATTTATATTTTTGATAAATGTGTATGCACTCTGCCCATCCCTCAAATGTAATATGAAGGTAGGCCGCCCCATTGCTGTTTTCCTCAGTTGCCCTGCGTCTGATGAGGAAGCAACTGCTATAAAACAGGCAATCCTTAAGCTCTTTGAGAAGAACCTTATGATTATGGCTTCAATGAATAAGGCCATGACCTTCAATGGTAGAAATAAAGGTAAACATTTTAGCTATTTTTAAGTTGGCTTTGTATTTTTTTATTTTACAATTTATTCTGTTTATATTGTATTTAGGTTTTACTTCCATTTAAAATGTAAGTAATGTGATGGAATGATAATGTTTTCTGAGGAACCCAGTTGTACTAGGAAAGGGTGGTAGTGGAGTGATTTAGTTGTTTGAGGGCCTTCAGCACCTATTGAATTTAAATTAAACTGTATTGTGTTGAGGTCTGTCAAAATTATGTATACATATAAAACAAGCATTTGCTGCTATCTGTTTGCAACCCGGTGGCACAGTTGTGAATCACAGTGAGATCCTCTCGGACTTCACTAACTTGATGAATGAAGTAATTTTTAATTGGGTAGTAGTAACACCTATTAACAGCTTTATGAAACAGGCAAAAATGTTGTTTCAAACACTGTTATGTTCTATTGAAACTCATATATTTTAAGTTTTCAGGCATTTCAATGAGAAGCCCTCAAATAGGATGGTTCCACAGTAGGTACCTTGGTGCTATCATTTTAAGAGCCTGGAAGGGTAGGACACAGAAGCTTTGAAGTAGATAGCCCCACCCACTCACGTGTGCTTTCCCTTGCCACCAGTGTAGCGCCTCTACTCCGGTTTTCTTTTCTTCTTCGTTACTTAGACCCAGACAAGGATGAGTGAAAAAAGAGTAAACCAGAAGGTGCTGAAAGACTAAGAATAAAGAAGTCACAGGAAATATCTGAACGGGGTGAGGTGGAGATACTACTCCCATAATAAGAAATATTTCTTAACACACCTTGATTCAAACTAGGTATCAGCTCTGGGCTTGGCGTCCAAGGAACGTCTGCAGAAAGCTCGCAGAGAAGCCAAAATTGCAGCCTTCCTCCTCATGGCCTCAAGCAGAGCTAACTGCATTTGCTTGCATCCCTATAGCAGTAATCATATTTTGCACTGAGTCATTTTGATTGAGGCTTAACTAGCCCTCGATAATCCTTTACATGTACCTCCTTGTGTGTAAAATCAAATTCTGGTATTGTCTCTGTGAATGAAAAAAAGACACATTTTCAATGGAGAATCTGGAAGGCCTTCAATACCAGAAAGGTTCCTTTGAACTCCAGGAAATTTGTTTTAATTATGGTCATCTTAAAAGAACCAAAGAGTTGTTCATTGGATTTAAATTGTATGTTTTTTCTGAAATTCTCAATCCAACTCTTGGAGCCCTCTGCTATCCCGGAACCACAAGACCAGCAGGTATTGTGGGGGCAGTTGCTATTGCTTTCACATCTGATTAGAAGTCTGCTGCCACATCACACATTGATGTTAAAATGAACAGGTCTTGATTGAAATATGTCTCTACGTGTCTGAGTGCCTTTTAAGCTCTCGGCATTCACAACAATAGTATCTTAGTAACTGTCACCATCTAATGGTGCAGTAAGAAGTTGAAAAAATTGCAGAAATGTTGAGTCCTTTGTAACCCTTTGTTTTCTCAACTACATAGAATGTGGATTGATAAACTTACTCTTTTCTTCTGAAAGTTGCTGTATCACTTTCAGTTCTATAAATTGTCACCTTCCTGACTCAGTAATATTAAGGAAATGTGGTGGCACACAGCAGAGACAACACAATGATCCATTTAGTTCTGCCAGTGGATTCATGAGTCTGTCATGTCATCCTTCCACCACTTTCCTGCACCCCCAGGGAGTTTCAGATTCGGCAGTCAGTTTGGATACCTTTTGTTGAGAGGCGGACAATATCTCTGATTGAAGTATTTTTTGTTTATCATCTTTTGTTGAAGTTTAGGAAATGTTGTTTTTGACTGTAGTTTAAGACCGAAGTAAGACTTTGGTTTGGCTGCGTATTTTGGGCTCGTCCAAAGAAGGGTTGAACAGCACCTTGCCATTAAAAACCAAATCTAAATTCCTATTTTGTTCCTACTGACAATTTCATATACTTTAGGCCCGACTTTCCAATCCCCTACAGGTCTATGAAGATGCCAGTTTATTTCAGGCCTGTGCAGACCTACTGCAACCGTCCTCGTTTGCAAGTGCCCTTGATCCCTTCTCGATGGAGAACCTGTGTTTGTGGGATAGAAAATGAGTGGACTGGAGTCCCATTTCTTATACATGGTCACAGCAAGAGCCACATCTCAGTTTCCTTTTCACCTGCCAGAGTAGTTTCTTACCTTTTCACGCTTGCATTCTGAAGTGATTTAATGTGACATTGTTGCACTGTCTTCAGCAACCAATAAGTGGGAATGTCATTATTAAAATTAAATTTGTACATCTAGGGCCATGAATGTTTGCAGCATAAGTGGTGTCAACATTAAAATCTACTAGAAAGGGCACTCTTGTTTCGTGTCTATGACGAAGATTATTGTTAACTGGTCACCACTAAGTATATTTTACTCACCTGAGGAGATGGGTGCCTTTACATTTGACTCTGTACACTGTCAACCTCCAGAACGCCAAACCCAGCCCTCCTTTATCCTGCAAAGAAGCACAATGCACTGATTAGGAGTTGGGGGTGTCCTAGGGGTGAAATACTCGTGTGTGATTCTGGCTTCATCTGGGCACTCTGTTATCATGTGTCTCATCAAACACCTCACTCAGTGACTATCTCCATCCATGTGATGCCCTTTTTCTCCAGGACACTAGTTAACAATTTCCAAATTTTTCACAGTCCTCAACCACAGGGCACAGCGAAGTCCAGTACAGTCTAATGTTAAGCAGACTTAAAGCAGCCCTGTGTCCTTGCGTTCTAGAGGCACCAGACAACTGTAGCATAAAGTTAAGTGGAGTGTGAATAGAGCAGACCCATGCAAGCAGTGTCCATAGGAGCATCACTCCTGCCAGATCTGCAACTTCCTTAGTGAGGCAGCTTGAGGTCTTCAGCCAGTTCAGTTGTGAACACCCCAACCCTATGTAGTAAACCTCTACAGTTCCTGGAACAATAATTCGAAACCAGACATGACTGCCTATCACTTGCATTTGGGCACAGCATTGCATCATTCCAGCTCCTTTTTCACCCACTAGTCAGGCATGATTCAGCATGTGAGTAGAAGAGGTAAGTATGTAGGGAAATATGTTCAGCAGAACTTTCACCTTATGAGTGAACACTGGTAAACAAAGCACATCTTACTCCCCAACATGGCCAATAATAGAAGATGTTACTGTACTAGTGGATTTGAAAACCACAAAGCTGCTCACCAGCTGATTTTTACAGCTTATCATTTACAACATTTGGTAGCACAATTGATGAATTCAAACCCCAAACTCGTCCCCCCCCACCCGAAGTACAAGTGTGCCCATTTTGTATCACTTCTGACAAAGACCAGAGGACTGATTCACCTCATGCTTCACCTTTAAGTGCTTCCTGTTTTAGGAATGCATGTAGTTCGATTCTTCTCCCCACATATTCCTCACTTTAAGTATACACCCAGAGCCGGACTTAACATGGTAACTTTTCTTCTAGAACTAGTTCTCAAGTGTTACCAGATGGTGCCACACAACTCCAAGTCATAGCACCTTGCGCCTCAGACATGACCACACCAGTGTATTTACAGCAACGACTGTTACTCTTGTGTCGGTTATTATTTTTCCAAGCCTTATTGCAATGTTTAAAGCTCTCCTTTGAATTTTACGACCATTTCAAAAATTTACAAGATGCTTTTTCAGTGTCTGCTTTCTAAACTATCAACTACTGGGATGTCCGAGTATAAACCCTGTTTTTAGGTCCCTATTTGTACCGCATGACATCTGCATGTGGTGCCTGGGTTGGGCTACAATCCCTCGATCCTTGTTGCTGCACTTCCATGCATTCAAATGTCAATATGGATCATGAAGCTAAGCATTTCCCTATCTAACCTCTAAACAAATTTCCAAACGATTAATCTTCCCTTTAGATGTTCCACTCATGATAGGGAATGGCTTGCCAAAGGGTCCTTTGGTACAAAAAAAATAATTAATGACGAGATTCTTTAGCGCTAGCTTCCTCAGAGCCTCTTAAAGTTTTGAAAAGCTTTATCCAAAGGTTCCGACTACTGTTGACCCTTTTCATGTGGAGTCTTTTTTGGCAAGGAATGCTTCACTGCTGTCCCCACTCCTTCTGGGTCCTCTTCAACTCTTAAGGGTAGGCCTGGGTGTTCTAGATCCCACAGATTCAGTTCTGATACATACTGTCTGACTCAGTACTGCTTCTTAGGAAGAGACCTCTACGTTCTGTATGCCAGTTCACATTATATCGGCAATGTTTTCATCATGCTCTTCTGTGCCACTCTTGGGGCCATGTTAATGCCATCTCAGCTGCACAAATGGAGGAAATGGCAAGAGTGGCTAGAGAGAAGGTAAAAACATCCAGAAGAACGACCCCTTGAAGCTTCTCTACCCAGAGCGTAGGGGTTCACCCTCATTGAAGAACTTTCGGTAAGATTCAGAGGCGCAGTCTAAGCTGAATTTAGGGTTCAAGTGCCTTGAAGAGGATTATTTGAGGGTTGTTAACCTCCTTTCCCTGTATCATACGGAGAACTCCAGTGTCCTTCATACATCTCTAAAAGGGGATCGTTCATATGCTTTGGTCCCTCCTTCAGAGGACGTTTGTGTATTCACGGATGTTTTATGCAAAACTGCAAAGGTGTTTGAATTTCCCTCTAAGTTCTACGTTCTTACATACTTTCTGCAGCTGCCTATTGTGTTTCCTGTTTCCTTTTCTGGTCCAGCATAAACTGAATAAATGTTGCCACTGGCCTGCTTCATCCGGCACAAAGAGTTTGTTGGCTCATCCTTCTCTGGTAAGCCTGGAAGTTTGGATACCATCTGTGAAACTAAACTGTACATTGCCTACTGGCCTTTTTGAACATGAATCCAACTATCGTAGTTTTATGGGTGAAAAGTGTTTGCATTGGGTAACCTCGCCATACCTACTCCTAGTTCTATGACACTCCTTGAGCCTTTCCAGCTGTGGCAACTTTCAGCAGACTTCACCCTAATGCTTCTGCTTTCATCATAGAGGAGAATCAAAGGGTTGTCAGCAGCACCAGGTGTTCCCTGCCCATCAGCGTCCTGTCTTCTACTTTCTGATTCCGTGGGAGTCCATCTCCATGGATCGGTGGGTGCTTAATTTGGTCTGTAAGTGTTATACTCTCACCCCTCTAGCCACTCCGCTGGAAGATGCTAAAGTTACCCAGAAGTGTTCCCCTGCCTATTTTTGGATTTTAGAGACAGGAGTCCTGGCCTTTTTTGAAAAATGGGGCCATCAAAGTGTTGCCAGAAGGATTGGCCACAAGTTTAGGTTTTCTATACTTTGGTTTTGAAAAAAAGATACCGGTCTCAGACCAATTCTTTGTTTACGGCTCCTGACCTCTTTAACAGCCAGGATCATCCCAGCATTATCAACTTGTGGTGCTGCCATTTAGGACTTATAACCACTCTTCCTTAAGTTCTAGCAGTAGTGCCTCGCTCCTACAAAAGGTGAGGAGGTCGTGTATTAGCATACTTTGATGACTGGCTGATGCAGGAGAGTTCCCCTATTTGGTTTTAAATCACTAAACCTGTATTTTGTACTTGTTTCATCTCTCAGTATTTTCCATCAGTCAGTAGAATCCTCTCCTTATTCTGACTCCGTGTCTAGTTAGTATGATCCTGGGTCAAGTACTTATGAGGTCATTTTCTCCGCAGATCTCCGACGTTTGGTATATGATCTGCATGTTTCAGACTCCAGTAGCAATTTAGCTTATGCATTTCTCCTCCTTTTTTCCTTGTGTGCCCTTCTGGTGCCTCATTCCTGGTGGAGGATTAGGTCTCTTCTCAGACCCCAGTGTTCCCAACATCTGAGAGAGACTTCTAGTTGCAGATTCCTTACCTTGGAATTTCCTCCAGGCGTCAGTCTGAATCCGGCGATTTTTCTCAAGCAGTACCCCTGCGCGCCCTCAGGTGTTGTCTGTCGGCTCCGCATCCATCGTCTTGCACGCCAGACATGAGGTTGCAGGACTTATACAGGCGCCACCCTGATGCGCTGACGTCAGTTCTTTTCTTTACTCCAGTATTGGAACTTTCATAGATTCACATGCTTGAATCATCTCACCTGAGACCCCCCCACCCCCCCCTGCTCTGGCCCCTTAAGTTTGTGGAGGGAAGCCCAAGACAGCCACCTCCATTTTGGGAGCCTCTGTGCATCTCCCCTGTGTCCTGATACAGCCCAGTGTTCAAGGATTGCAAAAAGACCTAGGTAAGAAGGCCAGAGATTTTTCTGGGTAAATAGTATTATTTGTTCAAAATTGTTTGTTTCAGCTACCTGTGTGTGTTTTACTGTGGACTCTCTTCTGTGTTTCAGGCAGCCTGGCCTCTTTTAAAGTGGTACTTATTTGAAAATCGTTTTTGCCGTGACTTGTGTGAATAGCCTTGCTAGTTTGTGGTACCCCTCCCACCCCCCCTTTTTTCTCTCCTAAGTAAAAAGACTACATACATCTTGCAGAGTGTGTCTTTTAGGAGACTGTTTTAATCTGTTTGTGTGATTTAAATTGTGCTTAAAAACTGTCTGCCCCCCTGTATTTTTGCCTTAAAAAAAGCCCGATTTTAGAGTGTGCGCCCAGCACTATTGCAGTGTTTGTCTCTTAAACAATCTCCCCCTTACCTGGAAAGTAGACTCTGCTAGCTTGGAAGTGTGGATTCAGCCTGTCTGTATCCAAGGAGATTCTGAATAGAGCAGCAGTTGCCTTTCCCCCTGACCACAGGGACTGGACTTCAGTTAACTTGTTCCTTATATAAGTTCCTTTTGGTTGTTGCATATGCAGTTGTGATAGGTTGTTGGGAGACGGTGTTTCATTGGTTGCTGGCTCCAGGGCTGCAGTTATGATTGGTGGATAGGGCTGGGATTCTGATTGGCTGTTGGTTCTAGGGCTGTGATTGGTGGATAGGGCTGGGATTCTGATTGGCTGTTGGTTCTAGGGCTGTGATTGGTGGATAGGGCTGGGATTCTGATTGGTTGCAGGTTTTAGGGCTGGGGCTGTGATTGGTGGTCAGGAATAGGGTTATGATTGGTGATTAGGGCTGGGTCTCCCATTAGTTGGTTGAATCAGGGCTTGAAATTGTTATGGCTAGGGTTAGGACCAGCTTTTTATTGGCCAGTAGGGCTATAAAAGGCTAGGATTCAGGGCGTCTCAGCCCGGGCGTCGAGGCAAAGGGCGGAGAGGACAAGGGCAGTTGTCCGTTTGGGCCTGTTCGTGACTGGTAGGGACTAGGGCCAGAAATGCTGCCCAATTCACATATGACCATGAATGGTTACAGCCCCTACACATCCCTCAACATGCAAACACATATTCTACAAAGGCATCCAAATCATGCATCACAAACTGACCACAGACAGATTACATTGCCCCATCACCCAACACAATACCCTTTATACAACACATATACACATACCCCCCACAACTACAACAGTCAAACACCTTCATTCTCATAGCAAACACTACTCTGTCCACTCCCCCTAACACAACCTGCCATCACCCACACAATACAAAACTACAACATACATTTCTCTCAGTTTCAGTCTCCCAGATACACACACTCTGCTCATACTAACCAACAACACTATCCGCTGTTCGCTCCACACAGACCACCTGTCATCATAACAATGCCCAAACCCTGCCTTCAAACACATCATCTACAAACACTCTTCCCCTCTCTTCACCAGTTACACACAACCATACAATCCCCACATTTCACTCCACCACACATATTACCTCTTCCGGTCATCACAACTAATACTAACTCCCCTGACACATACCCATCACCTCTTACACATCTCATACATTCATCTCCAAAACACATCAACACCCCATCTAACACTCAAATTCCACTTAGCAGCACTAACTCCCATACAAATCCCTCACCAAAAACAACTACACCAATATCCCCTCTCATTATTCCACAAAAACAATACCTACCACAAACATCAGCACATAAGAGCAACACAAACTTACATTACACTCGTCGACATACCCACTCCCACCCCCAGGACTACACAAAGAATACAAATTCCATCCTATCTCCAACCTACCCCCCCACTCTTCACAAACACCTACCACAAGCACCCCAACCCAGCAACTTTCATTCACTCGCCTCTCCTCCATTGCACAATTTAGAGCCTTACATCATGAGCCACATGCTCCTCCACCACCCCTAACCCATACTCCATCCACACTAAACAAACGCAAACAAAATAAAAAACATGCCACTCATAGCAACCTTGCATCCCCTTGTCTGTTACATAATAAAACTACCCTACAAAAAACACTACACTCCTCATGGCTCTCTCAGCCACCAAGTCCACCACCCACACACACAGACCCAACAAAATGCCTCCTTAACCTGCTGGAAGAGGAACACTATGTTGAAAAGCAAGACTATTGTGAGCCTCAAACAGTTATCACAACTAGCAACACTCCTGCTTCAAGCTCACATTACACTACTTACCCTTCTACTAAACAAAACAACACTACCACTAACACACCTTTTCTAAACTGCCAGCTCATAAATGCTCGATCACACTCAAAAAACAAGCACCACATCTACGACCTGCTCACAGACACACAACCTGACTTACTATTCATTACTGAATCCTGGTTGGGAGATGACATGGCACCAGTGTTGCACGAAGCCGTTCCTCCGGGCTATCAAACCATCACTCAAAGCCGTATAGGCAAGAGAGGAGGTGGACTAGCTATTATATTCAAACAGGCAATGAACCTCACTAAAACAGACAACATCTCCATACAAGGTTGTGAAGCCCTTCTTACCAGATGCCACCCTACTCCAACTTCCTCCTGTAACTTTCTCCTCTTTTACAGACCTCTGCCTAACAACTCCACTTTCCCACATGCTTTTCTAGACACAGTCTCAAACCTTATTACACTATACTCCAATCTATGCATTCTGGGGGATCTAAACATTTGGTTTGACAAACCCAATATGCCCCATCCAAAAGCTATCACCACTGGCCTACTCGCATTGAACCTACATCAGATTGTACACAATCCCACACACATCGCTGGTCACATCCTAGATGTCATTTTTGCTAAGCCTGAACTAGTTACTATTCATAGCATCACGCCAATCACCTGGTCAGACCACCATATGATAACTTTCCAACATACAACTCCACAAATCAACACACCCCACAACCACTTACATACATACACCTATCGACCATGGAGCAAACTCAATTTGGATCACTTAGAAACACAACTAACAGCAAACGCAGATCTAAATACAATTAATTCTGTACCAAAACTTTGAGTGGCTACAGGAAGCTTTTGATGTCCTAATTCCACTCAGAAAAACTAAACACAACAAAAGAAAACCAACACCTTGGAGAAACACAGAACTTAAAAAGATAAAGCAACAAATCAAAGTTGCAGCGGACCTGGCTCAAAACAAACAGTCAAGACCAACTGCAGCTACACAAACTTAACAGGATATACAAATCATCAATCAAAAAAGCTAAAAAAAGATACTACTCAGACAGAATTCAAAATGCTCAATCTACAACCAAGGAATTTTATAAAATTCTCAATGAATTTCGAAAACCTACATGCATGTAAGGAAGTCATCCCACTACTCAAGATTTCACAAACAAATTGGCAACTCACTACACAACCAAGGCAGACACATTGGACTCCTATTTAAAACAGAAGAAAAACATCAGCACCAACCCCTTTCCTAAAATACCCTCTAAGAATAAACCATCCCAACCTCTACAGTCCTTCAAACAAATATCCCAGGATGAATTTATGGATTTGGTCAAAGCAAGCAGACCTTCTGGTTGCCCTTCTGACCCTTGCCCACCACAAATCTTCAAGAACATCCTTCTATCTACTTCTGCTGCCACACCTGTAAGAAGAATCATCAACAACTCTTTAACTTCAGGAACTTTTCCTGCAGACCTGAAAAAGGCATACATACGACCTTTATTAAAGAAAACAAACCTAGACCCGCAAGACCCCAACTACTACAGACCAATCACAAATGGACCTTTCCTAGGCAAATTGATAGAAAGAGCAGCATTCGCCCAGATGTCACAATTCATTGAAGAGAATTCTATACTTTCAGACTTCCAAACTGGATTCCGCCCAGGAAGAAGCACTGAATCAGCACTCATGGCAATCTGGGACAATCTTAAAAACACAGTCGACCAAAATGGAGTTGCTGCACTACTTCTCTTGGACCTCTCAGCTGCCTTTGATACGGTTGA
The DNA here is from genome assembly GCF_031143425.1 of Pleurodeles waltl. NCBI lineage: Eukaryota > Metazoa > Chordata > Amphibia > Caudata > Salamandridae > Pleurodeles > Pleurodeles waltl. The sequence continues at coordinate 424,059,594 of NC_090448.1, forward strand.
CCATGACACCCTAACTCAAAGACTCCACAAAGCTGGCATACAAGGGATTGCTCTCGACTGGATTACTTCCTATCTTCAAAAAAGATCAAATATCATCCACTCACCCCCCTTCTCATCCGAACCCTACCTCACAAAAGCAGGGGTCCCCCAAGGGTCAATCATCTCACCTTTGCTTTTCAACATCTACATGATATCTTTACCAGAACTGATCAATGATTTCCATCTCACATGCTACAACTATGCAGATGACACACAAATACTACTTAAATTAGAATGCCCCAAAAACGTTGAAAACTCACAAATCTTCAGTTGCCTCAGAGCCGTTGATCAGTGGATGACCTGGAGCCATCTCAAACTAAATACCTCCAAAACAGAAATACTCGTATGTGGTGACTGGAAAAATGATGACCCTCTGCGCGTCTGGCCTGACGATCTCGGACTACCTCCTCAATTATCCAAGGAAGTTAAAAACCTAGGAATCACCATGGATTCCAAGTTAACTATGAATGCCCAAGTAGACAAATTAGCACGCCCAAGCTTCATCACCTTAAAGACTTTACGACGCATCTTCCCCCACCTCGGATTTCCACACAAGGTGCAAGCTACTATCTCGCTTGTACTATCCAAACTGGATTATGCCAATAGCCTCTACCATGGATCATCTCTATCTGTTATGAAAAAACTCCAACGTATCCAGAATTCCACAGCCAGGCTACTATTACATATAAAGCCGCAAGCCCACATCTCCCCTGCCTTGAGAGCACTACACTGGTTACCCGTTGCCAGAAGATGCACTTTCAAGCTGCTTTGTATCACCCACAAAACTATACATGGAACAGGACCGCTTTTTATCAGAAAGAAAATTACCAAATACATCCAACAAAGAACCCTCAGCTCAAGATTGGCACCCCGCCTTAGAACACCACCATACAAGAAAAAGACTATAGGTGGTACATCCTTCTCCGTCCAAGCAGCCAAACTATGGAATTCATTACCCCCAACTATAAGAGACACAGATAACTTTCTTGTCTTCAGAAAACTACTCAAGAGTTGGCTCTTTCCTTCATAACCACCTTATTCAAACAACTATGAACTGCATATGCCTATGTTGATAAATATTTTTTCAGATTATATGTATATTTCTATTTATAGTTTCTTTAGAAAATATGTATTGCTACTATGTCATAACAATAAAATACACACACACACTCTTTAAACCTGTTTGACTAAGTATTTTTTACCCATGATTCTAATTATGTATTGTATGTGCATATGTGTGTGTGTATTCATGTGTGTGTGTGTGTGTGTGTGTGTATATATATATATATATATATGTATGTGTATATGTTGTTTCTGTGCTTGGCATGTTCGTGGATTATTGCATGGCTCCTAGGTGGGTTGTTATACTAGATATCTATGAATTCCTGCTCTCATCTTATCACACTTATCTACTCATCACTCTTATGTCATGTCTCTACCAAACTATCCTCCATTCTCACTCTGACTCATCCCAAATCCCTTCTACCACTTTCATCTCCTAAATATCTCTGCCTAAGCTCTTCCTTCCGCTTCCACATCTAACTCACCAAACCTCACTCTACTACTGTGACCTCCCACATAACCCTACTAAATTCTCCTGCATTTATCTCACCCTGCTACTATGCTCTCCCTAACCCTGCCACATACTCTTCCCCCGCCGCCCCCCTTTACTCATCGCAAGCCTTTGGGTTGAGTAAATGAAGGATATACTCCCAATTAACACTTCTGGATTTCTTTCCTCCTCCACCCCTACATTACTCCAGTCAATCTAACTAACAAACTCTCATATCCGGGGCTCAAATTAACTCATAATAATACTAAAACTGTACTCATTATTTAACGATACTAATCCATCACTTATTCTTGTTGGGTTCCAGAGTAGCGTGCTACTCATCGAAAAGCGCTTCGAACGCCTCGTCAGGGGTAGTAAGCGCTATATAAATACGATTACAATACAATACAATACAATACAATTCCCCGTCGTCGAGATGGGAGTCCCCGGTATAATTTACACAAGTAATGTCAAGATGTATTAACAAAGAAAAAAGGCCCTAGGCCTCTTCAATTTAACAGTCTATCAGAGTCATTTTGTGAAAAGGACCAAACTTGAGCATCCACCAATCAGGCGACAGCACCCTCTAGAATACTCCTGAGAGAAGCTCCAGCACCTCAGATTTTCTACCGCACGTTGTGCTAGGGAGTCTCCTCAGAGCTCTGCTCTTTCTTCACACCTTTTCAACATTTTCTCTCAGAGAAACTTACCTAACTTGATTTGTCAACTATTTTCCAACTATGTCTGACAAGGAGAAGAAGGGTCTCTTCAGAGACTGCAAGACTTGTGGAAAGAAAAGGCTTCATTCTGAAGACCCTCACCAAGACTGCATTTACTGCCTCTACCCAGACCATTCAGCTAAAGACTGTAAGATTTGTCGTACCTTTTCTTCTAAAACTTTAAAGGACAGGGAAGGCAGATTATTGATATGGCTGCAGAAACTAAAACATAGAAAAGAGCCAGTTTCTGACTCTGAGAGTGATGAATCTACAACATCCAAGAGATCATCAAAGAGGGCGAGATCAGGCTCCAGGTCTCCCTCACAACTGTCAAGAAAAGCCCACAAAAAGACTGCTTCAGGGTCTTATAAGGGCTGCAGCCCATCTTCTTCGCCAAAGAAAGTTTCCAGTAAAGAGGGGGGAGGCCATTCTTCTAGTTCAGAGAGGCACAGAAAATCTTCCTCTGTACCACCATCTGTGCCTTTTAAGAAGCCATTCTCTGTAACTGGGGAAAAAAGCATCGTCGACGACGGATTCATCGTCAATGGTACCGTCGGTGAGTGTTTTTCCGGCGACGACATCTAGTTCTCCGTTTCCACCGTCGACGGCTCCGCCGGTGAAATCGTCGACGAGGACAGGTACCCCACCGTAGACGAGAACTGCAGCTACGACATCAGCGTCGACGACCGTCTACACTTCGTCATCGTCGACGGCGATGATGTCAGTGTCAGCCCTACAGTCGTCGACGATAGACTCGTCGGCGAGACTTTCTTCTATTAAAATCTCTGTACATCCAGCGCCTACGACACCGTCCACGACGAAGTTTATATATGCGCCGTTGACGAGAGAGAAACATCTAAAAAGTGTGTAAAAGCTGACGCCAACTCATACATCACCTGGTAAGGTGTCCTCCCTTGTTCCAGTACACCTTTTAGAGGGAAACGAAGACTCAGATGATGAGGGACCATTTGGAACAGCCCACAGTCCATCCCAACTGAACGTAAAGTATCGGGAAGAGGAAGAGTATGAAGAGGCCTATGACCCCCAATTTTAATCAGAACAACACCAATACCAACAGGGAGCATATATTCCATCCTCCCTATTGACTGACCTCAGAGCGATGTTGGCTGATTACAGCAGGCGGTTTCCCCCTCAAGGAGAACAACCTCCCCCATCGCCCGTCTCTGGGGTTACCACTCCACATCAGAGGCCAACTTCCTTACCTCTCACGAATGTGGCCACTCCTGATATGACACTTCCTCAAGATACAGACATCTCAGAAGGAGACCAGGAAGAAGGGGAGCTCCTGGACACTCACTCAGAGTGGGACGAATACATCATCCCTGCTCCTTCTCCTCAATCGAAGGTGGAATCCCCACCAGAAGATATAGGAGGGTTTCATAATCTTCTACAGAGAGCTGCCAAACGTTTTGCTTTACCAATGCCTACCAAGCAAACAGACGGTTTCCTTTTCGACTTCAAGGAGCCTTTTCAGAAATCCGTGCGCTCTATCCCAATGGTAAACTACCTGTGGGAAGAGGGTCTTAAGGTCATGCATAATCCGGCTACAGTTACTGCAGTACTGCTTCATTTGGATAAGAAATACAAAGCACCGGACGATGCACCAACATGCCTAACTGGACACCCTCCTCCGGATTCAGTGGTAGCTCAGGCAGCACAAAGAAGATCTAAGAATCCTTCTGCCCCCATTTCCGCACCCCCAGACAAAGAGGGTAGATGGCTAGATAACATAGGCAAAAGGTTTTCCTCTATGGCTAGCCTAGTGGTGAGAGCTGCCAACTCTTTGGCAATACTGGCTAGGTTTGATAGACAGCTTTGGGCGGACATTGCACCTTACATTAGCCAGTTGCCGGAAGATGCAGAGGCAAACTAAACGGTACAGGAGGGTCAACGCACGTCTGCAGAGCTTATAGACTGTGCAATGGAAATAGCAACCACTGCTTTTCGACAACTCGCCGGTGCAGCGGTGCTAAGAAGGCAAGGTTGGCTTAAAGCTACCTCTTTCCGTCCAGAAGTGCAAAATAAAATCTTGGACTTACCTTTTGATGGCCAGGCGTTATTTGGGAAACACATTGATGACGCCTTACAATCCATCAAATCGGACACAGACACGGCAAGGTCACTAGGGACCCTGCAATATCGAAAGTCTTCCTTTGGACCTAGAGGACGTGGCCAACCCTCATACAGAGGAGGATATCAACAACACAGGTATTCCGGCTATCCTTCCTCTTCCCAACAATATCGCCAATACTACTCACAAAGGCAGCCGCCGCAGCCTGCCTATGGTAGACCTGGAGGCCGTGGATGCTCAACTCGCCCTGCCAAAGATTCGGCTCGTAGAACCTGATGCTTCCGAGGCTCCGGCTACGTCCAATTCTCCGCCTGTCATTCTGGGCTTGAGGATATCTAGATTCCTCAAACAATGGCAAACCATTACTTCAGACAAGTGGGTCCTACAATTAGTGAAACGGGCCATACTTTAGAATTTATCCAGATACCTCCCTCCAACCCCCCTGCAGGACTCCTTCAAGATACCCTCAACAACTCAAAAAGGAGATCGACAAAATGCTTCTCAAAGGAGCTACAGAGAAGGTGCCTCGAGCCCAGCGAGGAACAGGATTCTATTCCAGGTTCTTCCTCATTCGGAAAAAGTGGAAGGATTGGAGGCCGATCCTCGATTTAAGGGAGCAAAATGTCTTCTTAAAAAAGCAATCGTTCCATATGATTAGCCTACAAGACGTCCTCCTGCGTCTCAAATAGGGAGATTTCATGTCTACGCTAGACCTGAAAGACGCATACTTCCACATACCCATCTACCATGCCCACAGAAAATACCTGAGATTCACCGTAGCCGGCAGCCATTTTCAATTCTGTGTCCTTCCTTTCGGACTGAAATCAGCTCCCAGAATATTTACAAAATGTCTAGCACCAATCGCAGCCTTTCTCAGAAAGAGAAAACACCAAATTTTTCCATACTTAGATGATTGGCTGATAAAGGCAAGGACCTATGCAGGAGCGCACAAATCAACAAAAAAGTGCGTTTCCTTACTATCCAACCTCGTACTCACCATCAACTGGGAGAAATCCAGGCCTCTACCAGCACGCAATATTACCTTTCTAGGGGCAAAACTGGACACACAATCCACCATGGCATGTCCCACGTCAGAGAGGCAACAAAGGTTACTGACTCTAGCAAGTTCCATACAGAAAAGAAGCAAGGTCCGTCTGTTCAAGTCTCTGTTGGGCATGATGTCTTCATGCATACCTCTAGTTCCTCTATGCCGTCTAAAGATGCGCCCCTTACAGGAGCAACTAAATTGTCAATGGCTCCAAGTGTCAGGCACTTTAGAAGATCAGATACAGATAACTCCGATAATGCTCAGGGCTCTGAGATGGTGGTCTCTAAGGCATCATCTATCAATCGGCCTTTCGTTTCTACAGCAGCCAGCTCCGTGGACCATAACGACGGATGCATCCCTGGAAGGCTGGGGAGCTGTGTTACAGGATCTGCAAATAAGTGGCAAATGGGCACCGCATCTGGCATCAATGCATATCAATTGGCTGGAGCTCAGAGCAGTGCACCTGGCCTTGCAGGCGTTTCTTCCCAAGATCTCGGGATCGCAAGTGGTAATAAGGACAGACAACACCACTATGATGCATTACCTCAACAAACAAGGAGGCACAAGATCTTTCACTCTCTCCAGAGAAGCCCAAACAATCTGGAATTGGCCCTCGCAGCAAGGCATCACACTATCAGCGGTACACTTGCCGGGAATAAACAACAAGACAGCAGATGCACTCAGCAGGCAGAAGTCGAGCTGCCACGAGTGGGAGCTAGACCAGTCAATAGTGAACCACATTTTTTTCCCAGTGGGGAACACCAACAGTAGACCTGTTTGCGAACAAACACAACGCCAAATGCCAGTTCTTCGCAAGTTGGCATCACCAGAAGGGATCTTGGGGGAATGCGTTTTCGATAGTCTGGTCAGACATCTTTGCTTACGCCTTTCCTCCAATTCCGTTGATCCCACGGGTACTCACGAAGATGAAAGCAGAGCCGTGCACTCTGATATTAATAGCTCCGTACTGGCCGCGTCAACATTGGTTCGCGGAACTTCTCCTGCTATCAATCAAGCCTCACATTCCGCTGGAGACGTTACCCCAATTGCTAACAATGAACAATGGCCAGGTTTGGCACCCGGATCCGAAGTCGATGTGTTTGTCAGCCTGGCTCCTGACCACAGAGAGTTCGCACATTTGAATATTCCACAGGAGTGTAGGGATATTTTGTCCAAAGCCAGAGCGGATAGCACCAATAAAACGTATTATTGTAAATGGAGACGATTCTGTGTCTGGTGTCATCAACGACAGATTGATCCATTAGTCTCACCACCAGAGGAGATATTACCGTACCTGTTGCAGCTAGCTCAAGCTGGCCTGGCATATTCTTCCATTAAAGTCCACCTAGCAGCGATAGCTGCATACAGACGTTTGGAGGCTACACCCTCACTCTACTCCTCTCGTCTGATTAAGAGGTTCTTGAAGGGGCTTTTCAGAGTTTTCCCTCCTTTCAGACCACCACCTCCTTCGTAGAACCTGAATATTGTCTTAGCACAACTGATGAAGCATCCGTTTGAGCCGATCCATCATGCTTCTCTCAAGTTCCTGTCATGGAAGGTTGCTTTATTGGTAGCTCTCACATCAGCTAGGCGAGTCAGCGAGGTGCAAGCTCTCTCCATCCAAGAACTATTCCTACAGCTTAAACACGACAGACTGCTAATGCGCACTAACTCACATTTTATTCCAAAGGTTCCTTCAGACTTTCACATCAACTAACCTTTAGTCTTCAAATCTTTTTTTCCTTATCCATCTACTCCAGCTGAGAGGACATTACATTCCTTAGACGTTAAAAGATGTGTTCAATTATATTTGGACAGGACTAAATCTTTTCGACGCTCTAATCAGCTATTCGTAGCATACAGTGCTCCTAGGAAAGGACATCCACTCTCCAAGCAGAGTATTTCCAGATGGATCGCCTCAGCCATTCGCTTCTGCCATCAAGCAGCGGGCAAACCTCTGCACTCACCTGTACATGCTCACTCCACGAGAGCAGTCTCATCGTCAGTGGCACTGTTCGCCGGAGTTTCACTACAAGACATTTGTAGGGCAGCAACATGGAAGAGCTGTCATACATTCACAAAACACTACTGCTTGGAATCTCCATCTCAGGGAGAGGTAGCAGTGGGTCAAGCGGTTCTCAGGAATCTCTTCAGGTGAAGGTGAGCCATCTCTTCTACATCCCTCCATCCTAGAACAGGTATGCACATTGTTATATCCCTTATATTCGCTTATAAAAGAAAAAGTAAACAAGAGTAAGAGAACATTCTAACAGAAAAATAAGTGGTCGTTTTTTAATGATGGTATTCATATTACATACGTGTTTTGGGATACTTTTTGCTCTGTTACTCTGTATTTCTTTATGTGTATGTATATATATATATATATTTATTTATATATATATATAGGTATATATGTACTGATGATTATAGATATGTGTATGTATATATATATAGGTATAGTTATATATATAGGTGTATACCTTTATAGTTACATATAGCTATATACAGGAATATAATGAGGCTTCATGTATCAAGGTGCTTTCGATCAAATATGTTATTATATTACAATGTGCATACCTACTGCTCTCTACTCTGATTCAAGCATGTGAATCTATGAAAGTTCCAATACTGGAGTAAGAAAATAAGTTACTTACCTGTAACTGTAGTTCTCCAGTATTGGAATCTTTCATAGATTCACATGCGACCCACCCGCCTCCCCGGAGAAGCTCACTTCACCTTTCTCTATCTCTCTTTTTTTTTTTTCCTATATTGTAAGCACTTGTGCTTGGAAAATCTGAGGTGCTGGAGCTTCTCTCAGGAGGATTCTAGAGGGTGCTGTCACCTGATTGGTGGATGCTCAAGTTTGGTCCTTTTCACAAAATGACTCTGATAGACTGTTAAGTTCAAGAGGCCTAGGGCCTTTTTGTCTTGAGTGGAGCTCAGGCCTTCTGTGCGCCTTTCCGATCCAGCACAAACGGGCCCATGTAATCCTTGTGGCTCCGGACTGGGCACGAAGAGTCTGGTATCCTAAGCTATTGAGCATGGCCATCGATCCTTTGATCAGACTGCCCCTTCGGGAGGATCTTCTGTCGCAGCAGCAGGGAAGGGTTCTCCACCTGAGCCTGTCCAGTCTCCGCCTTCCTGCATGGAGATTAAGCAGTGGCAGTTGACAGCTTCTGACCTTCCGCCCGAAGTATGCAACGTCATCTTGGCAGCCAGGGGCCCCTCCACCAAAATGGTGTACGCCTGTCGATGGAACAAAGTTTTGGCATGGTGCACAGGCAAGTCTGCTGACCCCCTCTCTGCCCTTCTTTCCGAGATCCTCTGGTTTATACTTTCTTTGGCCCAGCAAGGCTCTGTTTTAGGCACCCTCAAAAGGTTATTTGTCTGCTATCTCTGCATTTCTGATTAGCTGACCAGCCCTCTTTGTTACAGTCTCCTATAGTTAGCAGGTTTGTTAAGGGCTTTATGCACATGTTTCCTCCATCATCATTCATCATGCCCCAATGGGATTTGAATTTGGTTCTGACATTTCTCGTGTGTGCTCCTTTTGAGCCTCTTCACAATTGTCCTGTCAGCTTCTAACATTAAAAAACAAATTCCTTGTAGCCATTACATCTGCTTGGAGGGTGAGTGAGATTGCAGGTATTGTCATCTAAGCCACCCTGCCTTCCCATCTATCCTGGCAAAGTGGTGCTTCGCACCAGGGCTTCCTTTTTGCCAAAGTGGCCATGCCCTTTCATGCAGGCTAGGCCAGTCCATCACCATGCCTACTTTTTATGCGCCCCTTCATTCTTCTAAGGAAGAGACTGCACTGTCTGGACCCAAAAAAAAGCGTTGGCTTTCTGCCTTGATCATGCCAAAGAGTTCTGGGTGGATGATCAACTCTGTTGGGTATGTGGGTGCGAAGAAAGGTCGGGCAGTGCAGAAGAAAACCATCTCAACATGGGTTGTTCTCTGCATTAAAATGTGCTATGCATTGGCTAAAAATCAATCCCTGGTGGGTTTGCATGCTCACTCTACCAGCGTGACAGCTGCAACTACTGCGTTAGCATGCCGAGTTCGTCCTGGGCATCGCTCGGACAGCAACTTGAGCATCACTCCACACGTTCACCAAGCATTAATGTCTTGACAGTCTGGTCTGGCGAGATGGGTACTTTGCCCGTTCGGTCCTGCAGGACTTCCTAGTATGATCTTAGTTCGCAGTCCCTCCTTCGGCGATGGTATTGCTTGAGTAACTATTCTAAGATAAGGAATCTGCAACTAGAAGTCTTTATCAGATGAAGTTACTTACCTTCAGTAATGCCTTATCTGGAGGAGACATATTCTAGTTGCAGATTCCTTACCGACACACCCATTCTCCCTACTCTGCGAACTGATTTCTAAGAAAGGGACTTCCCTTTCGGGGCCCTAGTTTTGATGCACCAGTGGTCCGTGTTCTTCATGGCTGTGCTTCTGGTGTAGAAAGTCTTGAAAAGAAACAGACATCTGTGCTCCTGGGTGGCGACTATCTAGCTCCCGCGGTGTCATATGTGGAGTGCACAACACCAATGACTGACGCAGAGCTGACCAGCGCCACCTGATGGTGCACAGGGGTACTGCTCGGGAAAAATCTCTGGATCCAGACTGACGCCTGGGGTAAATTCTAAAATAAGAAATCTGCAACTAGAATGTGTCTCTAACAGATAAGGTGTTACCGAAGGTAAGTAACTTGTCCATCAGGGCAGTATCTACACAGGTGATCTTAATCTGTCTTTCCAGCCCATATCTAGTGGATTGGTTCCTTCAATCTCTAGATGGAATGTCCATTATGTCATCCTCTTGGCACAGGTTGCTGTAATGCGATGTCTCTTTAAATTGGGACATCACCTGGCGGAGATGAATGTGTGTAAGCCACCTGGTCCCTGGAAGAGCGATGACTGCACATAAACATGCTAAATGTTTAGGCCATCCACCTGGCCCTGAAGGCATTTTTCTCCACCCATCTCGTACTGTGGGGAAGCATGTGTTCTGGGACAAAACTATGTTGTGGTTTACCGAGGTGAAGCACTTGGTGCTGGGATGCTTTGCGTTAGTTGTCGTGATCCCTAAAACAGCTTTTTTTTCCAGTTGCAGTACACATGGAATGTGGGTTGAACATGAGGATAAATGTTTACAGTAGGCTGTCCCTGGAAGACCACAAATGGGATCTCCACCCTGATGTGAAAAAATGCGAGCTTTCAGTGGAGGCATTCTTGCAGCACCTTTTTTGCTTTGTCCCTTAACAGGAATTGCCCTGTCTTCGACATGCTGTACTTGCCACTACATGGCTTTCTGGGGGGCGCCTTGTGCTTGCAGTGGCCACAAGATCAATTTGATCAATTCCTTCTAATCCCACTGATTGTACGGGTCCTGCAGGAGGTACTCTGCTTCAGCTGATTATAATCGCACCAGAGTGGACGTAAAAGATTTGGTGCACTGATCTGTTGAAACGTGTTCTAGGTAGACACTGTTTTGCTCCAAAGGTAATGTGCGAAGCCTAAGCAGCTGCCATTCCGGCATGCTCATGTTACTTGCTTTTGAAGCTGTCCACATCCCCAGACACAGAGACCCAAAAGGAAATACGTTATGACAAGTGTGCAGATTCCCAGACTTGGGATCTTATCAGTGGACAGAACCCGATTCACAGAATGGAAGAATGGGATGTTTGGTAAGGTATCTGCGGTTAGATAGCATCTCTACCAGAAAGAGCATTAAGACAATTAAGTAACTGATTCTGTGAGAGACGTCTCTGCACTGGAACCGTTCTGCTCTGGAAATAACTTGCAGAGCCTATATTCCAGTTACTTTCTTTCTGCACCATCAGATGTGAATTCGTAGGTACCTCTTGTCTTTTTGAGACACTTCACCTCAAAAGTTTTCCATGTGCAAGGGAAATGTCACCCCAAACAACAGATTTTGAGTCCTTTAAGGTCCTTGACAGAGCCTCATTAGGGTTGCCTTTGGTGCCTGGGGAAGAGCCAGGACTTCCAAGGCCTGCAGTAACTGTGTCAGTGAACCGTCAGATCATACAATACAGCAAGTTGAAATTCTGTCGCCAAGCACCCAAAGACTCCGCGATGAGACTGGTCCTCGTCGAAGTGTCACTCCTGATCATGTTCCGAGTCCAGACATCTCAGGAGTCATTCCCGTGGCCAGTAGTCGTGGCACTCCAAGTCTTTGGGTGGGTCAAATAAAAAAACATAAGCAGGACTCAGTGCCCTCCTGCCACACAGTCACTTGAGAAAGGGGCAAGGGCATTACCATGCTTCTCAATCTTGCTCCCCAAAGTTGGGTGGCCTCAGAGCCCATTCCACAACTTCTCCTGGCACGACGGGGTTTCCAAGGCCATATGGGACACAGAGCTAGATCAAAGAGTACTACGAGGCCATGCTCTAACGCTTTGGATCCTTACTGACTCCCATTGGCATGCTTACAGCCGTCGAGGAGCTGAGAGGCCCTCCACTTGGGATACCTCAGACAGGTTCACTTTGGGCACCAGTTGGACCCTCCAAATCCATCACAGGGTCTCCCCCGGCTCCTTTACTGACTCCAGTACTGACTCCAGGCCAGCTCCCAGAGCCAATATCCATGTTGGATATGTAGCTCAAGTTCTCTTGTCTTCCTTAGTTCTAAATAAGTCTTAAATGATTGTCTGAAACGCACCAACGTTTTGTTGGAAGGAGTCCAACGACCTATATCATTCTTTCAATCAATCAGTAATTTGTTAAGTGTGCTACTCACCCGGTAGGGTTTCCAGGCCCCTAGGGAGCTACTGCTCGAACAGCCAGGTCTTGAGGTGCTTCGTGAAGGTCAGGAGGTCCTGGGTCAGACGTAGGTTGACGGGGAGGGAGTTCCCGGTCTTTGCAGCAAGGTGGAGGAAGAATCTGCCCCCGGCTGTGGTACGGTGGACGCAGGGGACGGTGGCGAGGGCGAAGTTGGCGGAGCGGAGCTGGCGTGTCTGAGTGTAGAGGTTGAGGTAGGCAGGTCTGGTGTCGTGTAGAGCCTTGTGGGCGTGGATCAGGAGTTTGAAGGTGATCTTTTTGTTGACTGGGAGCCAGTGGAGGCCTCTGAGGTGGGCTGAGATGTTTGTGGCGAGGTAGGTTGAGGATGAATCATGCTGAGGCATTCTGGATACGCTGGAGTTTTCTCTGGAGCTTGGTAGTTGTTCCTGCGTAGAGTGTGGTACTGTAGTCCAGTCTGCTGCTGACGAGGGGGTGGGTGACCTTTCTTCTGGTTTCGATGGGAATCCATCTGAAGGTCTTGCGAAGCATGCAAAGGGTATTAAAGCATGAGGATGAGATGGCGTTGACTTGCTGGGTCATAGTGAGCGATGAGTACAGTATGAAGCAGAGGTTGCGTACGTGGGTGGTGGGTGTTGGGGCGGTTCCCAGTGTGGCAGGCCACCAGGAGTCATCCCAAGCTGCTTTGTTGGAGCCGAGGATGATGATCTCGATCTTCTCCCAGTTTAGTTTGAGTCGGCTTGCCTCCATCCAGTTGGCGATGGCGTGGAGGTTGGTCTTGGCGGTTGCGGGGTCCTTCGTGAGAGAGAGGATCAGCTGAGTGTCCGTGTAGGAGACGATGTTGAGGCTGTGGGATCGGACGATGTTGGCGAGCAGAGCCATGCAGACATTGAAGAGGGTGGGGATGAGTGAGGATTCCTGGGGTACTCCGCAGATGGTCCTGGTGGCTTTTGACAGGAATGGTGGGAGGCGGACTCTTTGGGTTCTGCCCGAGAGGAAGGATGTGAGCCAGTCCATGGCTTTGTGGCGGATTCCAGCGTCGTGTGCGAAGTGTGTGGTGACAGACGTGGTCGAAGGCTGCAGAGAGGTCAAGGAGGATGAGGGCAACGGCTTCACCTTTGTCGAGCCTGCTTCTGATGTCGTTGGTGGCAGCGATAAGGGCGGTCTCGGCGCTGTGGTTCTTGCGGAAGCCGGACTGGGAGATGTTGAGTAGGTTGTTGTCCTCCAGGGAGCGAGATAGCTGGCTGTTGACTATCTTCTCGATTACCTTCGCAGGGAAGGGGTGCAGGGAGATGGGGCCGGTAGTTCTTGAGGTCGGCTTTGGGCTTTTTGAGCAGGGCATTGACTTCGGTGTGTTTCCAGCTCTCCGGGAAAATGGCGGTTTCGAAGGAGCTGTTGATGATGGCCCGGGTTTCGTGGGGGAGGGCGATGATTTGGCTGGCTTTATTGAAGATGTGGTGAGGGCAGGGATCTGTAAGTGATCCGGAGTGGATGGTGCTCATGGTCTTGGTGGTTTCTTCGACGTTGGTGTGGGTCCAGGCATTCAGGGTGTTGGAGCTTATGGGTGCATTGCGGTCAGCGTTGGCCGTGGTGGTGGTGGTGGGAGGCGGCGCTGGGAAGTTTTCATGGATGTCTGCGATCTTGTGGTGGAAAAAGGTGGCGAGGGAGTCACAGAGGGCTTGCGAGTGAGGTGGGTCGGCAGAGCAGGATTTGGGGTTGGTGAGTTCCTTGATGACATTGAAGAGCTCCTTGCTGTTGTGTGCGTTGTTGTCAATCCGTTCTTTGTAGAAAGCTCGTTTGGTGGTCCAGATGAGCTGGTGATGTTTGCGAATGGCTGATTTGAGGGCGGCATGGTTGCTTTCTGTTTGCTCTTGGCGCCAGATCTTCTCGGCTTTCTGGCATTCCCTCTTGGAGGTTGCAGGTCTGTGGTGAACCAGGGAGCTTTCTTGCTGGTGTGGGTGTTGGCAGTTTTTCTGAGTGGAGCGAGGGTGTTGGCGCAGTCGTTGAGCCATTGCTTGAGGTTGAGGGTGGCGGTGTTTGGGTGGGGTGGGGTGGGGTGGGGTGGGGTGGGGTGGGGTGGAGGGGTGTGGGCGAGGGTGGAGATCAGATGGTCCTTGGAGATCTTGTTCCACTTGCGGTGAGGGGTCTGATGCTGTTGGTGGTGGATGGTAGGTTTCTGAAAGGAGAAATGGACACAGCGGTGGTCGGTCCAGTGGAGTTCAGTGGTGTGGGTGAAGATGATGTGGCTGCTGGTGGAGAAGATGGCATCGAGTGTGTGGCCGGCTGAGTGGGTGGGCGTAGTAACGAGTTGCTTGAGGCCGAGGCTGGCGAGGTTGTCCAGTAGGGCTGAGGTGTTGCTGTTGGTGTTCTACAGGTGGAAATTCAGGTCGCTGAGGAGCATGTACTCCGTGGAGGTGAGGGCGTGGGTGCTGATTGTGTCGGTGATGGTGTCGCAGAATTGTGGGCGGGGACCCAGGGGTCTCTAGAAGAGAGTTCCTCTCAGGGTGGTGTTGACGTGGATCTTGAAGTGCAGATGTTCAGCGATATCTAGGGCTTCATGGGTGTCGGTTGAGATTCTGATGGAGCTCCTGTGGACTATGGCTAGTCCTCCTGGTTTGTTGGTGCGGTCTCTTCGGGTAATTTTGTAGCCCTCAGGGATGGCTATGGCGATGTCCGGTTCCGAGGAGGGGTTCATCCAGGTTTTTGTGAGGGAGGCAATGTCTGGGGAGGTAGATGTGAGCAAGTCCCATAGTTTGACGGTGTGCTTGTGGACGGAGCGGGTGTTGAGGAGGATGCAGCTGAGGTGGTTGTTGTGGGTGGTGGTGTTGAGGTGCTCGGTGAGTTGAGGGGAGGTCTGGACGCAGGCAGGCCGGCCAGGGTTGAGCGTGAGGAATTCTTCTGCAGTGTAGCGGCGTCTGGCAGGGTAGGGGGAGCCTGGGCGAGGAAGACTGGCGCTAGGCACGGTCCAGGCACGGATGGGTGCAGACGGGCTTGCATCTGGCGCGCCGTCACAACGCCGCCATTAAGAAGGGGAAGTGGGAGGGAGGAGCAGGCGGAAGGCTGGGATCTGTGGCAAATGGGGGCATGAGGGGGGCAAGACCACAGGGGACGCAGCGGCGGTAACGGGAAGAGGCAAAAACGGCGAAGACGGACGGAAAACAAAAAGGCAGTAAGCAGAGTCAGAAAGGCAGTAAGCAGAGTCAGAAAAACAGAACAAGGCACAGAATCTGAAGAAGTGGTACAAATAACACTAGGACAAATAGGGGACACACACACACACAATACTTACGGCAACCACTAGACACCAGGGATGAGGCGCAGGCGGGTGGTGGAGGGCCTCGAACTCGCTGCAGTAGTGAGGGCGGTGGCACGGTGGCAGACAGGGGGAGATGTGCAGTGTGTAGAGTGAAACCTGACCTCAAAACAGGTCAGGGGTCACTGCACACCGTGCAGCGGCCGCCATTAAGAAGGGGAGGTGGAAGGGAGGAGCAGGTGGGGATTTGGGGGGGGGGGGGGGGGAACAGGGCACGCAGCGGCAGGAACGTGAAGAGGCAAAAAATGGTGAAGACGGACGAAAACAAAAAGGCAGTAAGAGTCAGAAAAACAGAACAAGGCACAAAATGTGAAAAAGTGGCACAAATAGGACACCCACACAATACTTACGGCAACCACTAGACACCATGGATGAGGCGCAGGCGGGTTCTTACGGGTGGTGGTGGGCCTCGAACTTGCGGCAGTGGTGGGGTCGGGGGCACGGTGGCAGACAGGGGGAGCTGCGCAGCATGTAGAGAGTGAAACTTGGCCTTAAAAACAGGTCAGGGTCACTCTGAGCACCGCGCAGCGGCTGCCAATAAGAAGGGGAGGTGGGAGGGAGGAGCTGCTGGGAGGCGGGATCAGTGGCAAATGGGGGTGCGAGAGGGGCGGGGGAAGAGGCAAAAACGTCGAAGACGGACGGAAAACAAAAAGGCAGTAAGCAGAGTCAGAAAAACAGGACAAGGCACGGAATGTAAAAAAAAGTGGCACAAAGAACAGGACACGCACAATACTTAGGACAACCACTAGACAACAGGGATGAGGCGCAGGCGGGTGCCTGCGGGTAGTGGAGGGCCTCGAACTCGTGGCAGTAGTGAGGGTGGGGTCGGGGGCACAGTGGCAGACAGGGGGAGCTGCGCAGCATGTAGAGAGTGAGACCTGACCTTAAAACAGGTCAGGGGTCACTCTGATTTGACTAATCGTAGGAGACAGGGGGACTCCAGGACTCCTTTGAATTTGTGACTACCTCCTGGTGGATTGAATATTGGACACATTTTATACCACCCCACATTTTTAAAGAGCAATAAGGAAGTAACAAGGAACAGATGGACAATGAGTTTCTCTGCCTCCTTTGGCTATTACGTTCACAAAGCATTAATGTCTGGACAGCCAAGCTCCCTGAGAGGGGCATTTCGTCTGCTTGTTGCTACAGGGTTCAGCCACATTCACAGACCCACTTCCTGATATGTACTGCTGTGGTATCCATTCAAAGGGAGCGGAATCTGCGCTTAGAAGTCTCTATCAGAAGAATAAGTTGCATACCTCTTGAAACTCTGTTTCTCCTAGTGATTCTATCCAGGTGGAGATTACTCAACAACCCTGCCACACTCCCTGTTCTATGAATCAGGCCCTCTCCTTTAAAAATATCTAGGAACCTGCACACTGCTCAAAAGCAACTGACGTCAGCATGCAGGAATGGCTCTTTCATAGGTTTTGCACCTCATGTTCAGGGCTGAACAGTGCCAGTGCGGAGTGACGCAGGGCCGCCTACCTGCACACAGCGGTACTACTGAAGAAAAAGTTTCCAGATCCACCCTGATGCCTGAGAATTCAGATGGTGAGGAATATGCAGTTAGGTAGACTCTACTTGAAAGAGTGTTTGCAAAGGTAAGTAACTTGTTCATTTGGCCTCCTCTTCCAGGCAGACCTATCTGTTTTTGCATTAGGGATGGTCATCTCCTCGACCACAAAGCCTGGGTACTTCTGTTTGTGTGAGGAGTTTGAGTGGTGCCATTCAAAGATATTTATTATTCTGCTGGAAGTGGTAGATGTTATGCCAGCTGCTTGAAAACCAAAGACCGAATCTGTTGCTGCTGTATGCTTGGACAAGGTTCTTTATTTGATCTGGGATGTGGGGTTGGACCTTTTTTTAGGCTTGCCCATTTGATTTTCAGTGCTTTGTACTTTCTCTCACCCCTCTGAGCTTCGCTGTCTACATGGTGAAATTGTATTTATCTCATTGTGGCCTTAAGGTCTGTCCTGGAAGCAGCAGTTTGATTTAGACTTGCTTCTGATTTTCCGTATGGCCTCCCATTTAAAGCCAATGCATAGCTGTCCCCTAGGTCAGTGGTTCCTAACCTCTGGTCTGGGGTCTTTGGTTCGGCGAAACCTACTCAGGGGGTCCGTACCTGCTTACAAAATAAAATAATATTAACAGATTAATAAACGTTATATAAATTAAAAACAAAATTAAGTTCTAACATTTTCAAGCAGTGGTTCCCAATCTGTGGTCTGGGGTCCCCAAAGCCTCCTCAGGGGGTCCGTGACTGACTAGAAAATGTAATAACATTAACAGATTAGGTCCACAGCTTTCAGTAAGGACTCATTGCGGGGGTGGGGGGTGGGGAGGGGGTCGGTCCCTGGATTCCAATAATGATTCAGTGGGGGGTCTCCGGGTTCCAGTACTGATAAAGCAAGGGTCCACAGAAGTCAAAAGGTTGAGAACCACTGTTTTAAAGAGTTCTGTAAATAGTATCCTCCGATGGATTCGTGGTAGCAGTGCAAGTGCATCAAGCAGAAAAGTAGTATGGACAACCAGTGGCCTCAATTAAATTTAGAAAAGCTCCAACCTTCCCATTAATTTGTATATATATTATTTTTTTATATTTGTTTGTGAATTAAATAAAGGAGTAAATATTTTGTGTATCTGTTTGCTAAATGTTTGTTTCTGTATTTTTATGTGTGTTGTTGTGGGGGTGGGGTGGGGTCTGCGGATTCCAATAGTGGGTTTTCCAGTAAAGATTAAGTGGGGGTCCACAGGAGTCAAAAGTTTAAGAGCCACTGCCTTAAGTCATTTATTATGGCCTTTATGTTAGCAGCCCACAAGGTTGTGAGTTAGAGGCTGTGCTGTTCCCATCTCTTTATACCATGTTTTACCCTAGCCCAGTTGTTTCTGAAGACTTCCCTAACGCTCTTCACCCCGCTTTTTTTTTTTTTTTTTTTTTTAAAGCCAGAGGTGGTGACCTCTTTCTGTGTTGGCCACTCTGGTACACTTCGGTCTTTATTCTCCTCCTTCCTGCCCTTCTAAGGAGAAGGAGCTGCTACACACTGGACCATGAAAGGACCCCCATACTACATTGACTTAAGATCAGATTCAGTAACTTAGCAGGTTTTCTTTCGTTTTGACGGGGTGAACAAATAAAAGGGAGGGAATCTCTCTTTGGGTCACTATGTGCAGCAGAATCCACTATGCCGTGAAAGAGAAGGATCTCATTTTCTGCATTTGAGTACATTCCACTGGAGCTATGGCAACTTTCATGCTTCTGGTCCAGGCCATCCCAGTTTCAGAGTTTTGCCATGCGGAGTCTTGGTCTTCGTTGCACACTTCTAGCAAGTATTATCCTGTGGCTCGTCAAGAAAGAAGTGATAAATGTTTCAGTAGGGTTGTTCTGCATGACTTCCTTGTTTAGGTGGCACTACTTGGCCCCACCTCTCACTGAGTAGTATTTTGGGACTCATTCATAAGGTGAGGAATCTTTAGAAAGGATTATCCATCAAAAGAATGTTACTAACTTTTGTTAACGCATCTTCTAAGATAACTCCGGTCCTAACAAGGTTTCAAGCTATATATTTTCTCTCACTTCTACTTCAATATGGTCTGTTGTTGTTAAGCTTATTTTAGTTACTCTCCAAATCCTCGGCTGTGGGCAAAAAAAAAAAGGAAAGGAACTGACACCAGAGGGCAAGGCGGTGCCGCATATAGGCTGGTGTTGTCATTTATTGGGTGTGTGTATAGTCGTGTCTGGAATCTGGTGGCATGCCTGTGGGTGCTAGAAAATTGCTAGAAGAAAAGTTTCCAAATTGTTGTCCCACCCCCAATAAAGGCGTGCATGCACATTGGTTTTCTTATAGAAGTGTTGAAAACACCTGCCTTCTGGCAAAACTACCTACTATGCTCTATTTTGCTGTGTATGCCTTTTAAGTTCATTACGTTAAAACATGAACATCATCTGATTTATTTTCATAATACTCTTGTTTGAGGGATTTGGCTACTACAATATGTTCAAAGTACTACTCCCAGCTTCCTTACTGCTGTGGTCCAAGCTCAGAGATTTTCAGATTTTTGGTCTGGTAATGGGTTAGTTTGCAGGACTTAACTATTGACACAAGCCATCTTGTGTTGTGCTTATAGCTTCAGTAGGCTGCCAATGGAGCATCTGAAATGCAGAAGTGATGCAGTAAAATGTTTTGTTTCCAGTAACAAAGAGAGCCACCCCTTGCAAGACTTCCTTCAGATTTACTAGGTTTACTTCTGGTACACAAGTTAAGAGTGAGATTTCGTAGCTCAGTCAAGTAAGAAAGTGTTAGAATTATGACCTTGCGATTTTATTCAGGCGTTAAACAATTGTTCCCCGATATAAATCTCATTTGGTTACATGCACTCCCTGCCGTGGAATTTATTTACAATTTAGTCTTTCGTTGAGAATGATGGTTTTTCCCTGTAACTGGGCATACAATCAAAGGTTCTGCAGGAATTAATTCAAGATTGCACAGGTGTGTTGGGCTCAGATTTGTAGGAATTCTGTTTTTCGTTGGTTAAATGTGGGCATGAGAGGCTAGGTTGATTGTCACTCACTCTTGCACAATGGCAGGGGTAGGAGAGAGATGTAAAATGTCAGGTAAGGAGTCTTGAGCGATAGCTTGGTGTCAGCCTCCTTAATGATAAAAATCCTGAATTCCTTAGGATGACCCCAACTGGTTCCAGATAAAGACTAAAAAAAAGTAGGAGTCGGATCTGAATCTTTTTAGAGGCTGCAGGTTAACTAGACTGGAGAAGGATAGTCCGACTTAAACTAATTGAAACTGATTATTCAGTCTGTGTAGAACTCTACCATCAATGGCATATGAGCTTTTATTGTATTCATCAAGGTAGCATGATTAACATTGTGAGAAGAAACAGTTAAGCTGCGGAAGACCAGTAGACCGTGTATTTGGTATGATCTGCAGCATGGCAGTGTTCATGCTACTTCCCTGCTAAAGCCGGACAGAAAGCTACCTTTTATTTATTTATCATCAGAGGTGTTTTGATTAAATCGGGAAGAAAATCAGCTTACTGTAACACCTGTTAGAACATAAAGACCTCATACACGACCATAGTTTTTAGATCATCTTGAGTTTTGTAGAGTGTGCAAATGCCCGAGGATGTCATGGCGCAAAAAGGACCAAAAGGAACTGAATATATGTCCAACAGCTGGAACAGATAAGTTGTCAGAGCGTCCGGACAGTCCATATGACTAGATGCCACACAAATAGCTAGTGGAAAGCTATTACCTTCCTGGGCAACAACAACAGAACATTATTGACTGCCTAGTATAATGCTGGTAGCTGCGTCCTGAAAAAGTTGCAGTCTTTGGATGAAATGAGATGGTTGGCCGACAAAGAGTTGCAGTAGTCAAGCCTACTAGTAATAAGTGCCTGAATCAGAGTTTTTATGGATGAGGTAGGCACAAAAGGACCAATTATTCCAAGCATCCTTATCATGCGAAGACAGGAAGACGCAAGTTTATTAATATGGAACTGAAAAGCGAGTTTGACATTGAAGGTGACCCTCAAATTACATGTTTTGGTGCTTGGCACAGGGCATGTAGCAAGACCAAGTGGAAGGATTACAAAAAAAACAAGACCTCTGTATTATTATCAGCGTGTAGCCTCAAGGCACTTGTATCCATCCAATAAGCCACAGAATTTAGTTGCAGTTTATAAAGCTCTTGGATGATGGTTTGACCAGTCTCTAGACATAGAATGATCTTCTTTCATCATTGTAATAGTACAGTTGGAATCCAAAAGATGCAATAAGATTGGCCAGGGGTCCACATACAAATAAAACAGAGTGGGTCTTGGAGAAGAACCCTGTGATGTCCCACAACTGGTGGGAGGACCTATAAGAGCCTGTGACCTCGAGCTCAAGAAAGATGTAAACCAGACCAGTACATTCTATTGCAGACCCCCCAATATGCGTCTATCTACGAGATGGGAGAGGGTAGTAGAGGTCCCAGCGTCCAGGAGCATGCAGATGTCAATGGTGGCTGTCGACACAGTCTCAGTAAAGAAGGTAGGACAAAAATCAGTCTGAAAAGTACTCAGTACAGCATTCTCTTCATTATAACATGAGAGTTGGATATTGACAGCTCTCTATTATTTTGGCCATCACCAATAGAAGAGAGATGGGATGATAACTGGCCAGAAACATGAGAGATAGGGATCAACGGGAGAAACAGAGTTAATTGCGTTAAACTTGGCCAGAATTAAGTTCATGGTTACTGGAATAAAATCAGACCGTGAACTGGAGTTGCCTTTAGTAGGTGTAGAAGTCCAGTATCGGGCTCGGTAGAGGAGGTGTCAAATAATCCAGGTTCAGAAACGGCAGGAAAGGATGATGAAATCCATAGCATTTTTTTCATGGAAAGCATAGCAAAGAGTTTGTGATGGAGCAATTGTAGAAGTCCGCACTCCAGGATGGGCCATGGACTTCTAGATTGCAAAGACATTGTTCATAGGGTTTTAAATATCAACAATCCTACCATGGTAATTCATCACTTTGGCCAATGCAGTGGACTTGTATGCCTTGGGGATTGGACAGCTCCAAGATAGCAACAAGGGCACGCAGGATATGGCTCTCTTCCCCTGTTATCAGACTCTGAGAACTCTGCTCAACATGGCTGGGGGTCGGAAATTAATCACACATATTTATAGAGTGCTGCAGGCCGATCTGCCTCTAGGGTGTCCACATGGGGGTGAAGGGAAGATCTACAAACTCAAGATTCAAACTACTTCAATAAAGTGTTGCCCATCGGGTGTACCTCACCCAACCACACTGCATGCCATTCAGCTAGCACTTTTCTCCTCATGTGCTCACTCTACCAGTCAGTGTGTGGACATTATTCAAATGCTCTGGGGATAATTTGAACTAGAAGCATACTGGCGGACCATCTTGGAGTCCTTGAATTAAGTCACGGGTCGGTCTGTTTCTAGGGATATTGGCCAGTGCCTGTGGGGGAGGATGCCAGCCCATAAGGAAAAAAAAAAAAAGAGTAGGAGGTTTATCCTCCTGGTTTTGGTGCTCACAAAAAGGAGAGTAGCTGTCAGATGGATGTCTCTGATAGCCCCAAACATGTCTGACTGGCTGTGTGATCTGGATGAGTGGGTAGTGGCCGAGGAATGTCATATGCAGCACACTCCTAAGGACAGTAAGCTTATGGACGACCTGCAAACATGGGCAACAATGCTAGTTGAGCTCCTGGAGCCCCCGGATGTCTTGCCTCCGTGAGTTACGGAGGCTGGTGAAAATGGGGCGGGAGGTACAGTCCCTTGTTTAAGGATCAGGGTTTTCAGAATATTGCCCTTATGCACAATCATGTAGGTCCCTAACCTCATCTGCATGCAATGCGTTATTTTCTTTGAGGGATTGTTAACCAGCAACACAAAAGGATAATGGACGGAGTGCTGAAACTCTTCAAACACTCAGCCCCCCCAGTCACAGATCTAAGTTTAATCCATTGTTCTTTTGCTCACTGTTACCCCAGTTTTGACCCAGCCATATGCAAATCAGTATTGTCCCTGTTCCCCATGGGAACAGTCCAGCCTGAGCAGTTTCAGGGTATCATCCTTCATCAGCCAGGCTAGCTTGAGTCCAGTGGCACAGTGAGCAAGGGACCCGCGTCTGGGCATACCCTTCCATTGTTATTTATATAGATGAAGCAAACTGGGGTGGAATGTGTTTTGTTCTTTTCTCTGAACTACATACTGTGTTGTGATAACGTTGACATTCTAAAATGCCAATAAAAACTTACACTAACAAAGAGAAACAATTTTATCATGGTAGTATTTCGATTGCACATTATTTAGAAGAATGCTGGTCGTTTTGAGCTCTTGTTTATATATGTTCTTTAATCTACAGAATTATAAGTAAGGCTCCCTGTTTTCAGTTTTTACTGATTTTTACAGATAAATACAGACAGAAAAACCATTTATTTTACTGTCTGTATTTACTTTTTAATGTGGATAAAAACGTAAATTGAGTTGTTTTTGAGTAATTCTATATGTTGTCAGTCTTGACTGCCAGGCCACTGTTGTGTGGATTCACTGGTAAGGGTATTAAAAAAATAAATGAATTTTAGACAGTGGGGCTTAAACAGCTGTAGATATGCACAAGGTACTTCAACTTAGATGTTTTCGTGTAAGTGTATTGATTTATCATCTGTGGGTGTCCATATCATTAAAACGTATCAGTTAAATAAATGTGGAAATATACTACTTTCATCTTCTTTTTTTTTTTTTTTTTTACAAAACCAAAACTAAATATGGATAGATACAGATAAACCTAGGAAAAAATAAATATTGATAAATACAGACAGAAATGTTAAAAAAACAAATACCATAAAACCGGGAGCCGTCATTATAAGCAAGCAAGTGCGGTGTTTCAAATCTTTTTTTCATTTCTTCTTGGCAAGCGCCAAATCTTGTGTATACCAAGTAGTCAAAGGGATAGTAGTGTCTAGAGCATTGGTGATCCAACTAGTAAAACTTTAAATATAATTATCAACTTTATCCAAATGTATAGGCTTTGTACACTCTAAGCAGGCCACGTTAAATCCAAGATCGAGAGGTAATGCAGGCTCAATTATTGTGAGTATGCTGCCGCTAGATGGGTGGGCCCTTGGCCCATCTTTGGGAGAAGTGCAATGCCAAGCTGATACTCCACAATTATGAGACTCCCTACGCTGATTCCCTGTCTGCACGGAGATTAAAGTCTCCAAGCAAGATAATATTGGTAGAGTAAATTTAGACAGAAGCAATAGCTTCTTGAATAAATGTTATAACATGTTATACTATTTTTAATGGTGACGTTTGGATGCTGTGCATTAAAACAGTTTTAATTGACTCCTTAGTGTTATTTAAAATATTTTGCGAAAGGCATTCTATGTCCGATTTGGAGCTGATTGTCTATGGAGTTTGTTTTCCGTGAAGCGACTACAAATTCCTTTTTTCAGGCTGATTTAAAAAGATAGCCAGGAGGAGCGGCCAGTGTAAGATCAGGAGCTGACTCTTCTCTTACCTATGTTTCAACTGTAAATTCAAATTCCACCTTGAAATCTACCAAGAGACGTCTCTCTTTAATGACATGCTTGTCCATAAAATGGTTAATACATGTTAGCTTAGCATTCTTAGTAGTCTGGCAAGTGACCACCTTCGAAGTTCTGTGCCAAGGTAGAACGGGTGTTGAAGGTGACACACACTCAGTGTGCGTTAAACAATCATTATTACTAGGAATTGACTTTAACTGTAAACTATAAGGTTCCACGCTATATAGAGGTGTAGCTCATGGGACTAAAATGAGGTTCCTACTTACCTCTGGGGAGTACACTCCTGGCTACAGTCTTGCAGAGTGGCATGCCTTTTGAGCACCGGCGCCTGTCAACATTCAGTCCCAAAGCAAGGGGAAAAGCTGCAACACACACTTGCAATATGGGACCTCTAGCATGGAACACTTGGAACGGTAGAAAATAGCAGACGCTAACTCCGTGAATAAACCATTTTCTAGCTATTGTGTGAGGAGTTTTCAGTTTTAATAATGACATGGATGAGTATTATACGCCTGTCTTTACTGTAAAAATAAAAATAACAGCAGCCAATCCAAACAGTTAAACACAATAAAGTACATTTCCCATGGAAACATTCAGCTAATCAGGTCTAACTTAGTCCTTCTGCTTGAGAGACTAAGAGCCCTCATCTTTCTTTTCCAGACCAGACAACAAAGAAGGATAAAAAAAATATATCAGTTAAAGGTATCATTAACCCAAGCGAAGAAGAAAGTCTAAGCACTTCCCGCAGTGGCAGGCTGATCCAGGGGACCAAAAACCAATTTAATCCGAAAGGACTCCTCTGCAGAATCTGCATCCAGCTTCGTCCCAGCACCAGGAAACATCTCCAGCTCACATGAATTGCATCCATGACATCACCTGGCCCAGGAACAGAACTAGCCCGCCTATAGAGAAAGCCACTACTCCTGCTTATGATCATTTCCTGAAAAGGAAAAGGTGTACAGTAATTACTAACAAATAATAGCAGACATAAACAACTCTGGGCGGAAAGTGACAATCATTCGTGGCATAAGGAGGAGGACATAAATGCTTCATCTTCATCTCCTTAGAGAGTACATTTCCTAACCTTGCAACTACATTTTAATAGCATCACAAAACAACTCTGGGGATTAATCCTGGCCTCCTTAATAGATTTGAAAATTATTGATGCGATAGCTAGAAAATGTTTTGGTCTATGTCAGAAGAGGAGGCTCAGATTATGCCTGTTTAAAGTTGTTCCACCACGGAGGCCAAATTATCAATTGGTTTGTTATAGATAGTTTTAAATATGGAGAACTACTCCACTGCCTACGTAATGTTCTCCAGTCTGGCACCAATGCAATGGTTCTTAATGCCATGGCATCCCTAATGGAATGTGCACCAGACTGACTTACATCGATGTCAGCCTTGGCCATAGCCCATTTCACCCATCTTGCCAATGGAGCTGACATGATGGGTCGAAAACGTTTTTGCAAAGCACTCAAAAGTTGGTCTTCATGCAAGCCTTGTAGGCGTTCAGACATTGTGTTGCATACAGTTTGGGGTTGTTCATAAAACACAGGTATGACAAACCATTAGGGAAAGCCTTTGTATGCCACGAAATCTGAAAGTAGGCACCCTCTGGAGAATAGACTGTACCAGCCAGATCAAGGGCACGTACGTCTAACACTCTCCTGTACAAAATCAAGCACAAAAGCAATGTCAGCTCCTCAGACAGCTGTTTCCGAAAAAGTTCAAAATTATAGGACCAGTTCTAAAAGAAATTTAACACTGCATCCAAGTTCCATAGACAGAAATACTGTTGTTTAGAAGTGTTGGACAAGCGAATGCCTCTCATAAGTTTACGTACCAAAGGGTGTTCAGCCACAAGATTGCTATCCATGTGGAAATGACCCGATCATATGGCAGATCAAACATTATTTGCCAACATATATACGTCAAGTCCTCCAAAGAAAATGAGGACACAAAATGTACTAGTGCAATGTGAATTCTGTGCAGGTCTGCCTGGGGTGGCATGAACAAAATGGTGGCCAAGACAGGCGCACTGCAGTGACTGCTCACTTGCCGGAGATCTTGTATACAGTTGAGGCCCTCTGGGCAGTGAAGTGTTTGCCACCACCCCTCACCTGAGGCCCCAAAGAGGAAATTATAACCAACTGGCCACTGCCACGCACAAGAGAATTGCCATGGCGACCCACAGGAGGTGGTGACTGTGAGCTCCAGGGATGTGTGGCAACTGTAGCCTGGGCCCATCGGGGGCATGCCACCAAGGAGAGGGGGCGTGGGGCTTGCACCCTGCCCACGAGAGAGAAGGGCGACCTGAAACCCCCCCGAGGAGTCAATTGGAGCCAGCCAGACAGCTCCAGAGGGCACCAGAAGATGCAGCCGTACGAACCAACAACCCATGCCAGCCCTAAACATTCCGGGAGGACAGCGATGGCCCAGACCCAACAGGGGACATACTTTGAGGAAGACAAGATGTAGGGTTTCCTCCCAGAGATCGGGAAGGCAGCTGTGGACCATGCAAATGCAAGGGACCCGCCACCCCTGCAGGCGTGGTCCTACCCCCCCCTGTCCCCCACCCCTCCCACAGGACACTGAGAGGGGTGAACTCCCCCCCCCTCACAGAGAAGGGGCCCACAGTAGGCCGACTGCAAGTGCACACTGAGGACACACAAAGAAGCCACCCAAAGCAGTGACATAGTAGAGGAGTAAGAACCTGCACTACAGGAGCTGGTGGAAGGAGGATGTGTGCTGCTGCTCGCAATACTCACAGCTTGGGCCAGCACCTGCTCCGATGCCCAGTCTGTGGTGTGTAAGGAAGGTGAATCACCTGTGGGTGGGGGCGCCCTGGTACCATCCCAGCTCCCACTGCCTGCAAGAGACCTGCTGGAATGACTCCCCACAGAATGCGTTGGGACCCTCTCCCCCTTTTTCTTTCTCTCTTTTCTACGATCCCCTGACAGTGGAGAAATTGCACCACATAAAGGGTGGCACGAGTAGGAGGCCGACCCAAAGGAAACCACAGCTGGTATCCTCCAGGAACCAAGATGCGAAAGATGCAAGACACTATTGAACACCATTAAGGATGTGAAGACATCGCTGGGGTCCAAAACTGATGCAGTGACAGTTGAGCTGGAACTGTTGAGGGTGGACCAAGCACAACTCAGGGAAAGGGTGGAATCTGCCGAAACTGTGCTGGCCACCATCCACACCACTATGAAGGAAATGTTGGAGCACGTCCGAACCCTAGAGGTGGAGGCCTCCATCATTAAGGCCATCGCTGATGATTCAGAGGGTCATTCTTGGTGCAACATGTGCAGGCTTCCCCGGGCGAGTGGAGTGTAATATCATAGATTTTTTCATTGAGAACTGTCTACTCAAAACTGTGTTGGAAGCGAAACACTCAACCTTTTTTCTCTGTGAAGGTGGTGCATAGGGTCCTAAACAGACCTCTCCTCCCGGGGTCCTGCCCAGTTATATGCCATGTATTGGGCTAAATTGGACTCGAAACACCTTCAGATGTACGAAGAAGCTAGGGAGGCAGAAATACTTTCTGTGTCCATAAAGAAGACACTAATAATCGTCCTCATCAAGCAAGATTAAGACCCCCTTGAGATATGATCATGCAGACCCCTATCCCTCCTGAATTCGGGCTATAAAATTATTGGGAAGGATATTGTGAACAGACTGGCTCTGTGCCTTACCACCCCAATACCATCCAGATCAAAACTGCTTCATAGCAGGCAGGAACATATTCCAGAACCTGAGGTGCCTACTCCACGTAATAGCCAAGGCCCCACAAGAGGGCAACTCGTACATGCCTTTGTCCTGTGACCTCAGAAAGATTTCAATACACTGGGTGGCCATACTTAATGGAGTAGCTTTAAACTGTTGGGTTGGGCAGGAATTAATGAACCGGATATGGCTAATCTGTAACAGCACGACAGCCCGAGTTCACACCGGGCACGTGATCTGAGGTGCTTTTTTCATAGGCTGGAGCACCAAACAAGGGTGCCCGTTACCAATTGTCTTCACCCTAGCCGTGGAATCCCTAAATGGGTATGTTCTGGCAAAAAGGACCTGAGTTGGGGCTACTCAGTGGTTCCTCATGTGGAAGATAATCTCTCTATATGCAGATGATGCACTGATGTACCTACACAGTGGGCACAAAGACCTCCCGCAGGTGATGGAGACACTCAACATTTGGCGAGGTGTCCAGTCTGAAACTTAACTGGTTGAAGTCATGTCTGTTCCCACTCTTGCAGTCCCAGAGGTTGAGAGAGAACCTGTTGCTGGTACAGGCCTCGAGTGGAGGCTAGACACCTTTGACTACTAGGGAGTCAAGGTATATCACACAGAAGAGGCCCTTGGCCAAGGGAACCTGGGCTCAATACTACTGTACATGCACCACTCCCCGACTTTTTGGAGATCTCTAACTCTCTCCCCAGTGGGCACAGTGGCTGACATCAAAATGCTGGTTCTCCCTAGAATACTATCCCACTTTTGTGCACTGGTGATTCTGCCTAAGGTGTTTTTCACAGACTTAAACAGCATATTATCAGACCTAATATGGAGTCCGGGCAGGAAGAGGATTGCCTTGCATAAATTATACAACCCCCAGAAAGTGGGAGGTTGGGAGCTCCACACTATGAGCGACACAGCTACATTAGCTGGCCAGGTGGTTTGCCCTCATGCCCAGCCCAGAGAAGCTGAATATGCAGAGCAAACTTTGGGGACAAGTGATCGTGGAGTGGCTGCTCAATCCTTTCAGACAGGCCACCCCAGTGGGCAACCTAGCCATAGAGGCCAAATACAGCTGGCACAATACGTGCAACCCAGGAAGAATGCCAGGGCTGGACTAGCTGTAATGGGCATTGGGCGTTTTCTCAGGAGACTGGGTTTGCAGCTGTGGGGCCAGTTTTATTACTGAGGGCTGGTTTTGCAGAGGTGCTGCAACATCGGCGTCCTCTGGACTGAAGCGGAACTGAAAGTTGTGGGTGACTTGAACATGCACAACACATGGATGCAGTAGCGTCTCGAGGGGCGGGGTGGGGGGGAGGAAATAGAATAATTAAAAAAAAATAAAAAAATAACCGAATGCCCCGCCGTCGCCGCCTCCACGCCCACCGTGCAGCTCCTGTTTCCTTTGCCATAGGCACAGGCTCCCAGCCTACCCTGCGGCCAATCTGAACGCTGCTGTCCTGCTGCTGGCAGCATGGCAGCAGCTTTCGGATTGGTCTGAGCACCCAGCCAGGGCGTTCCTAGGCAGACTGGGAGAGTCTGCCTACTCTCTCCAACCCAGCACTGCGTGGCCAGGTTGGACAGCGCTTAGTGCACATGTATGTTTAGCCGGCGTCAGACAGCCGGCCAAACATACATGCATACTGAGGGGGAGTGCTGAGCACTCCTCCTTTGTGCTCATCATGGCCTGTGGCCCCACCCATTCTACACTACAACGATAATAAACATAGTTTATTATCGTCGTGGTGTAGAAGTTTGGCAGCTGCTGCTGCTGGTGGGAGGGCGACGCTCCTCCGCCCAAACGGAAGAGCCGCCCCTGCATGGATGGCTTTTAATGAACTCGGGGAACATTAAGGTATTGATGGGAGCAATTCCGAGTGTATAACACTCTTAAAAATGTGATAATAACGATATGGGGCCCAGACCATAAGCAAACCACCACCATCAGACACGCTACATTTATTACCTATTCCTATGGCAGACGAGCTCTCACCCTGCTGTAGAGCACCCTACTGGAAACCCACACATCTGACTAGCCAACACTCAGGGAGTGATTGGCTCACAGCATGGGGCAGGAACTTACCGATAGGCAATGGAAACATGCCCTGGCACATGCTAAGCAAGTGCCAAGAAACCCTTGTTTAAAATATAAACAATTGAATTACGCACATTACACGTATCTGACACCAAAACAATCAATCTTATGTTCCAGGAGACGTCGCCGAACTGCTTTCGATGCCAGAGCCCAGAGGCTGACTTCTACCCTATGACATGGGCTAGCCCGGTGATTACGAGGTTCTGGCCAGACACAACGGTCATTGGAAGAAACCACTGGCGGCAGACAGGCTGACGTGTAGGAAATGTCGACACGTACCAAGAAGAATAAATACGTGCTGCGTTTTATAAACGTAGCATACGTCCTGGCCAAGAGACGCACAACTGGGCCTGAAAGGTCTCCTCTGCGCCACTACTGTAACATTGGATACCCCCCGCCGCCCCTCCCCTTATTTCCCAGACGGACCATATCCCACTGGCGACTATTAGGGACAGGCACACTGGACAGAAAGGGAGAGGAAACACTACACCGAGCCAATACACAGCCGGGGACCCAACACAGCAAGCCAGTTGTTTGACTCAAAACAGAATCTCGACATATACACCAGACACCATACTCCAGAACACTCACTCTCCCTAGAGAAGAATCCTCCCACATGACAGGAACCAGAAAATACACATATCTTGACTTGAACGCCGATACTTAATTCCATTGTGCTTGACTCTTCCTTCCTATCCTACACATTGCACATTTTATATTCCGTTTTCTGGCGCTCGAGCTCCGTTTGGATCTATGAACACATGTTTACGGATTGTGAAAAATAAATTATGCTAGAGGTCTGAAACAATCCAGTAAGGCATGTGAGGTATAAACAGATGGGAAGGGTGTGGGGATCATGTGCACTGATTTATCAGCGCATTAGTCCTTGAAATGATGCTGATGATTACTGTTGATGACTTGTAATTGAAGGAAAGATGTGATCCTAAACCTCGAAGATATCACACTGAGGGGAGTATAAATGGTGAATTGAAAGACATGAAAAGGCTCTAGAAGAAAGGGAATTCCTCAACATGCTTTCAGCAACAAAAAGACACAGTGATGTCAAAGTGATGGGTTTCATGAAAATAAAGCGTGGGAAGTATGCAGATAACTGCAACTAAACATACCTTAAGAATAAATGACACTGAACTCAAATAAACTGATTGGCTTTTGTAACTACCAAGTCAAAAAAAACATGCGAAGTAACGTAAAGTGTGTGTGTGACAAGTGTGTGTGTGAATCTCACAGCGGAGGATAAATAGAAGATTAGCACTTCCAATTTAAATCATATTATGTGGGGGGGGGGGCTAAGATCATGGGCACACGCCTTTTCCTTGCACCTGTGTAGGGAGAAGGCCTACCTGCCATCTCTAATTAAATGAGCTCTGCCCCCCATAAAGCTAATCGCAAGATCCGCCCAATGTGTGGTGTGTGTGTGTGTGTGTGCAGCTTTTTACACCTATGGTGTGTGACTGGGAGGCCATGTGTGGAGAGAATCATCAACATTGTAGGTTATCTCTCAGATTGTCCTAGTATTTTGGGTAGACAAGGAAAGATATTGTGTTGCCTCTTGAATATCATCTCAAAGAAATCTTTCATGCAAGGACCAAGACTGTTCCCTCCAACAGTACCTGAGCACCTCATCCTCCTGTGTGTGCTTAGCATTGTTTAGCAATGGAGAGTCCTAGCCACAATTTTCTTCCCAGCATCTACCTGGAATCCATAAACTTACCATTTGGTGCTTGCCCACTTCCCTGCCCCCCAATACCCTGCAAGGAAGCCAAAGTAGGTGCACTCGGATAAAGTTGTCTCTGAGTTCTAATTGCAAAGGTATCTTGGAATGTGGTTAGGGTTGTGTTTAGTGCTGATTTCCTGCAACTGGCTACCTGTAGCCAGTAACTTGTACTTCGTTTGGACATCACAAAAAAGCTCTGTTGTTCCCGTACAGAGGGACGTTTTCCATGGACAGAACTCATTTTCACTGTTTGCCCTCAAGGCTATGAATAATTATCTGGAGACGCCCTACTGCACTGGTAGGAGAGGAATGTGAACTATTTGGTGTAGAAAAGAGCAGGTCCAGCCCAGGTTGGCAATAATGTAGTACAGAGGAATAGAGCCTTCCAGGGGCCTTTTGAAGAAACTGGGTTCCATCCCTGGTGAGGTGGGGGGCTGTATAACTCAATTTACAGCTCAAGAATGAAAGAGTGGGGGGTTTATCCTCTTCACTCAAGGTTTCAGGGTAGCATTACGTTGATTGATCGCCATGTGTATAGCCCTAATTAATCAGAAGCAATTGAAGTTGAGGTTGAGACCTAAATCCCAGTTTCCCTGTTCCAAAGAGGGGGTGACTGAGTTCAGTAATGCGTAGATTGCTCCTGGCCAATGCTCAATCACCGATTTTCAAGATATGGCTGTGAAGCTTGGTACTCCTTGTGAACGCTCTTTAGTTGCTAGCCCAAATCCAGCAGTGGTAGTCACTCTACAAAAACACTGA
Source organism: Pleurodeles waltl (assembly GCF_031143425.1). NCBI lineage: Eukaryota > Metazoa > Chordata > Amphibia > Caudata > Salamandridae > Pleurodeles > Pleurodeles waltl. The sequence goes on from NC_090448.1 coordinate 424,092,530, forward strand.
CGTAAGAGACCATATGGAAGAGGGATTGTCGTTTTCCTTAAACTGTGCCCTGTGATGAAAACACCTATCAAAAGGACCCAGTCAGCACTCTTAACCAGACATGAGGAATTGTGGAACCCATCCCTTTGACATCCTAAATCCATACTTTTGACAAGGCTAGTATAGCATGCTTAAGTCATGGTTTATTTAATTCAGCCCCATTGTATTTGCCCAAAACGTGGGAGTAACTATGAAAATGTAGGGAAGGATAGGGACCGAACATATGGCATTTTAGAAAAGACCCATCTTGGGGAGCAGATATTAGACAACAAAACCCGAAATCACATTTATCTAGTTTTTCATGAACTAGAGAAGGGAATTCTTTGCACTTGCTGCTAGAAGGGAGGGAACGTGAAAGCCATTTGCTCCCTAGAGCGTGTTTCTTTATTATGCCTTGCATAGTTGTTGATGTGCTTTTCTTTGATGTTGTAGCCTTATTGCCCCAAATGCCTTTTGTTTGCCAGTGCAAGTGCAGAACTGCAAGCGTCTTATTAAAATCTTATTTTATTTCTACCTCGGTAGGAGTTGTAAATCGAAGTTTTGAGGCTCTTCTGAGAAGGAAAGGAGCACGGACACACAAATGTGAGTGTATAGCTTGTTGAGTCCGGATCACACATTTCATGAAATTATTGGGCAATAGTGACAAAATGTACTCGTCGAAAGGAGAGGAGACTAGCTGCTCAAAAGGGACCTTTCAAAACCAGTACTAACAAGGCAAAAGAGAGGGACATTTCTGACAGCAATATCCAGAGTGAGGTCTGTGGTGATCATAAATAGCCAAAGTATAGGAATGGTAAACACCAGTCAGAATGGGCCAGTAGTTCACGGGGCAGTATACACAATGTCAATGGTTCAAACCATACTTAAGTCTAGACGCTGCTCCATTGTGCTTAGACCATAGAATCATATGAGGCGATGTTTTTATTAAGATCTAGAATCATATGAGGCTATTTTGTGAGCCATTATACTTCAATGCACCGGGACGTCTTCAGAGCCAGTCATAACCTATCTCATCAAAAAATGTTGGCAGTGTGCTTTTCCCCACAAACCTTCTATCAGGAGGTCAAATGTTCACTGTGAGAACAAGGCAAAGCAGAAATTAAAGAAATCCCTATTAAAACCTCTCTTCACAACTTCAAACAAACATAAAGAAAGAAAACAAACCTATCAAACATAGGGGAAAAGCCACGGATCCATCTTGTTGGAGGCTCACATATACACAAGAGGGCCTTTGACAGTTACTACCCCCACCTTCTGTGGGACTGCTGTTGTGCACCTCACTGCATCGAGGCTCTTGCTGTATGCCCACAGAGGCCTCTTCTCCTGTTAGGTTTCATGTGTCCAAAAACATGACCCTCCGCGGTCATCATGAACATAGCAGGCTTAGACCCCTTTTTATTCTAAAGGGTCCAACCTTGGAACTGTTACTTCTATCTCCGTGTCATGCTGCACCCTAGATTCGTGGCCCGCCCAAACACTCCTTGGTGGTTGCTTTACCCAGGATGGTGGACACTTTGTAGTTTCACCATAACAGAGTCCTCTACTTTGGTCTCAATAAGTGTACTTCCTTTAGTTGTATATTTCCAGACCCCCTCCTGAGTTTGTTTACTTTCCTTACTGGCACTCTTGGGGCCAGGTTTGCAAGAAAGTTGCACATCAGCTGTGATGCTCCACTTTCTTGTGCCCCCTCCCCCCCTCACGACACCATGGGTGCACCGTATTTACAATACGGCGCACCATGGCACACGTTAGGACAATAGCGTCAAAATTCATGACGGTATCGTGTTACTTTGCAGGATTAGCGCCATAAATTGTGGCACTAATCCTGCAAAGTAAAGGGAGGCCCTTTGAAAGTAATGGGCACGTCATTTAATGCCTGCTCTGAGCAGGAGTTAAAAATGACGCAAAAAATGGCACAGGGAAATGTTGTAAATTTTACGGTGCCATTTTTATGGGCCTCCGTGTGGGGTAACACCCCCCTTGCATACATTATGCGTGGCACAGGCATACTGTGGCGAAAGGAGGCGCAAAGTGGCGCAATGCAAGCATTGCACCACTTTGTAAATATGGTTAAGGAGAATTGCCTCCTTAACATCACATTAGCGTATAAAAAGTGACTCTAGTGTGGCTCTAAGAGGTGCTAGTGCCTTGTAAATCTGGCCTTTGGTGCGGTAATTAGGTTTCTGTTGCCTTTACTCACCATAGATTATGTTTATTTCACAGCTTTGGGCCCCCTCCTGAGTTTTGTTTGAAAGGCAAGACATTTTAGTGTCTTTGATGGTGCACCTACTAGCATTCAGGAAGTTCTGCACTGCTGCATCCATATCCATTTTGTAACATACCATTATCTATATTGTGTCTTCAATCATCATATGAATTCTTTGTATGTATATTGCTTTTGGGAGAGCTGTTCTGTGTCGGATTTCGCTGTTTCACAAGACCACTCTGACCCCTAAAAGTGAATTGAACCCTATTGTTCATTATCAATCCAGGGGCAAGACATATCTCACGAAGACCTCACTCAAAAATACAGTCACATTGGGTATTATGATTTCAGGGAAGAACGTTATCTCCTGTAGTCAACCGTGCACACAGCTTAGCCCTTTCCTCCAAATATACATTTCTCTCTTCTGCTTCTGTGAATGCTACCTGGGTTACTGGAGTGCTAATTGTGGCCAGCCTCTTTGTATATATTCCAAATACCAATATAGCCACTTACAAATTTTAGAATCAATTCCAGACTTTAATGACTTTCCCAACTGACACGTGTGCTAAAGCCAGCAACTTCTTCCTCATGGGGACTGGACCTAGAGGTTTTTCATCCCTTTACGAGAATTTCATTTTGCAACAGTAACGTGTCTTTAAATTTCTCATGCCCAAATATCAGACCAGTGTTCCATGATGTGAGCCATACCTGAATAACTGCAGAGTTGGTGGAGAAGCAGAGTGAGTATATATTACTTTATCTTGTACTATTGATACATTTGTAGATTCTGTAGTTTTGGATTGAGAAACGTACATTTTATTTAGTGAATAAACATGGGTTCCATGCCGTGAACCAAAGTATATAGAACATAAACAGCCAACACGTATTTCGCCCCTTCCCAGCTCACAGGCTTGGGGCTTTCTGAAGGTGTCGAGTCCATAGATTCCAAGTTAAAGTCATAGTAAGCACAAGCAGAGACCTGAAAAAGAATCTCAGAAGGCACTGTGCAGCAGTTGAGGCGTGTGGTCAGCTGCTGTTCTATGGAAAACAATCTGTATTGATATACTTTGGTTCACAGCTTGAAACCCTTGTTCATTCACAGAATAAAACAGGCATTTGCAATGCAATGGGTCTCGCATTTGGTCGAGTTAGAGCTATTAGCGTTGTAAATTCCTAACTGGATTTTTCTTGCCACTTAAATTGAAAATGAAAAATAAAACAGTTGACATAAGCAAGCCAATTAAAAGCGCCATGGCCGCCATGAGTGCAAAGGAGAGACAAAAAGAAAAAGAAGTTTGTTTGCAGTCAAATGTATCAGCAATCGTGCAATTATCTATGTAACAGGGGCCGTCTGCAAGGCGGTAACAAAACCTCCCTAAGGAAGAACAAACGTAAAGCATTTACCAATGATAACAAAGTATTTTTGAAAGGCAAGCCCACAACGAGTGAAAGTGATGGGCATGCGGTGGGTGGGTTAAAAGCCCACAATACCTACAAAAGGTCAAAGCACTTGCACACTCTACCTAAACATTACCTTTCTCTATCTACACTACAAGATAATGTAATATACACTGACTCTGTTTGTCCTCCATCTCTATGAATTTTGCCCAAAGTGTAAGGGGTTTTCCAATTTTTTAGGGCAAATGAGTACATTGAATCTACCCATCTACCAAAGTCGGGCGACATCTGGGACGTTCACCACTTTTTCGTTCCACATACCTGAATAACTAGGCATTTAAATACAGGGACCGGAGATAGTATACATTTGGGCCTTAAATGAATAGATTGTAAAGTAAACTTCAGGGGTATATTGGAGTTGTGGGAGCTCAGTTATGCTCCCACTGAATCAACAGCTTGTAGTTTTGAAAAACGGATGCATGTCATTGCACTGATCCACTGCTTCGACCACACCAGGGTCTCCCTTACCAGCTGTGTTGATCTTTCCCCTTGATTGATGCGGGCTAGCAGGTTCTCAAGGGCCATATTTATGCCAAGTGACACAGCGCAGCAAGTTACCTCTCTTCGCTGCGTCACAGGGAAAGTGCAGGAATGCACTGTATTTTAGAGAATACAGTGCATTCCTACCTTTGTCCCTGTTCTGGTGCCATTTCGGCAAGCTAGCGCCAACACAGGCATGCAAGAGTGCCTCCGTTGTAAGGAGGATTATTTTTGTGCAGGATGGTACATTGCAGGAGAGTGGGGTGGACAGGAGTTGCTGGACTGGATTTTAGTGGACTTGGTGTGACTTGGGTGGATTGTGATGAATTGGACTGCAGTGGTCTGGATTACGTTAGTTTGGCATGGGATGGGTTGGACTCGAGTGGGTGGATTAAGGTGAACTGGATTGGACTAGGGTAGAGTGGATTAAGGTGAATTGGAGTGGGGTGGATTAAATTGTAATGAGGTGCGACAGATTGGAGTTGGGCGGATTGTTTTCGATTGGAGTTGGGCAGATTGTTTTGGATTGGAGTGCGGTGGACTGGAGTTGGGCGGATTGTTTTAGATTGGAGTGGGGCAGATTGTTTTATATCAGAGTGGGGCAGATTGGTTTGGATTGGAGTGCGGTGGATTGGAGATGGGCAGATTGTTTTGGATTATAGTCAGGCAGAATTGGCCTGGGGCAGATTGGAGTGGGGCAGATTGTTTTGGACTGGAGTGGGGCAGATTTTTTGGACTGGAATGGGTCAATTTTAAGTGGGGCAGATTGAAGTGGGTCAGTTTGAAGTGGGGTAGATTGTTTTAGATTGGAGTGTGGCAGACTGTTTTTTTATTGAAGTGGGAAAGATTGTTTTTTATTGGAGTGGGGAATATTTTTCTGGATTGGAGTGGGGAATATTTTTCTGGGTCGGAGTGGGGCAGATATTTTGGATTAAAAATGGGGCAGATTGTTTTGGACTAGTGTGGGGTAGATTTAGGTGGGCAGATTGTTTTGGACTAGAATGGTGCAGATTGTTTTTGATTGGAGTAGGGCAGATTGGCGTGGGGTACATTATTTTAGATTGGGGTGTAGCACATTGTTTTAGATTGGAGTGAGGCAGATTCTTTTAGATCAGAGTGGGGTAGATTGTTTTGGATTAGAGTGAGGCAGATTGTTTTAAAGTAGGGCAGATAGTTTGTATTGGAGTGGGGCAGATTGTTTTGTATTGGAGTGGGGCAGATTAAAGTGGATCAGATTGGAATGGGGCAGAGTGTTTTGGATTGGGGTGGGGCATACTGGAGTGGGTCAGATTGGAGTGGGGCTGATTGTTTTAGATTGGTGTGCGGCAGATGTTTTTGGATTGGCATGGGGCAGATGTTTTTGGATTGGCATGGGGCCGATTGTTTTGGGCTCGAGTGGTGCAGATTGTTTTTTACTGGAGTGGGGAAGATTGTTTTTTTTATTGGAGTGGGGAACATTGTTGTGGATTGGAGGGGGCAGACTGGTTTGGAATGGAGCGGGCAGATTGTTTTGGATTGGAATGGGGCAGACTGTTTTGGACTGGCGTGGGATAGATTGGAGTGGACAGATTCTTTTGGATTGGTGTGGGGCAGATCAGAGTGGAGCAGGTTGTTTTGGATTGGAGTGGGTCCAACAGTCTTGGATTGGAGTGGTGCAGATGTTTTGGGGGTGGGGCAGATTGGAGTGGATTGGAGTTGGGTGCAGCAGATTGTTTTGGATTGCAGTGTGGCAGATTGTTTTGGATTGGAGTGGGGCAGATTGTTTTGGACTAGCGTGGGGTAGATTTAGGTGGGCAGATTGTTTTGGACTAGAATGGTGCAGATTGTTTTTGATTGGAGTAGGGCAGATTGGCGTGGGGTACATTATTTTAGATTGGGGTGTAGCACATTGTTTTAGATTGGAGTGAGGCAGATTCTTTTAGATCAGAGTGGGGTAGATTGTTTTGGATTAGAGTGAGGCAGATTGTTTTAAAGTAGGGCAGATAGTTTGTATTGGAGTGGGGCAGATTGTTTTGTATTGGAGTGGGGCAGATTAAAGTGGATCAGATTGGAATGGGGCAGAGTGTTTTGGATTGGGGTGGGGCATACTGGAGTGGGTCAGATTGGAGTGGGGCTGATTGTTTTAGATTGGTGTGCGGCAGATGTTTTTGGATTGGCATGGGGCAGATGTTTTTGGATTGGCATGGGGCCGATTGTTTTGGGCTCGAGTGGTGCAGATTGTTTTTAATTGGAGTGGGGAAGATTGTTTTTTATTGGAGTGGGGAACATTGTTGTGGATTGGAGGGGGCAGACTGGTTTAGAATGGAGCGGGCAGATTCTTTTGGATTGGTGTGGGGCAGATCAGAGTGGAGCAGGTTGTTTTGGATTGGAGTGGGTCTGACAGTCTTGGATTGGAGTGGCGCAGATGTTTTGGGGGTCGAGCAGATTGGAGTGGATTGGAGTTGGGTGGATTGGAGGCGGGCTGAGTTTTTGGATTGGAGTGGGGCAGAGTGGAGTGGGGCATATTATTGTGGATCACAGTGAGGACGATTGGAGTGAGGCATACTGGATTGGGGCAGATTGTTTTGAATTGGAGTGGTTCAGATTGTTTTGAATTGGCATGAGGCAGATTGTTTTGGATTGGAGTGGGGCATATTGGAGTGGGCAGATTGTTTTGGACTGGAATGGTGATGATTGTTTTTATTAGAGTGGGGCAGATAAATTTGGATTGGAATGGGGCAGATTGTATTTGATTGGAGTGTGGCAGATTAAAGTAGGTTAGATGGAGTGGGGAAGACTGGAGTGGGGTAGATTATTTTAGTTTGGAGTGGGGTACATTTATTGTACTGGTGTGGGGAAGATTTCTTTGGATTGGCGTGGGGCAGATTATTTGTTTTTTGAGTGATGCAGATTGTTTTTTATTGGGGTGGGGAAGATTGTTTTTTATTGGAGTAGAAGATTGTTCTGGACTGGAGTGAGGCAGATTGTTTTGGATTTGGAGAGAGGCAGATTGTTTTGGATTGGAGTGGGACAGATTGGAGCTGGGCAGATGGGAGTGGGGCAGATTGTTTTGGGTTGGAGTGGGGCGATTGTTTAGAATTGGACTGGCATGGTGCAGATTGAGGTGGGCATATAGTTTTGGACTGGAATGGTGAAGATTGTTTTTATTAGAGTTGGGCAGATAGATCTGGATTGGAGTGGGGCAGATTGTTTTTGACTGGAGTGGGGCAGATATGAGTAGGGTAGATTATTTTAGATTGGAGTTGTGCACTTTGTTTTAGATTGGAGTGGGACAGATTGTTTTAGATTAGTGTGGGGTAGATTGTTTTAGATTAGAGTGGGACAGATTGTTTTTGGGAGGGGGAGATTGTTTTGGATTGGAGTGGTGAAGATTGTTTTTAATGAAGTGGGGCAGATTGTTTTGGACTGGAGTGGGGCAGATTTTTTGGACTGGAATGGGTCAATTTTAAGTGGGGCAGATTGAAGTGGGTCAGTTTGAAGTGGGGTAGATTGTTTTAGATTGGAGTGTGGCAGACTGTTTTTTTATTGAAGTGGGAAAGATTGTTTTTTATTGGAGTGGGGAATATTTTTCTGGGTCGGAGTGGGGCAGATATTTTGGATTAAAAATGGGGCAGATTGTTTTGGACTGGTGTGGACTAGATTGCTTTCATTAGAGTGGGGCAGACTGATTTGGATTGGAGTGGGACAGACTGGAGTGAGGCAGATTATTTTAGACTAGAGTGAGGTACATAGTTTTAGATTGGATTGGGGCAGATTGTTTTAGATTAAAGTAGAGCAGATTGTTTTGGATTGGAGTGCAGTGGGCTGGAGTTGGGCAGATTTTTTTTGAGTGCGGTGAGTTGGAGTCGGGCAGATTGTTTAGTTTGGGGTGGGGCATGGTGGAGTGGGGCAGAGTGTTTTTGGATTGGAGTGGGGCAGATTTTTTTGGATTGGAGTGTGATAGGTTGGAGTTGGGAAGATTGTTTTGGATTGGAGTGCGGTGAGTTGGAGTTGGGCAGATTGTTTTGGACTGGAGTGGGGCAGACTGTTTTAGTTTGTAGTGGAGTGGGGCTTAGTGTTTTGGATTGGAGTGGGGCAGATTGTTTTGGATTGGAGTGCAGTGGGTTGGAGTTGGGCAGATTTTTTTGGATTGGAGTGCGGTGAGTTCGAGTTGGGCAGATTGTTTTGGCCTGGAGTGGGGCAGATTGTTTTAGTATGTTGTGGGGCGGGATGGAGTGGGGCAGAGTGTTTTGGATTGCAGTGGGGCAGATTTTTTTGGATTGGAGTGCGGTGGGTTGGAGTTGGGTAGATTGTTTTGGATTGGAGTGCGGTGAGTTGGAGTTGGGCAGATTATTTTGGATTGGAGTGGGGCAGATTGTTTTAGTTTGGAGTGGGGCGGGGTGGAGTGGGGCAGAGTGTTTTGGATTGGAGTTGGGCAGATTGTTTAGAATTGGAGTGCGGTAGGTTGGAGTTGGGCAGATTGTTTTGGACTGGAGTGTGGCACATTGTTTCAGATTTGAGTTGGGCAGGGTGGAGTGGGGCAGAGTGTTTTGGATTGGAGTGGGGCAGATTGTTTCGGAGTGGTGTAGATTGTTTCGGATTGGAGTGGGTGAGACTGGAGTGACATATTAGAGTGGGATAGATTGTTTTAAATTGAAGTGGGGCCGATTTTTTTGGATTGGCGGCGTGGGCTACATTGTTATGGACTAAAGTGGGGCAGATTGTTTTGGTTTTGGATTGGTGTGGATTGTTTTTATTGGAGAGGCGAAGACTGTTTCTATTGGAGTGGGGCAGATTCTTTTAGATTGGAGTGGGACAGATTGGAGTGGGGCAGACTGTAGTGAGCCCGTTTGTTTTGGATTGGAGTGGGGCAGATTGTTTTGGACTGGCGTGTGGCAGATTGGAGTGGGCTGATTGTTTTGGTCTGGAATGATGCAGGTTGCTTTTATAAGAGTGGTGCAGAATGATTTGGATTGGAGTGGGGCAGATTAGTTTTAGATTAGACTGGGTAGATTGTTTTAGATTAGAGTGGGGCAGATTGGAGTCGGTCAGACTAGAGTGTGGCAGATTATTTTGGACTAGAGTGGGGCAGATTGTTTTCGTTTGGAGTGGGGCGAGGTGGAGTGGGGCAGAGTGTTTTGGATTGGAGTTGGGCAGATTGTTTTGGATTGGAGTGCGGTGGGTTGGAGTTGGGCAGATTGTTTTGGACTGGAGGGGGGCACATTGTTTCAGATTTGAGTCGGGCAGGGTGGAGTGGGGCAGAGTGTTTTGGATTGGAGTGTGGCAGATTGTTTCGGAGTGGTGCAGATTGTTTCGGATTGGAGTGGGTGAGACTGGAGTGACAGATTAGAGTGGGATAGATTGTTTTAAATTGGAGTGGGGCAGATTTTTTTGGATTGGCGGCGTGGGGTAGATTGTTATGGACTAGAGTGGGGCAGATTGTTTTGGTTTTGTATTGGTGCAGATTGTTTTTATTGGAGTGGCGAAGATTGTTTCTATTGGAGTGGGGCAGATTGTTTTGGATTGGAGTGGGACAGATTGAAGTGGGGCAGACTGTAGTGAGCCCGATTGTTTTGGATTGGAGTGGGGCAGATTGTTTTGGACTGGCGTGTGGCAGATTTGAGTGGGTTGATTGTTTTGGACTGGAATGATGTAGATTGCTTTGTAAGAGTGGTGCAGAATGATTTGGATTGGAGTGGGGCAGATTCGTTTTAGATTAGACTGGAGAAGATTGTTTTAGATTAGAGTGGGTAGATTGTTTTAGATTAGAGTCTGGCAGATTGGAGTTGGTCAGATTAGAGTATGGCAGATTATTTTAGACTGAAGTTGGGGAGAATTTTTTGGATGGGTGTGGGGCAGATTGTTTTGGATTGGAGTGGGGCAGATTGATTTGGCTTTAGAGTGGTGCAGATACTTTTTTATTGGGGTAAGGAATATTGTTTTTTATTGGCATGGTGCCGATTGTTTTGGATTGGGGTGGGGCAGATTGTTTTTATGAGAATGGCACAGCTTCTTTTTTATTGGGATAGGGAATATTGTTTTTTATTGGAGTGGGGAAGATTGTTTTGGGCTGGAATGGTACAGATTGTTTTTATGAGAGTGGGGCATATAGATTTGGATTGGAGTGGGGCAGATTGGAGTGGAGTAGAGATTGTGTTTGCTTGGAGTGGGGCAGATTGCAGTGGGGTAGATTATTTTATGATTGGATTGGTGCAGATTGTTTTAGATTTGGAGTGGGGCAGATTGTTTTAGATTAGTGTGGAGTGGATTGTTCTAGATTAGAGTGGGGCTGATTGTTTTGGACTGGAGTAGGGCAGACTGTTTTTTATTGAAGTGGGGAAGATTGTCTTTTATTGGAGTGGGGTAGATTGTTCTGGACTGGAGTGGGGCAGATTGCTTAGGATAAAACATGGAGCATATTGTTTTCGATTGTAGTGGGGCAGATTGTTTTAGATTAGTATGGAGTAGACTGTTTTAGATTAGAGTGGGGCAGATTGTTTTAGAGTGGGGCAGATTGTTTTGGACTGGAGTGGGGCAGACTGTTTTTATTAAAGTGGGTAAGATTATTTTTATTGGGGTGGGGTAGATTGTTCTGGATTGGTTTGGATTAAAAATGGGGCAGACTGTTTTGGACTGGCGTGTGATAGATTGTTTTTATTAGAGTGAGGCAGATTGATTTATATTGTAGTAGGGCAGATTGGAGTGAGGTAGATTATTTTAGACTGGAGTTGGGTACATAGTTTTAGATTGGAGTGGGGGAGATTGTTTTAGATTAGAGTGGGACAGATTGTTTTAGATTAAAGTGGAGCAGATTGTTTTGAATTTGAGTTGGGCAGATTGTTTTGGATTGAAGTGCAGTGAGTTGGAGTATGGCAGATTGTTTTGGAATGGAGTGGGGCAGATTATTTTAGTTTGGAGTGGGGCGGGGTGAAGTGGGGCAGAGTGTTTTGGATTGGAGTGGGGCAGATTGTTTTGGATTGAAGCGGGGCAGTTTGTTTTAGATTGGAGTGGGGCGGGTTGTTTTGGATTGGAGTCCTGTAGATTGTTTTTATTAGCGTGGGGCAGATTGTTATGGATTGCAGTTGGATAGATTGGAGTGGGGCAGACTGGAGCAGGGTAGATTGTTTTGGATTAGAGTGGAATAGGTTGTTTTGGATTGGAATGGGGAAGTATATTTTGGATTATAGAAGGGTAGATTGTTTTAGATTGGCATGGGGCAGATTGAGGGGGTAGATTGTTTTGGATTGGAATGGTGCAGATTGTTTCGGATTAAAGTGGGACAGATTGGAGTGAGATAGAATGGAGTGGGACAGATTGTTTTAAATTGGAGTGGGGCAGATGTTTTTGAATTGGCAGCGTGGGCGTACGATTGTTTTAGATTGGAGTGGGGCAGATTATTTTGGTCTGGTGCAGATTGTTTTTATTGGGGCTCGAAGATTATTTGTTTTGGAGTAGGGGAGATTGTTCTGGATTGGAGTGAGACAGACTGGAGTGGGTGGAATGTTTTGGATTGGAGTGGGGCAGATATGAGTGGGATAGATTATTTTAGATTGGAGTGGTGTACATTGTTTTAGATTGTAGTGGGACACATTGTATCAGATTATTGTGGGGTAGATTGTTTTAGATTAGAGTGGGACACATTATTTTACAGTGGGGAAGATTGTTTTGGATTGGAGTGGGACAGACTGGAGTGAGGTGGAATGGTTTGGATTGGAGTGGGGCAGATAGCAGTGGGGTAGATTATTTTAGATTGGAGTGGTGTACATTGTTTTAGATTAGAGTGGGACACATTGTGTTAGATTAGTGTGGGGTAGATTGTTTTAGATTAGAGTGGGACACATTGTTTTACAATGTTTTGATTGGAGTGGGGCATATTGTTTTGGATTGGAGTAGGACAGATTGTTTTGGATTGGAATGAGGCAGTTTTAATTGGGGCAGATTGGAATGGGTCAGTCTGGAGTGGTGTAGATTGTTTTAGATTGGAGTGGGCTAGTTTGGATTGGGCAGATTGTTTTGGATTGGAGTGGGACTGAATTTGTGGAGTGGGGGTAGATTATTTTGGATTGGAATGGGGCAAACTGGAGTTGGGCAGATTGTTTTGGATTGGAGTGCGGCATTGGAGTGGGGCAGATTGTTTTGGATTGGAGTGGGGCAGATTGTTTTGGATTGGAGTGGTGCAGATTGTTTGTATTTGAGTGGGGTAGATTGTTTTGGATTGGAGTGAGGCATATTGTTTTAGATCGGAGTGGGGCAGAGTTTTTGGGATTTGCATGGGGCAGACTGTTTTGGACTTGAGTGGCACAGACTGGCGTGGATCAGATTGGAGTGGGGCAGATTGTTTTGGATTGGAGTGGGGCAGATCGTTTTTGATCGTAGTGGGGCAGATTGATTTAGATTGAAGTGGCCAGACTGCTTTGGATTTAAGTGGTGCAGAGTGTTTTTATTAGTGTGTAGCAGATTGTTTTGATTGGTGTCAGGCAGATTAGTGTGGTGCAGATTGTTTTGGATTGGAGTGTGGAAAATTGTTTTGGATTGGAGTGGGGCAGATTGTTTTGTATTGTGACAGATTTGAGTGGGGCAGATTGTTTTGGATTGGAGTGGTGTCGATTGGAGTGGGGCAGATTGTTTTTGATAGGAGTGGGCAGATTGGAGTGGGTCAGATTAGATTTGAGTGCTTGAGTGGGGCACATTACGTTAGACTGCAGTGGGCCAGATTGTTTTAGATTAGAGTGGGGCAAGTCTTTTTAGATTAGAGGGGGGTAGATTGTTTTGGATTGGTGTGGGGCAGATTGGAGTGGACCAGATTGTTTTAGATTAGAGTGGGGCAGCTTGTTTTGGATTGGTGTGTGTCAGACTAGAGTGGAACAGATCGTTCTGGATTGGAATGTAGCAGATTGATTTGCAATGGAGTGGTGCAGATGTTTTTGGAGTGGGGTAGATTGTTTTGGATTGGAATGGGGCAGATTGGAGTTGGGCAGATTGTTTTGGATTGGAGTGGGACAGATTGGAGTGGGGCAGATTGTTTTGGACTGGATTGGGGCAGATTGTTTTAGATTGGCATGGGATCGATTGGAGTAGGGTAGATTGGAATGGGGCAGATTGTTTTGCACTGATGTAGGGCAGACTGTTTTGGAACGGAGTGGGGCACATTGTTATGGACTGACGTGGGGTAGTTTGGATTGGGCAGGTTGTTTTCAACTGGAATGGTGGAGATTGTTTTTATTAGAGTGGGGCAGATTGATCTGGATTAGAGTGGTTGAGGTTGTTTTCGATTAAAGTTGGGTAGAATATTTTAGGTTGGAGTGGGGTACATTGTTTTAGATTGGAGTGGGGCATTTTGTTGTAGGTTAGAGTGGGGCAGATTGTGTTAGATTGGCGTGGGGCAGATTGGCAGATTGTTTTGGATTGGTGTGGGGCAGATTAGAGTGGAACAGATTGTTTTGTATTGGAATGGGGCAGATTGCACTGGGTTGGATTGGAGTGGGGTAGATTGTTTTAGATTGGAGCAGGGCAGATTTTCTTGGATTGGCACGGGGCAGATTGTTTTAGATTAGAGTGAGGCAGATTGTTTTGGACTGGAGTGGTGCACAATTGTTTTGGACTGGAGTGGTGCAGAATGCTTTTTAATGGAGTGGGGAAGATTGTTTTGGATTGGAGTGACAGAGATTGGAGTGGGGCAGATTGTTTTGGATTGGAGTGGGGCAGATCATTTTTGTTTGGAGTGGGGCAGATTGGAGTGGGACAGATTGTTTTAGACTGGGGCAGAGGTCTTGGACTGGTGTGGGGTAGATTGGCGCAGCCAGACTGTTTTGGACTGGAGTGGTGCAGAGTGTTTTTATTAGAGTGGGGCAGATTGTTTTGATTGGTGTTGGGCCAATTAGAGCAGAGCAGTTTGTTTTGGATTGGAGTGGGGCAGATGGTTTTGGATTGAAGTGGTGGAGATTGGGCAGATTGATTTGGATTGGAGTGGTGCAGACTGTTTTGAATTAGGGTGGGGCAGATTGGAGTGTGGTAGAATACTTTAGACTGAAGTGGGGTACATTGTTTTAGATTGGAGTGGGGCAAATTGTTTTAGATTAAAGTGGGGCAGGTTATTTTGGATTGATTTCGGGCAGGTTAGAGTTGAGCAGTTGTTTTGTATTGGAGTGGGGTAGATTGGAGTGTATTGGAGTGGTGCAAATTTGTTTTTGGAGTAGGGCAGACTGTTTTGGATTTCAATGGTGCAGATTGGAGTGGATTGGAATGTGGCAGATTGTTTTGGATTGAAGTGCAGTGGCTTGGAGTTGGGCAGATTGGAGTGGGGCGGATTACTTTGGATTGGAATGTGGCAGATGTTTTTGGATTGGAGACAGGCAGAGTGGAGTGTGGAAGGTTGGAGTGGGGCAGATTTTTTGGATTGGAATGGAGCAAATTGTTTTGGATTGGAGTGGGACAACTTCGTTGGAATTGGAGTGAGGCAGATTGGAGAGGGGGAGATTGTTTTAGATTGGAATGGGGCAGATTGTTTTGGACTGGTGTAATGCTATCTGTATTTAACTACCAACTCCATCTTGACCACTGACTCTATTTTGTGCTTAGCTTCCCTCTTAGTTTGAAGGTAAGTAGAACAATGGGGGGTAGTCATTTGCAGGATACGAAATAAAAGATTTAAAAGTGAACATGTTTGGCAAAAAGTCAAAGGCAGTTTCCCAGATGCCAAATGACATACTGGGTTGGGAGAAAGCACCCTATGATGTTCTGAGTTATGTGAAAATTGAAGTGGATGTCTTATCAATGCTGAACTAAAAATAGTTTTACAGAAAGTGCCAGTAGAACGGAGACATGATTTATCTATTTTAGACAGACTGGGCTGGATCCTGTTATCTGCTTAAAGAAAAATGCATGTAAAGAGTGCAAAGTCAGAACAAGAAAATCAGAAGTTGGAGAGGCAGCTAGTTGAAGCCAAAAATAACATAACCACGCTGTCTTGCCAGAATAAGTTATTGCAGGATAAAGTGGATACTTATCAATCTGTTGCAGAAAAGGCAGCTGTTCATGTTGGCCAATACAGATACAGTAAACGTAGGGGTAGCGTCAATCAAAAGAAAGTTAATTTAGCTATTGTTAAAGCAGGGTTAAATTGGGACCCTGAAGTCTAGGATGCCAATATTTGGGATTCCACAGATTTTTCAGATTCCAGTGTTGAGTTGGTTAAAAAAGGAGGGGCCAGCTTGAGCCAAGCGAACAGAAAGTAGTTTGTGCACAGCCTATATTTAGATGGAAAATACAGGGCACCCCACAAAACCCAGGGGGAGGGGGTTGAAATGCTCTCCCTCGAAGATTATACACAATAGGAAGCCAATGATATCATAGACAGATTTAGGCAGAGGTCTGGGGAACATTACTTACAACGATGGTGTGATTATTTGAAACAGGAGCCTCTGGAGTAATGTTAGATATAGGAGAGGCTCCTACGTTTTGTACTCTTTGCACTGATCCCATAATACAGAAACAGTTTAGGGGTTATCAGGGTAACCAACAGATCACCCTACTGCAGCTAGCAGTCGTGGGGTGTAACCATAAGTATCCTACAGAATCATACTGGTCAAAAAGTGACAAGCCCTGGTACACCTTAAGAGATGCAATGCAGAGAATTAAAGAGGAGGGAATAAATACTGCTATTTTTCTGGGTGATGCTCACCATCTGTTAGACGGACCGCTCTCTGTGTCAGTGAGAAATAAAACTATTCGCCTTGCTCCTACAGCTTACAAGCAGGTGATAATGACTCTCCTAATTAATCAGACAGGGCAGGCATTGAAAGATGTACTGCAGGCTGTCCGTGAGCTGCGTGAACTGGGAGAATTGTTGAAACCTGAGAGAGCCGTGAGGTCTGCGGATCGCACAGACAATAACATGTTTATGGCATTACTGAAGGATGGTGTCAACAAGGTGCAGATTAATGGCATAGATACCAAAAGTTTGTGGGAGACGTACCGTAAGTGAGGGCTGGACAGAAAGGAGGGCAGCAAGAAAGTGAACAAGCAGGATAATAAAAAAGGTGAATCGAGGCCAGCCACCGGTGCAGGAGGAATGAAAAGAGAGGGAGAAAAATGTTTCTTCATGAGGGAAAGAGGAGGAAGATTTGTACAACGATTGGTTAACTGCTGAAAACAGGGAAGAAGAGGAATCTCCTCGCCGAAATGAGAGCATATATCCAGACCTGACTTGGGCAAATGTTGATGACAGGTTTAAATCAGATTAGGAAACAGGCCAAGCTCCGGTACAGGGACGGGCTCATAAAGATTACAGACCTCATGTTGATTTGGTAATTCATTGGAAACATAGAAATGTTCAAAGGGTCCGAGCCTTAGTTGACACCGGAGCGGAATCTTTAATTTATGGAAATCCAAAAAAGTTTACTGGTCAGCACTACACGATCACAGGGTTGGGTGGAAAGCAAACCCCCACCATGCAGGCCAATGCATGAATGAAAATAGGGAGATCACCAAAAAGAGAATATACTGTTTTGATTGTGCCCCTCCTAGAGTATCTACTGGGAATTGACATTCTGAAGGGGATGCCTTTATACTTTGATGATTGTTATCAATTTGGATCATAGCAATATATTTCAGTGGCAGCCGCAAGGGTGAGTCATCCCAAGATACCCCCAGCAACCAAGGTGGATCATTTGAAACAATACCGAATTCCAGGAGGTTATGAGGAAATAGGTGAGACTATACAGGAGATGATGGAGGCAGGTGTGGTGCCTCCAGTCACCACTGAGTGGAATAATCCGCTGTGGCCTGTGCGCCAAGCGGATGGACGCTATAGAATGATGATTGATTACGCAAATTGAACAAATATACAATCCCGTTGACGGCTGCCACTCCCTGTAATAAGCAGGAGACACAGTGATTCATTGGACTGTTTGGTTTTTAGAGACAGCATACCCCTCACTTGAGTCAGATTTTGGCCCCTTTGTACAAAGCGACAAGAAAGAAGCATGAGTTTGAATGGGACGGGCAAAAGCAGCGTGCGTTTGAATTGGCAAAGGAGGCAATTCAACAGGCTTTAGTTTTATGGCCAGTACAGGAAGGAGCCATTGAGTTACGTGTAACCGTTCAGGGGCAATGTACAAATTGGAGCATGTGGCAAAAACAGGGAAGAAAGAGGGTGGCCCTGGGTTTCTGGGCCAAAAAGCTACCAGATGCTGGAGAGCGATATACTCCCTTTGAGAAACAGTTACTTTTGTGTTACTGGGCTCTAGTGGATACTGAGCAAATTACCCTAAGTCATAAGATAATTCTGAGACCTGAGATCCCAATAATGCAGCGGGTGATTAGTTCATCTAAAACTCATCCAATAGGACATGCACAGGAAGCTAGTGTCACAAGATGGAAGTGGTACATACAGGACTGGGCTAGAGTGGGACCAGCAGGAACAGCAACCCTGCATGAACAGGTGGCACAAACCCCGTACAAGATGATGAGGTAATGCAGGAGGTACCCAAGATAAAAGAGTCACCAGTGAGGCGGGTGAGCCATCCTTGTCCCCTGAGGAAATGGTTTATCGATGGTTCATCCAAGTATGTGGGGGCCAAAAGACACTGGAAGGCAGTGTCCTATAACCCAGTCACCAAGAAGTTGCTGCCACTTCGGGAGAAGGGAAGAGTAGTCAATATGCAGAACTGTATGCTGCATATCAGGCACTGAAACAAGAATTGCCTAGGACCTGTCACATTTATACTGATTCTTGATCTACCACCAATGGGTTAGCCACCTGGCTTCCCACGTGGCATGCATATAGCTGGCAAATACATTCCAAGGAGGTGTGGGGCAAAGAATTGTGGCAAGAAATTTGGGAAATGCTAGAGCAAAGTACTTACTGTGGATCATGTAGATGTCCACTGTTCCACCAACTCACTAGAACAATGGTTTAATTCCTTTGCAGACAACAAAGCCAAAATCTCAGAGCTAGAAGTGGCGACACAGGATTCTGACTTGGTGGGGATGGCTAAGTGGGTGCACCAAAAATGTGGACATCAGGGAGAAAAGGCCACTAACAGCTAGGCAGAGATTAGAGGGATGCACATTCCCCTAGACTTAATAAAAACTGTGATCATGCAGTTTCCTATTTGTCAACACAAACAACAGAGATCTGTCCCACAAACTGTCAAAGGTCAGTTGGGGAGAGGGAAGTTGCCGTGGCAGATATGGCATTTTGATTACATGGGGCCACTACCGAATAGTTGCGGGGTCAATACGCCTGCACGGTAGTGGACACTTACTCTGGGTCACATTTTAAAGGTAAATTGGTGCAAGATTATTGTTCACAACACAATATTAAGTGGATTTATTATATTCCATACTACCCACAAGCTGCAGGACTGATTGAGAGAATGAAGGCTTACTGAAAGCCCAGTAATGAAAATTATCTAATGGAACTTTAGGAAACTGGAGAGAGCATTTAAAGAAGCCTTCCAAATTTTTAACAGACCTTTGACAAATGCAGAGTCTTATTTAATGCGAATGTTGACGTCAGCGTTATAGATACAACCACATGTAGCGACCAACACCATCATGTATTGGGAAATAAAACCAGGAGCCTTAGCTTCTTATTGAGCCACACTAGAATGTACAGGTCTTGATTTACATGCTTTGAATATGTACAGATTGAAACCAAGAGACATGGTGCTTCTTGAAACAGGTGTTGGAATACAGATTCCCCCAGAGCATTTCGGATTGACTGCTCCCCAATTTGGGTTGGCACTCAAAGGTATTCAGGTCTTTGGGGGAGTGATTAATGCAGACTACCAAGGAGACCTTAAGGTTATACAACCTGGAGACAGAATTGTTCAGATCATAATTATTACAGTGTATGGAGAAATAATTAAAAAAGGGACTGCCCCAGCCCTTCTTACAGTGCAGAGGGAGAGAGGTTTTGGCTCAACTGACAAAAAACCTGGTGCTAAAGTGTGGGTAGAATCCCCAAATCATTTTCCTGAATCTGCAGAAGTTATAGCCAAGGGCAGGGATAACATATTGATAGTCATGAAACCAGGACAGGACAAGCAGGATAAATAATATTTGTGAGAATGATCATACTTGTTTCTTTTACAGATCATACTGCAAGGTGCCTTTGTGCTGCTTGTACCGTCTGGTCAGTATTTGGGCATGTGTGTGTGCGGGGGGGGGGTCGTTGGGGGGACCGAAAGACCCCAGCTCCGAAGTGACTGACCGATCAACACCTTTCCTGCATTTGAATTACAATGTTTGGACCCATCTGGCACGAGCCGTGCTTAACAGATCTGATTTCTGCATGTCGAATATAAGGAGTACTGTTGATGTAATTTCAACCTGTTTGGTCGCCATACCAACTCCTGCCAGTGTTTTGTGCAAATCTTTAATGCCACCAACAAAGATGGAGCAGTTCTAGAAAGTGAACAAGGTATACCTAATCTACTTACAATGTTTAGACCAAAAAGGGTTACTTTTAGACCAGTATGTTATGAGAGTCACTAGTCAAAGGGTGGATTGCAGTGCTATCTGTATTTAACCACCAACTCCATCCTGACCATTGACTCTATTTTGTGCTTAGCTTCAAATGTTCTCACATCAGTGGCGTAGGTATTTTTCCTCGCACAGCTTGTTTTCTATACTGAACGTGTTTTCGCTCTTCTCACCAGAGCAAGGAACATATTTTGGGGAATGTGGCGGTGTTAAGAGTGTACCAAGATGAGAATGTTTACAGTAGAGAAAGGTAGGCTCTGCCTCAGGAATGCGCAATGGGGCCTGGCCAGTTCTTTTGCGTGTTTTTGATACAGACCAAGTACAGCCAGCACTTGAATTTCACAACTTACTCAAGGGGGAGGAGGGAGGTTCAGAGTGCACCAGGATGAGAATGTTTACAGCAGAGAAAGGTGCAGCTCTTTCTCAGGAATGCATATTGCGGCCTGGCCAGTTCTTTTGCATGTTTTCGACACAGAAAGTGCAGCCAGTGCTTGAATTTCACAATTTACTTGAAGGGAGGGGAAAGGTTACCAGAACTTACCTCTTGGGTTTGTTTAAGGTATATAAGGTGGGGAAGCTTGGTGCTGAGATGGAAGGAACTTATTTTGAGGGTGGATGCACTGCTGAAAACCAAATCCCATTGGGGAGTGTTTCTCCTGTCTTATCTGTGCAGGGTTCCACAGCTTGACGTTGGCACGGATGATGTTGGATTCGATCCCCATGGTGATGCATTTTAATTCTTAATTATCTTCCTTTGCTTTGCACATACATAAATATATATATATATATATATATATATATATATATATATATATATTCACTGCATGCATATTCTTTGTTGATGTATTGCACTTTTCCTGCCTATCATTATTCAATTGCTGTATTACATGTGTTTTGCTGCATTCAAGTTAACTGCTCACATTAATATGTTTGTGTGTCTTCGTTTGAGATCTGGGAAGTGCCTTAATAAATTCATTACTCAGACTAAAAGTGCTGCATTCTTTGCATTCTTTAGCTTTGTTCACTCTTAGTTTAATGCTAAGCAGAACAATTGGAGTGGGGCATTTTGGAGTGCAGCAGATAGGATTATTTTGGATTGGAGTGGGGCAGATTGTTTTGTATTGGTGCAGGGCAGATTGGAGTGGGACAGATTCTTTTAGATTGGAGTTTGGTAGATTGGAGTGGGACAGATTGTTTTAGATTGAGTGGGTTAGATTGAAGTGGGTCGGATTGTTTTTGATTTGAGTGGGGCAGATTTGAGTGGGGTGGGTTGGAAGGATTGAAGTGTGGTGGACATGGGGGAGTGGTTTGGATTATAATGGGGTGGACTGGATTGGTCTTGGGTGGTTTGGATTGAGTGGGCTGGACTGGCCTGAGTGGGGTGGACTTGGCTGGAATGGGGTGGATTGGGGTGTACTGCATGTTTATGTATTAAAGCATAATTTCGGAAATTATACATAAGAAAGAAATATTGTTGCTGTGCAATATTTAGAACAAGATTATTGTAATCTTTTAAAAACTGTTCCATGAGAAAAAAATAACAAAACTTGAGTGCAAAGTGAGAAAAGAAGACATTGCACAATAACAGAAACAAGTTCACTATAGAAAATAAAATTTAGATATTTTGTATGTCCTGCTGGGTGCATTTTTGCCAGTCACATACTTAGTTTGTAGGGCCCTAAAAGTTAAAAAGAAGTACCTCAATCACGTCAGGAGCAGGAGAGAGAGACTCTTTAAGGTAAATCAATCTGTGCTTGGCCCCTGCTCCACAGACACAAATGGAAATAATGCTAGGCATGCCTTAGCGACCAATTACCTAGGCTGTAAAGATGGGTGCCACGCAAGCTAACAAATGGTAAACAACGTCAGTCTCCAATCCCACTGTAAGACTACAGTAGTCTCAAAGAGACAGTG
Source organism: Pleurodeles waltl (assembly GCF_031143425.1). Lineage (NCBI taxonomy): Eukaryota > Metazoa > Chordata > Amphibia > Caudata > Salamandridae > Pleurodeles > Pleurodeles waltl. The sequence goes on from NC_090448.1 coordinate 424,114,095, forward strand.
CATGAGCTCTCTAGCTGAGACCTAAAAAGGAACAAGTGGTGAACAAAAACATTTGGAAATGGAGGGGGTGGGGAATATTACAGAACTAACATGCAGTTAAATGAGTGGGACAATATTTGTTGATTCTGGAGTATTAAAGGGGTTTTTAGTGCTCTACATGCCCTCAGGGAGAGTTACACATGAATTCAGTTTTGAGCTGGGGTCTAGGGACTTAAGAAGCCCGAGGCATCGTTTAAACCATTTGGGAGTTTACAGCATCAGGTTATCAATCCTCGGGCTCTCCTTCAGGGTGAATACCAAGTCATCCCAGCCTCCTGTGATCAGGTGCTTCCGCAGACCTCTGATCTCTTTCTTGTGCATTGCTTTACTTTCAGCCTTCAACCACTTTCGGATCATGGGGGGCACTACAGCCGTCCATCGCGTAGTGACTGCACTTGGCAGAGAGAAAACTCATATTGAAAAAATGGGCTGCAACTTCCTCTTTTTTGGGCCGCTGATGAAGCCTAAGGATGCACGCCTTCCAACTCTTCAGGTTTGTTGAGCCACTTACGGTTGTCATTTTGTCAATAACTGTGGAGGAGTAGACCATTGAAGGTGGGCACTTTCACATTGTGTAATGGAAAATTACTGAATGTGCTGCCCAGTGGGGATGGGACCGGTAGCCAGGGGGATATGTTGTTGACTTAATCAGGAGGTAAGCAGGCCCTGTGTAAAAGTAAAACTGTAAGTATTTTAACTTGCTATTTCACGAGGTGGGGTCTGGTTATGCTATTGCCCTCTCACATTCCCTGTTGAGCGTTAGTAGAATACTGGGATATCTTTACTCGTCAAGCTCAAAAGTGACAGGTGCCCTGCCCTGGAAGTGACGTCCTGAATGACTGAGAGCCCTCTCCTGAACTGCCGTAGGTTTAGGTAGGGTCATGTGAGTTGTGACATCATCTGAACATGTGTTAGTCACATGCCAGCGTTCTACCACACGCTCAGGGTTATTGGCTATGTAAAATTGTAGCCCTACCGGTGTGTGCAGTGTTTCTGAGTCCAAGAGGGCATGCCTAGCCATGTTCAGACAGTTACAGCCCTGTGCCAGATGTCTGGCTCATCAGAGCAAGGGTCTGTATGAATAAACAGCTAACCTCCCCATTGCTGTCTAACCCAAAGAGGGGCTGGTCAAATGTGGCTTTAAAAAAAGAAGTGTCTTTTGTTAGAACCAACTAGTCAATTTTGAAATGAAACCCTCCAAAACACAGATGCTTGTTCCACACTACCCTCAAGAATGGTAAAACATGATTAGCAGATGTCCCAGAATAAAGTGCAAAAAGAACTGTGCCCTGGCTGATGAAGGGTGAAACCCTGAACCCGGTCCCAGGATGCTTGTTTCCGGTCCAGTGAGGACCTGGCATGTCAAAGTATAAAGTGAACACAAAGGTTTACATATACAAAGGTTGAAGCACACAGAGGCTCTGAAATGAAACCCCCCAAAACATAAATGCTTGCTCCAAACTTCCCACAAGAGGGCTCAAACGTGATTAGCAGATGTCAAAGAATAAAGTGACAACCCAGGGTGACACAATCGATGGTTGAAGCATCCTAATGCTATGAAATGAAACCCCAAAACACAAAAACATATTTCTGTGCCCACCCCCTCTACAAAGTGAGGCATGTGCATAATTAGCACGCTGTAACATATAAAAACTCCCTTCAGTGATCATACACACAACCATATTCACAAGTCGCTTTGAACTACTCATTTGAAGTTTGTGAACAGCAAGGAGAAAAGTATGGCTTAGAAGGACAGGGTGCAAAATGAAACCCTCCAAAACACAGATCCTTGTTCCAAACTTCCCACGAGAATGGTAAAACATGATTAGCAGATGTCAAAGGATAAAGTGAACACAAAGGCTTCCACATACAAAGGTTGAAGCACACAGAGGCTGTGAAATGAAACCCTCCAAAACACAGACGCTTGCTCCAAACTTCCCACAAGAATGGTCAAATATGATTTGCAGATGTCCTAGTATAAAGTGACCACAAAGGATTAAACATACAAATGTTAAAGCAAACAGAGGCTGTGAAAAGAACCCCCCTCCCAAACACAGATGCTTGCTCCAAACTTCCCACGAGAGGGCTCAAATGTAATTAGCAGATGTCAAAGAATAAAGTGACAACCCAGGGTGATACAATCAATGGTTGAGGCATCCCAATGCTATGAAATGAAACCCCAAAACACAAACACATATTTCTGTGCCCACCCCCTCTACAAAATGAGGCCTGTGCATAATGAGCACCCTGTAACGTATAAAAACTCCCTTCAGTGATCATACACACAACCACATTCACAAGTCGCTTTGAACTACTAATTTGAAGTTTGTAAACAGCAAGGAGAATAGTATGGCTCAGAAGGACAGGGCGCAAAATGCTGGTGCAAGCCATCTTCTACATAAGTTAAATAACTATGGTATGTTTTATATTTACCATGTGGTTTTTAATGCATTTGGGGTTTTTATTTATTGTGACTAATCATGCACCATATTGCTGGTGGTTTTAGGTGGTACCCCTGCTTGTAACCTTTTGTTTTTTTTAGCTCCTTGAAGCCCTTTTTAAGGGGGTATGGCACTGTAGGGTCAGAGCGGCCTGCACATGCAGTAAAATCTCCTGTTTTTGTGCGCTCAGGACAGCACTTGCTGGGATATGCACGGCTCCTATACCCTTAGTGCAGTGCAGGCCCCAGTACCCCACACACCAGTGTTCTCAGACCCTCATCCATGCATTTAGGAATATCCTCTTTCTTTTGGTGCTCGGACCAGCACACGCTAGATCATCCATGGCTTATGTGTGCTCAGGTCAGGACATGATGCCTTACCCCTCAGTGCATGAGACAGAATATCCCCTGCTCCTTTCTGCCTAGGTCACCTGCATGGGAAGGTCCCTTTAACCTTGGATTGGTGTTTCCTTTGACACGTTTCTGCAGTGATCAGGTGCTCTTAAGTAGCCTTATGGTATCCCCTGTGTTCTGATGTTTAAATCACACTATAAAAGCAGCCTGTTTACACTGGTTTTAATGTATTTTGACCTCGCCGGTGACCATTACCATGCATTACTGTCACTAGCTGTGCAGCAAAGACAAACGCGAAGTCTAGCAAAGCTGCCATGGTGCTTGTGGCCGCTGTCCCAGTGCGCTGAACCTCATGTCCCTGCAGTTACGTCAAGGCAGCCAGCTCTTTACAAAACTTTTATACATTCTCTGTAGTCCACAGAGGGATTATATTTCCAGCTCCCCTAGAAAGTACCGCAAGATTTAACATCTATGATTGTGAACCATGAACATTTTATCACTCTTGCCCCTACAAACATTCCCCTTTCGTACTTCCATATTATGCATATTACACTAGGTGGGTAATTAATGGGTGGACACATGAGTTCAAATCCTTCTTGGCCTTAACAGCATGACCCAAAGACTTCCTTTAGCTGACTGTGCTTCCACTGCCTTCAAAAGTCAGAGCTCCTGGCAGTGTCGGTTTAAGGAGAAATGTGCAAGGTGTACAGAATGATTGACGCAGCAGAGCAGACTGTTTGAATCAGGTCATTTTCACATTCATTTGATAGCATAGGCCCGCTGAGTTTGAATCTTTTAGCTACGTCTGATTGTCAGAATGTCTTGTGTTTCCTCTCACTGTGGTCAATGCGTGCTACTATACTTTTTTGTCGATTTGAGTGTTTAATTTAAATTCAAATTTGTGTTTTATAATATTGCACCATTTTTTGGAAAAACCTCCTTCCTGAGCCTCTCCCTTTCCAGGTTAAATTATGGGCCGCCCTCCAACTCCCCATAAATCACACTGAATAAGCTGATAGCTGATTGTAGTGTACGAGGAAAGCACGAGTTGGAGACCGAGTAACCATCAGTCAGTGCTGTAGCAGGTGGGCTACATGAGCTTTATTTGTGACCAGCATCCAGATCCGACCCAAAAGACCTTTGACATTTTTTGTTTGTGTGCTGGGAATTTTTGGCATGCAGAATTCCAAAAATGCAGTCTTCTGGTATAATTGTTTTGTCTTTTATTTACACAATGGAAACTGGAAGTGACACAATGAACATAATCTGATCTGTATAAGAATCTTTACCTGAATGCCTATATAGTTATAAATTTAATTTTAAGTTGTGATAACCCAGTGGAATTGGGGTCGCTCACTCAGGGAGATCTCCCCTGCCAAACTTGATTTGAATGCCTGACAACCCTTGCACTGCTGTTGCCTACACGGTATCTGTGCTGTGTGTCTGAAAGAAGCATGTATTTGTGCTGTCAATGCGAATCCTGTCTTGAGTGTGCAAGGACATTTACACTGCTAATACTTTCTATGTGTGTCCCTATGTAACAGTTTTACGTCTTTTTATATTTTCATAGTCTTGTTAATATGTGTGTTGTGCGCACAGTAAATCTCCTAAACAGTAAAGTAAGTGTGACGAAGGACTAGCCAGGATCATAATTTAAAACAGCAGTTGAAAGAGACTCCTTAACGGTCTTGTGTTAATATGCTTAACTTCATGCAAAATACATGGTTGTAGTTCTGAACAAATAGTGTAAAAACGTCATGGTAATCTGTGCCCTTATTGTTTATATTTCATGTATTTTACTTAACCGTGCAGTCTCCTGGGAGTGGTTGCTTTTCCAGGTTGTTGTGTTATGGTTTTTAGCAGTAAATTACTCTTCACCAGTACATAATTCAAAATGAATCGTCAAGTGTTTATAAAATGTGACGTAAAATGAGTTATGGGCTAAAGCCGCCTGTGATTGTCAGAGTTGTTTTTTAAAGCCAAATTTGTCTTTTCTGTAGGGAGGATCTCCCAGAACTAACGTGGGTCCCTGAGGAAATGCTGCCTTTCAGCAAGGTATATCTATTTAGGGTTTCTATAGTTCAGAGACCATTGTTAACCTACCAGTCTCAACATTGCTGTCTTATTTGTTAAATTTGTATTTTCTAAAACTGTTTTCCTATGTAGGTGTGTTTTTTTTTACAGGTTATGACGATGAAGAACAGCTGGCAGTCCACGGGCTACACCAAAACCTAGAGGCTCAAGATGCAGCACCCATAGTGCAGCAGGATACGCCTCTTGCAGGGAAATAAAATGGGCCCTAGTATAAATGCTATGTAAGCATCAACCCTGACAGTCTGAAAACCTCATAGAGGCCCTATAGGTAGGGCCCTCAGAGAGTGTGCTAAGTCTGTGTATTATTATATTGTAAATGTGACATGTATTCCTTTTTTTCTTTACAGATCCCCTGAAGGCATAAAAGGACAGCATGCCGCCGCAAAAGGTAGAACCGCAAGCAAAAAAGGTGGTCCAAAAAAGAAAGTCTTTAGTGCCTAAAGATGGTCGTCCTATAAAGAAAGGGTTACCTCAAAGGAACATATCAGGTGTGTTTTTAGAAAATGCAGTCAAAAGAATCCTACTGCTTTTCTCTCTCAAACAGTTTGTTCCTTTAGCATATAGCAAGGGGGTATAAAAATGTAATAATATGTAATATGTACTTCTATATGCTTACATTGTAGAGTTGTCACAGAGGATCTCTGGATGATTCCCATGTAAGGCTAAGTGGACGTCGACACCTCTAAAGGACATCATCAGGAACCTTCAAAACACACAGCCGTCAACAGCTGGTGAGAGCTGCACTGTGCGTCAAAACAAAACATGCAAGGCCTATACAATTGCAGGCCTTAAAGACATTCTTTCCTATAACCACTATAGCACTTTACAAGTAAAGCCTATAACCAGTACATTGAACACTCCTACAGGAACTCCATTTGTACCTAGGGCTGGAGACCCCACTTCCAGTCGCACACACACAACAGCAGGGGCTGTGTAAAACCATTGAAGGGGATCTCAAGCCATGCAAAAACCGAAAACTGAATCGCCTTTCCTTAGAGAATCGGAAGAAGAAGCCGGGGGTCCCAGAGCTACAAAGAGTTCCTTCAGGTCTATCCTTAAAAAAATACTGTTACACCTCATGCTGGTTCCCATAATCTGCAGGTCTCTAAATATTCAACATCTGAGGTGTCTAATGTAGATGTGCTCACCATCCCCCAAACCGTCTATAACTATCCTGCACAGTCTTTAGGACTCCCGGCTTGAAAATGATCACCTCAAAGAGGACCCTTATTCTGCATGTATAGGGCTTCTCATGGCACTGATAGGGGTGATGGAGAGTTCTGAAACACCAGCTGCCTCCGCACACAGTGTGCCTTCTAGTGTAGACCTGAGGGGCCACAGTCACTGGTTCTGCAATCACCTGTTCCCAGACCCTACGGTTCCTACACCTTTGCGACCCTGAGCTATTATGAACAGCAATTAAATTCCACATATCCAATGTCACCGATTACAGCCCCTGAAGCGCACTATCCCACCAGCCCCCCATCAAGTGTAAATCTACCATCACCCACCTCACCATACCCAGACAGTAGTACAGGGTGGGATGGGTTTCAAAATCTGAGTTTTGAAACAGCGTCTAGTGGAGACCCTGTGTTTTTGACCCACCCAAGTCCTGACCTTCAGAATGGGGCTATTGATGGTAACCAGAGAACTGTAATAGGTGCACTTCATGATAATATTCACCACGCCCCAACTGCCAGAGCTAATGCCCCAGAATATGATGTTTTGGACCAGAAAACTGTACTAGGGACATATATCAAAGACACATAATAGGGTGTCAGAAAATAAAATCCAAGCTGAATTCTAAGACCTTAAAACTGGGGAGGGTGGAAAGTAAAAACAGTCCATTGGGGGATGCCCAGAGGGAGATAATTCAGAGGGTGGAAAGGTGAATAAGAGAGGTGTTACAAGCTTGTGAATCAGCCGCTGCAGACATAGGTGTTATATTCGCATGACTAGGCCTATGGCGCTCCCTAAAGAGTGACGTTCCAGATTTTACTATTAAAGCTGTCCAGAGGTCAAAATATAAAAAGAAGGTCCAAGGTATACTTACTAAAGCCCTTTGGTTCTTACGAGTCCTGAAGAACAAAAAGCAGCTAGAACCCCTCAATCAAGGTCTAAGAGTTCCAAACACATTGACAGCACCATATAAATCAGCCCCTGTTAGTCCTCTAAACATAAATTTAGGAGAGAACATCACAAGCTCCAGACGTTTCAGGCATTCATGGGGTAAAGTTGAGAGATTCGAATTCCCTGAACACCTAGAAGGTCCAGCATTCTTTAGTAGGGGAAGCTGCGAGGACACCACTCACAAATACACCTGCTAGCGTTCAAATAAGCTGTGGGAGGTTGCCTAAGAATGTGTGGGCCTGTAAAAACCAAAAGTGTACTAAAAGCGCTAAGTAGCGCAGGCTTTTAATAAGTAAATTAAAGAAAGCCAGAATATGTGCTACACGGAGGCTTAAAAATACGCATGCTCAGAACCAAAGTCAGCCATCCCAAAATGATTCACCTGAGAGCTTACCATCCAACACAATCCAGAATCTAAGGATTCAGGTCCTGTGTTTTTAGAGAGCATTAGAAGGTACAGGCATACTGTAGAGAGATTTAATGCTACAGAGCATTATGAAGAATTCAGCTTTGTTAGCCTCGAATGCATAAATTCCTCTGATCAAGTGGGTTTAGCTATCCACCAGGGCATACATAGAGCATAGAGCTGTTGTTACACACTGTGGGGCCTAATGATTCCTTTCAACTATGCTTCCAGGGGAAGGGCATTGACAGTCCCTTGTTTACCAGACAAATTCCCCACAATGTGTTTGACGCTGTGTAATTTCTAGAAAACATCTCTAATAATTTCCAAGAGTAAGGCAAAAATTGTAACCTATGGGACCTTCAGAGTCATAGCCCTCATTGTTCGGGCCATCAGAGGGGTGTTTCTAGACCTCTAAAGAGTATTTTTTACAGTAAAATCATTGGAAAGAAACAGCGTTGGTTGCTAAACTTTAACAAAAGAACACGTGTCTGGCGGATAGCATTGCCAGGTTACAGATGGATCCCAGCACCCCGATGCAGCTATTATTACTAGAGCGGCTGAAGCCCATGCGGTGCTTGAAATACCGCACAACAGACTGGTTGGGTTTGGGGACCTATGGCTTTTTGTGAACTATATTGCTGTTACGGTAAAGTTCTTTACCACAACGGATCTTGGGAGTACTTCACAGCTGGGGAGCGTGTGAAAAACAAGACCGTATATGTTTTCCATCATGAAAATCACTTTTATGGCATCTTGAAGGGTTTTCTAGGAGCCAAGTATGCGTAAGCCCATTGCGACCACATCTACGACACTCAGTCAACTCACTATTGTGAAATGAACTGGAAAATGTGTCAAAGGGACGGCTGCGTCGTAGTCATGATCAGAAGATGAGATGTCACACATGTAATCTGTTTTGTCCCTCGCACAACTGAGCATACACAACATGTTTGTCTTTGCATCCTTAAAACAGACTCTAGGGGGGTGTAGGTGCTACATAACCGAAGTTCACAAATGCAAAGGCATGAAATATCCCAGGTGTAAGGTGTCTTTTCAGGTGGGAACAGAACACATGTGCTACATGGTTAAAGGGCGGCCCCAGACCAAAACAGAAGACTACATAGTGTTTGATATAGAGTGTACACAAGAGACAGGTGTACACCAACCTAACTATATTTACAGGGAGTGCAGAATTATTAGGCAAGTTGTATTTTTGAGGATTAATTTTATTATTGAACAACAACCATGTTCTCAATGAACCCAAAAAACTCATTAATATCAAAGCTGAATATTTTTGGAAGTAGTTTTTAGTTTGTTTTTAGTTTTAGCTATGTTAGGGGGATATCTGTGTGTGCATGTGACTATTACTGTGCATAATTATTAGGCAACTTAACAAAAAAATATATATACCCATTTCAATTATTTATTATTACCAGTGAAACCAATATAACATCTCAACATTCACAAATATACATTTCTGACATTCAAAAACAAAACAAAAACAAATCAGTGACCAATATAGCCACCTTTCTTTGCAAGGACACTCAAAAGCCTGCCATCCATGGATTCTGTCAGTGTTTTGATCTGTTCACCATCAACATTGTGTGCAGCAGCAACCACAGCCTCCCAGACACTGTTCAGAGAGGTGTACTGTTTTCCCTCCTTGTAAATCTCACATTTGATGATGGACCACAGGTTCTCAATGGGGTTCAGATCAGGTGAACAAGGAGGCCATGTCATTAGATTTCCTTCTTTTATACCCTTTTTTGCCAGCCACGCTGTGGAGTACTTGAACGCGTGTGATGGAGCATTGTCCTGCATGAAAATCATGTTTTTCTTGAAGGATGCAGACTTCTTCCTGTACCACTGCTTGAAGAAGGTGTCTTCCAGGAACTGGCAGTAGGACTGGGAGTTGAGCTTGACTCCATCCTCAACCCGAAAAGGCCCCACAAGCTCATCTTTGATGATACCAGCCCAAACCAGTACTCCACCTCCACCTTGCTGGCGTCTGAGTCAGACTGGAGCTCTCTGCCCTTTACCAATCCAGCCACGGGCCCATCCATCTGGCCCATCAAGACTCACTCTCATTTCATCAGTCCATAAAACCTTAGAAAAATCAGTCTTGAGATATTTCTTGGCCCAGTCTTGACGTTTCAGCTTGTGTGTCTTGTTCAGTGGTGGTCGTCTTTCAGCCTTTCTTACCTTGGCCATGTCTCTGAGTATTGCACACCTTGTGCTTTTGGGCACTCCATTGATGTTGCAGCTCTGAAATATGGCCAAACTGGTGGCAAGTGGCATCGTGGCAGCTGCACGCTTGACTTTTCTCAGTTCATGGGCAGTTATTTTGCGCCTTGGTTTTTCCACACGCTTCTTGCGACCCTGTTGACTATTTTGAATGAAACGCTTGATTGTTCGATGATCACGCTTCAGAAGCTTTGCAATTTTAAGAGTGCTGCATCCCTCTGCAAGATATCTCACTATTTTTGACTTTTCTGAGCCTGTCAAGTCCTTCTTTTGACCCATTTTGCCAAAGGAAAGGAAGTTGCCTAATAATTATGCACACCTGATATAGGGTGTTAATGTCATTAGACCACACCCCTTCTCATTACAGAGATGCACATCACCTAATATGCTTAGTTGGTAGTAGGCTTTCGAGCCTATACAGCTTGGAGTAAGACGACATGCATTAAGAGGATGATGTGGTCAAAATACTCATTTGCCTAATAATTCTGCACTCCCTGTACACTCATCATCTAACTTCTAATGACAACTGGGAGTTTGAAGGCCATTCGTGCATGAATGATTTCCTCAGCACTTTCATGCAGCCAAAATTCAAAGAGTATACCTTGAAGGCGCATAACTCAAAAGCATATGACTCATTCTTTATTTTGCAAAACAAGATTTGGGAAAAGATACCTGTCCAACTTATCACCCATGGCTCCAAACTGATGCTGTTTATGGCTATGCCTTTACAAATAAGGTTCATTGATACCCGGAATTTTCTGCCCATGAAACTGATCAAGTTGCCAAAAGCCTTTGCTTTTCCAGAGTGTAAAGGTTATTTCCCCCACTTTTTTAACACCTGGACGAGTCAGAATTATGAGGGTCCCATGCCTCCGCCTGACAGCTACGGTGTTGAGTATTTGATGTCTGCAAAGAAAGAGAGCTTTCTACAATGGTATAGTGAAAACAGTGAAAATAAGTTTCATTTTCAAAAAGAGTTAAAAGCTTACTGTCAGGCGGATGTAATCATCTTGTGAAAAGCATGCCATCTCTTCAGAGAAGTTGTGGTGGAAATGACTGAACAGGAAAATGTTTTGAAACCCAACACACCCCAGGCTGACAAAATCCATAGAATACATAGGGGGTCATTCTAAGTCTGGCGGGCGGCAGAGGCCGCCCGCCAGACTTCCCCCACCAAAATACCGCTCCGCGGTCGAAAGACCGCTGAGGGTATTTTGGGATTTGCCCTGGGCTGGCGGGCGACTGCCAAAAGGCCGCCCGCCAGCCTAGGGCAAATCATCCTTCCCACGAGGACGCCGGCTCAGAATTGAGCCGGTGGAGTGGGAAGGTGCGACGGGTGCAGTGGCACCCGTCGCGTATTTCAGTGTCTGCAAGGCAGACACTGAAATACAAGGTGGGGCCCTCTTACGGGGGCCCCTGCAGTGCCCATGCCATTGGCATGGGCACTGCAGGGGCCCCACGGCACCCCCTACCGCCATCCTGTCTCCCGCCAGGAACAGGATGGCGGTAGGGGGTGTCAGAATCCCCATGGCGGCGGAGCGTGCTCCGCCGCCATGGAGGATTCGTATGGGCAGCGGAAAACCGGCGGGAGACCGCCGGTTTTCCGCATCTGACCGCGGGCGAACCGCCGCAGTCAGAATGCCCTGCGGGGCACCGCCGGCCTGTCGGCGGTGCTCCTGCCGACCCTGGCCCCGGTGGTCTCTGACCGCCGGGGTCAGAATGACCCCCATAGGCCCTTCTCAGCACATTATGCTGGCCTCCATGTGTATGTCTACCTACGAGCACATTTTAAAAACTTGAAAGCATAGCTCTAGTACGGCCTGACCTCTATAACGGTAAACAGAAGCGTTATTCAACCCCATCCATCTAATTCAGCATGCCTTACAGGATGGTGAATACCGTTTGGGGCCTTATTACCTAGATGGGTGCGTTTTAATTAATGGTGTGCCAGCAGCCTTTGAATACAATGGGTGCTTTACCATGGTTGTCCTCGTTGTTACAAACCCTACAAGTTTAACAGGCTGTTGGGTACCAGGTTTGAAGACTTACACTGACGTACTCTGGTGAAGGGACAATATGTTGAAAACTGCGGCTTTGTTATGAGATCCCTTTGGGAGCATGAGTGAATAGATATGCTAACATCAGATGCGGAACTTGGCTCTTTCATTAAGAGTTGTTAGTTACCCGAACCTATGGGGCCCGGCAATACCTTATTTGGGGGTCATACAAATGCTTAACAGCTGTACAGGGCCGTGGGTGAGGATTAGAAAATATATTATTACGATTTCACTAGTCTGCATCTGTGAACAAACTGAAGCTATACCCCTTAGGCCATCCCACCATCATATAAAGGGACTTTAAACCCATAAGTGAATATTTCAGGCTACTTGAATGCCAAATGTGTCCACCCCGGAGGCTTTACTTCCCAGTGCTACCGTACAGAGGCGATGGTAAGCTAATGTTTGCACTATGTCAAACATGCGCTTATAGTAAAAAGACTAGCGGGTGCAGACACAATGACAAGCAAAGGATGCTGGCGGAGACCTGGTGTAGCACTGAGGTACAAGCGGCCCTAAAGAAAGGAGACTGACTTGGTAAAATACTAGAAATATGGCACTTTGAAAGGCCTACAACCCGGCTCTTTTCTGACTACATCAACTTATTTCCCAGAGACGAGCAGGAGGCATCAGTGTTTCCAGAATGGTGTGCTATTAAGACCTCTAAGCAAAAGTACATTGATGATTACTTCTCTCACAAGGGTTTTAGCTTGATAACCGAGTTCATCAAGGTCAACCCAGCCAGGCGTCAGTTAGCCAAGCTCTGCCTCAACTCCTTATGGGGAAAATTCACACAGCGTACAATCTTGACAAACGCGACCATAATAACAGATCATGACAAATTGTTTAAGTACCTTCTTTGCGCTGTGTTACGAGGCATCCAGCTATGAATTTATCGATGATGAGACTGCAGTTCTGTGTTGGAAATACACAAAAGAGTACCCCACAGTGTGCAACAATATAAACATCTTCATAGACTGTTTCATAACTGCACATGCTCATTTAGAGCTTTACAGGTTGTTGGATAAACTTCAGGACAGGTGTTTGTATCACAATACCACCTCTGTTATTTTTGTGAGCAAAGTAGGGGATGAAGACTCTCCACTAGGTGATTATCTAGGAGATTTGACCAGCGAGCTAGAAAAGGACAAGTACACAGTAAAGCTCACCTCATCCGGACCCAAGAACTATTCTTACAAAACATCTAACAATACATTGTGTATGAAAGTCAAAGGCATCACTTTAAATGTTAACAATATTGGCAAAATACATTTTGACAGTCTAAAGGATCTGGTGAACGAATACACTATATCGAGCGACCGTGAAAATGATAAAACAATTGCTGTAAAACAGCCTAACATAGTCCCGTCCAAAAAGCGGTGAGAAATTACAACCCAACTGTTACGTAGTGGTTCCCAAACTGGGAGCCGCGGCTCCCTGGTGCACCATCAAAACTAGCCAGGGGCGCCGCACACAGTTTGGGAACCATTGAGCTATTTCCAGCTCGGACACAATAAAACTACAGCCAGTGGCTCCCAAACTGATGCCGCGGCTCCCAGTTTGGGAACCACTAGAGGACACCAGATTGCAACATCCAATCTGCGTTTTAACAGGTCCCTCAAATTGCAATAAAAGTTATTTTATAAAGAAGCTATTAGAAATTGCTCCCGGGGGTTTATCCGAAATCCCTAACAATATTGTATGGCTTTATACATGCTGCCAATATCTTTATGCAGAACTATTCCTAAGGTTTCCCCACATCAACTTTTTAGAAGACATACCTAGTAATATCAAAGACAATGCATTGTTACCTACAGGCCTTGCGAACATGGTGATTGTAGACGATGCTATGCACAAAGGTGGGGATCACCCTGAGATAGAAAAAGCTTTTACTCAATATTCACAGCATCATAATCTGAGCATATGCTACATCGTGCAAAACTTGTTTTACAAGAGTAAGAGCTGCCATTCTATAGCTCTCAGCGACTCATACCTTGTTTTATTTTTTAAAAAACAGTGACAAACAGCCGATATCTATCATAGCTAAACAGATGTACCCCAGAAACACAGTTTTTTTGGAAGCCTTTAACGACGCTACCACGAGACCCCACAGCTACGTACTGGTAGACTTAAAACCAAATACCCTAAAAGACTACAGACTATGGCCCTCATTACAACCCTGGTGGTAAATCCGGCTTACCGCCGTGCCAACGGCCACCAACATACGGTTTCCGCAGCGAAAATCTGCAACGGGTATTATGACCCACACGGAGAATTCCGCCACTATACAGACACCCACACAAGTCTGCCACACCAAAGGTCAGTGATAAACTGGCGATAGCAAAACCCACACTGCTACGCCAACAGGAATACGCCCACAGTATCACGACCCACTAATCAACCTGGCGGTCTTACAACCGCGGTAAACCATTGGTGGTACACACCGCCGCGCTCAAAATACACACACACACAAACAAAACTACACCACATTGGACATTTTGAAATACACAAACCTGACCCACATACACACACCACACCCACACACGCACACCACTATAAAACACACACCCACATTACCCACAACCCCTTACAGCAAAACAGTTTGAAGAAGCAGAGAGAGAAAAGCAAGACCACACCAGCATCCAGAGGCACAGAACCCCATCACTCATACACCATCCACGCACCTCACTCCACACACCCCAAAACATCACCCCACACATCACATTAACCATCACATCACACATCACTCACACCACATCATGGCACCTCAAAGACACCCCAGGTTTTCTGAGGAGGAGCTCATGGTCATGGTGGAGGAAATCATCCGGGTAGAGCCACAGCTATTCGGATCACAGGTGCAGCAGACCTCCATTGCAAGGAAGATGGAGCTATGGCAGAGAATTGTGGACAGGGTCAACGCAGTGGGACAGCATCCAAGAACAAGGGATGACATCAGGAAGAGGTGGAAGGACCTGTGGGGGGAGGTACGTTCCGTGGTATCAAGACACCAGGTAGCCATACAGAGGACTGACGGTGGACCCCTACCTCCTCCCCCACAACTAACAACATGGGTCATGCATCCTGAGGGCCTCGCAGGCATAGCAGGAGGACTGGACTCTGGTAAGGCAAATCTTTACTGCTATATCCCCCGCCCTACCTGCATGCCATCACATACTTCCACCCTCACCCTCACTCCTATGACTCCACCACCTCCCACACACCCCACCATCACAACCCACCACTCCCACAACCAAGCCCTGCATGCAACAACAATGCATGGACACCCATCACAGACATGCATGGACACCCATCATCAAAGCATGTCCAATAGAGAGACTCACCCAGGGCACACAATCACCACTCACACAAGGGCCAAGGAGATAGTGCAAGCACAGTAATAGAGGGAAACACACCCATTGCACAAGATGGCACACACAGATAAAATAACAATGCATTTACATCCCAACAGGACCCCTACCCAACGTCATCGGACAGGAGGTGCCAGCCATATCCAGTCCCCCCACAGAAGAGGCCCACAGTGATGACAACATCTCTGCACGCCTGGATCAAGATGACCAGCCTGGCCCCTCAGGGATCTCTGGACAGTCAGTTCCCCTGCCACAGTCCCAAGTCACCACAGAACCTCCCCCCGCAGGAAACACCACCACAGCACCCACCCAGCAGGCCCATGCCACTGTCCCCAGGACACGTCAATCAGCAGTGTGTCCACCACTAGAGGGACCCTAGGCAAACCCACTTACCCAGGACGGTCACGGACCTGGGGTCAGTGGGCACACGGTTCAGGGGACAGAGGCACAGGACAACAGGGAGCTGGGAGGACTGCTGTGCGACAGGGGGAGAACAGGCCCAGGGAACCGACCCTCCACGAGGCACTCACAAACATCATGGGAGCATACCACAATTCCCAAGAGACCATGGCCAGGTTTCATGAGACCCAGTGGCTGCAGGAGGGACAATACATGGGGATCAGCGAGGACCTCACCAACATATACACCATCCCGGTCACCATAGCAGGGGTGCTGGCTGACATAGGCAAGACCATGAGGGAGGCAGTGGCACAACAAAAGGCCCCTGACACTAGCCAAATTGAGGAACAGCCCTCCACCTCTGCCGGCGCCAGTGGACAGGAGGCCCCGCCACAGGAACAACAGGCCAGCAGCACCCCATCCCCTGCAGAAGGAGAACCACCCCGCAAACGGGCAGGAGACAGAAAATTGCCAAGACCCCCGTCAGGAAATAAGACTCTCCTGATTGTCACCCCTGTGTCCCACTATGTCACCCTGTCCACCTTGAACTGCCATTACTCCCCTTCCTATGCCCCATTGGACAATGCACCTGTGATACCAAGAGAGTGGATTCTACTATGGACCTTCCTCCACCATCACCCCAGCCCCTTGCACATACCCCTATACTTATTAGCCCCTAAATAAACACCTTTTTAATCACAAACCAACCTGGAGTCAGTCTGATCTTTCACAAATGTATTATTACAACATTAGCAACAAATAGCAATGTAAATGTTTATTTGCTCATACCAATGTATGACAGTTGTTGGGCAGCAGTACATATAGCAGAAGGCAGAATGAGATACCCAGATCTTAGAAATGGAAATCCAAAGTGAACTGTCAGTGTTCATAGACAGAGGTTAAGAGGCTGACTTATACAATGGCCTACAGTATTCAGAAATGTGAAGGGGAGTTACAGGCTCTTACCTGTGCGTCACTGGAAGTACTGCATGATGATGTTCGTTCAGTTGTCAATATCTTCTTCCTCTGCCTCTTCTTCCTCACTGTCCACAGGCTCCACCACTGCCACAAGACCATCACCATGCTCATCTTCCTGCAGGAAAGGCACCTGGTGTCGCAATGCCAGGTTGTGCAACATGCAGCATGCCACTATAATCTGGCACACCTTCTTCGGTGAGTAGTATAGGGAGCCACCTGTTAGATGGAGGCACCGAAATATGGCCCTCAGGAGGCCGAACGTCCTCTCAATAATACGCCTAGTTTGCCCATGTGCCTCATTGTAGCGGTCCTCTGCCCTTGTCCTGGCATTCCTCCCTGGGGTAAGTAGCCATGAGAAGTTGGGGTAACCAGAGTCACCTGCAAATGTCGAAGGATAACTGTTAGACACACACTAACCCTTAGGGACTACCCCATACCCAGACACCTACTCATACTGTGTGGGGACCTTGGGCTCACCTATTAGCCACACCCGGTGCCTCTGGAGTTGGCACATCACATAAGGGATACTGCTATTCCTCAAAATATAGGTGTCATGCACAGAGCGAGGATACTTGGCATTCACTTGAGAGATGTACTGGTCCGCCAAACACACTATCTGCACATTCATCGAATGGTAGCTTTTTCTATTTCTGTACACTTGTTCATTTCTGCGGGGGGGGGACAAATGCCACATGTGTACCATCAATGGCACCAATGATGTTGGGGATATGTCTCAGGGCATAAAAGTCAGCCTTCACTGTGGGCAAATCCTCCATCTGGGGAAACACGATGTAGCTGCGCACGTGTTTCAGCAGGGCAGACAACACTCTGGTCAACACGTTTGAAAACATTGGCTGAGACATCCCTGATGCCATGGCCACTGTTGTTTGAAAGGAGCCACTTGCCAGAAAATGGAGCACTGACAGGACCTTCACTAGAGGGGGGATTCCTGGGGGATGGCGGATAGATGACATCAGGTCTGGCTCCAATTGGTTCTGTAGGTGATTATGATGTGTCTGTCTTCCATTGTCGACAGGTCCACCAGGGGTCTTCACACCGGAGGAATGCCGCCATCTCATCATCTGCCCCAGCGGTTGTGGCCTACGGAGGAGAACGGTGAGCAGATGGTCATGTACCACATAGGTTGAAAAAGTGTGTCTGCAGTAATGTGAGTAAATCCGTGTGTGGCGTAGTTAGTCCGTATATGTGCCAAAATGTGCTGTGACGCAGTTAGGTGCCATGCCATGTGCCCCCCTGAAATGGTGGCTGCCTGACTGGTGAGGAGGGACAAGGGGAAATGAGGTGACTGCGCTTGCGTTGTGCTTCGTCGTGGTAGGCGGTCGAAGCCCACTGCGTAATTCAGCATTGGTTGTCATTGGGCCCTATAGGTTCCAGGAGCCAATGGCGAAGTACGCGGGCGGTGACGGTAGGCACCGACGCGGACATGACCGCCATTTTCTAGCTGTTCACTCACTTGATACCTGACCTTCAACAGGAGAGGACCTACACTGCAAGTGCTGTTGTGACCTCAGTCTGGAAGCGACAATGGCTCAAGTGTCTGGGGAAAGGGCCCCTGCCTTCACCGCGGAGGTGTTGGACAAACTGGTGGATGGGGTCCTCCCCCAGTACACGCTACTCTACGGTCCTCCAGACAAACAGGTGAGTACACTGTGAGCATGATGGGTGGGCAATGCCTGTTTGGAGTGGTGTGGATGGAAGATACATGTGGGTGAGGCTGAGGGCTGCATGTGAGGATGGTGAGTGTTTGTGCGGTGGGGCATGGTTGGGAACTGGTGGGCAATGAGTCTGACAGCCTGGACGGGTGAGTAATGTCCTTTCCTCCTGTACCTTTCCTCTAGGTCAGCGCCCACCAGAAGAAGGGTATTTGGCGTGCCATCACCAAGGAAGTGCGGACCCTGGGGGTCTATCATAAACGGAGCACCCACTGCCGCAAGAGATAGGAGGACCTGCGCCAATGGAGCAAGAAGACGGTGGAGGCCCAGCTGGGGCTGGCCTCCCAACGTGGAAGGGGTGCCTGTCGCACCATGACCCCCTGATGTTTTGCATCCTGGCGGTGGCCTATCCGGAGTTGGATGGGCGCTTGAGGCCATCACAGCAGCCACAAGGGGGTGAGTACAGTGTCATAAAGCTGACACTGCGCACTTTAGGAAGTATCTGGGTGGAGGATGTGGGTGCCCCTGGGCCAGGGTGAACATGGCAGTGCAGGTCCCTTGTTGGGCAGGCTCTGAGGCACTCCAACCCCAATAGTGTTAGTGGGCATCTACTACTGGGCAGGCTCCTGTGGGTTCCAGGTGTGCATCTAATGGGATTAGGCATTGTACCCCATGCCCTGGTGACTTTCCTACTGACTGGCAGTGCATGGCCTAGTGCATAGGGCTGCTCCCTGTGTGTTGTGTCCGCCAACGGTAGTGGTGTTGCTGGCATTGACCATCTGTGTTCTCTGTCTTTCCCCCCTTCTTGTTTTGTTACCCTGTCCTTGTGTGCATTAGCATCATCTGGCGAAGGAGCAGAGGCACCGGCGATGGAGGGAGCTGCATCCCACATGACCCAGGAGGATGAATCCACGGAGGGTGAAGGCACCAGTGGGACGGAGGGCGAGGGAAGCTCCACGATGGGGAGAGGAGGGGATACCAGCGACAGCGACTCCTCCCCTGATGGAAGCTCCCTGGCAGTGGCTGACACCTCTGTGCCCACCCCAACAACAGGTACAGCCGCCACCCCCCTACCAGCACTGCCCTCCCAGCAGCTCCTCAGTGAGTTTCCCGTGCCCGCTCACCCAGGAGAGTGGGAATCTCCTTTGCCCGAGGCACCTCAGTCCCTGCCCCAGTCAGCCCTGCTGCCCTCAGTGAGGAGGCTATTGACCTCCTGAGATCCCTCACTGTTGGGCAGTCAACCATTCTGAATGCCATCCATGGTGTCGAGAGGCATTTGCAGTAAACAAATGCATACCTGGAGGGCATTCATTCTGGCGTGGAGGCCCAACAGAGAGCATTTCAGGCTCTGGCCTCAGCACTGATGGCAGCCATCGTCCCTGTGTCCAGCCTCCCCCCTCCAACTTCCACTACCCAGACCCAATTCCCTCTACCTCAGCCTATCCTAAGCACACCATCAGGCCAGCATGCACACACATCAACACACAAAAGTGGCTCAGGAAAACATAAGCACCACACATCCCACAGGCAATAACACAAGCATCATACCCATGCACAAATACCAACATCCACTTCCTCCACTGTGTCCCCCTCCTCCACGTCCTCCACCTCCCTCCCTGTCTCGTCTCCACTCACACCTGCATGCGCTACATCATCAGCCACAGCCTCCATCACCAGCACGCCCATCATTACAAACCGCTCACGTGCAATCACCACCCCCACTACCATTCACACGTCCCCTGTGTCCTCTCCCAGTGTTTCTGTGAGCCCTCCTCCCAAAGTACACAAACGCAGGCACACAGCCACTCAACAGCCATCCACCTCACAACAGCCTCCAGCCCATGCACCTTCACCAAAACTCAGCAGACGTACACCTCCTACAACCACTACCTCTTCTTCGACTCCCACACCCCTTCCATCTTCCCGTCCCAGTGTGTCTAAAAAACTTTTCCTAGCTAACATTAACCTCTTCCCTACACCTCCCCCCAGTCCTTCCCCTACGGCCAGGATGTCTAGATCTCAGCCCAGCCCCTCAGCCACCAAATCTGAATCCGCTGTGGTCCCTGCTAGTCCGTACGATCAAAGGGGGCACCCGTCAGAGATGCCAGTGTGCCACCGACAGATAAGAAGGACCACCCTATTCCACCACCTGCAAAGGTCAAAAAGGGTCCGGCTTCCAGCAGGGGAGAGTCACATCACCCACCCAGCAAGGCCTCACCCAAACACCGAGAGGACAGTGCCAAGGTCCCTGCAGCGACTGTCAAGATGGGGAAGGGCCACAAGCCAAAGGGCACGTCACCTCAGGGTACGATGTCTCCAGGTGAGGGGCTGGTGACCACCATATCATCAGGGAAGGCAGCCACCTGCACCACAGTCACCACCACCGCTCCGACTGCCACCTGCATCGCCACCTGCACCGCCGCTGCCACAACGTCAGGCTGCAGCATCCTCCCCAAGGATCAACCATCCGAGGCTGCTGGAGATGGTATGGTGTCTCCATCCACCACAACAGACACTTGCACCATGGCCAGCACTGCCAGGATCTCCGCCGCAGCCACCGCCACCTGCACCACCATCAGCACCGCCACATGCACAGCCAATGCCACTCTGTCGGACGTCAGCCCCATCCCCAGTGGGCAGCCATCCGAGTCTGCAGTTGACGTCCTGGACACGCCACTTGAGACACCACCTCCAGCACTGACACGAACCAGCAATTGGCAGCCTAAGTCACCGCAGGATGGAGTGTGGCTCTGCCTCCATGGAGTATCATGCTACCTGTTCCAGGTACATTGCGTGGCTAAGACACCCAGGTGAGAGGATGTCAACTGCCACCCCCCGGTGCAGCATCACTGGGCACAAAGCCCCCTCCAGAACCAGTGGAGAAATGCATCCACTCACCCAGTCCTTTGCAGGATGAAGCACTGTGGGCACAAAGCCCCCTCCAGAACCAGTGGAGAAATGCATCCACTCACCCAGTCCTTGGCAGGATGAAGCACTCTGGCACAAAGCCAGCTCCAGAACCAGTGGAGAAATACATCCACCCACCCAGTCCCTGGCAGGATGAAGCACCCTGGGCACAAAGCCCCCTCCAGAGCATGTGGGCAAACCACCCACTTGAAAGACTGTGGCTTTGCACTCCCCAGGACCAAGCAGTGGGCAGTGCACCCACTTGAGAGACTTGAGAGACTTTGGCTTTCCACTCCCCAGGACCAAGCAGTGGGCAGTGCACCCACTTGAGATTTAAGAGACTGTGGCTTTGCACTCCCCAGAACCAAGCAGTGGGCATTAAACCCCCTTGAGGAGCAGTGGCGTCGTGCACTCATCCGACTGAGGTGCCCCCCCCTTCCCTTCCCCCTGAGGGGCCTGTTGTATTTCTATCTGATGCCCCTGCAGTGTTCTCTCCGTTTTGATCGGGTATCTTGTGTGGGCTTTGCCCATGCATTTTGGGCCCAGTGGTCCACGGACTATGTATGTGCAGTACATGGACTTGAATTCTTGGTGTATATATTTGTTAATAGTGTATATATATTTTTTTTTGAGTGCTGGATTTTAATTGATTACAATTGTTACAATCATTTCCTTTTGTCTTTGCATTCTTCCCAGGGGGTTGGGGGTGTAACTGTAATGTATCAACATGTATTTGTGTGTGTGTTGTTGTGGGTGAGGGTGGGGGTGGGGGTGTTGCGTGTGTGTGTCACTCTCTTTTCCCTTCCCCCTCCCCTGTGTCGTAGGTGCAGTACTCACGTGGTCTTCGCCGCCGGCGTTCGTGCTCCTGGTAGAGGAGCAGGAAGACAAAGGCAGGTAGAATATGGAGTTCTGGCTCCATGGCATCCTGGTTCCTTGTGGGGTGTGTAGAGGTGAGCGTTTTCCCTTCCAAGTCCTGTTTCCACCGTGTTTTTGTTTGCGGTGAATCCGCCCCGGAAAAGGTGGGGTATTGCCCTGTTGTAATAGTGTGGGCGGTACATTGTCTTCTGCCTGTCTGTTGGCGGTTACCGCCGCAGTGTTTATTTGTACCACCGTGGTGGTCGGTGTGTTAAAGTGGCTGTCTATGTTGGCGGTTTCTGCCATGGTCGTGATTCCAATTTTTTTACCGCCGGCCTGTTGGCGGTTTTACCGCCGCTTTAACACCGACCGCCAGGGTTGTAATGACCCCCTTAATCTTTTTCTCCCCACCAGCACGCACAAGCTGTGAGGCAGTGTGCATGTGCTCAGTGAGAGGTCCCCAGGGTGGCATAATACGTGCTTCAGCCCATAGAGACCTTCTCTGGCCACAGGGCCCTTTGTACCAGGGGTACCATTCACAAGGGACTTATCTGTGTGCCAGGGCTGTGCCAATTGTTGAGACAAAGGTACAGTTTGGGAAAAGAACACTGGCGCTGGGTCCTGGTTAGCAGGGTCCCAGCACACTTTCAATCATAACTAGCATCAACAAAAGGCAAAAAGTTAAGGGGTAACCATGCCAACAGAGGCATTTTCCTACAGGAGGTTTATACCTCCGTGACTCGGATGACTGAGGCGGACCCTACGGACCTCTTACGGGACATCCCGCTTCCAGAGCTCTCGGTAGAAGAGGGAAATGGGCTAGATGCTGAGCTGTCAGAGGAGGAGGTCACTGAGGCGTTGCGGGAGCTCCAGTTAGGTAAAGCGGCGGGACCAAATGGACTCCCGATAGAATTGTTCAAGTGTGTGGGGAGCAGGGTCGTTAAACATATGCTGGCCATGTTTCGAGAGGCAAGGGAGGTAGGGGTATTGCAGCTGGATCAGCGGACAGCGCCTATCGTACTGATCTGCAAGAAGGGTAAGCCCCTGGAGATGTGTGCCTTCGCAGGCCAATATCTCTTCTGAATTCAGAGGTCAAGGTCCTGGCAAAGGTCCTAGCAACCAGGCTTCGCGCAAATATCGCCAAGTTAATCTACTCGGATCAGTCGGGCTTTATGCCATCCAGATCCACGCCACTGAACTTGCGGAGGCTCTATGGGGTGCTGCATATGATGGCACACCCAAATAGTGAACAGGCAGCGCTGCTGTCCCTTGATGCTAAAATGGCCTTCGATAGCGTGGAATGGCCCTATATTATGATGGTCCTTAGAAGGTTTGAAGTTGGCCCGAAGTTCCTGGCCTGGATTCGACTGCTATGTTGTGAACCTGTGGCTCGGGTGCTGGTCAATGTGACGCTCTCCAGGCCCTTTGCTCTACATAGGGCACCCGACAGGGGTGTCTACTCTCCCCGATACTCTTTGTGTTTGCACTTGAGCCATTGGCGGAATGGGTCAGACAGGATCCCTTGATACGGGGCATTGATTCTGGAGCTACATGGGAGGAACGTGTCTCTCGGTACGCAGATTATATTCTGCTGTCTGTCACCAGACCCCATTGGTCCATTGACAGGATCATGCAGATTCTTCGCATGTTTGGGGACCATTCCGAATTTGGATTAATTGGGCCAAGTCGTTGGTGTTCGCTTTGGCGGGGGACCCCCCCGCCTTGCCCCCGGGTTGTGAAGCTCAGACCTCATCAGATGGGTTCAAATACTTGGGGATATATGTGACCAGGAATCAAGAGCTTTTTCTCCGGGAAAACTTGCAGCAAGTGCTCAACAGATTTCGTAGGGATGTGGCCTCTCTCTCTGGTGGGAAGAGCGGCCCTCTACAAGATGATGCCTCTGCCTCGTCTACTACATTTTCCAGAACATCCCTTATAGGGTCCTGCAGGAGGTGTTTTGCCACTTGGACCGTGACATTAGGCTGCTGCTGTGGGACGGAGGCAGTTCCCTGTGACGCTGATGAAGCTGGGGGTGATGGCTGTTCCAGACTCTCTTCATTACTACTGGGCGTCCCAACTGATGACTATTAATGACTGGGCCTTCGTGGACCAGGGACACCCGGCTTTTCGAGTAGACAGACAGATGATGGGTGGGGGCGGTTATGAGTTACAGCCCTGCGAGTAAACGTGCGCTGCCGGTGCACACAGCGACGGTGGTGAAGGCATGGTGCAATGCTACCCGTTTCCTTGGTTGGAGTACCACTTTGACGGAGCGGACATCCTTGTGGTGTAGTGATTTATTGGGTGACCTGCAGACTCTGGGCAGGTTCCGCGGGTGGTCTCTGCTGGGGATCGAGCATTTGGGGGATGTCTGGAGAGGTCAGGCACTTGTAACTTTTGATGTCCTTCAGCAAGAATATGATGTAGCCGGCTCTGAGCGATTCAGATACTTGCAGCTTCGCCATGCTCTGGTCAGATACGTCCCAGAGCACGAGCAGTTGCCTGAGGCGGCCCCCCTGAAGAACCGTCTGCTGATGGAGCCTCTGGCAGACAAGGCCATCTCCCTGCTGTACAAGTCATTGGTGAATAATTCCCTGGATCCGATGACTGCCCTGCGCACTAAATGGGAGGTAGACGTTGGGGCCCTGGATGACGAGGACTGGGGGGAGGCGAGACAGGCTCCTCAGGTGGTGGCGAATAAAACGTGATTAGGTTGGTTCAGTTGTGGATCCTACACTGAGTATACTACTCTAGGATGGTGTTGCACCAGATGGGCAGAGCGCAGACCTCGCAGTGCCTGTGGTGATGCTGTAGGATACATTTTACCATATACTATGGTCCTACCTAGTCATACAGACATATTGGGCAGGGATCGCCCGGGTTGTGGCCCAGGTGCTGGGGAGGGAGGTCCAGTTGGACCCAAAGCTGCTTCTGCTTAATGTGGCAGGGGGGGAACATTGCCCAAAACATAGAGTACTATGACTGGCTATTGCTGCAATTGTCGCCAAACGTAACATAGAGCGGGTGTAGGGTGCTGAATCTCCGCCCAGTATTTCGGGATTGGAGATGGATCTGGATTGGTGCTGCAGCGCTGAAAAAGTAATCTATGAGAGCAGGGGCTGCCCCAAGAAGTGGGAGAAAATATGGGGAGGATGGGGGGCTTACGGGCTCACAGTGCGACTAGTGGTGGGCTAGGTTCTGGCGATTTGGGGGCGTGGGATTGAGGAGCACCTGTGTATTTGACGGGGGTGCCGAGTGACATCTCAGAACCTGGAATATAGATAAAAGCTATGATTGGTTTGTCTGTAACAGATCGCAGATGGGACTTGAATTGCCATCCGCTAGAATGTACAATGGCTGTTTTGTTGTTTAACTGGAAAAAAAATGAATGTCCTGTGCTGCATTCTGACATTTTTAGAGTGTTTTTAAATTAATTTTGCAAATATTTTGCCTAGTGGGAGGGAGGGAGCACTGCCAGACCCTGCCCTCCCTTTAGGAAGCAGTGTACTGTACAGGCCAGCCTGGTGGTGGGAGTGAGCCTCAATGTGTCATAGTGGCAATAAGCAGGTCGAGCTATTTCTTATTGGTCATGTGCAAGCCATACTGTCATTGCCATGCATATCTGTAGTGAGCAAATAGGCTGAGTTGGTGAATGAGTGGCAGAGGACTCACTCTACATTACAGGGTGCATAACACAGAGTATCTCACAGTAAGCCCCAAGGCTCCGTGGGTATAAGGGTTGGACTGCTGTACTCTGAGCATTCCGAGATTTATTGTTTGTGCACTAGTTTCTTTTTTCATCTCCAGACCAAGTGGAGGAGCTGAGTGTGCATATTACAATTGCTGGTAGGGACATAGATCAAGGAGGGTAAAGTTCTGCATGGCTTGCTTGGTGGCATTCTCGGTCCTCCCACTCAAGAATTTGAGGCTCACCTCTTTTATGAGGTGGGTGCTTGTGCAACTAAAAGTGGTGCTATTGAATGTGAAGCGGTGCAATTTACAGAGTGAATCAACTTTTGTGCGCAATGGATTTTTGCACCAAACGTTGCCCCAAGTGCAACGCTGAAATATCATTGTATTGTGAGTAGAATATATACCTTTCATCATCAAACTCAAAAGGGACAGTTTTCCCGTCCCGGCAGTGATGTTACATCCGGTATCGGGAATTCCGGTCTGCTGAGCAAAGGCCCCGGAACTGACGTAGGTGTAGGTGGGCCATGTGGGTTGTGACATCATGTAATCACATGTTAGTCATGTGCCAGGGTCCTTGCCATAGTTTCTAGGTCTATGGGATGTGTAAAATTGTAGCCCTACAGGTGTGCACCGTGTTTCTGCACCTAAGAGGACAAGTCAGGACATGTTCAGGCCGTCATGGCCCTGTGGTGGTTGTGTGCCTCCTCACAGGGAGGACCAGTGGAAATACACAGCTTCCTCCCCATTGCGGCCTAACCCAGAGGGGCTGTTCAAATGTGACTTAAAAAAAAAATTTATCTTCAAGTACTACATGTACTACATGTACAGAAAGGATCAATGTGAGTGTATATGGCCATAGGGCAAGACATTTAAAAAGCATAAGTCATAGTTGTCTTCAGGAGGGAAACTGTGTCTAAGGGGCAGATAAGTGATGCCTGACCATCCATGAGGGGGACTTCATGCGATATGTATTTTCTAGAGGAGTTGCTACCCACCGCCCCTATTATCTTATCTGGACTGCTTGTTACAGCTTACGCCAAACAATGAACTTTCAACCTATGCTTTTTTTCACATGTCACAGGCTCATACCTGATTAGGAGATGTCAAAGTATAAAGTGACAGCCCCTAGGTGACACACTGAATGGTTGAAGCATCCCTATGTTATGAAAATATAACCATACAGCATAATATATTTCTGAGCCCACCCCTCCACAAAGCCTGTGCATAATTAGCATGTTGTAGCAGGTATAAAAGCCCCCACAGGGATCATACACATAACCACATTCACAAGCCTCTTTTTGATCAACATATTTGAGGTTTGCCGAGAGCAGGGCTACCTAGGCCATCAAGGAAAAAATATGAAGGGCAGAACGCAAACTGGTGATGCAAACCAGCTCCTACTTCAGGTAAATAACTAAGCCTGTTTTTATATTTATAATGTAGTTTCTCCCTACAGCTGTCTCCAGCCCTTTTCCTATGTCACCCAGAGCGTAATGTGTATGAATTGTACTTTGAACAACAGCATCTAAGGCTGAGTTTATGTTTTATGCTATCCATTATTTAATTTGACAAGGGGGAGGATGGTAAAGGCCCATATTTGTAGAGACAAGCAGTATTTTAAGGGCATAAAATGGGTAATGTAGCAAAAAAAGAAGGACTAAAATTTTATCACAAGTGCGCACACAGCATGACAGCGCTCACCAGCATGGGATTACAGAATACACACTAATAACGTCTCAGAACATACATTTAAAAAAAAATATTTTTTTAACAACCCCTAAGGTGATGACGGTTAATTAAAATGCATTGCAATAACACAGGTGCTTCTCGAGGCCTAAGTGCACAAGGTACACCTGGCACACACCACCCCATAGCCCTCCCCATCCCAAACCCTTACCCCTCACCCCATACTAGGATGCTGTAGCTTCTCAGGGTTCTCCAAGGGTCCCAGTGGTGGACAAAAGGAACCACTAGGCAGCCTGCCGCGACATGTACTATGACCGGGGGCTCCTACTTGTGGAACGCAGCCAGCTCCCCACCAGCACTGATGCTCTTCAGGCCGGTAGGGTTCAAGGATGGCTCCTCCTTAGGGGAGTGCTGTCAGACCCCTGCTGGCCTGATGGGCAGATGTGTAGGGTCTGCGGCGGGGGTTGTTGTAACACCCCTGGGCCGCTGCTGCGATCTTACCCCTCAAGTAGGGTTCTAGTAGGAGGGTGCTGTGTACAGCTGCGGGGCTGCAGTACCAGCCACCCTGAATGTCCTTGTGGTAATGCCCTCCTCCTCTGGTAGCGCTGTCCCGAGCCCTACAGCCCTGCCCCTGAGGTTGGAAGGGATCAGACAGCGCTCCCGGAGGGGTAAGCGTGGTCCTCCCTGATCCCTACCGACCTCAGGGATAGGGGCTGCAGGGCTCTAGAATTCCCCAAGCTTCAACAGCAGTGGTCCTTTGTATCACACCGGGCCTGTGGAGGTGATCTTTCACCCAAGTAGGCGGTCTGAATGCAGGGGCACCCTGACGCCTCCAGGAGTGCGGCCCGGTCCTTACACCACTGCCCCTCAGGCCGGTGGGGATCAGGTCTGCGCTCTTCCTCCTGGAACGCAACCTGATCCCTAACAGCCTGAGGGGCATTGGTGTAGGGACCGTGGCCGCACTCCTGGAGACAGCTTTGATATGCCCCCTAGTAGGGGGCCTCAAAGCACGCGCTTCTTGGACCCTCGGAGGCTCCCGGAGCTTCAGTGGCAGTGTGTTGGGGGTCTGCTGTATCACCCTGGCAGGTGGGGATGTTCCCCACTGGACGGGGTCTCAAAATGCATGCTTTGTTGGTCCCTCCAAGGGTCCTGGAGCTTTAGTGGCGTGTGTTAGGGGTCCACTGTATCACCCGGGCCTGCGGCGGTGATATTACCCCTTAGTAGGGGGACTCAAAACGCGCATTTCATTGGACCCTTCAAGGGTCCCAGAGCTTCAGTGGCAGTGCGTTGTGAGTCCGCTGGATCAACCGGGCCTGGGGCGGTGATCTGCCATTAAAGTTGGAGCTCTAGACGGCGGGCCTCGACGTGCTCAGCCTACGCAATCCACTGTGCACTACAAATATGCCGACAGCTCTGCCCTCCACTGGGGATGCATATGGGAGAGAGAGGAACCAGGACTGGATCCCAGGAGGGGATCCGGTCTCGGTTTTGTATATCTATCTATCTATCTATATATATATATATATATATATATATACATGTAGATTGTTCTGTGGGTACGGTACATCGATGACCTCTTCCTTATATGGGAAGGAGAACAAGAGACTCTATTGCAATTTATCACCTTTCTAAATGATAATCACCTACAGTTGAAATTTACATATGAAATCAGTAGCGAGGAGATTAACTACTTAGACAATGGGGTGTATATTAAAAATTCAAAGATCTGCACGCAAATACATAGGAAACCAACAAGTGCAAATAGCTTGTTGCATGCCAATAGTGAACATCCAGAGGCTCTGAAATGGAGTGTGCTGTACAGTGAATTTCTGAGAGTAAAACGAAACTGCACAGAGGAAACAGAACTGAAGAATCAAATGGATGATATGTTTAAAAGATTCTATAATAGAGGATATCCAGAATAAGTGTTGAATGACGCCTTAAGGAGAGCAATGCAGCTCAAAAGAGATGAACTCTTGATACCAAAAATGAAAAGCAACCAAGTTAACTCAAAAATGAATGATGTGAGATACATCATGCGCTTTGATGCAGGTAGTCAAATGACCAAAAAACTGTTGGAGGATAACTGGAAACTATTACTTTTGGATGAGACATTACACAAATCCTTGCCTAAATATCCTTTGATCGCCTATAGAAAGGCACCGTCATTAGGTGATCATTTAACAAGCAGTTACATGACTCCATATAAAGAAAATACGTCAAATTGGCTAACGGACAATCAACAAGGTTTCTGGAAATGCATTAAGTGTAAAGCATGCACTTTTGGGAAGAATATGACAAATTTTTAAAAATAAGGGATGGTAGAACAATGAAAATCAGAGAAAGGATATATTGTAATACTCCCTATGTGGTTTATGTTTTGGAGTGTACCTGTGGTAAAACAATATGTAGGTAGCACAGTAAATAAATTGAAACTTCGGATACTACAACATCTCAAGGCCATTAACAATCGGTATCCAACATATTCAATGGCCAAACACATTTGAGAGCAACATCAAGGTGAACAAAGAGGACAAAAATTCTATGGTATTCATCATATAAAACCCAATATGAGAGGAGGAGATTGTGAATTGACACTTAGGAGGATGGAATCCAAATGGATTATCTTGATTGGAAGTGAAATGCCTTGGGGTTTGAACTGCATAGACACTTATGAAGATTAATCAAAACATAGATAATCTGGTTAAATCTCAATGAGGAAATAGGTGGACTTTTTGCTATCAGTAATAGGATAAGAGAAAATGTGACTGTAGACCGATTTAGAAATGTACCATCATGAGTAAGGGGTGATTTTGGAAGCCTGTTGTATAGACATCTGTTATAGAATGTGTAATAGAGATGAGATTACCACATTCGGACAATACGTATATGGGCGATGTGTGGATATATGTAGATTATGGATTAGGTACTTCACCTACTAAGGAACAAAACTTCGGTTTAGCCTGTTGTAATTTAAATACAGGGCATAGTAAAACTAAAAAAATTAAAATGCAATATATATTAAGGATTTATAGGCTGACGTAAATTTGTATTTGAAGAATTGATTAAAATATCCACCCGTCCACATTCCGTAGAACATAAGAATGTAATAAAGGGTACTATACCCGCATGCACACAACACATAAAATATATAAAAGAATAAGCTTATAAACGAGGAAAGGCATTAGAAAAATCTGGTCCTCAGACGTTAAAGAATTTAGACTTGTTATAATGAGAAAGAGGTAAAGACAAAAAGAAAGATGTGTACTAATTAGCAATCAAAAGTAGGTAATGATTTTTAATTGGTGTTGGGGAGTGGTCACATGGTTTAAATACACTCACTCTGCACTTAACTCTATGGCCAGTCGAAGGCTCAGGCCGAAACGCGTTGCCATTTGTGTTCTGGATTTTTGCACTCAGCACTTTTATACTTTATGAGATGAAATAAAAGAAAATTGGAACCTGGATTGGTGGTGCTGGTGTCATAAATGCGGCGATAGGCTGGGGAAACCGGGCTTTCATTGTTAGTGGAGTGACTTCTTTGTGAAATAAATAAATATATATATATATATATATATATATATATATATATATATATATATATATATATATATAAATATATATATATATATATAAATACACACAACTGCAATGCTTACAAATTGTTATGTGGTATCTCTCATAATTAATTTAGTTATTTGTGGCATTGCAACGGCTATCAGTGACACTTTTTCGCAAAGTAAAATCACCCTATGAAATTGGTGGAACCATATAAATATTGCAATATTGCAATATATCCTATACCTTACATTGTACAGCAGCGCTATCTTGTGGTCTTTTGATGAACAATGCTTGGTGCTTGAGAAATGTGAACAAGAGATTTTGTTTATCGCACTTTCAGAACATTGTTTTTAGTGTATGATAATCTCAGGCATTGCAGTCGTAAGGAAAAATGACCAGCAATTGTATCATTCTGAGGCTATAAAAGTGGTGCTTGGGCAGATAGTATCTTGAAAGAGAATGCTTAAATGATTTTTATATCTTAATTGAGTATGTAAAAATTCCTGGTGAAATTTGACAAACGCCTCAGCATATCCCCCTGAAATCATGTGTACCCCGCTATATAATACATTCTTTAGGGGAGTAGCGATTCATCAGTTAAATATTTGAGTAACCATCTTTTTACCTCCTTTCGTATGCTTGATAGGATTTGTTAATATGTCTCTAATGCACACAGTGAATCTGTTTAGCAGAAAAGTAAGTATGGCGGAGGATCGTAATTTAAAACAGCAGCTGGAAGAGACTTCATGAGGGTTGTGTGTTAATATGCTTAACTATGATGCAAAAGACATGATTGTTGTTCTGCAACAAATAGTGTAAATACGCCATGATAATTAGAGACCATTATGGTTATATTTCATTTGCTTTACTTAAATGCGCAATCTCCTGGGAGTGGTTGCTTTTCCACCATGTTGTGGTTTTAGCAGTACAGTACTAGAGATTAGTGCCTAATTTTAAATGAGTGGCTGGCAGGTGCCTATAAATATGCTGTTCAAAACAAAAATGAGTTTTTTGTTTTTCTTTAAAGCTAAATTTGGAAATGGGGGCCTTTCAGCAAGGTGCAACTATTTAGAGCTTTATAGTACAGAGATCTAAGTCAACATCCTAGCCTCCACAATGTTGTCTTATTTGTTAAGTTGTTTATTTTCTAAGAAATGTGTGCTTTTCACATCGGAAATGACGCCGAAGTACAGTTGGCGGTGAACTCGATAGTGCAAATGCTAGAGGCTCAAGACACCGCGTCCACATTGCAGAAGGATACAACTCTTCCTGGTAAATAAAATGATTTCTTTGTATATGCTATGTAAGCATCAACCCTGACAGTCCAAAAGCCTCATAGAGGCCCTATAGACGGGGATCCTCAGAGAACTTTCCGAGGTCATGTATTATATTGTAAATGTGACTTTTTTTTTTTTTTTCCTTACAGACCCAGTGGGGCATACAAGGACCGCATGCTGTCACTGCAAAAGGTAGAACAGGGAACTAAAAAGGTGGTTTAAAAAAGTAAGTCTACAACTTCTAAAGATGGTCCTCCTATAAAGAAATGGACCTCAGAAAGGGACATATAAGTGTGTTTTTACAAATTGTAGAGTCAAAAGAATCCTAATGTCTTTCTCTTTCAAGCAGCCTTTTCCTCTAGGCTGTAGTAGTTATAGTAATGCTTAACATGTACTTTTATGTTTACATTGTACAGGGAGTGCAGAATTATTAGGCAAATGAGTATTTTGACCACATCATCCTCTTTATGCATGTTGTCTTACTCCAAGCTGTATAGGCTCGAAAGCCTACTACCAATTAAGCATATTAGGTGATGTGCATCTCTGTAATGAGAAGGGGTGTGGTCTAATGACATCAACACCCTATATCAGGTGTGCATAATTATTAGGCAACTTCCTTTCCTTTGGCAAAATGGGTCAAAAGAAGGACTTGACAGGCTCAGAAAAATCAAAAATAGTGAGATATCTTGCAGAGGGATGCAGCACTCTTAAAATTGCAAAGCTTCTGAAGCGTGATCATCGAACAATCAAGCGTTTCATTCAAAATAGTCAACAGGGTCGCAAGAAGCGTGTGGGAAAACCAAGGCGCAAAATAACTGCCCATGAACTGAGAAAAGTCAAGCGTGCAGCTGCCACGATGCCACTTGCCATTAGTTTGGCCATATTTCAGAGCTGCAACATCACTGGAGTGCCCAAAAGCACAAGGTGTGCAATACTCAGAGACATGGCCAAGGTAAGAAAGGCTGAAAGACGACCACCACTGAACAAGACACACAAGCTGAAACGTCAAGACTGGGCCAAGAAATATCTCAAGACTGATTTTTCTAAGGTTTTATGGACTGATGAAATGAGAGTGAGTCTTGATGGGCCAGATGGATGGGCCCGTGGCTGGATTGGTAAAGGGCAGAGAGCTCCAGTCCGACTCAGACGCCAGCAAGGTGGAGGTGGAGTACTGGTTTGGGCTGGTATCATCAAAGATGAGCTTGTGGGGCCTTTTCGGGTTGAGGATGGAGTCAAGCTCAACTCCCAGTCCTACTGCCAGTTCCTGGAAGACACCTTCTTCAAGCAGAGGTACAGGAAGAAGTCTGCATCCTTCAAGAAAAACATGATTTTCATGCAGGACAATGCTCCATCACACGCGTCCAAGTACTCCACAGCGTGGCTGGCAAGAAAGGGTATAAAAGAAGGAAATCTAATGACATGGCCTCCTTGTTCACCTGATCTGAACCCCATTGAGAACCTGTGGTCCATCATCAAATGTGAGATTTACAAGGAGGGAAAACAGTACACCTCTCTGAACAGTGTCTGGGAGGCTGTGGTTGCTGCTGCACGCAATGTTGATGGTGAACAGATCAAAACACTGACAGAATCCATGGATGGCAGGCTTTTGAGTGTCCTTGCAAAGAAAGGTGGCTATATTGGTCACTGATTTGTTTTTGTTTTGTTTTTGAATGTCAGAAATGTATATTTGTGAATGTTGAGATGTTATATTGGTTTCACTGGTAATAATAAATAATTGAAATGGGTATATATTTTTTTTTGTTAAGTTGCCTAATAATTATGCACAGTAATAGTCACCTGCACACACAGATATCCCCCTAACATAGCTAAAACTAAAAACAAACTAAAAACTACTTCCAAAAATATTCAGCTTTGATATTAATGAGTTTTTTGGGTTCATTGAGAACATGGTTGTTGTTCAATAATACAATTAATCCTCAAAAATACAACTTGCCTAATAATTCTGCACTCCCTGTAGAGCCGTCACAAAAGATCTCTGGAGGAGTCCAGCGTAAGGCTAAGCGGTCGTCGACACCTCTAAAGGACATCACTGGGACCCTTCAAGACACAAAAACATAATTATCTGACTAGATCAATGCTGAGCGTCAGGACAAACCACGCACTGGCTCTGCAAATAACAGTCATAGACTAGGTACAGACCTTAACCCCTACACCCCTTTACACTTAAAGCCTACAACCAGCACACAGAACACTTCCTCAGGAACTCCATATCTTCTAGGGCCTGGAGACACCAGTGGTAGCGCACTTACAATCGTAGACACATATCAGCAGGTGCCATGTAAAACCACTGAAGGGGATCTGAAACAGTGCAAACACCCCAAAATAAATTGTCTTTCCTCAAAGAATCGGAAGAAGAAGCAGATGACCCACAGTTACACCTCAGAAAGGGCCCCATAATATGCAGCGGTCTAAATGTTTATTATCTGAGGTACCTAATGTAGATGTGCTTCCCCGAGGCCCGACCTCAAAACCACCTATACCTATTCCGTCTTTTGGACTTTAGGTTTGAAAATGATCACCCCCATAAAGGACCCTTATTCTAGATGTGTAGGGCTTCTGAGGGCAGTGGCGGGAGTGGTGGAGAGTTCTGAAACAACAGCAGCAGCCTCGCACAGCGTGCCTTCTAGTGCAGACCCCGAGGGGCAGCAAGCCCCTGTTCAGCAATCACCTATTCCCAATCCCTGCGCTTCCTACACCTCTGCTGCCCTGAGCTATTACGACCACCATTTAAGTTCCTCATATCCGATGTACCTGATTACACCCCCAGGAGCGTACGATCCCACTAGCCCCCCCCATCAAGTGTAAATCTACCATCCCCTGCTTCAACTTACCCTGACAGTAGTATGGGAGGGAGTAGGTTTCAAAATAAGTGTTTCGAAACACTGTCTAGTGGGGAACAGACCTCCGCAGCATCCGGCTGTTTGCATTGGGACCCTGTTTTTTTGACCCAGCCAATTCCTACCCTTCAGAATAGGGCTATTGATGCTAACCGGGGAACTGTACTGGGGACGTCTCGTGGTAATATACTTCCCACCCCTAATGCTGCAACGTATGCCCCAAAATATGATGTTCTGGACCACAAAACTATACTAGGACATATATGAAAGACATCCAACAGGCTGTTAGGAAGCTAAAATTCAGACTGAAGTCCAAAACCTTGAAACTGGGGAAGACGGAAAACAAAACCAGGTCCTTCAAGGATGCCCAGAGGGAGATAAGGGTGTTTTAGGTGCTTCCGGGGTAAAATTTTTAGATTGGAATACCACAAACACCCAGAAGGTCCCGCTGCCAGGGTTGTAGTAGGGGACGCTGCGAGGACACAGCTCGCAAATACAACAGCGACTGTTCAAATCGACTATGGGAGGCTGCCTAAAAACAGCTGGGTCTGTAAAAGAAACAAAAGTGGGCTAATAGCGCTAAGCGGCGTAGGAGTTTAAAAAGTAAATTAAAGAAAGCCAGAATATGTGCTACAAGGAGGCTTAAAAATACTTCTGCGCAGACCCTTAGTTAGACATCTCAAAGTGATTCCCCTGAAAGTGCACCATCCAACACCAATCCTCAAGCTGAGGATTCAGAGCTGGTGTTTTTAGAGAGCGTTAGAAGGTACAGTCATACTGTAGAGCTGTGTTACGCTACAAAGCATTAAGAAGAATTCAGGTTTGTTAACCTACAGCACATAAACTCCTCTGACCTTGGGGTTTTAGCTATCCACCAATGATTTCTTCCAACTAAGCTTCCAGGGACAGGGCAGTGACAGTCCCTTGTTCGCCCGACGAACGCCCTGAGATGTGTTTGGTGCAGTGGAATTTCTAGAAAACCTTTCTAATCTGTTACAGAGTAAGGCAGAAATAGTAGCATATGGGACCTTCAGAATCATCACCCTCATTGTTCGAAGCTGTGAGGGGAGTGTTTCCAGACCTTTAAAGAGTATCTTGTACAGTAAAATCATTGGTAAGAAACAGCGTTGGTTGCTCAACTTTAACAATGGAACATCCAGCACATGCCTGGTGGCTAGCATAGCTGGGTTACTGGCGGACCGCATCACCCCGATGCTCATAATATATCTAGAGCAGCTGAAGCCCATGAGGTGCTTGAAATACCACACAACAGAATGGTAGGGTTTGGGGCCTTAGGGCTTTGTGAGAACTATTTTGCCATTACGGTAAAAGTTATTTACCACAACGGCTCTTGGAAGTACTTCACAAGCTGAGAGCGACCAAAAAACAATACTGTTTGTGTTCTCCATCATGAAAATCACTTTTATGGCATCTTGAACCTGAAGGGCTTTCTAGGAGCCAAATATGTGTGCCCCCATTGCGACCATATCTGCAACACTCAGTCAACTCACCATTGTGAAATGCACTGTAAAATGTGTCAGAGGGATGGATGTGTTGTAGTCACCAAGCAGAAGGTGAGGTGTCACACGTAATCTTTTTTGTTTGTCCCAAAAACTGCTTGAGCATACACAACAGGTTTGTTCGTTACTGCCTTAAAACAGACTGTAGGGGCTGTGGGCGTTACGTAGCCATTGAACATATGTGCAAAGGCATGAAATGTCCCAGGTGTAAGGTGTCTTTTCAGGCAGGGACAGAATACAAGTGTTACATGGTTAAAGGGCGGTCCCAGACCAAAACAGAAGACTACATAGTGTTTGATATAGAGTGTTCACAAGAGACAGGTGTACATTAACCTAACTATATTCATGCTCATCATCTAACTTCAGATGACAACTGGGAGTCTGATGATCGCTCATGCGTGAACAATTTTCTCAGCACTTTCAGTCAGCCAAAATTCAAAAGGTATACTATGATGGCTCATAACTCGAAAGCGTATGAGTCGTTCTTTATGTTGCAAATCATGATTTTTGAAAAGATGTCCGTAGAACCTATCACAGAGGGTTCCAAACTGATGCTGTTAACAGCTGTGCCTTTACAAATAAGGTTCCTCGATAACCTGAATTTTCCACCCACAAAACTGGGCAGATTGCCAAATGGTTTTCCACAGTGTAAAGGTTATTTGCCCTACATTTTCAACACCTGGGCTAATCAGACTTATGAGTACCCCATGCCTCCACCTGACAGCTATGGTGTCAAGTATATGATTCCTGCTGAGAAAGAGAGCTTTCTACAGTGGTGTGGTGAAAACCGCAGCCATAAGTTTCATTTTCAAACCGATTTGAAAATTACTATCAGGAGGATGTAATTATCTTACGAAAGGCCTCTAATCTCTTCAGAGATGTAGTGGTGGAGATGACTAAACAGGTAAAGGTTTTGAAGCCCAACACACCCAAGATGACAAAATCCACAGAATACATAGACCCTTTCCAAAATATTTTCAAAATACCACGGCACACCCTAATATGTTTATGAAGTCCAGTTAGAAATGAAGAGTCTTGCGTAGTCACATATCATTGTTCATAGTTCTTTTATTCTTCCATAGATGAAGAGAAAAATCAGGGGCAACTAGTCCCATGCAACAACAGCCGACACGTGTTTTGTCAAATTGACTTTTTCAAGGCTGTAGATATAAGTATTTGACAAAAAATTGCAATCAGTAAAAAAACAAATGCACAGGAATAGTCCATCGAGACATTGGTGTGCTCCAAAGTACATAAATATCATACAAAAATCCCTTAGGCATCCCGGTGATGGTATGAGAGGGAAAAAACAATCTCATGCTCAACAAATGAATAAAGTGCACCCCACAAAAAATGGGTCACAAGACATGCAGTAACCAAAAATAAAAATACATCTCAATCTGTTTATGTCTTCTGTGTTGAAAGAGGAAAAGGGGAATGTGAGGAAAATTTACACTGTTATATTATCAGCGGTGTGGATGTCGAAAGCCAGAAACTTTCCAAGACGTTGAAAGAATAGAATATCCAACCACCAAATGACATAGACATAAAATAAA
The DNA here is from genome assembly GCF_031143425.1 of Pleurodeles waltl. NCBI lineage: Eukaryota > Metazoa > Chordata > Amphibia > Caudata > Salamandridae > Pleurodeles > Pleurodeles waltl. The sequence goes on from NC_090448.1 coordinate 424,152,187, forward strand.
CAAGCATTTGCAATGCAACGGGTCTCGCATTTGCTCATGTTAGAGCTGATAGCGTTGTAAACTCCTAACCCGACTTTTCGCCTATCGGCAAAAGTGTATTTATGTACGTAACCGAAAAAGTGCAATTAACTGTGTAAAGCGCTCGACTTCTGCCAAGCGAAATTGCGCTAGTAAAATAGAGAAAAAGTAGTCCACGGGCCGACCAGAAAACAGCGAGCCTCGCATGTTTTCTGTACTTGGTCGGTGCGCTCGAGGAGGGCTAGCCACCGGAAAAGGCATGACGTGTGCATGCCTTCGACTAATGAAAGCAAGCGGATTTTAATAGGCAAGCCCACGAACCAATAAAAAACACTGACGTGATGTCGACAGGGCTCCGAGCCCTTTTCTAATAACTAAAGCGTCTCGCTGCGATACGCATGCGTGAGCGCATGCAACACAGGCTTGACCCTAAAAAAGGAGATTAGAAAGAACGATCATGATAATTGTAGGCGATCTTATGCCCGAGGTTTGGGATCATCCTGAGACAGAAAAAGCTTTTACCCAATATTCATACCATCGCAAAGTAAGCATATGCTACATCGTGCAGAACTTGTTTTACAAGGGTAAGAGTAGTCATTCTACAGCCCTCATCGCCTCATACCTTGTTTCATTTAAAAACCCTCATGACAAACAGCAAATATCCATCATCACTAAACAGATGTACCGCGGAAACACCCAGTTTTAACGACACTACCACAAAACCACCAGTCGCACAGCCGCAACACCGCCGGCTCCATTTGGAGCCAGCTCCCGTGTTGCGGCCGAGATCCCTGCTGGGCTGGCGGGCGCCCAGCGGGGATCTCATAATAGACCCTGTGGGAGTGCGGCTACATTGGCGGCCGCTCAGCGGTTCAACCTTGGCGGGCAGTATAGGAAAGTACCATCTTGCCCCATTTTGAGACACCCATACGCCATTTTCCCCTACGCCGGCGCTGCCTGGTGTACGTGGTTTTTTTTCACGCACACCAGGCAGCGCCGGTCGGCTAACGCCATTCTATAAATACGGCGCCCGCATGGCACTTCAGAATGGCGTTAGCCGACGCTAATTTTTTTGACGCTAAACTGCGTTAGCGCAGTTTAGCGTCAAAAAGTATAAATACGGGCCTAAGTCTGATGGAAACCTTTCCCAATTTAAATACCTACAATTAGTTTAATGGTCAACCGGACATAAATACAAATTACAAACTCCAGGACACATCCAAGCAGCGTTGCAACTGGGTGGGGTCAAGAAAGAGGTCGCAAAATGATGTGGAGTCTTGTGTCAAGCAGACAACCTGCTGACGCCTCCATCCTACACAATTTGGAATATTTGCTTCCCAAGTGACCAACTGGAAACTTTATAGCAAGTATCCTTTTGCATTTTATATATTGTGGTTAATTCTGCTGCGTTTAAAAGAAACCACATGTTTATGTTACGCAGGGCTTACTGGACTCCACATGTGTCATGGCGCAGTGGACATTTTAAATGAATTTTAATTTAGCATCCTAAAACACACACCAAAAAGCATTTTCCTTATAGGTCGCAGTCTACCAGAGAGTGCAGTTATCTGGTTGCTAAAGACATCTTGGGACATTTGTTGATTACCATTGGCTTTGTGGTTTGTAACTCACACTTTCTGACTATTTGCTGGCTTTATTTGCTTTAGGGCTCTGTAGGTTCAGTTCTTCCCTCCTGTAGCCTACACCATGTTTACTGTATTGTTCCACGAACGCGTCTACTATAAACAGGCCTTTAAATCTTGTTCTTATCTTGTCACATGTTCTGTGCATTCAAAGACAGAAGTCAAATGCCAGGCTCTCTCTTCCAGGGAGCCTGGCGTTTATTTTTTTTTCTCTGACTTCAAAGTGAGAGAATTTAAGTGACCAGCCCTGTGGCCAATGCCCTTGGTGGCGGGGGTTGACTGCACGTTGGGGATTGGGAGTAGAGCCTGGCGCAGGCCCTGCGCACAACCCACACTGTAATAAAAAACATAAACAAAATCACTGAAGAAAACAAAGGCTACATGGTGATTGTAGCTCTGAATTAGCAGTTAAATGAACCTTAGAAATTCACTAAATAACAAAGGTTACAGCAACTTTTTAAAAAGCTTTGGAATTTACACACACAAAACCACAGAAATTCAGAAGTTATGGTTATACTTATATCAACAAACTATAACTTGTGCCCTAAGGTAACTATAACTCGTGCCCTTGCCATGCACTGCTACTTACCCCACATATTACATCAATCATGACATCTACTATGACATAATTGATAATATAACTACCGCATTTGCAGTAAAATTATTGATGAGAAAACTGTGCATGGCGGGGGTGTCAATTATAGTTACATTAGAGCACAAGTTGTAGTTTCTTGAGATAATATAACTATGTGTTGAATTTTGATAGTTTTGTGCGTGTAAATTCTGAACCTAACTATATCGTCCCTGTAACCTTTGTTTTTTTCATATATGTTTTTAGTGTAGTCTTCTGTGACCATAATCTAGCCCTGGCCGAAACATAGTCCTATTTCTACGACTGCGTCCCAGTGTTTCATTCTGAAAATCTTGTCAGTCTACCACTGCCCCCATTGCTTCTCTTCTACATTGCCAAACCACCGTGTGAATGCTTATTTGCCTTGCTTATATTAATGCTCACATCACCACTGCAACACCAAGATGCCCCACTGCCCCAAACCTAAGGTCACAATCATGTGACAACCCAACAGCATGGGAGAATAAGGGAGGTTGGGGCCCTTGACCTGGAGTGTAATATGTAATCCTTCCTTTTCATTGTGTGTTGTGCTTTTTCCATTACAAAAGTGTGATGTATGCACATTGTCTGGTCTATCATTTACAATTTTCTTCACTTTTGTACTCAGTTATCACATTGTGAACATGTAAACAGCTTGCAGTAACAAAAGCCAACACACTGCTAGTTCACAAGCTTCCACAGATCCCCACAATTCCCAGTCACATTTTGTGATGTCTCTACATGGTTTAGAAATCCTGAAAACTCAGATAATGACATATATTGTGATCATTGCAACTGAAAAACTTCAGTGTGATGGTTATTTGCATTTGTGTAGTGCTGACCACCATTTCCATAGCACAGTAGTGCTTTCCCAAACAGACACCAATTGGCGCAGAACAAGGAATGGAATCAGTTCATTGTGTCCATTTGTTAGTGTTTATGCTAGTTCAATGTTTGGCTTAGAAGCAGTTTGTGAAGATTAGGAAAGATAATTTAGGTTTGATTTTGGTAAAATCCTAAGTGTATGTGTGGGTATTGACAAAGGACTCTGCATTTGGTGGTCGGTTGTCCATTCCTCAGCAGGAGTAAAGCGTTCTGTGACTAAGCATCACAGCCCAAGAAAGTAATTTTGATGCAATGTAGCGAGTATGAGGAGGTGGAGTGTTTATGGTGATTTAATCTGAGTGGTTTTGCACAGTGTATTACTTTGGAGCTTGACAGTGCTGTTGGTTTAACAGCAATTATATGTCAGACAGGTGTATAATGGTGCCAGCATGCACAGATGCTCCTGAACTGAGTACTCTGTCGATCTGCACTGTTTTCCACCCAGTTGTGGGGCTTGCCTATATCCTTAGAATTAGAATGAAAGTACTTCAAGATCTTAAAATATCATGGTTTTGTCCTCGGCCGCCAAGTTGTAAACCTTCTAAACATAAAACCTTTATTGTAATGAACGCAAAATTTACCAGGTACATACCTTCAGTCACCTGGGAATCCTGTTGGACAGTAAGACTATGTGGGGTGCCCTTCTCCAGTCTAAAAGTTTAAAAGATCTACACCAGCTCGTACATGGGGAGTGATATTAGACTTTGGTGCCAGGGTCGGGGAACCGATCAAACCTCTCCTTGACACCTGTAGAGACAAATGTGTGTCAGCCTCAACATATGGCAGCGATATTTGGGGCTATAAGGAGTGTTACTCAATTCAGGTCACAGAGAATAGGTTCACAAGACACCTACCGGGGGTCCCGCACAGTGCTTCCACCTTTGTAGTTCATGAAGAATTTGGTCTTAAATATATTTCTGATGTTATTGCTTCTCGGACCTTATTGATGCGGATCTCTGTGTGGCATAAAGATGAATTATCCTTAAACTGTTTGATTATTAGAGATTGTCTTTCTTTAGACAACACCAAAGCAATACACTGATTTGGATACATAAAGAGCAAACTCACCAGCTTAGGTTGTCCGGACCGGACCTATTCTTTACCCCAGAAAAAAGCTGACTATTTGTGGGTTAAGCGTACTTTTATCACCCGTGGTGACAAATTGTCCAAACCTGTTGCCTGCGCCCACTGCCTAATAAAAACAGTACTTCTACAGAATGTTACTTGATATGGGTGCCTAATGCTTATCATCAGCACTTGCTAACTAGGTTGAGTCTCACTCATTTTCCTTATATGGCTTCTTTCCCTAAGAGTTGGTTTGCTCTAGGTACACTGGATCCTTGTACCTGTGATAATTTGGCTGACCAAACCATTGAGCACTCTGTCCTGTTTTGTACCTATTTTCTTTTTCCCAGAAAACGTTTTTAATACCTCATTTGAAAAAAACGAAGTTTACAACTGTAAAACTTGCTATGTTCCATCTTATAATGCTGAAAAATATGTATACTTGTGTCAGTGTCTCCATGTGTCTTTGTTCTGTAATTAAGATGCGAGAGGCCTGGCAATACCCTGAGCTGTCATCTTGGTGGGAGAGTTATTCTGGATTTAATCAGATTCTGTGACAGGACTGGAGGCTTCGGATTATGCTTCTCTTTCTTCACTGCTTAATTTGCAGCAGCCAATCAAATGTTTTTTTTTAACAAGACTACTTTTTCCATAGCATCATAAATACATGATCAACCATAGAACTCCTGCCCTATAAAACCTCTATACTATCCCTCATCTTCCTCTGTCTTCGCTGCTGCAGCAGCCATAAGATAGGTGCTCATTCTTTATAAGTTACAATTTCAATGTTAATAAGTTGTTTTTCTTGTTATCCTACACACGCTTGTGTGTTAACAATAAATGCTTGCATTGCATAGCGCACTTTAGCCAGTGGAGTGGGAGCGGGACCTCAGAAGCCTCATTGCTCGGTGTTTACCCCAGGACATTGTCCTCTTACTATTACCCTCTCGCGCATGTGCGCTAATGCTGCTTCAGACGATTTTCCTCCGATCGGCTCAGCGTGGGTCGTGCGACTCAAGGGAAACAAATTAAGGTCCCTGAACACCCGATCAGGAACAATAAGGGTATTCAGGGCCTGGCCCAGGGGGATTTGCAGAACTTTTCTAATTAGCATTGGTCAGAATGTGGCTCCCTCAACAATGTATGAATTTTTGGGCTTACTTAAGCAGTTTCTTCGGCCCATTATATATTTTTCACAGCTCTTAGGTTCCCTCCGTCCGAACCTCTTCCATCTTTGCAGGATATCTGCCACGCGTACTCAAGAGCGCTTTTAGTCCTTCTGCATCTTCGGATTCAAAGAACTCAGATCAGGGATCTCAGAAAGATTATCTTCCACCTTTAAAAAAGAAGTGCAAATCACATTACCTCTCCTCGGACCTTCCTGGGTCAAGTGGTCACGATCTCTTATTTGATCTAGAAAACATCATTCACCCACACTCCACGGAGTGGGTCCCTAGTGTGGAGGTGCCACATTATGTGCAAGATCATTTACCAAAGGATTTGAAAAAGATGTGCGCAGTACTCTCCAATCTGAATGTCCCCGCCCTTCCCTCCTCGGGAAGGTGGCAGAAACTCCAGAACTAGACCCCAGCATGACAAATTTTCTGAACAAATTAGCAAAGGATCCTAAAAAGGGTCTGGACCGCACCTGCTGTGGTTGCTAGGAGAAACTTTTAGACCTTTCCGGACCTCTCACCAAAATTTTAGATGCTGCGGTTCAGGCTAAGGAGTCCAATTCCCCCCTTTAGCCGGAGGTCATCTTGCAATGGGCACAGAGGGCTATATATCTGCTAGGTTACGCAAAATGCGCCATGTCAACTGAATGAAGACGGCCCTTCCTTATGAGACTAGACACAAAATTGGCAGAGTTCGTCTCCAGCGAAGCAGGCTCTTTCGCAAATGGATTGCTGTTTGACGACAAGTTTGTCAAGGGTTTGAGCAAATATGTTGCAACCTTTGCAGCTCTGGACAAAGCACAGGTCTCGATAAAGAAAGTCTTCAACAATGCCCTTCTTACCACGGCCAGGTGCTTCAGGGTTCGGGCATCAGGCCGTGGATGTGCCCAGACCTCTCGATTTGTGCAGCAGCGTGGCAGAGGTGGTGCTTACAACAACTTCAACTTCTATCCATCTCGATACAGAGGAGGTTGCAGATGCGCCTCCAGAGGGGATTATCATGGAAGAAACAACTCTTCCGACTCTACCATTACAGGTGAGAATTCTTCCATCTTCAGAGGTTATTTTGGGGGAAAGAATATGTTTATTTCTGGACAAATGGGCCCTCATCACTCAAGAACCGTGGATATTGCGAACAGTGCAAGGGTTCCATCTAGAGTTCTATTCCCCTCCTGTTCAGACATCCCCCTCCTCTGCCTCCCCATAGATGAAGAGATTCAGTCCTTTCTTGAAAAAAGAGACATCGTAGAGACTTCACCTCACCCTCAAGGCTTTCTGAGCACTATATTCTTGATACAAAAGAAAGGCATAGGTTCTTGTTTGCTGCTCAATCTCAAGCACTTCAATTCTTGGATGGTTCACCGCCATTTCAAGATGGGGGTCATTCACTCACTTAGAGACCTTTTACAAGAAAGCGATTGGTTAGTGCATCTCGACCTAGAAGATGCCTACCTAGCTGTTCCAATCTTGTCTTCCCGCAGGAGATTCCTTCAGTTTTAATGGGGGCCTCGTTTTTTGGAATACTTCTCTCTTACTTTCGGCCTGTCCTGGTGTTTTGCTTTACTTTTGACTGAGCCAAAATATACACACTGAAAGGAGTAAAAAAGATTCTCTGGAATGCACTTCTTAATCTGGAGAAGACATTTATTATAGCTTTTTGCAAGGTTCGTGAAGGAAGGCTTGAATAGTAAAAAGTGTATTTTCAGAATGTGCAACAATAACATAAGACCATGTATAAAGAACCTTCAATCTATAAACAATAAATATATACATGCAAGGAAAAAACACTTATATTGATATATGGATATATATTCATACACAATGCAAAGCAAATAATTAATAAAAATGCATCACTGTAGGGCCTGCCAGATGCTTCATCTTTCTCATGCCAGCAAGACGATGACCCCGTTCAACTGCGAGAAAGAGATCTCCACCCTCACAGGAAAGAGGTCAGGCATTCTACGTCTAAAATCCTGACTGAGGTCTCGGAATCTACGACACAGACCAGGGTCATCTTTTATATCCTAAAAAACCGGAGAAGGGACTTTCTGGAAAAAACCCTCCCATCAAGAAGAAATATAAAAAAATGCTGGCTAGTTTAGGTAAGCTTTGAAAGAAACACGTTGGGAATTGGCCAAAATCCCAAGGCGTCCACCCCAAAGTCAAACCGTTCCCAGCTGTGCCACAAACAGCAGTCTGGTACATCCTTATCATGCTGACAGACTAACTCCTCCATATTATGTACTAGCTCTTCGGTGAGAAAGAGAACACACAGAAATAGAAAACACGTTGCATAACATGTTTGTACGGAAAACTACTCACAGCTTTAACGTGGCAGTGAGGCTAAGCTGAACACAAAATGGAGACTAAGCTGAATACAAAATGGAGTCTATAACTAGTGACCACTAAAGTGACAGTGGGCTGCTAAGCCAAGTGCAAAGTAATGCGACACAAAGTCGGTGGTCAACACACAAATATCACTACACCTGGGCCCCTTGGTGTTTCACCAAGCTGCTATGTCCGGTAGTTCAACATTTCAGGGAAAGGGGGGTAAGGGTAATTATTTACCTGGACGACATTCTGATCATGGCCCAAGACAGGGAGATGGTCATTTGTCATCTCTCTTGGACAATTCAGCTCCTATAGGGTCTGGGGTTTATCATCAACGAAGAGAAGTCCTCCACGTTGCCCTCCCAGAATATAGAATTCTTAGGTTTACAATTAGATTTGGTCAGGGCATAACTCCGTTTTCCATTGTCCAAACGATGTTCTATCAAGATAGAGCTGAGGAGAGCCCTTCCCTCTCCGACTATATCGTTGATGATTTTGGCCTGCTTTGTGGTGCTTCTGGCGTCCTCAATTCAGGTGATTTTTCTGGAACCATTGCATTATCGGGCTCACCAGCGCTTGAAGATCTGTTATCTCCAAAGGGGTATGAGATACTCAGAGCAAATTGCCCTTTTGTAGGAAGCAAGGATAGAGATTTCCTGGTGGTTGACTCACATGGATGCCTGGAACGGGAGAGCACTTTTTGCCTAGGTTCCGGAAGTGATAATAGAGTCAGATGCCATCTGGTGGGGCTGGGAAGCATGCTGTAGTCCAGTAGAGACGGGAGGCCGTTGGCCTTAGGAGGATTTTCGGGATCATATCAATTGTCTGGAACTCCTAGCAGGGGCTTTTGCCATCAAATCCCTGTCTCCCAAGAAAGCTCAGTGTTGTATTCTTCTCAAAATGGACAACGTATCTGCAGTCAGGTACATAAATCGTTTGGAGGGTATGAGGTCTCATCTTCTGGCGGAGATATCAAAGGATTTCTGTCACTTTTTTCCCAATCATTAGATTACGGTGATAACGGAGTACATTCCTGGCAAATCCAATGTGGCAGCAGATTGGAAGTCACATTTCCTTTGCGATTCCAGCGACTAGAGGTTATTGCCTCGGGTGTTTCAGGTGTAGAATCTTCGCTGGGAACCTTGCAAGACAGACCTGTTTGCCTCACACCTCAATGTCCAGGTTCCGACATTTTTCAGCTGGAGACCGGATCCCTTAGTGGCAGATTCGGATGCTTTTTTCAATTGTGGTCGCATGACCTTCTATATGCTTTTTCCCCCTTCTTTATGATTCCCCGAGTTCTTATTCAACTTCAAAGGCAGGAGGCAGAACTGATATTAATAAACCCATGCTGGAAAGCACAGCCCTTGTTCCCGTCAGCGATGGCATTATCATGTGATCTCCTGGTGCAGATTCTGTTCTTCCAGGATCTTCTAAAGGATCTCTTAGTCCTTCTTCATTCCCTGGCATCATGGGGTTTTCTGTTCCTCGTGGGGTAGAAGCTTTCCGGAGACGCCGGCAAGTGCAGGGAGTTTCGGATTCAGCAATGTTTTTCCTTTCACACTTCTGGACCCCCTCTACTCATAAGAGATATGAGCAAGCCTGGAGGCGATTGGTACATTGGTACGGTGAATGGAGTGAGGCTTACCGGACTGTTAATAATTTTCATTCTGCCATTTCTGCAGGGCATCCTCATCTTCAGGGCAGACCGGTTGGTGAGCACCCCTTGATTTGTAAGCTTCGTAGGGGCATTTGAATGGTGAAGCCCCCTCAGCCCAAATATTCAGTACTATGGGATGTAAATATGGCCATGAAATTCAATTCATTTTGGCGTTATAATGAGGATCTATCATGTAAGCAGCTTTACGCAAAGTTGACGATGCTTTTATGCCTAATATCTTGCAGACGCATTTCAGATGTGAGGGCTCTAGATTTAGCAAGTAGAGTATTTACTCCCTCTGGGGTGTCCTTTTCTATTTCGAGGCGTACCAAAACTGCATCCTGTTGTATTTTTATCCTGCTTTTCCCAATTATAGGAAATGGTATGTTGGGCAGTGCATTAAAGCATATGAAGATTGTACGCGTGGATTTAGACAAGATTTGATGGGGCAATTACTTATTTCCCTGCAGAAACCTTTCCGCCCGGTCCCCTCAGCTACTTTTAAATGACTGTTAAGTGAGGCTGGTATTAATATGACCACATTTGGTGCTCATTAAGCTTGTGGATCAATGGCCTTTAAGACTTTTTCCACTGGTTCTCGTTTGGAGGGTATTATGGCCATGGCGGATTGGTCTTTTAATTCAACTTTTAAAGTATTCTATCATAAACCTATTATTGATGTGGCATCAGGTGTGATTAATCAGCTTTGAACTAGCATAATCCAAAGCCTCCGGTCCTGACATAGAATACAAAATTTTATAGCTATTGTGTCATGATTTTTAGATTCTATTAAAGACACAGAGATGAGGATTATCCCACCCAGATGAAGATTCATGATAATATGTTCTTCTTGTAATTTCAATGTGCACCTGTTTTTCATGTATTGTATCTGAAGTTACACTCCTGTAATGTTGTTATTTAAGGTGGGCTTACAGATTTCTTGTATTCAATAGGATCTAATGCTCCGGCTACATGAGTTCTGTTTTTGGCTTCCTACGGTAGATGGCTCTGATTCCGTGGTAGAGTTCGACTGTTCAGAAGTGGAGATCTACTGCTACGATCGTTTATGTCAGGTTGCGCTCCCATTGGAGCTGTGGATGTTCTTGGATTTTGTCCTGTCATGGCAGAGCTTGGACTGTTCTTGTTCTGAGACTGCTATTAAATTGAGCAAAGAAAGAGGAAGATGGAGGATCGGAGAGGGGTTTTATATGGCAGGAGCTCTATGGTAGATTACGTGTTTATGATGTTATGGGAAATGTAGTCTTTGTTAAAAACGTTATTTGATTGGCTACTGTGAATTAAACAGTGAAGAAAGAGAAGCATAAACCGAAGCCTCCGTATCCTTAATAGAATCTAAAATTCATGACGTGATAGCTAGAACATTTTGTATCCTGCATGGTCTAGATCACTGATTAGCTTAGTACTTGTGTTATGCCCCTTGGATTAGAGTGCATGTTTTTAAATGATGTTTTATCTTGTACATTGATCTTATGATATGTTTTAAATGCTTTGTTTATGTATATCTTTTATGGTTATATTTTTTTAACTGAATAAAGATTATTACAAAAAAAATAAGACTGATTGATTTCTCAAGAATAACTGTAAAAATACTTAAGGTTTTCCATGTCTGCAATGCAGTTCCTCTTCACATTGCACATGTTTTACTTCATATTGCCCAGGAGTATCTGCTTTTTTCAAGATGTGTTTCTGTATTTTTTCATGCAACATATAACTCTTGTATAGTGTTTATTTTCAACTGAGTCACCTCAAGGTGTCTAAGTGAGTTCATTTATGGGTGAGGGTTTATGATAGCGCACGTTTGAGAGCCTTGAAGTTGAGGCAGAAGGTAGTGCAAGTTTCTCACTGACTGTCAGCGGATCCTAGATAGGGCCACTAGAATTATGCGGCAGGGCCAAATTACAAGGCAGGGTTGAGTAAATTATGCATCAAGAAAAGGCAAATTATGCAGCACAGTGCGGCACATTTTGTAACAGTATTATTTCATACTTTTTAAACTTGGTAACACTGTCTGGGCATTGGCTGAACCTGATTAGTCCCAGTTTAACACCTAAATACAGCAATCAGCAACAGAAAAGTGACCAGTCCAGCTTTGCAAAGGTCCTTCCACAACGCAGCAACACATTGCTGCTATTTTAGCAACTTTTGAACCGTATGCGCTAGAAACTAATTTTTTGTGTTAAAATCTGCAGATTATGCAGAAGATTAAGGATTATGTGGCAAATACGGTAAATCTATAAGTGTGCAAAAATTGTTATGGATGCACCGTTGCATAATTACAGCAGCCCTAGTCGTAGAGGGGTGCACACTACATCATTCATGCCAATATACCCGATTCATGTGAGAGACTCACAACTTTTTAACCAAAAATGGCTTTATTTTAGATGCCTCCCACCTAAATTTGTCTGTGGTTCAATATGAGCCAATGGCAAAAATATATGCCCCCAACTTTGTTTTTTATATCTCCCATTTCCCAGTTTGAAATCCAATCCTTGGCTTCTTTGCTGAGCACACAGAGCAACAGTCACTGATGTACCCATGTACTTGTGGGAAAGTGTGAGATAGACGCAGGGCTTCAGAAAGATGTGGGGAAGAAAGACATGTCGAACGTAGTGAAAGGCAGCAGACTAACATTGTGCGAAGGGAAAATGGGAGGATTTGAGACAGTCCAAAGTCCACTACTTCTTCCAAAGATCTTAGTAATGTTTCACTCACTGTCTTATATTTTCAGAACTGAAGCATTTTTTAAATTCTAACTACTTCATAGCAGAATCATTGATGGTATTCATTTATCTGACACTACTAAAAACGAGGATCTGCAAAGTCAATAAGTCTGGATTGTGTTTGTTGCCATGCAACAGATCTGGTTATAAGACAAAAACACTCTTAGAGGGGTACCCAAAATAGCTTGCTGGTGAAACATTTGATTTTTAGTTTACTTTCCAAGGTGCACCCTTAAATAGGCGGCAAATCTTATAAAGTGGTCTTAGTCCTAAGTCTTTGGTCACGCCCCTTTTAGAACCCCACCCTGTAATCCCTTGTTTTTTTCATTTTTCATCCCGCAGTCCTTTTTAGGTTTTGCTTGCAATTTTTTTGTGTTTAAAAAAAAAAAAAATTAAAGGGGGCTTAGAGCCCACCCATTACTTACCTTGACTTCCATTGACTGGCTGCCCCATGGCCCAACATCACATTACTTACCATTGGCTGGCTCCCACATGGTCTCCACATCGCTCTACTTACCATTAGTTGGGTCCCAATTGGATCTTTGCTGGTCAATGCTTCCTTCTTGCACCCGTCATCGGGCAGTTGAAGGCTGGCCTCTGGCTCAAGTACTGCTTCCGGTACCTGTCTCCTTCCACTTGCCACTTCTGGTAGGGAGGGGGACCCAAACTGGGGCTTTTTTAGAGCTGTTACCATCCTTACCTTTTAGTGGGCGTCGTTGTATCTTCTCCGCAAGCTAACTATTGAACATGAGGTGTTTCCTTCCCAGTGTCAGGGGAAGTGCCGTTTCCCCACCTTCCGGACCATCAAGGCAGTTCTTTCTCAGAGAAGTGGCCTGCAGCCATGGGCATAGGAAGTGTGGGGGATGTGGGGGATTTATCCCCCCCAGATTTTGGAGTCAAGGGGACACGGGGACATGGGGGACAAGCGTGGGGGGCTGAGGGGGACAAAACATATCTCCTCCACACTTTCACTGTTTGCAGGGCTATTGGACCGTTAAAACATTATCTATGATGGCCCTGCTTTTGTAAAGATAACCTGCCTTTAGTCCGATTTAAAAGGCATGTATTCCCTGTGTCTGAGGACAACTTCCTGAGGTCAGATGTAGGTCTTTCTTTCAGGTTTGTGGCAGACTCCCCATTTAGCACTAACTAATGGCTGGTTATTGTCATTCTACATAGAGTGACAATGGTCAGCTCGAGCAGGCACAGCATGTGGTGCGCCACCTCATATCCTGGCCTCAGGGCACAACAGGGAGGCCTCTGCTGCTGTGCTTCTGAGACAGATTTGACAGGTCAATGTGTGGGTGTTTGGATGTTTGTGGGACAGTTTATGGTCTGTGGGTTGGTTTGTACTGTTGATTTCCCTGATATTACCACAAACATTGCTTGTAGCAAATGCACCTGAATGCAGTCTGCCATTCCCAGGGCCGCTGGAATCATGCGATTGTGCAACCGCTGCATTTTTCATACAATGATGGATTTGCCACATAACACATCATCTGCTACATAATCTAAAGATTGGTTTTAAGGAAAAATGTTTCTAGCTCATATGGTTCAAAAGGTACTAAGCACAAAGCAACACGTGTTGCAGCACAGTGGGAGGTCCTTTGCAAAAGCTGACTGGTCACCTTTCTGTTGCTTATTGCTGTATTTTAAAACTGGATATTAAATTGCAACTAATGAGGTGCATCCAATGCCCAGAGAGTGTTAACAAGTGTACAAATAACAAAATAATGAATACTATTAAAAAATGTGCTGCATTACACTGCATAATTTGCCTTTTCCAGACACATAATTTACTCAACTCTGCCACATAATTTGTCAGTCCCCTGCTCGCAAAACACCTACGCAGAGTCTTTACAAGTTTGCTCCTGCCCCGATTTGTAGCCCACTTTTTTAGCTATCTGATTTGCTAATAGGGTCACTTTTCTTTTGGTGCCTGGGCCTATTTTCTTTCTCAGTCCGACCCTGCCTCAAGTAATTATAACCTCCTCGCAGTTCACACAATGAGGCTATCATCACAAAGATCCCTCTCAATTTTGTGCAAACTATGGGAACTGTGATCCTGAGTATAATGGACGTTGATTCAGAGATGTGACTATAAAGGGCTTGCCTCCCTATTTCGGCAGCACCATAGAAAACCAGGCACTTTCTACCATGCACCTTCCCTAGACCTCCCATTGCACTTCAGCAATGCATTTTTTATCTACATATGCTCAGGGCTAGCCCCACTGCTCTTCAGCAACCTTTGAAAGGAATAAGCAGATGGGCTCAGACATCCTCACTCTTTTCCAAAACACACCATACTGGCATGAAACACTGCCCTTTCTTTCCTGACTGCTCCACTTCATGATGCCCTACTCCACTTGTAGCTGACTTTTGGGCAACATGAGGTGCGGGCTTCTCTGATTGCCCCAGTCCGTGAGAAAAAAAGACCATAGAAAGGAGAAAATATATCTGTTTCAGACTCCCATCCCCATGTAACACTAATACACATTTTTGAAGGAACTCTCTTTTCCTATGTTGCCACTCTGCTTTGAGCCAAATTAACTACATGTTTTGTTTAGTATCCATCTAGTCTTTGCAGCCACTTCAGAGCACTTTGACACAATCAATGTACAGTAAGGCGAGTTAGATGCATTTTTCTGACCATAAATCCAATTGGGAGAACAGCCTGCTTCCCAGAGTATATTGTGTTGTATTTTATCTAAAGGAGAGGATGTGGTATTATGGCCAGAGATGCTGACTTTGGAATTGGGAACCAGGTTCGAGTCTTGGTGTTGGCTCAACATCCTGTGATTCTGAGCAAATCACTTAATTTTTCTGCACCAAAAAAAATGAAAATGATCTTGTGTAATATAATAGGTGCTCATGTAAAGGTCTCCAGTAACTTTGGGTCAAATTCCTACTACACAAAAATGCAAAAAAACAAGCATTGGACGAAAGACCTTGCCTGTACAAGAGCTATTGGCTGTGGCAATGCGTTTTTACCATATTGCACAACAGTGTGGGTGCTGTTGAGCATGGTTAAAAGTTAGTGGCATGGAGTGGGTGGTAGAGAGGAGTAGGGGGAGTAGAGTGTCATAAAGGAAAGGAGAGTTCAGTGGCCGAGAGTATCGTAAAATGGAGTGGAATAGGGTGGAGTGGGTTGGATTGGATTGAAGTAGTGAATACAAATGGAGTAGAGTGGGATGGATTGAATGGAGTTTGATGGATTGGAGTGGGCTGGATTGGAATGGGGTAAAGTGGATTAGAATGTGGTGACCAGATTGGATTGGGGTGGGTATATTGAATTGAAGTGATAAGACTGGGGTGGGTGGATTGGGGTGGTTTTGAGTGGGGTGAAATGGAGGGAGGTGGATTAAACTGCACTGGGACAGGTTGAATGTTATTGGACTGATTGGATTGTGGTAGGGTGGATTAGACTGGAGTAGGGTGGATTGGACTGGAGTGGATTTTTTAGAGTGGGTGGATTGGATTAGAGTGGGATAAATCTGAGTGGGGTGTGCTGGATATATTGGAGTGGGGTGGGGTGAATTGGACTGGGTATAGTGGGGTGGGTTGGACTAGAGTGGAGTGGGTGGATTAGAGTGGGGTTGACTGGTTTGGATTGGGGAGGGGGGACTGGAATGTGGATTGAAGTGGGCGGGCTGGATTGGAGTGGGGTGAACTGAACTGGGGTGGTGTTTACTGACTTGGAGTAGAGTGGGATGCGATGGGGTAGAGTGAGGTGGACTGGAGTAGATTGGAGTGCATGTGAACTGGACTAAAATGGGATGGATGGGAGTGGGGTGTATTGGAGTAGAGTGAGGTGGGTTGGAGTGAACTGGACTGGATGGGGAGAATTGGAGTGGGTAGATTGAAATGGGGTGGGGTGACCTGGAGAGATTGTATTGGAGTGGAGTGCGTGGATTTGATTGGGGTGGGGTGGATTGGAGTGGAGTGGGGTGGGATGGAGTGGATTAAGACGGTGTGGGGTGAATTGGATTGGAGTGTGGTGTGTTAAGGTAAACTGTGTTGGACTGGGGTGAATTAGGGTGGATTAGAGTGGGGTGGACTGGAGTGAGGTGGGTGGATTGGGTTGTGATGGATTGGATTGAAGTGGGGTGGAAGGGAGTGGGTTGGAGTAGGGTTGAATGGAGTGAGTGGGTGGGACTGGAATGGGGTTGATTGTGGTGGATTGGATTGGAGTGTGGTAGATTGGATTGCAGTCGGATTGACTGGATTAGACGGTATTGCGGTGGAATGGATAGCGGTGGATTGGCGTGGGGTGGACTGTGGTGAATTGGAGTGGGGTTAATTGGGATGGAGTGGTGTGGATTGGATTGGAGTGAGAGGGACTGGATTGGAGCAGGGTGGACTGGAGTGAGATGGGTTGTTTTAGATAGGAGTGGAGCAGATTGGAGTGGGACAGATTGAAGTGAGGCAGATTGTTTTGTATTGGAGTGGGGCAGACTATTTTGGATTTGCGTGGGGCAGATTGTTTTTGATTGGAGTGGGGAAGATTGGTTTGGATTGGAGTGGAGTGGAGCAGATTGTTTTGAATTGGAGTGGAGCAGATTGTTTTGGATTGGAGTGGGGCAGACTGCTGAATTGGGGTGGGGGAGATTGTTTTGGATTGTTGCATTGGAGCGTGGCAGATTGTTTTGGATTGGGGTGGGGCAGATTGGGGTGGGGTGGGTTCGGAGGATTGGAGTGTGGTGGATTGGAATGGAGTGAAGTGGACTGGAGTGGGAAGGATTGGACTGGGGCAGATTGTTTTGGACTGGAGTGGGGCAGGTTATTTTGGATTGGAGTGGGGCAGGTTGTTTTGGATTGGAGAAGGGCAGATTATTTTGGAGTTGAGTGGGGCAGATTGTTTTGGATTGAGTGGGGCAGATTGTTTTGGATTGAAGTGGGGCAGATTATTTTGAACTAGGGTGGGGAAGGATTATTTTGATTGGAGGGGGCAGGTTGGAGTGGGGCAGATTATTTTGGATTGGAGTGGGGCAGATTATGTTGGGTTGGACTAGGGCAGATTTCTTCTGGATTGTGGTAGGGCAGATTGTTTAGGATTGCTGTCTTGAGGGGGTCAGATTTTTTGGATTGGAGTGGGGCAGGTTGGAGTGCGCTGGGAGCATTAGAGTGTGGTGGATTGGAATGAATTGGGGTGAGTGGTTTGGATTGGAGCAGGGTTGATTGGACTGGAGTGGGGTGGATTGGGGTGTAGTGCATGATTATGTGTTAAAGCATAATTTCAAAAATTACTCATAAAACAGAAACAATGTTGGTTTGCAATAATTAGAACAAGATAAATCATCTTTTGAGAACAGCACCCACGAGCAAAAACAACTTGGGTTGTTGGGCACAAGAAGTTAAAAAGTACAAAATAGTACCTCAATCACCTCAGGAGAAGCGGACTGGCACTTATTAAGTTGAATTGGTCAGTGCTTGGTCCCTGCTCCATGGACAAGAACAGAAATGATGCGATGCCTGCATTGACCAACTACAGGGGTGTAAAGAAGAGTGCCATGCAAGCCAACAAATGGCAAGCAATGGAAGGGCTCCAAGCCCTTTTTACTTAACAACAGAGTCTCACAAGTGAGATGCATGTGCTAGCTCAGTGGTTCCCAACCTGTGGTCCGGGGGCCCTTGAGGGTCCGCAAAGCCTCCGCAAGGGGGTACGCAAATGCTCAGAAAATGAAATAATGCTAACAGATTAGGTCCCCAGCTTTCAGTAATGACTCAGTGAGGGGTCTCCGGATTCCAATAATGATTCAGTGGGGGTCCCCGGGTTCCAGTAATGATAAAGTGGGGGTGCACAGAAGTCAAAAGGTTGGAAAACACTGTGCTATTGCATGCTATCTCAGGCTCAACCCTAAAAACACAAGAGACCTGCCTCTGCTTATGATGCGCTTCCAGCCATGTTCATGCGGCCTCATAAAACTGAAATCTGCAGGGGTTAATATCATACCAACTAAGAAGCACTCGTGTTAAGAACCTCCGAAGGATGAAAAGCAGATCCTGCCGTCTCAAACCTGCGACCTACAGGTTGCGTTTGACTTTGTCAGCTGAAGTCTTGACTCCCTCACCTGAGGGCCCCCCTCCACTTGGCCCGGTTCCAGGCAGGAGCCAGCTCTCTCCTTAGCCCCCTGCGCCCATCTGCAGCTACAGCAAGATGCGGCCCAGGTCTCCTCTGAAACACCTGGCCACTCCAAAATATCGCGGCCAGAGTCTCACTCCCTGCTTCTGCCAGCAGCGTGTCTCTGCCATTTCCACAAAGTCCCACCCGACCAGCTGCTCCTCTCCACTCTGTCCCCGGTCTGCAGGCAAGGGTTCCCACGCAGCCGGACACCTAGCCCTCCAGCGGCCTCATGCCTTCTTGAGCCCGCAGCTGTGAGGCATGGTGTTTGTTGCAACAGTACATCAAAAAATAGTATGTGTCTGTCTGCTGTGGTTTTGGACTCAAATGCCTGGGTTCTGAAGCGAGACTCTGTACCTACAGGATATACTGACTATTGCACATTCTGTTGCAGAAGTTTTGGATCCTCTGGTATGACTTGTGCGACGGTTCTTTTTCAACAGCCTGCCCTTCGAGGCTTGACAAGTGGGCCGCCACCAACCCAACCCTCTGGAGTACGGGGCTACGTTTGGTTCTCCAGAAACTGTTACCAGCTCGTAGCACTATATGCCAGTTCGAATAGCTGGCTTGTTAAATCTATTGCTGGCCTGCGATTTTTCAGTAGTATCGACACATAAAACTGCAAGCTCTAAAGGATTTTGCGCAGAGTGAAGCAGGGTGTACGCAGACCTTTACACTCTAGGAGGGTTTTGACACGTTAGCTGCTCCAGACACAATGTAGTGTGAGTATTGCAAGATTACTGAGTTGTATTTACAGCCCAATGTTGTGTTTGGTTTTTGCCTGCACAGCGCTTGCACTGTGCGTGCGAAATATTTTATGTTTTTTTTTAAATCTTAAAGGGTATAATCCAAATCACAGCAGGTTAAAAATCCACGATTGGGTGATGGGAACTATTTGGAATTGGAACAACTGTCAGTTTATTTCTTGGAAGTGACGCATGTCTATTTTTTGTTAGGCTCCCTTGCCAGCACAGCTGCCTAGTTTACCTGTTGTCACCATGATTTAACAAACATTGGCAAAGTCAATAGATTTCGCCTTTGTTTTTTCTTTTGTGTTCTAGCCCACTATCTAACTAGATTATAAACATTAGAAAAATGTTATAATAATGTTTTTTTTTTTAATTTGATAAACCGTTCATAGTTGTTTGTGTTGTGATGTATGTTGGATTAATAAACAACATAAACGACTACGAACGGTTTATCAAATTTAAAACAAACATTGTTATAACATTTTTCTAATATTTATAATCCAGATAGTAAAACCGAATACAAAAGGAAAAAAAACAAAGGTGAAACCTATTGGCTTTGCCAATGCTTGTTTAAAGCACTGTTTCTCCCTCACGGCTCCCCGCGATTAATACGTAACTGCAAGGTTTGTTGTGTCTTTACATCGGTCACCGTCGCGCATGGCCCGTGCCAACCACCAGGCCATTGTTCCTTGACGGAAACACCAACATTCCTTGACGTTCTGTGGGAACCCACGTTCACCTTCTGTCAGTTTTTATCTGACTCAGTGTTTCCTTCCCACAACCCCTCCTTACTACAGGTTGTACTTGCCAGGTGACATCAATGACTTTCTGCTGTAAATATTTGCTTTTGCCCTACCTTCTCCGTGGTCCCTCCCCCGTCAGGCCTCTTTGAACTCTCGGTCGCCTGCCCCAACAGTATTTACTTTCTCTGCTGATAGCCTCACGGAACCATGGCACTTGCAGCGCTCGACCCGAGTCCTTTAAAGGCGGAGTTGTAAACCCTGGAAGGTAACCGGAGGCTTTCCATTGACTCATATTTCCGCTCCAGGTGCGCACCGCTAGGCTCGTTGTTTTTGTTCCGTCTTAGTTGAACTGTCGCTGATATTTTATCGCTTCCATCGTTGTTTTCCCACGTAAAAATGCAATAATTTAAAAACCAAAATAACACCTATAGTATGATTTTAATTGGTGTTTTGGGGGGCGAGGACTCATTGCATTGTGCTCATTTTCATTCAGTATGCCACGTAATCCAGGCTTTTTCTTTGTTTTCTGGGATGTGTACTCTGTTTTTAAATCTAAGTCTACATGCCAGTCGCTGCTGCTGCCAGGAAGGGGACCCTACAGCGTGCGGAGCGGGGGGCGTGGAGGGCAGCTGAAAAAATAAATAACTAAACTTACCTGTCCCTCTGCGATCAGCCAGCCACCTCGTCTCGTGTGCTTCTCTCCCCATCCAATCATGGCGCATCTCTCAAGCTGTAAGTGCCACAATTGGCCTGAGCAGGCCAAAATGTCGCTCAGGGAGGGAGTTGGGCATTACTCTTGCACCCGACTGTACAGCCAGGTGGAGAGTTTCTAAGTGTGCATATCAGTCTGGAGAGTTTCTAAGCGTGCATATCAGTTTGGCCAGCCTCACATGGTCATCCAAACTGACATGCGCATATACCACTCCTCCTCAACTTGACATAGAGGAGGCCCCACCCTACGAAGGTGAAAAAATAAAGGGATAATAAAATATTTTTATTATCCCTTTATTTTTCTGCTTTTCGTCAGTGGGCCACACTCCTCTGCCATAGTGGAGGGGCCGCCCCTGCTACACACGCAGAATGCAGACAAGAAAACTTGCTCTGGATTGTATTGTGTTACACCATTTATATAGTTCTTACTACCCTTATGTCAGGCACTGAATCGCTTGCTGACATCGGTAGCACGCTAAACCATGCAGAGTGTGTGGTTGGAAGTGTGTTGTCTTTGTTTTGGTCCCACACGGGAAGTGTTTCCATGCTCTGTGTGATGACCACAGACGTGCGGTTATTGTGTTATGAGCACAGCGTTTAGCAGTGTGATTGATGAAGAAGTGTGAACGACAGAAGCGTGTAGTTTATCATTTTCTTTAAAATGGAAGCTTTGAACTGCTCTGCAGGACCTTTTTATGGTATTTTTTATGATTATAGTCCACTTAGAGCTGGTTAATTCGCTGTCTTGTCCAGTCTGAGATCAGTAACGTAATGCAACTTGAGGGGCCCCCTTGCAAAGCACATGGAGGGGTCCCCTCAGGAGCTCTCAGGCTAGGGAACTGTGCTGGAGGGCTCTCTGGAGCTCAGGGTTCCCATCGCACCGTGGGGGCCTTTGTTATGCCACTGTCTGAGATAATGTAGATTTTCCTAGTAATTTATGACGGAAAGTCTTGATTTTATTAAAGACACGGAGGCGAGTATTATGCTTCTCTAACTTGCTTTATTTTAAATATCAGCAGTCAAGAAAACTACAACTCCCATGGGGCTTGACAATAGAAAAGCCAATGGGAGAACAACAGAAGGAATAGATGCACCAATCATAATACACAGTCATACGTAACCACTAAACTTGACTGCGACCAGCCCTCTTTCTTGATGCAAGAGGTTAGTCCATGTGTGAAAACAACGGAAAAATAGTGAAAATGATTGCAACTGCCAGGATCAAAGAACAAAGTTCAGGCAAAAGAAGAGACGAGGAGAAAGTCGGGAAACGTTCGGGAGACTCCACTGGAACGAAGTGGGCGCTTCAGAAGGATCGTACAAGCTCGGTATAACCAGGGTACGATCAGGTAGCTAGTTGAGATGTCGAGGATGTTGCTGTGAGGGAGGGAAAAGAAGACAAAATCAGGAAATTGTCCTAC
This sequence comes from Pleurodeles waltl, assembly GCF_031143425.1. Lineage (NCBI taxonomy): Eukaryota > Metazoa > Chordata > Amphibia > Caudata > Salamandridae > Pleurodeles > Pleurodeles waltl. Next base: position 424,174,060 of record NC_090448.1, read on the forward strand.
TTGAGGCGGGATAATACTCGCCTCCGTGTCTTTAATAAAATTAAGACTTTCCGTCATAAATTACTAGGAAAATCTACATTTTATGTCAAGAACGGAGGCTCCTATTATGCTTTTTTAAAGCATATTAATCACTACAGAAGTTGCAGTATGTACAGGTTTACAATAGAATGTTCTGAAAACATTATCATTAGACCAATCGGCTGATTTCAGAATGTCTTCCAGGCTAGAACCAACCCAAAAGGCCTTGGAGGCCATAGCACCTCTAGCGGAATGAGCCCCAAAAACAGAGGTATCTAGACCCGCCAGAGACATTACCCAGCGAACCCATCTGGCACGAGTTGCCGATGAAACAGGTTTGTGGGGTTTGTGAAAGGAAATGAGCAACTGGGAAAAGGAAGACGTTCTGAGGTCAGCCGTGCATTCTTCGTAACATTTAAGACATTGTTCAACACATAACTTGGGTTGATTGGGAAAAAGTGGGTAAAAAACTGTATGCAAATTAGATTTTGTGCGTTTGTGAACAGAAAATAATACACCTGAAAGGGCAAATTGTCGAGAAGAAACATCTAAAGCTCGAACATCAGATAAACGTTTGATGGAAACTAGACAGAGTAACATAGTGAGTTTGGCAGAAAGCATTTTAAAAGACAACTCATAATTATCTTGCCAAGATAAAAACAAATTCAGTACTACATTCACATCCCACAACTTTGAGTATTTAGGTAGAGGAGGAAAAGAACATTTTTACTCCCTTTAACAAGCGGCAAAGAAGGGGATGTTCTCCCACAGGTTTTCCATTGATGTGATCATGGTGCATGGAAATCACTGATCGATATAGATTAATCGTCCTGTACGACTTACCTAAGCCAGCCTGTGCAGCCAAAAAATTAATTACATAATTTATATCTGCTGAAACTGGATCGAGGTCCCTTCCCACACACCAGCTAGACCAAAGCGACCAGGCGGAGCTATACGCCTTTCTGGTACCTGGAGCCCAGGCCTTGCTGATGAGGTCCGCAGCTTCATCCGAAATTGGGATGGAAGGTCGGGAAGTCCCCACACCTTCCATGCTGAGAGCTGAATAGTGTTGCTGACGACAAGGGGATGAGGATTCCCGCGTGGGTCCAGAAGAAGAAAAGGGAATGAAGGGGGGAGTCGATTGCCAATTTCAAGAGAGGGGGAAACCACATTTGCGACTGCCAGAAAGGGACTGCCAGCACTGGTGTGGCCTTCTGACGCCTGATCTGGGCCAATACCCTGGTGATCATTAAGAAAGGAGGAAACGCATAATTGATCGATTGGGACCAGTCTTGTAGAAAAGCGTTCGAGGCCAAAGCGGCAGGGTCTGGGCGCCAACTGAAAAAGAGGGGTCATTGAGAGTTGAGACCGGAAGCGAAAAGGTCTATGGTAAAAGGGTCCCATTTGTGAAGTATAGAACAGAAAACTGAGGGATGAAGTTTCCAATCGCTGTAGTCTTTGAGGAAGCGTGAGTGCCAGTCCGCCGTTTGGTTGAGGGAGCCTGGGAGATATTCTGCTGAAAGGGAAATTTCGTTGAGGAGGCAATACTCCCAAAGACTTTTTGCGAGGTCTGCTAGGGGCTTCGATCTGCTTCCTCCGAGGTGGTTTATGTAACGGACAGCCGAAACATTGTCCATGCGGAGGAGGATGGTACACTGTGCTCTGTCCTTTGCTAGGCTTTTGATTGCAAAGGACCCCGCAAGCATCTCTAAATAATTGATGTGCAATCTGGACTCCTCGAGTGACCATGTACCTCCAGTCGAGATTGAGCCAGAGCGGGCGCCCCAACCCGTCAGGCTTGCATCGGACTCTAACACAAGATCGGGGGCTGATGGAAAAATAGCCCTGCCTTTCCAGGCGTCTAAATGAGATTCATCACGGGTCTGAACTTCTTGTTCTTCTTTTGCACCAGAAAGAGAGAACTGAGGAAACCGGAGGGATCCAGGGGAGCTTTTTGGATGGCTCGCTTTGACAGCAGAGATGCTATTTCTTCTGAAATAAGGGTGGACATCTCTGTGGAAAAACGAGGGGGTGGGGGAAAGTAACTTTGGAAGGGAGTGGCATAGAACTCTATTTGGTAACCTAGAATGGTATTGAGAACCCAAGGATCTGAAGTCAGTGTGTGCCATTTTTGGGTGAAATAACAAAGTCGACCCCGATTGGAGGAAGGCCAGAAACAGGGCTTACCTTGGTTATTGTTGGATCGGAATCCACGTTGACCATGACCCCTGTAGCCTCTGCCACGTTGTGGGTAGAACTTGGGCTTGTAGGCTTGAGAGGCATAGGTGGAATGAGAGGAGTAAGAGGAGCCTCTGTTTCCCTGGAAGGACCGGCCGGTACAGCGGCTCCTGCCTGTACCGGCCCTGGCAAAAACACGTTGATTGAAAACCTTTTTGATGTTTTGTTGAGCCTTATCAATAGAGGAAAAAGTGGAAACGAATTTTCCCAAGTCTTTAATGAAAGTATTGCCAAAAAGACGACCATCAGCTTTAATGCCAGGATCCATGTTGGCCAGGTTTGACAATTTGGGGTCCAATTTGAAGAGTAATCCTTTCCTTCTTTCGTGAATCATGGAGGCGTTAGCATTGCCAAGAAGACAAAAGGCTCTCTGAGTCCATAGAGATAGCTCAGCCGGATCAATGTCCGCTTCGTCCGTTTTTGCTGATTCTGCCAGGTCTAAAATACGAGCCAGGGGACCCACCACATCCAGAAGTTTGTCCTGACAGTTTGACCAGGCCTTGTCTATCCCCTTACGGGGGTCCTTTCTGAATTTGGAGAAAAAGGTAAGGATTGATTCATCAATAGAAGGAGTCGCTGTAATATGGGGAAAAAGTGATGGTCTGGGGCACTCAGATCTCAATTTGGACCTTGTCTGCTTATCAAGGGGAACTCTTAACCTGGAAGCAATGTATTTGCCCACGTGGGATGAGGGGGACCACTCTGTGGAGTTAGGGTGGTGAAGGACTGATGGATCGAACATGGGGTTACCATCTGCATCTAAAACAGTTTTGGCAAAGAACGGGTCCGAAACATTTAGTTTAGGCTTTTTAGCAGGTGAAGCCTGAGACTGTGAACCCCATATATCTGAGGTGTCATCTGCCTCATCCGCATCACCGACATCCTCATTGGTATCTGAGATGTGGGAAATAACAATTTGTTTTGGCGCTATAACAGAATGCTTTGACTTAGATTTGCATTTACTGAAAGCATTACTATTCCCCTCCTGAGAAGGAGGCCTGGGAGGAAACTCGTCCTCATCCATGGGTGAAGAAACTTCACCAGTCAAAAAAGCGCCATCGGATGGTTTTTGAATGTACAAATCCTTTGATTTTCTTTTTCTGCTATCCCCCGCAGAATGGGCCAGGAAGGATTTGTGGAGCATGTTTTGAACAGTGGTCTCAAATTTGTTTGACATTTTTGACATGGAAGCTGAAACAGCTTTAGCCACAGCCTCATTAATGAGGGTTCCAAAATCATTCATATTGGATGATGAAGAATCCTGGGGATCCATAATATTGAAAAGTATGGTACAGGTAAAGAAGCAGATACTATTGTAGCAGGGAGAAAAAAGCCCTTACTGAAAGGGTTAAGTCAAACCAGGAAGTATTGGGATAAAAATAAATACACGCCCCTAAGGCGTGTCTTAACCGAGAAAGAGAAAGTACTTGCGTAGGCAGAGCGACCGAGGACAAGAGCAGTCGGGGCTTCACAACGCTGAGAAGCGTGTGAGGAGAAAGCGGCACGTAGCGGTAAGGAGCGTTCGTTTAGAACGTTCATAAACAGAGGCAGAGAATGCCTCAGGGAGAACGCGCGCGAGCGCAGCTTCCGAAGCCTAAGGGCTGGAAGGAATGCTGCGACGAGTGTAAAAGAAAGTAAGCTAAATAAACATACGCTAAGTATAAAATCGTGTAAACGATAACCTATGCACAAATAAATAGACGCGTCACAATAAAACAATGAAATAACATGAGAGAGGAATAAAAACACTACTTAGCTTGACCGCGAGCAGCAAGAAAGAGGGCTGGTCGCAGTCAGGCTTAGTGGTTACGTATGACCGTGTATTATGATTGGTGCATCTATTACTTCTGTTGTTCTCCCATTGGCTTTTCTATTGTCAAACCCCATGGAAGTTGTAGTTTTCTTGACTGCTGCTATTTAAAATAAAGCAAGTTAGAGAAGCATAATAGGAGGCTCCGTTCTTGACAAAAAAAATTGTTTAAAGTTGATGGTCCAGAGCAAGCTTCTGTAGCAAGGCATAGATTCTTATGTCAAAATAGATTCTTATATCAAAATGTATTCTGAATGAGCCCTTCTGTTTCATTCTGCGTGCTTGGTCAGGTACTTAGGTAAACTCAGTTACATCAGCAGGGGAGTGCCTACTCATCTCTCTGGTCTTTCTTGTGTTTACAAAAAAATAAGGATACGTTTGGCGAGATAAAGTTCTCCACTCTGTGAATTTCAATCTAAATCCACTTGAACGTTTCCATAATTAAAGTTTGAAAAATAGACAGATTGAAAAAAATGCATATGTCCGTATGGAATTTTTCACTGCCCACAAAAATTTGCAAGAAAAAAATCTATGCACCTGCTTAGATAAAGGGAAATGTGGAAGCTCTAACGACCATGTGAAGCACAATAATCAAGAATTATGCAATATTACCCACAATTAAAATAACTTTGCAGACCTCTAGTGTGGTACGCTTGATTGCTACACTATTGCTACATTGCTAGAGTGGAGGGAAGGGGAGTGGGGCGGGGAGCTGAAAAAAGAACATATGCATGGTGTGATCATGAGTACCAGTTTCTGTTTCAACAATACTTCAAAGCTTGGTATTTGGCATCCCAAACTGCGATAGCACTGGCTGCGGGCTTCTGAACACATCTTTGGGCCCAGCATTTGTTCTTATACAAATTAAGCACTGGTGCAATAAAAAAATGATCAAGACCCAAAATACTAATACATACATTGTTGTGAGAGAGGCAACTGTGAGAAAATTCAGCATAGGCCTTATTTTTCTTTAAAAGATACCTGTAGTAGTTAGCTACAATCCTTGATTAATTTAAAAGATAAAGTAATAGAACCCATATATTATGAACAGTTCAGTGGATCACTCCCCAGAAAGTTGAAGACTCAGTTTATACAACACTGGGATTAAAGTGTCCAAGAGGAAGCAGATATGGCCACCACTTTTCAGCAACCATCTGGAAGCAGGGTTTCTCCCACAGAATAGAAGAAAGAATGAGAGAAAGAGGAAGCCTGAAACCCATAGAAACTCTTGGATACTAAAGGTTCAGAGACATTACATGGAGATTGATGTCCTAAAATCAACCAAAGCTATAGTTCCTCCACCCCCCCCCCATGCGCTTTGAATGTAGGATTATTGGAATATGGCCTGTAAATGTCCTAGTTTTTCCCTCATGAAAAAAATGGAACTGGAACAAGTGGATGTATGATGGAACAACGTATGCGCCAACCACGCATGCCTGAACAACGCGGTCTGCACAACGACCGCGTTGTTCCCACGAATGCCTTTACCACACATGCCTTTACAAAGTTTTTTCTTTGAAAAGGTATGAGTTGAACGGCATGCATGGTTTTTGCATGCCATCCCCCCACCCGCCCTATAAACACAACTACCCGACCCCCCACCCGCCCTAAAAACAACAGACCCCCCACCCCAAAAATAAAACTACCCCTCCCATAAAAACAAAATTACCCTGACCCCTCACCCCCACCCCTAAAAATAAAACTACCCTGACCCCCACCCACAAAACAAAACTACTGAACCCCCCCACCGCCACAAACATAAAACAATGCCAACCCCCTCACTTCCCCTAAAACTACCTCAATACCCCCTACCCCGAGCCCTAAAACCTACCCCAACCCCCCACCCGCCCTACAAACAACCGACCGCCCCACCCCTAAAAATAAAACTACCCTGTCCCTAAAAACAAAATTACCCTGCCCCTAAAAATCCGACCCCCCACCTGCCCTAAATACAAAATTGCCCTGACCCCACCCCTAAAAACCCAACCCCCACCCACCCTAAATACAAAAGTACCCAAGCCCCCAACCCGCCCCTAAAAACAAAATTATCCTGACCCCCCCAACCCTGTCCTAAAAAAAAACTACCCTGACCGGCCGGCCCCTTAAAAAATAACCCAACCACCCCACTCCTAAAAACTACCACCAACCCTATCCCAAACCCACTTACCTGACCACGTCCTACACCGACCCCGCCCTGAAAAACAAAAATTACCCCGACCCCCCACGAGCCCCTAAAAACCGATCCCTCCACCTGCCCTAAATACAAAATGACCACGACCCCCCACCCACCTTTAAAACCCGACCCCCCACCCGCCCTAAATACAAAATGACTTCACCCCTAAAAACAAAATTACCCTGACCCCCGCCCCTAAAAACTCGACCCCCTACCTGCCCTAAGTACAAAATTACTCCTACCCCACCCCACCACTAAAATCAAAATTACCCAGATCCCTCCCACCCCGCTAAAAACAAAACTAACCCCCAGCCCCGCTTACCTGACCGTGTCCTCTCCCAATGCTGACTCCCTTTTTCTCTGCCTTAACCACGCATGTGCGTTGTTCAGCACATGCGTGATCAAGGCAGAGAAAAGGGGAGTCGTTGTTAACGCAAGCGTTGTTCCGCTTGCATTAACAACATTGTTGTGGTTCCGGCGTCATTGTTGCGGACGTTTCCCGGATCAAGTTGATAAATTCTATATGGGCACTTAGCAAGGGTGCTGCTGCAGCCCCTAACATAAGAAGGGGAACGGGGCCCCATTGACACATTTTACGGTAATATTCATCCCCTAATTGGGGTGATGTAGACCCCTAACCACCCTACCAGGACCTGGTGCCACTGCCAGTCGGGCTCTGAGGGCTTGGGTTGTGTGTAGGAAAAGTACAGAGGTAATCCTAGTGTCCTTCCACATCTAACACCATAATCCAATTTGAAGCAGCCAATGTACCCCCCCATAAATCCAGAGACAGAAGTCTGGTAGGACAAAGCAGTTTCCATAAGAAACCAGCCTGTGGATACAAAAGATTTGTCTTGCCATCCTGTTCTTAAACTTTCAAGTGTGCCACAAGTGATAGCTGTAAACCCAGCAGACCTGTCAGGCAGGATTTAACAATGAAATGTCAAAAAAGGTGCTCACAGCCCCCCCCTTTCATATTTGTAGAGGCTCATAATAGTCACCTCTACTCATTCAGGTCAACCTACTGGTTGCTTCTGGGAGGCAGTTTCACCTTTTTCACACAAATTCAAATGCTAATCCATTACTAGGAGACCCTTGAGAGCAAATGAAAAGCATACTCCAGGCAGGGAAAGGTAGCTTCTAAAAGTTACTTTTCATTAATATTTATTAGAAATCCAACATCACCACCGAACTGGATTTTTAACAACTATTAAAAATAGTTGTTTCATTATTTTACTACAATCAACCAAGGTACACTGTTCCTAAAAAGAAAAGACAGAGCACTAGTTCTCAGGACACTTCTAAATTTAGAAGCAAGAGCCCTCACACATCCACTGGATGTCATGCTTCATCATAGGGCTCGCTCCTCGTCAGACTAGCACTGCAATGTCTGACAGGCCCCTCAAGGGAGCTCTTTGCCGGAGATCTTGAAAAATGTGTGCTATGATGGAACCCAGAGGGGATAGAGTAAGTCTGCTAGAAAGAAGAGCAGGATATGAAAAAAGGGATAAAATTGACTCAAGAACCTCAACATTTCTTTTTTAATTACAACTACAGGGGTCTTGGTCAAGATTAAAAGCACAATAGAGTGGAAAAGAAACAATGTACCACCACTCTAACAAATATAAATAGCTAGACGGGGACACTCACCCTCTAGCTGAAATATCAGGTCAACATGTTTCGTGCCTAAAAAAGTCCATCCGGATCACATGGTGCTTCATCAGGACCAAAAACAGTCAATTCCTAAGCTACCGTATTGGTCCTAAATGAAATCTAAAGGACAAAAAGCAACTTACATAACATGCTATAGTACTGAAAAACCTGAGTAAATGAAAAACCTGTAAACAGAAAAATATATCAAAAAAGCAGTGTCACTTAGAACATACAAGTGCATTACACGCCTACCAGTGTTGTGGTAATCAGTGTAAGGGTGCTGCCATGCTGAGTATGAACATGCTCCCAATCAAAAATAACCTTACTCTCCTGACTAGGAGCCCAGGTTCCTTGGGACTGTGCGAGCCACTCGCTTGACGTCACTAACTAAAAATCATAGAGAGGTCAAAAATAATTTTTAGACAGGTCAAAAAACATTTTCAGGCAGGACAACAGAGCAACAGTAAATGCATATATTTCTATGAATTGCGACAGATGCTGTCCCAGTGCTTCTATGAGAGCAATAAACTCCGAAACACATCAGGTAAGATAATTAAAAAAAAAGGCAAATAAGATAAATAAACAGGCTCGAATAGAACCTGAAAGTCATCAATGTTCGGGAAAACAGGAAGCCAACTAAACACAAAAGAACGGGCTTCGAAATTGGCCTACGTATCGTATATGTTCTTTGGATTAAGTATCATAGGGCCAGAGAAAACACCCCTTTTACTTGTATAGTCACAGTACTTCAAACACAAAACAGCAAGGCAGGAGGTCTCTACATGTATATCCAGACACGCCATGAGGATGAAAAAAAGCAGATTCACTGCACGTGTCTACATCATGGTAACGAGCCGATCTTATGCCGTGTGGCAATAACTGAAAAGGCACAGAACATTAAATCCAAAAGTGGAGAAACAATAACTGAGATGGACAGTTTAGAGATAGCCTGTAGAACTGCGGGTATCGCAATCTACTTACATTTCAGTGAAACGTCCACTGCCTAGGACCTACCCGGTGGCCGCAATCCCGGAAGTCACGGGATAGAAGCAGCCGTCGGGTAATAAAAGGGGCATGGCTCCTGACGTGGTCCAATCCGGTCAAAGGATCAAGTGTTCATACGTCATCATGCTCGAAGGTGTTCCCGGACCGGGCATCCTTCAGCGTGAACACAAGTAATTGTATGAACCTAGGCAGTGGTTCCTCAGAGTAATTGAAAAAAAGACAGCAGGCTCTAATTTCCACGAGCTAAGCAGAAAATGGCCATAATAATGTTAGCAAAAATAAGATCATTGTACTAGTCAGAGCCACATCCTTTCAAGCATTAGCGTGCATAAATTATGCAAAAAAGGAAATGGGAAACTGTGCGAAGTTTTAGATGGAGACCTGCTTCTTTACATGGAGCACTCTACAAAACCACCAACACTCAAGACTGCTAACCTCAAATTTCTATTTTTCTAACAGAGTTTTGAAACATTGTATTAGCATAGTGTCATCCACACAGAGAAGAAAAGTAGCAAAGTCTTTTGCCATTTTTGCAAAAAAGTGTTTAGGCCTTGGATTATAGGAATAGCCATAGTGCAATCTATGCCAAGCCGAAAGATGACAAAGGCCTTTTACCATTATAGGCACAGTATTTCAGCTCTGGATTGCTAAAATATCTTGTGAGCCAACTTGGAATAAATAAAAGCAGTGTTTGATATGTGTTTTGTTCTCTTTAGAGCTCATCAGAGAGGCATAGCTTTGTCTTGACAGAAGGGCGAACTCAGTCCAAACCAAAGCAATACCAATTTCAGTCTTAGAGTGCTTCATAAACTATGCAAAAAAAGGAATTAGAGAACTCTGGGCAGTTCCCATGTTTTAGATGGAGAGTCACTCCTTTATGTGGAGTAGTCTAGAACACCACTGCTACTCCAAAACTGCTCATCTCAAATGTCTGTTTTTCTAGATGATTTTTTAAGTTTAGGATTAGCCATATTGCCATTCATGCTGAGGTGAAAAATGTAAAAAAATAAAAAAATAAACATTTACCACTGTAGGCACAGTTTTATAGCTTTAGATTGGTCAAATACTATCCAAGCCAAACTGGAATGAATTAAAGCACTCCCTGGCACGTATTTCACTGTCATTAGTGCTCATCAGAGAGACATAGCTTTGTATAGACGCAAAAGAGTTCCTAGCACAAGTCAAAACAATACCCTTTTAGGCTTAGAGTGTCAGACAAATTATGCAGTGTTTTTCCTGAGTCCTAAGAAGGCAGCTGCAACTTTTCCTTCAGGCTGCACTAATCACAAAGCTTGGATGAGCTTGTGTATTCATCATGGGTCCTCCGCTGCATGAAATATACATATATTTGAGCCTTAAAGTCTCAAAAACTAAAGCATGATTTTACACAAAGTCACAAAAAACACACTTTCTGGGTCAAGACCTAGCTTTCTGTGAATCCTCATGTAATTCAGTACAGCCATTTTAGCTGTAGCTGTGTTTAAAGTTCCTATGGAAAATTGCATGGGGGGAAAACTTGTTTTAAGACCCTCCTACTGCTTTTTTTGTCCAACACCCTCCCCCCACCACTTGACGTATGGCCCTGTAGCTTTTCAGGAAAAAGCTAAGGCGGATAAAGTTTTTTTGGAAACGTTTTGTGACGATGTGTCTAACAAAACCAAAGTTATTAGCAAAGCCATAAATCCATTTCCAATGGAAACCTGGTCCTAACTACAACAACCCAGTTGCGCAACCAATACTGGGAGATATTGGCAACCACCATATATATATATATATATATATATATATATATATATATATATATATATATTTTACCTACTGGCAGTCTTCAGTAGGTAGTTATAGTGAGGACATAGTTTCCATAGGAATAGTTGTTAAGGTAACTATAACTCACACCCATGACATGCCAGTTTCTTATCAATAATTTTGTTGCAAATGTTGCAGTGATAATATCAAAGATGTCATACAAGATCTCATCAATGATATATTATGTGGAGTAATTTCAATTACTATATGTTATTCCAGCCCCTGCCGCGGCCAAGGCATTATAACCACCAAACCCCAGCGCAGGTTGGCCACAGGGCCTGTCTCTGTCAGTGGATCTGTGAGTGGTGCGTGAGTGTCTGAGTGGGTCTGAAAGTGGGTGTGTGAGTCTATGAGTGGGTGCATGAGTGTCTGAGTTCATGTGTGAGTGAATGAATTAGCGCTAGAATGAGTCTCTGGTCTGTCTTTCAAATTTTTCTATAGTTGTGAATATTTTGTGAATAATTGACGGAAATTCATTGATTTTCACGAACATCTCGCATGGTGATGCAAAATTATTTTAAATCCATAATTTGCCCCTAAAAGACACCTATATCACACCCCTGAGGTCAGGGTACCTTCACCCTGAACCCTTATGCCAATTTCAATTAGGATTTACACCCCGGGGACTGTGTCCAATGAAATAAAATGGTGGCCGATACTTTCTAGTCAGTTTGGGGTCAGCCAATCACAATGCTTCTTTTTGCACACGCATTTGTGAAATATTTGTGAAGTCTCTGTTGCCAGAGATACACAAAATGGAACGTACCTAATGTTTTCAAAAACTACTGAACTACATCAAATAAGCAAAAGCACAATCTACATACCGACAGCTAGCTTTCTGTCCAGTGGTTAAGGCTGTAAAAGTGTCTAAAGATCCTATGGGAATTAACATGGGAACGCACCTTTTTTCACCACCCCCTTTTTCTCTGCCCCCGCCTGACAGATCACCCCCAAACTTTTCATGCAAAGCAAGAATCACTGCAACACTGCAACTAACATAATCTCCAAGTCTATCCTTTGTAATGTCTGTCTTGGTGCTGAATCTAAAGAGTGCAGCTCACTCCTCCCCCTCTCCCATCAGCTCAGGAATGTGCTTTTGCAAACCATCCCTAGATGTGGAAATAATAGTTGATCTCGTCTGTGTCAGGAAGGTCAAAGTATCATCTTTACTCCTGAATCCCACCCCCACAGGAATATTATAATTTGCAATGTTGCCATGGATTGTTTTATTTTCACTCTTCTTCCTCGTCCCTTCCTGCAGATGGCACAGGATTGCACACAAGTGAAATTCCTTTCGTGTGAAAATAGTAGGAAATTCAATGTTTGCTTCACTTTGGTTAACCTAATGCATCAATGAGGGGCAATACTTTTAGCCTTGTAGTACAGAGCACAGCAAACTAAGCATGCTAGATTGTGTTGCATAAGACATATCTGCTATGAGGGTTGTCCATCACCAGCACTTTAAACCCAAAAAACAAACATCACAAAACGAACATCCATGAAATAACTGAAGAGATCTGTCACACATTGCTGGACAATCTGGAGGACTTAAACATAGTCCATCACTGAAGGACCCAAATATCTATACAATCTGCTTCTTTACATCTCACAAAGACAGTCAGATTTGGGATGATGGTAAAGTGCCCATTCCCAACAGATCTCTCCTCTTCTCTCTTCCTCCAACCATGCCAGCTCAGGACCACAACTATACACAAAATCTGAGATTGAATAGCCTAGTGCAGTCTAAACAGATTGTCAGGATAATCCCTTACTGCGTACATTATTTTCACTTAGATTAACTCTGGGTACATTTATTTTATGTAGCTGTCCTGAATATCTGGCATGGACCTGACTCACCTTGACCAGGCTGTACTAGAGCCACTGCTGTTCTGCGCTTGGAGGCAATGTAATTTCTGCTGTACAGTTGCAACCACAGTTAGAACCTCTGTGTCTCATGAGGTATAAATGGAATAGCTCTTTCACTCATTCATTGCTTCTGCAGTGGTCTCTGTAAAGGTATATAATAAATTGACCCCACATTGCAGCAGGTTTATGGGAGAAAGTTGTAATAGGCTTGAGAAGTGGATTACATCTAAGGTAACTCTGAGTCAGTCATGTGTTAGGGAGCTGCTGACACTCACGTCTCATTCATTGGCTAAAGTACACTCAAAGGTTCCTGGATAACTCCCAAATCATCTAGGAATCCATAATCCAGTCCTTACCTTCCTTTAACAACCTGTTACATTCTTTAAGTTGTGAATTTGGTTCATTTCAATAAACTAAATGGACTGACACTCTTGAACCCAAATGAACAAATTTCTCAAAGGAAAACCCAGAACTGGAACACAGTACTCGTGAACTCTGACTTTTTTTTTAGTTAAAACAATAATTCCTATTTACAACCAACCAAAGGTTTTATCTAGTACAATACTATTAAGTGTAAAAATGGCAGACGGTCATCACAGCTTTAAAAATCCGATATCCATCTAAACTTCAGCGGCGGGACAGCAACAGTGTTACTAGAGCCTCTCTAAGATTCCATGTTTCATTTTGACAACTCTACCAAGTATCACAAATCAGTGGTTAAAATAACGCTTTCTGAGAAATGTTCAGCACTGTTGAATGGTCATAGAAAGGTTATGTAAATCCACTGAGCCAAAGGTTGAAAGCAATGGTTATGAAACTGGATAAATAGGGCCCTTTAGTGAGGCCAGACTGGATTCGTATTTGATACATGGACTTTCCCTCTGTCGGTTTACGCTATGTTGGCATGGTACAGTGCACTTTTGTTGTTTAAAGCATATGAAATGAGTCTTGCATGTTGATAATTATGACCTTGCCCAATGCACTTTTCTTCTTATAATTGAGATTTTATGCTAACGCTTCAATGGGGCCAACTGTTTTTTCATTTGAATATGTTAGATATGCCTTAAAGCGTTTTGCTGGAAACTTACTTATGATGTCCTTTCAAAAGGTATTTTAATTATGGACTGTTCCTCTGCCGGTTTATGCCATGTTGGCCTGCTATATTGCACCTTTGTTGCTTAAGCATATCAAATGCGTCTTGTATGTTTTAAGTTATATCAATGCACGTCTAAACAATTTGATATGTATGGGATATATGAGTTTCATATCCCCCTATGATCTTCTTTAATTCAGAAGATATTTTTATATAGCATTTAATTTCTGTTTTAGGTCTGGGTTATATGCCAATTGTACTGATACGATTAAAGTCAAATTATTGGAGATTGTATGATATTTTTAATTATATCATGCTAGTCAACTGGGTAATGTATTATATATCTATAAGAAATTATTTCTTGGAGATAAAAAAAAATCTCACCTGATCTGATTACATGAAGGTCATCTGGTATATTTAGGCACACCTGGGGCAAATGCAGGGGATCACACACAGCAAGAGATTTGTGGAAAGGGAAGACCCTGGCAGATACAAATGGCGTCCCGGAGGAAGCAATGAAGCAGAAGAAAGGCTGGAAGGGTTCTGGGTGGAGAACAGGGACAGGTACAGGGCACGCACACCCTTTAACTTACCTACACTTCTCAATTGCTGAATGGTTACCACAAAAAATATGACACACAACTACTGGCTAAAGGATTCAAGGAGGGCTTCATAATACTCTGCAGTGGCCTACTGACAATCGCATAGGTAAAAACCTAAAATCATTGGCAGAGTGTGATGAGGTGGTAAGGCCAAAAGAGATTCAGCTGGGATAAAGGGAGGAGAGGTTTGGGGATGAAGGTGCAGGTTTGGGGTTGGAGGCGCAGGTCCTTTGCCTGCTTACCAGCATCTCCTCTTTATTAAGACTACCGTTTTCATGGCACACATGGGAAATACCCCCATGTTGTTGTTTGCGGCCCAGGAAAAACGGGGCAATGCGGCCAGTGGGTGTGGCCTAACTCAATTCAAAGATGGCATAAGGGATCAGCATTTGTTCTGCCACCCATGATCGTTGACCTACCCACCTACACCTCGCAAGCAGGCGGGCATCGCAGCCATGGTTAGGCACAAATGGACTGGAGGTTTCAGGGGCTGGAGAAATACCATTTAACCTATATTTATAACTCTGAAGGGTAGCATGGCGGAATTTAAGAAGTTGCTAGAAAAGCAGTCTGGACACTGTGGGACGAGGAAAGAGCACAAGGGGAGAATCACAGAGCGTACACATCACTTCCAGCCCGAGAAGGCCTCTTGTGCCTCCCATTGGTAGAAAGGGAAGCCTAGATCTTTGGCACACAACACAGTGGGTTCTCTCACACCAAGGGCATGGCCAAGAGCTTAGGCAGGACGGAGCTGTCAGAAGATGACTACGGTTTGGCAGTATGGTTGCTTCAAAGGGTATAACGAGTGAAATTGTTCAATTATCTCTGCTTGTCAACAATATATGAACTATGGGCAGATTAATGGCCAATTACTGTTGTGAACCACCGCTACCTGTGGGTGCGGCTAGGCGACGATAGGAGGGTAATCTGTTACTGCTTTTTTTAAATCTGGGTGATCCCCATTTACGATGTAATCTGAAGGCCGTCTTGAATTGAAGGCGGGAGTCTAATCCTAGATCATCACTATATTATCTTGGACAGAGTGGTTGGTTCGACTGAAGGTTTTTGGGAGCAGATAAGGAACCTGGCAAGTACAGTGGAAGGCAGCTAATTCTGAACAGGGCAGTAAGCCAGGAGGCATTTTATGTCTTGTGTGGGTTGAACTCCCATCACCAGATGACAGCTTTCGTACCTGAATTGAAACATTCATGGCTGGCATGTGACGCACTATCCCTAAAAGACCGCAACTGCATACGCACTTAAGGGGCGTTTGCATATGTTTTAAGGATATTAGATTATGCAAAAAAGGGTTATTTTGGAAATTGCATTATAGGGACCTAACTGATTTGTTTTACTTGTGCTAATGTGTCACTCGGAGTGTCACACATAAGAATGGAATTGTCACATTCAAGGACACTGAGAACATTGAAACATCACGCATAGGCATAGTGAAAACTTGGCAGCTATGTTTTGAAGTTGCTGATATCTGTGCAGAATGGAAAAAAATGTCTTCTAATGGGGTTAATATGAGTATCAACAGTAATACTGAGAAGTGAAATGGTGGTGCATAACACCTCCTGGTAATTATCAGAGATGGCTCTGTCAGCGTCTCTTTCTAGAAACACGAGTGTGGAAAACATTGGCGGTAAAAGTTGATGCTGCTAGTTTTACCCCATTTATGTAGACCGGCTTCAAAATATGACAGAAGGCCGCAGATAGCTATGTTAACGCCACAGCGATTTTCTCAATCTCCATGGCTAGATCATAATAGGAGATGACCGGCAATTACACTTTTATTTTCTGTGCCAAAAAGGACCTCATGTATTTTTTAAAAAGTTAATAACTGTTTGCAGCGATTTCAAAATGTGTCCTCCAAGAAGGAGCACCAGGTCCACAAATGCTAGTTTCTAAGACATGCTGCCCATTGTTTCTTTTATCATCTGTGTTAACAAGAGTGACTTGTGAGTAAAAAAAAAAACCTTCTTCCACCGGTTCAATAAAGTTGTGAATTCACGAACATAGTATTGCAGCTTGGCTGGTAATCCGTGCTGTTCCCGACCAAAACATTTACATGAGACTACACTAAAGTGTGTTTGTTAAGCAACAGTGGTTGCCGCTGGTGATTTAGCCTACATACGCTTCTTGCCTCATGATATCTGGAAAGCATCTACCAGTTAAATGATTTAAAAAGCAAACTCAAGATAATAGTGTATAATACACAAGCCCTGCATGTTCCACCCATGTTATGAGCATAGCTTCATAAGACACATGTGAGCATATCTATGGGGAGAGTGGTGCAGCGCAGCAAGTCACCTTGCTGCGCTACACGGAGTCCCTTGGAAAGGGCAAGAATGCGCCATATTTAAGGCATACGGCGCATTCCTGCCTTTGCCCCCGGCGCTGGGGCCCTTTTGGCTGCCTAGTGGCAATGAATGCACCCTTGCACCATGGTGCAAGGGTGGCTGCATTGCATGCAGGATTTCTTTTGTGCAGGGAAGGGCATCTTCCTGCACAATAACAATCATGAGATGCATATCCCTCTATCTGCAGATATTTCTCCTTATTTTGCCTCTCCTTGGGAGATGTGTCTTTTTGGCACATACAAGGTCCTGTCAATCTGGGAATGTGTCAAAAACCATGGGAGTTGCATGGAAACACCCATGAAGCACCCGTGGGACACGTCCCTGGTGCAGAGTAAGGCAACACAGCGATTTACACTGCATTGCCTCACTCCCGATTTTTGGAGACGCTTAAAGCCACACAAAGTGGCTTTGTGCAGATTAAAAAATCGAACTTAGAGGTTTTCGTCACACATATACAACATTGCATGGCAAAGCTTTCATAAATATGCCCCTCAGTGTTCTGGATCACGAGTTTAAAACTGAATAGGCTAACATTATGTGGTGGCCAGTAATACTTTTTTGTTTTTCTAAGTGAGATGCCTTAAGTGTGATAGGTATGCTGAGGTTGGGTTCCATGTCCAATGTTTGTGTACCATTGGACTCAAGCTGAACCTCACCGATGAGGCCTAAAAAGGCTCGAATCAGTCTGGACTTGGCCTGGCAGTTCATAATGGACTATACTGGTTGGAGCAGGAATAAGACTGATTTGTGTATGGGTGTTTACATGTTTTGATAGCATGTAGCAGTGATTCTGGGCCTTTTGACTTCTGCAAACCCCCACTGAATCACTACTAGAAGCAGGAGACCCCCGCCTGAGCAGTTTCTACAATTTGAACCTATCACTACACATAAATACACAAACATATATGCATCAAACAAATACACAACTTATTAAATATTTTCATTAATTCACTGAAAATTGCAAAAATCTATGTTATAATGGGAAGGTTGGAGCTTTTCAACATTTAATTTTATTTGTGCAAGATGTAGTGGTATGCTAGCCTCTAGAATATGACTTTGGGCCTGATTTAGGTCTTGGCGAAGGAGATAGCCCGTCCACCATGTTACAACCTCCATAGGAGATAACGGGATCGTAATATAGCGGGCGGGATATCTGTCCCGATTCTGACAGAGTATTTCCCTTCACCAAGACCTAAATCAGGCCATTTGTCTTTTTTGCTCCTAATGAATGCTCTATTTTTGCTAGCACACACCAGTGCTTCAATAAAAGCCACCAATTGTCCATAGAAGATTACATTTGCCATACGTGTGCTTCTCCCAGGAATGAAGATAAGAATACCAACTTAATTTGTAGCCTTCGATTTTAAGTCCCTCTAATTTACAGCACATCTTAACATTTTCAATGTTACCTTTTTATGTATATATACTTTATGAATCAGGTAATATTATGATCAGGCGTCACAGACCTCAGGTTACTAATCATTCACAGAGGGCCTTAACCAGGACTGGCGCACACTGGACATGTAAAATAATGCCTTTCCAAAATAACGAGAAACCAGCCAAAAACACGGGCCTATGTAATGTCAATTCATAGCCCCAGAGTTTTTGAGAACAGCATTGGTGTGACTGTAGCTGGGTGTATCTACTTTTTCTTGCGCAGAATGACAACTTCTCTAGTTTGTACCTTAGGATTTGACTCATCATGTGGTGGATTCATTACAAAGGTGCCTTCAGGTGCTTAAGAACGTACGCTAAGTCATCAGGGTGACAATGCGCCATAATTCATGTATGTCATGTTCACCAAGGGTGGTGATTTGATGCTTTGTATTCACTTTGCATGGACTCCTGTCTTGTGACTTGCTTGATTTTCGCTGTATTAAATCTAGTTCCATTTTCAGCCATCTCTTTCATTGTTGACACTTAAATTGCATGCAAAACATTCCTCCATGACGTCCATCTTGCACCAACACACTACCTTCGAATTGACTTCAGTTGAGGGGGCCCTCTTCTGCTTTCTGACTTTGTCATTGCACCTCTTTTGTCAACTCTTGGTTTCCTCAATCGTGGTAATGCTAGGTTTCCACTTTGGCACAATGCAAAGATGCCCCTTATTGACCAATAAAATGACATGGATACAGGTGTGCTTTTAGTAAAGAAATGTGGATCCTTCTAATAGTCCCACACAAGAAACACAATTTTCCACTGAAGATCAACATTCTGGTTCCCACATAGTCTTAATCTCTTTAGAGTCATCATGAAATGCTTCACATTGGCATTAGCTTCTAGTCATTTCCAATACTCACCATTTAGTTTTTATAGATAGTTTTGAAATTCACACTTTGAACCAGGAATCCCCTCTCTGTTTTGATCCCTTCAGGTATTTCAAGACTACCCAGTATTTTTAGGTCTAGCGCGCAAGCGCTTTGATCTGTTTTGTGTGTTTTTAATCACGACGATCACTTTCATTCGTTCCTGGGCTTGCCTTTCAAAACTCACTTGATGCCATTGGTAAATGCTTTATGTTTGGTCCCCCTTGAGGGTGTTTTTGTCACGCCTTGCAGAGTGCTCCTGTTACATGAATTATTGCACAATTGCCGATATACTTCAGTGTGGGCAAACTAATTTTTTCTTTTGTCTCTCCTCTTCGTGCTGCATGGTGGCTATGGCACTCACAGCACCAACTGACACAACAGCGTGAGCTCGATCAGCGGTATTGGAGCAATGGTCACATTGTTCACAGTTACCTAATCAGAGTCCTTTCTTGTGACTCCCCCATTAAACACAAACACTTTAAGTTGGTAAATGCTTTATGTATAACAGAAATCCTCAAAGCAAAAGTGGTTCTACTGGCACAGCAGCAGAGTCAGTACTACAATATTCACTGCATCCGAGGAAACTCGCCCCATAATGCTATACAGGACATTACTTTTACAAAATATTTTTGCTCAGAACTCAGCCTGTGGTGGTCCTAGGACAAGGGTACCTCCACCAAAACGTTCAGCACAACACACTCTTTCTGTTTAGGTCATATCTGGGTCCCCACACTAGGTTAGTGGGGACCCCAAAATATGAACCCCTCTCACCACTAAGTATCTTTGTAAGCACTCTCATGACTGAAACTTTTGATTTATAGCTGGAAGTTGCTTGCTTGTGTTTTAAGGGCCTTGTTTGTAATATAATTGCTATAGCCCTGCTACCACTGATGTATATTATAATTGTATATGTTTTAATAATCTCTCTTTATTACAATTATGACCATGATTCAGGCCATCCTAACATCCTTATTACACTATGACTTATAGAACACTCTTGGTATGTTTGGGTGACCCTTTTAGTTTATTTTTCCTCTGTGGCTGTCTTGTGTCTTTTTTTGGGGAATTGTGTTAGCCAGCCAGCAACTCTGAAGGTGAGGTGGTGAAAGTGGTATTCTATTGGAATCAGCACGGCACATTAATTAGGATGCTAAATGCAACAGTTTCATTTTTTTTATTGCAGCAAGAGGAAGAATGTAAATTGAAGTGCTTTATTTATATGCAGGGCCACTGGAATTATATGGCAGGAAAAGATGAAATTATGATGTAAGGTTGACCAGTTTATGTGGCAAGAAAAGTCCAGTTATGAATTTGCAATGCCAATAGCTCTAACTCAAGCAAATGCAAGACCTATTGCATTGCAATGCTTGTTTTCAACTTTGGGGTCACCTTTTTAAACAACCTTCCACCACAGGCTACTTAGTGCAGGCATTAGTGAGTACCAAGAGCTGCTGCTACTTCCACTGAATTGCAAAGATTGTCACTTTTTCTTGACCAGAGATTCTACATTTTCTTTTCTGTGAGTTATTTTAGTGCCAGAGGTTCAACATTTCCAAATGCTTAACAGAGCTAATACTAAGACATAGCCTCTTCTCTTAAACTATCAGTGTTGGGAAATCACACTTTTTTCACATTCATGCTCTCAATTCCCCACCAACTGGTATGTGCTAGATTAATTGTTTTCCTGATAAATCATGGTTGGTGTCATTATTCTGTCACATCTTATGTCACTTGGGGGGTTATTCTAACTTTGGAGGAGGTGTTAATCCGTCCCAAAAGTGACGGAAAAGTGACGGATTTACCACCAGCCGTATTACGAGTCCATTATATCCTATGGAACTCGTAATACGGCTGGTGGTATATCCGTCACTTTACCGTCACTTTTGGGACGGATTAACACTCCTCCAAAGTTAGAATAACCCCCTTGATGCCTTTGCCCCACTGAATATTTCCCACTTGTTATGCTACAGGGGTGTGATGGTGGACTGAAGGCATTTGTCTGTTGTTGTAACACACTTAGGGGGTTATTACAACTTTGGAGGAGGTGTTAATCCGTCCCAAATGTGACGGATATACCACCAGCCGTATTACGAGTTCCATAGGATATAATGGACTCGTAATACGGCTGGTGGTATATCCGCCACTTTACCGTCACTTTTGGGACGGATTAACATCTCCTCCAAAGTTGTAATAACCCCCTTATTCAAAAGATAGGACTTTAGGACTTTCTCCTGGTAATAGTAATCCTATATGGTGCATTGTAATGTTTGCCCAGAGATTTTCTATTTTTTTGTGTGGCGGGGATGTCTTGGCAGGCTATCAGTCGGGTCGTTAACCCCTGGTTGATAGCACAATTAAAAACATTTACTCATTTAGCAAGAAAGACCATTGGTCTATCAGCTGAGCTGGATAGGGGGCTGTATAATGAAACAATGGGGTCAATTGGCCTTGATCCATTATTACCTTTAATTGTTATTCATATAAGTATAAGTGAAAATGTTGACAATCCCATTTGACTGCAGTTGCATTGTACTCAATTTGCAAATGTCATTTCTCCATCTAAATGAAGACCAAGCTTGGAAACGCAGCATGGACTGACATCAGGGCCGGCTTTAGCACTGGAGGAGCCCTGTGCACCAATTGTTTGCCCCCCCCCCTCTAGAAATGCCTCCTTGGATTTCCTCACTACAACCCGGCAAAAGTGCCCCTCATCTCTCCATAGCCCCCTTTCACATACATTATTTGCTGTAAAGCGCTTGTAAAGGCTGGCTCTACTAATCCACTCAGCTATGTACATAAAATATAGTTCTGTTCTTTCTAAGAGGCATATTAACCCTTTATGATTTTTTTATGGCAGATAAAAGCTGCCGCTAGACAAAACTCCCATCTCTCTTCCTAGCAGGAACATTAATCACAAGAGGTATCTTGACATTTTAATTGTTTCCTGAAGGCTGGATGCACAAGGAACTTTTCTAAGTCATTGCTAAATACAGGGCCCCTCTAAGGTCAGCACCCAGTGCGGCCACACCGCTTGCACCACCCTAAAGCTGGCCCTGACTGACATGCATGTTGTGCTCTTTCCCTGGAGGAAGACAGTCCCCCAATCACATGGATTGGTGTGTCCAGAATGTTCTCTGGCCATTATGAGGTTGAAGTATTTCAGTGTGAACGACAATCAACAAGGCATCTTTCATTCCTAGAAAAGCTCAGTTTGGTTCCTTTGTTCAGGACTATGCCATATTATTTGTGGTCATATTTCTCAGAGTTTTCATCACTGTCATGAGGTTCTGCACGAAGCTCCTGCAGTGCCTGACCATTCCTAAAAAGCTGCAATTGTTCTGAGGCCAGTCACCTTCATGCACACCCTTACTCATGAAGGCATAGCCAAATAACCCCTACTTGTTTGAAGGAAGAATTCGTTGTTCTTATGATCCACAATTTAACATCCTTTGTAAAACCCAGCTCACCTGTCCATGGTGCCCACTAATGGTGATAGTACACATGAGGCTTGGTTCTTAGACTTTCTACCGTGACACCCTTACTGATGCATGCATTATGTCGAGAATTCCACTGTGAAATCCCTCTCATTTACTTCGGGCTTCCACCAGGCAAGCCCCTCCTTCACCTCTATATTTTTGTATTGCTCAAGTCCACCTGCATACCTTTTTATGTTTTACATTGCTACTAACCTTTTCCTGAACACTTGAACTGCCATGGATATGAACTGTGGAAGCTGAGAGAGTGGAAATACAGGTGATGTCACCCAGCTGTGTCATCATGGAAACAGGTCTTATCCCAGATGGGAAGCCTTCATTTGCATCTTAGGCCCGCCTCCATGTTGCTACCTGCCTCATTTATTTCTTACCCCACTTACATGTGAATTTCTCTGCAATTCTTAAAACTAAAGGCATGTGCCCTATATGCTGTTGTCCTTCACTCTTTTATTTATTATTGTTTTAAATGGCGTGCCCCCCGTATCCTGTATTTCTGCATCTATGTTTCTGAACATTCTCAGCTTGAATCTGACTATTTTTCTTTTGTGAGGTCCTGGCAAGAAAGTAACTGGTGGGGAAAAAGTGCCATCATAGTGGCTATACCTTTAAGATGTAATCAGTTTCATTTATGACACCTGTCAAGTCAGCCAATATTTCTTTGATTGAATTCTGGAAGACCTCACCGTCTTATGAAGTGCCAAAATTAAACTGTTTGCATTTTTTTCAGATAGACATGTGTAGATAAGGTAGTGATGTATGTCTTCCCACGTCCAGTATTTAACATTCAGATTTAACGTTGAATAAAAACACATCTGGCACCATTCATCACTGCCAGCTGGCCATCAGTTGTGGCTTGAGGTGTCTGTACCCTTTAATGGTGCTGTTCAGGAGCATCATATCACCAGAGAACCTGCTGGTTTGGTGCCAGGATTCACTCCCCTGGAAGACTGCAGGTGGTGAAGGGAACTCTCAGAGGTGTGATGCAGCACAGCCTGGTATGCATACTTTGGCGTAGTTGTAATACTGGAGCTTTGCGGCTGGGGCGGCGACACCATAGACAGGTTAGCATCGGCTTAAGGAAAGATTGTTTTTTTCCCAGCAAGATGGTAATAATAGAATTGGGGCTGCTGCTGTAAGCCTAGCCCAGCAGAATGCTGGGAGGCCACAGCATTCGGGCAGGTCATTTCCTGCTTCGCAGCCTTCACCTGTTTTGTTCTTCTCCCGGGTTCCTCATAGTGAGGGCGATTAAGAAGGATATTAGGCTTCCTGTTTTTCTCTTGTTATTGATGTTATTGATTACTGACCTTGTCTCCGATTCTCTCTTGCATTGTGCTTTCCTCTTCTCCCAGAAAGGAAGACAGTTCCTCATCGTCTTTCCTGTCGTCACCACCATAGACTAAGGAGATATTGATAAACCTTACATTTAGAGTTATTTCTATTTCATAGGCACTTTGGTTTACATCTCATTTGCTCATAGTTCCTTTCTTCTTTTTCTTGAAGTGCCTGTAATTTTTCTCAAAGACTCTGTTGGTGCCAGCGCCGAAGTACTGGTGACCTCCCAGTGTTAGAAGTCCACTTTGATTCCACTTGAAGCTCTTTTTTATTTTTTTCCTCAATCCCTCCTCCCTCTCCAGTTTGTTCTTCACAGACTTCTTATTACCGCAGACCACAAATTACTTTGTGGAGGGTTGGGATTATCATCAGAGCTCCATAGTGTGTATCCTTTTTCAGGTTTCGTGACAGATTACTATGTCCCAGACTACCTTTCGAACTCTAGTGTCAATCGGCTCCAAGCAAAGGCTCTAGCCATTAATCAGTTGGGAGAATCTGGGTCTTACGGTAGCAGGCCAACCTTTACTGGGAAGCGGGAATGGGGAGCTAGTGTTTCAGAAAGTAGCACTGGTGAGAATTTGTCAGACATCATTTTGGGTGTCCAAAGAGCACACAGACTGTACTGGGCCTCAGTCGTGGGGGCTGGGGTCATTTGCCACAGATGTCCTGGGGTCCATCCTGCTATGGCTCTGCAAACTGGGCATTACAACCCTTCAGCACTTGACTCTCAGTGGTAGCAACAGCCAGCAGCCACAGGCTTCTCCCGGAGATAGTTTAGGAACGCTTCAAGGTCACCCTCGAGTGCAATAATTGATTATGCAAAACAGTGTTTGTCTTTTGTAAAAGAAAGTCATTTATTACACTAAAAAAACATAATCCTAGATGCTACAATATGTAGGTACTGCTACCTCATTGGTGCAGTGCCACTGTACCCCAGGATTGGTAATTCTTCTTTCACTCTTCCGTTACTATCACCCCTGTTTCTGGGTTGAGTATTGGCAGGTGTCATGCACAAATGGAGTGCTATACTTGTCGAAAAATTATTTTTCATCTCACCACTGCGTGGCCCCGTTGATGCTGTGGTCACAGTATGGACCTGCAGCAATCATAGTGATGATACTGCTGTGCAGTCCACAGAAGTTCAGTCATTTGTTGCAGAAACACCATCCACTCAGGCACAACTTCAGCAGTTCAGTCCTCTTGGCACTAATATGGGTCACTGCTGCACAGATCAATTGGGCACAACTTCATGACAGTACCACAATGCAGGCTGCTGAGACGCAACTCCAGGATTGCAGTGGGATAGTCCGCTTGGGCACAACTTCACGACAGTACCACAGTGCAGGCCCCTCGGGCAGAAGAGCCTGCACCAAACTCATTGGAAGACGCAGATCACTCTCCAGAGTCTGTCTAGGTGGATGGACCCTTCGCTCTGGGGTCAGCAGCTTCTTTTTGCTCTGGATGCTCGCATCACTTGCAGGGTCAACCCACTCCTTCCCTCTCTCAGCAGACAAGACAACTTGCAGGTGCATCAGGCGAGGGAGACAGATCTTCATTTCCTTTCAGACTTTAGGTGATATCCCCTCTCCTCTGAGAAGCTGGCATCTGGCAGACATCAGCTCTAGTTCACAGCACCCCTCCGAGTGCTCAGCAGAGCAATCCCTTCCTTAAGGAAAGGGAACTTGGAACTGGAACAATAAGTAGGTCAGCTGCTAGCACTTTTATACACTCAAAGCAGGCAGGGAATGTGGATTTTCTGTCTGCATTCTCAGAAGTACTAGTTTGGGTTGACTCTCATGTGCCCTTTCCAGACACAGCCTTTGTGTAGAGTGATTCTTCTCAAATCAGGGCCGTCTCTCATTACTTTCTCCTTTTGTGGGAGATCCAAGTACCTTTAAGTCATTTTCAACCCAATGCAAATAGCATTTTTGTCAAGGCCCTGACATTTTCCTACAGATCAATTCAAGGTTGCTTTTGTGTTCTCATACTTTACGAAAGAAGATTTAAAACGTGCTATATCCCTGATTACTAATAATGTGAGGACAATATGATGCATTTATGATAGGGCTTGCTGCACTTTTTGATAGATGGAGGGTGGCAAGGTTTGTTCATGTTGATTTATTAACACATAAAGAGTGCTCCAATGATTTAGTTTCATAGAGCTGCTGCCATGTGGACAGATGAAGCAACCATGACAGTCTTCAACTAATATTTGCTGGACCAGTTTAAAGATACATTAGCCCTTGTTGTCAGAAGGCCTACTAAGATAAGTGCCCCTATAGATCCGACCCTCCAAATTGAACCTCAGTTAAAAAAATCATATGGTCGAAAGGAGGTAAATTGTTCCTAGTGTGACTGTTGTTTCCTTAGGCACTGATAAAGAGACATCAGAGGCTGGAACTCGTGAACACACTGCACCATAACCTAGCCAAATAGAAAGCATGTGTATATTGGGATTTCAAAGGCCACCACATCTGGTAATCCTCACTGCTTTTAGAGAAAGACAGTAGAGCGATCATGAATGGCATACCAAGTTTGGCGTCAGAGAGCAAGAGACAATTTGCCAAGCTTTAGCAATATCTTTTCCTAGACATTACTCAAGCAACCAAAAAAGTAACAAAAATGAAAAGCACATGTGACAATACTGATTGACAGCGGGGCCACTGGATGCTTTATAAATAATATATTCTAGAAGGCTGCTGAAAATACCAGTGCATTCTAAAGAGAGGTATGAGATCATCTTGGGAATTGATTTTATGACCTTGAAATCTGGAAACATCACCCTGAAGATGCTAGTATTCGTGTAATCTACTGATGAGGTACATTAACAAATCTGTAGTTTATAATTTATTTGCCCCCCATACTTTTACTAGAATTTTAGGAACCCCCTTGGTTATACCTCCATACTCCTTAGGTAGATGGGGCTAAGGAAATTGGGCATTTCACTTCAAAAAGTTGTCGTAATCACTGCTTACTGAGGTCTACATCTCATTCTTTTGCCTATCTAATATGCATGACATTAGATCCTATATTGAAATAGAGGAAAGTCATCATTAGGTGTGTATATGGTGAACAGAGGAATATGATATTGCTGAAGTCCATGTGGCTGGACCACAAGGAGAAAAAAAGCTTCATAGAGATAGGAGTAATTCTAAACATATCCAAACAACTCGGAATAGGGACCGATACCACCCTACCCCCAGTTCTGTAACCTCTTGAAGACTAGTTTGAAAAAAAAAATCATTCTTGGTTAGAGGAGGCACCCTTTTAACACAAAGAGATCAAGCCCCTAGAACCCTGCAGAGTACATAAAACTTGGAAGGAAAGACGGCTGCAGAAGTGGAAAGGGGTTTCTAAAGAAAACCGCCTTGCCACTGAACCATGGAAACTAAACAAAAACTTTCGAGCCAATCAAATTCATGGTATTTTGCTCCAAAAACCCTGGAGAAGGCTCAATAAGATGAGAAACATATGACTCAGGTATATCCCTGTTTTATCATACTAAAGGGACTATCATATTGGTGAGAAAACTCAGAGACAAAACTCAGTTGCTCATTCCTGATCTCTTCAGAGCACAAGTCCTTTTTTGTTCACTCCCACCGATCAGCAGGACATTTTGGGTTGGAGAAAACCTCAAAAGCCATTCTGGAACAATTTAATTGGCCAGAAATCCATAATCATATTACGACCTAGTCCCAAACATATTAAATCTGCCAAAAGAAAAATCCATATTGACCTCGGGCCATACCCCATTCAAAATGCCTATCATATGAACCTCTTTTATAATGGTTGGATTAGATTTGGTAGAACCCTTAATTGTGGCTAGCAAAGGAAATACATATATTTTAATTCTAATTGACTATGCTACACAATATATAGAAACAGTTACCCTAAAAGAGACCACTTCTAAAATCCTTACCACCTACAATATTGATATTTTTTCCTGTGTAGGTTTCCCAAAAGAGATCTCATCCGATCAAGGTACATCATTCATATCCAAATTAATGCGGCAGATCTGCCAGAATTATGGGATAAAGCACTTACATATCTCCGTTTACCATCCACAAACAGATGGCTTGGTAGAACTCTATACTGGAACCCTAAAACTGACCCTAAAAAATGATGATAGGTGAAGGCTGAAATTGGAATCAGTGTGTTCCATTAGCCTTGTGCGTCATCCATAACCAGGTTCAGAGTAGCTTGGGATTTTGTTTCCTATAGGACCCTTTATGGGAGAAATCCAAGAAACCTTGAGATGATGCCGGACGCCTCGGAAGAGACATCACAAGATGTCCTAGAATATACTAGAATATACTATTTAACTAAAAACTAGACTAAGGAAGTTACAAGAATTAGCCAAAACCGAGCTAGACAAAACCCAGTAGAGACAACATAATAAGTGTATGAAATGGAGGGAATTAAAGTATGGTATTAAGTATTGGTATTATTACCCTCCAGTGAAAATAAGCTTAAAGCTGAGTGGCAAGGTCCCTATCGAATAGTGGAAGGGATAAGAAAGAGCACATATAAGTTACAAATGTCCTGAATCCACAAACAAAACTAGAACATTAACCAACTTAGAAGATGCTGGGACCCCCAACTCCTGCCACAAGGTTACGATAGCTACTCCTATTTTGTAGTCAGGTAACACACAAAATGACATTTCCTTAGAAGAAAATCTTAGTATAGTCAAACACAAGAGGTGACTTACACACTACTTCCCTTCTCTCCAATTTTTTCTGATCTTCCAGGTGGGGCACCATTAATCTCTCGTGGCATTATCACAGAACCAGCAGTTGTGATAAAAAAAACAACCCTAGAGAATACCAGAGGCCCATATAAAAGCAACACAGAGGGAGGTCAAACAAATGTTAGAAATGGGGGTCATAGAACCGCCCTCTTGTAAGTGATCCTCTCCCATAATTACCATCCCTAACTCTGATGGTAGTATTTGTTTCTGTATAGATAGTAAAGCTGTAAATAAAGTCTCCAAGACTGACAATTACCCACTTCCATGAATCAATGAAATGATTGAACAATTAAGGGAATCCAAATATATTTCTACCATAGACCAAAAAAAAGTATATTCGCAGATCCCCTTAAGAGTGGAGGGAACTACTTTTATCACTCCTGATGGTCTCTACCAATTCTCTGCAATACCTTTTTGGTTACATGGGGGTCTGGCTACGTTCCAGAGACTCATGAACCTTATTCTGGAACCTCATCGGCAGTACGCTGCACTATATTTGGTTGATATTATCTTCAGTTCTCAGTTTAAGTCACTTAATTACCATCCTAAATGCCCTTCAAGAGGTTGGCCTCCATATCAATTCAAAGAAATCGAAGTTGGCTTAGAGTAAGGTTAAATATTTGGGATATCTCCTGGGGAAGGGTGTAATCAAACCCCAATAAGAGAAAGTTAAAGCCATAACTGAAGTCCCCTTTCCCAAAAGAAAAGTGTATATAATAAGAGGTTTCCTGAGCCTTTTAGGGTACTAGAGATTTAGCCCAAATTATTCCCTACACTCTGCCCTACTCACTGACAAGTTAGCATATATACACTTTCCTGAGACAGCCCTACAGGCCTTTTCTGAATTAAACATGTAATTTTCTCACATCCTGTTCTCCAATCTCCTGATTTTAGAAAACGGTTTACGCTTCAAACTGATGCTTCCAATATAGGGTTTGGGTGTTGTTCCTTTCTCAGACGAATGACCGTCAGTAAGAAAACCCCATCCTTTTCATAAGTAGAAAGCTGTTCCCCCATGAGTACTATCCGTCAATCAAGAAAGAAAAAATGCATGGCCATCAAATGGGCTACAAACAGGCACCAATATTATCTAGAAGGTCAAAACGTTCTCCTTTATATAGACCATACCCAGTTCACTTGGATTTACAAGGAGCAAGGAATGTAACCCCAAAGCCCTTTGATGGTTACTTTCTATTCAACCCTATTCCTTTGATGTTAGGCATAGGAGTGGGAAGATCATGCTAATGTTAACTTTTGTGAATCGCTATTACCTATTTTTCCCTATCAGAAAAATCTGACCAAGGGGGTTTGAGGCGAGAGGTGGGAGGGACAAGAGAAAGAAGAGGCCCCATACTTACTGGTAACTCCATCGGTGGGCCAGGTTGGGCCCCACTTGACACCATCTGAAATAAGAACAAATAGACGAAAGACATTTGAGAGAGATGGAGGACAAATTAAAAGGCAGGTGAAAAACAACAAAATAAGCAAAGGACTCACAGTTTTTCTACAGGGAGCAGAAAAGGAAGAAGAAGGCCAGAGGTCAGGCCGATTCAAAAGTCTAGAAGATGAAAAACATGAAGAGTAGGGTGACCACCAATCAGAGGTGGCTCCTCCATAAGGGTGGAGGAGCTTCAACCCCTACCAGCAGCGTCAGCTGCAATCCCTTTCCCCAAAAATGATAATAAACTTTGTTTATTATTGTTTTTGTGGAAAAGGGACGGGGCCTCGGTGTGACGAGTGTGAGTGCTCAGCACTCCCCCTTAGAGCTCATGTATGGTTGGCCAGCAATCTCCAGCCGGCCAAACACACATACACATAGAACACACAGGCTCCCAGTCTGCCTGGGAGTGCCCTGGCTGGGCGCTCCCAGCCAATCCTGAAGCTGCTCTGAGCACCGTCAGGATTGGTGCAGGGCAGGCTGGGAGCCTGTGCCTGCAGAGAAAGAAGAGGAGAGGAGCAGTGCGGTGGTGAAGGCAGCGGCAGCGGCTCAGGTAAGTTTTTTTTTCAATTTTATTTTTAATTTTATTCCCCTTCCCCTTAATCCTGTAATTTTCACGGACCGTCTGTAAATTAGCCCTACCATCCGTTGTCCGTGATCCATGGGTTAGCGGAGTGCATTAGTTCATAATTTTTGCCTTTTGGCTAAAATACAAAAGGTAATTAAGACAATTCGGTTTTCCCAGCAGATGCGAAAGGCAGGGGTCTCCTGTGCTCTGATTCCGAAGAAGGGGCAGACAGATAAGAAGCAGACCTTCTTGCCTGGGTGCCTCCTTCCCGAAAGAAATTCAAATGTGTGCAACTGATAAATCTGCAAATGTGCAAAGATATTTTCGTTTAGAGAGGTACTGTAAGGGTAGTCCAAGCTGAGCTGTGGAATGTATGCTTTTAATGGACAGTTATTGAGTTAGTTATAATCTGTATATTACTGAAATCTATACTTTAGAAGCAAATTTTATCTTTAACCTAAATGTATAAGTGCATTTTGTGGCAGTACATATTATGCTCTGTGTAATGCATGTTTCAAATAATGGCTTACACATTCAAACTGCTTTCAGGGACCTCAGGACCGCATACTACTAACATGTATTGGCAAAGCCAATAGGTCTCGTCTATACAAGCGCTATTGGCTTTGCCAATGTGTTTTAGCGTTGTTGTCCACCAGCATAGCTGCCGTTCAGGATGGCTAAAAGGTAGTGGCATGGAGGAAAGTGGCGTTGAGTGTTGTAGAGTGGATTGGCAAAGAGTGGAGTGTTGTGGAGTGGCAGAGAGTGTTGTGTATTGGAGTGGCATAGTGTGGAGTTGCGTAGAGTAGCATACACTGGAGCAGTATACAGTAGAGTGGGCTGGTGTAGAGTGAATAAGTGAGAGTGTTGCAGAATATGGTGGTCTAGACGCAGAGGCATAGATTAGAGTGGTGCATAGTAGAGGCCAGTGGTGCAAAGTGGAGTGCTGCAGAATAGAGTGGCATAGAGTGCAGTGGCGTACAATAGAGTGGCAGAGAGTGCAGTGGTGTAGAGTGGTGTAGAGTTGAGTGGCATAGAGTGGTGCAGAGTATAGCAGCGTAGAGTGGTGCAGTGCAGTGTGGAGTATAGTGTTGTAGAGTGCTGCGGCATAGAGTGGACTGATGCAGAGTACAGTGGCATAGAGTGCAATAGCGTAGAATGTATTGGCATAGAGTGCAGTAGACTCAGAGTAGAGTGGCGGAGAGTTCAGTGTCTGAGAGTGCAGTGTTGCAGAATAGAGAGTCATAGAGTGCAGTGGTGTAGAGTGGAGTAGAGTGTCATAGAGAGCAGAGGCAAAGAGTATAGTGGTGCAGAGTAGAGTGCAGAGCCATTGCACTAGTCAGTTAACTGCTCTGCCACCTCGTAGCTCCACCGGTAAGTGAAGCTCTTCTGTCCTCTGAACCCTGACCTCTGTCAGGAGTTCGAGGCCCTCCTCCACCCGCAGGCTTCTGCCTCCGCCTCATCCCTGGTGTCTAGTGGGAGAGCTCTGCTCTTCTGCCAGACTGCCTCTTTTACTCTGTGTGCTGTTCCTTTTGTGTTCTGTTTCCTTTTGTGTTCCTTTTGTGTCTTTTGCTTTCTGTGCTCACTCTTGCTCCCACGTTTTCTCTCCTAAATCCGCTCTCTATCTTTCACTCTCGCTCTCCCCTGCTGTTACCGCCCCCCCTCCTCTCTCTCGCGCTCCATCCCTGCCGCTGCTGCCCCCGTAACCCCTCCCACTTTTTTCACACTGTTTTCCGGCTCCCACTCCCGCCTTCCAGCTGTCCTCTCCTCCCCCTCTCCCTACTTAATGGCAGCCGCTTTGTGGCCGTGCCACTGGTGCATCTAAGGCGCACCTAAGGCAAGCCCGTCTGTGCCCATCTGCAACCCAAACGCGACCAGCGCCAGGAAACTGCCACCCGCCGCCTCTACACAGCAGCTGAACTCATCGCACTCAACCCAGGACGCAACAACAACTGCAAACAAGCACCTCCAGGCATCACACACAGTCATTTCAGCTGCTTCCGCTGCCATCAAACTGCACCACTACCAAGACCTGGGACCCAGCACAACCAACCAGCAACAACTCTCCGAACGCGAAACCCCTGAAGTGCATCCTCTTTAACATCCTCTCCCTCCATAAAAATGCTACCAAAATCTGGGACCTCCTCGACAGCACCACCCCGGACATCGCATTCCTCACTGAGACCTGGACCAACAACACCTCCGGGCCAGACATCGTCATCCCCAAGGGCTACAAGATCGCCCGGAAAGATCACCCCAGCCGCCCTCGGGGAGGGGGAATTGCCACCGTCCACAGGTCCAGCCTCCACCTGAACACACACTCAGCCACAAACTCAGTCACAAACCTGATGGAACACCTCCACTTCAAGCTACACACTAGCCCGACATCCACCATCAGGGTACCATCATCTACCGCCCCCCAGACCTCGCACACCTTTCGCCGACTCCATCATGGACCTCATCTCCACACAAGCCATCGCAGCCACCAACTACACCCTGCTGGGAGACCTCAACTTCCACCTTGAGAACCTACAAGACCTCAACACCGCATCCCTCGTAGACAACCTCCACAACATAGGACTCCGACAGATCGTGACAGAGCCAACACACTCAGCAGGACACACCCTCGATCCCATCTTCACTACAGGAACCTCTGCTACCTTCAGCCACACCACGGAACTCCCATGGACAGATCACCAATGCATCCACTGCATCCTCAACACACCCACCATCACCAGACCCCCAACTCCAGCCATCACATGGAAACTGGACAAGAATAAACCACGATCAGCTCACCGCCACCCTTGCCATCGCCATCCTCACCATCGCATGCAACGATGACCCAAACACCACAGCATGCACCTTCCATGACTGGATCACCGACTGCGCCAACACCATAGCCCCCCTCAAAACAAACAACAGCACGCACGCAAAGAGAGCCAGCTGGTTCACCCCGAACTCCGGGAATCGAGACGCACCTGTTGCCGCCTCGAGAAAATCTGGAGAAACACCAAGGGCCAGATGTATCAAGCTTTTTTGCGTTCGCAAACGGTGGGAATTGCAAAAATCGGCCGTTTGCGAATGCAAAAATGGTCCCTGCGATGTATGAAAGGCATTCGCTGTGGGAAAATACAGAATCGCAAAAATTGCAAATTTTTGCCAACATGACATGGTTTTGCGTGTCGCAATCAGCATATCACAAATAGCGACATGAAATATTGAATCTCTATTTGCGAGACGCAAACTGCGACACAGTTTAGCAAATCGCAGATAGCAATTCGGTATTTCATTTCACTATTTGCGATACACTGATTGTGACACGCAAACCCATGTTGCAATAGGATGCATCAAAAGGTCGCAAATTGCGAAAATTCGCAGAATGGCCTTTTGCACATGCAATTTACCACAAATTTAAATCAGGTGGTAAGCAGGAGCAACCTATATAAAGAGGCCCAAAATGCCTCAGCAGCTCTTCCAGCATGGCTGCACTCAATGTGATGGCGAGTAGAATGAGGATCTTGGCAGGTTTGAGGAGAGGGAGGAGGAGACAGGAGTGCATTTTCAGAGTGCGCATAACCCTTTTTGACCAGACAGAGGAGGAAATCTATGAGAAGTACAGGTTAAGCTCAGCTATGATACTTGACCTGATAGCTGATCTACAACCTATACTGCAGCGCACCACACCCAGGACCAATAGCATACCCACCCATGTGCAGGTATTATGCTCTCTGCACCTATTAGCCTCAGGGAGCTATCAAGGGGTCATAGCAGCAACATGAGGGGCCTCCCAGTGTGCCCTCTCTTGATTATTCAATGCATTTCTCAATGCCATGTTGAGCAAAATACAAGAGCACATAAGAATCCCCAACACCCCACAGGAATTACAACAAACGAAAATCATTTTTTATCAGATTGCACAATTCCCTCATGTCATAGGTGCCATCGATGGGACACATGTAGCAATTTGTCTACCATCGGCCACCGAGTATGTTTATCGGAACCGTAAAAACCATAATTCCATGAACATACAGGTGATTAGCAATGCCTCTAATTATCATCACGATCTTGTGGCCAGATACCCAGGTAGGACACATGACTCCTACATCATTCACCACAGCAGGATTCATACAAGACTGCTAGCAGGGGAGTTTGGCGAAGGATACCTACAGGGTAAAGTAACAGATGACTATGTTGCATTGAAGTAATAGTGACGTCAGATTCCAACAGTACTCATTTTACTGTGCCTACGCAGTGTGCACCTACATACTGATGCCCTACCTGAACCCTGCAACGCCCGCAGAGAGGAGGTACAATGCTGCACACAGGGCAACCCGCAGTGTGGTGGAGCGGACGTTTGGTATCTTGAAGAGCCGCTATAGGTGCATCCATAAGAGTGGAGGGGCACTACAGTACAGTCCAGAGACGACATGTAAAATAGTGGCCGCATGTGCAATGTTTCACAACATAGCAACAAGAAGGGGCATACCGGTTGAACCAATGGAGCCGGACTCAGATGAAGATGGTGATCCCTTACCACCCCATCACCCAGTAGACAGGACCAGTGCAGCAGAGGGCAGGCAAAGACGTGCTGACATCACGCGCAACCATTTCTAATGTAAGTAATGACAACACTACTGCAATTTTATGACTCTCTGCAGTTAGCAACTTTATTACCTTGACTTCAGGTAACGTATGTGTCAATAGGACATAGCCATGAAGCATAGGCTACCATGTGCAAATAACAGTGTCACAGTATTAGCATCATAGTCTAACTGTACATGTTACGGTAGTCCCCTGTGGGTCTTAACATTACTTCCTACGTCCACGCACTCCACTTGAGTGCTCAGTGGCCTCACTGGCACCCCTTGTAGTGGGTTCACTGGTAGTACTGTGTCTGGTACTGCGTCGCCTAGGGTCCATCGCAGGGGCTGTAAGACTCCTGAGGCTAGAGAACTCCTCACTATCTCCACCACCCAGTTCACTATTTGTTGCACTGCGTGCTGTCTGCATTGCATCCAGGACATTGGTTATTTGCACCAAGCCCTGTGAAACGTCCCGACTGCAGTGTGCCATCTCCATCTGTATGCCCATAGCACGTCTTGACATCATGGCAGTTGAGCTAGCGAGCCGATTGACCGATGTGCAGAACCTACCAAACCTTCTCATGAATTGGTGATGGCGCCTACGGTGGCTGGCACGCTCCTGCTGAATCTCAGTGCAGAAGTCCCTAATGGCATTTGTCAAGTCCCTTGTGTTCTCAGCTGCTATTTAATGTCCCTCATGCAGTGACTCCAAATGCTTGTTCATTGTGCTCATGTTCTGATTGAATGATGCCAACTGCCTGTGCATTGACCTCATGTGTTTACATTGCAGGCGCTGCACTTTCAGCATGGAAGCTTCAAGTCCGCCAAAGATTGATGGGACCTCTCTTTCCTCTGTGCACTGTCTGCCTGCATCGTGACACCTCCTGAGGGGAGTTGACTGACGCTGGGGCAGGGACTGCTGTGTTCCTGTGGATCTATCCTCTGGGGGTGGTGTGGGGAGTTCATCCATCATCTCATCTGAGTCCAGGTTGTACTCTGAGAGAGGTAACACCCTTGCCCTGCGTCTGGTTGGTGCAATACTGGGAGACTCACTTGTGTTGGAGTCGGACTGTGGCTGTGTTTCAACATCTCCCACATTTCCACTTTCTGCTGCAGCAGGGCCCGGGACATCTGCAACGAAAATGTGCAGCATGTCATTAATGTATATCTCACAATAAGTAGCACAATGGTAAGATTTCTACTCTGACATCGTATCACTGTGACGTGTGTGTTGTTTCTCTTAACACCAAGTTGTTTTGAATGTGGTTTATTGACCTTCGGACTGTGGCCTATCACTCCCAAAAGGCATTGTTGTGTTGTATGTAAGATGTGGCATGGCCTACTTATCATGCTGCATCAGGCTAATAGCTATTTCTAGGGGGCATTTGTACATGCACATATGGGGAGACACATCGTTACTGCCCTTATCTTTTCTGGTGCTGGGTGTCCCTGAGGTGTCAATGTCAGTGACACCACTGACAGCTTCCTGAAGCAGTGTGGACTCCACCATGTCTTCCATTGGTGTGGACAGTGTCTGGATGGGTGGTCCTCCTCCTCCGTTGCTCCTTGCCTCCTTTAGCCTGGTGGCTACAGTTTCTTTGGCACGGGAATGCAGGTCATTCCAACTCTTGCGAATTTCCTCCACAGAGTGCTGCGCAACACCCACTGCACAGTTGTTTGTCTGGATTTCCAACCAGAGTTTCCTTTCCTCACTTTCAGGGACCTGTAGTGAGGTCTTCCCAAACAGTTTGTCATGGTTCCTGACAAACTCCTCAGTGAGCACCTCCAATTCCTGCTCACTGAATTTGAGCTTGCACTTCCTATCTTCCCATCAGTGGCCATGTTGCAATGTGTCTCCCTGCCTGCTCCTGTGGGTGTGGCTCCTGGAAACAGCATGGGCTGACTCACTTCCTGGTTGTGATGTCATCAGGCTGTTCCAGTTTTCCGTTTTTGCAATTGCGATTTTCAGATACCGAATCGCAAATGATTTGTGATTCAGTATTTGCTAATCGCAAATTGCAATTGCGAATTTTAAGAAATCGCAAAAACCGACTCACAATTTTGATACATCCCATTTTGCATTTCTAAAATAGCGATTTCTTAAAATTTGCTATTGAAGAAATGCAAACCGGGAGCTTGATACATCTGTCCCCAAATCCCCAGAAGCCCACAGCAACTTCAGAGCCACCACCACTGCACACCACCAACTCATCAGAAGCACCAGAAAGAAGGCTATCCAAGACAGGATCTCCTCACAAGCACACAACAGCAAGGAACTCTTCAGCATCATCAAGTAGTTCACCCAATCCAAAAGTGAAACAACAGACATCACACCCTCACAGGACCTATGTGACAGACTCAACACATACTTCCACCACAAAATCAAGACCATCTACAACAGTTTCAACAAGGACAACCCACGTGAGAACCCCCCCTTCCAAACCCTGACACCAACAAACCTACAATCTCCAACTGGACACCCCTCTCCACCAAAGATTCCATGAAAACCATGAAGTCTATACACTCCGGCCTCCATGGACCCATGCCCCCATCACGTCTTCAACAAAGATGCAGACACCATTGCCCCCAAGCTCTGCCTCACCATCAACTGCTCACTAGCTGCCACCACCTTCCCCGATGACTGGAAACATGCTGAGATCAACCCCCTCCTCCAGAAACCCTCGGCTGACCCCACCAACCTCAAAAACTTCAGGCCCATCTCCCTACTTCCATTTCCTGCAAAAGTAATTGAAAAAGCAGTCAACAGCCAACTCACCACGTTTTTAGAAAGCCACAACATCCTCAACATCTCCCAATCCGGATTCAGGTCAAACCACAGCACCGAAACAGCTCTCCTGTCCACAACAGACGACATCCGCTCCCTACTGGACAAGGGAGTGAAGGCGGCACTCATCCTACTTGACCTCTCGGTGGCTTTCGACACATTCTACCAACACACCCTGATGAGAAGACTCCACAAAGCCGGCATCAGAGACAAGGCCCTTGACTGGATCCAATCCTTCCTGTCCGGCAGAACACAATGAGTGAGACTCGCCCCCTTCCTCGCAGAACCCGCACCCACCACCTGCGGAGTGCCCCCAGGATCCTCCCTCAGCCCCACACTGTTCAACGTCTACA
Source organism: Pleurodeles waltl (assembly GCF_031143425.1). NCBI lineage: Eukaryota > Metazoa > Chordata > Amphibia > Caudata > Salamandridae > Pleurodeles > Pleurodeles waltl. The sequence continues at coordinate 424,212,299 of NC_090448.1, forward strand.
TGGCCCCGCTAGCCACCGTTGTCAGAAGCTACGGAATAAACATCATCTTCTATGCCGACAACACCCGACTCATCCTTTCCCTTTCCAACGAACCAGACAAGGCCAGACACAACTTCCACAAATGCATGAAAGCAGTCGCCAACTGGATGAGAGGCAGCTGCCTTCAACTCAACTCAACACAAACAAGACCGAAGTACTCCTCCTGGGCCCTCAACCCAATGCATGGAGCGACTCCTGGTGACCACCGACCGTCTGAAACCTGCCCACACCCTCCAGCCAAGCCCGCAACCTCGAATCATCATGGACCCTGACCTCAGTATGAACCATCAGATCAACTCAGTCACCTCCACTTGCTTCTGCAGCCTCTGCCTCCCACGCAAGACTTTCATGTGGATCCCCCTCGAACACAGAAAGACCGTCACACACGCCCTCATCACCAGCAGACTACGGCAATGCACTCTCCGCCGGAATCAACAAAAAAACTCACCCGCAAATTGCATAACATCCAGATTGATCCTCGACCTACCCCGGCACTGCCACATCTCGCAACACCTACGTACACTACACTGACTCCCCATAGAGAAAAGAATCACTTTCAAGATCCTCACCTACGCACACAAAGCCCTCCACAACACCAAACCAGCCTACCATAGAGTGCAGTGGTGTAGAGTGCCGTAGAATGCATTGCCATAGAGTAGAGTGGTGCTGAGTTGAGAGACCTAGCGTGAAGTGGCATAGAGTGCAGTGGGGTAGAGTGAAGTGGTTCAGAGTGGAGTAGAGTGCAGTAGCATGGAGTGTTATGGAGTGGAGTGGTGTAGAGAAGAGTACAGTGGTGTGGAGTGGTGAAGAAGAGAGTGGAGTGGCATAGAGTGGAGTATGCATAGTGTAGTAGCACACTGCCATTACAGACAACACTTTTTTGATTGAAATGACCATTACATTTGCACAGACATACAGTTTTACTAATAAAACTATACAGTGCACAGACGATGATGTGTGTAAATGATATCACCTAGTGAAATGATTTGTAATAATCTTATTAAAGTATTTGCTTCCAACTCAGTTCAGAATTAACAAAAAAAATTGCTTCATTTGTGTTCTTTACTCTGATATAATCTGGAATACTTGCACAGTTTCATTAAATGTTGTCATGTGATAGAAAAAACTAATTCCTAACCAGCATGGTTTTCACATAACTCCTCTAACTTTGAAGTCAGAGAAAGAAAAGTAAACACCAAGCTCCCGCTGAAGACGCAGCCTGACATTTGACCTTGTTGTTTGAATGTACAGCAAATGTGAAAAGATAAGAACAAGATTTACAGGCCTGTTTACAGAAGGGAGAACTTCCAGAAGGATACCGTAAATAAGGTTTGGGCTAGAGAATGGGCAAATTCAAGCTGGGCAGCCTAAAACAAATAAAGCCAGCAAATCGAAAGCAAGGAAATGTGAGTTACAAACCACACAGCAAGTGGCAAGCAACGGGCAGAATGCATTCCCCGGGAAGCTCTTTAAATGTAATTAAACTGAAAACCATGGGATACTTTTGTGGGGATAGTCCGGTATTTTAGCCCTGTCCAAATCTTGCAGAGGTTTGTCCATGTCAGTCTCCCAGGTACTATGGAGAGAAGCCCTGGAATGGTCTCCATGCTACAGGAAACGTCTGTACACCCAGTTCCTATGGTGTAGCGCTTCTGGTACACTTTGTGTGGGGTTAGTGCTAATTGATGGACATTAAATAAGGCATTTAATGATTGTTTAAGGTGTTTATAAGTAAGGAGTTTGACCCAGGTGAAGTTTGTAGTCTGCCACAAGTTTTTGAAAATCTAGTAGCTTGCCGTCTACAAACAAATCCTCCAATTTTAAGACGCCTGCAGCATGCCACTGACTGAGTTGCCCTGAGCGCAGCCGTCCTGTGCAAGTGGGAAGGTCTAGCAATGGTAGTGCAGGAGCGTAGGGTTTCTTCATGTGAGTGAGGTTACAGACTCTAGCAAGGCAAGAGAAAGCTGTTCAGAATAACCCCGGATGGTGTTCTGTAAAATGGTCAGTAGGAAACAGTGAGTAGTGCAGAAAGCCCTCCTTAAAGTCCTTACAGATAAACCCCATCTCAGACACGGGGCAGCCAGCGAGCCACCCATTGGAGTTGTGCAGCTAAATAATAGTGTCGTAAGTCTAGAAGATCTAATCCACTCAGTCATGGGGAGCGTTAGAGTGGAAAGAGCTACCCGATGTGCCCCAGTGACCAAATCAGATGTGGGGAATGTCTAAAGAAGGAATGAGGAATGAGCAGGGGAAGGTTTGCAAAATTATATGGTAATTGGGGTAGCACACCATCTTCACTAGTGCCACGTGGCCCATTCCTAAAAATTAGGAACAGAAGACCAGAAATCAAGCTGGGCTCGGAGCGTCCATGTCCCTCTCCCCAGATTTCCATTGTTCAGATTAGTGGGGAAATGCTAGACATTAATCCCTAGGTATTGAAAAGTATTGGTTCCCAGTTCAATCTGAGGTCTAACTGTATATAATGGGGAAAACATTCCATATGTTAGCAAAACACTAACTACATTTTAAAATCGTTCTCATGTTCTTACATTTTGTTTGTGCAATTTACATCATAAATATTTTGAAGATTCTATGGGTACTTTGACACACAGGGATAAGCCAGATCACCCGTTTGGCCTTGACTCAGTTGCAAAATAATTTTACAACATGGACAAAGTGGACAATGGCCAAGCACAACCTTGCAAGGGGTGTGACCCCTGCTCACTCCTCATAACCATGAACAGTGACCATTGCACCTGAAGAGGTCGGTGGGTACTGCTTGTTCAACCTCTTGACAGCGCCTCTTCAGCTTCTCTCCTCTCTGATGAGGCAACTTCCCAGGTACGCAATACTTTCTGATACTCTTGGTGGACCCATCTTGTCTGATATTAGGTATTGTCCCACCTTGTTCTTCTCTTCCTTATTCATCCAGTTCTTAGCACCAACCCTTAGAATAAGTTGCTATGGATCTCCCATCTGATCTCAATTTCATCCTCCTCTTTTATTCACTTTGATTGGTAGTCCACGCTCCCAGCTCTGAGATAAATGTAGAGCCCTGGATGTACCCTCTAGTGCTGAGAGGGTACATCACATCCTGACAGGTGTGAGAGGTGTGAGACTGTTGCCCACACCATCAGCTCTGCCTCATTAATTTTTTTAGGTTTAAAGTCCAGTGATGCTTGAGGTGAGCCAGATGTTTTTGTTCAACGTGTTTAAACTGGCATGAGGTTACTTACCTTAATATTGCCCAGACGTTTTGCCATGGGTTTTAAAATGTTTAGAAACATAATCAAATGTTGCTGTTGCTTTCTCTCCAAGAAAGATTGGGTAGATTTGGGTAGGGGTGATGGTCTTGAGACCATGCTGAAGGGCATTCATTTACTACCGAACAAGGACATAATGTGCCACCTTAATGTACTTAATAATCCTTGGATGTGTCTGTAAAACTGATGTTTGTCCTGAATTTTGACCCTTTGTCCTGATTTTTTGTGCAGAATTTTGATCCTCTGTCCTGCATTGTTTACAGTCCTGTCCAGAATTAGCCTCCATGCCAGGTGGTCACCCTAGACCGGAGAGGTATCAGGCCCCAGTCATGCACACAGGAGAGTGTGGCTTGAACGGGACAGTGCATGTGTACAAGCATGGAGGGCCACTCTTGGCAGAAGGGTGACAAGAGTCGGAACTGCTAAAGGATTATTTGGGTAGCAAGCTGTTTCTGAAAGAAAGGTTACAGTCAATGTGTGTATATGTTTTTCTTTTATTTTGTCAAGTACCCAAATTCAGTCACATAAGTAAATTAGGAAAGATTTTACTCACATAACAAACTGCCTGGGGTTGAGAAGTTGGTTTTGCTGTTGTTCTTGTAGTCCTTTAATGTTTTTGGATTGAATAAGAGACTCATTAGCTCACAGGAACAGATGAGCAGAAGAAGTGTGTTTATGCCTTCAAGGAAAATAGAGAGATAAAGACAAGAAAAGTAATGGTGGGATAAGAAACAAAAACAACTAGAAGAAAAAAAGAAATAATACAAAGGGAAACAACTAAAAGAAATAGAAAAGGAATACATACTTACCTGTCATTTTCTGCCCCGTCTAAGGCATCCAGTCCTCCTGAAGAAAGAGCCTAGAGGAAGAAAAGAGGCCTTATCAACAATGAAGTCTAGGCAAAAGGACAAGTGAAGGACAAGACAGAAGGACAAGTTAAGATTTATAGACTGCAAGGCTTTTGAGATGATAAAATAAAGAAACTTTATTTTTATAACCAAAAGGAAACTTAGGGGCAGATTTATGAAAAGTGGGACTGCACCTAGTCCACCACTTTTCTAGTGCCCCTTAGCACCCCCTCACGCCACCATGTGTGCGCCATATTTAAAATACGACACACCATGGTGGTAGTCAGGGGTACTCTTAGATTTCTTTGTGCCATTCTTCCACCCCCCCAGCACCAGAAAGCCTCCGTTGCATACATTATGCCTGGTGCAGGCATAATGTGGTGCAAGAGGTTACAAAGTGGCGTAATGCAAGCATTGCGCCACTTTGTAAATATGGCGCTACGTTTTTGGCCTTCCAATGCCACATTAGCGTAAGAAAAATTACACTATTGTGGCATTGGAATGGCGCTAGGCCCTCATAAATCTGTGCCATATTAGTCTGGAATCTTCTTCCCATTGGTCTCAGTGACCTCCTATCAAACTCCTATCCCTCAAGGAAGAATTTATTCCTTAGCTGTAAATGAAGATGCAGTCTTGTGAGAATTCTTTGATGAAAATCTGAAGAAAGGATTTATTCACTATTCCACATGTCCACTGGGAGAACCAACTTTTAATGCCTAAAACTGGTAGGACGCTTCCACTATGTATGGACCATAAGAAGGTAACTGCATCACAATTCTAACTGATATGCACTACCCTTCTATTAGACCAAGTCAAAATGACCTAGATATTTTCAAACCTTGACTTGAGAGGGATTATAATTAAGTGAGGATCAGAGAAAGAAACACATGGAGGCACTCTTTAATGCCAAATATGGCCACTTTGAGTATTTAGTAAGGATGTTTGTTTTGTAGCATTTCAGCATTTTTAATGCCATCTAAGGAGATATATTAGACTCTTTTGCTATCATTCATCTGGATCATACCTTTGTGTTTTCTAACACCCAGGAAAATTGAAAACATGAGGCAGAGGTTCTACAACGATTGAGACAAAATTAATGTTCAAGTTAGAAAAGTGCTGTTTTAAGGTATGCCAAATATATTTATTGGGCTTCCAATTATAAGGTTTACAGATTCATGAAGATATGGTAAGAGAATGGCTTGTGCCAAGACCAGTGAAGGATGTCCAAAGATTATTGGGCTTTACAAACTTCTATATTAATTTTAGCCAAGGTTTTTTCTCCATTGTAGCTCCTCTCATACACCTGGCTAAAAAAGACGTTGTGTTTTGCTGGCACCGAGACTCAAACCGTGTTGCCCAGCGCCAAAGTCAGCAGCTCTGGCCTTAAGCCACATTCTCTCCCCTAGGGTTTTTTGTCTGGTGCATGTTGGGGGCAGTCTGGGAATAACTCTTTTTTTTTTTTTTACATAGCAGTTGGTAATTTCATAGTGCTGCAAAGCAGGTACCATTCTTAAGAAAATTGCTTTCATTCATTTGCATCGACCTTACAGAGATGAAGAGGTGAAAAATCTATGTCAGGATTGTAATCTTTGACATTCCCGTTCTGTCAAAACTCCAACTGACTTGAGCAGAGCTTAACACTAGGCAACAGCAAGTGCTCTTGATGACCTTGGGAGAGTCACTAACCAAGCACATAGGTTAGTTCTGGGCAATAAGATGGCAAAAGGTGTTGTCCCCAAAATGGTGGAAACTGAGTCATGACTCCATATCCAAGCACTTCACGGCCTCAAGGTTGATAGCAAAATAAATCTATCCTTTGGATGTAAATTGGGCCTCTTCAACTAGAGTTCAGTTAGCGTATCCTTGATACAAAGGTATTATAGTGCTTTACACGAGTACAGGTTACATTACACAAGAACACAATCTTTTTTGGTAGCCAGGAGAGATGAAGTGATTTGCCAAGAATTACAAGATCTTGAGCCTTCGCCGAGACTCAAACCGTATTTCCCAGGTCCAAAGTCAGCAGCTCTGGCCCTTATGCTACGTTCTCTTCCCTAAGGGTCTTTGTCTGGTGCGTGTTGGAGCAGTCTCGGAATAACTTGTTTTTTTTTATATACCGCTTGGTAATACAGGTTTTGCCATTTCATAGCGCTGCAAAGCAGTTGCCATTCTTAACAAAAATTGCTATAATTAACTATGTGCAGTTAAGCTGCCTCTTCAGTCATTCTCTTTGTAAACAGCCAATGTTTTTAAAAGCTAGGCTGGTACTGCCAATGTAGAGGAATAACATAGAAATATATGGCTGCCCCCTTTTCTTTGCTTCTAACTCTTTTAACCGCCTCATTGACAGGTTAAATGCCACAAAGGTGCTTCTTTGTGGCTTGTTTGGTGCTATCAACTTTTAGGTAAACAAACTGAAAGAGTTGCATTTGTAGGGTATCACAGCCAGTCTGTAAGAATGAGGCAAAAAAACACTCCCAAGATGGTGGCCTTGTTGTGTCCTCTCTCCTGCAGCGACAGCCCTGGGAGGGTTGATGTGGCACCTGGCCTACATCCACTACACTCCGAACCAAAACATATAGGTAAAAGGCATTGTTTTTTAAAACGCCAGTAGCTCTAATTCTCATAAATGCGAGACCTATTGCTTTGCAAATGTTTGTTTGAGTAGCTTAGAAATATCTGCTAACAGTTGGAAATAAAGAGAAGTAATTCAGAAGCAACATGAACATTCTTAAAGTTGCTATTAGCAGCCGGAATGTGTCTGGGTAAAAGTATTAGGAATAACAGGAGGCATCCAGAAATTAACGTACACACGCCGGTTTCCTTTAATTCCTCATTCCTATGGTGAAAGTGTGAAATGGTGCTAGTATTACTCCTGGTAATTACTTTACCCTGTAGTATCATTATTTCCAGATGCATATTACCATGTGGGCTTTCCCGCAGAACCTGTGATAAGCATGTAAAAAGAGAGTTATATGGCAATGTTGAGAATGACACACCTGGGACTAATAGCAAATGGCATATGACCATCTCTACACCTCTGTGAGATTATTTATGCATGATCTCAATGCCAGTGTTGTGCTATAACACCGTTGTGTACATACGACATACCCTTTCAGATGTCCCTCGGCCTTGTTCCTCGGCAACAAAGCCCTAATATGTTCAGGCACAACGTGCCAATGTAAACAAAAAACACCTGTCTCAAATCTTATGACAAATGATATGTTGAAACAAACGTGGTATCTCGCGTTCTATCAAAGACTGTACACTTTGCTTGTTATTGAAGCACAGAGAATATTGACTGTTGCAGCCCCTTTTATTTTAATATGAATAGTGCTCCAAGTGTGCCAAGTCCATGACAAAGCAAAAAGTATCTGAGTCAGTTCCCTCTTGGGCCCTCTATCTCTGCCACTAACCGGCTGAAGAAAAACACTGTACCCTCCTGCCTGTCACATGCTAGTACTGCAATGCAAAGTCACCAGATGTCCCTTTTGTGGCACAAGGACTAAGTGACGTGGCCATCATTGTTTGCCATCATTCTTCCAGGGCCTAAAGCATTAATTAATTTCAATGGAATAACTAATATATTGCCCATTACTTATGAAGTTAACGTGTCAAGTTTATTTTCTTGCTTTGGTTCTGGATAATGGTGCTGGATATATTGGCAAATATAATATTCTGGTTTATTTTGATTATGCATTGTCCAGTGGGTCCTATTTACGAAACTGTGAAATTCAGGATGCTATTTTACAAGTTACTATTTTAATTATATAGGCTATGCCTCATGTAAAGGCAAAAAGAACAGATGAAGGACGGAATGCTGAACCATGCAAACATTCACCCCAGTCACAGATATGGGTTTAATCCATTGTTTATTTGCTCACCATGCCACCCAAGTTTGGACCCAGCCATACGGAAATCAGTCTTGACCCTGCTTCCAATGGGAACAGTCCAGCCTGAACTGCCAGGCCTGTTCCTCCCTGGCCAGAAACAAGCATCCTGGGGTGGCATGGTGAGCAACAAAACCGTCACTTCTCACTCTCCACTCTTACTTCCTCTCAACTTCATTGTCTTTAATCTTTGGCTTCACCACATATTCCATCCCAAATCCCAGCGTAGGTGGTTGTGGCATCCTTCCATCAGGAATTAGAATCTTCTCTATGTATTAGTATGAGGTCTGCATATAATTAGGATGCAGTGTGTGAAGTGCCCTAGAGAGAATGTGATGGTTTGAAATAGGAGAAGGGTTCATGGGAAAGGTGAAGCTGAAGGCAGGAGGCTGAGGTGTACAATGTATCCTGATTAAACATCTTACACATCAAGCTAGTGTACATCTTTACATTGGTGACAAGCATAAACTACCCTTCAAAACCTCAACTCCGTGAGACAGGTCTTCTGTATTTAATTTTACCTTTGTGGGAGACAAAAGACAACAACTTCAAGTAAGGAACTATCTAATCTGATAATGGGAATGTATGATGTAAGACTTCCCTGCACCTTCAGCTAACCAGTCACAGCCCCTTCTTTGGAGAAAATGGACATTTATTACAGAAGAAACATTTTTTTTCTTTACGCAACTCTGAAACATTCAAGCGTTAGCGCTACCGCAAACTAATACACTTGCATTGTGTGAACACGCTGCAAGTGTGGTGAAGGTTAATTAAAGCTGTTCTGGTGAAAGTCAAATCATGCCATGCTGCTCGCGCTGTAAGGATTTGCCTGTGTAAAAGTATATGGCTGTGCTGCTTGAGCTGTTGGGGCCATAAGGATCTTCTGTGCAGTGAATGCTGCGAGGCTGTGAGGAGTTGCCCCTACAGCGAGGCACTGCTACGACAGATGGCGCTATGTTTGAAGCTGTTTTGAGGGTTGAGCGTGCCAGCTCTCTAGCCTGCTGTAATCTCTCTGTGGGCTTTTGTAGGAGGCTGGACTGGCTTGTAGTGAGTACCAAGGGGTACTTACACCTTGCACCAGGCCCAGGTATCCCTTATTAGTGTATAGGGTGTCTAGCAGCTTAGGCTGATAGATAATGGTAGCTTAGCAGAGCAGCTTAGGCTGAACTAGGAGACGAGTGAAGCTCCTACAGTACCACTAGTGTCATATGCACAATATCATAAGAAAACACAATACACAGATATACTAAAAATAAAGGTACTTTATTTTTTATGACAATATGCCAAAAGTATCTCAGTGAGTACCCTCAGTATGAGGATAGCAAATATACACAAGATATATGTACACAATACCAAAAATATGCAGTATAGTAATAGAAAACAGTGCAAACAATGTATAGTTACAATAGGATGCAATGGGGACACATAGGGATAGGGGCAATGCGAACCACGAATGGACACCAAACCTATGTGACCATGTAGAGGGTCGCTGGGACTGTAAGAAAACAGTGAGGGTTAGAAAAATAGCCCACCCCAAGACCCTGTAAAGTGAGTGCAAAGTGCACTAAAGTTCCCCAAAGAGCACAGAAGTCGTGATAGGGGAATTCTGCAGGAAAGACCAAAACCAGCAATGCAACAACGATGGATTTCCAGATGAGGGTACCTGTGGAACAAGGGGACCAAGTCCAAAAGTCACGACCTAGTCGAGAGTGGGCAGATGCCCAGGAAATGCCAGCTGTGGGTGCAAAGAAGCTGCTACTGGACAGTAGAAGCTGAGGATTCTGCAAGAACGACAAGGGCTAGAAACGTTCCCTTTGGAGGATGGATGTTCCACGCTGTGGAGAGTCATGCAGAAGTGTTTTCCTGAAGAAAGACCGCAAACAAGCCTTGCTAGCTGCAAGTCGTGCGATTAGGGTTTTTGGATGCTGCTGTGGCCCAGAAGGGACCAGGATGTCGCCAATTGCGTCAGGGGACAGAGGGGGCACCCAGCAAGACAAGGGGCCCTCTCAGAAGCAGGCAGCACCTGCAAAAGTGCCGGAACAGGCACTACGAAGTGGAGTGAAACGGTGCTCACCCGAAGTTGCACAAAGGAGTCCCACGCCGCCGGATGACAACTCAGGAGGTCTTGCAATGCAGGTTAGAGTGCCGTGGACCCAGGCTTGGCTGTGCACAAAGGATTCCCTCGGAAAGTGCACAGGAGCCGGAGTAGCTGCAAAACACGCAGTTCCCAGCAATGCAGTCTGGCGTGGGGAGGCAAGGACTTACCTCCACCAAACTTGGACTGAAGAGTCACTGGACTGTGGGAGTCACTTGGACAGAGTTGCTGGATTCAAGGGACCTCGCTTGTCATGCTGAGAGGAGACCCAGAGGACCGGTGATGCAGTTCTTTGGTGCCTGCGTTTGCAGGGGGGGCGATTCCGTCAACCCACGGGAGATTTCTTCGGAGCTTCTAGTGCAGAGAGGAGGCAGACTACCCCCACAGCATGCACCACCAGGAAAACAGTCGAGAAGGCGGCAGGATCAGCGTTACAGAGTTGCAGTAGCCGTGTTCGCTACTTTGTTGCAGTTTTGCAGGCTTCCAGCGCGGTCAGCAGTCGATTCCTTGGCAGAAGGTGAAGAGAGAGATGCAGAGGAACTCGGATGAGCTCTTGCATTCGTTATCTAAGGAAATCCCCAAAGCAGAGACCCTAAATAGCCAGAAAAGAGGGTTTGGCTACTTAGGAGAGAAGATAGGCTAGCAACACCTGAAGGAGCCTATCAGAAGGAGTCTCTGACGTCACCTGCTGGCCCTGGCCACTCAGACCAGTCCAGTGTGCCAGCAGCACCTCTGTTTCCAAGATGGCAGAGGTCTGGAGCACACTGGAGGAGCTCTGGGCACCTCCCAGGGGAGGTGCAGGTCAGGTGAGTGGTCACTCCCCTTTCCTTTGTCCAGTTTCACGCCAGAGCAGGGCTGAGGGGTCCCTGAACCGGTGTAGACTGGCTTATGCAGAAATGGGCACCATCTGTGCCCATGAAAGCATTTCCAGAGGCTGGGGGAGGCTACTCCTCCCCTGCCTTAACACCTTTTTCCAAAGGGAGAGGGTGTAACACCCTCTCTCTGAGGAAGTCCTTTGTTCTGCCATCCTGGGCCAAGCCTGGCTGGACCCCAGGAGGGCAGAAACCTGTCTGAGGGGTTGGCAGCAGCAGCAGCTGCAGTGAAACCCCTGAAAAGGCAGTTTGGCAGTACCCGGGTCTGTGCTACAGACCCGTGGGATCATGGGATTGTGCCAACAATGCCAGGATGGCATAGAGGGGGCAATTCCATGATCATAGACATGTTACATGGCCATATTCGGAGTTACCATTGTGAAGCTACACATAGGTATTGACCTATTTGTAGTGCACGCGTGTAATGGTGTCCCCGCACTCACAAAGTCCGGGGAATTGGCCCTGAACAATGTGGGGGCACCTTGGCTAGTGCCAGGGTGCCCACACACTAAGTAACTTAGCACCCAACCTTTACCAGGTAAAGGTTAGACATATAGGTGACTTATAAGTTACTTAAGTGCAGTGTAAAATGGCTGTGAAATAACGTGGACGTTATTTCACTCAGGCTGCAGTGGCAGGCCTGTGTACGAATTGTCAGAGCTCCCTATGGCTGGCAAAAGAAATGCTGCAGCCCATAGGGATCTCCTGGAACCCCAATACCCTGGGTACCTTAGTACCATATCCTAGGGAATTATAAGGGTGTTCCAGTAAGCCAATGTAAATTGGTGAAATTGGTCACTAGCCTGTTAGTGACAATTTGTACAGAGAGAGCATAACCACTGAGGTTCTGGTTAGCAGCGCCTCAGTGAGACAGTTAGGCATCACACAGGGAACACATACATATAGGCCACAAACTTATGAGCACTGGGGTCCTGGCTAGCAGGGTCCCAGTGACACATAACAAACATACTGAAAACATAGGGTTTTCACTATGAGCACTGGGCCCTGGCTTGCAGGATCCCAGTGAGACAGTGAAAACACCCTGACATACACTCACAAACAGGCCAAAAGGGGGGGTAACAAGGCTAGAAAGAGGCTACCTTCTCACAGCTTTTACCCACGCCCACCGCACACTCATCAGTTTTGTTGGTTTGTGGGCTTGCCTTTTAAAAATCGCTTGATTTCATTTGTGAAAGGCATGCATATGTCATGCCTTTTCTGGCGTTTAGCCCTCCTCGAGTGCACCAGTAAAATACTGAAAACATACAAGGCTCCATGTTTTCCTCATGGCTTCTGGGCTACTTTTTCTTTTTACTTCCTACACAGCACGGTCTCGCTGGGCAGTTGTTGAGCGCTTTGCATGACATCGACCCTGGTACATGGATAATTGCATAACAGCTGATACATTTGACTGTGAGCAAACTTCTTTTTCCTTTTGTGTGCGCATGCTCATGGCGTTGCGCTTTAAATCGGCTCTCTTATGTACAACTGTTTTACTTTTACTTTTTCAATTTATGTGGCAAGAAAAATCCAGTTAGGACTTTACAACACTAATAGCTCTAAGTCGAGCAAATGTGAGGCCCATTGCATTGCAAATGCTTGTCTTTATTTGCACACACACGCTGCCCATTCTGTGAAGGTTGTGTGTGAGAGAATGAGAATACGTGCACGGTGCCTGGAATTTAAATTCCCTCCAAGTCATTGAATTGTTGCTCTGCATGCAGTCTCAGCTGTATTTGGAATGTTTCTCACTTGCACTAGGTTAAGAACACAAAGCGCGTGTACGTCAATTCACCCAAATGCCAGGGGTAGCAGAAGTAACATCACCAGCTATTTTATCTTTACTTTCACTCAAACACATGCTTACACACACATTCACTCCTGCACACACTTTTATTTACATAAGCACACCTGCAAGCATGTACACATCATACATTAAAAAGTGTTTTTTACTTACCTCAGCTACCATGGAGGGTCATAGACTCATAGTCCATCTAACTGTACTCCATTTTTATTAAAATATTAGTAAATAATATAATATAATTCACTATTATCATAATAAAAAAACTGATTGAAAACAAGGTAGTGGATCACCAAGTGACGTCCGTAAGGATGAGCTGCCCCTGAGTTCCTGGCACTGATTTTGTCATCTTTGAGGCCAAGAGTCGCAAAGGCAGTGCCAGGGGCTGCAAAGGGCAAGCTGGGGATTGCAGTTAGGGCCCCTGGCGACCGCTAAATGACGTCCATGACTAAGCGCATGCCCTCTGAGTACCAGCTCTTTAAAGAAAGTCAAGCGGGGGAGAAGCCTTCAAGGAAACACTAGCACAAGCTGTTCATCGGAAAAAAGGGGAAAACAATGGAATGGTTGGACGGAAGGGTCATGTATCAAAATGTTGCAGAAGTGTGAATCTAAAAAAGAGAGTTGAAGAAGTAACATATAGAGAGGAAAATGATGAAGAGGAAATTGTGTTATAAGTCATGAAGATGGGCGATAGTGGTCAATTTGAGACAGTTCAAATAGAGAATGTATCAGTACGCATGCTGTTTGACTCTGGAGAAAAAATCACACTTATTCCCAGTGAGGTGTATTCGAACAATTTGAAAAACAAAGTTGTTTTACACAGAAGATGAACCAATCAAAGTGACAAATTATTTTGTAGGTTTCATCAACTTTAAGGATAGGTATGTAACAGGAAGGATTTATGTCTCAGAAAGAGGTGATTCTGTTATAAGCTGGGTGCATCAGGGGGATCGTATGATCTACCTGGACCCCAGTGAGTCTCATGCTGTAAGGCTTTAACATATCAAAAGTGATGAGGAAAATAAACATTTGTGGCAAGTAAAAATTGAAAGGCCCAACTACTAAAAATAATTTCCTGAGATATTTAGCGAACAGCTGGGATGCCTAAAAGGGTATGTCCACAACATAGCTTTACAACATATTTTTGAAAAATAAGTTTTCCCTTCTACTGTTCTGTCTGACAATGTATCTCTAGAAAGTTAGAAAAATATCTCGGTGAGAGAGGAATTGGGTATAAGAAAACACCCCCTTTGTCACCCAGAAACCAACGGAATGGTTGAAAGGTTCAACTGTGTCCTGAAAGAAACAATCTAGAGAGGAAAGGCTAACCAAAAGTGTTGGAAGACAGAAGTCACAAACAGGGTCAAAAACTACAGATTCACTCCTCATACCATGAGAGGAAAAACACAATTTGAGTTTTTTTGAAAAAGGAAAGTATGCACAATGATATGCCCTTTCAGGATGCTTGATAAAACCCAGGATGCTATGTATAAAAGGGATAACAAAAGTAATAATGATGTTTTGAAATGAAGAAAATGGTTGAGAATAAAAAAGGTTTGATGTAGGCAAAGCAGTGAAAAGAAAAGAAGTGCAAGTGGGTGACCTTATGAGGATAGGATATTCTCAAAAAGGGTTATCTTCGCAAGGGTCCACACTTCTACCTCCTATGAAGGTAATTAAAGTCTTTAAAAATGCCATCAGAACAGAAGATCATAAGGTGTGGAATCTCAATCGGGATGCAAAATTAAGAAGTGAGGTGAGAAAGGATGCTGACGGTGAAGCTGACTTTAACAATGGAAATGGTGACCCCACAAAAACAGTGGAAGAAGTGCTAGGTACTGTGTCAGAACAAAGTATTTATTTGAGTACATGTAAAATTGCATTGTATCAGATAAAAGTATTTAAATCTTTACATGTGACAAGTATTAGTTCTCACACAGTGTATGTACATAGTAAGTGCATTATTAAGATGATCTTATATAAAAAGTAATAGTTCTTACATAATGTATATTTCACTTGTTTAGGAATTCAATAATTTTTACCCCACCTTTCAGGTGTTGTATATATTGTATATACTGGTAATTCTTCTATTTTATTATTGTGTGTTTTTATTGAGAGGTAGATGTGTGGTATCCATCCTTCAGGAATTAAAATGTTCTCTATGTATTAGTGTGAGTTCCGCATATAATTAGAATGCAGCGAATGAAGTTCCCTGGAGTGAATGTGATGGTTTGAAATAGGATAAGGGTTAATGAGAAACATGGAAGTGAAGGGAGGAGGCTGAGGTGTACCTGTCCCACTTCCTCGAGACAAACCACACACTTGACCCCTCCCAATCTGGGTTCCGCAGGAACCACAGCACAGAAACCGCACTCATCGCCTGCAACGACGAAATCCGATCCAGAGTCGACATGGGTGAGACCGTAGCACTCATACTCCTGGACTTCTCGGCAGCCTTTGACACTGTCTGCCACCACACACTCCACACACGCCTTCACGACGCCGGGATCAGACACAAAGCCCTGGACTGGCTCACCTCCTTCCTCACAGACAGAACCCAAAAAGTCTGTCTCCCACCCTTCCAATCACCAGCCACCAAAATCACCTGAGGAGTCCCACAAGGCTCCTCCCTCAGCACCACACTCTTTAACATCTACATGACCCCTCTTGCCAACATCCTCAGACCCCACGGCATCACCATCCTGTCTTACGCTGATGACACACAACTCATCTTCTCCCTCACCCGCAACCCCAACACCGCCAAATCCAACCCACACACCGCACTCCTTGACACTGCTGCCTGGATGACAGCCAACCACCTTAAACTCAACTCCAACAAAACCGAAATAATCATCTTTGGCCCACACAAAAACACCTGGGACCCCTCGTGGTGGCCCACCACGCTAGGCCCCGCACCCACCCCCGCAAACCACGCACGCAACCTCGGCATCATTCTAGACTCCTCCCTCTCGATGACCCAACAAATCAACGCCCTCACCTCCTCATGCTTCAACACACTCCGCACACTGAAAAAAAGTTCAAGTGGATCCCCACAGAGACCAGAAAGACAGTCACCCACGCACTCATCAGCAGCAGGCTAGACTACGGCAACGCCCTCTACGCCGGCACCACACAAAAACTCAAGCGCAAGCTACAGCGAATCCAGAACTCAGCAGCACGACTCATCCTCGACCTCCCCCGACATGAACACATCTCACCACACCTCAAATCCCTCCACTGGCTCCCCATAGACAAAAGTATCACCTTTAAAATCCTCATCCATGCACATAAATCGCTCCACAACACCGGCCTAACCTACCTAAACGAAAAAGTGTCCTTCCACACTCCCACAAGCCACCTCCGCTCCGCCGACCTCTCTCTCACCACTGTCTCTCGCATCAAACACACCACCACCGGAGGCAGATCTTTCTCCTACCTAGCCCCCAGGGCCTGGAACTCGCTCCCGACCCACCTCCGCAAGACCCAAGACCTCCTGCTCTTCAGGAAGAACCCTAAGACCTGGCTTTTCGAACAGTGATCTCCCCTCCCCTCCCACCCCCCCTCCTTCTCTCCCCCCCCAGCGCCTTGAGACCCTCACGGGTGAGTAGCGCGCTCTATAAGTCTCTTTGATTGATTGACTGACTGATTAAACATCTTTGCACATCAAGCTAGTGTGTACTGTACATGTTTACAGTGGACTAGGTGCAATTTCTAAAACACAGCAAGAACAGGTAGAGAAACTTCTGCAGCTCTCAGCACAGAGTGGAACCTTCTGTAAGTCTTGGTGTCCGATGCATGACCATAACAAGATCGCTTTTGGGAAATGCCTTACTGCTATGTTAGAGTTTCCACTACCCGCGGCACCTAATATGGCGACTATCTCTGCATTCACCAATATTTTATCACTCAGAGCCCTGTCTCCATTCAGGAAGAATGGCGGGGAGAGGGAGACTGAGATTAAGATAATCACAGAATAAGGATAGGAATGGTATGATTGGTCAGTTGGGTGTGGGACCTACGCTGAAAGTCATTGAGAAATAGCAATGATTGACTTCGAGATTTGATATTGGTCAGGCTACCATATAGAAATAACTGTAGTATGCTAAATCTTAACAACCGCCTGCAGTGAAGGAGATAGTTGGAAACACTTTGATTTTCATGAATGACTAGAGCAGAAATGTCATGAGGTTGGTTTTATGCAAATAAAGGAGAGGGTAACCCCATTGACTGATGGGGTGTCTGCGCATCCATGTGCCCAACACTTTCTCCACTGTTTGCACAGACCTTGTGCAAACATTGAAGGAACACTTCCTGAGACATTTATGCTTTTTGACAATTGTGTATAAAATGTGTCATGAGGGCATCCCTAGCACACCTTGCTGCTGTGTATCTATACCATTAGGGATGTTACGTTTTTTATAGGTTAAAATGGGAGAGTAGGGGGTGTGATGAAGCTGTTTGCAAAAGCAAAGATGTTGGTTTATTAGCAATACGAGGCAATGCAGGCTGCAGTGACAACTGGGCAACCACCAGACAGAAGTTGAATACGGCTTTGTAGAATGTTGTCTTCAAGAGACGGGACACATGCTGTGGGGCACCAGGGGAAAATTGATGGAGCACTTGAGTCAGGAGCCCTCTGGCAGTTCTGAAGGTTCGTATGGAGGGATACAATTCAAACAAACACCAATCTTTTTCCAGCAGATATTTTGTGATCATTTCTTTCTCCTATTCTAGCAGATCCACAAATTTGTAACATAGCTACATGTTGCTCTCATTCTTTGATTTGTTAACTTCCTTATGGCGCTAACATTATTATTATTTTGATGGTTTTTCACAATATTCATGGAAAGGAGATGATATAGTATGTGTGTGCTTTGTCTATCGGTAAAACATTATAGAGAAGCAGTGACACACTGTACATTAGTAAGGTAATTTCAAATGGTGTAAATCGAGTGGGTGAAAGTTCCTTTTCTGTTCAGATGGATTGACATTTCATGACTTCCATTCAGGCAATGTCCTTGGTCCATGTAATGCACTGCCGCTCTCTTGGAGATGTACAGTATCTCTCCCTGGTAGGTTGGGTCACTTTTAATCACAGCTTTGCTTGTGAAGCAATATATCTTAAAAATGACCAGGCTCATGCGGCAGCTGGCTTTAATACCTCAGGGTAGACATTAGGTGATCATATTCCTCCGATCATTTTAAATTTCCAGCAAAGCTAAAATTATTTTTGGTGCGGTCATGTTATGGTCGGGAATGCTAGTGAGGCTTTGCAGACTTCTTGTTGCATTAACCCACAGCTGGACAGTACCCTGCACCGACTACAAACGCACTGCAACAGTAGCAGGCCTCCTATTGTTGCAGGGCTGCAGCATAGAGAAGAACGGATACGGACAAGATTGCAGGGTTCACTCCTGATAGCTTAAGAAGAGTGTCATCCATGTCTTGGATGGTGGCTTTCTGCAGCATCTTGGTCTGAAGTTGAATGAAAGTCATTTATAAGGCTGTTTGTATCAATCAGGTCTTTTAATTGGGAGGTGAAATTGCATTTCTGCTTTTTAACAGATGAGTGTTAATTGGATGGTCGTAGCCAGGGCCATTGTGGTTCAGTTGACTTTCATTAGCATCGTGAGGATGTCTCATTTTGATTGACTGGGAAGGTGACGAAAGAGCAGCTGAATGTTACAATAGAGAAATAGCAGTAACTTCAGCTCCAGAAATGGACCCCTGAACTAATTAAATGGAGCCTCCTCACCACAGAAGACACCTCCAGAACTATGAAGATCATCCACTCAGAGGCCCCCACTGACCCCTGCTCTCACCTCTTCTACAACTTGAGAGGAATACTGATCAGCGCCAACCTCACTACCATCATCAACACCTCCATCCTTAATGGAATTTTCCCAGATAACTGGAAACATTGAGAGGTCACAGCTTTCTTGAAGAAACCTTCTGCAGACTCAGAAGAACCCAGTAATGACAGACCCAGCTTGCTCCTATCATTCATGCCCAAAGTCATGGAGAAAGAGATCAACAGGAAACTCTCCTCCCACCAAGAACAGCACCATCTCCTGGACATCACTCAGTCAGGGTTCTACAGCATCTGCAGCACTGAAACTGCCCTCTTAGCAGCAACAGACAATATCTGAACCATCATGGACAGAGGGAAAACCTCAGCTCTCATCCTCCTCCACTTTTCAACAGCTTTCAACACCTTATACTACAGCACCTTCATCACAAGACTTCATGACTCAGGAATTCAATGACCTGCCCTGAGATGGATCACCTGCTTCCTCTCCAATGAGTCAGACTCACCCCATACACTTCTGTTTCAAAGAAGCTGTTTGTGGAGTCCCTCAAGGATGCTCCCTCGGCCTGACCATTTTCAGCATATACATGGCACCCTTCGCCTGCATCATAAGAACCAATGACTGACATCAGCATTGTCTCCTATGCCTACAGCACAAAGCTTATCCTCTCCCTCACTGATGAGAACAACATCACCAGGACCAGTTTCACAACCTGCATGACCAATGTGGCCAACTGCATGAGGGGGAACTGCTTAAAACTCAACACGAACAAAATGGAGATCCTGATCTTCAGAAACAAGAGCGCACCATGGGACTCCTACTGAGGGCCGGCAGAACCTGGACACATGCCACCCTGACAGACCACACCAGAAACCTCAATATCATCTTGGTCGATAAACTCACAATGACTAAAATGGTGAACGCCGTGACCTCATCCTGCTTCTTCATACTGCTGCACAAGATTTTCAAATAACACCTCAGGTACACAAGACGCAATGTCACCCAGGCGCTCATAACCAGCAGACTAGACTACAGCAATGTGATGTACACTGGCATCTCCTAGCTAGCTCAAAGGCTCCAGACCATCCAAAACACCTCTGCCAGACTCATTCTAGACATCCTCAGAAGCACTCACATCACTTCCCACCTCACTGAACTACAATGGTTACCCATCCATGCTTACAAAGCCCTCCACAATGCTGGATCTGTGTACTCAACAACCAACTTTAACTCTGTCATCCAACCGGGCATCTATAATCAACCTCACTTGCTCTTGCACGAGTGCCCCGCATCTACAGAAACAAATCAAGAGGATTCTCCTTCTCCTACATCTCCGCCAAGACCTGGAATGAACTCCCTCAACACATCAGGACCGCCCCTTCGCTACTTAACTTCTGCAAGAAATTGAAAATCTCACTGTTCAACTAGGAGCTCCATCCAACCTACGTTCCTGCTGTAGTGCCTGGATACCCTCATGGGTGATAAATTGCACCATCAAATTGACCTAACATAACATAACCCCAGCTCTGACATGCCTTTTACCACTAATCAAAGTAATACCAGTACATGATAAAAATGAATCATATGACCCATCCATCTGCTAGTACTTCTGCAAATTCTAACTTTATGCTATTGTCCTGGAATATTGTAGGGCTAGCCCAGAAAATGGGATCAGTTGATTGGTGTAATTTCATAAGTAGGCCAGAAATATGTTGTAGGAAAGTACCATCTTGCCTGGCATGTTACCCCCATTTTCACTGTATGTATGTTTGTTTTTGCCTATGTGTCACTGGGATCCTGCCAGGCAGGACCCCAGTGCTCATAATGTATGCCCTGTGTGTGTTCCCTGTGTGGTGCCTAACTGTATCACTGAGGCTCTGCTAACCAGAACCTCATTGTTTATGCTCTCTCTTTGCTTTAAAATTGTCACTGCAGGCTAGTGACTAATTGTACCAATTCTCATTGGCACACTGGAACACCCTTATAATTCCCTTGTATATGGTACCTAGGTACCCAGGGTATTGGGGTTCCGGGAGATCCCTGTGTGCTGCATCATTTATTTTGCCACCCATAGGGAGCTCAGACAATTCTTACACAGGACTGCCACTGCAGCCTGAGTGAAATAATGTCCACGTTATTTCACAGCCATTTTTCACTGCACATAAGTAACTTATAAGTCCCCTATATGTCTAACCCTCCCTTGGTGAAGGTTAGGTGCCAGCCAAGTTACTTAGTGTGTGGGCACCCTGGCACTAGCCAAGATGCCCCCACATTGTTCAGGGCAAATTCCCCGGACTTTGTGAGTGCGGGTCACCATTACACGTGTGCACTACATATAGGTCACTACCTATATGTAGCGTCACAATGGTAACTCCGAACATGGCCATGTAACATGTCTAGGATCATGGAATTGTCACCCCAATACCATTCTGGTATTGGGGGGACAATTCCATGCATCCCCGGGTCTCTAGCACAGAACCCGGGTACTGCCAAACTGCCTTTCCGGGGTCTCCACTGCAGCTGCTGCTGCTGCCAACCCCTCAGACATGTTTCTGTCCCCCCTGGGGCCTGGGCAGCCCAGTCCCAGGAAGGCAGAACAAAGGATTTCCTCTGAGAGAGGGTTTTACACCCTCTCCCTTTGGAAATAGGTGTGAAGGGCTGGGGAGGAGTAGCCTCCCCTAGCCTCAGGAAATGCTTTGATGGGCACAGATGGTGCCCATCTCTGCATAAGCCAGTCTACACCGGTTCAGGGATTCCCCAGCCCTGCTCTGGTGCAAAACTGGACAAAGGAATGGGGAGTGACCACTCCCCTGACCAGCACCTCCAAGAGGAGGTGCCCAGAGCTCCTCCAGTGTGTCCCAGACCTCTGCCATCTTGGATTCAGAGGTGTTGGGGCACAATGGACAGCTCTGAGTGGCCAGTGCCAGCAGGTGACGCCAGAGACCCCTCCTGATAAGTGCTTACCTCTTTTAGTAGCCAAGCCTTCTTTCTCAGTAGCCAACCCTCCTTTTCTGGCTATTTAGGGTCTCTCCTCTGGGCTATTCCTCACATAACGAATGCAGGAGCTCACCAGAGTTCCTCTGCACTTCCCTCTTCGACTTCTGGCAAGGATCGACCGCTGACTGCTCCAGGACGTCTGCAAAACTGCAACAAAGTAGCAAGACGACTACCAGCAACATTGTAGCACCTCATCCTGCCGGCTTTCTCGACTGTTTCCTGGTGGTGCATGCTCTGAGGGCTGTCTGCCTTCTCCCTGCACTGGAAGTCAAGAAGAAATCTCCTGTGGGTCGACGGAATCTTCCCCCTGCCAACGCAGGCACCAAACGTCTGCTTCACTGGTCCTCTGGGTCCCCTCTCATCCTGACGAGCGTGGTTCCTGGAACACAGGAGCTGGGTCCAAGTGTCTCCCACAGTCCAGTGGCCCTTTGGTCCAAATTTGGTGGAGGTAAGTCCTTGCCTTTCCACGCCAGACAGCAAACCTGTGTAATGCATGATTTGCAGCTGCTACGGTTTCTGTGCACTTTTCCAGGACTTCCTTTATGCACAGCCTAGCCTGGGTCCCCAGCACTCCATCCTGCAGTGCCCAACTTGCTGAGTTGGACTCCGACGTCATGGGACCCTCCTTTGTGACTCTGAGTCGACTGCTGTTCTCAGATCTTCTAAGTGGCTGTTGTGGTACTTCTGTCTGCGGGTGCTGCCAGCTTCTGTGGGGGCTCCCTGAGTTGCTGAGCGCCCCCTCTGTCTCCTCCTCCAAGGGGAGACATCCTGGTCCTTCCTGGGCCCCAGCAGCACCCAAAATCCTCAACTGCAACTCTTGCAGCTAGCAAGGCTTGTTTGTGGTATTTCTGCATGGAAATACTTCTGCAACCTCCAGCACACCGTGGGACATCTTCTCACCAAAGGGGAAGTTCCTGGCACCATCCGTTGTTGCAGAATCCTTGGCTTCTTCCACCCAGAGGCAGCCCTTTTGCACCTTCATCAGGGGTTTAGTGGGCTCCTGTCCCCCCTGGACACTTGTGTGACTCTTGGACTTGGTCCCCTTCTTTTACAGGTCCTCAGGTCCAGGAATCCGTCTTCAGTGCTTTGGTAGCAGTTGTGGTTCTTGCAGAATCCCCTATCTCAACTATACTGTCTTCCTGGGTAGTAGGGTAACTTTACTTCTACTTTTCAGGGTCTTGGGGTGTGGTATTTTGGACACCCTTACTGTTTTCACACAGTCCCAGCGACCCTCTACAATCTCCCATAGGCCTGGGGTCCATTCATGATTCGCATTCCACTTTTGGAGTATATGGTTTGTGTTGCCCCTAGGCCTATATCTACCTATTGCATCCTATTGTGATTCTACATTGTTTGCACTACTTTTCTTACTGTTACTTATCTGTTTTGGGTTTGTGTACATATAATTTGTGTATATTACTTACCTCCTAAGTGAGGGTATCCTCTGAGCTACTTTTGGCATATTGTCACTAAAATAAAATACCTTTATTTTTAGTAACTCTGAGTATTGTGTTTTCTTGTTATATTGTGCTAAATGATATAAGTGGTATAGTAGGAGCTTTGCATGTCTCCTAGTTCAGCCTAAGCTGCTTTGCCATAGCTACCTATAAAAGCCTAAACTGCTAGAAACACCTCTATTCTACTAATAAGGAATAACTGGACCTGGCACAAGGTATAAGTACCACAAGATACCCACTATAAGTCAGGCCAGCCTCCTACATATATTGTGTTCAAGGAGAATGGGGTCACCTCGCCAATCTTCATGAAGAGTGACACTAATCACAGTATTGTAGCCTAACCCAGCCCATGAGAACAGCCTTCAGGGGCCTTGGCCATTTGGTTGAATGAAGATATTAGCTGTAGATTTACAGTCATTGAATCTAACTGTTAGTACTTTATTTTTGGTAACAGTCTATGAGGCTTCCAACAAAGGTTAGCAATTGCACAAGAAGTCAGTCACCTGCCCTTGATTTGCTTTATGATTTTTAACATGAAATCTATGCTGCTATGTCTGAAGAATATTGATGTTAAGTGATTGTGGGAGATTTTAATACTAGTTTTGAATCAGTAAGGGATTGGCTTTTTGCTTTAATGAATGACGAAGATGCTGTTTGGGGAATCACTGTTTTATCTAGATTTTTTTGAGCCGCCCTATGAGATCTTTTCTTCAGCTGGCTCTTTTGTTTAACATTTGAGGTATGAATTTGCAACCATAGAATATCATCATATTTTCATATCTTGTCCTACTTAAAAGAATGGGTAAATGTATAGTGACTACATTATGCTCAACCACGAGGGTATCCATTTGATGCAAGACATGGTTTCCGTTGGAAAGCACTACACTTAATTTAGGGGACTGGGACTATTTAGATCCTTTCTGTGAGGGGCATATTTAAACAATTCCATAGCTCCCTGTGACCCTATCCCAACCTATAATGAGGTGAGAAATGGCCAAGTCAAAGGGGCATCAGCATCTCGTTGTCAGTCATTCGCTATGCAGGATCCATTGAGGCAAGTGGCTAATAGTTGGGGGAAATCTAAAGGCTTTGAGCTTTAGATTTTGTGTCTGTGGGAACTACCATCATTGCGCACTTTCACCAAAGCCCCAGCTTCTGAGCATGCCCTCTACTTTGGCCAACTGATGTCTCCACAAACTGTTCCTGGCTAGGTAAACAATGCAGAAGTTAGGAAATCACTTTCTGTGTGTGATCTGAGTGGATTGGAATGTAGGTAAGTGAGGATGGCTATGGGAGTTTTTGTCAAGGGCTATTTGTGTGTGATCTGTGAACAAATGTTGGCATATATCCCATCATCACAGAGCTGACATCCGTTCCAGAAAAAGTGGACTAACAGTTTGCCTAGTACAGATGCATATTTTTGCTTTTGGAATCTGGAACAGCTCAAGGTCTGCACTTGCCCTATTTTTGAGAATCATTCTTTTTTATTGGAGGTTTTTGCAGAGAGCAAAAGCTGCCATGATCTCCACATGAACGAATGACTGGAAATTCAGGGATTTATTGATCCTTCAGCCTTCCACTACAGTAAGTGCCACAAGCCTTTTTTAATTAGTTGTTGTAAGGAAATGCCTCCTTGGCATGGTTGCCCCCTGACTTTTTGCCTTTGCTGATGCTATGTTTACAATTGAAAGTGTGCTGAGGCCTGCTAACCAGGCCCCAGCACCAGTGTTCTTTCCCTAACCTGTACTTTTGTATCCACAATTGGCAGACCCTGGCATCCAGATAAGTCCCTTGTAACTGGTACTTCTAGTACCAAGGGCCCTGATGCCAAGGAAGGTCTCTAAGGGATGCAGCATGTCTTATGCCACCCTGGAGACCTCTCACTCAGCACAGACACACTGCTTGCCAGCTTGTGTGTGCTAGTGAGGACAAAACGAGTAAGTCGACATGGCACACCCCTCAGGGTGCCATGCCAGCCTCTCACTGCCTATGCAGTATAGGTAAGACACCCCTCTAGCAGGCCTTACAGCCCTAAGGCAGGGTGCACTATACCATAGGTGAGGGTACCAGTGCATGAGCATGGTACCCCTACAGTGTCTAAACAAAACCTTAGACATTGTAAGTGCAGGGTAGCCATAAGAGTATATGGTCTGGGAGTCTGTCAAACACGAACTCCACAGCACCATAATGGCTACACTGAAAACTGGGAAGTTTGGTATCAAACTTCTCAGCACAATAAATGCACACTGATGCCAGTGTACATTTTATTGTAAAATACACCACAGAGGGCACCTTAGAGGTGCCCCCTGAAACTTAACCGACTATCTGTGTAGGCTGACTAGTTTTAGCAGCCTGCCACAAACCGAGACATGTTGCTGGCCCCATGGGGAGAGTGCCTTTGTCACTCTGAGGCCAGTAACAAAGCCTGCACTGGGTGGAGATGCTAACACCTCTCCCAGGCAGGAATTGTCACACCTGGCGGTGAGCCTCAAAGGCTCACCTCCTTTGTGCCAACCCAGCAGGACACTCCAGCTAGTGGAGTTGCCCGCCCCCTCCGGCCAGGCCCCACTTTTGGCGGCAAGGCCGGAGAAAATAATGAGAATAACAAGGAGGAGTCACTGGCCAGTCAGGACAGCCCCTAAGGTGTCCTGAGCTGAGGTGACTCTAACTTTTAGAAATCCTCCATCTTGCAGATGGAGGATTCCCCCAATAGGGTTAGGATTGTGACCCCCTCCCCTTGGGAGGAGGCACAAAGAGGGTGTACCCACCCTCAGGGCTAGTAGCCATTGGCTACTAACCCCCCAGACCTAAACACGCCCTTAAATTTAGTATTTAAGGGCTACCCTGAACCCTAGAAAATTAGATTCCTGCAACTACAAGAAGAAGGACTGCCTAGCTGAAAACCCCTGCAGAGGAAGACCAGAAGACGACAACTGCCTTGGCTCCAGAAACTCACCGGCCTGTCTCCTGCCTTCCAAAGATCCTGCTCCAGCGACGCCTTCCAAAGGGACCAGCGACCTCGACATCCTCTGAGGACTGCCCCTGCTTCGAAAAGACAAGAAACTCCCGAGGACAGCGGACCTGCTCCAAGAAAAGCTGCAACTTTGTTTCCAGCAGCTTTAAAGAACCCTGCAAGCTCCCCGCAAGAAGCGTGAGACTTGCAACACTGCACCCGGCGACCCCGACTCGGCTGGTGGCGATCCAACACCTCAGGAGGGACCCCAGGACTACTCTGATACTGTGAGTACCAAAACCTGTCCCCCCTGAGCCCCCACAGCGCCGCCTGCAGAGGGAATCCCGAGGCTTCCCCTGACCGCGACTCTTTGAACCTAAAGTCCCGACGCCTGGGAGAGACCCTGCACCCGCAGCCCCCAGGACCTGAAGGACCGGACTTTCACTGGAGAAGTGACCCCCAGGAGTCCCTCTCCCTTGCCCAAGTGGAGGTTTCCCCGAGGAATCCCCCCCTTGCCTGCCTGCAGCGCTGAAGAGATCCCGAGATCTCTCATAGACTAACATTGCGAACCCGACGCTTGTTTCTACACTGCACCCGGCCGCCCCCGCGCCGCTGAGGGTGAAATTTCTGTGTGGACCTGTGTCCCCCCCGGTGCCCTACAAAACCCCCCTGGTCTGCCCTCCGAAGACGCGGGTACTTACCTGCAAGCAGACCGGAACCGGGGCACCCCCTTCTCTCCATTCTAGCCTATGTGTTTTGGGCACCACTTTGAACTCTGCACCTGACCGGCCCTGAGCTGCTGGTGTGGTGACTTTGGGGTTGCTCTGAACCCCCAACGGTGGGCTACCTTGGACCAAGAACTGAACCCTGTAAGTGTCCTACTTACCTGGTAAAACTAACAAAAACTTACCTCCCCCAGGAACTGTGAAAATTGCACTAAGTGTCCACTTTTAAAACAGCTATTTGTCAATAACTTGAAAAGTATACATGCAATTTTGATGATTTGAAGTTCCTAAAGTACTTACCTGCAATACCTTTCGAATGAGATATTCCATGTAGAATTTGAACCTGTGGTTCTTAAAATAAACTAAGAAAAGATATTTTTCTATATAAAAACCTATTGGCTGGATTTGTCTCTGAGTGTGTGTACCTCATTTATTGTCTTGTGTATGTGCAGCAAATGCTTAACACTACTCCTTGGATAAGCCTACTGCTCGACCACACTACCACAAAATAGAGCATTAGTATTATCTATTTTTACCACTATTTTACCTCTAAGGGGAACCCTTGGACTCTGTGCATGCTATTCCTTACTTTGAAATAGCACATACAGAGCCAACTTCCTACATTGGTGGATCAGCGGTGGGGTACAAGACTTTGCATTTGCTGGACTACTCAGCCAATACCTGATCACACGACAAATTCCAAAATTGTCATTAGAAATTGATTTTTGCAATTTGAAAAGTTTTCTAAATTCTTAAAAGACCTGCTAGGGCCTTGTGTTAGATCCTGTTTAGCATTTCTTTTAGAGTTTAAAAGTTTGTAAAAGTTTGAATTAGATTCTAGAACCAGTTGTAGATTCTTAAAAAGTATTCCAACTTTTAGAAGCAAAATGTCTAGCACAGATGTGAATGTGGTGGAACTCGACACCACACCTTACCTCCATCTACAGATGAGAGAGCTAAGGTCACTCTGTAAACTAAAGAAAATAGCAATGGGCCCCAAACCTACCAAAGTACAGCTCCAGGAGCTTTTGGCAGAGTTTGAAAAGGCCAACCCCTCTGAGGATGGCAACTCAGAGGATGAAGATAGTGACTTGGAGGGAAATTCCCCCCCTCCAGTCCTACTTAGGGAGAGCAGGGCTTCTCAAGCCCTGACTCCACAAATAATAGTCAGAGATGCTGGTTCCCTCACAGGAGGGACCAACAACTCTGAAATCACTGAGGATAACTCCAGTGAAGAGGACATCCAGTTAGCCAGGATGGCCAAAAGATTGGCTTTGGAAAGACAGATCCTAGCCATAGAGAGGGAAAGACAAGAGATGGGCCTAGGACCCATCAATGGTGGCAGCAACATAAATAGGGTCAGAGATTCTCCTGACATGTTGAAAATCCCTAAAGGGATTGTAACTAAATATGAAGATGGTGATGACATCACCAAATGGTTCACAGCTTTTGAGAGGGCTTGTGTAACCAGAAAAGTGAACAGATCTCACTGGGGTGCTCTCCTTTGGGAAATGTTCACAGGAAAGTGTAGGGATAGACTCCTCACACTCTCTGGACAAGATGCAGAATCCTATGACCTCATGAAGGGTACCCTGATTGAGGGCTTTGGATTCTCCACTGAGGAGTACAGGATTAGGTTCAGGGGGGCTCAAAGATCCTCGAGCCAGACCTGGGTTGACTTTGTTGACTACTCAGTGAAAACACTAGATGGTTGGATTCAAGGCAGTGGTGTAAGTAATTATGATGGGCTGTACAATTTATTTGTGAAAGAACACCTGTTAAGTAATTGTTTCAATGATAAACTGCATCAGCATCTGGTAGACCTAGGACCAATTTCTCCCCAAGAATTGGGAAAGAAGGCGGACCATTGGGTCAAGACAAGGGTGTCCAAGACTTCAACAGGGGGTGACCAAAAGAAAGGGGTCACAAAGACTCCCCAGCAGAAGGGTGATGAGACAACCAAAATTAAAAATAGTAAAGAGTCTTCTACAGGCCCCCAAAAACCTGCACAGGAGGGTGGGCCCAGAGCCTCTTCACAAAACAATGGGTACAAGGGTAAAAACTTTGATCCCAAAAAGGCCTGGTGTCATAGCTGTAAACAGCATGGACACCAAACTGGAGACAAGGCCTGTCCCAAGAAAGGTTCCACTCCAAACTCCCATCCAGGTAACACTGGTATGGCTAGTCTCCAAGTGGGATCAACAGTGTGCCCAGAGCAAATCAGGGTCCACACTGAAGCTACTCTAGTTTCTGAGGGTGGGGTGGATTTAGCCACACTAGCTGTCTGGCCGCCTAACATGCAAAAATACAGACAGCAACTCTTAATTAATGGGACTAGAATAGAGGGCCTGAGGGATACAGGTGCCAGTGTCACCATGGTGACAGAGAAACTGGTTTCCCCTGGCCAATACCTGACTGGAAAAACTTACACAGTCACCAACGCTGACAATCAGAGAAAAGTACATCCCATGGCAATGGTTACTTTAGAATGGGGAGGGGTCAATGGCCTGAAACAGGTGGTGGTCTCCTCAAATATCCCAGTGGACTGTCTGCTTGGAAATGACCTGGAGTCCTCAGCATGGGCTGAGGTAGAGCTAAAAACCCATGCAGCAATGCTGGGTATCCCTGAACTGGTGTGTGTGAAAACAAGAGCACAATGCAAGGCACAGGGTGAAAAAGTAGAGCTGGAGTCTGGAAAAATGGCCCAGCCTACCAAGAGAACAGGAAAGTCAGTTGGGAACCCAACTGCAACACAGCAAAAGAAAGGGAACCTCTCTTCTCAGGAAGAAGTTCTGCCCTCTGAGGGAACTGAGCCTTTGGAGCTTGAACCTTATCAGGTTGAGCTCTTAGGCCCAGGGGGACCCTCAAGGGAAGAGCTGTGTAAGGGACAAGAAACCTGTCCCTCTCTTGAAGGCCTTAGGCAGCAAGCTGCTGAAGAGTCCAAAGGCAAGAAAAATGGAACACATAGGGTCTATTGGGAAGATGGGCTCCTGTACACTGAGGCCAGAGACCCCAAACCTGGTGCCACTAGGAGAGTGGTAGTGCCTCAGCTGTTCAGAGAGTTCATCCTAACATTGGCCCATGACATTCCCCTTGCTGGACATTTGGGACAAACCAAGACGTGGGAGAGGTTAGTCAACCACTTCTACTGGCCCAATATGTCCAGCATGGTTAAGGAGTTTTGCCTCTCCTGCCCCACCTGTCAAGCCAGTGGTAAGACAGGTGGGCATCCAAAGGCCCCCCTCATTCCACTTCCAGTGGTGGGGGTGCCCTTTGAAAGAGTGGGTGTGGACATAGTTGGTCCACTAGAACCTCCCACAGCCTCAGGAAATATGTATATCCTGGTAGTAGTGGATCATGCTACCAGGTATCCTGAAGCTATTCCCCTTAGGTCGACTACTGCCCCTGCAGTAGCCAAGGCCCTCATTGGTATCTTTACCAGAGTGGGTTTCCCTAAGGAGGTGGTGTCTGACAGAGGTACCAACTTCATGTCAGCATACCTAAAGCACATGTGGAATGAGTGTGGAGTGACTTATAAATTCACTACACCTTACCATCCACAAACTAATGGCTTAGTTGAGAGATTCAACAAGACATTAAAAGGCATGATCATGGGGCTCCCAGAAAAACTCAAAAGGAGATGGGATGTCCTCCTGCCATGTCTGCTTTTCGCTTACAGGGAGGTACCACAGAAGGGAGTAGGGTTCTCACCCTTTGAACTTCTGTTTGGTCATCCTGTAAGGGGACCACTTGCCCTTGTTAAAGAAGGCTGGGAGAGACCTCTCCATGAGCCTAAACAGGACATAGTGGACTATGTACTTGGCCTTCGCTCTAGAATGGCAGAGTACATGGAAAAGGCAACCAAAAACCTTGAGGCCAGCCAACAGCTCCAGAAGTTTTGGTATGACCAAAAGGCTGCACTGGTTGAGTTCCAACCAGGGCAGAAAGTCTGGGTTCTGGAGCCTGTGGCTCCCAGGGCACTCCAGGACAAATGGAGTGGCCCTTACCCAGTACTAGAGAGGAAGAGTCAGGTCACCTACTTGGTGGACCTGGGCACAAGCAGGAGCCCCAAAAGGGTGATCCATGTAAACCGCCTTAAGCTCTTCCACGACAGGGCTGATGTCAATCTGTTGATGGTAACAGATGAGGATCAGGAGGCAGAGAGTGAACCTCTCCCTGATCTTCTGTCATCAGACCCAAAAGATGGTACAGTAGATGGAGTGATCTACTCAGACACCCTCTCTGGCCAACAGCAAGCTGATTGTAGGAGAGTCCTACAACAGTTTCCTGAACTCTTCTCCTTAACCCCTGGTCAGACACACCTGTGTACCCATGATGTGGACACAGGAGACAGCATGCCTGTCAAGAACAAAATCTTTAGACAATCTGACCATGTTAAAGAAAGCATCAAGGTGGAAGTCCACAAGATGCTGGAATTGGGAGTCATTGAGCGCTCTGACAGCCCCTGGGCTAGCCCAGTGGTCTTAGTCCCCAAACCTCACACCAAAGATGGAAAGAAAGAGATGAGGTTTTGTGTGGACTACAGAGGGCTCAATTCTGTCACCAAGACAGATGCCCATCCAATTCCAAGAGCTGATGAGCTCATTGATAAATTAGGTGCTGCCAAATTTCTAAGTACCTTTGACTTGACAGCAGGGTACTGGCAAATAAAAATGGCACCTGGAGCAAAAGAAAAGACAGCATTCTCCACACCTGATGGGCATTATCAGTTTACTGTTATGCCCTTTGGTTTAAAGAATGCCCCTGCCACCTTCCAAAGGTTGGTGAATCAAGTCCTTGCTGGCTCGGAGTCCTTTAGCACAGCTTATCTTGATGATATTGCTGTCTTTAGCTCCACCTGGCAGGATCACCTGGTCCACCTGAGGAAGGTTTTGAAGGCTCTGCAATCTGCAGGCCTCTCTATCAAGGCATCCAAATGCCAGATAGGGCAGGGAACTGTGGTTTACTTGGGACACCTTGTAGGTGGAGGCCAAGTTCAACCACTCCAACCCAAGATCCAGACTATTCTGGACTGGGTAGCTCCAAAAACCCAGACTCAAGTCAGGGCATTCCTTGGCTTGACTGGGTATTACAGGAGGTTTGTGAAGGGATATGGATCCATTGTGACAGCCCTCACTGAACTCACCTCCAAGAAAATGCCCAAGAAAGTAAACTGGACTGTGGACTGCCAACAGGCCTTTGACACCCTGAAACAGGCAATGTGCTCAGCACCAGTTCTCAAAGCTCCAGATTATTCTAAGCAGTTCATTGTGCAGACTGATGCCTCTGAACATGGGATAGGGGCAGTTTTGTCCCAAACAAATGATGATGGCCTTGACCAGCCTGTTGCTTTCATTAGCAGGAGGTTACTCCCCAGGGAGCAGCGTTGGAGTGCCATTGAGAGGGAGGCGTTTGCTGTGGTTTGGTCCCTGAAGAAGCTGAGACCATACCTCTTTGGGACTCACTTCCTAGTTCAAACCGACCACAGACCTCTCAAATGGCTGATGCAAATGAAAGGTGAAAATCCTAAACTGTTGAGGTGGTCCATCTCCCTACAGGGGATGGACTTTATAGTGGAACACAGACCTGGGACTGCCCATGCCAATGCAGATGGCCTTTCCAGGTTCTTCCACTTAGAAAATGAAGACTCTCTTGGGAAAGGTTAGTCTCATCCTCTTTCGTTTGGGGGGGGGTTGTGTAAGGAAATGCCTCCTTGGCATGGTTGCCCCCTGACTTTTTGCCTTTGCTGATGCTATGTTTACAATTGAAAGTGTGCTGAGGCCTGCTAACCAGGCCCCAGCACCAGTGTTCTTTCCCTAACCTGTACTTTTGTATCCACAATTGGCAGACCCTGGCATCCAGATAAGTCCCTTGTAACTGGTACTTCTAGTACCAAGGGCCCTGATGCCAAGGAAGGTCTCTAAGGGATGCAGCATGTCTTATGCCACCCTGGAGACCTCTCACTCAGCACAGACACACTGCTTGCCAGCTTGTGTGTGCTAGTGAGGACAAAACGAGTAAGTCGACATGGCACACCCCTCAGGGTGCCATGCCAGCCTCTCACTGCCTATGCAGTATAGGTAAGACACCCCTCTAGCAGGCCTTACAGCCTTAAGGCAGGGTGCACTATACCATAGGTGAGGGTACCAGTGCATGAGCATGGTACCCCTACAGTGTCTAAACAAAACCTTAGACATTGTAAGTGCAGGGTAGCCATAAGAGTATATGGTCTGGGAGTCTGTCAAACACGAACTCCACAGCACCATAATGGGTACACTGAAAACTGGGAAGTTTGGTATCAAACTTCTCAGCACAATAAATGCACACTGATGCCAGTGTACATTTTATTGTAAAATACACCACAGAGGGCACCTTAGAGGTGCCCCCTGAAACTTAACCGACTATCTGTGTAGGCTGACTAGTTTTAGCAGCCTGCCACAAACCGAGACATGTTGCTGGCCCCATGGGGAGAGTGCCTTTGTCACTCTGAGGCCAGTAACAAAGCCTGCACTGGGTGGAGATGCTAACACCTCTCCCAGGCAGGAATTGTCACACCTGGCGGTGAGCCTCAAAGGCTCACCTCCTTTGTGCCAACCCAGCAGGACACTCCAGCTAGTGGAGTTGCCCGCCCCCTCCGGCCAGGCCCCACTTTTGGCGGCAAGGCCGGAGAAAATAATGAGAATAACAAGGAGGAGTCACTGGCCAGTCAGGACAGCCCCTAAGGTGTCCTGAGCTGAGGTGACTCTAACTTTTAGAAATCCTCCATCTTGCAGATGGAGGATTCCCCCAATAGGGTTAGGATTGTGACCCCCTCCCCTTGGGAGGAGGCACAAAGAGGGTGTACCCACCCTCAGGGCTAGTAGCCATTGGCTACTAACCCCCCAGACCTAAACACGCCCTTAAATTTAGTATTTAAGGGCTACCCTGAACCCTAGAAAATTAGATTCCTGCAACTACAAGAAGAAGGACTGCCTAGCTGAAAACCCCTGCAGAGGAAGACCAGAAGACGACAACTGCCTTGGCTCCAGAAACTCACCGGCCTGTCTCCTGCCTTCCAAAGATCCTGCTCCAGCGACGCCTTCCAAAGGGACCAGCGACCTCGACATCCTCTGAGGACTGCCCCTGCTTCGAAAAGACAAGAAACTCCTGAGGACAGCGGACCTGCTCCAAGAAAAGCTGCAACTTTGTTTCCAGCAGCTTTAAAGAACCCTGCAAGCTCCCCGCAAGAAGCGTGAGACTTGCAACACTGCACCCGGCGACCCCGACTCGGCTGGTGGCGATCCAACACCTCAGGAGGGACCCCAGGACTACTCTGATACTGTGAGTACCAAAACCTGTCCCCCCTGAGCCCCCACAGCGCCGCCTGCAGAGGGAATCCCGAGGCTTCCCCTGACCGCGACTCTTTGAACCTAAAGTCCCGACGCCTGGGAGAGACCCTGCACCCGCAGCCCCCAGGACCTGAAGGACCGGACTTTCACTGGAGAAGTGACCCCCAGGAGTCCCTCTCCCTTGCCCAAGTGGAGGTTTCCCCGAGGAATCCCCCCCTTGCCTGCCTGCAGCGCTGAAGAGATCCCGAGATCTCTCATAGACTAACATTGCGAACCCGACGCTTGTTTCTACACTGCACCCGGCCGCCCCCGCGCCGCTGAGGGTGAAATTTCTGTGTGGACCTGTGTCCCCCCCGGTGCCCTACAAAACCCCCCTGGTCTGCCCTCCGAAGACGCGGGTACTTACCTGCAAGCAGACCGGAACCGGGGCACCCCCTTCTCTCCATTCTAGCCTATGTGTTTTGGGCACCACTTTGAACTCTGCACCTGACCGGCCCTGAGCTGCTGGTGTGGTGACTTTGGGGTTGCTCTGAACCCCCAACGGTGGGCTACCTTGGACCAAGAACTGAACCCTGTAAGTGTCCTACTTACCTGGTAAAACTAACAAAAACTTACCTCCCCCAGGAACTGTGAAAATTGCACTGTGTCCACTTTTAAAACAGCTATTTGTCAATAACTTGAAAAGTATACATGCAATTTTGATGATTTGAAGTTCCTAAAGTACTTACCTGCAATACCTTTCGAATGAGATATTCCATGTAGAATTTGAACCTGTGGTTCTTAAAATAAACTAAGAAAAGATATTTTTCTATATAAAAACCTATTGGCTGGATTTGTCTCTGAGTGTGTGTACCTCATTTATTGTCTTGTGTATGTGCAGCAAATGCTTAACACTACTCCTTGGATAAGCCTACTGCTCGACCACACTACCACAAAATAGAGCATTAGTATTATCTATTTTTACCACTATTTTACCTCTAAGGGGAACCCTTGGACTCTGTGCATGCTATTCCTTACTTTGAAATAGCACATACAGAGCCAACTTCCTACAGTTGTTTATGATTGTTGGGCACAATTCTTGATACCAATGGGCGGACAAGGGATTGGGGTCATTTGCCTCTGGTGTCTTGGGGTCTGGCATACCATGACTCTGCATACTGTGCCAAGTACACCTGTTACACACTTGGGCTCAGATTTATACTCTAATTGCACTGAATTTGCGTTTTTTTTAAACGCAAATTTGGCGCAAACCTAACTACATATTTATACTTTAGACCCATCTAGCACAAACATTTTGGAGTTAGCATCATTTTTTGTTTGTGGGAAACTACCTTGCGTCAATGAGATGTAAGGTAGGTGTTCTCGTGCAAAAAATGACTATATGGCTTTAGCTCCATATTTACCCCGTGCTAAAATCACACAGTGGGGAAAGGGCCTTAAATAAAGGCGCTAAGCTTGCTTAGTGCCATTATTTAACTCCTGGGTCAGGGCAGGCGTTAGGGGACCTGTGGGCCTATTTCCATGGTCACAGACCATGGAATGGGCCCACAGGTGCCCTTCCCTAGCTTCAGGGACACCTCCACCCACACCAGAGGGACACCAGAGGATGGAGGGGACCCCATTCCAGGTAAGTAAGGTAAGTACAGATAAGTATTTTCAATGTCTTTTTAAGTGCCATAGGGGGGCTTAAAGGGGGCCTAACTTGGGCTCCCCTACAGGACCATTTGGGTGGTGGGCATGACTCTTGTCTTTACTAAGACAGGAGTCATGTCCATGGGGGTTGTACGTCAAAAAATGACTCTAGTCTGGTTAGAGGCATTTTTATGCCTCTAACTAGACTAGCGTCATACTTTGACACACAACCTCCTGCCCCCCTACACCTCCCTCACCCGGCTAGCATCCTTTTATATGGCGCTAGCCAGGCCTTACCACCAGCTACCGTCATTCCATAAATATGACACCCGGCTTGCGTCTTGGAATGTCTCTAGCCGGCAGTAAACTTTTTCACGCAAAACGGCATAGTGCACTTTTGCGTGAAAAAAAATAAATCTGGGCCTTGATTCTCAGTCTTCTGAGTGTGAGCAGTGAGTGTTTTTTTAGGGGGCAGTATAGGGTGGAAAAGAAATACAGCTCAATAGTTGAACCACATTCACAATAATTGGTCCTGGTGCATGTCTTTTAAAAAGGAGAAGTATTTTAATTTTACAGCAAAACATAATACAACACATATTAAAAGAGGTTGGGTACAGGGGTCAGTAATCACACCAATGGGTTCTTCCTAAGTGTTCCCTCACTTCTAAAGTAGCATCCTCAGTTCCTATGCTGCCCCCAATTTCTCAAGGAAGTTGCGCAGGCTACAGGTGATGCCCCCTCACCTCTGTGACACTGACTGTAATGCAGACCTAAGCCCTGGCATATTAGCAGCTCTTCGAGTACTCTGTGGAGCACTTCCTTCCTTGGTCAACTAAGCAGCTTGGAACTAGAACCAAGTAGAGTGATATGGGACCTACTTTAAATCGTATTTTCCAGAGATGGCATTTTGATCCATTGTCTAAGGTCTTGGACTGGTTTGAGGTGTTTCCTTTTCAAATGACATTTTGTGGCTGCTGTGCAGACACAGTCTTTTTTTGTATGGTGATGGCTCTAACAGCAAGTGTGCTTGCTAGTGCTCTTCCGAGCTGCGTCCTCTGTGAACAGGAAACAAAAGTCCTGGAAACAAAAGGCTGAAAGAGTACCTCTTGATCTGTAAAGATAGGCCTGCAATTGAGGCAGTAATTTTGCAAGCATGAACTCTTTTTGGCTCAAAATAAAACTAGGTAACCCATAGAATGCTTAACATGGTAGCTATGCGCTGAACTTGCACCTGTGCCAGTTGTTGTCCAGACCTGTTATTCATGCTAGCTACCACAGAGACATGAACCAGTAATAGTGCATTAGAGGTGGTGGGACACTTAGCTAGAAGACATAGGTGGTCATTATGACCCTGGCGGTATTATAACCGCAGGGCCAAAACGACGGGAGCACCGCCAACAGGCTGGCAATGCCTCCCGGCGTATTTTGACCGCGGCAGTAGCGCCGCTGTCGCATTGCTGGGGCCGGCGGTTTACTGCCACAATGGCCCCGGCGGATGTAATCCGCCAGGGCAGCGCTGCAAGCAGCTCTGCCCTGGGGATTATGACACCCCTACCGCCAGCCTGTTTCTGGCGGTTTGCACTGCCAGGAAGAGGCTGGCGGTAAGGGGTGTCCTGGGGCCCCTGGGGGCCCCTGCACTGCCCATGCCACTGGCATGGGCAGTGCAGGGGCCCCCTAACAGGGCCCCGGTCAGCTTTTCACTGTCTGCATAGCAGACAGTGAAAAGCGCGACAGGTGCAACTGCACCCGTCGCACGGCCGCAACACCGCCGGCTCCATTAGGAGCCGGCTCCTATGTTGCGGCCTCATCCCCGCTGGGCCGGCGGGCGCAAACTTGGTTTGCACCTGCCGGCCCAGCGGGGATGTCGTAACGGGGGCCGCGTGAGTGCGGCCGCATTGGCGGCCGCACGGCGGTTACCGCCTGGCGGGCGGCAGTAGCCGCCCGCCAAGGTCGTAATGACCCCCATAGATGGGATTATGAAACTCTGTACTGAGGCCATAGGAGTGTGTATAGCAATATGCTGTGCTGAAAGATTAAAGTTCATCTCTTTTAAGAAAGACATGTACTGGACTAGACAGTTTCCATGAGAAGCAGGGTCAAGGCTGATTTGTATATGACTGGGTCCAAACTGAGGTGGCATGGTGTGTAAGATAACAATGGACTGAGATGCAGCCTGAGTAATTACCAGTGGCTGGATTCAAGCATTCCATTCATCCCTTTTTTGTACACTTTAGTCTGTTACCCTAAGTGGGACGGATATAGCCAGACGTGAGTCCCATTCACATTGTATCACTGGAACCAAGTTATACCTCACTGATGAGCAATAACTAGTTTGAAACCGGTCATGGGTTGCTTGTGTTCCAGTTCAGGGAGGACCTGGCCTGGCAGTTCAGGTTGGAGTGTTCCCACTGGAGGAGGGTTAAGACTGATTTGCATATGGCTGGGTCCAAACTGAGGAGGCATGTTGTGCAAAATAACTATGGAATGGGATGCGGCCTGAGTAATTATCATATTAATTTGAGCTTTCCATCCCTCACTTTTTTGCATAGTTTAATTTGTTATGGGCTAGTTAGAGAAACTTTGCAGTAGGAAAAGAACTTCAATGGATGTCTTGGGAGGGTACATGGTAGGAACCCCGAAAGGGAGTGCTACAGTGTCAGGTTCTCTCACCTCCTTAACAAAGGTTTCTCCTGACGCACCTTGTATGTGTCCTCAAATTTGCTTTCCATTGTTTCCCTAAAAACATTCCTACCCCCCCCCCCACAAAGTCCCCCCATCACATTTCAAGGGTAGCCCTGTAAACTTTCCTTGGGTGGTTTAAGTCTAATTTGCAGTTGGTGCATTAAAAGCCTGTGGAAGAAGAGAATGCCAGAGAGTTTGAGAGGGGGAAGTTTAAATTAGCTTGCCAGAAACAAAAGGAAAGGAGGCAAGAGAGACAGGAGGAATGGATATGAGGGGAAATAAATAGGCAGAGAGGGAAGAGGGAAAAGGAAAGGTAAGGGAAAGAAAAGGAAAGAGAATTGGAGAGAGATTAGCCTTGAAAAAAACAGAAACTTTGGATGGCATCAGAGACAGCTACTTTTTTCTAAAAGCTATCCTCCCTCCAACTCGGCTGAGGTTCCTACAAAGGTTTCAAAATAGCTTCTGTACATGTCTGTAGGAGGCCAAGATATTTTGAAATGGTTTCTGAGCTTTGAGACCGCTTGTAGAGCACAGGGTTTAAATGGGGTATCTGAGGCAATAGCTTTAAATAGTGGCTTTGGGAGAATGCCTGTGGCTGATCAGATAAAATATGCACACGTGAAGGAGGGCCCAATATAATGGTCTGGGCTGAAACCGACTATGTATAATCAGAGAATCAAGAAATGCAAGACAGCAGATGGTGTTCAACTTGGATTCATGGTGTGTTGTATGATTGGAACATGTGGGTAAAAGGAGTGGAGGCCAAGGATTTTAATGCCCTTAACCAGCCAATGGTAAAAGAGCAAGCCAGAAAGGAGTGCTCTACTCCCTTAGGCAATACTTCTAATTTAACAGAGAAGGATCCAGAGAAAGTGTTTGCAGACAAATGGTTAGGCCAAACACAATTACATATGCCTAGAGCAGCAAACTCTGAGACAAACGCAGAGAGAATTTCACACCACATGGTTCCAAACTGGAGGCTAAGGGCTAGGGCAATTCTCAAGCGCCCACGAAGAGAATTCAGTTCTTAGTAGGGAACAGTAGGACAAAAGTGGTAAGGAAGGCTTAACCTTGCCTAAAGAGGCTGTTTATTAAAGGTAACACAAGGCTCTACAAAAGAGATTGTCAGGCGAAAGACCCTGCACCATCTGCACTTATTAAAGCATGTGTATTGACTATGGGTGAAGAGACGCCAGTGGGCCCCATGGCAATTAATGTATTGGCCATGGACATTTGAGAAAGCGTCCAGATATTATAAAGCACATCCATCCAACTACTGTGGGGGTATCAATGGGAGGACGTTTCTGGTCTGTTATACACATGTTCTTGCTGGAGTACAGTTGAGAGGAAGTATCTCAAAACTGGGGAGATTTTTCCTGGCAACAGTAGCACATGTTTCATAACCATTGGGGGTGACATGGAGTACCGATTACCTGAGCACAGGTTGAAGTTAACCGGAAGATGGCTATGTTTGATGTATGGGTAAGAGAGAAACAAGGTGCTGGATGTGTCTTGGGCAGTGATTAAACTTTGTAGCAGAACCAGAACCTTACGTGGCATGGACCATGTTGGCTGTGTTGATCACAGCACAGGCTGCACATTAGTCTCATGAAGAGACTGGGACCATCCAGAATTTGCAAGGATTAGAGAAGGATAGCAAGCAGATCAGAGCAGAGTCTGTGAAGTGCAAACCATGATGCCCTTTGCCTATGCTCCAAATGGAGAGAATGCTGATGCATCACAAGCAGGACAGGTGTTGGATTTTGGGTCACTGAAAGCGCTGCAGGAGCACCTACCTGAGAGGAATTATGTCAGATACAAGGTGGGTGCCCCAAAGCTGTGGAACTTTGGACAGACGTTCAGGAACAGGTCAGCAGAAGAGGGGTTGGATAGAATAGTATTGGCTGGGAAGATTGACAACTGTGCAGTGATCCTCTGAATCCTGAGCCAGGAGCTAGTGATAGGCTAATGCCCTCTCTGTTGCTCAGGAACGTCCTATAATTACTGGCCCAAAAAGTATATTTAGCAAGTCAACAGGCATTAAAAAATCCCAGTGTAGGTTGGACTCTTTTGTCTTGGCACATCCTTGACCAATAAATAGAAAT
Organism: Pleurodeles waltl; assembly: GCF_031143425.1. NCBI lineage: Eukaryota > Metazoa > Chordata > Amphibia > Caudata > Salamandridae > Pleurodeles > Pleurodeles waltl. The sequence goes on from NC_090448.1 coordinate 424,252,796, forward strand.
TCTGTAGAACCTGTCCCACTTGCAAATTGACTGGTAAGCCATAGTATAAGACCAATACATTGCTAAGTGTAGGTATGCCATTTGTGGAGGTAAACATTGACATTGTTGGTCCATTTGACCACCAGCCCCAGTCAAAACGTTGTCAACAATATCTTGTTGTGGTGGATCATGCCATCAGGTAGCCAATGAAAGTACTAAAGACAAGTGCAACTGCTATGTTGGCCATGGCACTCTTATGGATCTTTTCAAAAGCTGAATTTCCCAAGACTGTGATCTTTGACATGGGAACAAATTTTGTTTTCTCTTATGCAAGAGATGTGATAGCAAGCTATTGAAATCTACCACTTGCATGCCTGCAGGATCTTCTCAGGGAACGGCAGGAGAAAATGGACTTGCCTCTTCTTCACCCATTGGAAAATTCCATAGAAAAGAGTTGGGTTAAGTTCCTTCAAAATTCTGTTTGGATGCCCATTGCATGACCCACTAACCTGAGTCAAGGAATATTGGAAAAGCCCTTCAGAGTCACTCCAAAAGGATGGGGACTATGGGCCTGATTTAGATTTCTTTCGGCAGAGGCATTACTCAGTCACAACGGTGACGGATATCCTGTCCGCTGAAATCTAAATCACATTGTTTCCATTGGGATTTAGTTTTCCTTGGACAGGATATCTGTCACCGTTATGACAGAGTAACCCCTCTGCCAATATCTAAATCAGGCCCTCTGTGATTGGCATCAGCAAACTGATGGTGCAGTACGAGTCAGGAGAAGAAAAACCTTCAGGCAAGCTAAAAGCTCATTATGAGTGTTATAGTTGACTGAGTACCAGACGTTTCAGGAGATGTTAGTGTTGAAGTGCATTTGTCCCAGAACATTAGAGGATAGGTGGTGTGGTCCATACAAGGTAGTACACAAGGTTTCTGAGGTGAAGTACTTGGTAGACACAGGTGCCACATGAGAATCAAAGAGGGTGTTCCATGTGAACCATCTAAATCCATACTTCTGGACAGATTTTACTGTAATCATCTTGGCAATCACAGAGGAGATTAAGGATGACAGTGAGACACTCCCCAACATACTACACAGCAAAGGACTGCTCTGTCGAAGGGGTACCACATGCGCCTGAGATGCGTCCAGAGTAGCAAAGAGTGTAGCAAGGTAATGAGATGATCTTTCCTTAACTTCTTGCTGAGGCCCAAATGTAAAAAGTGTCCTAGTTCTTGACATAGATACAGAGGCTCGTTTGCAAATGAAGAGCAAAGTCTCTGGGAATGTATACTGGCTCCAGTAGTCTTGGACCTGGGAAAGACTTTGCTTTCCCATAGTCACTGAAGCAGTCCGGTATTGTTGGTAGCCAAACAAGGATTAATCGACTTATGCTTTTGTTTCCACTATCAGGCCCTCAATACAGTGAGCAAGACTGATGCACACCCATTGCTTCAAGCTGACTATCTGACTTGTGGCTACTGGCAGATTACATTAGTACCCATTGCCAAGGAGAACACCACATTCTCAATATTTGAGGGCTTGTACCAGTTTATGATCATGCATTTTGAGGTCAAGAATGTTCCTGCTATTTTTAGCACCTGGCGAACTGTGTTGTATCAGGGCTTGAAACGTTATGTGTGACTGTGGCCAACCTTGATGCAATTCATGGGAGGACCACTTGAGGCACCTAGAGCAGGTGTTGGTCAGAATACAGGGAGTGAAACTGGCCATCAAGGCAATCAACTGTCAGGTGGGGCAGTCCTCTGTAGTCTACCTTTGGCATCAAATGAACAACTGGAAGATCTGCCTGGTGAATGCCAAGTTGCAGTCTGTGTGAAAGTGGGAAGTACTCAGACCCAAGTAAGGGCCTTTTTAGGACCCAGCAGATATTACAGGAACTTTGTGGAGACCTATTGGACCATAGCTGTGCCCTTACGAGCACTGGCATCCACGAAGCAGCCTAAGAAAGTGATTTAGAGCATGGATACTCCTGTTTTGGGCCAGCATTGTCATTACTAGCTTGCAAGAATGTAACAGCTCAGCCAACAATCACTAGAATATGAATTAAATTTGCAGTGAGACAGGGTACAGGCCCATTTTCCGTGCAGCGGACATTCCCGGCTTAACAATCACCTATTGACTAGTGATTCATCTGTAATTTGTAGCCACTGTGCTTCTTAATGATCTTAACAACAACTTCACCTGGTGAAAGCGCCATTATTTCCCCTCAAAATCTTGAGCTGAAATCTCGACAAAACAGCTCATTGGAGTGATACATCTGTTTGCAGAGTGGCCAAGTAGCCAAATGACACGGATGAAGCTTTCATCGAATCTTGACTCTTTAAGAAACAGCACTTTACCTGCAGCCATGTTTTACACAGTAATATCAGTATTAAAAGATAAACTACATATTCCATAATGCGCTTTGTCTTTAGGACAAATTTCGGCCGGTCAACTAATCGTCATATCCTATGTACAATAAAGTGATACAGTGCTAATACATATTTACAGTGCCAAAGGAAAGTTTAGTTGCTTCTACGCTATACTATTAATGTTATGCCCATATCTACACTTGAAATGATGCACATGTGCTACAACTCCCTAAACTCCAGATTTTCATGATTCTGGCTTATTTTTTCATGAAATAGAAACATTCGCATCACACCTGCAAATTATAAAGTGAAGTGAGCACCCCCTACCGAACATTTAAAAAAGCCTCTGCAAAGTGCTTCAAATGATCAACGGAATTACGGGTGGGCACTTATATCTTCTGTGTTGTTTCATGATCCCTGTTTTTTCCTAATGTATCAAAATAGTATAAAGGGGAATGCATTTGGGTGTGCTTGGGTTATTAACATGAGTTTAACCGCGTTCTCCCTGTAGTAAAGTTTTCCTAACTTCAAATCAGCTTTTTCTCTAAAGTATAAATCACTTTGCTCACATGGTTAATTCGCCCTTGGCAGAACTTCACGCCTCCCAGCTCTCACTCCTCCATGGCGTCTGCGAACATTTTCTGATCCCTACCCCTGGACGTCATTTGGGGTCGCAGCTGCGACCCCTGGCTTCCCCTCTGCTCCCCCTGGCACTGCCTTTTGTGACCCCCGGCCTCCGAGATGGCAAATTGAGTGCCAGGTACTTAGAGGCACCTTGTCAGCTGGGGCTACACTCAGTTTTCTGTCCGTTTTTCACTTACACTAATAGTGAATAATAATACATTATTCATTGTTAGTGTAATAAAAATGGAGTACAATATGCTAGAATATGCCCTTCCATGGCGGCTGAGGTAAGTGAAAATGCTTTTAAATGTAGGTTGTGTGCGTGCTTGCGGGTGAGAGTGTTTATGTGAGAGACTGTATGTAAGTGAGACTTTGTGTGTTAGTATGTGTGTGAGTGAAAGTGGAGGTGAAAGGGCCTGTTATGTTACTTCCGATACCCCCGGCATTTCGGTGAACTGACGCCCATGTCCCTGCCTTCTCACTTTTGCAGGTTATCAGTTCAATAACTTAATTGTCCTCCCTAACTATTTGTGTAGGCTCCTTTGACATTGGTTCAGCATCTAAAGATTTGGAAGTTTTAGAAGTGGTTGCTTTAAATGAAGGAACACTTCATGTACAAGCTCTCCACAATGCTAGTTCAGTACTGATTAAGCTCTGAACCAAGAACTTTCAATAGATCATCTCGGACTCACACATTTTCTGTATTGCTGTTGTATTTTCTGTATTGCTGTTCTGTATTGCAGAAACACAAGCAGAGCCTTGACAATGCACCTCACCTACGAGCAGTACTGCTCACTTTACACTTTACACTTCCGGTACAGAAACCATGCACAGCATAGCCAAGGTACCGCACTGGACGTTTATAATTCCTTCCATCGTTCACACTGGGGCACAACTAAACCGTAACACTGCTTGCTCTTTGTCCCAGTTCTGCAACCATTCTTGCTCGCTCATTTCGGAGACTGGCATACATATCTGCCCACGAGCCTCGGTTATAAATGGCAATTTTCTGTATTTTTTCAGTCTTGATTGCCGTTCACAGTTCTGCAGATCCAGTTCAGTTATGCCCCGTAGGCTCCACCCACCTTTAATGTTCCAGTACAAAGTCTTGCACCTACTCTGCTCGTGCATCACAAGCCCTGCATTCTTATGCCACTCCGTTATTAAATCAACACAACGAGGTGCTCAGAGCACACCCACTACCTACATCTACAGAGAGCTGTGCAAATTTGCACATCTAAGTGGGACGGAGCCTGTCATGACTCGGCCTTATCAAAGCAAAAACACGGACATTGAACCACAGCCCTGTGGGGCTCTCTGTAAAAAAAAAAAAAAAACTTCCTGCCTGTCACTTACTAGTGCTTTTAATGCTGCAACACAGTGTTACCGGGATGAAAAAATAAAATCACACGAATCTCACAACCTCAGGTTGTACAGGAGTACTAGATATATTTTAGAGCCTGGTACATATTTTGGGAAATGCAGTCATTTTATCAACAAATACCAGCTTGGCAGATTCTGAAAATATGCCTTTTTACATGAAAAATGCCCTTTTCATTTTGATAAAGAGAACAGACTTCCTCTAACAAGCGCTGCCGTTCATGACAAAAACATTTTTTGTCCTGCAATTCTCCCTTTTCATTTTTAGTAAATACATATTTTGAGTACAAATATAAATTTATCATTTTCATCACGTACTCACATATGCTGCTGCCACACATGGACAGTTTCTGCCCTGCAAGTTCAAAAAGCATAATCTTATGCCATGGATGTTTACAGTAGGCCATGAACTACCACAGTTATCCTCAGATCAGTAGTATACAAAGGGTGACCATCATCATACCATGGAAGCCCACAAACTCACAGGATTTACACTGTTGTGCCAGGGCAGGATTATGGCAGTGTTGGGTACCAACATGCCAATGATTGCCATAGTATGCTAAATTACTACTGATGTGCTAGAACAAAACAAACCTTTCACCTCGAGCAGCAGGTGTGGCTATAGCAACAGTGAAACCCACTCATCATCATCATTCTATTGCTTGATTACTTAAAAACTTCGAAAACAAAGAAAATTATACAGGAGACAAAAAAAATGTGCTCTCCAGAAGACCGTCGACCACATATAGGTTACATTAGGTACAATAAATATATATATATATATATATATTTGTTTTCCAAATAATAAAACCTAGACTGATTGCCTTTCACAGACACTGAGTCAAAACCTAAGGGCCGTTTGTGTGGGCCGTCAGTTCAGCTTGAGCTAGTTTAATAAACTTCCCAAATTTGGCTAGGTCAGTAGGTTCCTTTAAAGCGAACACCAGGGATTTCGCCTCCATGCAAGTTCTTAGATTATGATGGAGAAGGAGAGGTCTTAGGAGGGAGTGACGTGCGTTCATTAGGGCCGGACAGCAGCACAATAGGTGGATAAAGGTGTCAGAGTTATAGTCACATAGCCTGCAACCCCCAAAGGTAGTAAGGGAGCTCCATTTTGGGTTTAGCTCTTTTGCCCTCTGGCCGAGCAGTCTCGCAAAGGCAATTTGTGTTATGCAGGTTTTCCTGATAGGATGAGTAAAATATGGCTGTGGTGCCAAAAGCTGTGTGGAGTTTTTGTAAGAAGCAATTAATGCTTCTTGCACAGGAGTCTTGTTCGTTCTTCCAATATCACATACCCAGGAAAGCGATTTTATCTGTTTTTTATTTACAGGTTTGATTGCAATGTGTAACTGGGCCAACCTGATCAGTTCTACTTGGTCAATTTGGAGATTGTTTAAAGCTGCAGTTAGATATTGTGACCAAGGGTTTGTATTTGTGTTGAAAATGTAGAAGAGGACTGACTTCAGAGTGTTATTTGGGGCCATGACTATCCTGTGATAGTATTTCAGGAAGGCCCCCATCATGGCCCAATGCTGGCCCTCCAAACCAAATTCCAGCCTTATTAAATGACTCCTTATATATTGTGGCAACTTAAAAACTGTTTTGTAGATTTTAGCCTGGAGCTTTTCTATCAGTGCGGCGGATTGGCCAGGGAATGCTTTGTGACCATAGTTCATTGCCGGGAGAAAAGTGTCTTTAAGAGTTTGAAGGATTAATTTAGCGGAGGGGCTTTCTATTGAGTTGTTGAGTTGACATATTCTATTTGTGATATAATCAGCCTTTGTCTTCAGATGTTGAAGGTGGGCTTTGGACGTTCACTTGGCTGACAGACAAACTCCCAGATAGTTGTACATGTCCGTAGTCCTAATGATAAGTGGCCCCAATTTCCAGCGAAAGTGCTGCTATTTCAGTGACCCACCGAAGATTACTACTTTAGTTTTAGTAGCATTTGCGTCATTTTGTTTGCTGTATTATAGCTGTGCAGTGCTGTTAGCACTTTTTGTAAGCCAACTTTGGAGTGGTCCAACAGAACGATATCATCTGAGTATTGTAACAAGGTGATCTTTTGATTTTCGGTGGTATCAGGTTGGCTTGTTTCAGTGCCTGTGGCATATCCGCAGTGTAGAGGTTGAATAGAAGCGGTGCCAAAACGCAGCCTTGTTTTAGCCCATTGGTGGTAGGAATCTCGTTGGTGACTGTGGAGGGTGACAGCTTGACCCTCACCCAGGTAGATGTATATAACAATGTTATTGCCCTTCGGAGGTTATTTGAGATGCCCCAGTTTTTTAGCTTGTTCCATAGTAGAATTCTGTCAATGGCATCAAATGCAGTAGAGTAATCTACGAAACATGCAAAAAGAAGGGGGCATTTTTTAGCCACAGCCTCATGAGCTAAAAAGGAAAGGGCTAAAATGTTGTCCGTGGTCTCACAATTGGCCCTGAAGTCAGTTTGGTTTAGTGTCACTAACTCTTTGGTCTCTGCCCAGTTTTGCAGTTCTTCCAGAAGGACTGAGGCGAATCCTTTTGCTTCAGTGTCCAGGAGTGCAACAAGGCGATAATTGGCAGGGTCTTGCCTATCCCCCTTTTTGTCAATGGGGTGTACTATTAAGCCTCTCCAGGTGGTGGTACTTCCTAGGAATCAAGGTAGGAGCAGTACAATGCAGAAAGGATTGGTGACCAGAGGTTCGGATCTTCCTTGTAGATGTAAACAGGGATTCAGTTTGGACAGGGAGCCCCCGACGACCTCATTCTGCGCAGAATGCTAGCAATCTCTCCTGGAGAGGGAGCAAGTCCGTGACTGTTTGATGTTCATTGATGTCCGGTTTCTCCTCTGTCTTTGCTTGGGAAAATTGGTCGGTTGAATAGAGTTTTTTTAAATGTTCTACCCAGGAAGCTTCATTTATCGCATTGTTACGTCGATCACTTTTGTTGATCTTGCTTTTGATGTATCTCCATAGTTCGCCGTGATTGTGTTTTCTTGTCAAAGAGTAGATGTAAACAGACTCCTTTTCCGCTTGTTGGCATTTTATGGACCATATCAGCTGCTTATATTGTTTAGTGTGTTTCTGTAATTTTGATGCTTGCTCTTTTTTTATTATGGGGTCGCTCGTTTTGCTGAGTGATCTTCTCAATCTGGCTAGATTCAGCTTTCTCTCTCCTATGGAATCTTTACGAGGGTTTTTTGCAAAACTCCGTTGGGGTATGCTGGAGGATCCTGCGTGTTGCACAAGATTGCAGGTGATGTCTAGCCATTTAGTTCGGAGTGAGTCACTCGAGAATAACAGAGGAGTTGGGCCATTGGCGTTTAACCACTGTTTTTATGCTTGGGATACTTGGAAACCTCATGACAAGGCACACTACAACAAAAGGACATTATTTACATGACTGCACATATAAGCCACTTTCCTACAGCGGCAATACAAACATTCTGCACATATCAGTTAGCTTCAATTATTCAACTTTTCAAGTGCACAATCAATACTCCTGTACCCAGCTAATTCTGCAGAGGCACCGATTCCAGCCAGGGACATGTCCACATCACTGGGCTCTACGCAAACACTGTGCAAAGACCGACCATGAGTGTCTTTTCTGAGCCGTCCAGAACCACTGTCTCTCATGTCTGGCAGTGGCATGAGCCTCAGCTGGCAAGAATGGCTGGATGATTTTGAGGACTTCATGAAGCGGTTGTAAGTCACCGACCCAGAATAATGACTCATTGCACTGCTCACCTTGATAGGCAAAGATGTTGGACAAATCATCAAAGAACTATTGGCAGATGTGACGACGTCCGATCAGGACGTGCATGAGGAACTCAACAGAAAATTCCTTCACAAAAGATACATTGACTATGAAAGATACACCTTCAATCTAGCCTCAGGAGAGAAGTAGGAATCCATAGGGGAGTTCATCACACATCTCAAACGACTAGCGCACTACTGTGATGTTGACGTCTTCATGACTTAAGATGCCCTCCATCTATGGATCACAGAGAGATGTCAATTGGAGTCACTGCATCGACGACCCCTAAAGAAAAGCTACTGTCTGGTCAAAATGACAAGAGTTAATGAACAAGCAGAAGAACTCAGAAAAACAAGAACAGGCATTCCAACTCCATGCTCGTCAGAAAGAACATCATCAGTCTGAGCGCTGGCATGCACCCAAATCTACAGATCATGGTCACAGTCCAAAAAACATTAAAAAAATAAATACCACCCGCTAGAATGCTACTGCTGTGGAAAAGAATACCAGCACGTAGTATCATGCCCTACCATGGGTCTAAAATGTTGATGCCGTGGAAAGGAAAATCACTTTGAGAAAGTGTGTAGGCCATCTCAAAGGGACATATTAAAAAAATCAAAAGAATCCAGATCTCGCCATCATGCAAAGGCAGTATGTGACTGACGAAAACGCTAAATCAGGTCTTCACAATCAAGTGTACGGTCACACATTACATACAGATTTCAACGTTCTGTGTCTCACTGATTGAGATCTTTCACTCCAGTTTCCCAAGACAGCAATGAATATGTCTGCATGGTCGCTGATCATGATAGACTAAACAAATACCAGAGACTACACATCCTACATCCGGGAGCACCTGGCAAAATTGTGCTAGGCAGTAGGCATCGCTTAACTACATCTGTGATGTTTCAATTACTTTCTCTAATCTTGGATCTACACTTGGCATCAAATGATATGTATTATTCTGAGCATCTATTACTCGTGTAGATGGCCTAACTGTGAACATCTCTTCCACCTGTACGCTCAGCCTCTCATAGCAAGCTATAACTAATTGAATAACAGAACATATCAAAAACAATAACACGATAAGTGGTAATAAAGCTTTAAACAGTCCCTACATCCAGGATGGTAGCCAATCACACCAACCCTTAAACCATTCATCTGGGGCACATCCTTTATCCACCGTTGTCTTTTGTGCAATGTTTGTATGGCCTCCAACAATGTTTTATTGTCCGCATTGTTTGAAGGGAAATAAGTACAGCAAGCGGTTCCTATCTTGGCACATACTTCTCCTTCCATGGCCGTCATAAGATCAAGTCCATAACGGTGCTCCATGATCACTTCTCATGGCACGCAGCTCTTCCCTTATGATACTGAATCCATCTGTTGTGGCATTGATCACCTTTATTAGTACCCATCTAGTTATTTGCAACCATCAAGAAGTTGCTTTTGCCTGAACAAATGGTAAGACACTTCTAAAAATCAGTTGGGCATCATTGAACAACCTGTGCTCTTGAGAAACATCTTTCCAGGAAGCAGTGCCATAATATTCTGCAGCTCTTCTCCTCCAGAGATGGTGCAACATGGCCGCTTGATGGCTCATGGGGTGGTCATATAACTTGGAAATATTTATTCCTGGAATGACCAAGAATGGTGTGTGCAAAGTAACCAAAGAACAGAGGGTGTTCCAGTTAGGTGGCAACTGGATGCAGAGAGGTTCTCTGCACTGCCAATAATAGTCCGTTGAGGATGGAGGTGCCCCCCTGCATGTTGGCATTGTCTCTTGTGGTATTGCAGTTGATATTTTTCCCTACATTGATGGTGCTATTCCCTCTGAAACATAAAGAAACAGATATTCCTGTCATGACTGTCCATGAACTTACTGCACCATCCATCTAAGTATATCACACAATATTATCGTCCCATATACTCTCACACTTTCCTATTGCATCCTGACTAATATGAGTGCCATTCTATAGGGACATGGCTCCACAGCAAAACTCAATATCAGAAAGCCATTGGTCATGAGCATACATTGATCCAGTAACTTTGAGTCCTGGTCTATGGACACAATCCAAGGGTAAGGGGTTTACTAAGTGACCCCTGACCTGCCTTAAGGCCAGTCACCACTCTACATGCCATGCAGCTCCACCAGCCTGCCTTGTGTCCCCGACTCCGCCCTCGCTGCTGCCACGAGTTCGAGGCCCTCCACCACCCGCAGGAACCCACCTGCGCCTCACCCCTGGTGTCTAGTGGTTGCCGTAAGTATTGTTGTGTGTGTCTTATTATCTGTACTTGTGCTTTTTGTGCTGTTTTTCTGTACCTTTTTTGGTTAATTCCTCATTGTTCTGCCTGTTTACTGTTTACTGTCTTTTTATTGCCTGTTTTTGCCGCTTTGTGCTGTTCCATTCTCCCTGGTCCCGCCGCTGCGTCCCCTGCATGCTATATATGATCACTCGCCAACCAGAAGCTGACAGTAATTGCCCTAGATAGTGGACCTCCTCCTGACAGTACTGAACTTTGTCTTTCTCCACTTTATATCCTCTCTGTGCAAGAGTGACAAGAAGGGACATGGTATTTATCCTACATTGTTGTTCTGTGGGGCTGCAGACTAGTATATCATCAACATATTGCAACAGATTACTGTCACACTGAAAGTTTGAGAGATATTTTTCACCACCCTTTTTTTTCTTGGGGATTCACAATACTCTTGAGACAAGCAAGAATACAAATGCTGAGTCACGCAATAGGAGAAGGCTGTCCAATAATGACAGTCTGGATGAAGAGGGATGCTGACGAAGGCATTCTTAAGATCTATGACAGAGAACAATCTGGCATCCTGAGGGATGTTTCTCAAACTAATGGAAGGGTAAGGGACAATTGGGAATTCTGGTACCCCTACATTGTTCAGGGTACGCAGGTCTTGAACCATACACCAAGTATTCCTCTTATATTTATTAACTGGCTAAATTGGGGTATTACAAGGAGACACTCCAGGGTATATTACTTCTTGCTCTAGTAACATCTGCGTGGTGTGGGCACGTGGAAAGGAGATACTGCCCTACAGCAGGTAGAATAGCACCCTCCTTTGATGATATTCTGAATGGGGTGGGGGTGTAATATCAGTTCACTGTCAGGAATCCCAAAATCCTGCCCCTGCCGTCAGAAAAGGAACTCCTTGCTGAGCTGGGCTTTTTTCCCAATAGCTCTGGGGTTTCTGTTAGTATTGTGTATATTGCTGTGGTAAATACTCCTACATCACTGGGTAGAGCTCTGATTTGGTCTCCAGTGGAAGAATCTAATGTTACAGCCCTCATCCTAGAAAGAGGGACTCCAGGCTAGAAAAAATCATAGTACCATTGGGCTCAAAATGGATAGTCACATTTAGTTTATCCATAAGATCTCACTTCAATAAATTGGCTGGGGCGGCTGGAGAAAATAGTAAGCAGCCATCAAGATACCTCCCTCCTATCTCCATCTCTATCTCTACCTGCTTTCTGAATAGAACCCTCACTGCTGCTGCACAGAATCCTTGTGTGCCCATTGATCTGTTAGAATTTGGGAGATCTCCCTCTCGGAGAAAAATCGGGCTGCCTCCTTAACTGTGAGAAATGCATACCTATTATGTTTGAAAGCTACTATCACAGAGGGTTCCTAATCTGGCCTGTGAATCACTGACAATACTGGGCAAATGGGACCACTCTGTAAGCATCTTCATTGCATTAAATCTCCCATGTAATTTGTTTGGAAGGGGTTCCTCCTCTCACAATCACACCTCCTTGTCCACCATGGGGTGGAGTTGCCATTTGGGGTGCCTTGTAGCTTTGCTGCAGTGGCAGTTGTTGCAACTGAGGCATTACTGGGTGCCTGTGTATTTTGCTGTGGTGGCCGGGGTACCTATATTATGTGTGGTTTTGCTTGTGGTTGCTTTACTGCATTCTCAGACTGGTTATAAACCACTCCCCTTCCATACTCTTCATCCCATTTCTTGGTCCTGCGTTATTTAATAAAATGTCCATATCTGCAAAAATAATGGCATGTCTTATCCATTTTCTTGGGGCCTACCCTGCCCTTTCCTATACCTCATCGTCCCCCTCTGCTAATGCCTTGCGCCCTTGCATTATTTTGCTTTTGCAGGTATTGTTGTTGAGCAGTTTCTGGGACCAGCCCCACAGACATCGCGGTCATGTGAGTGGTGGCTGCTACTACAGCCCCTTCCGTTGTTCTCATCTTTGCCAGTTTTTCCAGCACTAACTTGGCTGCTGCTTCCTCCATTACCTCCTGCTTGTTACTCTCTCTCTTGTTTCTTTTCACAAAAGTGTATTATGTGTGCCTCTATCTCCATCTAGGGTTTGGCCTCCAATGCCACTATATTGTCAAGATTATCTTGGACATCAGAGGGTAAACCCTTCTGTACTACATTATAGTGCAAGACCCTGTTACTTCCTAACCCTGGCCTACTTCTTGAATCCTTTTCTCTCTCATCCTGCTGAGGAATTGTGTGGGGTCCTCATTAGACTGCACGGATTGAGCCATGAGAGACCCAAAATTTGGACGATCAGGATACATTTTCCTCAGCTGGTCCCAGACTGCTGTCCGAACCAAGTTAAATGGGAACCCATCATACCTGGTTTCAGTAAGGATGACATTTCTCATTCCAGCCTTATGGAAGACAGTGTCTGTCTCATCTCATATAAGGGAGCTAAGTAGACTCTTTATGTCATCTATTGCCAGTATGGGGCCTGCAGTTTATTTTTCAAAGGTCCTAATCCATTTCCCTGCTCTCTCTGTAAGTATTAGTAACATCTTTCTGAGGTTTTCTCCATCAATTTGTGGCCAGGGAACATAATGAGGTGCCCAGGTCCCTTACGTATCAGGGGCATCTGGTGTACGGAGGTAAAGGGATGTTGGGGATTATGCTGTCTGGCATACTTTTGCCACATGTGTAGACTCTTCCACATATAGGGATAGTCTCAGTCTGGATCCGCCTCACAGTGAAGGATACAATCCTCTGCATTTGCCATGTCACATGGATTAAAGGACCCTTCTCTTGACCATGGACTCATCTGCGGGCTAAACCTCCAGTCCATCTTGCTAAATTGTCTGTGTGGGGTACAATGTTATACCAACTGTTTTCCCCTTGGGTGACTATCTCATCGGTGGTGAGATCATTACAGCATGAAGCAGATTGAACATTCATCTGTTGCATCGGTCTATCGCATAGTGTCAATCCTCCGGTAAGCTCAAAAGATTCCATTCTGGGATGTGTCAGAACATGTGTTCCCTGGAACTGTACCTGCTGGAGCTCGTGTCGCTAGTGATCTCCTGGTATTAAAGAAAGTGCCCAGCTCTCCTTCTCTAGTGGTTTTTATAAACATATTGGTGTGGCTGGGTGACTCTGATGCTCCATCCATGTGGTCAAGCTCGATGAGGGGCCTCTCTTGGGTACTATTGTTGTAAGTGGGGCAGGTAGCCTCTGGTGATTAAAGAATTTGACCCATGTTATCTTTGTGCCTATGTATTGATTCTATTCTGTCTGCCATCCTCCCAAAACTTCCCTGAATTTGTTCTGATATATTATCACAATGTCCTTCTCTCTCTGCGCCCCACACAACCCTTCGGCCTTCACTTTGTGACAACCATTCCTGAATGATCTCTGCTAGATTTATTATGCTTCCCTTCTTCTTCTGCCAAGGTGTCAAATTAACCTTAGTCTTTTTAGGGTCCTTATCTTTTCCTAGAGGTGCTGGCCTTGGGCCATTCTGACAGCCCTATCTACATAATCATTCCACTTTGCATCTTCTGCATCGCTCCGTTGTGGGGGGGCACTCATTCCTTGACTATCCTCCCTGATATGTCTCTTTTTTGTAATAATGGTGATGTTGCTGATGAGATAAATGACTAGCCATCATTGTCCCCTGGACTCCACTATTCATCTCTAACCTCCCTGGGAGGGACTTGATCTAAATGTAATATAAACTATGCTTCCAATTGTCCTGAAAACTGAGAGTCACCTACCCTTGTTTGTTGTTTGGGAGTGCTTGTGTGTGTGGTTTTGGTCTCTGTAGGGCAACATAAGTGTTCAACCATGGGCATTCTCAAATCCCACCGTAGCTTCCTATACCTGTGCTAGTAGATAAATGCTGGATACCTTGGGAGATATATTTGTAGGGTCATATGGGAATATGTGATGGAACAACTAGGTCCTAAACAACTACTTGCCTAAGCCACTACTTCTAAACAAGTAAAAAGACTCTACAACGAAGTATTGAACAACTACTGTCTAAACAATGATTTTGCCTGAATAACGATTGCCTGAACAACAAATTTTAAGGTTTTCTTCTTTTATTTAATGGTTTATTAGTTGTTTAGAATTTACATATATATCTATATATATATATATATATATATATATATATATATATATATATATATATATATATATATATATAGAAAGAGGAGAATTGTCCTGACAAACGTGTTGTGAACAAGGGCCGGTGTGACCGAAACGCGTCAGGGGATTCCTGTCTTGTTTGTTTGTAATCCCACGAATGGAATAAAAGTTTAATTATTAATTGCACAACGACGGAGTGCGGTTCTTTTCTCTTGACAAAGTGAAAGAGAAATCCCCTTCTTTTGATATATATATATAGATATATATATATTTATATGTATATATATATATATATATATATATAAATTCTAAACAACATATATATATATATATATATATATATCAATTCTAAAAAACTTAAATATATAAAAAAAAGAAAAATGTACATTAAAATTCGTTGTTCAGGCAATCTTTATTCAGGCAAAATCGTTGTTTAGACAGTAGTTGTTCAGTACTTTGTTGTAGAGACTTTTTAGTTGTTTAGCAGTAATGGTTTAGGCAAGTAGTTGTTTAGGACCTAGTTGTTCAGGATGTTTCCCTCATATGGAGGTGGGAGAGCAGATGAGGTACAAGATGTGCCGATATTTGAAGAGACTTTAGACGTCTCACAAAAGACTTGCTACAGGGCTCTCCCTTTTGCAGCTTAACTCCTGTATATTTGCTTTTGAGGTGCATGGCAGTATGGTCTAATATCTGATCATCAAATGTCCCTTCCTGTGGCCAGGGATATATGTATTTGGGGTAGTCTTAAACCATTCTTTACAGTGTTTCTGTAACCTTTTCTGATCACCAAAAAAGGTCTTCTGGGTGTGTTCAAGGGGAGTCTCCACAGTCTCCCCTGTTTCTAGTCACTTTTGTAATTTAGCTTTGTATCTCTTCACTCAATGTTTGACCTATTTAAAACTTCCTTTCCTGAATTTTCACAATATCCCTCACAACATAAGGAATCCATCAATTTGTGTGTTAGTTATATGTTGTATATCATAAAATCATAAAATTACATTAACCTATGGACACATTTCTGTTTAAATGTGCATACATATATTCATCACCAATATGTTTTCCCTTAGATATGAATGCTTTTCTAACTATTTCTAAATCTGTTACAGTCCCTTGCCTTACACAACACACTAGGTCGGTAGTTTTGGGTCACTTCCCTCTGCACTGAGGAGTGTCTTACTTCCTTCCATGGACCTCATAGGGCAAAGAATGACTTTCAGACTTAAGGTCCGGGGTCTGTTGATTTGAGTGTTCTATTCTTACTCAGGGATAAAGTTTACCGACATTGGCCTTTTGGCCATCCCTTGTGTCAAAATGTGAGAACACATATTGAATCACCTATACTGTCTTGACCACTTCCAATGATTAACTGTCTAAAGACTATACATTGTGCGTAACTAATATTTTGCAATATTACATACACAATCTTTCATGTGATTACACATTACATTTCATCCATGTTTACCACTGCCAAAGAAAAACTCATATAATATACAAACATGGAACAAAGTTCGTGTTGGCCTCACCTTAAAGACGGCAACTCCAGGTCCTACCTGCCCCCGTAAATAGGCAGAACTTTAGGTAAAATGGTTTATGCTTTCCTTGTAGTAAATGTGCGATAGTCTATGCAGCAGGGGTATGCAGTATTTCGGTGGCAGCAGTCGGTTGAGGACAAACGGGACTCGCCAAGTGTTGGGGGAAACCTGGAATAAAGAGAGACAAAACTTCTCCAGCAAGGCAAAAGTAGGTTTAATCACAATGGCCGGGAGACCAGTCACTTCTGTAGAGTTGAAAAGCTGATCTTAAATGACTGCTTGCAATCAGCCCTTTATATAGTCACAAATAAAAAACTGAATCCTAAAAACCAATAACAAGCCACAGAATAAAAAGTTAATAATACACATTCATATAAACACCACATCACCGGCATCCTTAAACTCATGACCTCTTCTCTTCTCTAGGTGTCCCTTAACGTAATCCTAACAGAGCTTTGATAAAACATTAACCTTCCTTCCCCGAGTGTGTGTTTATTGTTCTATACCTGTAACTTGTTATTTAACTCTGTATACTCTTGACTAAAGTTACCTTTGACCAATATTTTCTAAGTCACGTCTCTGTTGACAGTGAGAATGAAATACCTACTTGTGAACATAAACTCTTGAAGGCTTGCTAAACATGTTTTCTAATTTAACTGAAACTTGCAGAATTTATGCTCTGCTTTCTGGTGAATTCTCACCTACTTTGTGCCCTTGCAGCTGGGGCCTGTACTGCTCTTTAACGTTGTATAGTTCTACACGCTCTCTACTGATGTCTGTGATAGTGAGATTTTCTCGCATTTCATTAAGTTACCCGAGTTAACTTTAACGCCCCTGTAATGTACTGCTTATGACCTCACATATTACAGCTCTAATGACATGGTCAGTAACATCACTCATAGCATCACTCATGACATCCCAAATTACATGACAGTTATAGTTAGCTTAGGTAACTATGACTGATTAATTTCTATCAATCAATCAGTCGCATTTATAAAGCGCGCTACTCACCCGTAAGGGTCTCAAGGCGCTGTGGGGGGGGGGGGTCAATGCTCGAAGAGCCAGGTCTTGAGCTGCCTTCTGAAGTGAAGGTGGTCTTGTATGGCGCGAAGGTGGCTGGGAAGGGAGTTCCAGGTCTTCGCTGCTAGGTAAGAGAAGGACCTGCCTCCGGCAGTGGCTTTGCGAATGCGTGGTACGGCTGCCAGGGCTTGTCCGGTCGAGCGTAGGGTGCGAGGAGGAGTGTAGAAGGAGATGCGGTGGTTGATGAGTTCTGGTCCGCGGTTGTGCAGGGCTTTGTGTGCGTGGGTGAGGAGTCTGAAGGTTATCCTCTTGTTGACTGGGAGCCAGTGGAGTTTCCTCAGGTGTCCGGAGATGTGGTTGTGGCGGGGTATGTTCAGGATAAGTCGTGCAGCAGCGTTCTGGATTCGTTGAAGTTTCCTCTGCAGCTTGATGGTGATGCCGGCGTACAGAGCGTTCCCATAGTCCAAGCGACTGGTGACGAGGGCGTGGGTGACGGTCTTCCTGGTGTCGGTGGGGATCCAGCGGAAGATCTTGCGGAGCATGCGGAGGGTGTTGAAGCATGCTGAGGTCACCGAGTTGACCTGTCTGGTCATGGAGAGGGAAGAGTCCAGGATGAAACCGAGGTTGCGTGCGTGGTCGGTGTGTTGGGGAGTGCTGCCTAGGGCGGGAGGCCACCAGGAGTCGTCCCAGGCGGTAGGTGTAGGGCCGAGGATGAGGACCTCCGTTTTCTCTGTATTCAGTTTAAGCCGGCTGTCTGTCATCCAGTTCGCTACTTCCTTCATGCCTTCATGTAGTCTGGTTCTTGCTGAGGTGGGGTCGTTGGTGAGGGATAGGATGAGCTGGGTGTCGTCTGCGTAGGATATGAGGTTGAGTCCGTGTTTGCGTGCGATGTTCGCCAGGGGGGTCATGTAGATGTTGAAGAGGGTGGGGCTGAGGGAGGATCCCTGGGGGACGGCGCAGGGATTTCTATGGTTTTGTGCGTTTGAAATGTGCACCTAACTATACCGTCCCTGTAACGTATGTTTTTTTCTGTGAATTTCTATGTTTCCTAACTATAACATGCCTGTAACCTTTGTTTTTTCAGTGAATTTCTACGTTTTTAACTCTATTTCCTAGCTATAACGTCCCTGAAACCTTTTTTTTTTGTGAATTTCTAAGGTTTTTAAAATTCTATTTTCTATGTTATAACTATAACTTCCATGTAACCTTTTGTTTCTTCCAGTGCTTATTTATATATATATATATATATATATATATATATATATATATATAAACACACACACATATTCCCGAGACATATTCCCTAGCTGCGTTCACCACTAGGAGGTTATACTTAGGACATCGTTTCTGTAGAATTTTTTTTTTTTGACTTGCCTATATATTTGTCACCGCTTGACAAATCTTCACGATATTGTCCCAAAAAAGTTGATGCTCATGTCAGGTGCTGTCTGGAAAGGTTTGAGGTGATATATCAAGCGGGGGCCGAGAAAAAAGGGGGGGGGACCAAAACACTATTCCTCAATCCATTTTTCCATAGGAAGTTTGAACAGCAATAGCGCCCGAACCACTGGACGGAATTACACCAAATTTAGCAGAAAGGTATTCTTGGTCCAGAAAGCGACTTTTGTGTTATTTGATGTAAATCCGTTCAGTAGTTTTTGAAAAATTAAAGAAAATCCAAATTTGTATATAAAGGGACTCAAAGGCTCCGCAAACCCTCCCGATCTCGTGCTGAGATCTAATTGGCTGCCAACACTTCAACAAAGAAGTGTTGGCAGCCATGTTGGAACTCGGCTTCAGCCGAGTCCTGGAAAAAAGATAAAAAATAAGAAAACAGGGCAGGGTAGGGACACCCTGAACCCTTATCTCTGGTGCTGGGGTCCCACAGGTATCACCCCTGAGCTAAACAAGCAAAAAAAAGTGCGGTCTCCTGCACTTGTTTAAGTGCAGCCCCCAGGTAGGCCAGGTCCTGGGGGCATTTAAATTTTGAATGCAGGGCGATCATCCGGCCACCCCGCAGCCCTTGGGACTGCCACCTCCCCGGGGCTTTAAACTAAATTGATATGGCAGGGCACCCACCCGCGCAGTCCTGGCCTCACAACCTCCCTGTGGCTTCAACCATAGTCAAGGGTGGGACGCGTGGCCCCTACTGCAGCCCCAGGACCACCACCTCCTAGGGGCTTTAAACTACTTAACTACTTGGGTGTGAGAGGGGCGTGGCCAAGATGCGACCGAGTGGACGGCTTTCCCGTGAGCTCCGTTGCAGCACCACAAAAATCCTTCACCATCCTGCACACCTAAAGGCACCGATGCTCCGACAAGCCCCCCTAGTGCAGCGACATTGCTGGGAGAGCTTGCACTGCCCTCAGCATAGTGAGTGAGCATCTGTTCCTGGCTGCGAAGCAGAGGCCCGAAAGTTGTCACTCAGAGGCCTCCTGTCTGGGCAAAGCAGAGCTGGAGGAGGAGCTGCTCCGATGGTGAGCCTGCCTGGGTTCGCGTGCGGGGGCGCATGGCACAGCACCCCAGGCAACAGCAGAGTTCTACGGTGGTGCTCTCTTGGGGCTGCCATCGCATGACATCTCGCAGGGTTGAGCAGCTTGGGCCCACAACACTGGGCAGAGCTGAGGACTTGGTGGGGCAGCTCCTTAGGGTGAATGCGCTCAGGGGGGCAGACCGAGGTGATAGTGAGGCGTGTGGGGCGACAGGGCCCCAGAACTGAGACTGTGGCCGGAGTAGGAGATCGACCCAGAGTGACGATTTGCGGCCTGGAGGCGGGGTGAGTGATGACGCCTGTGCGAATCAGTGGGCACGCGAGGATTAGGCCACAGGCCCGTACTTTTACTAACTGTGTGACAGATCAACGGGTGTTGGCTTAACCTGCACTGTGCTATTCATCAGCCGCAGGGCACACTTGTTGGACACTGAGGGGGTTATTACAACTTTGGAGGAGGTGTTAATCCGTCCCAAAAGTGACGGTAAAGTGACGGATATACCACCAGCCATATTACGAGTTCCATAGGATATAATGGACTCGGAATACGGCTGGTGGTATATCCGTCACTTTACCGTCACTTTTGGGATGGATTAACACCTCCTCCAAAGTTGTAATAACCCCCTGAGTGCCTTAACCCAGAACAGAAGACCTGTGCTGAGGATGGGCATACTTTTTTGCCCCTGCATGCCCCCTGAGGGGAGCCACACTATCGGGTGCCATGGGTGTGTTCTGATGAGCCCGGTGTTGCCTGGACTTTGAGCAGGGATTCTTCCGACTTTCATGGAGGGACCCACAGGTCTGTGAGCCCTCGCTTGGCTGTCCCTCCCCCTTTGTTGCTGTCCTGGCAAATCATTTCCCACATACTTGGCTGTGTGATTGCGATGAGGACGTTGATGAGCGGGGACCCACCTATCGCTGAACGCAAGCAGAAGAACCTTGCCCCTGGAGGGTCCACATTGCCATGGCTAGCACCTTGGATCATGCCCATAGAGTGCAGTGGGAGGGTCTTGGCTGGAGTGTGATCCCCCGCACCCTGTGAGGACCCGCTTCATACTTGGAGGTCACCTTCCTGACTGACATGTACGCCAATCAGCCAGTCCCTGTACCTGCGAATAGTGATCTTCCACTGGCATAATGGGAGGGGCAGGGTACTTCGCAACATCCAGCAAAATAAAATTGATCAATACACCTCCCCAGGGATGCAGGGGGGCAGGACCTCACTCCCCACTCTTACAGCTGTGCAGCAGCAGTCTTGTCCCCTCGATTAACCTTCAGGTGCTCACATACTTGCGGCCATTGAGCTTTCCAGCTCCGCTGTCCAGGCCAAAGTAGACACAGTATCATTGGATGTTGGACTGCTCAGGGCGGACCTTAGTGTGGTCTTGGAGTAATCCCTGGCCACAGGACAACTTGTGTCCATGTTACAGGGTGAAGTGGCAGACCATCAAAACTGCCCTTGCAGCACTTACCTCCAAAACTGACACACTGCAACGCAGAGCGGAGGATGTGGAAGGACGATCACAGAGATGCAATTTCCGCTTTGTGGGATTTCTGAAAGGCACCAAGGGTAGTGACCCAAAATTATTTCTCGAACCACGGTTGCGTCAGGAGTGCCCTGGGGTGGCGTTATCCCCAGTATTTGTTGTGGAGAGAGCGTGCAGGACCCCGGCTCCTAGGCACCCGGTTGGGGTAGTGATGGTCCCCCCGGGGGGTCCCCCCATACCCTCATCGCCAAATCCTTAATTTCCGAGATCAGGATGCCATCCTGTGGACTGTGCATCAAACTGGGGACCCCATGTTTGATAATCACATGATACAAATATTCCCAGTTTACACAGGGCAAAGTCCAGCAGCTATGTGCATCATTCAGTGCGTGAAACAGAAACTCAGGGGAATGGGGATATGCATCATGCAGCTCTATCCTGCGAAATGAAAAGTGACACATGCAGACAAGCTTATTTCTTCACTTCCCTGGAGGCAGTCTGGGATTGGCTAGAGGTACATGGAGATAGCCGCATCCTGGCATCCCAGTTGAGAGATCAGGGCAGTGGGGGCGCTAGATCTGCCCTGTCATGGCAAGAAAGGAGCAGAGAAAGATCGGGGCCTCCAGGCCCTCCCATAGGGTGGATGTACGTCAGGATAGAATTCTGGCATTCAAGGCCCCAGCAGTCAGGTGGGGGATCAGCATAGGCCTGGCCTGGACCCTGAGGACATGTGTCTGCAGAGAGAATGGGCCAGGTCCCTGGTTGAAAGGTCACTGCCCTGAGCATGGATGATGGAGGCGCTGCATCCGCGATCCCAGATGAGTCTTAGAAATTATAGGAGTGCGGGTGGCCTGCTGGTGCTCTTTCCTCTCCCTTGGTATTAACTGTATTGCCCTCTCCATAGCGTGCCGCTACTGGGGAGCTGATCGGACATTACAGACCCACAGATCCTTGGGTGCCAAAATTGGTTGCATTCTATGTAGAGGGATTCTTCTTATGACTGTTCACTTATGCCCCTATCCCTCACTGGGATTCTTGGAGGCACCTGTGGAATGTGGATAGTTGTTGAGAAGGGATGAATGAGGATGACTGATTATCAGGTGATTGGACTTGAGTGTATGTTTTCTCACCTGGTCTGGGGCTGGTGTGCTGATCCCATAGATTTGGTGGGTCTGCAGTTTGGCCCAATGTTGCATGGACCTTACGTGGTTTGCTTGCAAGTCTGGTTATGCAATTCTGAGCATGATTGGGATGTATGTAGCATATGGACAGTTTTTTGCAAAAGCTAATTTCACACTTTGTTCTTTAATCTACGATACCACAATGTTATATTGCTTCTTGTATGTAGTACTGGGAGGGTACAGTGAATTGGTTGGGAATGCACAAGATGTTTCTATGTTTCTACCTGGGAGTGGGTGGAAGCTATGGCCAGTATCACACAACACGCATGAACGAGTGCAACTATGTTGACAGTCACATCGAATCAGTTGGACATTATTCGACTATCTACAACACAATGGGCACTCACTATAAAATTCTGACATGAAATGTGCAGGTGCTGAATTCATACGTCAAGCGACACAGGGTTTTGACCTACCTCTGCCGACATAGTATACAGATTGCCCTCGTCCAAGAGACTCACTTAACTGATAATGAGGTCAATAAATTGCATTGAAAATGGAGGGGTCAAATATACTCTGCCACACACTCAAATTACGCTTATGGAGTGCCTTTCCAACTCGGGGGTACCAGGTGGACGTTAACAGCCGATATCTACTGATATACGCCTAATTAAATGGAATAGATGTCTGCCTGCTAAACATTTATGCCCGGAACATTGATGATGGAGATTTTTTCACTGCAATAGAAACCGAATCGGTCTCCTGCTTAGAACTGCCGATGATATGGGCTGGGGATTTCAATTGCGTTCTTGAAGGAGGCATGGATAGGCACCCCCCACTGACTTGTATCAAACCATAGCTGACATTTTCGATCCAGGCTGTGATGGACAGGCTCCAGTGTATTGACATTTGGCGAGCCCTACACCCTGATTCAAGAGAATTTACATGCTACACTCCCACCCATCAATCACAAAGGTTTGGACTATGGGAAGTTTTCCTGTCAGATCACGCTTCAGTGTCAATGGAGTGGCAGATGCGAGATTACAGACCTCGTGCCCCGCTTTGGAATCTCCGGGCGGACAGCCTTGGGGACCCTATATTCAGGGAGGAGCTGGGAGCGGTAATAGTGGGGTAATTTCAATTCAAATTGGTTATCTGCCGCAACCAAGGGTCTGGAGTGGGATGCTCTAAAGGTAGTCCCACGTGGGGAGTGTTTGTCCAGGATTTGTAGTACCCGGCGGCGGCTAGAATCAGACTTGAAAGAGGCCGAGAACACTTTAGCTGCCATACAGTGGACACACTCAGCCACTTGCGGCATTCAGGAAACCAAATTACAGGCCAGTCTGGACAAAATGCAACTATCGGCAACTACTGCACATAGAGGGGGACAAATCAGGATGCCTACTGGTCTGGCTGTTGCATTTTGAGAGACCCGCACCTCTCATATTATCCATACAGAGCCCGGTCGGAGGGAGACTGACCTCACAATATGATATCAATACGCTCCTGACGGGCCACCTGGCAACTGTATACACCACGGTCAGGACTCCCCCAGCCTTGAAGATTGGGGTCCACTTGATAGACCTTAAACTCCCATGCCTCACAGAGGCACAGCGGGAGGAGCTGGATGAGGAGCTCCAATTAGAGGAGCTCAAAGAAGCTGTCAGAGAGATGGCGCAACAGAGGGCCTCGCGCCTGAATGGGTGGCCCGTAGAATTTACCAGACATATGGACACACACTGTTGCCTTAACTACTGGAGATGTTTCGGGAATCTAAGGTATTGGGTTCCCTGCCCCAGTCAATGCAAGAGTCCTGAATCATTATGCTCCGTTAGCCTGGCCAGGACCCAAGCTCATATAGACCCTTATCTATGCTCTGTGTTGATACTAAGATACTAGCGAAGGTTCTGGCTTCCTTGGCTAAAATGGGTCATATTACCCCTTGTGCATGGCAACAAGTGTGGCTTCATGCAAGGTAGGGGTACCCACATGAATCTCAGGTGCCTGTCGCATGTGCTTCAGTCGACGACAGGGACAGACACTCCAGCGGCTGTGGCCTCACTCAACATTGAAAAAGCATTTGATACTGTTGAGTGGGAATTCATGTGGACAGTCCTGAAGGAGATGGGGTTTGGGCCAGAGTTCCTAGCCTGGATCCGCCTCCTATACACCAGCCCTGTCTCTGAAGTTATCCCAATTGAAAGGGGGACCCGACAGGGCTGTCCCTTGCCGCCACTCCACTTTTCCATAACACTGGAACCCCTGGCACACAGGTTGAGGAGAGCTATGCTGCGCTGGGGGGTTGTGGTGGTGCATGCATGTTGTCTCCCTCTATGCAGGCGGCACTTTGCTATGTTTGACAAACCTAGAGTGTTCAGTCCCAATGCTGCTAAAAATGTTAATGAAATTCAGCAATATGTCAGGTCTGCGCCTTCATCAACACAAGTTGGTACTTTTCCCTGTAGCAGGACTTGCTGGTCGGGATGTTGGGTTCCTCCCTCGGACGTCTATAGATTGGGAATGTGACCACTTCCACTATCTGGGTATCCACATTACGCTATCAGAGTCAGACCACTATTATTTAAATATGAGAACCAATATACAGCGCACCTAAAGAACTCCATCAGCATTTGGAATAAATTACCACTCTCCATCATGGGTAGAGTTGCCTTGAGTAGCATGGTACTTCTCCCCCGTTATCTTTACATCTTGCAGAACTCACATTATATTATCCCTCAGGCCACTTTTAAACAACTTGATCAACTTTTAATCTCTCTGTTATGGAGGGAAGAAGGTATAGAGTGAAACTGGACTTACTGAAAATAGATCCTGAATTTGGTGGACTAAGGGTTACAGATCTGTAATTATACTACTATGCAGGCCTCCTTTAATATGCTGTGTAGTGGTGCACGGACAAAATTACCACGGAGAAGGCACTAATGGGGGATTGGGTGGGTGTCAATGACCTCCCTGGCTACCTCATGATGGGTACGGGTATCCTTAGTGGAACTCCCCATCCAGTTAGGCAGGTGGCAGAGATCTTGAAATGTGTGGTCCCAGGGGTTCTGAGGTGTGCTCCTTACAATAGACTGCTTCCATTACGATGATTGCCGAGCTTTAGGCAGGTGCAAATAATCATGGACTTCACAAAATGGTACGATGGAGGCTGATGACCTATATTGACAGAGAACTTTCCTGATCTTTAACAAGACACTGGAGATTTTCAGTCTCCCCCAGGACAGTACTTGCAATTTGCCAAAATCTCGTACATGGTCAAAGGCATGTGGCCCACCTTCCCAGAGGAACCGACCGAGTCTCAAACCATCCGTATGCTGTTAGACCCCAGGACTGACCGGGGACTGACTCCTCTGATATACAAAGCCCCTCAAAATGGACTGCAGGGTTTGAGACAATGACAGTACAGACTTGTTGGGCACAGGACTTGGACTCACCTCTTAATGAATCTGAGCGGCAGAGAGCCTTTGCGCAGGTCCGAGAAGTGCTGAGTAATGCATGCTTTAAGCTGACCCAATTCCATTATCTGCACCACACATACTTTGTTCCCCAAAGACTAAATAGAATTTATCCTGTGTGTACACCCGACTGCCCCCGCTGTGGATACATGCCTCCCATCTTCTTACATATGACATGGGAATGTGCACAGTTCAGGAGGTTCTGGACTACAGTGGTAGACACTCTGAAGGAAATCACAACACTACACATTGAACTGGCACCCAAACACTGCCTTTTGGGTGTCCTTCCATTCCCCAAGAAAGGGTTTGGGCTGCTGGGACTTGTGCTAGCAAAGCGCCGAATTGAAATACACTGGACTAAGCCTAAATACCCCACAGTAAGGTGATGGAGGGTGGACTGCAGGGACTAGGAAGTGGCTGAGGAGAGATGGCTGAGGGAGGTTCTCACTGATGAGCATAAAGGTAGGGACTTAGAGTTCTGGGGAGACATGCTAGAAGATCTAGAAGAGCGACAGTTCCAGGGATCTGCCCAACCATCTCAGACGACGACTTTGGAGCTGGAAAGGACGAAGGGGGAAATGCAGGAGCAGCAGATGGAGCCGAGGGCACGGATTCACTGGGACACAAGGTCAGCCATTGAGCTTGCATCATAGCACAAGATCTACATCTTACATTACTCTAAGGCCCTCATTACAACCCTGGGCTGTTTTGGAGGTTGCACCGCCAACAGGTTGGTGGTGCAATCTCGGGTATTACGACCGCGGTGGAAGCGCCGCAGTAGTACCGCCGGGACCGGCGGTCTTCCGCCACAGTGGTCTCAGCGGATTTAATCCGCCAGGGCAGTGCTACTTGCAGCACTGCCCAGGGGATTACGAGTCCCCTTTCCGCCAGCCTTTTCATGGCGGTGGGAACCGCCATGGAAAGGCTGGCGGAAAGGGGAGTTGTGGGGCCCACTGGAACAGCCCCACACAGCTTTTAGCGCGATGGGTGCGACTGCACCCGTCGCACGGCCGCAACACCGCCGGCTCCATTTGGAGCTGGCTCCCATGTTGCGGCCGACATCCCCTCTGGGCCGGCGGGCATGTCCTAATGGCCACCGCAGGAGTGCGGCCGCATTGGCGGCTGCACGGTGGTTACAACTTGGCAGACGGCAGTTGCCGCCCGCCAAACTTGTAATGAGGGCCTAAATTATGGATTTGGTGAATAGACTAGAGTCTTAACAAGACTGAGAACCTCACGCTGCCCGCACCAACAGGACAGGTTACTTCATGGTATATTGAGTTACTCATTGGACATTGACGATCGACCTTGATCCTGATTATGTGATACTAAGGCTGGCCTAACTACTGTTTTTGAAGTTATTTGTTATTTACCCATATACCACTTTGGTATCCGCACTGTAGTCAATAGAGGACACATACCCTATTATACCAGCAGGAATGCGTATTACTAGAACAGGACCCTGTTCCTTAGCCTGTTTTTGACACTACTACGAGACGCGGCTCATATAATGTTGTAAAAGGTATATATGTTATGAGATTTGCTCTGCTACCTCTGGTTGTTAAGGGCGTGAACTGATTGCCTTCCAATTGCTGGCCCAGACAATGATCCCAATTTAATAAAAACAATGTTAAAAGAAAGATGGAAGCGAGGGGGGCGCTCGGCCCCCCACACCCTGGGGACCACCACCGCCCTGGGGCTTTAAACTATATGGATGTGGGGGGCCATCTGGCACCCGCAACCCTGAGGACATTCACCTCCCTGGGGCTTTAAAGTAAATGGATGCTGGGGGCTGACCGGCCCCTGCTTCCTACGGGGACTGCCTCCTCCCCGGGGCTTTAACCATAATTAGGAGGGACCTGTGCCCCCCCCTGCAGCCGTGGGCACCACTCCCTCCCTGGGGCTTTAAACTAAATGGATGCGAGGGTTCCGCCTGGCACCACTGCACCCCAGGGGACCACCACCTCCCCTGGGTTTTAAACTAAATGGATGCTGGGGGACCTCCCGCCCCCCCCCCCCCACAGCCCGGGGACTGTTACCTCTCAGGCCTTTTAAGTAAAAGAATGCAGGGCTGACTGGCTCCCCGCAGCCCCCGGGACCACCTCCTCTCCGTGGCTACTTAACGTTGGAGGGGGCAACATGGCCCCCCTCGTAGAGTCAACGATGGCCCTAGTGACCAACACTCCCCAAGGTCCGGCTTTTGCCATCTCCTGGTGTGCCCACCCCTGGGACATAACTGTTTGCTCTGACTTGGCGAGAGCTTTGATAGCTCCTGTCAAGTCAGATCAAACACACCGGTTCCAGCAAGTCAAACAGCTCTCATGTGCTGGAAGCAAATGTTTCCCCTGTTTCCCTGCCTGCAGAGATGCAGACAGGGAAACAGAGGAAACTATTGCTCTCACAAAGAGGTAGCTGCATCTTTAGCAGAGCAATGCTCTTTAACAGCAATGCTGGCTCCTGCAGGAGGCAGGGAGCCGGCTGGGTCTGCGGGGGCCTTCAGGCTCCCCCCGGGGTCCCAAACGATTTTGACTGGGTGCCATGAGGGACTCAGAGACTACATGGTTGGACCCCGAGGTATGGGACCCCTGGGCCAGGATCGGTCTGAGGAGGGATTCAGTGCGGCCCCCCACTCCCCAAAAAATTGAATGTTTAGGCCGTGTCCCACCACCCAAAAAATATTATATGAAGGCCAGAACCTGCGGGATGTAGTCCCTTGGGTCAAAATGGTCGTCGGAGGATGGCCACATGGTTCCCCCTTCCCCTCCAAAAAAATTTAGAAGGCCGGGCCCCAGGATCCCTGGGGCCAAAAATCAGCACGGGGATGGGGCCCACACGACCTCCCCCCCCCAAAAAAAATAACATCACTGTAACTTTTGTTTTTTAAGTGAATTGCTATGGTATTTTTTAAATTCTGTTTCCTAACTATAACGTCCCAGTAATCTTTGTTTTTATCAGCGAATTTCTATGTTTTTTTTAACATTAAATAATTTTTACTACTGTACGTTAATCAAGCCACTGCTGAGCGTGGAAGGGGTTGTCCGCAAGGCCTGCAGCCAACCCCCTATAACCACCAAGCCCCATGCCGTACACGACCAAAGGCCATGCACGGTGTGGGTTGCCTGCAAGGCCTTGCCTGCAGCCAGACCCTGGCCATGCAAGGCAGGAGTGAATAGAGGCCTGTCTCTCTGGGTGTGAAAATAGGGGTGAGAAGGTGTATCTGGTGGTGAGAGTGGCTGTGAGAGTGTCTGTCTGGGTGTGAGAGTGGGTGCATCAGTGTCTTAGTGGGTGGTCAGTGTCTGTGTGGGTCTGTGAGTGGGTGTGTGAAAGCATGAGTGGGTCTGCGAGTGGGTGCATGAGTGTCTGAGTGGATCTGTGAGTGGGTGTGTAAGGGTCTGAGTATGTGTGCGAGTGGGAGAAAGAGATTGAAAAAGAGAAATTGAGAGAGAGAGAAAGAGAGTGAGAGGGATAACGTTTTTTAGACTTTGATAAATGATATACTTAGAATGAGATATTTCTGGACAAATTGAAAAGTAAAATGTATTTGTAAATTAAAAAGAGTGAGATCACCTTTGAGTATGAACCTTACATTTTTGAAGTTTGAAGGAAAGGCACACTGGAGTAGAACCCTCAACTTTCAGTGCGAGGGTCTGTGACCTTAACCTTCAGGCAATAGGTGACTCCTTACTGTGATGCTTCCAGACATACCTGTATCAGTCAACCCACCCATGTGATTGGAAAGAAACATAATTGTTCTATCACTTGGAAGGTTTAACACTCAAAACACCAGTAATTAAACAAACACAATGCCAAGCAATACAAGGATTTGAACCTTAAGTCTAGTGAGTGACAGCACAGGACCTTGTCCATTAGCCCAAACGCGACTCCATTCCCCTCTGCATCCAACCGTAACTATGACATTTGTACCAAACATCTTGCTAGTCTTACTATTTGAAGTCATTGCATGGAGAGATCATTGCAATGACAATCTTTCTTTCTCTCCCACTATGGGGTGGAAGAGAGAGAGAGAGAGAGACAGGACTGGGAGGGGGAGCCTCAAGGCCCCCGCCGTCCTAGCCAGCTCCCCGCATCCATCATTGCTCCCAGAAGCAGGAAGCTGCTTTAAATAGCAGCTCCCTGCTTGTAAGTGCAATATTTTTATCTGTTACTCTGCACCCATATTTGTGTGCAGGGAAACAGATCAAATCTCTGCTTTCTGCCAACAGGAGATGTCAGAAAGCAGACTTTGTTTGCTTTTGCTTGGTGGGAGCTGTCAGCTCCCACCAAGCAAACAGATATGTCCAGGGGTGGGCGACCAGGGACATAGCAGGAGCCGGCCCTTTGGGGGGGGTGGCGGTCCACAGGGCCATAATTTGCTCCACAAGGGGGGGGCGCACGTCCCTCCTCCAACGAGCATTGCATAAGGGAGGTGGTGGTCCCCGGGGTCGGGGTGTGGGAGGCATATGGCCCCCCACTATGTATTTGTTTAAAGCTCCAGGGAGATGGCGGTCCCCGGGACTGGGGGGCCTATTGTTTAAAGCCCCAGGGAGGTAGTGGTCCCCAGGGCTGCGGGGAGTCTGCACAGCTCCCCTGCACTGCATTTGTTTAAAGCCCTGGGGATGTGACCTATCCCACCCGGGGGCTGTAGTGAAACAAGCGCAGTAGCCCGCACTTGTTTTTTTAAAAACATTTTTTGGCAGATCCACCGCAATTCCTGCCCACATTTTTTTTAAAGTGCTTTTTTGCTTGGGGGGGGGGTCTTCGCAGAGCTGTCGCGTCCCTATAAATATAAATTCAGATTTTTGTTTATTTCTCTAAAACTACCAAACAAATGTACATCAAATGGCAACAAGCATTTGCAATGTAATAGGTCTCATATTTGCTTCAGTTAGAGCTATTGGCATTGTCAATTCATAACTGGACTTTTCTTGCCACAATAATTGGTCAACCCTGCCTCAGAACTGTGTCTTTTTCTGCCATATAGTTCCAGTGGCCCTGCATATAACTAAAACACTTCCATTTACCGTCTTCCTCTATCTGAAGGAAAAAATTAAAATGTTGCCATTTAGCATCCTAATTGAAATCTGCCATTCTAATTCCAATAGAATATCACTTTCTCCACCCAACCATCTGGCTGGCTAACACAATTCCCCCCCAAAAAAGTCACAAGACAGCCAGTGAGGAGAAATAAACTGAAAAGGTCACCCAAACATATCGAGAGTGTTCAAACAGTCACAGGGTAATAAGGATGTTAAGTTAACCTGAATCATGGTCATAATTGTAATAAGGAGAGATTATTAAACACATATAAACATACTCAATTGTCATATAAACCTTTATCAGAAATAAACTTTTGGCATTAGACTGCAATGTTCAAAACAGCCCCTAGAGGACACCATACCAAAAAATAATTTGTAAGAAACATGGTCATGTAACCATATTGTTAGACCTTAGAGGGCATAACCCCATTAACAATACAGGAGAACACAATGCTGTGTAATCATACACTTAGCTCCTAGAGGGCATTTTTAGGACTAGCAGACCTACTACAATGATATCACAAACAAAGCCTTTAAAACAAACCTTCTTCCTGCTATAAAACAAAGGTTTAGCCATGTGAAAGCTTAAGAGATACTGAATGGTCAAATGGGTTATTATTTTGGGGTCCCCGCTAACCTAGTGTGGGGACCCAGAGATGATGTAGACAGAAAGAGGGGGTGATTCTCACCCTGGCGGGCGGCGGATGCCGCCCGCCAGAGTTCCCCCCTCCACAATACCGCTCCGCGGTCGGAAGACCGCTGAGGGTATTCTGGGTTTTGCACTGGGCTGGCGGGCGACCGCCAAAAGGCCGCCCGCCAGCCCAGTGCACAACTACCTTCCCACGAGGACGCCGGCTCCGAATGGAGCCGGCGGAGTGGGAAGGTGCGACGGGTGCAGTGGCACCCGTCGCGAATTTCACTGTCTGCAATGCAGACAGTGAAATTCTTTGTGGGGCCCTCTTACGGGGGCCCCTGCAGTGCCCATGCCATTGGCATGGGCACTGCAGGGGCCCCCAGGGGCCCCATGACAACCCATACTGCCATCCTGTTCCTGGCGGGCGAACCGCCAGGCACAGGACGGCGGTATGGGCTGTCAGAATCCCGAGCTGCGCCGCCATGGAGGATTCAATTGGGCAGCGGAAAACCGGCGGGAGACCGCCGGTTTTCCCTTTCTGGCCGCGGCTGAACCGCCGCGGTCAGAATGCCCAGCGGGGCACCGCCAGCCTGTTGGCGGTGCCCCCGTCATTTTAGCCCTGGCGGTCTTGGACCGCCAGGGTTAGAATGACCCCCAGAGTGTTTTGATGGTGGTCCCGTTCTCCTAGGAACACCACAGGCTAAGCTATGAGGTAAAATGTTTTGTAAAAGTAATGCCCTGGAAAGCTTTATGAGGCAAGTTTTCGTGCCACCAATATTATAGTATGTTGACTGCAATGCTCGATACAGCCCCTAAAGAACACCACAATAAAAATAGCATTTGGAAGAAACATGGTCATGTAACCATGGGGTCAGTCCTTAGTGAGCATAACCACATGAAAAAAGAATGGAAAAAAGGTAACACAGTGCAACTATATATTTAGTCCCTAGAGAGTGTAGCGCATCAGATATTTTCAAGGCAAGCAGGCCCATTGCAATGATACTACAAGAAAGGCCCATAAAACATAATCTCTCTCAGCTGTAAAACAAACATTGCAACCATAAGAGAGCTTTAAAAAGATAAAGAATGGTGGTAGGGGTTATTATTTTGCAGTCCCCACTAACATAGTGTGGGGACCCAGAGATGATGTAGATAGAAAGAGCACATTGTGGTCTATGTTCTGAAGGTGGTCCCATTGTTCTAGGACCACCACAGGCTGGGTTATGAGAAAACATGTTTTGTACAAGTAATGCCCTGCAAAGCATTATGGGGAAAGTTTCCGTGCCACAAATATTTTAGTATGTTGATATGACAGTAATGCTTAGAACAGCCCCTAGAGGACACACTGGGGGTGATTTTAACCTTGGCGGACGGCGGAGGCATTGGCATGGGCACTGCAGGGGCCCCGCGGCACCCCCTACCGCCATCCTGTTCATGGCGGGTTTCCCGCCATGAACAGGATGGCAGTAGGGGGTGTCTGAATCCTCATGGCGGCGGAGCGCGCTCTGCCGCCATGGAGGATTCACTGGGGCAGCGGTAAACCGGCGGGAGACCGCCGGTTTACCCTTTCTGACCGCGGCTGAACCGCCGCGGTCAGAATGCCCTCGGGAGCACCGCCAGCCTGTTGGCGGTGCTCCCGTGGTCAGTGACCGCCAGGGTCAGAATGACCCCCACAATGAAAATAGCATATGTAAGAAACATGATCATTTAACTATAGGGTTATCCCATAGAGGGCATAGCCACGCATAATGAAAATGGAAATAAATAATGCAGTGTAACTATATTCTTAGCCCCTAGAGAACATAGAGCATTACATATATTCAGGGGGAGCAGGGCTATAACAATGATATTACAAACAAGACTATTACAATACAAGCTATTCCCAGCTATAAAACAAAAGTTCCAGCCAAAAGAGCCCATAAAAAGGCAGTGAATGGTGGGAGGGGTTATTATTTTGGGGTCCCCACTAACCTAGTGTGGGGACCTAGAGATGACCTAGGCAGAAAGAGGATTTTGTGGTGAATGTTTTGTAGGTGGTCTAGGGGCACCATAGGCTGAGGTATGAGCAAAAATGTTTTGTAAATGTAATGCCCTGCAAAGCATTATGGGGTGAGTTTCCCGAGTGCAGTGAATATTGTAGTATTAGCTCTCCCTCTGTGCCAGGAGAGGCGCTTTTGCCTTGAGGATTTCTGTTTTACATAAAGCATTTCACAATTTCAAGTGTTTTAACGGGTGAGCCACTAGAAATTACTCTGATTAGGTAACTGTGAACAATATGACCAGCTCTCCAATACCGCTGATAGAGTTCAATCTGTTGTGCCTGTTCGCACTGTGAGCACTATGTCTGCCATGAAGTACGAAGGGGAGAGACAAAAGAGAAAAATAGTTCAGCCACACTGAAGTATATGGGCAGTTGTGCAATAATCCATGAAACAGGTGCAGTCTGAAAGGCTTGGCAAAAAATAGCCTCAAGGCGCGACAAACATAAAGCATTTACTAATGACATCAAGCGATTTTTGAAAGGCAAGCCCAGGAATGAATTAAAGTGATGGGCATGAGATGCACGTGGTTGTGGTTAAAAGCCACAATACTTACAAAAGGTCAAAGCGCATGCGTGCTCAACCTAAAAAGGAAAGGCAGAATTGAAAGAAAAGAACATATTATATATAGATGCAGACTGTACTGTAGATTTGGGGTAGAGTCAGTCATGCCTGGAATGTAACCAACTCCATGTGGCATTTCACAGTCAAAGGCTAAACGCAGTGGGCCCAATTCACGAGGGAAAGTGTAATAATTTGAAAAGAGTTTTATTTCTCTATCTGAATCTACATTTGCACATTTGTTCAATACACAATACACCTATAGTAGCAATACTGCAAGGCTGCGGTTGGCACAGGTTTCCAGGCATACTATGCACCAGGCATGTGACATGTTTTAATCTGTTTATTCCCTCTGTTTTGAGGCATGCATAGATTAGATTACAATTCTGTGCAGGGAAAGGGCAACCAGATGTGCTGAAGCATATATATATTTTTCTTTGTTATAGTCTGGCTGGACAGCACAGTTGTCACCAGACAAGCATGTGAGTACAACTAGAGAGGGACTTTGGCTCTGCCCACATGTTGGGAGCCAGTAGTACATGTTCTGAATGGGCAGAAATTGTGTGCTTCTACAAATAAGTGTTTGCCCTATACTAGCCATGATCATTTTGTTTTGTTTTGCAGCTGCCTTAGTTTGAACTTTCATGGACACACACATGGCATTGTAAAGCTGTAAAGTTTTCTTAGGTAACTGGATAATGTATGGTGTTTGTCTTTCTCTTGCAGCAGCTCAAATGGGAGGAAAGCTGTCATTAACTAAATTGATTTTTAGGTCTGGTTTGCCACTGCAACTATCACTTGATCTTTTATCCTACATCAATATTATTTTAGAGTTCTTTGCTTCCACACAAAATTATTTACCTGTAAAGCTTCAAATTATCATACAACACTCCTTTAAAGCCAAACCTATTGGCATTGCCAATGATTGCTTCCCCATGGGAAAAAATGCTCAGAGGAGAAAGTCCCTTTGCTATAGCCTTACCAAACTGGGTGGGTGATCCATTGATGACTGGCAGGAATCTCGTGTGAAAAGAAATTTGCAGCCTCAAACATGTATACGTCTAAAAATGTCTTTGTGAATCAGACCCTGTATTTGTCCATTGACTATGCCTCCTTCACCTCTATTATTACAT
This sequence comes from Pleurodeles waltl, assembly GCF_031143425.1. NCBI lineage: Eukaryota > Metazoa > Chordata > Amphibia > Caudata > Salamandridae > Pleurodeles > Pleurodeles waltl. The sequence continues at coordinate 424,287,819 of NC_090448.1, forward strand.
AAATGGTAGAAATCCTGTGAGATCTTAAGGTGAAGTTCAGTGCAGTTAGGCCAAATGTTGGCAGCAGTCTTAGAAGCTATTGTCACTGCTGTCGATATTGTATGAAGCGCAGAGTGCTGGCCATTATCACCTGCAGATTCACCGTGTATATTTAAAATAGCAGTGACCTGTTCTGGACATAATTAACAAGGGAAAGATCAATGCTGCACAGGAACGAATGAGCTAATGCCACCCAGCTGTCAATGTTTACAGTAGAATGCAACAAGTGAAGACCTCTTTGCTCCTATTGCCTGAATTTCCCAGGAAATTCAAATTGCCAATTATATAATGCACTCTGCAAACTACATTGGTTCTGATAATTTAATATTTAGCATTATTGTGACCCATCTTAATGGTAATCATTGTACCAACCTAAAACAAATCGAGCAGTTAAACTGTCTGCACTGAAATCAGCACTGACCACCGGGTTCCATGCACAACTGTGCACAAGTAAGTAAGCTTTCATACCTGTGCAGAGAATTGAGTTATTTCACCTGCTCAAACCATGGATATGTCTTCTCTGAAAAGAAGAGAGGATGCACGTGCCACATTGTACAAATGCAACAGACTATGCTGGTCCCTCACTCAGTACCACAGTGATAGGCATGATAGAGGTGTTGCGTGAGATTACTTTGGCAAGAATGTCTACCTGAAGCTTGTCTTTGATATCTGCCTCAATATACAGCGGTTGCTATCCTTACCTTATAGACTATGGGGGTCATTCTGACCCCGGCGGTAAAAGGCGCTTACCGCCGGTCAGAAGACCGCCATAACACCGCCGCGGTCGCAGTAAACCGCCACGGTCATTCTGACCCGCAACTGGCAAACCGCCAAAAACCCGACATCAACAAAATTCCGCCACAGCAACGGCCAGCGAAAAACTGGCGATGACCAAACCTCCACCGTCACGCCAACAGAAATACACCCATGCCATTCCGACCCACAAATCCCTGCAGCGGTCTTTCAACCGCGGTATTCCATTGGCGGTACACACCGCCGCGCTCAAAATACACACACCTCTACAAAACACAGCCACATTGGACAATTCAAAATACACACACCTGAGACACATACACACACCACTCCCACACACCCAATTAAATATAAAACACACACCCACATCACCCACAAACCCTTACGACCACAATTGCGACTGAAGGACAGAGAGAGACAGCACAGAATAGAGTAGACCATCACACAGAGGCAAATCACAACATCACCCACATAATATCCACGCACAAAACACCATACACCACCACACTCACCACACTCTACAACACATACACCACCCCTCACCTCATCCACACCACCCCATGGCACCCCAAAGACACCCCAGGTTCTCTGACGCAGAACTCAGGGTCATGGTGGAGGAAATAGTTCGGGTAGAGCCCCAGCTCTTCGGGACACAGGTGCAGCACACCACCATTGCCAGGAAGATGGAGCTATGGCAAAGAATAGTGGACAGGGTCAATGCTGTGGGACAGCATCCACGAAATCGGGACGACATCAGGAAGCGGTGGAACGACCTACGGGGGAAGGTGCGTTCCATGGTATCAAGGCACAACATCGCGGTGCAGAAGACTGGCGGCGGACCCCCACCTACTCCCCCAGAATTCACAGCATGGGAGGAGGAAGTCTTGCACATCCTGCATCCCGAGGGCCTCGCAGGAGTAGGCGGAGGAATGGACTCTGGTAAGTCAAATCTTCACTACTTCATTCCCCCCACCCCACCTGCATGCCAAATCATACCGCCAGCCTCACCCCCACCCCATCACACCAACTCCTTGCAAATGGCTCACCATCACAACCCACCCATCCCAAAACCTAGCCCTGCATGCGTCCCCAAAGCATGGACACCCATCACCAAAGCATGCCCACTGCACATACCCATCTCCCCCACAAGCCACCGTCACAAAAGCCCCCACAAGGGAATGCCAGCACTGGGGTACACGGCCACCCACCCATTACACGAAATGGCACACACAGAAGCAATAACCATACTCATATACCCCTGCAGGACCCGAACGCCACCACACCGCCCAGGAGGGTCCAGAGATGTCCATCCCACCCCCAGAAGAGGCCCCCAGTGATGACAGCAGCTCTGTCTCCCTGGACCCAGATGACCAGCCCGGCCCATCGGGGACCTCAGGACAGTCGGTTCCCCACAGACAGCCACAGGCTACAGCAGACCTAACCCCCTCTGGGAACACCAGCACAGCTCCCACCAAGCGGGCCCATGCCTCTGTCTCCAGGACACGTCAATCAGCGGTGTGTCCACCACTACAGGGCACCCAGGTTGACCCACCACCCCAACAACAACAGGGACCTGGGGGCAGTGGTAGTGGGCACACGGTCCAGGGGAAAGAGGCCCAAGGAAACAGGTGAACTGGGAGGGCTGCTGTGCGACAGGGGGGGGACAGGCCCAGGGAACTGACTCTCCAAGAGGCCCTCTCCTCCATCATGGGAGCATACCACCGCTCCCAGGAGACGATGGCTATGGTACTGGCCAGGTTCCAGGAGATCCAGGTACTGCAGGAGGAACAGTACATGGGGTTCAGAGAGGAACTGAGAAACATTAGTTCCGCAATGGGGACCATCGTCGTGGCCCTTAACCAGATAGTCACCACATTGCGGGACCATGTGGCACCACAAAGGGCCCCTGTCACTAGCATGGACCCAGACCAGGCTACCACCTCCGCCGGCGCTAGTGGACAGGAGGCCCCCACACAACGACAGGCCACCAGAACCCCACCTCCTGCAGAAGAAGAACCACCCCACAAGCGGTACCTGAGATCTCAGAAGAAGACAGAGTAGGATGCCAAGACCCCCGCCAGCAAACGATACCCCCTGATGTCATCCCACTGTCCCACATTGTCACCCTGTCCAAACTTAAACTGCCCCTGCTCCATCCTTCCACAGGCATATGGACAATGCACCTGTGGGACTGAAAACTGGACTCTGCCATGGACATTACTCCACCATCACCCATCACCGTTTTACAATCATGTCCCTAAATTTAGCACTTTAATAAAATCACTTATTGCACTTAAAAAATCTGGAGTCTGCTTGTATTTTGAACAAATGTATTTGACATAACGGTGCCAAAATGTTCAGTTACATTGTGATGACAACATACCACTGTCACACAGCTGTAGTCCATGGGCAAACAAAGCAGAGGTCACGCAGTGGGGCCCACAGCTCTGAAAACAGAAGGGAAAGTCACAACTCAGTTAACAGGAACTGGGGGGAAACACATACAGTAGAGAGGCAGGAGACTTTAAGTAAATGTAAAATGGCGGGGTTGATTCGTACCTGTGTGCTACTGAAAATACTGTTGTATCACTGTGTCCCTGTTGTCTGTGTCGTCCCCGTCGTCTTCCTCCTCTTCACTCTCCACAGGCTCCATAGCTTCTACAACACCACCATCTGGACCATCCTCCTGCAGGAAAGGCACCTGGCGTCGCAAAGCCAGGTTGTGAAGCATACAGCAGGCCACGATGATATGGCACACCTTCTTTGGTGAGTACATTAGGGATCCACCTGTCATATGCAGGCACCTAAACCTGGCCTTCAGGAGGCCGAACGTCCGCTCGATCACCCTCCTAGTACGCCCATGGGCCTCATTGTACCGTTCCTCTGCCCTTGTCCTGGGATTCCTCACTGGGGTCAGTAGCCACGACAGGTTGGGGTAACCAGAGTCACCAATTAGCCATACACAGTGTCTCTGTAGCTGTTCCATCACATAAGGGATGCTGCTATTTCGCATGATGTACGCGTCATGCACTGACCCAGGGAACTTGGCATTTACATGGGAGATGTACTGGTCAGCCAAACAGACCACCTGGACATTCATCGAATGATAACTTTTTCTGTTCCTGTACACCTGCTCACTTTCACTGGGGGGAACCAAAGCCACATGGGTCCCATCAATGGCACCAATGATGTTGGGGATATGGCCAAGGGCATAGAAATCACCCTTCACTGTAGCCAAATCGCCCACCTCAGGGAAAACAATGTAGCTCCGCATGTATTTCATCAGGGCAGACAACACTCTGGACAAAACCTTAGAAAACATAGGCTGAGACATCCCTGATGATATGGCCACTGTTGTTTGGAATGATCCACTTGCCAAAAAATGGAGTACTGACAGAACCTGCACCAGAGGGGGAATCCCTGTGGGTTGGCAAATGGGGGACATCAGGTCTGGCTCCAGCTGGGCACACAGTTCCTGTATAGTGGCTCGGTCAAGTCTGTATGTCAGTATGACATGTCTTTCTTCCATTGTCGACAGGTCCACCAGCGGTCTGTACACGGGAACATTCCTCCATCTCCTCGCAAGTCCCAGCGGACGGTGCCTAGGAAGGACAACATGGAGCACAGAGTCAAGCAACCCACAGGTACGTAACCACAGCTTGCACAGAACACGATTCGCTATGCATTGAATGGCTTGTATGAGTGGCAATGCAACGGCTAGGCCTGTGTGACGCAGTAGAAATTAAGCCATGTGGGCCCTTGAAATGGCGGCTGCCTGACCTGTGAAGTGTGACAATGGGATGTGAGGTCAATGCGCTGGCGTGGCACACCGTGGCGGTAGGCGGTCGAAGACGACGGCGCAAAGCAGCATTGGTTAACATTGAACCCTATGGGTCTCAGGAGCCAATGACGATGTGCGCCGGCAGTCGCGGTACGCACCGCCGCGGGCGTGACCGCCATTTTCTATCTGCTTAATCACTCGAGACCTGATCATCCACAGGAGAGGACCTATACTGCAAGTGCTGCTGTGACCTCGGTCTGGAAGAGACAATGGCTGTTGCGACTGGGGAAAGGGCCCCTGCCTTCACATCTGAGGAATTGGAGAAACTTGTTGATGGGGTCCTCCCCCAGTATGCGCTACTCTACGGTCCTCCAGACCAACAGGTAAGTACACTGGGACCATGCTTTGTGGGCAATGCCTGTGTTGAGTGGGGTGGATGAAAGATGGTGGGGAGGGGAGCGAATGAGGCATGCATCGCACGACAGATGAGAGCATGTGCCATATGGCAAGGTTGGGGAGGGGGGGCCACTCACATCGACCATGCAGAAAATGATGATATTTTTTTTCCCACCCTGTCCATGTCACATAGGTCAGCGCCCATCAGAAGATCGACATTTGGCGTGCCATCGCCAAGGACGTCCGGACCCTGGGGGTCCACAACAGACGAGGCACCCACTGCCGAAAGAGGTGGGAGGACATCCGCCGCGGGAGCAGAAAGACCGCGGAGGCTCTGCTGGGGATGGCCTCCCAACCTAGGAGAGGTGCTACACGGCAATTGACCCCCCTGATGTCCCGGATCCTGGCGGTGGCCTACCCCGATTTGGATGGGCGCGTGAGGACATCACAGCAGACACAAGGGGGTGAGTACCAGCACATTCTGCTATTTTAGCGCACAGTGGAGGTGTCTGGGTGGGGGAGGAGGGCTGTGCGTATCTCTAGGCCAGGGCGATTTCTGTAGGCTAGGCCCCTCCATAAGGCATGGCCCTGTGCCCCCGCCCCCCACCTCTGTAGGGTGCTAAGTACAGCTATCCATGGCCCTGGGTCACCTATGTGTGCAGTTGTCGTCCATAGGCTTGTAGGCCAAGTCACAATAATTGAGTAGTGTACACCGAGTGCGCGGCGTAGTGCAGGGGGCTTCTGTGTCTGTCCTCTCCGCCAACGGTGTCGCCAATGCATGCACTCAACATGTAATTTTTTCTCCCCCCCCCCCCTTTTTTTTGGGTCTTCCTGTTCATGTGTGCATTAGCATCATCAGGCAGAGGAGAAGTGGCATCGGAGCACGAGGGAGCTGCATCTCACATGGCCCCGGAGGGCCATGCAACCGACTCCGAGCTCACCAGTAGGACGGAGGGCGAGGGGAGCTCCACAACGGGGACCCGTGGAGATGTCAGCGACACAGACACGTCCTCGGAAGGGAGCTCCCTTGTGGTGGCGGCAACATCCGTGCCCACCGCTACAACAGGTACAGCCGCCACCCAGCGCACCAGCTCCGCCCTCCAAGCAGCCCCTCAGCGTTCGCCCCGTGCCCGCTCGGCCAGGAAGGCGGGCATCTCCTTCGCCCCAGGCACCTCAGGCCCTGCCCCAGTTACCCCTGCTGCCCTCAGTGAGGAGATCATTGACCTCCTCCAGACGCTCATTGTTGGGCAGTCTACCCTTTTGAATGCCATCCAGGGTGTAGAAAGGGAGGTACGCCGGAGCAATGCATACCTGGAGGGCATTCATTCGGGTCAGGCTGCCCATCAGCGATCGTTCAACGCTCTGGCCTCAGCACTGACGGCAGCCATTGTCCCTGTCTCCTGCCTCCCCCCTCCAATTTCCTCATCCCAGTCCCACTCCCCTGTTCCTCTGCCTATCCCAGCCACACCTACAGACCAGCCTGCACACACATCAACACCCAAGGGCAGCTCATCCAGACATAAGCACCACAGATCACACAAGCATTCACATATGCAACATCCACATGCAGACATGCCAACAGCCACTGCCTCCTCTGTGTCCCCCTCCTCCTCGTCTCCCTCCTCCCTCCCTGTGACGTCTCCACTCACACCTGCATGCACACCACCATCAGCCAGTACGTCCATCACCAGCACACCCACCAGAACACTCCGCACACGTGCAGTCACCACCCCCACTGCCATTTACACGTCCCCTGTGTCCTCTCCCAGTGTGTCTGTCACCCCCTCTTCCAAACCACACAAACGCAGGCAGCCACCCACCCAACAGCCATCCACCTCACGACAGCCTCCGTCACAAGCACCTGCACCCAAAGACACCACACTTGACTCTCCTACAACCACATCCTCTTCCTCCACTCCCATACCCACTGCACCTACCCTTCCCACTGCTCCTAAAAAGTTTTTCCCCTCCAAAATTAACCTCTTTGCATCACCTGACCCACCCCCTCCATCTCGTAAGAGTCCAAACAGCACCTCAGCCACCACAAGCCCTGCACCTACAAGGACCATAGTCCAGGGCTATTGGAGTCCACCAGCTTCTAGGGCAGCAACATCGGCCAGCAGCAAGGGGACAGCCAGCCCACCCCCTGGGAAAAAAACTAAAAAAGGGAAGGGCCGGCGCGAGAGGCCAGAGACGGCAGCCCCCAAAGGCACTACCCTGGCACCGTCACCTGGCACATCCACAAAGGGAGGCAAGGGCACCAGAGAATCGGTGAAGGAGGGCAAGGGCAGCAGGGCGGACAAGTCCGGCAGCAGGCGAGCTGCCCAGGAGGGCCCCACCAGCCCCATTTCGGGTGTGAAGGAGGACACCCACGGGCCCAGGACTCCAGCACAGGAGGGCCCCGCAAGCGAAAGGTCGGATGGCGACTGAGCTGAAAATATTGGCCCGATCTGGCTCCCTGGGAACACATGTCAAGCACCGCTGAACAGGGCCCCGCCGTGACAAGCACCACTGAACAGGGCCCCGCCGTGACAAGCACCGCCGAACAGGGCCCCACCGTGACAAGCACCGCCGAACTGGGCCCCGCCGTGACAAGCACCGCCGAACAGGGCCCCGCCGTGACAAGCACCGCCGAACTGGGCCCCGCCGTGACAAGCACCGCCGAACAGGGCCCCGCCGTGACAAGCACCGCCGTACTGGGCCCCGCCGTGACAAGCACCGCCGAACAGGGCCCCGCCGTGACAAGCACCGCCGAACTGGGCCCCACCGTGACAAGCACCGCCGAACAGGGCCCCGCCGTGACAAGCACCGCCGAACTGGGCCCTTCAAGACAAGCACCGCTGAACAGGGCCCTTCCTGTCAAGCACCGCTCCGCTGGGCCCTTCCTGTCAAGCACCACTCCGCTGGGCCCTTCATCTTAAGCACCGCTCCGCTGGGCCCTTCCTGTCAAGCACCGCTCCGCTGGGCCCTTCCTGTCAAGCACCGCTCCGCTGGGCCCTTCATCTCAAGCACCGCTCCGCTGGGCCCTTCATCTCAAGCACCGCTCCGCTGGGCCCTTCATCTCAAGCACCGCTCCGCTGGGCCCTTCCTGTCAAGCACCGCTCCGCTGGGCACCGCCGTCTCTGAACTGCTCCGCTGGGCCCTTCCTGTCAAGCACCGCTCCGCTGGGCCCTTCATCTCAAGCACCGCTCCGCTGGGCCCTTCATCTCAAACACCGCTCTCCGCTGGGCCCTTCCTGTCAAACACCGCTCCGCTGGGCACCGCCGTCTCTGAACTGCTCCGCTGGGCCCTCCCTGTCAAGCACCACTCCGCTGGGCCCTTCCTGTCAAGCACCGCTCCGCTGGGCCCTTCCTGTCAAGCACCGCTCCGCTGGGCCCTTCATCTCAAGCACCGCTCCGCTGGGCCCTTCCTGTCAAGCACCGCTCCGCTGGGCACCGCCGTCTCTGAACTGCTCCGCTTGGCCCTTCCTGTCAAGCACCGCTCCGCTGGGCCCTTCCTGTCAAGCACCGCTCCGCTGGGCCCTTCCTGTCAAGCACCGCTCCGCTGGGCCCTTCATCTCAAGCACCGCTCCGCTGGGCCCTTCATCTCAAGCACCGCTGGCCCATTGGCAGGGCCGGATCTGTGTCGGCCAGGGCTTCACGAAGCACTCTGGGCACCATGCCTCCTCCAGAACCAGTGGAGTCTGTAATCCACTTGATGGACTGTGGCTTTGCACTCCCCAGGATGGTACAGTGGGCATGGAGGCCCCTCGTGGATCTGGCATCGTGGACTCAACAGGCTGAGGTGCCCCCCCTTCCCTCCCCCCTGAGGTGCCTGTAGTTTTACTATCTGATGCCCCTGCAGTGTTCTCTCCAAAGGAATCGGGTCTCGTGTGTGGGCTTTGCCCATGTGTTTAGGCCCATTGGCCCACGAACAATGGATGATAGCCAATATGGGCCAGACTTTTGACCTATGTATATATTGTTCATGATGTAATATATTTTATTTATATATTTCATATTTCACTTAACTTCAATTATGCTATAATATACTTCATTTTTAATGATCATTTTATTTTGTCTTTGCATTCTTCCGGGGGGTTTGGGGGGTGTCACTCTGACTTGTTGCTCTGCATTGATGTGTGTGTTGTAGTGGGTGAGGGTGGGGGTGGGTGTGTGGCGTATGTGTGTCCCCGTAATTTTTTGCCTCCCCCCTCCCCTGTGTCGTAGGTGCAGTACTCACCGTTGTCGTCTGCGCCGGCGTTCGTGCTCCTGGTAGAGGAGCAGGAAGACAATGGCTGGGAGGATGTGTAGTTCTGGTTCCATGCTGTCCAGATTCCTCGTGGAGTGTGTAGAGGTGAGCGTTTTCCCGTTCGTAGTCTGTTTCCGCCGTGTTTTTATCGGCGGGGCTCCCGCCCCGGAAAAGGTGGCGGATTGGTGAGTTGTGATAGGGTGGGCGGTACATTGTCTGCCGCCTGTCTGTTGGCGGTGACCGCCGCGCTGCTTGTCTGTACCGCCGTGGCGGTCGGAGTGTTAAAGTGGCGGGCTGTGTTGGCGGTTCCCGCCAGGGTCGGAATTCCATTTTTTGGGCCGCCTGCCTGTTTGCGGGTTGGCCGCCGCTTTTACACCGTCCGCCAGGGTTGGAATGACCCCCTATGTGTGTCTCAGCCGAGGTTGTCCTGCGCAGATGAGATGAGGAGATGCACAATACATTTTGTTGAGCAGTTCAAAAGAGGGTCTTGGTCAGTTATTTGAAAAGAGGACCACCAAGTATTGAAGAAACAGTGCTAACAACTATTTTGTTCACTCCTTGCCAGTCCCCGATGTTCATCTGAGATATGGAAAAGACAAGATAGTAAAATGTACAAACATGGATAAAGCCAATCGCTTAGTTTAGGATAGGGAAATGGTTTTCTCACATACAAAGAAAAAATATCATCTGTGCAACATCACTGTAACCACTCTCTGAAAACACACACACACACTCCTGCACACTTGTGACACATACACACACAAAAGGTACTGTATATGTATTTAGATATGACGTGAATGAATCTGCATTTCAGAAGTGCGTTGTTTTGATTTCTAGAAATATTATTTACATATCACATGGCTTTCTTCAGCTTCATTCTCCCACCGTTCAGGTCACTGCCACCTACTCTTCCACTGAGCCATGATCACGAGCAATTAAAGGCTGTTCTAATATAGGCCAAGCTCATAAACAATAAATACCTTCTCTTGTGTAATGACTACCCGTAAACAGAGCCAAGATTACAAGAGACAAAAGTTTGCCCCTTGGCAGGGCTGAGATTTCTTTCCACTTCTCCATCGTGAAGAGCCAGAACTCCTAGCCTAGCAGGACCATCATTTTCAAACAACTTTAATGAGGCAGACTCCATTAATGCAACTACACACTGCATCCTATAGGATCTGCAGAGTAATTGGAAAATTCTCTGTGCATCATTGCTGCTCCCCACAGAGGCCTGATGTCAGTGCATCGCCACTTTCCTAATGCAAGGGCTTCAAGAAGAATATATATATATATATATTATATTGTTCAAAAACAGTCCTGTGTTCCTTCCAGCATTCGCCTGGCGAGGTTGGTGCTCAGTAAATGGGCACAGGACCCATTTTATATCCACTCAGAAATGAAATTCAAAGTCTGGCACTCCATGAAATTCACTGGCCTTTGTTTATTTAAAAAAATCCATAAGACAAAACATAGGGCAACGCGTTTCAACCATCACGGTCTTCTTCCTTGGTCCTTTTTACAAAATTACAACAAAAGAGATGTGGCCCCTCCCACTTACTATATATACCCTCATCCATAAACATAGAAAAAATCCCTTTTTTTTTTCTTTTTTTTTAATACTTATTTTACATTTAAAAAATGTCAAATTCTAATATTATGTTTGATAAATCTCCATTTCATATAACATGAACAATAATACAAATGATTGGATGAGCCACTCTATAAAACAATAAATCATCAAATTGGAATTCATGTAGGCCTTTCAAAAATAAAGGATAACCTAACCTGACATTATTACAATTTGCCCCTGCCTTTCTGCCATCTAACTAACCAATATGAACAAAAAGTTCTTCGTCCTTGTTCAGTCCCCAAGGATAACGACTATTTAGCTGAATAATATATTCAGATTCCAGTCTCCTTAATTGTTTCTCTCTATCACCTCCTCTCGGGGTACCCAGGACCCTATCAATACCAAAGAATTTCATCTTCTCAACTTTACCCTCATGTTTCTGATTGCAATGCAGCGCTACTGGATAAGCAGCATCCTTGTTCAAAATTGCTCTCCAGTGCTTAAGAATACGTTTTTTCAGAGGAAAAATTGTGCTGCCGACATATTGCAACCCACATGGGCATTCAATTACATAGACAGCGAAATCTGATTTACAACTTATATATTTCTTAATGTTAGCTCGCCTGCCCGTAGGTAACTCATATTGCTTACGATTTGAACTGTATCTACACGCTTTGCACTTGGCACATTTGTAAAAACCTTGATGTTTATCTAGGAAAGTTTCTTTTGTCTTCCTTGTGTAACTGTGTACAAGAATATCCCTTAAAGAGCTACTTCTTTTATAGGTTATCATAGGCGTACGACTCACTAACTGCCCAATTATTCTATCAGCCTTAATGAGATGCCAGTATTTTGTGAGGATCTTTTTAACTTCTGGAGAAGATGCGCCACACATCACTAGATCTAATGTGACGCAAGTTGAGCATGGGACACCTGTTCCTCAAAATTGTAACATTCTGCACAGTGTGCAAGAAAGTGCTTACTTTTGGTGAACCGTCCATCCCCGCTCTCATTTAGGCTGTAAAAAGCCACATGTGTTAAAAAAAAAAATTACTTGTTGCACAGGTTATGTTTGTTCTGTTGTGAGACTTTACTTTTAACAGTTGCCATTCAAAAAATGAGAAAAAAATGCAAAAATCTAAAAAAGTTCCAAAAGACAAAAAAAAACTAAGTTTGAAAAATAAAAAAAGTTCTTGTTAGAACTGCCTTTTCTGGTTTAAAGGGAGAAAAACTATAGGTTATATGTTTGTTTGTGAGTGCCTTGCTATATGTCTACATATATGTCAGCTTGTCTGGGTGTTTTAGTGTTTGTATGAGGGTGTGACTGGGTGTCTGAGTGGCTGTACTGGCATGTGACTGGGTATGGTGTTTGAGTGGCTGTATCAGTATATGGCTAGGTGTGTGAGTGTCTATTTTGGTTTTTGACTGTGTCTGTCAGTTGTGTGAGTGGGTGTGTGAGTCACTGTATCAGTGTGTAGCTCTGTGTGTAAATGGCTGTACTGGTGTGTGACTGGGTGTGTAAGAGGCTGCATTAGTGTGTGGTTGGGTATGTGAGTGGTTTTGTTGGTGTGCGGCACGGTGTGTGAGGGGGTGTATCAGCAGGTGAGTGTGTGAGTTGCTATATCAGTGTGTGTATGTGGGTGTGGGAGTGGCTATATCAGTGTGTGAGTGGGTGTATGAGTGATTGTCTCGGCTTGTGTCTGGGTATGTATGTTGCTGTAACGGTGTGTGAGTAGCTGTAGCAGAGTGTTACTGGGTGTGTGGTTGACTGTATTGGTTTGTGAGTGGGTGTGGGTTGCTGTAACAGTGTGTGAGTAGATGTGTGAGCATATGTATCAGTTTATGACTGTGTGTGAGAGTGTCTGTATCAGTGTGTAAGTGGGTGTGTGACTGGCTGTATTGGTGTGTGACTGTATGAGTGGCTGTATCATGTGTAGCTAGCTGGGTATGTGAGTGGTTGTCTTCGTTTGTGAGTGGATGTGTGAGTTGCTGAATCACTGTGTGAGAGTGTGCATCAATATGTGACTGGGTGTGTGTATATGTATTGGTGTGTGTGAGGGTGTGTGAGTTGCTGTATGGGAGAATAAGTGGGGGTCTGACTGTGCAAGTGGGTGTATGCTTTTTTGATTGCGGCCTGGAACACCCTGACATGTAATCTTATGGAGCAACACTGAAAGTAGCAAACTACATTACTCCAATAGATGGTGCTATTGATCTTTATAAAAAGGAAAAAACAAATATGAATTAGTGTTACAATTTATAAAAGTATAAAATAAACTTAGAACTTAGAACATTCAAAAATGAATAACTTATCCCAGTCTTACTTTTTGCCGATGACACTCTTTTGATTTCCAAGACCCCCAGTGGTCTAAGGAAACTCCTTGCGTGCTTCGAGCATTTCTGTTCATCTCAGGGACTCGAAATCAACGCCTCAAAAACCAAACTAATGACCCTTAACCCCCACAGATCTTTCAAAGGGAAATTTACTCTAGAGGGCTCCTCTCTTGAGAAGGTGGGCATTTTCAGCTACCTGGGCATAACACTCACCGACAACATGTCCTGGAAGCCACACATAGGATAACAAGCCCTTAAATTAAGACAAACAACTGGGGCTCTACTAAAAAATTTCCACCTCTCACATACAAAACCAATTCGCCCAGCATTACAGCTATACGAAGCCCAGGCAGTTTCCTCAGTGCTCTACGGGGCTGAACTTTGGGGTTATACCAAAACCCAAGACCTAACCACCGCTGAAAACAACTTCCTAAGAAACCTTGTGTCCCTTCCACAAAGCACCCCACTGTTCCCTCTTTGCAAGGATCTCGGCATCAAACGCATTGGTCACAAAGCCCGCCTGCGACCTCTGCTGTACTGGCGGCGTCTCTGGACCACTCCGGAACTTGACATCTTCACTGAAGCTCTACAGGTCATCCTAAAAGCCGACCACCTGCACAGAATCCCCTGGCTACGATCCATCAAGGATTTACTTCACTCTATCGGGCTCGATGATCTCTGGAACTCACCAGCCACGTCAGTCTTTCCCTCGAAAAGGGAACTAAAGAAACTATACTGGCAAAGGGCCAACCACGAAGACACTCGGGCTGCACTCCACACTACATTATCCTGTGACTTTGCCAACCTAAAAGATTCATGCAAGTACGAAACTTTTTGGGACCTAATCACGGCCCCAAGGGAAAGGAAACTGTACTTCCAGCTCCGTATTGGAACACTCCCATTAAGAACTTTCACCAGCAGCTGGTCACACAGTGAATCCACCGCATGCCCTGCTTGCAAAGCCCCCGTCGAGAATCTCCCTCACCTCCTTTTTGCATGCCCCGCGTATACCGCCCCCCGTAGGAAATGGCTGGCCCTGGCATGCAGACTACTGGGAGTACGCTGCTCTGTGCTAGCCCTGCGAATCCTTAGATCAGACACCAGGCCAACGCTAGTGATCGCTATCGCCAAATTCCTCGGAGCCAGTTGGCTTATCAGAGGGAAAACTCTTCTGGACAAAGACTCCTAATAAGACTGTCCTAACATCCTGCACAGCGCTTTTCATTTCATTTCATTTTATTCTATCTCACTTTTATTCCATTTTTATTTCTTTTATTACTTACTTTTTTTACTTCCTTTTTATCTACCTACAATTTTATTTTATTACGTGTATTTATTTGTATTTATTACTGCTCACGCTTTTTTGGCTCTTGTAGCCGCAATAAAGCTTCTTTGAATTGAATTGAATTGAATAACTTCATAATAAGAAGAAATCACTACACATTTCGCATGCTGTAATTCTGTTATAAATAAAAATAAGCATTTCATTTTCCCTTTTTTACTGATCTCAGCTTTTACACTAAAATATAGCACAGATACACTGTATAAAGAATCATCCTTAAACAGTGGGGAAAAAACAAATCATAGATTGTAGGAAAAACCTAGAACTGTACACTATGTCATTGTAATCAAGCAACACAATGCATTGCACTAACTACAAATTTTTAAACAATAGTTCTATGTATAATTGCTCTACTAATCTAAAGAAACATATGAAAATAAGACCATTATCATTAGAAGTAGTACTAGCTATATAAGGCACACCAGCATATGGAATGCCTTTTATAGACACCACCCCGGCATATACTACAACTACACTATTCCACTTTTAGAATTGTAATCCTCCCTAGACCTTTGGTTTCAGAAACAAAACATGAGAATTTGGTAATTTATAAGGCAATCTTTCCTTGAATTTTAGGTTATCATTACATTCTGTCCATCCACTTTTCACTTTTAAGATAGACAGTGAGTGGACCCTATGTAGCACTAACTCATTCATGAAATATGTATTTTTTTTCCAGAAATAGGTATTTGTCTTGCTTTAAAGTTTGTAATCTCATTTTCCAATTTACTGCCATCTGCTTTGCATCATTGTAGCATTAAAATACACATACTTCCCACTTATTCCTACATGTAATTTTGACAAAAGATTTGTTTGACAATTTGACCATCTATTGTTTTGTGTAGCTTGTTTCAACAATCCGTCAAAAGTCACAGTTCTGCAATGTGGTAATGTTAAATAAATAAAGCGGTCTGCATGAGCAATCTTTTTATTCATGGTTCTGTGAGTAACTAAGGGTCTGTTTATGACGTTTGCGATCATAGGACTGCAGTACCTTCTTTGGTGGTCTGACCGCTCCCTCCTCAGCTGTTCAACTGCTCAATTACAATCTGTATTTGAACTATCACAGTGGTGGCAGTAGGGACAGCAGCAGTCAATGGTGGCAGTGTGTATTTTGACCTGCCTTTCTGCTGACCTTTTCATGATGGGAACGCCGCCATAAAAAGGTTGCCGGGAAGGCAGGTAAAGGGCTACAAAAAAGAGCCCCAGGGTGAATAATCTCATGTGGGTTTTGGCTGGGGCCCATGTTGTTCCCCCCTATGCTTGCAATGCTGGTGTGCACACTTTGCCATGCATGACATGGTGCAAGGAAACAGTGCGCCTAACTTTGTGGAGGTCCAGCAGTGTAGCCGGCATTGGCTTCAGGCTCTCTCCAAGAGCTGAAGCATGCCACTGCCTTAATGGTGCTGGTGACACACCACCAGCCCTGCCGGAATGTCAGAATGTGGCGGGCAGGATGCTGCCGGCTTGGCCGTATTCTCCCGACCACCGCCACTGCGGGCTGGCGGTGTATCAGCCGAAGTCGTAGTCCGCCCCTAAGTCCAAACAACTCGTTAAAAAGTATTTCCTCTTCTTCTAAAGCAGCAAAAACCATCATCTTGATTGTTTTGTGTAAACTCTACAGATCCATTATGTATTTCTACAATGTCTCAAAGTGTGATGCACAATGTGTTTTAGTTCTATCACTATGCCAATGTTGCAACCAAACATACAATACAGAAGACAATGCCTTCTGTTATTTTTGTTCAATTGCATATATAACATGAGGTAATGCAAACAGCACATTTAGAACAACATTAGCAGTTGACACCAGTGGGATTTGACAACTAGTAACCAAAAATATCTCCCTCATTTTCAATTTTTATTTTCTTAATAACTTCCTTGTTCTGTTTCATTTCCTTCTTTCCAACAACATCACTACATTCATTTGAAAGTTTTCACTTTAGACAGATGATGCATTTTTTGTAGAAACTGGATACTGCCCTAAATGAGGAGCCTAAAGACTTTTTAATCGGTTGCATTCTTTAACACAACTTGGATCTGCATTTCCTTTGCTGTAATCAAATGCAACTAAATACAAACCAGACAATGTCCTTTCTTGACACAAGGCTACATATGACATATCTTCCTTAAAATGTGTACTATCAATTTATTAAATGCTGCATCAACACTTAAAATTTCAGATGTATAAATACTAATTCTGTACGCTAGAGAAACTGGAAGCTGTTTGCGTCTAACATATAAGTCTTTCACAATCAAAAAATGTACAATAGAACTTCAAATCTGCTCTGCGCTATCAATCTGACAAAATGTAATCACTAGGTAATTCAATACCTTTACCCATAGCACCATTAACTAATCCTTCTTCAACATTTACATTTCAACATAAAATTACTCTGCAGTTCTTGCAAACACTTAAACATTTCTCCAAACCTGCAGTTCGTGAAGCAGAGTTTTCCAATGAATCCAGTGTTGTTTGGACTTTTTCATGTAGTTCTATGTTATGTATTGCCTTGAGTTCCAAAACTTCTTCTTTTTCCAATTCCAGCAATTCTTTATTGAAAGAAGCACACTCCTCCAGTGTATGCATTGGGCACACAATAGGTTTTCCTTCTTGTATGAAAGTGAACATTAGCTCTGCTGCTGTCTTCTTCACTGGAAACAGACAACATTCTAGCACATGCCTTCGCTTTTTGGAAAGAACACCAACTCTAATATCCTTCAGAATATTCTCATATTAAACGTCAGATACTTGTTGCATATTACTAAGTCATTATTTGTATTTTAAGTTTAACCAGATATTCACGTCTTCAATGCTTCCCAAAGAATTTCTAGTTTCATAATTAAGCAGTGATTTGAACACAGGCTGTCCTTACACGGGTGTAAGTTGCAGCAGATCTTCCAAAGCAATCAAATGTTTTCCTCCAAATAGGAGATCATTATCTGTTCTGAGAATCTGTTGCATTCTCAAATGTGCAAAGGCAAGCATTGAGTTTGTGACTATTTTAAGTTAAATTTAAATTACTTGATTTGCACGATTAATAAAAACCATTGGAATCAGCTACAAAACAAAGAATGAAAAAACATGGGCAATCCATGAAGCACAGTATAGACTGTGGGGCTAAAAAGAAATGATACAAAAAGACAAGATAAAAAGTTAAAAGACCCCAAGGTAGACTAAAAACACAGAAGGGCTGTCAAAGCCAGCTGAATTTAAATGCTGCAATATTTTGTTTTCACAAGGGACAGAATACGACAGGGGGATATGGAATCCACTAACCCCACAAGATCTGATAGTTCTGCATTCTAAGGTCGACAAACTGTTTTATTATGTTAGCTCAAAAGCATGGCGACAAAAGAACCGGGGAGTCGATGGAAAGTTAAAGTGTGGTGCAAATTGTCCTATGTTGTGACGTTGAACCAACAGGAGAGTAAAAGGGAAGAGTCAAACATTTAAAAAGAGTTTTGTATGTGGTGCATTCTAGCTTCCTACTTGATTAATTATAACCTGTTTATTCGGGAGGTCCACTTTAGAAATACATTTTGCAAAACATGTTTTGTGTTGAGGAGTCAGCCCCTTCAGACACAACAGAATTACTTAGTGCAATATCTGCTACTATTGGTGTGAAAGATATTTTGAAGGTAGATTTTACACCAAGATAGTAGAGCCTGACATATGCAAAGCATATGCAGGCAATCCTCCCGGGGGTATGAACAGATCCTGCATCCATCCGTGTTTGAAAGTTGAAGCTGTTTTGAAACTGTGTCAGTTGAAGGGAGCAGCCCAAGTCTGGCATGAAGCACTTTTACCTTTAGATGCTTTTTTAACAAAGCACCATGTACGGCTGCGCAGATGGAGCCTTATAAGTATTAATAGTCATCCATGCATGAGAGTGTAGTCTGAACTTCACTTTGTCATTAAACCAGGAGAGCTGCTTAATCTGTTTATTCAGAGCTTGCTTGAAAGCTTGATGTGGTAGGCTTTTTTGCCAAAGTTGCTCCACATGCAGGTGTTTAACCTGTTACCTCGATTCTCTCCGACCAAAGTGTTTGGGTTTGCAGGCATGTTAGGGCCATATCAGGGCTTTTAGTGAGTTTGGCTTTGCCTGCCTCAACAGTGGGGCATATTTGAGAAGGGTGCCCTCTTGTACCAGTACTTGGTCCTGGAGGCCAAAGTCCACCCTAATTTGTGCTGGAGAAGTACTTTGTGGTAGGTGAAAGATAAGGCAGAAGGCTTCGCTCTGCGCAGCGTTAAAGAAGCAAGCAAACCTGCCGGGAAAAATGTCCAACCCATATGATAACATTGGAAGGAGTTTTCCTTAATTGTGGTAAGCAGTGGCTGCCAAGTGGGCTTTGCAGTTTGGTTGCCAGGACTTGTAGAGCTGCAACTTGAGACTCCATCCCTGCTTTCAAGGTGTTTAAATGCAATCAGTGAGATCAGCCATCTTGTAATCAAACGCTGAGATATTTTTAATTACCACTTCTGCCCACCAGACATCCCCACAATGCCTTTGCTTTTTCTTGACTACATGTTTTCCAAAGATGACTATCTTAGGTTTCTCAAGCTCAACAGATAGTTAATTAGACAAGCAATATTGATGGAAAGACTTTAGCAGGTTTTGCAAGCCTGTCCCCGAAAGATTCGATAAAACAATGTTGTCTGCATATAGTAATGAAGTTATTCGTTGTTGGCCTAACCTTGGAGGGTAGGAGCCGGCAGAATCCAATTGCAAGCACCAGTCTGCCAAGTATAAATTGAATAAGGCAGGAGTTGTACATTTTGCATAGTTCCCTACCCCAGAATGCTTGGTCATTTTTAAATACTGCTGCAGGGAGGCCATTTGGTCCTGGGGCGCTCCTACTTCTACATAGCTGTAGTCTCACTTCGATTTTTTGCTCTGCCAACTTTATGGGGATGACACACTGTGTATGTTTGATAATGGTTCATACGCGTTCTGATTCTGGTATAGTTTGGAGATATGCTCTACCCACCGATCCTCTGACACTGTATTGCCTAAGGTTCCAACAGACCCTTGCTCAAGTTGATTAATAATGGAGCAAAGCGGCCTACTGTTTTTTGCCTTACAAGCCTCCACAATTCTAACCCAGTCCTGGTCCATGTTGGCCTGCATGGCTTCCCATAGTGCCTTCTTGCATTTCGTTCTTATGTCCAAAAAAGAACTAAGATGGATGTTTTCAGAGTGTTGGAACTTTAGGAGTCTGGCTGCTTTGTTAAGTTGCTGCCTCTGTTGCTTTAAGGTCTGAGTGTACCATTGTTTTTGTCAGTCCCCAGCATGAAGGGCTGTTGTTGTTGAGGGACCAGGTGTTTTCTCAATGAGGCCAGCATAGTCTCCCAGTTGGAGATCCCATCCAAAATGACCCCTTGAACTGCTGATAGACTAACTTTCCACGTCTCATAATTTTTCAAGGATAATTTCAACCATCTTATTCGTAGCCAGTGACTCCCTGGGTTGTCTGCTCCAAGATTTATTGTGTGGTCTGCATATTGGTTGTTATTTGATATTGTCATAATCTGCAGGAGATGGTCACTCTTGCATCTTACCTCTATGTGCAAGCTCTGTATGTGATGAATAGTGCAAGTGAAGGTATGATCCAGGGTTGACATTGGGGAGTCCTCTGGAAATCTGCCATCGAGGGGCCTCAGCCCTAGGGCCTCCATGACTTGTATGAGAGTGTGATCACATTTATTGATGGACATGCAATGGGACACCTGCGGTGGAATTCCCAGTCTCTGATCTTGGGCTCCTCTAGTGCTTCACTTACCATGATTAGCCATGTTTAAGTTAAAATCTCCACTGATGACCCATGGAGTATCACTATATGATGATTTTAGTGTTACTAATTAGTTTTCTGTGGTATTTATTAGTATTTGTTTTTGAGCAGCATTAGGGTTCATATAAAAGTTTATTATTATGATTGCAGTTAATCTTAAAACTAATGCCCAACTTTTGATGATAACTGCTAACATGTGGGCTGATTTCAGATCTAGTCGACTCACATTTTGCTAGTTGAAATTGTAGGTTGTTAAGCCTCCTTTTGGATGAGCTTTGGGTTTTGCCTTTTCTGATGGGCTTGAAAATTCCATGTACCCTGCTAGTGAGTTTTAATGCTAGGTTTCCTAGAGACATATGATATCCAAGTTTCACAGGAACAATTCCAGATTTGGAATCTTGAGCAGGTTTGCAGGTTTGCTAGCCCTTTGCTAGCCCCGGCTATATTCCAAGAGTTTAACTTTGTGTTACCAAGCTTAAAGTCAGAGGGGCTTTGGCTGTGCTGAGTTTTTTCCTGGCATTATTGATTGCAGCACCATCCTTTTGCATTTCAACTGTGTCAGAACTGAAGATGAACGGCTTTAAGCCTAAATGCCTCCTCATTTTGTAGAATTGCTGCCTTGCAGTATTTTTTCCCTGGTTGGCCTGGGCGTTGGGGGGAAGATGAGACTGTGTGAACTCTTGTCCTTTAAGGTGAAAAATAGGTGAACAAATTGAACATGCAACATGGACATAATCACTGCATCAATGAAGGTGTTCTGTTCTACCACCTTAGGCACTGGGTAACTGGTTACTGTATGATCGTCCTGCACATTGCCTGATAAAGTTCTACAGGGCCATCCGGGCCTTACTTCCTGGGACTGGGCTTCGATGGCTGTTGGAGCTCTCAGATCATCTAGTGTTCTTCTTGGGGACCCCCAAGGATAAGATACCTGTATAAAGGCATATTGGGCTTCTGGGTGATAAATGCCTCCTGATGAGCACTTTTGATGCGACCCTCCAGAACTGATTGTCTGAGATGCCTGATCTAAGACCTGATAATTCTCACAGGTAGGAGGGGGTTCCATTTTTGAGTCGTCATTCTTTCCTTGGGTTTTGTTGTCTAATAATGTATTAGCTGGCAGCTCCATCATTGGTGGACTTTTAATGTCTAATTGTGGGAAAGGTAAAGTATTTCCTGTCTTATACTGCTTTTGGTTATTATTTTGGTTGATGTTCCCTCGAAGTGCTCTGTCGCTGACGTGCTTATGGAAGGGGAAATCTCTATTTCCTTGTCTCGTAGCTTCCTTTTCAGGTGTTTTTGTTCTTCTTGATAAGACAGCTATAAAGGGTCCTCCTTCCGTGCTGTCTTCCGGGATGGAGCTTTCCATTGATATACATTGTGCCCGTTTGGGGCTTTCCTTGTCATGGAATGCTCCATCAGACTCTTTTCCTTGTTGGTTGTCCTTTAACTCAGTCTCTTGATGCCCGTATGTTGGCATCACACCGTCTTTTAGCTGTTCTGTTTCTTGTTTTAATTTAGCAACCATTGAAGACATGATTCTCAGCAACTCTGTGAGTTTATCCAGAATGGGGCAGCATTAACATTGACATGTCTGGATTAACGTTACAGTGTCTGCCTCCACCTGAGCCCCTGTGCTTCTTGATAAGTGAATTAAGTGATAAGTGAATTTAGCCTGTCCAGTTTATTATCTATTGCCATTGTGACAGCTGCTAATGTTTGTAAAATTAAAATTTGAATGTTGAGTCTGTCTGTCTGTATTTAAAATCATAGCATTAGTGATGGAAACTAAGTTTTTATTTGAGGGTTCCCATCATGTCAAAAGCAGTGTTTCAGTTGTGACAGTGGGCCCTCTTGTTTGAGTTGTTCTGGCTGTTTGTTGCAAACTAGGAGAAGACTGTTTGGCACTCCTCCCTGGAGATGCAAGGCAGACATTAACTTCCTCTGGGATCTGCACTTCCTCTTTATTGAGAACTTCTTCTAGTTCCTCTTGTGAAAGTGAGACCTCCCAGCAAGCCTTGTATGATTCTTTTGCTTGAGCTAGGGCTGTTTTGTCTAGTGTCCCACCCATACTCTGGAGGCTGGTTATTTCCCAGGAGGGTCTGTTCGTGGTCCTTTATAACGATGGTCGGAGACAGGGGGAGACCCAATTTTAGTGGATTTGTGATCTGCTGTGTTTGACTGGTTAGGTTTTTTTGTGTGGGGAACCAACTTGCATCAAAATTTCTGGCATTGACTCTTGAGCTGGGTTGCAGGGAGGCAGTTCCTCCCATTTTGAGCCCAAGGTGATTGCACTATCGCTGAGAGATCTCCAGCCTGGTTGTGTTTCCAAGGCAGCCCCTTCACAGAGTGCTCTCTGATGGATTTGTTTTCCCAGGGAAGTAAAGTACTCTTGAATTAGCTTGCTTCCTCCATTCCCCTTCTGAAATATTCGATCCGGAAGCCTTGAGCCTGTTCCTCCCTCTTGTGTTTGATCATTTGTCTCTAGCACTTGTGGCCCTTGTGGTACTGTTGGGAGCTTGTGAGAGTGCCTTACCTTGCCCCCTTTGCACAACCTCCCTGTTTGTACTGAGCATCCTTCTCTCTTTTCATTAAGTTCTGCACCCAGTCGGGGGCCATCTGGAGGAGTGACCTACGAGTCTTTATTTTCTGTCTGCACACGAGAGGTCACCACCTCCTGCTTCCTGTTGAATACCCCTCGCTTGATTGGTTGAGGAAGAAAGCTGCTCGTTGCTGGAAAAACACTAGGTTGTGGTTGTTGTTGTAGATGTGTCTTAGATGTGTCAGGTGACAAGCCAGAGGAGCTCACAGGGAGAAGCAAACTGCACCAGGGCCATCTCTGCCCTCTCTGGTTCAACCCGATGGTCCGGCAATAGCACAGCAACACACCATTCCACCAGGACACTGAGGTGCACCCACACGATATGGCACTAAGACATATAAGGAAGGAGGGACTCTGACACTCTGGCCTTCGTTATAGAAACAAATTGAAGCTTCCAGTCCTCTTGTCCTCTGAAATGCTCAGAAAGACCCACAAACCATGAGTCACCTCCAACGCTGCAGCTTGCTAGCTGCATCTTGCTTGCGCTGTCTCGTTGTAGCTACTAGAGGCCGTCACTGTTGATGTGTCACATCCGCCTCACCTCGCCTCACAATAACCTGTTGAAGCTCAATGGAGTACAGCTGCGGCACACCAGTGGCAGCCGTGAAGCCGTGCAGCCTTGTTGAAACTTGGCAGAGCTCAACAGAGCTCAATGAAGTAAGTGTCACCACCGGCCTCAGCGTCGGCACCTGGCATGCCGACGGCAGCCACACAACAACAACTGCACAACCGTAGCACACCAGCAGCAGCCACGCAGCGTTCCGGGTTCTGCCCCGCTTGGTGGTTTGGTCCTCCAGCTTGCAGCGTCAGCAGCGTCAAGTTTGTGACCATGCTCACCTCATCGATGACTATAAGTGTTAACTTTCTTAGCACTCTTGACACGTCATGACAAGCTTCATTTGATAACTTTTGGTGATTCAGTTTGAAGTCATGTTCCACAGGCAGCATCAAAAGTTGATGTAAAGTACTTCCTTTGCAATTGTGTGCAGCTAATCCAATGGGTGCTTTAATTGAACATGACAAATTATAGTCTGTAGTTTTTGTGGAAAAGCAGTGAGAACTTGTACTAAGAAGCTTTTACTGGTACCAGATTGACTGACTGCTGACAGTATAGGCTTAAATATAGAGCATACACACTTTCTTGTCAAGGAGCAATCCATGCTCAACTGTGGCTTTCACATCCATATATATTTCCTTTTGTTTGTCATTTTGTTGTCCAACTAAGTCTGACAAATCAATTGTTTCCTATGTTGCTTGCTCCATTGCAGTTTCCACCTCCTTCATTGCAATAGCAGTTTCATTTTCAATTACTGGCTGTCCAAACAGATCTTGACTTTAAGAACCTGAATGACGGCTGCTTTGTGAAATCTCCTAAGCTACCTCAGCAGCAATTGTTTCTTTCTGTTCAATTTCATAATTTAACATTTTCAAGTAGTTAGGAAATACTGAACGCTCAATGCTATCCTTTGCAGCTTTGAAAGAGTCTACATAGTAGTCAAACTCTCCTAGTAATTCTGATTCAAAACACCAAGGTTTAAACAGCTATAAAAATGCCAAATGGAAAAAAACTCTTTTTTCAGCAGTGTGGCATCTGTTTTCTATAGTTAATTAGACTGCCTTTGCTGTGTCATACCAAACAGCCATCTGAACTAACCACTGCAAATTTACCTTCATCTACATATTCTGTCACATTATTTGTATATCTGTAATTTTGACGTATTTCATAAAGACAAATATTTTCAAGATGTACACTCCTTTTTAGATAGTTAGTGCCCAACATGTTTGTTTTTACAATGTGTACTTTCTGGGCCAAATTCTGCAATGTATTGAATTTCTGTAAAAGACTTCAACACTTTTTTTCACGTGCATGCTAGACCTAGACTCACCCAAACTATTCCTCTTGATGTAGAATATAAACTAGCTGAACAGAATGACAGGATTGTAGTCATTAATATATTTTGAAGCCTCTGTTCTCAAGTTGTAGGTATTGTTGGGTGATTTATGAATAATTGTACGTCTCACTGCAGACAACAAAACAAAGACTCTTCCATTTGAAATAACAGGTCTTGAAAATCCAAAATGAAATTTTGTGTAACAGTTGACTTTTGATCTGTATGTCCACCGACAGTTCTTTCCACATCTATGTGACTGAAATTGCAGAACTTGCTGTTTTAGGCCTTTTTACTATCTTTTGGGATGCTACATGTAACATACTGTTCTATGAAAAAAAGTCCAGTCTCATCTGTGTCCATTCCAAATTGTGGTGCATCTTTTATCCACAACAGCACATTAATTAAGAACCTCTGTTTGATACTGTTTATGCCAAAAGAAATTAGTAACTTTTCCAAGAGGTGGATTTTTTGTTGCAGATAAAGAGAGCATGGCTTGAAATCTGTGGTTAAAATACCTACAGACAATTGCAGTATCCAAACAGCAAAGTTCTCCTGCTGTCTTCAAATTTCTGCCCTTAATGTTAGAGTTTGTTTCTCTCAAACAGTCATGTAAGTCATCCCAGGAATACTCTGCACAACTCAGGGTCACAAACCAAGTTGGTGAACCTCAATTTCGCAATATACATTTCAGTTCACCATGACGATGATACTAAAACTCATTGGTCTCATGTTGGCATGCCATCACATTTATCAAATTGTACTCCAGCTTATCATCTTTTCCATACATTTTGTCAACAAAGTCTTTTGCAGACATATTTTGAAGATGAAGCCCTAGCTTAAGAATATGTGTAACAGTGTATGATAGTCCAGACAAATCACTTTCAAATAAGAGATAATATATATATAGAATACTTTGTCGAAATCTAGGGCCATCTGAATATAATCTTGTAGACCTATACTCAGCTGCAGGTATTTGCACAGGGCGCTCATCATACCGTTGCCTACACCAATTGGACTCTGGTAAGACATATCTTTACTACTCTATCCCCCACACCCCACCTGCATGCCATCACATACCCCCACCCCCACCCTTACCCTTACACCCATCACCCCAACAACCCACAGATACCCCACTAACACAATCCACACATCCCAAAACCAAGCTCTGCATGTAACACCAATGCATGGACACCCATCACTAAAACATGTCCAGTACAGAGACTCACTCATGCCCCAAAATCACCAATCACACAAGGACCAAGCCAATAATGCAAGCACAGGAGTAGAGGGTCACTCACCCATTTCACAGGGTGGCACACACAGATACAATAACTATGCATTTACACCCCAACAGGGCCCATACCCAACGTCACCGGACAGGAGGTGCCAGACATATCCAGTCTCCCCACAGAAGAGACCCACAGTGATGACAGCAGTTCTGCACGCCTGGATCAAGATGACCAGCCCGGCCCATCAGGGACCTCAGGACAGTCGGTTCCCCTGACACAGTCACAAACCATCACAGAGCCTCACCCCTCAGGAAACACCAGCACAGCACCCACCACGCGGGCCCATACCTCTGTCCCCAGGACACGTCAATCAGCAGTGTGTCCACCACTACAGGGAACCCAGGCAACCCCACTAACACAGGACGATCAGGGACCTGGTGGCAGTGGGCACACAGTTCAGGGGACAGAGGCACAGGATAACAGGGAAGCTGGGAGGACTACTGTGCGACAGGCCCAGGGAACCCACTCTCCACGAGGCACTCTCCAACATCATGGGAGCTTACCACCATTCCCAGGAGACCATGGGCACGGTACTGGCCAAGTTTCAGGAGACCCAGTGGCTACAGGAGGAACACTACCTGGGGATCAAGGAGGACTTGAAGTCCATCAACAACACCCTAGTCACCATTGCAGGGACACAGTGGCAGACAACGGGCCTCTGGCACTAGCCTGGACAATGAACAGCCCTCCACCTCCGCCTGCGCTAGTGGACAGGAGGTACCGCCACAGGAACAACAGGACACCGGCACCCCACCACCTGCAGATGAAGAACCACCCCGCACACGGTCCCTGAGACCCACGAACAAGACAGAGAACATTGCCAAGACCCCGCCAGGAAATAAGACCCCCCTGAATGTCACCCTTCTGTCCCTCTATGTCACCCTGTCCATCCTTAAACTGCCATTGCTCCACACGTATGCCCCTTTGGACAATGCACCTGTGAAACAAATAGACTGGACTCTACCATGGACATACCTCCACCATCACCCCAGACCATTTTACAACGCCCTCCCCTTATTTGCACAGGAATAAAAACACTTTAATCACAAAACAATCTGGAGTCAGTCTGCGCTTTCACTAATGTGTAATTGCAACATCTCTGAAATATATCAATGTCAATGTACTTGTGCACATACCAATGTTACACAGCTGTAGGCCAGGAGTAAACATAGCAGAGGGCACAAAGTGGGACCCAGATCTGTGAAATGGAAGGTCAAAGTGACAAGTCAGTGTCCATACACTGAGTGAAAATGACAGACTTGTGCTAGCTCCAACAATAGTATGAGATGTGGGAAGCAGTGATATCTTCTTACCTGTGTCTCACTGGAAGAATTGCATGATGATGTTGTTTCGGTTGTCGATATCCTCTTCTTCTGCCTCCTCTTCTTCACTGTCCAAAGACTCCACAGCTGCCACAAGACCACCATCTGGCCCATCCTCCTGCAGAAAAGGCACCTGGTGTCACAAAGCCAGGTTGTGCAGCATACAGCAGGCCACGATTATCTGGCACACCTTCTTTGGTGAGTAGTATAGGGAACCACCTGTCAGATGAAGGCACCGGAATCTGGCCTTCAGGAGGCCGAAGGTGCGTTCGATTATCCTCCTAGTTCGCCCATGTGCCTCATTGTAGCGTTCCTCTGCCCTTGTCCTGGGATTCCTCACTGGGGTCAGTAGCCATGACAGGTTGGGGTAACCAAAGTCACCTGCAAATGTCAAGGGACAACTGTTAGACACACACTAACCCTTAGGGACAACCCCATACCCAGACACCTATGTAAACTGTTTTGGGATCTTGGCCTCACCTATTAGCCACACACGGTGCCTCAGGAGTTGCCCCATCACATAAGGGATGCTGCTATTTCTCAAAATGTAAGCGTCAGGCACAAAGCCAGGATACTTGGCATTCACATGGGAGATGTACTGCATGTCTGCCAAACACACCATCTGCACATTCATCGAATGGTAGCTCTTCCGGTTTCTGTACACCTGTTCATTCCTGCGGGGGGACAAATGCCACATGTGTCCCATCAATGGCACCAATGATGTTGGGGATATGTCCCAGGGGATAGAAGTCACCTTTCACTGTGGGCAACCCTCCACCTGAGGGAAAACGATGTAGCTGCACATGTGTTTCAGCAGGGCAGACAACACTCTGGACAACACGTTAGAGAACATTGGCTGGGACATCCCTGATGCCATGGCCACTGTTGTTTGAAAAGACCCACTGGCCAGGAAATGGAGTATAGACAGGACCTGCACTACAGAGGGGTATCCCTGTGGGATGATGGATAGTTGACATCAGGTCTGGCTCCAACTGGGCACATAGTTCCAGGATTGTTGCACGATCAAGTCTGTATGTGATTATAATGTGTCTCTCTTCCATTGTCGACAGGTCCACCAGGGGTCTGTACACCGGAGGATGCTGCCATCTTATCACCTGCCCCAGCAGACGTGCCCTATGGAGGAGAACAGTGAGCAGAGAGTCATCCAACACTGAGGTATCACAATGTGTTATTTGCAGAAACGTTATTAATCCGCAATGTAACGGTATCTGTCTGTATTCCCAGCCTAGATAAGTGTGAAGCAGTTTTTATCCATCCCATGTGGCCTCCAGAAATGGCGGCTGCCTGACCTGTAAGGTGGGACAAGGGGATATGAGGTAACTGCGCTGGCGTTTTACACCGGCGTGGTGGGCGGTCGAAGACCGCGGCGCTATTCTGCATTGGTTAACATTGGGCCCTATGGGTCCCAGGAGCCAATGACAATGTACGCCGGCAGTGACGGTACGCACCGCCGCAGACATGACCGTCATTTTCTGTCTGTTCACTCACTTGATACCTGACCTTCAACAGGAGAGGACCTACACTGCAAGTGCTGCTGTGACCTGTGTTTGGAAGCGACAATGGCTACAGTGTCTGGGGAAAGGGCCCCTGCCTTCACTTCAGAGGAGTTGGAGAAACTAGTGGATGGGGTCCTCCCCCAGTACACGCAACTGTACGGTCCTCCAGACAAACAGGTGAGTACACTGTGAGCATGTTGCATGGGCAATGCCTGCTTTGAGTGGTGTGGATGGAAGATACATGGGGGGGGGGGGGTGAGGCCTGCATGTGCGGATGGAGAGTGTATGTGCTTCAGGGCATGGGTGGGAACTGGTGGGCAATGAGTATGACGGTCCGGACGGGTGAGTAATTTCCTTCCCCCCTGTACCATTCCTCTAAGTCAGCGCCCACAAGAAGAAGGGTATTTGGCGTGCCATCGCCAAGGACGTCCGGACCCTCGGAGTCTACCACAGACAGAGCACCCACTGCCAGAAAAGATGGGAGTACATTCGCCGCTGGAGCAAGAAGATGGTGGAGGCCCAGCTGGGGATGGCCTCCCAACGTGGAAGGGGTGCCCATCGGACCATGACCCCCCTGATGTCCTGGATCCTGGCAGTGGTGTATCCGGAGTTGGATGGGTGCTTGAGGGCATCACAGCAGCCACAAGGGGGTGAGTACACTCTCATTCAGCTGACTGCACGTATCACAAGGTGTATGGGTGGGGGAGGTGGGCAGTGGGTTCCCCTAGGCCAGGCCAAACTTGGTAGGCAAGGTCCCTTGTGAGGCAGGCTATGTGGCACCCCAACCCCACTAATGGCAAGATACATCTACACCTAGTCAGGCTCCTGTGACTTCCAGGTGTGCAGCAATTGGGCTTAGGCCTCGTACCCCATGGTCAGGTGAAATTTCTAGGAACTGTTAGTGCATGGTGTAGTGCAGAGGGCTGCTCCATGTGTGTTATGTCTGCCAACGGTAGTGGTGTTGCATGCACTGAACATGTTTTTATTCTGTCTCCCCCCCCTTTTTGTGGTCTCCCTGTTCTTGTGTGCAATAACATCATCAGGCGGAGGAGCATTGACACCGGAGCAGGAGGGAGCTGCAACCCACTTGGCCCTGAAGGGTGAAGCAACAGAGTCTGAAGCCACCAGTGGGACGGAGGGCGAGGTGAGCTCCACCATCAGACCAGCATGCACACACATCAACACACAAGAGTGGCTCAGGCAAACATAAGCACCACACATCCCACAGTCACTCACACAAGCACCATCCCCATGCAGACACACCAACATCCACTGCCTCCACTGTGTCCCCTCCTCCACTTCCTCCTCCTCCCTCCCTGTCTCGTCTCCACTCACACCTGCATGCACTACATCCTCAGCCACTACCTCCATCACCAGCACGCCCATCACCACACACCGCTCACGTGCAATCACCACCCCCACTACCATTCCCACATCCCCTGTGTCCTCTCCCAGTTTGTCTGTTAGCCCTCCACCCAAAGTACCCAAACGCAGGCACACACCCACCCAACAGCCATCCACCTCACAACATCCTCCAGCCCATGCACCTTCACCCAAATTCAGCAGACGTACACCTCCTACAACCACTACCTTTTCCTCTACTCCCAAACCCCCTCCATCTTCCCGTCCCAGTGTGTCTAAAAAACTTTTCCTGGCAACCCTTGACCTCTTTCCTTCACCTCCCCCCCGTCCTTCCCCTAGGGCCAGGCTTTTCAGGTCCCAGCCCAGCACCTCAGCCACCAAATCCTCAGGCACAGTGGTGCCAGCAACTGCAGGGTCATCGAGTGCGCCACCCATCAGGGCTGCCAGTGTGCCATGTAGCGAAGACAAGGACATTCCGCCACCTGCCAAGGTGAAAAAGGTGCCCACATCCCGGAGGGAGAAGCCGAAACTACCAGCCACCAAGGGCACAGCAAAAACAAAAGGGGATAGTGGCAAGACAACTGCGGCACCATCGAAGGTGAGGAAGGGCCAAAAACAGAAGAGCAGGTCAGGAGAGGGCATGGTGGCACCGACTGAGGGACCAGTGTCACACCTTCTGTCCACGACAACACCAACCTGTACGGCGGCGAACACCGCTAGCTGCCCCGCCACCACAAGCGCCACCTGCACCACCACCTGCACCGCCACCGGCACGTCTACAGCCTCAGCGACAGTCCCCCTCCTCTTCCCCAGTTGGCAGCCGTCTGAGGCTGCAGGAGATGTCCTGCTGTGTCCTTCAGCAGGTGCTGACCCATGCACCGCCGCCAGCACCGCCGCTGCAGACACCGCCGCAAGCACCGCTGCCACACACACCGCCGCAAGCACCGCCACCTGCCCTGTGACGTACTCGGACAGTGGCACCACCGCTGACATGGCTACCATCCCCAGTCGTCAGTTGTCCGAGGCTGGAGGAGAGTTCCTGGACCCTGGGCAGCTTCCATGAGGCATGACTTCCATCACTATTTGCACTTGAAGGTGGAAGGCAAAGCCGCAGCAGTGTGGGTTATGTCGCTGCCTCCATGGTGTATCATGCTACCTGTACCTCGCCAATCTCATGGCACGCACACCCAGGTGAGGGAATTGTACCGGCCACACTGCACGTGGAGCACTCTGGGCACCATGCCCCCTCCAGAACCAGTGGAGAGATACATCCACTACCTCAGTTCTTGGCAAGATGAAGCACTCTGGGTACAAGGCCCCCTCCAGAACCAGTGGAGAATGACATTCACTTGCGAGACTGTGACTTTGCACTCCCCAGGATACAGCAGTGGGCAAACCACCCACTGGAGAGACTTGAGAGACTGTGGCTTTGCACTCCCCAGGATGCAGCAGTGGGCAAACCACCCACTGGAGAGACTTGGGAGACTGTGTCTTTGCACTCCCCAGGATAATGCAGTGGGCAAACCACCCACTGGAGAGACTTGAGAGACTGTGATTTTGCACTCCCCAGGATACAGCAAGGGGCATGGAGCCCCCTCGTGCAGCAGTGGCATCGTGCGTTCATCTGGCTGAGGTGCCCCACCTCCCACTCCCCCTGAGGTGCCTGTATATTTTCGATCTGATGCCCCAGCAGTGTTCTCTCCGTTTCCAGTCAGGTACCTAGTGTGAGCTTTGCCCATGCATTTTGGGCCCAGTGGTCCACGGACAATGATTGGTACACTATCCGGACTTGTGTAGTTGGTGTACAAATTTGTATATAATGAATTTTTAATTTTGACTATCTGATTTTTCATTATTACACTGGTTACAAAAATTTCCTTTTGTCCTTGCGTTCTTCCAGGGGGTGGGGGAGTTTATATGTAATGTTGATGCATGTATTTGTGTGTATGTTGTTGTGGGTGAGGGTGGGGGTGGGGGTGGGGGTATTGCGTGTTGTGTGTGTGTGTCACTCTCTCCCCCCCCACTCTCCTGTGTTGTAGGTGCAGTACTCACCGTGGTCGTCGCCGCCGCCGTTCGTACTCCTGGTAGATGAGAAGATACACCAACATGGGCAGGACCTGTAACTCGGGCTCCATGGGGTCCTGGTTCTTCGTTGGGTGTCGAGAGGTGAGTGTTTTCCCTTCTGTGTACTGTTTCCACCGTGCTTTTGATCGCGTTGGTTCCGCCCCGGAAAAGGTGGCAGATAGGCATCTTAAAATACAGTGGGCGGTACTTTGTCCTTCGCCTGTCTGTTGACGGTTACCGCTGCGGTGTTTGTTTCTACCGCTGTGGTGGTCGGAGTGTTAAAGTGGCTGTCTATGTTGCCTGTTTCCGCCATGGTCGTGATCCCATTTTTTTTCCGCCGGCCTGTGGCAGTATTACCGCCGCATTTAACACCGACTGCCAGGGTTGTAATGAGGGCCAAAGTCCTGTAACTAAATTTTGTATTTAAGAGTGGTGAACAACCAACATTTGAAAATGATGAAAGGTGAATGTGCACACTTTTATGGATAGACACACCATTGAGTGCCCTTGTAATTTAGTGTATTTCCTCACTTTGCATGGATCTAATTTGAAATTGACACCCAAAATATCTTAATATATCAATTTATTCTTGGTGAACACATACTACTACAGTCCATTCATACACAAGGGCATGTCTATGCCTTCCTTGCACCTCTTCAGCTATCTCTTCCACTACTTTTCTAGGAACCATCTCGTCTTTTGGAATGGGAATACCATATTTTACCTCATAGTATTGGTCAGTTGTTTCAACTGCATGCGCTAATGTATTCTCTTGTAAATAGCTTTCTTCATTTAAGAAAGGCTCTGCACTAGATGTATGCTTCCATTCACCTTTAAACATTTTGCAAAAATTACTTTTATTAATAAGCCTTTTTTGCTTTTTCTATTCACAGACAATACTGTCTTATCCAGTGTTCTCATTCTGTTCAGTATCAAGATAAATAGTTTCTGCTTCACAACAAATGCTTTATACACTACACTCTCAATATGTTCTTTTTGCTTCAGTGTTGCACTTCTCCTCTTATACTCCTTCATGTTTCATACCAAATTCTGTTTAGTCTACTTCAAAACATTCTCATTTGTATTTCTTTGAATTGTTTCTGTCTCATTGTCAAACTACCTGTTTTCTTGTAACATTCTATACTTTCCATGTCACTTACTCCTTGTCCTTTCTGAGTTGATTTCACATCTCACTTTTTATTTACAAGTTTTCCCACGTTTTGCATTTTTCCACCTTTTATTTTAAGTAACTCCTTTGTTTTCTTACCACCAACCTTTTTTTTCCAGCACATTCCCCAAGTCATGTCCCTTTTCACTATGAGTTTTCAGCAGATAGTACTCTTTCTTCTCTTTGTTTCTTCTTTGTCTCTTTTCTGGCACTGTGAATCCTCTTCTTTAAACACAAGTAGATTTCTGGAAAGCAAATAAAGAATACATGTATCTTTACATTACATATTATAACATTACATACTATAAGCAAGTGAATAGCTTCATAAGTAGTTATCTCAGTGTGAAACAGGCTGTAGAAGTCTGCCCATATGTGTTGGAAACTAGGCCTCTCTGAAGGGCCACCCCAAACCTTTTGCCTTGTTCCTCCTCTTTTTCTGACCTTTTTTTGTTGGCTTTCGGCCTCTGTGCACTTTACTACTGCTAACCAGTGCTAAAGTGTGTGTGCTCTTCCTTTAAAATGTGGTAACAATGGCTTATATATAATAGACATATTTAATTTACTTATAAGTTCCTTGTAAAGTGGTATATCATATACCCAGGGCCTGTACATTAAATGCTGCTAATGGGCCCGCAGCACTGCTTGTGCCACCAACACAAGTAGTCCTTTAAACATGCCTCAGGCCTGCCCCTGCAGAGACTGTGTATACAGTTTTACTGTCATTTTGACTTGGCATTTAAAACCTTTTGCCAAGCCATAATCTCCCCTTTTATAACACCTAAGGTATGCCCTGGGTAGCCCATAGGACAGGATGCTGTGTAAGTGAAAGGTAGGGCATGCACTTTTACGTTTTGCATGCAACAGTAATGAAAAACACCCAAGTTTGTTTTTCACTACTGTGAGGCCTACTCCTCTCATAAGTTAACATTGGGAATTTATTATTACACTTTTAAGCTGTAATTCCTGATTGAGAAGTAGTAGTTATATCATGTTTCATATCATTAGAATTGGTAATGATAAATCTTCTCTATTGGTAAAGTTTGATTTAACAATACTATTTTAGAAATGCAACTTTTAGAGAGTGGTCATTTCTTTCTCTGTGCCTGCAGCTTGTCTCTAATACACGTCTGGGATGGGTGACAGCTACACTTTGTGCATTCACTCCAGACACCCACAAACACAGGAGGATTAGGTGTGACTGAGCAATCAACTGCATGCTGATGGCTCTTCCTGGGCAGGAAGGGTAGGAGGGGCTGACACTTACACCTGAATAGTCAGTGCCTGTTTCCCCCAAAAGTGCTGATTACCCCCTTACTGATAGTCAGAAGCCAGTGCTAGGACAAAAGGACCGTTGTGCACTTCAAAGACCCTTCTTTGAAGTCACCCCTACTTCAAAGGCAAAACTGGGTATAAGAACTGGGTCTCTAACCCCACCAAATCAGACACTTCTAGGACTACAACTGGACTCTTTCAGAAGAACTGCTGTGCTGCATTAAGGACTGTTAGTCTGTTGGACTGCTGACGTGGAAGGACTATGGATGTATACATGCATATATGAGTTACTGTATGGATGGGTGACTATATGTGTCAGTACATGAATACATTTATGAGTGACTAGTGACTGTATCAGTGCCTATCTGGGTGTGTGACTGTCTGTGTAAGGAGCTATGTGGGTGTGTAACTGTATGGGTCTTTTAACGGGTATGTAAGTGGCTAGAAGGATTGGTTACTAGCTACGTTCCTGGGTGTTGTGGTATTTAAATGTAAGTGCAAGTAGGTCTATTACTGGTACATATGTAACTGCTGTGTGAGTAGATGTGTAAGTCCCTCTGTCACTGTCTGACTGGCTCAGTGAGTGGCTGTAGGTTTTCTAAGTAGGTATTTGAATGACTGTATTGGTGTGTGACTGGATGTACCACTGACTGTATGGGTGTGTAAGTATGTCTGTAACTTACTGAGTGCTGGATACATCAATGCCTGAACAGCTGTCTGACTAGATCTGATGAGTGTGAGTGTGTGAATCACTATGAAGGTGGATGCATAGGTGAGTAAATGGGTGTGTATGCTTTATTGGTGTTTTTCTAACTTTGACAGTTACTGTCTGGCTATATCAGTGGTGGGTACATGAGGAATTTACTGGGACTGTAACTGGATGTATGAGTGCCTGCCTCACTGTGTGACTGTGTACAAACGATACACTATTAAATTATTTACTGCAATCTATCACCCACATCTAATTCCAGACAGTCACTCATAGTAGCTCAATAAAATAACAATATTTTGTCCTTAGCCATTTCTCTACATCCTTTGCTGCTCGCCATGATTTGACTTAATATTCTAACCTACCCTCCCTTTTATTTTCCCTTTTACTGTTGTGTAGAACCTACACATTTCTTTCAGCCTATGTACATGCATAACCTTTTATTTGCAGAAGTCTTTTAAAAGTATACCCTAATTCACATACCTTTCAAATGTGTTTGCTGATCTCCAATTTTATCATTATCACTTAGAATCTCGTCAGTGAAAAGCTCAAGACACAAATATAGCAACAGCCCTCCACTCAAAGTACATGGTACCAGTAATGATTACCCTCCCCACTGTTCTTTCAGTGATAGCCCTGTAATTAGCAAATCACAACCTTCCTTTCGTCTTTTATTTTTCTTATACCACTTCTAAATGGTCAGTATTTTAAACCCTTTCTAAGACTCCTATATGGAAGTACGATTTGGTAGTATTTTTAGGCAGATCCGCGGATCCACTGCGGTGCTCAGCGCAACCCCTGTGTAAATGTGCGGTGGATCCACATGGAAGCCCATAAAACATTTAACAATCTCTTATTATTGCTTTGAATTTATGTTTCACTTTGTAAAGAATACTTAAATAAAAGCCAAAGACTCCCTGATGAGCAATGTTTGTAAACCACTCTGCTTTTGAGTTTCACAGTGCAGTCTTTTTTTGTTCCCTTCCCTCCACACTCTTTTAGCTCTGCTTTCATGGTGACCATGTTTGCAACACTCTCTAGCTACCACTAGGTCAAAATTTCCCATTACTTCCTGTAAGCACCACACTAGTTTCAAATTGAAGTGTAACGGTGTGATTGACTGGTTGCAATTTCAAGCATATCTCTAACAACATAACTTTTTTATGTTTTCAAAGCCAATAACAGATGTAGTTACTTTTTTCTCCAAATCACTACCTAATTTTAGTTCACTGCACATCTCCACAATCAATTCAAATGTGTTCTTTTATTTTTTAGATGCTGTCCTCCATTTTAACTGCCTTTCATCTTTAAAACTGCCTCACTCAGCAGCAGCCTTCTCCTATGTGCTACTTCTGCTTGCCTCCAAAATGGTCAGAGTGTGGATTGTTTGTCATAGTTTTGTGTTTTGGGCCAGCGAGACTGCTAGAAAGAGTGACATTGACAGGGACTCAGGTTTCCCTAATGTAAACATTACTTAGGTTGGCCAGAGAGAGTTAAAGTGGCATCAAATTCTGCCTTTAGTTGAAAGCATTACAGATTGCCAACACCCAGACCTCATGATCATGCACTGTGGTGGCAATGACCTACGCACAATTACTGGGGTAGGACTGGAATCCAAATGGACAATACCTTTGGTAAATTAATGGCACTTTTCCCACACACTGCCTTGGTGTTTGCCAACATTTGCCAAAGGCAGAAATGGAAGTGGTCAACCAAATCAAAGAAACATGTCAGTAAAACCTGTCTCTGCATTCCTCAGAGACCTGAACATGGGCTCTATATGCCACAACAATTTATGTTTTGATATGGATGGGATACATGGAAACGATGGGGTTCATTTCACAGAGAATGGCACCATGGTGTTCCTCATCAACTTGAAAGACTGCATTCTGTTCTATGTATAATATTCATCTACACATCATAAACATAAATTGTCTCTTTTCAGAGCTAACCCTATTCCCAGACACTAGTTTTTGTTCTTTTTAAACTCTTTTTTTATTGTTGCACTCAGATCCGTCACAGATCCCCAAACCAAAAGACATATTCAACACAAATAGCAACTCATTTTTGCTCCGCGATTGATCCATAGATCAGCACCCAACCAAATGGATTCATGCAAAAGAACAACACATTTCTGACAATGGGTGTATAACTGGCTACATTGGTATGTGAGACAGTGTGGGAGCAGCTGTGTGGCTGTGTGAATGGGTTTCCGGTGGCTGTGTGGCTCTGTTAGTGGCTATATGAGTGGGTACTTGAATAAGTGTGTGAGTGGCTATGTGGGGGTGTGAGAGTGTGTGAGTGGGTATGTGATTGGGTGTGTGAGTGGGATTGTGAGTGGCTGTATGGGTGTGTGAGTGGCTGTATCAGTGTGCAAATGGGTGGGTGAGAGGCTGTGTAAGTGCATGAGTGAGAATGTGAGAGGCTGTATGGGTGTGTAGGTGAGGGTGTGATTGTAGTATGGGTCTGTCAGTGGGTGTCTGAATGGGTTTGAGGGTGTGTGCGTGGCTGTGTGAGTGGATGCATAGATGTGTGAATGGATGTGTAAGTGCGTATGTGAGAGGCTGTATGAGTGTGTGAGTGGGTGTGTGAGTGGCTGTATAGGTCGGTAGGTGAGTGTGTGAGTGGCTATATGGGTGTGTGTGCATCAGTATGGGTCTGTAAGTGAGTGTATGAGTGGGTGCGTGACAGGCTGCATTGGTGTATGAGTGGCTCTATGGTGTGTGAGTGGCTGTATAGGTGTGTGAGTGGATGTGTACCTGGCGGTATTGGTCTGTGAGTGAGTGTATGAGTGGTTTTGAACGTGTGTGAGTGGGTGGGTGACAAGCTGTATAAGTGTGTGAGTGGGTGGATGGGTGTATGACTGGTTGTGTGAGTGATTTTGTGGATCTGTCAGTGGGTATGGAAGATAATCTATGGGTGTGAGCGTGGGTTTTTGAGATTCCAAGGGTGTGTAAGTAGGTGTGTGAGTGGCTGTCAGGGTGTGTGAGAGGCTGTGTGAGTGTGTGTGAGTGTGTGTGTGTGTGTGTGTGTATGAGAGAGAGAGAGATTGTATGGGTGTATGAGTGGCCTGGGAGTGGGTGTGTGAGTGGCTGTATGAGTGTGGACTGGATGTATCAGTGGCAGTATGGGTCTGTGAGTGAGTGTATGAGTGTTTTTGACATTGTGTGAGTGGGTGAGTGACAGGACATATAGGTGTGTGAGAGGTTCTATGGGTGTGTGAGTGGGTGGCGGTATAGGTGTGTGAGTGAGTGTGTGAGTGGTGGCATGGGTATGTGAGTGTATGAGTGGTTTGTGTGTGAGTGGGTATGTGACAGGCTGTAGGTGTGTGAGTAGGTATGTGAGTGGCTGTATTGGTGTGTGAGTGGCTGAATAAATTTGTAGGTAGGTGTGTGAGAGGCTGTATGGGTACGTGAGTTGGTGTGTGAGTGGCTGTATGGGTCTGTGAGTGGGTGGGTGTTTTTGTAGGTGTGTGAGTGCTTGTATTGGTGTGTGAGTGGGTGTATAAGTGGTGTAGGTACAAATGGGTCTGCAAGTGGGTGTATATTCTATTTAATTGCTGTTAATCCACGGCTCCATCATGGATTCACATGGGGCAGCACTGCGCGCCGTCCTGGATCTGCAGATTCAAGCGCATGGGGAAAAAAACATTTTAGGGAAAAATTTTGGTCATCAGGGGTCCCTTCTGCAACCCCACTATTACAACTATGTGGTCAGGGTACCTCTAGCCTGACCCCCTTCAATCACTTTCATCTTCGATTTTCAGGCCCTGGGACCGTGTTGCGATACGTAAGACGGTGCTCGAAACTTTCCAGTGTATTTGTGGCCAGCTAATCACAGCATTACTATTGATGCTGGGTGTGCAGATCCGCTGCGGTGGATCTGCGGTAAATCTGCATCCCTAGATATCTAGATTTCTTTTTCCTTTAATAACTGTAAAACGACTGAACCGATTTACACCAACTTACAAAAAGTACGCTTTCTGGACCAATATCTAGCTTTCTGCCAAATTTGGTGTAATTCCATCCAGTGGTTCTGGCTGTAGTCATGTCTCCCGTTTGATGAATCTTCACGAAATTTCCAAAAAAAGTACCCTGGTGATTCTTGTTGTGCATGGGAAGTTTCAGGGTGATCCGTCAAGCGGGGGTCGAGATAAAGGAGGGGTCAAAAAAGTTACGTTTCCCATGTTAATTCACATAGGACCCTTAGACATGACTACAGCCCGAACCGCTGGATTAAATTACATTTGGAAGAAAGCTAGCTTTCGGTACACAGACTGTGCTTTCGCCTATTTGGTGTAAATTTGTTCAGTAGTTTTGGAGATATTTAAGGGAAAATACATTTTGATATCTCTGACTACGACGACTTCGCAAATAATGATGAGCCCGTGAAGGGAAATGCACAGCTCTGATTGGCTGCTAACACTTCAAACCAGGAAGAGTTGGCAGCCATTTTTGGACTCTGCTTGAGCCAAGTGCCAGAAAAAAGGTTAAAAAAAGAAAAGGGGCCAGGGTAGGGACACCCTGACCCTTTAGCTCTGGTGGTGGGGTCTTAGAGGGACCCCCAGGACTAAAAAGCATCTTTTTAAATAATGTTTGCTACCGTGCTTCCTCTTTTTTTAGGCCTCCGCGTGAACCAAGTCCGGAGGGCATTGTTTATTTGTAACAGGGAAGGGGCCTCCTGGTCCCATGTAGCCCCGGGGACTGCTACCTCCCCGGGGGAATGCAGAAAATATGTGTGGGGGGGGCACGCAGCCTCCCCCACAGCCCCAGAGACTGCCAGCTCCCCAGGGCTTTAAGCAATATTCATGCGGGGGTGAGCCCCCTACAGTCCAGGGGACCACCACCTCTCCGGGACTATATTTAAATTGTGTGAGGGGGGTGCGTGACCCTCCCCCCCAAACCCTAGGGGCCACCACCTCCCCGGGCTTTAAATAATTAACATGTGGGGGCACCCGGCCCCCCTGCAATCCAGGGGACCATTTCCTCCCTGAGGCATGAAAAATAAAGATAGGTGGTCCGTTTGGGACCCCTGTAGAACTGGGGACCACCACCTCCCGGGGCTATGCACGTTGGAGGGGGGGCGCCCGTCTCCCCTCAAGGAGCCACTGATGGCCCTGGGGATCGCCACCCCCCAGGTCCGGCTACTGCTATGTCCCAGGGTGCCGGCCCCCAGGACATAGCTGTTTGCTGTGACTTGGCTGCAGCTTTGACAGCTGCAGCCAAGTCACAGCAAACAAAGTCTGCTTTTTGATAGTGGGACCTGTCAAACAGGTCCTGCTGTCAGAAAGCAGAGTTTTCATCTGTCACTCAGGTATGCATGCAGGGAAGACAGATGAAAACATTGCTCCAGCAAACAGAGAGCTGCTATTAAAAGCGCTGGTTGCTTGCTGGAGCAATGCCGGCTCACGCAGGAGGCGGGAGCTAGCTGGGACTGCCGCGGAGGTCTTGTGGCTCTCCCTGCGGTCCCAGATAGCCAGTGAAGGGCACAAAATAAAACAAAATAAAAAAAATCAACAGGGACCGCGAGGAGGCCTTAAGGCTACCACTGCGGCTCCAGATAGACCATAAAGGGCGCCAAACGAACAAGCTCAAAATAAAAAAGCTTGGTCTAATTGTAAAGGTCTCAGACCCTCACACTGGAGGACAAGGGTTCTAGTCTGGGTGAGCCCTTGATCATTTCCCTCCTTTACTTTTTTTTAAACTTCAAATGTTTAAGGCTCATACCGAAAGTTTTTTTTAATTGACAAATACATTTTTCTTTTCAATTTGTGCATAAATATCTCATTCTAAGTATATCATCCATCAAAGCCTAAAAAACTCTCTATCTTTATCCTTCTCACTCTCTTTCTCTTTCAATATTTCTCCCACTCACACACCGACTCAGACCCTTACTCACCCACTCACAGACCCACTCACACACTCATGCACCCACTTGTGCCCTCACCATGCACTGCTA
Organism: Pleurodeles waltl; assembly: GCF_031143425.1. Taxonomy (NCBI): domain Eukaryota; kingdom Metazoa; phylum Chordata; class Amphibia; order Caudata; family Salamandridae; genus Pleurodeles; species Pleurodeles waltl. The sequence goes on from NC_090448.1 coordinate 424,329,212, forward strand.
ATTGCCCTACAAATTATGGCATTCATGACATCTTTGATAGTATCATTGATAATATCAATGTAATATTTGCACTAACATTTTTGACGAAATACTGCATTGCAAGGGTGCAGGTTATAGTTAACTTAGGGCACTAGTTATAGTTACTTGAGATACCTCTAACAGGTGAATTTCTATGGTTTTGTATGTTTAAAATGTGACCCTAAATATGACGTCCTTATAACCTTTGTTTTTTGCAGTGAATTTCTCTGTTTTTTAAAATTCTATTTCCTAACCATAACGTCCCTGTAACCCTCATTTTTTTCAATGAATATAGAGATAGATAGATAGATAGATAGATAGATAGATAGATAGATAGATAGATAGATAGATAGATAGATAGATAGATAGATAGATAGCAGTTATCGGTATCTCAAGAAACTATAACTCCTGACCTAAGGTAACTATAACTCTCACCCTTGCCATCCACAGTTTTTGCATCAACAATTTTACAGAAAATGCTGCAGTCATATTATCAGTGATGTCATAGAAGATGTCATGACTGATGTATTGTGTAGGGTAATTAGCAAGGGCACAAGTTATAGTTACCTTAGGGCACGAGTTATAGTTTCTGGAGGTAACTATAACTATAACTGCTGGATTTCTGTGGATTTGTGGATGAGTGAGTGGCTGTGTGAGGGTTGTATGGATCTGTCAGTTAGTGTCTGAGTGGTTTTGAGGGTGTGTGAATGGCTGTATGGGTGTTTGAGTGGGAGTGTCAGTGGCTGCATGGTTATGTGAATGGGCGTAGGAATAGCTGTGTGGGTGGGTGGTACTGTGAGTGGCTATAGTGGTCTTTGAGTGGGTGTGTGAGTGACTGTATGGGTATGTGAGTGGGTGGGAGAGTGGCTTAAGGGTCCGTGAGTGGTTGTATGAGGGTGTGACTGGATGTGTGACTGTCTAACTTATGCCCATCCAGCTCCAGCTAAGTGGAGCAGAGCTCAAATTTTTCTCAGTCCATAACATTTTATCCTTCATCATTGAAGCACAGCCTGTGACACTGACAGCAGCATCAGTCCCTATAACCTGCTGATCCTGGTCAATCTTTTCCCAATGAGCAGAAGATGGACCCATGTTCTTTCTGCTCCCATGGTTATCTTGCTTATTTTGTCTCTCCATAGGATGGATGTGATGTAAATCAATACAGCTGGGGTACATCTGTGCACTTATACAGGCCACACAGGCTTCTCACACTGCACCAGAGACAGTCCCGCGGGCTCCTGCTTTCAACACCACACCACCGGCCATGCAAAGGGATCTCAGAGACCTTGAATTGAAACTACCTGCAGATGCAAAATGGTGCAGTTGTGAGCAATGATTGTAGGAAGCTGGCCTGGTGTGTGGTGAGCACCTTTTTTATCATCACCTTATACCAGGTCCAGGTATCCCCTATTAGTGAGGTGTAGGCAGTGTCTAGGAAGCCAGGGCTCTCTCAGGGCCAAGACTTATCCAGGAGACATACAAAGCTTATGCAATACCACTATAGCCACACAGCACTTACACAAATGAAAGAACCACACAGTATTACAAAAATAAAGATCCTGTATAAGCAATACTCTACTAGCATGTGAGTAAACACACTATTATGTACATATTAGTAATCAGGTATGGGCATAGAAAGCAATAGAAAACAGTGAAATAACAGAAAATAATAGAGGCCTTAGGGGGAAACTGAACCATATAATAAGTAAATGGAATGTAAAAGGCAGTATCCCACCCAAGGAAGTGGAATCTTTAGTAGGGAGCTGGAGGAGCTAGGAACCCTAGAAGGTAAGTAACAGAGTTCCCCCCAGTGACCAGGAGAGAAGAGGTATGTACTTGTTTTTTCCCCAAACCCACAGGAAACATTTGTAAAAGGACTGTGCAAGACCCAAACAAGACTGGAAGAAACAGAAGATGGATCTGGACAGAAGAGGACCTGCAAATGAAGGGGACCAAGTCCAGTTGGAGTGTCCGGTTAGGGCAGGAACCACTACACACCCTTCTTGAGGTACAGGGCCAGGTCGACGGTGAAGACAAGGAGTTGGCTATGCAGCAAAGGAGCAGAAGAGTTCCAGAAGTGATTCAGTCGATGTCCCACGTTGGAAAAGGAGTTACGGTCAGTCAGTGGTGGAGTGAAAAAAAACAACAAGCCTTGGCAAAGGCAAGATTTGAAAAAGAAGAGTTGCAGAGCTGGTGGGGACCAGGAAGTCAGAGGGGACTCAGCCCAAGGAGGGGAGTCCCAGTCAATCTTCAGCACTGACGAGAGCCACAAGTGGAGGATGCAGCCCCCACAGGCAACTCACAGGCAGCAGCCACAGGAGTTGTAGTGAAGCCTACTCAGCACTCCTGAAGAGGAGCCTCACATCACTAGAATAGCAGGCAGGAGACTGTGCTTTGCAGGGAAGAGTGCTGGAGGCCAGAGCTACATGGAGCCTGAAGATCCCTTGGAAGAAGAGCCAACAAGCCTTGCAAGCTTCAAGAGCCGTGGTGCACTGGGGTACTGTCCTGCAAGGACAGGCAAACACTCACTACCTCCCAAGTTGGATAGCTGGTAGAGGGGACTAAGGGGACCACTTCAGACCACGGCCTGTGTTGCAGGAGCCAGGCAGAGTTGCAGGGGAGAGGATCAACTCAGCCGGTCGTCAATGCAGTTGGTGCCTACAGATGCAGGGGAGTGACTCCTTCACTTCAAGGGAGATTCCTTCTGGCTTCTAGTGCGGACTGAAGACTTCCCACCCTCCCTCAGAGTAGCCAGGGAAATGTTGCAGTTGCTGGAAGGAGCCAGAGAAACAATGTTGCAGAGCAAAGTCGTCGCTGGAGCTGTAGATTGTGGGTTCCTGTGAAGTCCAGTTGCGGTTCCAATAGCCAGAAGTTGAAGTGAACGATGCAGAGGAGTCCTGCTGGAATCTTGCATGTTGAATCTGAGGACCCACCCAAGAGGGAGATCCTGAATAGCCCAAGAAGGGGGTTTAGTCACCTAGCAGGGTGACCCCCAATCAGGAGGGGGCTGTGACGTCACCTGCCTGACCTGGTCACTCAGATGCTCCCAGGGGCCTCTGCCCACCTTGGATTCAAGATGGCAGAATCAAGCACCACCTGGAGGAGCTCTGGGCACCACCTCTGGGATGGTGATGGGCAGGGACAGGGGAAACCCCTGCAAACTGGTTGGAGCAAAGCTGGGGGGCCTCTAAGGAGCCCCCAGAGTGCATGGAATCATACAACCAATACAGGCAACAGTATAGGGGTATGATTCCAACATGTTTGATACCAAACATGCCCAGCTTTAGTGTTACCATTATGTAGCTGGACACAGGTAGACATGTATCAGGACATGGGTAAAATGGCTTCCCCGCACTTACTAAGTCCAGGAAAATAGAGTTGGAGTTCATTGGGGCACCTCTGCTCATGGATGGTGCCCTCACACACAGGTACTTGCACCCTGCCCTCTGCGCTAGGAGGGACTGCCATAGGGGTGACTTACTTGTGCAGTGACCTGTAGCAAAAGGGTTTATGCACCTTTTCACACATGCTGCAATTGCAGTCCTGCAGATACATTTTGCATGTGCTCCCATGGGTGGCACAATACATGCTGCAGCCCATGGGGAACCCCTGCTGCCCCAATGCCCTGGGTACCTAGGTACCATATACTAGGCACTTACATGGGGGCACCAGTATGCCAATTGTGGGGTGTACAAAGTCAGGAACAACCCACTTTGAAGGGAGAGAGTACAGTCACTGGGGTCCTGGTTAGTGAACACAGTCAAAACACACTGACAGCAGGCAAAAAGTGGGGGTAACCCTCCCAAAAAGAGGGTACTTTCCTACATAACCCCCATCCCCTGACGGACAATAAGACTAACCTTGGCCAGATGAGTCCTTATTGTCTAAGTGGAAATACCTGAAGAAAACCTCTGCATTGGAGTGGTTAATCCCAGTATTATTTTCCACTATATGGAGCCTTCCCTGTGGGGATGTGGGCCACCCTATCGGTTCGGGGTTCTGACCTGTGTGTATGCCTAAACTGTGGGCCCACTAGCTGCCTAGTTGAAGGTTGTGGACTTAAGGGCAATAGAGCAGGGCAGAATGGCTGTCCCTAGGGCTCTATAGTAGGGCAGGGTTGCTGTCCTAAGTTGTCAGGGGTGGTGCAGAGTTGCTGCACCAAAGTTTCCATGGAAGGACAGGAGGGCTGCTTTAAGTTTTCTAAGATAGGGCAGGGTTGCTGTTCTATCTTAGGTTCCTTCCAAAGGGATTATTTTACCCCTAGGAGCTCAGCTGCTATAGCTTTTGTCTCCTGTGGTACAGGTTCCACCCTGGTGGTTTTCTCCCTCAGAGGAGTGGGATCCCCAGTGGGAGTGTGGACAGGGGGTAACTCTGTATCCTGTCTGTTGGCGTTTTTAGGAGTGTCCTGGGCCATTATTACAGGCTCAAGGGATCCTTTCCCTCTTTGGTCTTTAGCCTGTGTTGGAGTTAAAGTGAGGAGGTGTTTAGGGATGCCCAGCATGGCTGCATGGGCTAGGAACTCTACTTCAGCCCATGATGAGGTCTCCAGGTCATTACCTAGGAGACACTCTACAGGTAGATTAGTGGAGACTACCACCTGTTTAGGGACAGTATATCAACCCCAGCTTAAGTCTACCATAGCTATGGGGAGGCACTCAGTGGAGTTATTTACATCAGTGACTTGGTTCTTGTGGCCAGGTAGGTGTTGTTCAGGTGTCACTAGTTTTTCAGTAACTATGGTGACACTGGTAGATGTGTCCCTCTAGGCCTCAGCCTCAACACCATTTACCTGGATATGCTGCTTGTACTTATCCATGCCAAGGGGACAAGCACCTTGGGTGACAAGGCCAGTGCCACACTTAGAGACAAAAGTCTCTGGGGTTTCTATACCTACCCCAGGTCCCACTACAGACCCAAAGGTGAACCCAACTACACATTTGGGCTGTCTACTGCTACCACTGTTATTGCTACTACTAGAGGTGCTACGGGTACTAGTGGTAGTCGTGGTAGTAGTAGTGGTAGCAGGTTTGATGCTTTTTTTGGGCAAGTGTTCTCACCTGCCCTGTGGCCTGGTTGCCTACAAATGTATCATCAAGGTTTCTTGTTGGAAGAGGAAGTGGACTTAGACCCACCCCAGAAGAGTTTTGTAGGCCTGAAAGGGAATCTTTTTGCTTGTCTTTGTCCCCACCCTTGTCCTGATTCTTACCTGATTTCTTTTTTTGTGGTCACCCTCTGTGTGAGATTTCCTACTCACCCTGGAGCATACACAGTTGTCTTCCCCCTTTCCCAATTCTTGGGGAGAGGTCAGATCAGAGTCCACCAGGTACTGATTCGGTTGATCAGATATACAGGTATTTAAAATGTGCCCTCTAGAAATAGGTTATTCAAGCCCTGATAGTCACACATCTTTCTCCATGCAACCAGCCTTCCAGCGCTTTCACAGAGCAGTCCACAAAATCCACCCTGTCTTGGGAGTTCTACTTCCTGGTCTCTCTGAACTTGATTGTATACTGTTCAGTAGTCAGACCAAACTCATCAAACAGTGCTGCTTTCAAAACTGTGTAATTGTCTGCATCGCCTTCTCTGACATTGGGGAGTCTGACTCTACCTTTCAGAGAAGGAGAGCATCAAAATAGCTGCTCACTGCCTTTGGGGGACTCTCTGTACCTTACAAGCCCACTCCAAAGCAATGAACCACTTATAGGTATAACCACCCCCCACACCTTGTAAGGTAGGCATACCTTCTTCAAGTTTCTGGAATCAAAAGAGTCCTCCTTGACCCTGGTGTCCCTGAAACTGAAGTTGCTACCAACATGTGGTACTAACCCCAAAACCTTGCCTCTCTCTCTCACTGTCAGAGCCTCCCTATCCAGGGCAAGCTGTTGCTGCTGCAGCCTCAGTTTAGCCTCCTCCAACCTCAGTCGTCTCAATTCCCTATCTACAAGGAATTCTCTCCTGAATTGGAACAGTGGGTCCCCTCAGACACTGAGGTTAAGTGAGAGTTGGCAGAAGAGGACCTATTCCTCCTACTGGGTACCCTCTGGAGCCAGACCTCTAGGAGTTAAGGTGGCCCTACTAGTGTGACCCCCCCCCCTTTTCACTACCTGCTAGGCTTCTGGCAGGCCTGTGATGATCCCCAGTGTGTGCCTGATCTATCCTATCCAGGATTTGTGGATCAGACTCTGCTTCCCCTTCCTCTTTCTGGCTATCAGCAGTAGCCTGATCAGCCTGGAGGAGCAAGGCCAGAAGCAGACATTTGTTGGGATTTCTCCCTATCTTCAGTTTTCTCTCAGCACACATCTCCCTTAACTCTTGGGAAGTTAAACCCTCATACTGAGAGCTCAGGGCCTGAGAGGTGGGCCCTACTGAGGACATGTATAGCTAGGGTGGTGTAGGTGACCCTAACTACTCTAACCACTAGGCTGCCAGCAAAGTATGGAGCAAGGATATACCAGACCCTAGTTTACCCAAACTCAGGAGACTAGAACCCTAATGCTAACTGTATAGTGTGCCTACAGTTAGCAAATGGTCTTTCCTGTGGAAAGTACCTAGTGACAGAGTGGTAAGGCAATTGCAGGTGTATTATCCTACCGCTGCACCACCAATGTAGGAAGCTGGGCTGGTGTGTGGTGAGCACCTATGATGTTATCATCTTATACTAGGTCCAGGTATCCCCTATTGGTGAGGTGTAGGCAGTGTCTAGGAAGACAGGGCTTTCTAGAGGTAGCTGTGGATGACCAGCCAAGATGTATCCTTGAGACATGCAAAGCTTATGCAATACCACTATAGTCACACAGCACTTACACACATGAAAGAACCACACAGTGTTACAAAAATAAATGTGCGTTATTATGGTAACACAAATACTAAAATACTGTATAGGCAATACTCTACTAGCAGGTGAGTAAGCACACTATTATATACACATTAGTAATCAGGAATGGGCATCGAAAGCAATAGAAAACAGTGAAATAACAGAAAAGAATAGAGACCCTAAGGGGAGAGCAAACCATATACTAAGTAAATAGAATGCGAAAGGCAGGCCCCTACCCAAGGAAGTGGAATCTGTAGAGGGGAGGTGGAGGAACTAGGAACCCCAAAAGGTAAGTACCAGAGTGCTCCCCAGCGACCCGGAGAGGAGAGGTAAATACCTGTTTTTCCCCACACCCACAGGTAAAGTTTGTAAAAGGACTGTGCAAGACCCAAGCAAGACTGGAAGAAACAGAAGATGGATTCGGACAGAAGAGGACCTGCAAATGAAGGGGACCAAGTCAGTTCCAGTTGGAGTGTCCGATTGGGGCAGGACCAGGCCAATGGTGAAGACCAGGAGTCGACTATGCAGCACAGGAGCACAAGAAGAGTTCCAGAAGTGATGCAGTTGATGTCTCACATCAGAAGAGGAGTTGCAGTCAGTCAGTAGTGTGGAAAAACCACCAACAAGCCTTGGCAACGGCAACAGTTGAAAAAGAAGAGTTGCAGAGGTGCGGGGCACCAGGAAGGTCCGATGGGAGTCCTGGGTGACCCTCAGCAGTGAGGAGAGCCACAGGTGGAGGATGCAGCCCCCACAGGCAACTCACAGGCAGCAGGCAAAGGAGTCCCAGTGAGGCCAACTCAGCATACCTAAAGAGGAGTCCAGAGTCGCTGGAGCAGCAGGCAGGAGACTGTGCTTTGCAGGAAAGAGTGCTGGAGGCTGGGGCTACACAGAGCCTAAAAATCCCTAGGAAGAAGAGCCAACAAGCCTTGGTAGCTGCAAGAGCCGCAGTGCACAGGGATACAGTCCTGCTAGGAGAGGCAAAAACTCACCACCTCCCAAGTTGGACAGCTGGTAGAGAGGACCAAGGAGATCACTCCGGACCACCACCTGTGTTGTGTAGCCATTTTAGTTATAGCTACATGCACGTTATTTTAACACACTAGGCTGCTGTGCACTTTAACCTAGATATATTTTAGTCAGCTTTGCATTATTATTATTACAATAACCATTTGTACGGTCTTGTTTTATTTTCATCTATCTAACTGTTTTTGCCTAGGCCAGCACTCTGTTCTCAAACAAGACATTCTTGTTCACTCTGTGCTTCATTCAAGGCTGCAGTTCGGTACTTTGTCGGTGAATGTGGTAGAAGTTTAGTCTCCAACATTCGTAGAAAATACAAGTCCTGACGTAGGGACATTTTCTCAGGACATCAGCTGTGTTTTTATATAAACACTTCCTTGTCCCTTACACGTTAGAGGGAGATTCCAGCCAGGGAACCACAACTGTATGCTGATTGCTGAATGCTTCGCTACAGATGCTAATGCAGACCACAGGCCTTTGCTCAGGTATGTGGGTTGATGTCTTCCCAGGGGAACCTGAAAGGCAGAACTAGAGCTTAACATGCTGTGCTCAAATTATAACTTAGATAGGAAATAGTCCATCGTTCATAGTGACAATATGATAGCGTTGTTTTTATGCTTCAGTCTTCTCGTCACAATTTTAATACTGTCATGTTGTGTCATCCTGGCTATTGCAGCTCACGCTTTGCTATCTAAGATGCAGTAATTTTATTAAACTCATTATTGAAACACATACTGCCTCTGTTTGTCATTTATATATGAGACTGAATTATAAGTGAGAGAACCGGATGCGACCTGAGTGACCACGACTTCCCTGAGAAGCCTAATATGTCATGCGCTCGGCTGCCCGATCATCACTATCCTTTGGTAGAGATGAGGCACTGCTAGTTAGCTGGAGCAAAACCCAGATTAGAGTGACAGGTGTCACCCGCAGTGGGTTAGACTCAGTCTCCAAAACTGTGGATGATTCTGCTGCTCAAAATCCAGTAGTCTCATTAGAATAATGAGAGCCTATGCGACACCTATGTTGCAGGATCCACGCAGAGTTGCAGGGGAGAGGATCCACGCAGCCAGTCGTCGATGTAGTTGGTGCCTGTGGATGCAGGGGAGTGACTCCTTTACTCCAAGGGAGATTCCTTCTTGCTTCTAGTGCAGACTGAAGACTTGATGCCCTCAGAGTAGCCAGGGAAATGTTGCAGTTGCTGGAAGAAGCCAGAGAAACAATGTTGCAGAGCAAAGTTTTTGCAGGAGCTGCAGATTGTGGGTTTCTGTGGAAGCCCTTTGCGGTTCCAGTGGCCAGAGCTTGAAGTAAACTATGCAGCGGAGTCCTGCTGAAATCTTGCACATTGTGTCTGACGAACCACGCAAGAAGGAGACCCTAAACAGCTCAAGAAGGGGGTTTGGTCAACTAGCAGGGTGACCACCTATCAGGAGGGGGCTGTGTCACCTGCCTGACCTGGCCACTCAGGTGCTTCCAGTGGCCTCTGCCCACCTTAGATTCAAGATGGCAGAATCAAGTGACCACCTGGAGGAGCTAAGGGCACCACCCCTGGGGTAGTGATGGACAGGGCAGTGGTCACTCCCCTTTCCATTGTCCAGTATCGCCCCAGAGCGGGGACTGGGGACCCTGGACTGATGCAAACCGATTTATTCAAAGCATACCGGTGGCTTGGGGAGACTACCCCTCCAAGGCATGTAACATCTATTTCCAAAGGGAGAGGGTTTTGCTTCCCACTCCCAAAGGAAATCCTTTGTTCTACCTTCCTGGCTTAAGATGGTCAAGCAGCAGGAGGGCAGAAACCTGTCGATAGGATGGCAGCAGCGCGGGCTGCCCGGGAAAACCCTGTAAACTGGTAGGAGCAAAGCAGGGGGTCCTCTAAGCATCCCCCAGAGTGCATGGAATCATACAACCAATACTGGCAACAGTATTGGGGTATGATTCTGATATGTTTGATACCAAACATGCCCAGGTTCGGAGTTACCATTATGTAGCTGGAAATAGGTAGTGACCTATGTCCAGTACACGGGTAAAATGGCTTCCCTGCACTTATGAAATGTAGGAAAATAGAGTTAGAGTTCATAGGGGCACCTCTGCTCATGCAGGGGTGCCCTCACACACAGGTACTTGCACCCTGCCCTCGGGGCTAGGAGGGCCTGCCTTAGGGGTGACTTACAGTGACCTGGTGCAGTGACCTGTAGTAAAAGTGTGCATGCACCTTTTCACGCAGGCTGAAAAGGCAGGCCTGCAGACACATTTTGCATGGGCTCCCATGGGGAACCCCTACTGCCCCAGTGCCCTTGGTACCTAGGTACCATATACTTGGGACGTACATGGGGGCACCAGTGTGCCAATTGTGGGGAGTAGAAAGTCAGGAACAACCAACTTTGGATGAAGATAGCACAGTCACTAGCGTCCTGATTAGCAGGATCCCAGTGAACACAGTCAAAACACTCTGACAGCAGGCAAAAAGTGGGGGTAACCATGCCAAAACGAGGGTACTTTCCTACAGTGATTATGTTATGTTGTTCACAAACACCGAGTTATCTAAAGCAAGAATAGCATAAGTTGGTGGGACTCAGGCCCTGGAGTGAAAGGGTCTGGTGGCCACTCTATGTGGAGTCGCCTCTACCCAAATTAGCAGTAGGTAGTAAGAATTTCATGGGCTCTGGGGCTAACAAGGAAAATGAGCCCTTTCACTATTGCAGAGGTAATAAATATAATAATTACGAGATTTGATGGGCCGCTCAGGTCTCTGGGTCCCAGTGCCACTACACCTGATACACCAGATACAGTAAGAAAAACTAAATACAATGTGCAGCAGATAGGAAATTGGAGGTAGTGCTTATTACTGGCACTTATTGAAAGGCGCTGGGTCGGCTCTTTAGGTCACATTCCAGCAAAGCTTGGACGGAGGCTACACGCAGTCAGAAGGTGCCCAGATGAAAAAACTCACCAGGAACAGTTCTTAAACTGGTCACAGGTATGCTATAAAAGGACAAACCAAGTCATGCAATTTTTACCGCATTACACATCTGACACCATGACAGTGTAACCATTAAAAACACAACGCAAAATACTATCAATGTTAACAGTATCAACAGAAAAGTATCAAATGAAACTGTCCTCCCAGTTGCAGTGCTGAGTCCACTTTTAAATGAGGCCACAGAGTTTATTTATTTAGTCTGTGTCTGTGCGAATACACCTAAAGAAGTATCTTTCAGAAGATGCCCCTTGTAAATGATTTTGAAATGTTGCATTTACACCACATTCACACGCCCACCCTCTTGTGTGAGGAAAAGAAAACAAGTGGAGTAAAATGGTTTCTAAAGCTCGACCACTGATTATAAAAAATCTAGTCAGAAAAAGCACCTGCTTCCGAAAGTTACCTTGACAGTAAAATAATTTTAATTCTTGTGATACGCATGACTTCACTGTAACCTCGAAATGTCGAGCTCCCTTTTAATTGTGGAACAAACACAATGCAGATCAATATACTAGTATGTATCAATATGTAACAATGTGTGTGGGTTAAATATACCACAATGGCTTTCGAAGAAGTTGACAGGAGAATACAGGCGCCATGTCAGCCCATCCGCCTGTCTCTTCCCATCAACCCATCCGCCCGACTCTTCTTTTACACAGGCAGCAAGGCCTGCAGTGTGCAGAGCACATGATGAGACAGCAGGCTTGGCTATTCTCCTGTGAGAGGAAAGGGATGAGCCTGCATCACCCAGAATAGAGCACCAGAGAGGTAGGAAGGGCAATCAAGACAGAGAGGCGAGAGACAGATACCATAAGACCCCTTCCCAACTACTCACAAGGTGTGCACATTTCTACCTGAACATGGTGCTGTACAGAGATTAAGGGTGGCAACCATCTGCCCATGACATACAGAAGAAGAGAGGTGGCTAATATAGCTGGAGAGGTGGTGTCACTGCTTGTACCTCTCCCCAAATGTATTATTAAAATGTTTTAATTCCCCCGGTGACTGCATTGTAAACATGGGAGACTGCGCATAAAAACAAAATTGCTGAGTTTTTGCAGCACAGATTTACAAAAAATGTTTTTTGTCCCCAGCTGGGTCCCTGTGGGACCCTACCACCAAATCCTAGGGGGTTAGGGTATTCCTACCATGCCTTCTTCTTTTTTAAAACTTTTTTCTTGGGACCCTGCTGAGTCCCAAGATGGCTGACAACACTTCCTGGTTGAAGCGTTGGCAGCCAATCAGACCTCAACATGAGATCTGTCAGATGCGTGTCCCTAGATATCTATATTTCTTTAATATCTCCAAAACTACTGAACGGATTTACACCAAATCACAAAAAATATGTTTCTGGACCAGGATCTAGCTTTCTTTCAAATTTGGTGAATATGTATATATTAGTCCAGTAAAAGGCGTCAGCTGAAACGCGTTGATACTCCAGTTTGTTTGGGAGCAGCACCGTATTTACACTTTATCTGCAATAAAAATATGAACATTGAAGAATACAAATATTGTATCTTTTGTGCGATGGAAGCTGTGGAACTATATTTTGGTGCAGCCGTATGATGAGTGGAACCAATCATTTTGGAAGAAGATATATACATATATATATATATATATATATATATATATATATATATATATATATATAGAGAGAGAGAGAGAGAGAGAGAGATATTTAGTTTACGCTGAATTGTACTAATGAATATTCATGTATTCTGAGTATTGAATTTGCATAGAAAATGAGTTAACCTAGAGAAATAATGCACACATTTGAAATCGCGCCTACTTGAGTGGCCGCCAATATTCACGAAGTGTACCTATTAATGGCTTATTAATGTAAAATATTGAGCTCATGTTTTGATTAATGTAGTAATATGTTGTATTAAGGGTTATGCATTATGTATTAGCTTTATTAATCGTAGACCTTAACTTAGCGAGGCCTTGAGCCTAGTTGCACAGCCTCACTTCAAGCTGCATTTCTGAGGTGAACTTAAATGGCTGCTTAGAGAATTAAATTGTGATTTTCCACTGTACTGACCAAATGCTCGTAGCTGAAATTCTTTCTCATGGGAACTGCTTGCTAGAATATGCTGTACTAGCTAGGTATACAATGTATAATGTAGTGTGTGTAAGGATGACCTTCCCAGGAGAAGACAATGGATGCACTGACTGGAGTATAAGCCGCTACAATATTGAAACCTGACAAGCCCAACGACGGGAACAGGAGAAGAGGAGCCAATCATTGACATGTGAACTGCGTACTAGTAAATTCTTAGATTTGGGGTTTTACTTTCATTGGACTAAATGCAAACATGTGATTCTTTGACCAATGACGACGTGGTAAGTAGTTTTAGGAAACCTAACTTAGCCAGACTGCATGGAGAGGAGAGAGGCCATGCCACAATATTCTTCTTAACTGTCTTGAGTGTTTAGATATTATTGCTTTCCGAACTACATGAAGAGACTTTGCTTTTCCTGAACTTTAATGCTGAATCCTGATGACTTGCTGACCGAATTGATGTCCTATTGACGAAGATTGTCACAGCTTGCTGAACCATCCCAAGGCCAGGTATAAGATCATGTTACTGGTTGTTACGTCTATTTGCTTTTGTCCCTAGGTACCAACCGCTAATTTTGATAGAGCCATAGTTAGAAGTTTTTCCACATTTGTGTTGACTAAATTGTTTTCCATGAAGTCCAAACATGCTATTCTAATCTGAAGTTTAGTTAGGGTACTCACTGATGATGCTCGCTACACGGAATAACAGTTGATGTGTTTTCTTTGCTGAATCTAAATGTATGTTAGTTTGTTTGCGCAGTTATTTTTGCTATTAGTTTGCACGGTAACCTTAGAATGTGTAGTGCCCCAAGCTTTGATTACATTGCGATTCTTTAGGTGCTTTGGGCCGCCAGTTTATTTCTGTATGTTTATCATTTGATTTTGAGACTAAGTTATGTGACATTGGCATTGTTAATATAGGGAAATAAACATTCTAACCTTTACACAAAGGTGTGGTTATTCATGGCTGAGAGGTCATGGTGTGTGGAAATTACTGACTCCTATAGATTGTTGATGTTATTGATTGTTACTGCTATTGATATGTATTGGTACTGGGATACATTGTGGGAACTACTCGAAGCGCTGTCAAAAGGTCCATCGATCTACAATGTGACTCCTTATGAGTTAACTTAATAAGGTCTGACGCGCTGACAATATATATATATATATATATATATATATATATATATATATGCAGTTACAACATGTTGAATAAATAAAGATCTCAAGAGTTCATGGATTGTTATATATATATATATATATATATATATATATATATATATCCCACTGGCGGTCACAACTTGGTAGTTAGATTTAGGATCATGTTTCCATAGGAAATCCCTTTTTTGTTGCTAATAACTTTGGCGCCATGTAAGGAATCTCCACACAACTTTCCAAAAAACTGCTACTTTTTTACAGGTTTGCACATGGGAAGTTTTGGGGTGATCCATCAAATGGGGGCAGAGAAAAAAGGATGGGGATCCCAAAACGCTTTTTTCCCATTCATTTTTCATGGGAACTTTACAAGACACATAGAGCCAAACTCCAAAAAGGATTTACACCAAATTTGACAGGAAGCTAGATCTTGGCCCGTAAAGGGTGCTTTTTGTGTAAATCTGTTTAGTAGTTTGGAAGAAATTAAAGTAAAAAAATGTATGCATGACACAGGCTCTGTGCTTGTTTCATTAACCCCCCCCCCCCTCAAGAGTGAGCTAAAACCCAGGTGGGGGAGCGACGCATGTTATTTGTTAATGAGGGTAGGGAAGGAGGGCCCTGCGGCCCAATCCTCTTTTTTTAAGTGAATTTGTCCACGGGGATCAGGTCCCTTGGCTGTAATGAGCAGGGGCATAGCTTGGACAGTAAGATTGGGTGGGGGGGTATGGGCATCAGATTTCCTGACAATCACGTTAACATACAATGTTAAAATACATTATACGACAAGCAGGGCACATGATAAGGGATTAAAGGACAGTGGAAAGGGAGAGCAATGCAGATTGGTATGAGATCGAAGTACGAGACACACAGTATTTTGTAAAATGATCAACATTTTTAGGACTTACAAAACAAACATGAGAGAGTGTGTGTATGTGTTCTGCCATGCCAATCTGTGCATGCAAAAATCCCAGGTGAAATCCAACAGACAACTCTTCATACCGGACTGAAAGCACCTGTACCCAAGTATTCACCAAAATATACAGGGGGGGGGGGGGGCACCCCACCTATAGCTATGCCCCTGGTAATGAGGCTCAAAGATGGGGGCCACGGAGCCCCCTCCCTTTTTAAACTGTATTTGACCCCAGGGATTGGGGGGTCCATTTTGAGTCTTTTTTCTTTTTTGGGATATTTATTTTCTTTGTGACTCGTATCCTTTGGGATCTCCGAATATTGCTGGCTGTTATTTTCTTGTGATCATTCACCTTCTAATATCTATCTGTCTATAGACTTTGACACAAGGCATCACCTTACAGGAAACACAGTTACTGTAACTACTGTAACCCAGTACTTCTGACCAACGTCATCAAAACATAAATAAGACTCGGACAACAGTAAGGTGGTGACCATCTTGAAATGGAGACACTTCCTTTTGAAATCACGGATTCGCCCCTAGGAAACGGGGTTAAAAACACCTATTTACTATCCGCTTCGAAAAATACGCGTTGCAGTGAAATCAACTTTAGAAACATAGTAAAATAAATCTGAAACCCTTCGATTAATGACTAAATAAAATCACGAAAGAGTATTCAAAAACAATGGCTGCACATAGAACTGTTTCAACAACTCCATGGCCGGTAGTAGGTCTTCTACAGACGGCTGGCTGTTTTAGCAACCTTCACATAACTTTCTGAAGTTACACCTATAAGGAAGAAGAAGCCTTTGTGTTATATAGTTTATTTTAGTTTGCATGGGAATATACAGCTTTATTTAAAAAATTGTCGTTTTTTCGTTTACGTGGTTGGGCTTCTTCTAGTAGGATGTGACTTGTTGCGCTTCTTTTGAAGGGAGATATGTTTTTTTCTTAATTACTTGAAATAGAGGTGGTTGGACGAAACTGGTCAGTGATACAACGCCCAGGACCGAGAACTGCAAGGCCTTTGTGATGCGAAGAGAAGATTTCGGTACTGGTGAAAAGATTCCGCCTCTTCTTTGGCCCACCAGGACTGCAACTCACCGCTTGCTGCGTGCAACTATCCATAGCCGAGAGCCACGCGGCCTTTATGTGCGTCACTTGCGCGTCACCTCCTGCGTCCTCCTCAGTCACTTGCCTTCAGTTCCGAGCACCCCTGCTCCGGGCTAGGTCCCACCCACTGTCTTCGCTGTAGAGTGCCGCTTCTGTGTCCAGGCCGACTGGTCTTCTATTTCTACAGCCCACCTCGGGCCATCGCCGCCACCGAGGCCGCCATGAGGGCTGTAAGTAGTCGTTCGGGGTGTTCCGTTTCTTACATTTTTGCAGTTGTTGTCTATGCTATCTCAGCCACCGTACTTACCTCTCTGCTGGGCAGACCTGCTCCTCATCTTTTTCCTTACTCCGCGTTGACAACAGTGCAGTCTAGAGTGCTCGTGAGTTACCGAGCAGGGCACAGACGCTGTCAGAATCTTGTAAAAGTCTTTTGAAGTGCATCATTCGTTTTGGGATGTTTACACCTTGCTTTTGGGAAGAACCTGTGTTTGTTAGAGTGCTCTAGAAGTGCTTATCCCACCCGTATATTAGCCTTGGAGAAGTACTTTCATTGTTAAGTCTTTTAATGTTTTGGACTATTTACTGCATTTACCACGAGTGAGATCTTCTGTAGGTGTTTATCATTTAGAACTAAAATGAGTGTGCTGGAGTTCTCTAGGTTTTGAGGAACCATAATGTGTTTTTCACAGGCCCTTCTGTACACCACTGCGTTTCATGGGCCCTCCTGATTTCTGAGATGTCACATTGTATAGTGTGTTAGGAAGGGATTTCAACACGTGTTCATCTTTGTATAATTGTCTCCAAGGGAGTTGATTGAAGGAGTGGATGAAATACGGTACTGTCATCCGCAGTAAACTGACTAGGTGGTGCTTCGTTTAAAGCTGTTTAGTGTCTCTGCCCTGCACTCTAATCGAATTATTTTTGTAGGGCAGGGGCTCGTAGTCTTAATGGGGAGTTTCATAGGTGAGGGGTATCGCCCTTTTATCACATGCTACTGTCGGTGGTCTGTCTCATATCTCGTTCGGCTTTCGCTTGGGGAGAATAGCTGTCTACAGTTAAAGAAAAAAAATGGAAAGTACTTACCCTTCAAATACTCCATACTGTTAGATTTAGAGATTAAGGGTGCATTAAAGAACCAACTCTATTAGAGTAAACATCCTTGAATTAACTGCTCTTTACTTTTTCTTCCACGCTACTTAATTTAAATGGAGTTGTCAAGTGGAACAAGCAGTGCACCATCCAGTTTGTCAGTCGGTGATCAGCGATGATATAAATCTTTGCGCTTCCTAAACCGGACACTTTTGTTTTTATTTATCCTGTGGTATTGTAGCTGGCAAATAAACCTGCAGTTAAAAAACACTTGATAGGCAAGCTTCCATTCGAGAGCATGTGCAAAAGAAAATCAGATGAGACGAAGAAAAAAGCCGTTAATAGAGGACCTGACAAATTGGTCCCTAGTATATCGGCGTGGCCATTAACAATCCTGTTTTGCTTCCCAGTAGGTGGAGGCACTGCTGTCTTCCCAGTTATCTAAGAGACCAGGGGCTCCAAACTGCAAGACCTTTGCCTACTGTCAGCCGCTACACAGTTCCACCTCCCAGTACTGTTTGGAACTCCATCTTAAGTGCTGCATCTGCTTCTGGTAGGTCAAGCAGCAGGACCTTTGGGGATGGGCAATATGGGTGGCGATGGGTGCACTGGAGACTTTGTCCTGAACTGCTGCTAGTTTGGTATTTTCCGTTTCTGGGACTCGTTAATAAGTTGCGTGGTCTTCACTGACCTTTATGGTATTTTATGTTGTTGCACTTCTCACGTTTTGCAATGGCCTAGGCCACAGTGACTATTATAGGACTCTGGAAGGTACAGAGGTAAGATATGAGAATGTTCTGCATCTGATAGCTAAGGTCAGTGTCCGTTGAAACCAACCTTTCTGTATTCCTCTGTCATAAGGTTCTTGTGGGGAAACTTGGGCCTTGACCCAACAATCTCTTAAGTTGTAAAAGTTTAACATAGACCCTTATAACCTCACATTTCTAATGTCTGCAAGACGAGTTTTGACTTTCACCAATCACATGGTCTCAAATGGAGTGCTGCTAAATTCGGTCTAATGTTGGGTATATAAACCATCACAGAAGGTTGTTGCGTGCTGTATATACAATTGAGTGACACCAACATATCTTGGATTCTTCCCATCTTTTAAAACTGTACTGTCCTCTAATTCTATCTTTCATTTTGCTTGTTTCTTCGAGTAACTAGATGTTGTTTGGAGTGAGAAAAATAATAAAGGTCACTTATGCACAGTGGAAAGACAGCTTGGAAAAGGTCATGTTTTAGATGACTATCAGGTCTGATTCTATTGTGCTGTAATTTGTACGTCCTCCTTTAGAAAACCTATATCATTATCACCTTGTAAATGGCAGAGTATGAATAGATTAAGTATTTAAAATGTTAATCTTTCTCTGTGGGGAAGGCCATCCAAATTAGAGCTGTGGATGCTTGCCGAAAAACTTACCGTGTTTGCATTTGTAATTCTAGGTAGGATATGCTCTGTGTTGGCCGCCAGCGAAGAAGCAGTAGAGAAACCTGCCTCACAGACTCTAGCACAACGCAGAAAGGCATCAACACTTTATCCTAAGGTATGTTTCATTCCGAATTGCTGTCTATCATGCTTGGCGTATACTTTGATGTATGTCCCTGTTTTATATGTACTGTCTTGCTCTTGATATCCCGTAGAGACATGCAGCGCTGTGTGCACACTTGCATTCTTTTTCCTCACTTCTACATTGCTCTCAAAATGCATCATCCTAGTGGAGGCAGGGTTTCCCCCTTACGTTCCATCAGTATACTGTCAACTAAGCACACCTAGAGACACACAAAGACGTGCATTAATGTTATGAATATTGTCTTGGTTTAAAATTGCCTGTTCTTGTATGTATCATTAACATTAGGCTTAAATGCACATTTGTAGAGGGTGTTTATTTTTTTTTCTTTGTTGTAATCAAGCCACAGTATTATTGGTAAGTTATTGGCTTACAGCAACATTAATATTGCATTGTGTACTCTGTAAACTAAAACACAAGATCAGTACTATAAAACATGTGAAGGTGATGCATATCTAGTGTTGTAGCTACTTTCCAGACTGCTGTCATCACAAACAGTGCGTGGTGACAGGATATATAGCCCTGCATTAAAGCCTCAGACATCAGTTCCCTGTGATGCATTCTGACCAACCGTGATATGTAAAAAGAATAGCTTTTCTAATCTGGTGCTGGTTATGCAGTTATTAAATCTGAATTGATTTTTAGTCCATTCATTCACAGTTATTACATAAATGTTTTTGCATCTTTGTTATTACTAGTTACTTGAATCAAAACTAACAATAATTCTTGTACAGTTCCCCTTATTCAGAAAATCTTGTTTGGATGTCCTAAAGTAACTGCTGTAGCTGAAGCGATAACTTTGACATCACAACCAGACTATTGTACTAAGAAATTGTAAGAGACTGCCAACAAAGATTATTATGAAAAGATTTAATAAACTAAAAGTCAATTTCGATTAATAATTGTATGACAAGCAGTTCGGGGCCTGAGATCTTGTGTGTATATTTTATGAGTAAGTGGATAATTCTGCTCGCTATGGTTGTGAAATTTGTTTAAAATTTGCAAGCCAGTACTGAAAAGAATGGACTGCTCCACATTGCAGCAGCGTTAATGTTAATGCATTGATGTCAGCACATCTCTTAAGGGTCAGAAATTAATTTTGGTTGGGTCTGTATTGCCAGAGCTTTGTATGCATATGGCTGTAGTACGTTGTTGTTTGTTTTTGTTCTGACATACTATGCACCATAATCGCAGATCATGTGTAACTTTTATTGACTTGCATTTATGATGTATTCGATTTTATTTTAAATGTTTTTTTTTTTTTTTTTTTTTTTTAATGTTCAGTTTTTGACGTGTTGCCTTTACCCATTCTTTTTATTTATTTAGTTTGTATCCTATTGCTTTTGTGATTTACGTGTTTAATGTTTTTTAAGCGTCTAGAGGGCATTCATTGCACTAATCGCTTCTTGATGCTGAAGGGCAGAAAATGCAACTTAAGCACAACAAATATTTGTGGCCTTACTATAAAGCTATAATTGTATTGGCAGACTAAACATAATGAGATTTCCAGATTTGTAAATGGCTTAATTAGTCTTGTGTGTTTTAATTTGTGAAGGTTTGAAACAAGGGGTCTTCTAGTAGGCTACTAGGGTTTACCATGGCTTTTGGAATTAATTGTTTGCTTATACCTTAAGTCTCCAACGTGAATGCATTTTAAGTCCTTTGTAAGATTTTAATTTGGTGACCTGTTTTGGAAAAAGAGGTCAACTTGCCTCGAGATTAGAACCCTGATGGATCATTTTGCCGTTTGTACGTTCTTAGAAACAGTGCTTTTCTAAACAAGTTAAACTCGGATCACAAAGCCGCAGATCGCTATGTTCCAAAAAGAGCATTGTTTCAGCTACACAAATGTGTTGGAGAAAATTCACTCTTTAATTGTCTCTCCACTGTCAGGGATTATACTGTGCAAAACATGTTCACCCTTAATGGAGTGATTTTGGAACCAAACAAATGTTGATGGGGTTTCAGATTTCATCCAGTTAGAGCAAAACTGGGACCACTAGCTGGTATGCCATAGACCTGCATCTGTTTTGTTTTTGTTGAGTTGTAATTGGAGATAAAATACCCTATGCCCTTTTTTCCAACCCTTAGAATGCATGCTTATGGGCATGTCTGAAATTGTGCCTCTCATTCATGCAGGATAACATAGCTTTTCCCATGCCTCAATGTCATGTTAAAATGGCCCCGTTTTCTTCTGGTTGCTGTGGAGACATTGGTTTTGTTTTAGCTTCCCATGGTGTAATTGTCACAGGGGATACTTTTATTTTTTTATTTTTAGGTTAAGCACAGCAGCGTACAAGCGCTGCTCTTTTTGACATGCTGTAATCTATTCTGTGGGCTTTAACCACGCCCATCACTTTCATTCGTTCCTGGGCCAGTCTTACAAAAATCCTTTGATGTCGTTGGTAAATACTTTACATTTGTCCCACCATGAGGCAGTTTTGTTACCACCTTGGAGACTAACCCTATTACATGGATTATTGCATGATCGGGCATGTCCCTTAGTGTGGTGCACTATTTTTTTATTTTGCCTTGCTGCTTCGTGCTCGTGGCAGTATGTTGTTTCTTTCTGTAACTTTGTTTTGGGTATCTTGCTGTTTCTCGGTTATGTCTGCGAGGTCTTTTTATTTATTTGTAATACATTTTTTTGGCAGTTTTATGTAGTGCGAACTCGACTCAATGGTATTGGACCACTTTATTTTTTTGGCAGTTTTATAAAGCGCGAACACGATACAAAGGTATTACATCACTTTACATGAGCACCTGTAACATTACATAAGAACACATTCATTTTGAGTAGCAAGGGTAGGATGTTAAGCCAGCAGAGAGACTCAAACCGAGTTCCCCAGCACCAAAGTCAGCAGATGTGGCCCTGAGGATTCTTTGTCTGGTGCGTGTTGAGGTAGTCTTGGAATAACTCGTTTTTTTTGTATAGCGCTTGCTAATACAGGTTCTGCCATTTCATAGCGCTGCAAAGCAGGTGTCATTCTTAACAAAATCGATATAAATCATTTGTAATGACGTTGCAGAGATGAAAAAGCTATGTCAAGATTGTAATCTGCAACATTCTCGTTCTTCCAAGATGTCTGCAGTGGGTGCATCAACCAACTTGAGTAGAGGTGAACTCTAGGCAATAGCATGTACTCTTGATAACCTCCAGAGGGTCACCAACCAAGCACATAGGTTAGTTCTGGGCAATAAGATGACAAAAGGTGTTGTCCCCAAAATGGTGGAAAAGGAGTCCTGACTCCAGACCCAAGCACTTCACGACCTCAAGCTTGATGGCAAAAAACTTCTAGCCTTTGGATGTAAATTTGGCCATTTTAAATAGAGTTCAGTTAGCGCAAACTCGATGCAATGGCATTACAGCGCTGTACATGAGCACTGGTTACATTACACAAAAAAATATTCATTTTTGGTAGCAAGGGGAGATTAAGTGATTTTCACAGGATGTTGAGCCAGTGCCAAGACTTTTACCATGTTTCCCAGCCCCAAGTTCGGCATCACTGGCCCTTACACCACATCCTCTCCCCTAGGATTCTATGTCTGGCTCATGTTGGGGCAGCCTGGGAACAACTTGTGTGGTGTGTTTGTTTTTTTTTTTATTTTTTTTTTTTAATAGCGCTTGGTAATACAGGTTCTGCCATTTCATAGAGTTGCAAAGCAGGAGCCATTCTTAACAAAAGCGCTATAATTTATTCGTCGTTACGCTGCCTCTTCTGTTATTCTTTGTCTATAGTCAATGTTTTAAAAGTTAGACTGGTATTGCCAATGTAGAGGAATAATTTCATTAAAAGTTTAACACACAGAAATATATGGCTGCCCCCTTTTCTTTGCTTCTAACTCTTTTGACCCCCCACCCCTCATTCTCTGGGTCAAAAATGCCACAAATGTGCCTCTTTGTGGCTTGTTTGGTGCTATAAAAGTTTAGGTAAACACACTAGAATAGGTTCCATCTCTAGGGTATCACAGCCAGTCTGTAGGAATGAGGCAAAAACACTCCCAAGATGACGGCCTTGTTGTGTCCTCTTTCCTGCAGCGACAGGCATGGGAAGGTTGCTGTGGCACCTGACAAACATCTGTTACAGTCCAAACCAAAACACATAGGTGAAAGACATTGTCGTTTACAACGCCAATATCTCTAACTCTCACAAATGCGAGACCTATTGCATTGCAAATTCTTGTTCTATTGGCTTTTCTCCCAAAGACCTCGCTGTACAATCTTTTGTGCTTTAACCTTCAGCACACCATATTGTGTTATTCTTATCTCCCAGTGTTTACAGGACTGGAGCAAATATCTAAAACTAAATTCTAAATATCATCGTTTAAATGTATGTTTAATTGAAGACTTTTTTTTTTTTTTCTTCATAGACTAACTTTAGTTGACCACATATTTAATTTTTAACTACCAACAAAGCATTATGTAGCGGATGAACTTCAGGAATAGCACTTTGAGTGATTTATATTTCCATTCTGCAGTTTAGGCAGAACTTTCTGTCAAGGCATTATCTTTTACTCACTTTGCTGTGTATACTTATGTAGTAAGGATGAGGAAATATAATTCATATTTTTTGAGTATTTGTGGAAAATACATTTTGTTTGACCAATTCAAGGAATATGCTATTCTTCAAATTAAATATTGAAATCATTGGAGCAGCTGTGACCGTTCTTAAAACAACTTTGTCTGAGAAAAACAACAGAACTAAAATGATTCTAACGAGTTAAGAATTGTAAGTTTTAGTTATACATATATTTTGTAATGTCAATAGATTCATGTAAAGGCTTGGTACAAATAGTATGGCGTCGGTCTTCTTGTTTTTCCTAAATAGCTGGGATATCTTCCCTGCAATATTTCTTTAAATAATGGGTCAGCCAAAATATGTTTTACTGTGGGACAGTTAAGCATGGGGCTTTATGCACAATATTTAGAAATTGTACAATATAAAACTAAACAAGAAAATAAAGTATACCAATCATAGGTGTGGAAGGAGAAACGTGAATCACATAGGACAGTCGCATACAGTATACACAAACGTGAACAGTGCTCATCTTTTTTACAAATGGTTGTATAAAATACACAAATAAGGCTAACTTGGTGAGGCATAATTGATTAAAAATTATTCTGTGGTAGGAGAAAGGGAGGGTATGGTTACCCTAGTGTAAAGAGGGATAGTCGTTTGTGGGAGACAGGACTGAATAGCGTATAGGTAAAAGGCAGCCAGGTTGCTTGTTTGCCTATTTTATTATATGGATAGTCCTTTCTTTTTTATTACTTTTATATTGTAACAGTTCTAAAACTCTGTATGACATACTTTCCAGTCTTGGAAAAAGCTGCAGGCTTAACAGCCCCAGATTGAGACAAGTGCTACCTGACCCACTGTGTAAAACAATATCACAATTGAGATGGGCAAGCAAATGGAGAAAAACAGACTAAGAATGCAGTTAATTTTTCATAATATTAGTGTTGTGCCTTTAAATGAATCTGTTGATAATACAAAATACATTGATCAACACTTAAACTCCTAGGTACTTGACAGTTTGTGTATAAAGATCTATGATATGCAGCATAGTGTTTTATTCTATTCTTTACAAGTGTTAACTGTCCCACAGATCGCTATTTATCACTACCATTAGTCCGTTTCTAAGTGTTTTTGTGTTTTTTCTAAACTTTCAACTTTTTTTTGTATTCCTTTGCATAGTTTTATGTGAGACTATACGATCTTTCAATTTCACTCTGGTTTTTAAATAAGCAGTGAAGAAGTGTTGTTGTTACTGATTACTCTGAGGGGGCTCTTATCAGCCCTTGGTTTGCATGGCCATAATGCTTTTCCATCCCAAAAATAAGCTTTTAAAAATTAGAATGGTGATTTGTCCTGTTTTCATGGGGCTGAATCAATATGCTTTTAAGAGCAATAGGTGACTTAA
Source organism: Pleurodeles waltl (assembly GCF_031143425.1). Taxonomy (NCBI): domain Eukaryota; kingdom Metazoa; phylum Chordata; class Amphibia; order Caudata; family Salamandridae; genus Pleurodeles; species Pleurodeles waltl. The sequence continues at coordinate 424,353,872 of NC_090448.1, forward strand.
TAGGTCGTAAAATTAGCAAAGTGCAGAAAAAATATTTTTTGGGGTCATTGCCTGCTTCCTTCAGTACATACTGGAGCACCCCACAACCCGCCTAGCATCTCGGTTCCCCCCAGTTTTTGTGATTAGTGAAACATACTTTTTAGGTCGAGCGCTCAAGCTCTTTGACCTGTTGTAAGTATTTTGGGCTTTAAATAAGGTCCATCTCACGGCCATCACTTTCATTCGTTTTTGAGCTTGCCTTTCAAAAATCACTTGATATCATTGGTAAATCGTGCTTTACGTTTGTCCCGCCTCAAGGCTATTTTTGTCATGCTTTACAGACTGCCTCTGTTACATGGATTATTGCATGATTGCAGATATACTTCAGCTTGGTCAAACAATGTTTTAAAAAAAACCATTTTGTCTGTCCCCTTCGTGCTGCATGATGGCCTTGACGCTTACAGCGTGAGCAGGCACAACCGCGTGAACTCTGTCTGTGGTATTGGTGCACTGGTCACATTGTTCAGTTACCTAATCGGAGTCCTTTTATGTGGCTCTCCCCTGAAAACACCTGAAATTTGCAGATGATTTAAGTAAAACAGAAATCTTTAAAGCAAAAGCGGCTCATCCATCACAGTGGGAGAGCCGATACTAAGATATTCACTGCACTCTGGAAACTTGTCCCATAATGCTTTGCAGGGCATTACTTTCACAAAGCATTTTTGCCCGTAACTCAGCCTGTAGTGATCCTAGGCCTATGGTACCACCACCACCAAAACGTTCACAACAACATGCTCTTTCTTTTTAGCTCATCTTTGGGCACCCACACTAGGTTAGTGGGGACCCCAAAATAATAACTTCTCCCACCATTCAGTGTCTTTTTAAGCACTCATGGCTGGGTCTTTTGTTTTACAGCTGTGTATAGCTTGTTTTTTTAGGGCCTTGCTTATAATATAATTGTTATAGACCTGCTACCCCTAAAAATGTGTAATGCACTATGCCCTTTAGGGACTAAATATATGGTTACATTGCATTATTGAATGCCATTTTTTGTTTTTGTGTGGTTATGTCCTCTAGGGGCTAACTATATAGTTACATGACCATATTTCTTACAAATGCTATTTTCATTGTGGTGTCCTCTAGAGGTGGTTCTAAGCATTACACTCATAGCAACATACTAAAATATTCGTGGCACGGAAACTAGTCCCATAATGCTTTGCAGGGCATTACTTTTACAGAACATTTTTGTTCTTAACTCAGCCTGTGGTGTTCCTAGGACAATGGGACCACCTTCAAAACATTGACAGTGATTTGCTCTTTCTGTCCACATCATCTAACCCCTACCTCTATTCATTATCTTTTTAAGCTCTGTCATGGCTGGAACTTTTGTTTTACAGCTGGGAGAAGTTATGTTATATGGGCCTTGTTTGCATTTTCATTGCAATAGGCCTGTTAGCCTTGTAAATGTGTAATGTGCTATGTTTTCTAGGGTCTAAATATATGGTTACACTGTATTACTTTCTCATATTCTTTTTTCATGTGGTTATGCACTCCAGGGGCTGACTGTACATCATCTCGGGTCCCCACACTAGGTTAGTGGGGACCCTAAAATAATAACGCCTCCCACCGTTAAGTGTCTTCTAAGCTTTCTCAAGGCTAGAACTTTTGTTTTACAGCTGAGAGAAATTTAGTTTTAAAGGCCTTGTTTGTAATATCATTGCATAGGCCTGCTAGCCCTAAAACACCCTCTAGGGGCAAAATATATGGTTACACTGCATTACCTTCTGTTTTTTTTCATGGGATTTTGCCCTCTACGGGCTAACAATATGGTTACATGACCTTGTTTCTTACAAATGATATTTGGGTTATGGTGCCCTCTAGGGGCTGTTTTGAGCATTACAATCTAATGCCAGAAGTGTGTTTCTGATAATGGTTTATATGATAATTGTATATATTTTAATAATCTCTCCTTATCCTGAATCATGGTCATAATTGTAATAAATTAACATCATGATTACACTATGACTGTTTGAACACTCTTAATATGTTTGGGTGACCCCTCTAGTTTATTTCTCCTCTGTGGCTGTCTTGTGTCTTTTTTGGAGAATTGTGCTAGCCAGCCAGCAACTCTGATGAAGGGGAGGTAAAAATGCCTTTCTTTTGGAATTAGCAAGGCAGATTTCAATTAGGATGCTAAATAGCAACATTTTCATTGTGTGCTGCAGATAGAGGAAGAAGGTAAATGAAATTGCTTTAGTTGTATGCAGGGCGACTGGAATTATATGGCAGAAAAAGATGAAATTAGGAGGCAGAGTTGACTAATTCATGTGGCAACAAGAGTCCAGTTATGAATTTACAAAGCCAGTAGCTTTAAGTCAAGCAAATGCAAGACCTATAGCATTGCAAATGCTCGTTTGACTGTTTGCATCCCACAAGTTTTACCTCTAATAAATGTTCATGTTTAGAGCCAGTTTTGACTCTTTTGCTCCCAGATGTAGACACATCTTGTTTCTGCAAAAGCTTCCACTAAATGACTGCCAGATTTTCATGACTGCTATTATTAATTTCCATTCTAAAGCGCAATCATTCTGCAATGGGATTGTGACTAACTTGAATGGGTTCTGGCCCATAGAGTGCCCTATCTTTCTTGCCTTATCAGACTCCAAGCTTAAAAATCTTTCCCTTGGCAAAAACATGGAATGTAAAAATACCGTCCCCTCCTCTGATTTCTGCAGCTTTGTAGAAGTGAAATATTTAAGCCACATTTTTTTTTTTTTTTTTTTTTTGTGTGTGTGTAAATATTTTTTATTTATGATTTTACATACAACAAGTGCCTTAAACGTCGAGACACAGTTTTATTAATGTGTCTGCCTAAATACCCAACATTTCAATACATGGGTGCCTGGACAAAGGAAGAAACACAATATAATGAGATCAGCTGTCCCTTTGCCTGCATTCCATAGTAGCAGGTATGTGAACTTAGCGGAGCACCTCCTCAACAAATCAAGAACCAGCTCAGCTTGCCCTCCCGCCGCCTTCCTCCTCCAATTCACAAGAGACATGAGCCGTATCTCCTGTCAGGGAGCTATCCGTTCACAAAGAATAACTATGCAAGGTACCACGTCTAGCCATCAACAATCTGATCAACTGGCGTGAGCACACCTTTCTGTCAAGTAGTCATCCCATTGTTCCACAAGGTTACATCTCCGATCCCTGGTCCTGGCATCTGTCGAAACCGAAAGCTCTGCAGAGGTCCAACGAACCATGTCTGTCTGCTATGCTGGGAGCAGGCGTCCCCATCCAGGACATGGTGATGCGGCGTTTCGCAAGGACAAGTGCTATTCCTTGAAACTCCACCAACTTTTTTGTCTGTTTGGTCACTACCCCACTATTGAGAACACAACAAGTGGGGCCTCGTGACAGTCTAGAGGTAGTAACTTCTAATATGCAGGAGGTTACTGTTTGTCAAACCTCCGCTATTAGTGGACATAAGAAAGTCCGCTTCAGCTTGCTGACATCTGGGGCACAGCGCCTTAGTGCCTGTGTACATTTTTCCTAACCTGTCTGGCGAGAAGTATGTATGGTGCAGATAGTTAAACTGTGTAAATTGGATTTGACCATCTGGTGTAATTTTTTTACCGGATCCCAACATCTCTGCCAGGTAGCATCTGATAATCCTATCAACAGTCCTCTCACGTCCCCTTAATGGCTGTGAGGCATGCACCTGTGGTATCCCGGATCAAAGCCCCACAGTTGCACCGCCCTCACCCCCCCTTTACATTTTGTTTCTCATTATAAACCCATACAGCGATACTCTAATGCTGGAAACATGTAGCATATACCCCAGTAAGTTACACAAGAAAATAACTTTAGAGACTTTAAGTAGGCCTCTCAGTAGAATAAGATCCTGCATGCACATATAAATCGGCACAGGAACCATCATGAAAGCTGTTTAACAAGATATCTGCATTTGAGAAATAATAATTGGAAATCGTTTTTGTTGTATATACTAGAAGAGCTCACTGAAATAGCAAGAAATGTGTTGAGATGAAAGGGAAACAAAATGCATTTTAATTGATTGATTAAAATCATTGACTTAATTCTGCGCAAGAAAAAAATCACGCTTATAAAACAGCACAAATGCTAATCAGTCACACCTAACTCCAGCTAGTTACCCAATGTGTAAGTGGCTAGAATATTCTGTAACAAGTTCTAACACTTTTAGAAAACATGCATGCACAAGTGATTAATGTACGTACTATAATGATCCTTAGATTAACAATAGTTGAGGAAATATGAATTCCAACTTAGAAATACTAACCTCAAACAAAGCCACTTAAGAGACGGTATCTTGTGGCACGCACAAAACTGATTCCACATAGTCCTTTGCTAATGATAAGGTTATACCTAGATGCTATATAGATACATTATGGATTAGTGTTTGAGATTCCATATTTGCGCTCTGGATAATTGGTCGGGAGACTATATTGATTTTTGTGATTCCACATGTGTACTTCCAGTGGCACTTTGTAAAGCACAAGGGTGCATTATAGCATTAATACACCTATTTTCAGAAAATACAAACTCTTTACCTTTTTATTGTGTAGTTTCCACCAACCTTTAAAAAGCATTTAGCAAGAGTGAAATATACATGTTTGATCAATGTAAAAACAATCACATTAGTACATCAGAGATGGGATAAAATAAAATGAGCGTATCTGTGGTAATAAGAGTATCTGAAACTATACAGAAAGTAAACCTTGACACTGTGACAAGTGCAGTAATACAAACAAAAAAGACAATATTCGGCTTGTACAAAATTGTGATTACAAGATCATTCAGTATGTGGCTATCACAAATTGTAATCATTAGTTTCCAAAATGACCCACATGGTTGATTTACACATGCAGCCTAAATTTACTTTACTCCAGGTTGTGTGTTAAACATATGATTTAAGGCTCTTGACATTTCAGGCCCCTCAGAACCATTGATGTCTTCTATTTTGGAGGAACCCTAAATTTCTGAGTCATCCCAATCAATGCCCCTGAATTGTGAAATCCAAGTTTAGACAGTCAACACCATTGCCTAGTGAAGAAGGTCCCAAAAACCTTTTCTTAAACTAAAATATGGGCTCTTGTTTAATTGGAAGCTTTACATGTTATTCCAGTGGAATAGCATACTGTTTAGATTTTATATGTGGACCCCTGTCAGCATTGTATGAGGTAGGATTTCAGGACTACTCCAGTTGAGTGCACATCTCACATGTATGAGCAATTTCATTAACTTTCAAAAATTGACCATGGCAAAGCGTGGACTAAGTGGGATGACAAGACAAAATGGGTTTTAATTAACAAGCAAATTCTCACACTTGGTATTAGTTGATCTTACTAGGATTCAGTATTTTTCTGTTCGCTGGCTACATTACATACTCATGAGTTCCGTTTTAGGCATGCTACTCAGACAGGTACACCATTATTCCTATAACAGTAGGTGACTTGGTACATATGTTGGCTCGTTCTGAGTTGGAGGGTCATTTTTTACTGAAAATGGCCTAGTTTCTCCAATTAAGTTCCCTCCTCTTACTCAAACATTTCCCATAGCCTAATTTGTTGGGGGGTCTCTAGTCTCCATATCATTATTGGTCCAAAAGTTGTATTCCCTGCCTATGGCAGGAGGTGTGTGTTTTTTTTTTTTTTTTTTTTTTTTTTTTTCTTCACAAAACTGAAAGATGTTATGTGATTGATTATCTTCTGTTTGTTAGATTTGTAAGAGAATAATGACAGGCTGCACATCCGCTAAATACGAATAGGTGTTGTATGAATATTATGATTCTTTTTTTATAGATTTTTTTTTTATTTTGTTGATATGCATACTAACAAAAAAGACAACCAATTGCTGTTGTCGGATTTGAGGCATTTACACAATACCGTCACTTCTGTTGGGCCATTCTACAATATTGCCTGCACAGTGGTTCAGGTTATCAGTCAATATCATTATCCCTCCAAACCATGACGTAGCCACCATTTTCTCCAGATTCTTTCATATTTGCGGGGGCAGCCACTAATTTCATAAATAGTTTTTTCCATCTTTCCACACTAGTCCATGCCCCTCATCAAGGCTGTTATCAAAGGGGCAGTGGGGTAAGTCCAATGCCTAACTATATCTCTTTTGGCTATCACTGTTCCCAGGCCCACCAGCGTCCTGGCCCCTTTGAGCTCTCCCACATCGTCCAGTATGCCCAGCCGTGCTATACTTGGCTGGACCTCAATGTGAGTGCCTTCTTCATCAGAAAGGATGGACATGACTTTGTTCCAGTAATTATGTGTCACTGGGCGCTTCCACATCATATGATTGAAGTCCCCTCTGGGTTCCTGGTACTGATAGCAGGCTGGGGGAGTCATGGATACCAGCTTTCCACAAGCTGAGGGGCATTAGGTAGGCCTGGTGGAGATACTTAAATTGTACTAGACAGAGTCTTGCGTAAGGTGCCAGTACGTGGGATGCCATGAACACGTCCCTCGAGTCAGCCTTGTTAAATACGGTGACTCATCCCTTCCATTTCTTGCTCAGGGAGCCCAGCAGTTTTAACGATTGCGCCTGGCGGGTTCTGTAGGTCTGTGAAACCCGACCCCTTCCCAAGTGGACGGTAAGCAGTCTGCCTTCTAGTGGGCTGTACTCTTGGGATATTATCTCATTTCTCTCTGTAAGCAGTATGTGTATGGTGAAGTTGAAGATACTGGAAGAACTGAGAGGCTGGCATTTGGAAATCCGTGCTCAAGCCTTGGAAGGCCCGCATATGGTCCCGTTCCCAGACATCACCCATCTTCCAGGTACCCATGTTGTCCATTCTTGTGGCATACAGCCTGAGCTACCGACTTCGGAGCTGGAGGAAACGGGTTCACTTAACAGATCTTGGATTTATTATAAAAAGCCCTCTAATGATGATGCATGGCACAGCCACTGGTCCTCCCACAGTTCAGTCTCCAGTGTAAGTTTGCAGTCCCACCTGGTTTACCTCAAGCCGCTACCCCATGCCCTAAACACTACTTGGGTCACTTCTAGAAGGAAGGCTGGATTGGCGGCAGAATTTAGGATACTTGTTACCTTGTCCAGGCCGAACAATAACTCGCCCCGATATGCAGTGATGTCCGATCCTTTGTGCATCCAGTCATTATTGGGCAGGAATTGAGTCGCCCAGTGATGCAGTGGAACATCTGCCATGGCCAGGCCACTGTGGTACAGTGCTTGAACACATTTGCCAAGGACCACCCTAGGAATTTTAGTGGCCCCTATAAATGTGTATCCCATGGCCATTACAGCATTGGACAAAGCCGTTGAAATGTGCAGAGGATAATTCTGAAGTACATACAAAAGCCTCAGGAGGCTCATCATTTAAAAAAAGCTCTTGTCTGCACAGAAGGTTGAGGGGAAGTTTTTCTCACCATGCCATGTTCTCCTGGGCCCTTGCGTCACAGGACAAAGTTTCAGGCTCCATGTGAGGCCTGGCTTCCAGGAGATGTATTTTGCAAGATATTGGAGGCTAACGTGGCGTATCGGGATACAGGATTGCCAGGTTTCCTCTTGGCGGTTGCTCCTTAAGGCAACTTAAGGGATTTCCCCGTTGATTTGAGCCTGGAAGCTGCTGCGAAGACGTCTACGATATAGTGGAGTCGAGTTCTGTCTCGGATGGGCAGGACAAAAACAGCAAGAATTTGTCTGTGTAGAGTGCCGTTCGTCTTCTGTCACCAGGCCCCAGTAAACCCCCCCCCCCCCCTCTCAAAACAAACCTGGGCATCGCACAATATCCAAACCGCCAGAGGCTCTTTGGCCAAGACAAACAGGAAAGAGGAGAGGAGAGGGTGCAGAGCCCTGTCTGGTGCCCCTCTCGATGGAGCACCTACGAGACATAACCCTGTTAACCCGTTTTTGAGCCTGTGGACCAGAATATAGTGATTTTAATTTCTGTCATTGTAAATCTTATTTTTTTTTTTTAAGTCCCCTTTGTTTTTTTTGTTTTTAGGACCTGTAACTATAATAAAAAAAAAAAAGTGGCCACTCAAATTATTTGGGGTTCATTGAACACTTCTTCTTTTTTTTTTTCAATACTATTGCACTGGGAACAGATTGGCTATATCGCATACCATATTTAGGTACATAATAATACTGATTTTTGGGATTGTGCACTTTACTTTAAAATCTGGCTGTGAAACCATGATTGTTTCTGTCACTACTTGGCGAGTGTCTGTACAGCAAAGACAAAGTCGGAAGAGGAGAATATTTTGTTTCTTTGTAATTGTTGGACATTGGAAGTAATTGGCAAAACACTGAAAATTCTGTCTGTGGATGCACATTTGTCTTGCATTTTTTTTTACAGCACAGAGTATGTATACCTTTGAAACACGGTGAAATGATAATCTGGTGGATGCTGCTCTGTAATCACCATAAGGCCATTTAGAGAGACTTAAGAGAACAGATTTTTCTACCTAGTATCAACCAGCATTTGGACATCCCCTTTTGTATCTTTTGTGTGAAGTTTAGAGGTTTAGTTTGCCATGGATGAGTTAAGGCCTAGTTCCAACTTGAGAACTTATCTTTTTCCCTTAATGGAAACACTGGTTGATTGTTTGCTGCTGCAAGCTGAAGGGTCAGGATCCTACTCTGTGGTTTTGAGGCAAAAAAAAAACGAGAAAACACAGTGAGTGAAAATCTCACTGTATATATGGAAGTTCGGGTAAAGGTCTCACCCACACAACACATGCATTGTGGCTTACAGGAGGCTTGGAGCCCACTCATTGCTTACCATCGGTATGCATCATTGTTCCATCTTTATCAGAGTTGCACAGTTATTTTTATTGTTCTGTTGCCTAGAAGTCTCCTCTTTCATTCTTGGATGCCTAAAAAAAATCACTTAAATCTTTCAGAAAGCTTTTGGCATTGTGTGGTGAAATGGCTTTATTTTTCAAAGTATGCCATGGTATACTCATTACCATTTAAAACAAACAGTAGCTAAACCAGAATGTCTCACGTTTGTGACCTTTTCTCTCTGGTAATGTTTTTCTTGCCAGTGCTATACACGCTTGAAGGCAAGGTAAGCAGAAAGAAAGCCCAGACATACTAATCAATGCCAGTCAAGGAAATGAGAGTGATAGTTAGGCCAACCAGTAGCAAGCAATGGGTTGTCTCTAATCTAACAAAATCTCTTGCAGGCGACAGCGCATGCGCTTGACTTTTTGAGACCTGAAAAATATGTGGCTGCTTAAACCAGTGTCATTTTAGTCACATGTGCCTTTCTTTCCATAGAGTGGTTTTACTATACTCACTGTGTTAAGACTGAACAGATGAAAGATTGTAGTTGTCTTTTTTTTTTTTTTACTGTGTACCTGAATGGCATGTACTTTAATAGACATGCATTTGCAGTATAAGAAGGAGATGCAGGCAGTGAGTTTTTAAATGAGTGTTTTATCGTGTGCAGCCTGCATTGCGATGGAGCACTTAAACATGAGTATGCTTTTCTGTGGTATTCTTTTTACAGAGTAGTTAGTAGACTTTATCAATAAAAAAGATGGAATAGAAATGATTAGGCTCCTGGGGCTTATAAGAGATGGGTAGTTATTTGGTACTGATGCACAGTAACATAAAACTTGGAATCTGCCAAGCGACTTTGGTTAACGGGTAACTGGCCACCAGACCATTGCAGTTTCTTTTCTCCTCAAAGTAGGGTTGCCTCTGAGCACAACGTTTGTCGTTCTCTATTCCCCCCCCCCCAACCCACATATACCCCTCTCTTGTCAGTCACACAAGCATTCTGTCCCTTCTTCCACACAGTCTTTTCCCTTACCATAGATGTTAAACACAGAGCACATGAATACATGCAAATGTATTTGCTTTGGATCTCCTCACACTAACATCCATGCTTTCAACGAGCATCACAACTAAACAAAGGAGAGCTTCTGAAAAAAACAAGATGTAGAGTAGCAGGATCAGGGGTGAACAACTGCAAAGGTATACAGATCTGCTAACTCAACTGCTTAACGTTGGTATAGCTCATAAAATATTATCATCTGTAATATAATCTCGAGGCCAGACATACAAAACATTATTTATTGAATGAATATTTCTCACAATGTTTATATGTTTCACATGTTTACCTACATGATGCTGTAGAAGATTTGGTTGTCATAAATCTCTTCAACTTAACAAAAGCATTTAATACATCATGTATGTAACAAATTATCATTTAGTGATGCCACCTGACAACCCACTTATACTTAAATACTACATGCACACCCGCTCATGTCACTCTCACTTCACTCATTCAAACTCAAACAAAATACCATTAAAAGTAAATCAATACAGTAACCCAAACAACTATATTACAACGTATGTGCTTATAAGTATACGTCTTAGTATAACCAAATAATTTTCTTATAATGCAGACAGAATATCTACAGGCCTAGTTCAAAAGTATCCTCTTGCGATTACATGTATTGCATAAAGAAAACATTTTTGGGGGGTAAAGCTCAAAAGATGAAGGTCCCCTTCTCTTAAATGTAGATCATTTGGTTTTCTGGTACACATTCCGTTTCCAGTGGAGCCGATGCGTGTTTTGGTGTAAATCCAAATGAGGTAACACCTCCTTCAGGGTGCTTCATGACTGAATTGGAAAATGGAAATAACAATGAGGGGAGGCCATGAGCGAGCAAGGGAAGACTAAAGTATCACAAAAGATTCATACACCGTATGACCAAAATGTTTAAAGATGATGTTAGGTTTTCGTTTACACAGTTCATTTGTTATGCAAATAACATGTTTTTTTCAATTGTTATGGATTATTCATATTCTAATATGTTCTATTCTATTAATGGCATTTCTTAAGTGCATGGCTACACAGCTGGCCTCCCGGTGCTGTTTAGTCAGACCTGGCTCAGAAACACATTTTAGATCAAAATAAACGTTTTCAGCTGTTTCCTGGACCGCAGTTCATTTTTCTCCTTCCTAAGTAACTCTGGCTGAGTATTGAAAAGTTTAGGTGCTAAAAAAAGTGAAAGGGCACCCGCCACTTCTAGTGTGTGTGTGTTTTTTTTTTTTTTTTTTTTTTTTTTTTTATTAAACCTTGGTTGTGGAGAGCAGGCCTAGATTCCCGAAGCATAACAACTTCTTCAGACAGTAAGGCAGAACCAGAAGTTGTAAAATCAAAGGGCACTTAATATGCAAAGCCCGATGAGTCAGGCACAGGTCTTGAACTGGATCCTTTTTCCTATTGGTGACCAATGTAAGGTGGCTAATGTGGATGAAACAGACTGGTGTTTTGGTGTTCCAAAGTGAATCTGTGCTGCAGCATTTTATTTACTTTGAGTTTTTTGATCACTGACTTGAGGGCTCCCCAAGTAAAGAAAGTTCCCATAGTCTAAATGTGACTGCGCCACACCTTGTACCACAACTTGTCTTGTGGGTCTTGGTAACCAACCCAGAAGTTCTTTCAAACTTCTCAATAGACCAAAGTAAGCTGAGGACACCTTTCTGACGTTAGCCTCCATTGTAAGTTTGTCAGTTATGATGCCCAAACCTTTTACTTCAGCTTCCTAGGGGAGGGGTGGTCTCAGAGGGACTCAGGCCAAAACAGTTCATTGCAATTGGATGGATTATTGCCTACTATTACCTCTGTTTTGTTGCTGTTTAATTTTAGGCAACTGGCTGGCATCGGCAGTACATAATCCTTACACAGGTTATTATTTCACACACACTGAATGGAGGAACAATATCTTGTCAACTAAACCCCTGTGTCTCATCTTCAGATGGCACCATTGAGAGTCCATGGAAGTGCATGATCTCTGAAAGTGGGCAAACATACAGATTAAACAGTGGGGGGGGGGGGACTCAGTGAGGATCACTGTGGGACTCCACACTTCAAAAGATGGACATCTAAATAAAAGGTCCTTCACATACCTAAAAGCTTCAGCAGTTCAGAAAAGAGGCAAACCTTTAAGGCTTGGACAGTAATGACAGTCTATTCTAGTCTCTGAATTAAAATTGGGTGGGAAACAGTATCTATCCAATGCTGTACTCAATTCAAGCAGTATAACAGCACCTGATCCTCCTTGATTGAGGATCTTTTTAACTTCTTCGGAAGTTGATAAAAGTCCCGTACTGCTACCAGGGCAGCAGCCTGTTTGAGTAGGATGTAATATACAGTGATCCTCCAGGGAACAAGAGTGATGTTTGTTAATATATATTTCTCTGATAATTTGCTGGGACCAGGGAGCAAAGAAATTGGTCTGTAACTCCGGATCCAGAGAAGGGTTCTTTAGCAATGGTCTGCCGATAGTATATTTCCACGCATTTGAAACACTCCTACTCTCAAGTGAGCAATTATAAATTGCAGGCAGCAATGGGAAAATTATGTCGCCTCCTTTCATCAGGATTTCAGTGATGACCAATAGAGTGGATAGCCTGATTTTACAGTTTTTGTGAGTTTGATATTGTCTTCCTTTGTCATAGGCAGGAAGGATGGTAATGCCTCTTTTGGTGTACACCAGCCTGAGGGACACAATTGGCTAAGCTGTTAGGCATTTTCTTCCCTCCTAGAGGTTTGTAGATGCTGCTAACTTTCTCAAGGAAGTAGTGGGCTAATTTATTGCAGTGGAGCTCAGAAGGTGGTTTTGTCGAGACCGGTATATGAGATCTTTAAGCACAGTTTTGTATCCGAAAGAGACTATATGTGCAGTCTTGCAGCGGAGTTGAGTATATGGAAGAGCATCTCAGATTATTGTGGTAGAAGAGTGAAGAAGATAACCTTAGGAAAGAGCTGGTCGCTCCTCCAGTCAGTCTAGCACACCCTGTGCTGTGAAATCTGACAGTTGGCCGCAGGTTATCAAGATGTTTTGAAAGTAAAGAGTGAGCAACACTTATGGTCCACCCAACCTAGCCAGAGAGAAATAATTCCACCTTAAAAAAAACCTTTCATTGGTAGTTTATCGGATATAGCTCCATGAGACCTTTGCCTTGATCTGGGATCGATGTGATCTTCTGGGCCTCTTATTCCTTTGCTCTGCTCATGACTATTTTCTGTCGAACGATGTCCAAAGACCCTAAGCTACTGCTTAGATGATTGGGTCTGGTGAAGCCACTTCTGGTTTAAGCCTGCATACCATTGCTGCCAAATACACCTAAGCATCGCTGTTGCAGAACCCAAGAAAAAAAAAGTTACAGTCACTTGAATTCTACGTTAATGTATTCACCAAAAAAAACATTTTCCTATCTGGGGATGTTCCAATTCAAGCGTAGGTCCCAAATTGAATGTGAAACACGTAAGGGCTATTTTACTCCGTTTAACTCCATTTGTCTTTTCCTAGTGTTTTAGTGTAGTTTAGCCAATAAATTTACCACTTAAAGCTACCCTTTTTTATTCAAACCTTACCTTACCTTTTTTTTTTTTTTTTCTTTTACTGAATTGATCCACTAAGGCAGTGGATAGAGTGCGTAAAATGGAGTATTTCAGTTATCCCCGTATAGTTGCTTTGCACACAGCAGAGGGGTTGACAACTAAGGTCTATCAGAATGGTGACAGATTAAATTACTGGCAGTGTTATGAACTAATATTGGCCTCATGTAAAGCTTCCTTTTTGCTTATTTGTTTACTCTATATTGTGGATGTGCCTCTGGCCCTAAATCATGTCATTGCACTACCATAAAAGCTCTGAGGCACACAGGTCAAAATACGGGCACTGATATATGCTACATTAATTCTGGTAGAAGCTGATGTGGGCCAGGAGAGCTCACCTGATTACTTAAGGATTATTAAATATTTATCTTAAAATATGGCTGGTGAGAACTTGATTTGTAAATCTCTCCACAACAAGAGAAGAAGGTCTTAAATAGTCTTCCTAATGGTAACGTTCTGCACATTGTTCATTGAGATCATTATTTAGATCTTTGGTTAGATTCATACTTGAAGTGACAACACCATTAGAACATCATACTAATGTAGGGTCAGCTTTTGCTTGGCATATGAAATTATACTGGCCCTGACTCATAGAATATGCAAGGGGTATTAAAAGTGATTTTGATGACCATTCCCTCATGATTAATACCGCAGTCTTTCAGTGAGGCAGCTACTCGTATAGGTCAAGTAGAAGTGCATGTTAAGTAAAAACAGACTATAGTTTGGTATGGCTTCTCTATTGAACCCAAAAGCAAGAACTACTCAAACAATTCAGCTGTGACATTTGAGCTCTAAAAATATTATGAATACCTCACCTCTATCCAAAAGCGAGGTGGCAGTGACCTGAGTTATTAGTCCATCTCTATAGTTGAGGACTGGCTGCAAGATCTAACGGTTAGTAACACACATGCAGAAGCATACTTGTCACTGTTTCCTGTAGAGTACGGTTTAAAGACATTTGGGGTCCTCTTCTCCTTTATGTAAATGCATATGAACTAAAATCTTTTCTTGAAGGGCCTTTCTCTCTGGAAAGGCCAAACGATAACTGTAGCAGAACATGAGAATGTTATCCTCTGTTGTTAAGCACTATGGTTATCTCCCAAAGGTAAAGACTTCTTTAATATTCCATTAGGAAACCAAGTGCCTTGGTTCCTGGGTTATAAATGGGCAAAACCGACAAGTTTTCATTAAACGCTTATTTTGTGCTGTATTGCATGTTTCAGAGTATCAAAGTTTAAGTTTATTGAAACGGTTCATTAAAACCATCGCAATTCAGACATACATATGTGTATAAATACTTAGTATACTCACTGTATTAAATAGAGACTCATAAAAACATATGTTTGTTTCAAATAAAACTTATCATAGTAATAAATTGTGCGTGGCTAAAATGTTCTCCATTGATTCCAACCTTACTCTTAATCTTAAATGTAGGACTTTCTTGCTCCCGTACAAAAACTGTGATTGTAGTGAGGCTCAGGGAATATTCTAAAGTAATTAACACTAAGTTATACCCGAGACTGATTTCTGGCTGCAGCAAACCTATTGGGAGCTTTACTAGCACAAAATGATAACCCATGCACACTCGGCTTGGATCTTATTCTCTAGTTCTTTCTGGGCCTGTAACATAAATTTGGTCCCTCGATAAGAAAATGGAATTGAGAGTTTGCAGAGCCAACTAATGACGGCCGGCCTGCATGAGCGTATGTTCAATGTCCTAAAAATATTTTTCAGATACAATGTCCTGTGACCTAGCAACGCCGGGCACACACAAAAAAAATGTGTTCTAATGACTCCCCTCTATGCCCACACAGTCGACATAAATGTGTCAGATCTTGTTGTTTCCATGAAGGGCCCATCAACCCAAATAGAAAAAGCATGAACTGGTGTTTCAGCAACTGGTTGAAGGATGCTGCTAGATATTCCTGTGCCTGTAAAGTTTTGTATGATGTTATTACAATGCAGGCGTGCTGTCTTCTTGCCAATTTTTGTTTGTCAGAATTTAAAGACTTCATCTTAGTGACAGCATTTGCCTTCCAATAAAACTCCTTTTTGCCCAGGTTCCGCTCCCAGGCTACTGGCAGACCTAGCACTTTAATACAGTTGTTTAAATGCTGACCCCAGGTGCCTTTGTCGTCGTGACGCTGTTGCTCCTCTATTTCCATCCAACATAGGTTACTAAGGTACCAATCTCTGCTGCACGCATCCTCCAGCATAATTTGGTGAAAGCACATTTACTCTGAAATTCGTAGTTTTTCAGACCCAATTCTAGACGGACCTGGCTAGAGATGCTGGTCGTGGTATCCACAAAACCATTTTGTAGGCCTTCGTCTGAACTTGATTGGAAAAAAAAAAACTGCCTCCTTCCCCATCATGATTTCGGCACCATAAGTGTCGGTGGGCATTAGCCATGCTGCCATGACAGAAAGCAGGAGAGTTTGACAGGCAGCTCAGTTTTTGTTTTTGTACTTTGAAGCCATAGGTCAATGAAAGGGCTTTACCTTGAGCAACAGCAAGCTGTGGCCTGAAAGTCCAGAGGCGATCCATGGTGAATCTCAAATATTTGTATGTGGGGGCAACCTCCACCCAGGTTCCATTTACCCGGGCTGTATTGCATGTATTTCAGTGTTCTTGCCTTCATATACACATCCTCACCATAATGTTATACACTTTGTTAGGTTGTATACTGTTGAATTATTTTTTTTAAAGTTGAACACAATTGAAAATATGGTAGATGCATGTATTTTCCCAGCTAATAAAAACAATTAACAGGTCTCACCAACAGGGCTAAAACAACCGCTGGAGGACAAAGCGTTGGTGGATCCCACACACATCTTATGGAATTTACGCTAGGTAAATTTTGTGAGCTATGATTAATATGAGAATTCATGTTGCGGAGAAATCTATGCTAGAGGCTGTTGGCAAGTTAGAAATGTGATTCTTCTTTAATGGTGTTCAGTAATAAAGAAATGCTATTTATCCTTTTTTTGTGTTATTTTTTCAATATGGTAGCCTCTGTGTGAAAATGGTCTCTGGAGTCTGGGAATTTTTACGATGATCTGTGTGTTTGCAGAGTGTTTGACAACAGTATCATTTTTTTCAAACAACTATTTTACATTAATGTAGTGTTGGGTTACCAGTTATATTGCAAGACGGGGCTCTGTGTTGGTAATTTAGTAATTTTAGATTTTCTGCCTTGAAGCCTGGCGTGCTCCATTTATGGCCTTCTGTGATTGGCTAATGTGATCAAATGTTTAATTAGCAAAGCTGTTTTATGTATCCACACACACATTAGATTTGGCACTGGGGGATAAGCAGCTGGAGTAGGTACCAACTCAACTGCCTTCCACCTTGGTAGTTTATTTATTATTATTTTTTTTAATCCCCGGTTCCGCCTCTGCTGCCTGCTCCCCACTTATATTTTACTTTTCTCCACTACCATTTAATTCATGAACTAGGATTTTGCATGGGTAATACTCTGAAGCTGTAAGTGCAACATACTTGCTTGCTCCTATATAGGGGAGCAAGTCACGGGAATCCTTGGCCTTCTGTTTACAGCAGTACCAGGTCGGATTTTAAAAAGTAAATATGGTGGCTTGACTAGTCTCAGTATGGAGCAAAAGGGGTCATTTAACTTGCACACTAACCAGTAACACTAAATCAGTTCAAAGGGCCTTATTCCTTTTGGCCCTTACACAGCCTTTCTCCGAAGGCTGTTTGGGAAGGTCGCATTGTTTCTGCACCTATCCTTTATAAAGAAGCTTGATCTGCTGGTGGTGGTGTTCCACATGTTTAGTGTGTGTGAGTTTTGCAATGATGGTGGGGTCTGCTTACCTGTTCTCTGTGTATGAAAGTTAACTTGCACTGATGCTGCTTAAGGAAAGCTTGTCCTACCTCTGTACCACCACCCATATTTATAAATTGTGCAGCTGCCTCCCCTACTGTATTCCAGTTGTGTCTCGGTAGCTTGAGGACCCATATCATTGTTAAAAATATTGACTTTTTCAATGTTTATTTATCTTACATTGCAGGGTGATTTTAGTTGGTCTTCTGTCATAGCGTAGTATTGAATTGGCCCGCGACAGTGTCTGCATTCTCCTTTCTTCACATGGGAGTGGGGAAGGGAATATTCGGAGGGTCATGAAAGGAATTGCTGCCTGCCATCCACACCTTTACTGTAGTACTACATTGTCCAGTTCAGCAGTGTTTGCCATTCTCCCATTCTGATAAGAGTAGGGAGCGGCTATGTCTAAGGGTCTTCTTAAGCAATAAATGTTGCATTGTTTGTTCATGCAAAGCTCTTAAAGCAGCATTGGTTGCTGCTCTAACCATTTCTTCTCATTGTTTAGTCATTGCACAGCTTTAATTTGTTTAGGGGCATCCCTGAACCAGAAAGAGAAAGGAGAGGTGAAATCTTGTGTTTTTTCAGAGAAACAGCAAGCTATTTATTGGATTTCCATTCCCTTCCTTTATGAAAGGGAATTAACCTTTTCTAGTAGTCACCTACACACCAATATCTGACCCTTTATTCCTTTCCTGAAGACTTTTTGTTTTTCAGCCATCATTTGGATTTCACATGGAGTAGTATGTTCTGAGTAGACCTTCTTTCTTTAGTTCTGTGGTTACTTCATTGAATGTCTTCACAGTGGATGTTTTGTGTTGCCACTTTCCTCCAACCTTTGCAATTTTGAATATGGTGTGTGGACTGCGGAGTGATTATTAGTGCTGTTTGGCAAACAGGTTAGTTTGGTGTGCATGTCTGTGATGCTGAGTGAGTGTAATATATTAGCCTTTCATCTTAATTGTTATTGTGTGTTCCTAGTGCTCTGGGCTGTTGAGTCTTGTTGGGTTTTTGCCTTCTGTTTTAAAGTATGATCTTACTGATTTGCAAGAAACCGAGGGAGGGAATTTAAATTGAAGTGCTTGCAGATTGGTAGTGGACTCCTTGCAGACTTAATCGGTTAGTTAGCAGAAATACTGCGGTAGCACATTTCTGAATCTTGGGGGAGAAGGGCTGGCTAGAAATAAAAGAGAAATGGCATACAGGAGGGGTTGGCGGAGGGATTTTAGATCTCGGTTGGTGTCTTTCATTTCCATGATATCCTACCTCGAGAGAGTTTTATCTCTCTTTAACTTTGTTTCTTTCGCTTCCCTTGTCATTTGCCTCTCCTTAAGTAAACTACAGTCTTCCTCTGGGTTCCCTGTTCAGTTGACTATCTGCAGGTTTTGTGGAACAAATGGATACAGGAGTGGGTTTGTGTGGGTAAGAGGGATAAGGAAAGCAAAGAAGAAAGGCTGCATATCTGGGAATCCTGTTATGATAGAAAGGGCAGTGCACAGGAGAAGAATGCTCAGAGGCAATTGGACAGCGGGATGTGGAAAAACTATGAGATAAAATAGTAAAGAAGTGGGTACGTAGCTGAAAGCAAATGAGATTAGCTGCTTCAATACAGTAGAACTAGCCTATCGTTGGAATTACGTCCATTGGTAGTGGGCACAAACAGACTGTCTTTGATGTAGCTGAAAGGAAGGGGTTGAACACAGTCTGCAAGCCAGGAAAAGTATAAGTGCTGCTGTGTTACATAACGTTTTCCTGTCCTATGGATGAATCACAGACTCGATCAACCATCCGCTTCATTTGTTTTTTCAGCGAGCCTTTCGATACAGTATATAGGTAGAGGCATAGTCCACCTGTGTCTTTGCGGGTGAAAATGATGCTCGTCTTCATTTGCAACATCAGCAGCCAGTGTCTTAGATAACGACCATGAATGAACACTGAGCAGGATCTCCCTTAAGGGCAAGAGATCCCAGTGCCCCTGCCATTCTTATGCTCAGGCTCCCTGGAGCTCCTGGTTCAGGTCGCTGTATGTCTTATTGCTTCATTGTGGTGTTCTGTTTTGTGTTGACTCCCCAGTTGCTTGGTTCAGACTGGTATCCATAGATGGGAGATTGGGATGATATATTCAAAAAAGCGTTTAATGGAGGGGGTGTTTACATAAGCCAATAAGGAGTAGTGGCAATGTGACTGGAAAAGAGCAAATGTTCAGGTCCTTGGTCCATCCAGGACCAAGGATTACCACAAAGGAAGTTGCATCCTAATTTGTGTTGTCGTTCGTTGTGGCTTCTGGAAGAAGACACCCTGAGCTCCTACTGTTATGAGCTGTGAAATGTCTCAGTGACCAAAGCGAGACCCCTAGGGCAACTCCAGGACTTTTAGAGAGGGAGTGTGGGAGCAGATGAGGGTCACCGCCTGTACAAGAACTTTAACCTTACAAGCCAAAAATACACATTGACAACCTGACATTTCTGTTAAAGGTTTTTGAATCTCTCACGTATGCTTTAAAAGACCACATAATAATAATAGTTATTTTTTTACCAATTTAGCAGCACTCGTGACAAGCTGTTGCTTCTCCTTCTACATATGAGGAAAGGGTCTCCAGCAGTCAGTTCGTCCCACAGTTCATGCTTGGAGCGTTTTAACAGCTGTGCCTGGCTTGTTTTAAAGCGTTGACAATATTTGGCATTTAATCAGGATTGCACAAAGTAGAGAGGCCCGATTTCAAACTTTGGTTTCTAACTTCCTTAACTAACCAGTCACGTTGATGGTGCGGGTCTGCATATTGCACTTTAGATCACTATAGTCTGCTGGAAGTCTGCGTCTTGTATATTTCATTTGTATCGGCAGCTAAGAGTTGCACATTGTTCAAGTGTGTATGCGGTTTTTGAAAAATGATATTCCTGTGGGATGTATTACTAACTACCTTTTCGTCGTTTCATATGAAAATATAAGATTTGTCAGTTTGAGGCGGTTTTACGAATTCTGGTATTGTGAATAATTTTATACTCTGATTTTGTGTTCGGTTTATTTATAATATTTGCGGTATTTGCTTTAGGTTGATTTCTTTTATAATATTTTGATATGTTTACGCTCCTCCTAGGGGGCGTCTCTTCTGCCTACATAAACGTTTCGGATTAAATGGCGCATAGACTCAACAATAATTTTGTCAAGGGCTTGACGGTATTCTTGGCTTGCATATAAACTGATAATTATGCTGAGAACAAATGCTGATTTTTCCCCACACACTGTTACTGCCTCTTGACTTAGCCCATTTCAATGTACAACCATTATTAACTGCCACAATGTTCCATGTGTGTGGTCTTGGCTTGTGGCTGAAACTCTGTGTGGGGCCATTGGTTTTCCAAAGAAATACAAACCTATTGCCCCAACATGTGTATTATCAATTATACGGTATCAGAAAGCCTACTATTACGCCTTAGGCTGGAGCAATAGGTAACTTGGTGGTAAATAACAGAAATCATTTATTTATTTTCTCTTTCTGGAAATAAACCGGTCTGATCCGTGGTATACATACTTGTTTTCTTTGGCACAAACTTTGTGAAGTTGATTAAGTGAGGCAGTTCCTAGAAGATATGTACAGTGGTTCATGGCACATGTATTTTTCTGCACCAACACCTCCCGATTCTGAGTTTTAGAATGCCTTCGATCAGGTATCCTTCAGGACCCATCATTCTGGTAGTTGATAAAAGGGACAGAACGTGACTTTGTTCCTGTGTGGTGTGATGTAATATTAAAACATAGTAAAAATAATTGAGAACGTTTTGATATAAGGGCCAGGATCCGGAGTCAGTAGGTTACTAATTGCCTGAGGCTGCCTTGAGTAGTCAACCACGTATTTTTTACGTGGAAATTCCCTTGAAGTCCAATGAAGGAGATGGTGCTCGTGTAGTAGTAATTCGTGGCCTGATTGCTAAATAATATGTGGGCAGTGAACCCTAAACTACTGTTAACGCTGTATAGGTTCTAAAGTATGAAGGGTGTGTGTACACTAGAGGGATATTTGGGGTGGGAGCATGGAAACTTAAACTTTACTGCGTGGTCCTGCACTAGAAACTCTAGCCCAACATCCAGGAAGAGTACTTTAATAATTTGTGCTAACGGTGAAGACGACGTCCTCACTGCGAATGTGACTCGATCTGTTATCATTAGGACATGGGGACCATCCTGCTCTCTGACTGACCTCAATTCCACCTCCTCCCCGGACCCCCACCACCTCAAGCCCATGGAATCTTATTCGGCTGCTAGAGGCGATTTTCATGGTCTCTGCTTGCTTTTCCACGAAAACGCTCCCAAATGCTTTCTTGTCAATAAGACATTCGGTCTATGCTCCTGCCATTAAGGGTTATATTTACCACATTCTTGGCATACCTGACCAACCAAATGCCGGTTTCTTTCTAGCCTTCGTAGATATTCTGTAGCCACAGGCAACTTACACATGGTACTGTTGGTGGGCGGGTTTTCCATTCACCTCATGTGCATAATTTTTTTGGGGGCTTGTAGGTTACGTTAATAAGTGACATTGCTCCATTTTTTTTCTACGTGACACATTTTCTGACTGGGTTTCTGTTATAACCTGCATATTAGACACACAGCCGAGTTGAGTTTGTGCATTGTAATCATTTGTAGCATTCTCTCTCAGCATTGTCTATTCAGATAACCGTACAGAATTCTTGACGGAATAGTAAAATACCAACGCATATATATATATATATATATATATATATATATATATATATATATATATATATATATATATATATATATATATATATATATATATATATATATATATATATCCCTCCCTCTTGGAAAGTCTTAAACTTTGATTTTTGTACAGACTATTATGGTTTGTTCAATTTGTAGAACTAGTTAATTTACTGAATGTTTTCCAGATAACTATGTCAAATGGTCATACAAAGCACCTCTAAAGTTCCATTCATAATTGACGTTGTTTGGATTACAGCAATTTTCATTTTGTTTTTATGAAGTAAGACCCCCTTAAGGTCGCCCTGAAAGTAGGGTCCGTTCATCTTTGTAATTATAATTTTAGTAGCCCATTTATAAAATCTACAAATAAATCTCTTGTGGTTTTTGCTGTCCCTTCGCTACTGTTTTTTCAGTGGTTGTGCTAATTTAGTAAAGCTAATGAAGGTACGGAACATGACAAAATGATCCCACTGTTCAGCTACTTTGGGGGGGCACCCGAGGCAGACCGGTGAAATGAATTTGAGGTTCCTGACTTACAGTTGCCATGTCCAAAGTGTGGTTCAAGATGAAGTCTGTGCAGTTCCTTACTCTTACCCCTTGCAATGTTACTTTATAGCTCTTATTTAATTACTTCTGCTTAAACTGTCACAACATATTGCAGAAGAACTTAGATCATGCATTATATTGGTCTGTTTACAGTGTGTACTGCTATTTTTCTGCTGGGGTCAATTAGGTATATATTTAAATTTGCTTTGTGAATGACTGTACGAGAATACACTTTAAATCTGTGCTTTCATGCCCTGGTTAAAGAGGGCACTTTCCCCTTTATTATGAACTTGTGTTCACTGCAAAACAATAGCGTCACTTTCATAGAGGGGCGGAAAGTTCTTTTTTTTTTTCCCCCGGGATGCAGGGAGTCTCTGACCCATATTTAGAAATTTGAAGCAGGTAACCCATTATTCAGGGATCTGTATGGACTTGCAAGAGTTGTCCATCTTAGCATCTTAGTTTCTGTTCTTCTGTACCTCGGGTGTTGATTGAAGCTTTATTCTGGGGGGTGGGGGTGGGGGGGGCGGGCGGGGACTTCAGCATATGTATTGTGTGTATAGACTTTGTCATTTCTTCCAAAATGTTTGTCTGATCATATAATATACAAAACTATATTATTTAATAAAATTACATATCACATACATTCTATAGACACAATACAGGACATACACAAAATATATAAAAAAATATATATATATATGTTCGATGGCATGTGTAGCTGCAGATACACATGCTGTGCACATCCTGCCATCTAGTGTTGGGCTCGGAGTGTTACAAGTTGTTTTTCTTCTAAGAAGTCTTTTTCGAGTCACGAGATCGAGGGACTCCTCCCCTTTCGGCTCCATTGCGCATGGTCATCGACTCCATCTTAGATAGTTTTCTTTCCGCCATCGGGTTCGGACGTGTTCCTTTTCGCTCCGCGTTTCGGTTCGGAAAGTTAGTTAAAATCTCGGAAAATTTGACGGTATTGTTTGCGTTCGGTATCGGGTTAGTTACAACAGATCGACACCGAATTTTGAATAGCTCCGGTGGCCCTTCGGGGTTTTCGATTTCCCGGCGGGGCCTGGTCGGCCTGACCACCTGCGCCTTCAAGGCTAATGGAACGGACCCCATTCTGCTTCTGCCCCGAATGTCACAACAAGTATCCTTATACAGATCAGCATCTGGTCTGTAATTTGTGTTTGTCTCCAGAACACAAAGAGGATACCTGTGAGGCCTGTCGAGCGTTTCGGTCGAGGAAGACGTTAAGAGACCGAAGAGCAAGAAGACTACAAATGGCGTCGGCGCCGACAGGACAAAAACACTTGGAAGAGGAAGAAGAAACCTTCTCCATCTAGGACTCGGACGAGGTTGATCCCGAAAAGAAGCCGAAAACCGTGAGTAAGACTACAATACACAAAACTCACGGAAAAACCGCTAAAGCCCAGGGGACGCCACCGCCAGCAGGCCATGGCTTAACCCGAAAAGTTGGTGACCGACCATCGGTACCGAAAAAGGGCATTCATGTGTCGAAGTCACCCAACTCCGGTCGAGATACCGGCACAGAGCAGACTCGACCCCGAGACACCGGGTCAGAGCAATCTCAGCACAAAGAGGGCGGCACCGAAACGAGTCGGCACCGAGAGATCAATACGCCGAAGATAAAAAAAAAAAGTGTTGTCGGAACCGAAAAAGACAGCCGAAAAAGTTTCCATACCGAAACATCCGGCCTCTGAACCAAAATCAAGTTCCTACACAGAGGAACAGGGCCTGTCCTCACAAATGCAAGGACACCGATTCGGACAGGAATTAGAGACAATAGAGCCAGATTACACTCAAAGAAGGTTCCACATACAAAAAGACACAGGGAAGATCAGTACTCTTCCCCCAATTCGAATGAAAAGAAAACTTGCCTTCCAAGAGAAAGACAAGCAGCCACAGCCAAAGGTGGCAAGACAAGTAACCCCGCCACCATCTCCACAATGCTCACCACAACCATCACCGGTAGCCACTCCACCAATGATGCAGTCCCCAACTCATACTGGAATGAGTCAGGATGATCCCGACCCATGGGGATCTTTATGATGCGCCAGTATCAGATAACAGTCCCGACTGTTATCCAGCTAGACCGTCACCACCTGAGGACAGTACAGCCTACACGCAGGTGGTGTCAAGGGCAGCGGCGTTTCATAATGTCACCCTGCATGCAGAACCTATCGAGGATGACTTTTTATTTAACACACTATCGTCCACACATAGCCAGTACCAGAGTCTCCCTATTCTACCGGGAATGCTGAAACCCTCCAAACAAGTGTTTCAGGAGCCTGTGAAGGGCAGGGCCATTACTCCAAGGGTGGAGAAGAAGTACAAACCGCCACCAACAGACCCTGTGTACATCACGCAGCAATTAACACCAGACTCAGTGGTTGTAGGAGCAGCTTGCAAGAGAGCGAACTCACACACCTCAGGAGACGCACCACCTCCAGACAAGGAGAGTCTTAAGTTCGACGCTGCGGGGAAAAGGGTTGCGGCACAAGTAGCCAACCAATGGCGCATTGCCAACTCACAGGCCTTGCTGGCTAGATATGATAGGCCTCATTGGGATGAAATGCAACATTTCATAGAACACCTGCCCAAAGAGTTCCAAAAGAGAGCACAACAAGTGGTGGAGGAAGGACAAAGTATCTCGAACAATCAGATACGGTCAGCAATGGATGCAGCGGACACAGCTGCTAGGACTGTAAATACAGTAGTGACCATACAGAGACACGCATGGCTGCGTACATCAGGATTCAAGCCGGAAATACAACAAGCCGTGCTGAATATGCCATTTAAAGGACAGCAGTTGTTTGAGCCGGAGGTGGACACTGCTATCGAAAAACTCAAAAAAGACACAGATTCGGCTAAAGCCATGGGCGCACTCTACTCCCCACAGAGCAGAGGCACTTTTCGGAAATCACAGTTTCGAGGGGGGTTTCGGGGACAGAGCACAGAACCCTCAACCTCACAAAAAAGGCCCACTTATCAGAGTCCATATCAGCGAGGAAGTTTTCGGGGACAATATAGGGGGGGACAGTTCCCAAAGAGTAGAGGGAAGTTCCAGTGTCCCAAAACTCCACAAAATAAACAGTGACTTCAACGTCACAAATCCCCAACACATAACACCAGTGGGGGGGGAGACTAACCAAGTTCTACAAACACTGGAAAGAAATAACAACAGACACGTGGGTCCTAGCCATTATCCAGCATGGTTATTGCATATAATTTCTACAATTCCCTCCAAATGTCCCACCGAAAACACACAACATGTCCAAACAACATATGGAACTCTTACAACTGGAGGTCCAAGCGTTGTTGCAAAAAGATGCAAAAGAGATAGTACCAATTCATCAAAGAGGAACAGGAGTTTACTCCCTGTACTTTCTCATACCCAAAAAAGACAAAACTCTAAGACCTATATTAGATCTCAGAACACTAAACCTCTACATCAAATCAGATCACTTCACATGGTGACACTGCAAGGCGTGATCTCACTGCTCAAACAACAAGACTACATGACAACACTAGACCTAAAGGATGCATATTTCCATATACCTATACATCCTTCCCACAGAAAGTACTTATGGTTTATATTCCAAGGAGTACATTACCAGTTCAAAGTGTTGCCATTAGGGATAACAACAGGGCCAAGAGTTTTTACAAAATGCTTGGCAGTAGTGGCTGCTCATATCAGAAGGCAGCAAATACATGTGTTCCCATACCTAGACGATTGGTTAATCAAAACCAATACGCAACAGCTGTGTTCACAACACACAAAGTATGTCATAGAAACCCTTCACAAACTAGGTTTCTCACTCAACTACAAGTCACACCTACAACCGTGTCAAATACAACAATACTTAGGAGCAACAATCAACACAACAAAAGGGATTGCCACTCCAAGTCCACAAAGAGTACAGGCATTTCAAAACGTAGTACAAGCCATGCACCCAAAACAAGATACAGGTAAAATTAGTGATGAAACTACTAGGCATGATGTCCTCATGCATAGCCATTGTCCCAAACGCAAGATTGCACATGCGGCCCTTACAACAGTGCCTAGCATCACAATGCTCACAGGCACAGGGTCAACTTCAAGATCTAGTGTTGATAGACCGCCAAACATACACCTCGCTTCAATGGTGGAACACTATAAATTTAAACAAAGGGCGGCCTTTTCAAGACCAAGTGCCTCAATACGTAATAACAACGGATGCCTCCATGATAGGGTGGGGAGCACACCTCAACCAACACAGCATCCAAGGACAACGGGAAACTCAGCAGAGACAGTTTCACATAAATCACTTAGAACTACTAGCAGTATTTCTAGCGCTGAAAGCATTTCAACCTATAATAACCCACAAACACATTCTTGTCAAAACAGACAACATGACAACGATGTATTATCTGAACAAACAGGGAGGAACACACTCGACACAATTGTGTCTCCTGGCACAGAAAATATGGCACTGGGCGATTCACAACCACATTCACCTAATAGCACAGTTCAAACCTGGAATTCAAAACCAGTTAGCAGACAATCTCTCTCGGGATCACCAACAGATCCATGAATGGGAAATTCATCCCCAAATACTAAAAACTTATTTCCAAAGGTGGGGAACACCGCAAATAGACCTATTTGCAACAAAAGAAAACACAAAATGCCAAAACTTCGCATCCAGTTACCCACAGGCTCACTCTCAAGGCAATGCGTTATGGATGAGTTGGTCAGGGATATTTGCATACGCTTTTCCCCCTCTCCCACTCCTTCCATATTTAGTAAACAAATTGAGTCAAAACAAACTCAAACTCCTACTAATAGCACCAACTTGGGCAAGACAACCTTGGTACACAACACTACTAGACCTCTCAGTAGTGCCCCATATCAAGCTACCAAACAGACCAGAACTGTTAACTCAACACAAACAACAGATCAGACACCCAAATCCAGCATCGCTGAATCTAGCAATTTGGCTCCTGAAGTCTTAGAATTCGGGCACCTAGACCTTACACAGGAATGTATGGAGGTCATAAAACAAGCTAGGAAACCAACCACGAGACATTGCTATGCAAATAAGTGGAAAAGATTTGTTTATTACTGCCATAATAATCAAATTCAACCATTACACGCATCTGCTAAAGATATCGTCGGCTATCTACTGCACTTACAAAAGTCAAAGTTAGCTTTTTCATCCATTAAAATACATCTCACCGCAATTTCAGCTTATCTGCAAATTACGCACTCAACTTCATTATTCAGGGTCCCAGTCATAAAAGCATTTATGTAGGGTCTGAAAAGAATTATCCCACCAAGAACACCACCAGTTCCTTCGTGGAATCTCAACATTGTCTTAACACGACTTATGGGTCCACCTTTTGAAGCCATGCACTCATGTGACATACAGTTCTTAACATGGAAAGTAGCTTTTCTGATAGCTATCACATCTCTCAGAAGAGTAAGTGAAATACAAGCATTTACTATACAAGAACCCTTTATTCAGATACATAAGCATAAAGTAGTTCTACGGACAAATCCTAAATTCTTACCTAAAGTCATATCACCGTTCCACGTAAATCAAACAGTGGAACTCCCAGTATTCTTTCCAGAACCAGATTCGGTAGCTGAGAGAGCATTACATACATTAGACATTAAAAGGGCACTAATGTACTACATAGATAGAACGAAACAAATTTGCAAAACAAAACAATTTTGTTGCATTCCAAAAACCTCATACAGGGAATCCAATATCCAAACAAGGCATTGCCAGATGGATAGTTAAATGTATTCAAACCTGTTATATGAAAGCAAAAAGAGAACTGCCTATTACACCAAAGGCACACTCAACTAGAAAGAAAGGTGCTACCATGGCCTTTCTCTGAAACATACCAATGACTGAAATATGTAAGGCAGCCACATGGTCTACGCCTCATAAATTTACCAAACATTACTGCCTGGATGTGTTAACAGCACAACAAGCCACAGTAGGACAAGCAGTATTACGGACTTTATTTCAAACAACTGCAACTCCTACAGGCTGAACCACCGCTTTTGGGGAGATAACTGCTTACTAGTCTATGCACAGCATGTGTATCTGCAGCTACACATGCCATCGAACGGAAAATGTCACTTACCCAGTGTACATCTGTTTGTGGCATGAGACGCTGCAGATTCACATGCGCCCTCCCACCTCCCCGGGAGCCTGTAGCCGTTTTTAATTTGAGAAAAAATTAGACTTGTACATTTGTAAATTTGTAAATATATTACTTTTAAACACATTATGTACATACATATTTACTCCATTGCATGGGCACTATTACTATATACACAACTCCTACCTCACCCTCTGCGGGGAAAACAATCTAAGATGGAGTCGACGCCCATGCGCAATGGAGCCGAAAGGGGAGGAGTCCCTCGATCTTGTGACTCGAAAAAGACTTCTTCGAAGAAAACCAACTTGTAACACTCCGAGCCCAACACTAGATGGCGGGATGTGCACAGCATGTGAATCTGCAGCGTCTCATGCCACAAACAGATGTACACTGGGTAAGTGACATTTTCCATATATATATATATTCCCCCCTCTTTATTTCTGGTGGTTGCCAGTAAGTATAGTAAGGACCATGGTTCCATGGGAAAAGTGTTTTTTTGACTTGCCTGTATCCTTGGCGCTGTTTGATGGATCTTCACAAAACTTGGAAAAAAAAGTGCTCCAATTTTGGGGTGATCCATCAAGCGGGAGCTGAGGAAAGAAGGGTTGGGGGGAGGTCAAACAAAGTTTCCTATGTTAATTCCCATAGGGGTTTTGAGCACGACTACAGGCTGAACTGTTGGATGAAGTTCCACCAAATGTGGCAGAAAGCTAGATTTTGCTCCTCCAAATTGTGCTTTTTGTTATTTGGTGTAAATCATTTCACTAGTGGAGAAATTCAAGGAAAAAGTGAAAAAAGAGTGCAGGGTAGGGTTGTTCTTGTGGTTCCAGAAACCCGGCAGGGCAGAAAATATGTTTAAAAAAAAAAAAAAAAAGTTGCTGTGAATTTGCGGCAAAAACGAACAAAAAAACAAGTGCAAACTCCTACGGTTGTTTTTAATTAAGCCCTCTGGGTGGGCCAGATAGTACTGTAAAAAAGATTTGAGAAGGCGCACAGGGCCCCCTCCAAGGGCTTATTTATGTTGCAGGGACCGCCACCTCAACAGGGCGTAAAGCAAATAGAATGCCGTAGCAAAATGCTATAATTTAAATAAAAAATAAAAAAAAAGCGAATAGTCCTGTACCCCAGGGACCACGTCCCTGAGGCTGCTAAATAAAATAATGAAGGGGGTCAGTTGCGGACCTCCCGCCTCGGGACCACCACCACCTCCTCCTTGAGTCTAAGTTAAATGTTGGAGGGGTGTGTGTGCGACCCCCACCCCCTCCAGCCAATTAACAACCTGGGAATCGCCACGCTCTAGTGCCATCTCCTGCTATGCCCGGGTCGCACACCCCCAGGACATAGCTGTTTTCTTGGACTTTGCAGGAGCTTTGACAGGTCCTGCCAATTCAGTGCAAACACTCTGTTTCCAGTGGGCGAGAGCTGTCTAAGAACTCTTGCCCCCTGGAAGCAGAGGTTTCATCTCTTTCCCTGCCTCCAGAGATGCTGGCAGGGAAAGAGATGAAACAACTGCTCTTGCACACAGGGAGCTGCATGTTTAGCAGCTATCTGTGTGCAAGAGCCATGCCTGCTTACGCAGGAGGCGAGGAGCTGGCTGGAACTGTAGGGGGCCTTGAGGCACCCCTTGCTGTCCCATTGCCCCCTGGGGGGCACCCAGAGACATGACCAGGCCCAGGGGGAGCGCGCCCCCCCCCCCCCTTCCCCTACTGAATTGTAGTAGCCCCCAGGGCAAAAAGTCAGCCTGGGAAGTGGTGGGGGCATGCAGCACCCATTCCCCATTGAATTGGCTTCGCCTTGTCCACCTTAGTAGTATGCAGAGGTCTTCGTTCATTTGGCAGGATGGTGGACAGCTTACAAAAGGGCTCCCTTGTGTTTGCTGCAGATTTTGGTGGAGCGTTCTTGATGCCGAGGAATATGAGGGCATCCCCGCCAAAAAATTAGGCACTTTCGTCATATAGCTAAGAGGAAGGACCCTAGTTTGTTGGAGATTTACATCTTTAGTGTCTTGTTGGCCTTTCTATCGGAGGATTCATGTTATCAAGGAATTGTGGAGAAAGACGCATGAGTAACTTTCACATTACCAAATGCACACAAGGTCCTCGTGGTCCATTAGGCAGCTGTAATGTACAATACACTGGACATTTAAGCAACGAGGTAGCACTTTCTATCCAACCAGTAGAAAGTACTCCACTTTGGTAGACATTTTGTGCAGAGCTGTGGACTCTTGTTGGATAAGCGAGCAGATGAGCTTCACTTCTGGCCATGATGCTTATTTCACAGAAATTAAACCTCAGCAGGAAGCACTTATACATATAAACGTAGTATATGCCTCAGTTGAAGTTCCACTTCTGGAAAGGACAAATTATGCTATCTACTGGTCAGAAATCCTTTGTGGAGGTGAATGCATCTTTGATCTATTGGAGCGCAATCTGTAAGTGACTGTGACAAGTGGGTTCTTATTTGTCCTCTCCTGGTGAGAGCAAAGCCCGTGGCTCTTTAAATTGCTATGAGGATTCAAATGTGCAAATGACCTAGAAGCTCCACCCGCTTGTCCCCGCCCGTCCACCTTAGTAGTATCCAAAGGTTTTCCTGCCTTTTGCCAGGATGATGGACAGTTTCCCAAAGGCCCCCCAGTGCGTATCATGCTACTTTTGGTGGCACGCTCTTGATGCTGAGGAGTATGAAGATATCCCCACCAAACAAAGAAGCACTTACGTCATATAGCTGAGAGCATGGGCCCTAGTTTGGTGGAGATTTGAGTCTTTGTAGTCTTGTTGGGCTCTCTATAGGAGGATTCATGTTATCACAGGATTCTGGAAAACGACACACGAGGAACGGTCATATTGCCAAACGCACACATGGTCGCTGGAGACATTTCTCATGGTCCGTTATGCAGCTGTAGTGTATAAAACACACTGGACATTTACACAACAAGGTAGCACTTACTAACTAGTAGAAAGTACTTCAGTTGGGTA
Organism: Pleurodeles waltl; assembly: GCF_031143425.1. Classification (NCBI taxonomy): domain Eukaryota; kingdom Metazoa; phylum Chordata; class Amphibia; order Caudata; family Salamandridae; genus Pleurodeles; species Pleurodeles waltl. Next base: position 424,385,550 of record NC_090448.1, read on the forward strand.
TACATTTTGGCCAGAATTGTGCACTGTTATTGGATAAACAGGCAGGTACGGTTGCTTTGTGGCAGTCACTCATGCAGCTACTGACATGCACACCACACGCACACCACACGCACACCACACACACACACACCCCACACACACACACACCCACACACACACACACACACACACACACACACACACACACACACACACACCCCCCACACACACACCCCCCACACACACACACCCCCCCCCCACACACCCCCCCCACACACACACACACCCCCACACCCCCCCCCACACACACACACCCCACACACACACACCCCACACACACACACCCCACACACACACACCCCACACACACACACCCCACACACACACACACACCCCACACACACACACACCCCACACACACACACACCCCACACACACACACCCCCCACACACACACACACACCCCACACACACACACACACACCCCACACACACACACACCCCACACACACACACACCTCACACACACACACCCCACACACACACACCCCACACACACACACCCCACACACACACACCCCACACACACACACACACCCCACACACACACACACCACACACACACACACACACCACACACACACACACACACACACACACACACACACACACACACACACACACACTCAGACATTCATGCACCCACGAGCAGATCCACTCACAGGCCTACTGATACACTTGTGCACTCACACACTCACTGTCAAAGGTTAGTGGTTACAGTTACGATATTTAAAAAAAACAAAAAACTTTGGAATTTACTTTAAAAAAACAAAAGGTACAGTGAGTTTATAGTTAGGAAACGCCATTAAAAAACAAAAACTTACATATTAACTGGGGGGGGGGTCCTTTTTCCCACATCCTGCAGGTTTAGGCTATTTTAGAATGACTGATGTCTCAAACCCTGTGTTCCTCTGAAAAAGTGAGGCTGTGCTAAAGTTATGACTGTGTGCAACAGTTGACAGAGGCAACCCCAAGTACAGAAAAACACCAGTAGCACTGTTGGTAGCATGTGAACACTTCTATTAAGGACACACAGGTGAAGATTATTCTTTATGCTTTCTTCCCTTTATTAACAGCCGCCATAACAAAAAATAAACCAAACCACATTTCCCAGAACCCACAGGGAAATTGGTAAAAACAAACTGGCAACATTTCAATCAAAGTTCGTCCTCCAATCAGGTATCAGGATTCTCAAGATAGTTCCGTGTCTCTATCCTCCAAATATTCTTGTCGCACAAGTCATCCCAATACCTTTTTCTACACACCTTGTTTCCCAGTGTCCATGCCTGGGGTAAAAAAAGAATTGTAATTACCATGAGAATCCGTACTCGAGAGAGTCCTCGAGCAACCAAAGCATACACAGGAGCATAATTAATGGCATCACAATTTACACCATCGAAATCCGGATAGAAGACTCCTCACTTAGTAGTTATGGAAAGGGTCTTCTGGATCAGGAATCTGCGGGTAGGATAATCCTCACCTCTGTGTCCTTAATAAAATTTAAACTTTCTGTTACGTTAGCTAGGAAACTTTTCATTCTGTGTCAGGATGGGAGGTTCAGATTATGCTAGTTAAAAGCTTACTTACCACCAAATAGGCCTCATCCAAAATTGGCTTAAAATAGAACCGTTTAAAAGTCAAATCTGAGGATCAGTTATCCTCATTCATGATGTCCTCTAATCGTGCACCTAGACTGAAAGCCTTGGAGGCCATTACCCCCAGTAAAATGGGCACCAAACATCATTAGATCAGTGCCAGTTTCCTGCATGACTTACCAAACCCAACAAGCTATAGTGGGAGAAGAAACCGGCACATGAGGTTTCCTGAGGGGAATATGGAGCTGTCTCTCCCCTGGGGGCCTGAAATCTGCTGACATTTCCTCAAAGGCCTTTAGACATTGCTCAACGCAAACCTTCATAGAATCAGGAATTGTATAATCTTAGAGTTACATCTAGCCCATCAACTAATCATAAAAGAGACCCCTGTAGGAGAAAGAATACTTCCTGTGGTGTAGGGCTCTAACAGCAGACACCCTTCTGTATGATATCAGAGAACCATTGCCAGCTTTGTCAAAATCTCCTTAAGTGAGAGAAACCTATTAGGTTGCTAGGGTAAGAAAAAGTGGAGCACCTTATTAACATCCTAATGCTCTGAATACTGCAGTTCTGGTTGGGGAGAGAACCTGATACATACCTCGTAACAAGCGACACACAAAAGGATATTACCTCCAACAGGTACATGCCCTGCCGAAATTGCCAAATGAAAGGTATTGATAGTTCGATAGGCCATGCCCTGCTGTGCTAGACTAGCCAAGAAATTCAGGGTCTGAACTATCTAAGCTCCAAGAGAGATCTCAATTCCATTGCACACACTGACACCATTGCGCCAAAGCTGCCCTGTATCTTTTGACTGCTCTGTCAGACCAGGTCTTGGACATGAAGTCTTCAGCCTGTGCAGAAAGGCCTGGGATTGACGATCTACCCCTGTAATCTCCTATGCCATCAGGATGAGAGATCCGTCCAGCACCATCTGATGCAGGATCTAATCCGGGCTGAGAAGGAGATCTGGAAACGGGGGGAGGGAGGGACTGATTGGAAAGTTCCAGAAGACATGTAAACCATAGTGCAAAAAAAGGGCGCACACTGCCTCACACTCCAGCAAAATGTTTTGACATGTAAACCATACTTATGATCTCCAAATGGGTGTGATCAGGACCAACTCTGTGTGTTGCCTCTGATCTGGGCCGAAACTCTTGTGATCATCGAAAACTAGGGAAACACATGTGCTTTTTCCCTTTGCCCAATCTTTCAGGAATTTACCTGGGGTATCCGTAAAAGGATCCAATCTCTAGCTGAAGAAACAGGGCAACTGATGGTCCAGCCTGGAGGCAAATCGATCCACTGAAAAGGGACCCGACCGGTCGTGGAGCATGACAAAAACCCCTGGATGTAGTAGCCTCAGGCTGGAATCCCAAAAATGACGAGACTGGCAGTCTGCCACTTGATTCTCTTGACAGGGAAGGTACTCTGCTGTCATTGATATCTGATGATTGAGGCAGAACTTCCAAAATTTAGTCACCAGATCGAACAGAACCTTTGAGCAAGTGCCACCCAGGTGGGTAATGTATCAAACGGCTGAACTGTTGCCCATTCCTAGCAGGACACATGACTGGAGCATGTCCCTGGTCCAGCAGCAGACCGCAAAATAACCTGCTAAAATTTCCAAACAGTTGATGTGCAACGTCTGCTCTTGCGGAGACCACGATCCTCCTGTGGAAATTTCTCCACAGCAAGACCCCAGCCTGACTTGCTGGTGTCGGATTCTATGATAAGGTCCGGGACAGGTCTGAAAATTGTTCTCCAGTTCCGTGCCTCCATGTGGGAAAGCCACCTACAGATCTCCTCTAGCGCTTCATCGGACAGGAAGCCAGGCCTCTCCGAAGGTGCACTGCTTTTTACCTTTGCAGGGCTTAACAATGTAGTCCTGGAAATATGGCCTCAATGGAGGACACCAAGAGTCCCACCAGGCGAGCGATCTGTCTTAAAGACACACTGTCTGGTCAACGTTTTGAGAAGTTTGTGCTGGCTCTTGGTTTATCTTCCGAGAAGGAAGGCTCAGGGTGGCTTTGGTGGAGTCTAACAAATCCCAGAAAAGTTGCCTTCTTCCCCGGCACCATAGGAGACTTCATGTTTATCACAATACCCAAGCTTTCCAGAACATCGACAGCCATCTGCAACCGAACCAACAACTGTCAGGGATCCTGCGCTGGGAGGAGCATATCGTCAAGATAAACAGTCGGTCAAATCCCCTGCGCACAAAAATACTCCACAAGGGGCTTAAGCACCTTCGTGAAGCACCAAGGCATGGAGGAGAGACCGAAAGGTAGAGTTGTAAAGTGGAACATTTGCTGACGCCAGAAGAACTGATGGAACCTCCTGTGTGGAGGAAAAATCAAAATGGGCAGATATGTGTCCGTCAAGTCTAGTCAGACCATCCAGTCTGCGGGGCGCAAGACATCTCAAAGGAGATGAATCACCTCAATCTTGAAATTACGGAGAACCAGTAATTCGTTTAATTCATGTAGATTCAGCACCGGTCTCTGACCCCCGCCTGCCTCGCCGAGTAAAAACATGTTGCTTATAACGCCTTGCAGATGTGGAGAGGTAGGGCAAATAGCCCCTTTCTCTAGGAGTGTTGCGGTATCCTCATTCATTAACTTTGCAGTGAGCTGGGAAAACTGGATGGGTCTGGGACATACCTCCTTACATGGGAAACAACAGAACTCTATGTGAAAATCCTGTACCATTTGCAGAACGCATGCATCGCTCGTGAGTGTTTCCCAAACATGAAAAAATTCTGCCAGTCTGCTTCCTACTTCTAAGAGGGAGGAAGTGGATACACTTAACGGAATTTGAGGCAGCGTTGGTCCCTCTGAAACCCTGGTCTCTGTAACGTCTGTTGTGGTTCGGGTAGAAGTTGCCATAACGGGCTTGATCCTGGAATTGCCTGTGCCTGGAGCTTTGCCCTCTGGAATATTGGGAGGAGAACTGACCGGTTGAGCGGGCCCCTACCTCAACCAGCCCCACGGAAAACCTGTGAGAACACCCTCTTCATAGATGACTGATCTTTGTCCAAAGATGTGAATGTGTTCACAAACTTTCCAAGCTCTTTGATAAGACTCGCCAAATAGTCCATCTTGTGCCACACCACCGCTTCAAAGTCCACCAAGCCCCCCAGCTTAGGGTCTACTTTAATCAAAAAAGAGCATCTCCTCTCAGTGGTCAGCGCGCAGTTGGTATTGCCCAGCAATATGACTGCACACTGAGCCCATCTGGAGAGCGCTTTCGGGGAAATGAGAGATCCTGAAATTTTGGCATCCTCTGCCACATACAGGATCATGGTCATAGGGCAGAGGGTATCCAGGAGCCTATCCTGGCACGTCCACCAGGATTTGTCAGTACCCTTTTTGGGATCCTTTATGATTTTTGTCAGAAATGTGGCCATCCTGGGGTCGAGCTCCGGAGTCAGAGCTCCCTTGCCATCTAATGAAGGCCGTGAGCATTCTGCCTTCAGGCGTCTACAGGCTTCCTTCCCCAATTAGGTTCTTATCCTACTCTCCACGTAGTACGCTACCTTCATGGTCGGGGTCCAACCGGACGATCGAGTATGGAGGAGCTCCAACTGATCCAACATTCACAGCACGGGATTCAGTGGCTGGGGAAAGACGCCAAGGTCTGGACAGGCCAGGCTCTTCGTCCATGTTGCCATGGGCATCATCCCTCGGTAGGGCCAGGCAAAACCGGTTTAGGAGGTGCCTTTGGCAGGGGCGCAGCATCAGTTGGCGCAGCAAGGGATTGATTTTGGGCCAGGAATGCCTCCTGGAGACGTAAAGTCATTGTTATACATCCCATCCTCTCAATCCTCTCGGGGTGCTTGGCTGGGACAGACTGGACATCTGAGGGCCGGAGCAGTGGGCCCCAGGACCGCGGCTGTTGAGGCCTGGGCCCATTTGGCACATTCATGTGCTATCTGCTGCGCTAGGCGCTGCTCCATGGGAGCCATCGCCCCTCTTCAACTGCCCTGCAAATTCATGCATCCACCACATAAAACCCATCATCCCAGGGCAACTGGGGTAAGGGATCCTCGCCCCCTTGCATGTCTCCATACTCTGACATGCTCATGCTGTAAGGTGACAGGGGGCCCACCCACGTGACAACTTGCGAGCGCATTGATTTCCGACACTTAATTACACTGGCACAGAGTGACTAGCACAGTTAGGGCAGTGTAAGGAACTGCAAGGTTGGTGGAGCGGGGGGGGGGAGATTGCAGTGAGTCAAAGCTGGGCAGAGCCATAATCAAAAGTGGGTCCAAGCCCTGTGGCCACCACCATCCCTGGGAGAAATCACAGATGATATGGGTCAAGTCGCCTCTTGGCAGAGTGTCCCCACAAGGCAGGAATCCTTGAAGCAACAGAACAGTCCCCCCCTCCCCCCAAGGTGTATCTGAACGCAGGCAAATCTACCCCGGACATGTCACTCTTCAGGGGCGAGCAGAGGCACAGACAAGTAGCGTGTAACTCTGAATCCTGACAGGAATTCCAAACTTGTGAGCTGAATATCCTAGAGAAAAAATGCTCCCACAGCTCCTCCTAGCATCTGGAAGCCAACACTGCACTCTGCATACCAGGGAAAATTAACAAATGTAATGTAGGCGTGCAAAGCGGTCCCTTGACACGCTGACACTCTCACCCTACATGGAATGAAGATAACAAGCCAAAAATAGCAATAGGAGAGAGAACTGGGCTAATCTGGGCTGTGAGCAGTGAAGAAAAATGATTTGGATGATAGAGAAAAGGGACTGTATGGAGAATCCTGACACCTGATTGGTGGATGGACTCTGCTGGAAATGTTCTCTGTTTGGTTTTACCAATTTCCCTGTGGGTTCTGAGAACTGTGGTTTGGTTTATTTCTTTAATAATATGGCTGCTGTTAATAAATTTAAAGAAAGTGTAAAGCATAATCCGAGCCTCTGGTCCGGACATAGAATTCTCAATGCCAATCCATGTTTTGCTGTTTTAACTGTTTACTCATTAAGTCGAGCTTAAGCATTCTACTTAGTCTATACTTTAATATACTTCTTATGGCTTAAAGTGATTTCATTTGTTTGATGCAGTGTCTTACTCACTAGTGGTCAGTTCTGCCTTTTTCTCCCTCCTTTTTTCTGTTTCAGAGCAGTGACCAACTACTGTATTATTCCACTTTGGTTTCTTTATCTGTTTCTGTGTCAGAATATTTTTGTCATTCCTTTGGTGCTCCCCTTTTACAGTGGGTGTTTTAGACCGGTAGCTGCCTGCGTTTTATTGCAGCATTCCTCTCCTCCCAGGTCTCTGACATTTGTGTTGGCTTTATTCCAGTCCTGTCCTCGTTTACATATGGCTCCTAAAATAAGCTTTTTTTTACAAAAGAAACACCCATTTGTTTAGCTCACGAAAGCAACAAAATGCTTTGTTAGAATGTAGCTAAACCTAGAAGCAATGATGTGAAACTTGCTTAGCCTCACATCACATCTTAAATCTCTTTCCAAGGCCTCTCGCTGCCAGCACTCATGACATCAACATCCTACACAGGGCATTGCTTATCTTTTTTTATTGGGGCCCTAAATCTTCTCAGGCTACACTGCTTGGAATTCGAGGCAAGAATGCTTGCATGACTTTTCATTCTGTTAAAATAAAAATAAAATACTTTTCTAGCCTTGTATTCCAATTTCCCTTCAGACGTTTACACAAGTCTCAAGGGCTTGTAATTTCTGATGTCAGTAGGCACCAGTGACTATCAAAATATGTCAGGAAAAGACACAATTATGAGACATGGTTGACCAACTTATGTGGCAAGAAAAGTCCAGTTCTGAATTTACAATGCCAATAGCTGTAACTCAAGAAAATGCTAGACCTATTGCATTGCAGATGCTTGTTTTAAACTGTGCGTGCTGTATAATTACTATAAAGGAATCTCCGGTCACTTATTCAAAAAGTTCAGAGATGGTAGGAAAACGTAAATTTGTTTTAAAGATAGTTTTATAGATCCTTTCTTGCAGAACATTTCATCGATTGAGCTCCAGTATCAGACTGAGTATGCCTTATTTTAGGAACCCTTATTCCAGTAGGAAGTATGCAGATTTGAAGGGGTTCACTTTCCACCTCCGTTACCTCCGTTACAGCTTGAGAATGTCCAGCACAAGACATGCATGTTATAGACTAAGAAAAATCGTATTTACCCACAGATGGCAAACCTCTTGTGATTAAATAGTTTATGGGAAAGTGAAAACAAACGTAAAATCGTACATCCAATGACTTGCACCTGAACTTGGAAAGTAAAGGAGGAACGCTACAATCCAAGGATGCTGGAAGCATTAGCTCTTCAAAAGGAAACTCTTGAGACTTGTGAGTGAATTGAAGAATCCAGACGCTGTCGACCATCATATTGTGCTCTTGCAAAAGCATTTGGTTTCTTTGCTTAAAAAAATGTGATAAATAATCGCCTTTAGAACCGATAAGAAAGATTTTTGAGAAAATAATTTGGTAGCTAAGAGTGAAGGAGGAAGCCACACAAAGCCTCTTATTCATGTCTGAATAGGTTTAGATCCCTTCTGATCCCCCCATAAGACATGTGCCAACTGAGCATGTTCAGAGCATTAGTTCTGTTAAATGCATGAGTACCAGACCTGTGCATTCATTTTTTTTTTTTTTTCAAAATTCCCCTGCAATTACTCAGTTCTACATGGCATGTGGCCTCGTCCAGAGTTCACACACTCTGAGAGTGTACAGGGCAACCCCCACAATGTGAATTATTTTGGTCCGCTTCTGAACACCCTATGCTAAATTTGAGCTACATTCTTTATGCATTCATATTACAACAGTTGTATATTGCTACCTTTTCCCCAAGTTCAACCACATTTTGTTAGAGTTTAAACTTTTGCACAATACTTTAGAAGAGCAATTCGTGAGTGTTGCGCAAATAAGAATATAAGCATGACGGAGAAGCGCGGGGCATACACAAGTTTGAATAAAGCAATACATACCCCTGTAAGACATGGACATCTTTAATAATGTGTAAAATGAGAAAGTTAAACATGCGTAATCAGGAACCTGTTGTCCACTTTTAAGAACAAGCATTGCTTGCTTTCAATGCAGTAAAAAATTATCTTTACACAGTCAAAGCTGATAAAACTTGCAGTAATCCACTGTTTATATATATTTTCCTTTTAGCTTTCCAGTTTTAAGAAATCGCATTTGCCATTGGTGTGGTTTTGCTGTACTTATTGTGTGGGCTGCTTGTACTGCGAGTTCCTGCATGTTCTGGACTTATTTTTGAGACTGAAGTCAGACATGTACGCTGTGCTTTGTTCTGTTGGGACTGAGCAGTGGCGAAGCCCAGAGTTATATAATGTTCAGTGAGAGGTGATTGTTGTCCTGTGTAAAACGCTAGTTGTTTGATGGGACCACAGGATGGTTGCGTCGTATTTCGCCTACTTTTAGTGCGTTGGTTTCAAGTATGTGGGTTACTACCTGTGTACATGAAAGATTAGCGTGCAAGAGGGCTTTGGGGTTCTTGTTCTTAGGGGACACTTGCCCTATGCGTTTAGGTTTTGTCATGGTTTTCGTTGTTAGTGTAGTGTTGAGTATAGTAGGGCCTATTTCCGATTGTGTTTGGTGCCGAGTGCAGTTCTGTTTTTGGTTTGAGTTTGTGAAGGGTTTGCATGGAACGTTGATGGCTGCTCTAAGGTCTGTGTTAAGCCTTTCTTTAGGTTTGTGCAAATAACGATGCTGTAGTTCAGGCTCCGTGTTGCACGTATTAAATCCGTGTATCCAGTGTTGTTGTGAACGCTGCTGTGGACTACATCATACTTGGTGTTAGTGGTCTCCACTTGTTACTAATATTTCTTCAGATATTTTCTTATTTCATTTAGTAGGGGATCTCATAGGGGTTAAAAACGGAAACTGCCAACAAAGCGCAAGCAGTGCTGTGGCGGAAGAGTCGTCGTCTGCATCCTTCGTGATTTTGTGAGGACACCAGCATGTTGAACGTTTGGTAGAATGCTTATTGCATCTAATCTTAAACCATTGTTCACTTCAGGATCTGTAACCTTATGCTCTTCGCACGTGTTTGAAAAACTACTGATGCCTGTTATTTGCTAAGAGTCAGTTTTAAGGCATTAAGCATGCTTCGTTGACTATCTCTTAACATTGTCCTATATTTTTAACAGTTTTATTTAAGCATTATGGCCCGCAGGCAGTAGCAACTTTTAATTATCGTCTCCCTTGCTGCTGAGAGGAAAGCGGATTCCCTTTCTTAGCCAACTTTGCTGCGGAGTGACGGGGAGGAGGTTTGGTGAAGTAGGCGCTATCAACCGCAGTAGAGAAAAATAAACAAACCTCTGTTTTCCAGCAGCTCTGACCGATTCGATCTCTCAGCGAAATAAGTTGAAGGGAAAGCTGAAGCTGGACAGTTAAAGTATGAAGCATTTAAACTTACGCTTCCCGGGGTGATAAAATAAGGCCACACTCGATGGCAAAAATGCATAAAGGGGTCGGTGGAACAAGAGGTCATCGGGAGGGGCACACCTGCAAACGGCGCAACATGGAACTGGCAGCCACAGAATGCTTCATGAGCGGCCCCTGCCAGTAGTTATTGCCAGGCGCAAGATGCGTTCCAATTAAATGCCTAGCTCCTAACGTTCCTTTTTTGGCGCCAGTGTAAATTATTGAACCCGGTTTGATCCAATTTGCTTCTCAAACACGATGGGAACAATTTTTATATATATATTTTTCTCCCGGTTACTACTTTTACCTCAGCAATTGACTCGTTGAGTGACATTTTCTTCCCAATGAAAAGCTTGTGAGATTTTCTGTAAACTGGATAGAGTAAACAACGTCTTGCCAATTGAGCTTATTTTCTTAAGAAGTACAAGCCAGTTGTAAAAGAAACGTGCATGGTCATAAATGTATAAATCTAGTGTTGAATACATTAGATGTGGAATATGGGTATAAATATAGCAAATAAACATTGTGTTGGGAGGATGCTTGTCTAAACACTGTCAATCGCACAGGGTAACGTTCCAACCCCTTGTTGTTTTGCCCACCGTGCCTCCTCAGATTAGACCCCGCTATATGCAAACCAGTATTGACCCTACTCCAATAGGAACAGTCCAGCCTGTACTGTCAAGTTAGTTCTTTTGAACCGGAACACAAGCAACCCTTGGCCAGTTTTGGGCTTTGTCATTTGTGACACTGTTTTTTTTTGTGGGTAGCTGATTGAGTTGTATGTAGTTATTGTAGACACAGGAGTGATGCGTTTGGCGCTGGTGGCCCTGAACTGTCATAAAAAGTCACAGTTACTGTTTCAAATTTAGCCATGTGCTTGGTGTCTTAGCTCTTCATTAGTGACCCACTTGCTAGTAGAATTGCTTGTCAGTTACTCATCTGCAGCTGTCTGTAGGTAAACTGAAGTTTGAGTTGAACACATTGCTAACCATCCTTTGTTATATTTGAGATTGATACAAAATGTGGCCTTGTTATTGCTGATATTAATTACTGTTTTTTGTCGTACTAGAAAATGACATATTTCCTGTGTTTTAAGCAGTTCATTAAAAACTAATGTCGGCTCTATGCTGATGACACTCAGATCGTGTTTAATCTCTACAGGCACTCTCATGAGTTGATTGGGGTGGAGGTTTGCATAAACTTAGTCTGTCACTGGATCTGACAATTTGCTAAGCTGATTTAAGGGTGAAGTCTTGCCCTTGGATGCTCAGGATCTTCAGCAAAACACTTCACCTAGCCCAACAGCCTGGACTTGCTCTTCCATCCGAGGTTAAGAATATTGGGATGGGGTCTGACCATGATCTCTAACTTGAGCACCAGGTCAAGGCAGTGGCAATCAGCCCTTTCAATTTCTGTTCTTGAGCAGGCTCTTTTTAAATGTCTTTGCCTGATGTGACAGATTTTTGGTGCTTCGGCTCCTAAATATCCGATACACCTAGTCACTTTTTTGACTCATGAAAGACACCTCTGCCTGGGCAAGATATAAACTTGAAAAAATGGGTGGTACGTTGGTCTAAGTTGCTGGAGTTAAGCCCTTCTAAAACTTATACATAACCCTCCTCCTTTTTAAAATCCGATTGAAGACTTGTCTTCAGTGAGATAGCCTCCAGATGTCCATTCTCTTGGGCATGGTTATGTATGTTTTTACCTAATTTACTGATCGGTAGCTTTTACCTCGATTGACATTTTATTCACCAGGCTTTTGTTTGCTATGTATTTCACCTGCTTGTGATTGAAATGTGTGGTTAGTTATTTGTATATGCTCCTTAAGGCTTATTACAATTTGTGTGTTTGTGATTAAGAAAAATATTTCATTATCTATCTCTTGATAGGTTCTTTTTATCAGTGCTTTGTCTCTGTCGTTTTTTTCATTTTCTTTTCCTCCTCCTCTCTCTTTTCTACCTTTAGCTGACTTTCTCTGGATCATTCTGGTGATGGAAAATAAGTTCCAGCACCCTAAAATTGCTTGTTCCCACCACCTGCAACCATCTGTCCAAATTAAGCATTGGACCAATCAATTCACGAAAGTGCTCTCTCCTTTTAGTGAGTCACTACTGCAGATATCAAGGGAACAGATGGAGAAAATGTCATTGAATATGTTACTCACGTCTTGTGCTAGTGTTACATATGTTTTAATTACAGTGCCTCCACCGTTATATCGTGATGCTCATGGTAATGCTTTAAAATAGTGCTTTCCGTTAACCCTTCTAAAATACAACCTCAAAAATTAGTAATACACTGTTCCAACCATGCAAAAACAGAAAGTAGTGACCGGGGTCCTAAATTCTTGGAGCAAGAGGCCTCACACACCCATAGGGTGTCATGCTATGACCACGGACTACGGACCGGGGTAGGTTACCGCCTGGCCAGAGCACCTGTACCAAACGTCATTTAGCGCTGGACCATTGGTCTGTGTATTCCTAGGATGCTCGTCTTCAAGTTTAGGACGGGCACGAGTTAGGAACTATTGGTTCCATGTTCATGTAAGTGATTGTTACTCCCCCAAGCTATATGCTGGCCTATAGTAACTTGTATACCTTGTTTGGAAATATATGTGGCCCTTATTATCCAGGAGATACACATAGTCACATAAGGTCCTGATGAAGCATCACTGGATCCGTTTGGACCACCAGGATGCGAAACATGTTGACCCATGAGAGGGTAGACTTTGGAGAATTCCCAGACTCCTCTCTCTGATATATATTTTTTTCACTATAAGAGTGATTGATCTTAAATTTCTTTATTCACTCTTCTGACTTTATTTTTAACCTTGGCCCTGACCGTCCATCTGGTCCAATAAAATCTACTGTCTCAGTGGCGGTTTTGAGAGTCAATTTTAAACCATATTCTTTTCTGATCTCCGTTGACACTTCAGTCACCTTTGGGGTCACGGCACCACCATATAAAAAGATCTCCAGCAAAGAGCCCCCCCACCAGGGGTGGTGCCCGTCAGACATTGCAGCGCCGGTCTGACGAGGAGCAGTGCCTATGATGAAGCATGACACCCTATGGGTGTGTGAGGCCTCTTGCTCCTAGAATTTAGGACCCCGGTCACTACTTTCTGTTTTTGCATGGTTGGAACAGTGTGTTACTAATTTTTGATGTTTCCATTAGGAGGATATACACTGGACCATAATTCCTTCTGATCCCTCCCTTATTTTAAAATACAACCTCCTCATTTTATTTGTCCAGAAAACTTTTTTTTGTGTTTTCCTATTTGGGCAATGTAGATTGGGTATGGATCTTGCTTTTTCTTCACAATACTTGTATTTTTTTCCTACAAAATACCTACATACTTCAGCTTTCTTTGTCCATTATGTTCAGGCTTTCTCTGGGTTCATTGTACAACTTACCACTGACATTGTGCATACCCTGTGTTTCACCATATCTTGGACTTATCCTAAAGACTTATGTCCCTTTAGTGCATGTCCTAAATTGCTTCTCTCTAGAAGCATTAACCTGGCTTTTGCAAAGCTGCTGACAAGTTTCATGTTCTGCTTCTATCTGTAATGATAATCGAATGTCCCCAGCTAGATTTTTCTACCAGCTATTGCAATTTTCCCGTACGAAAACCTGGCCCCTATGTTCTTGTTCCTCAGACATCCTACTGTAAAGAAAAGTTGTGAACCTGAAAAGGGTTCAGTATACAAATTGGAGACAAAAGCTTTTCTTGGAATTCTTTATGATGTATTCCTCCGTGCTATCAGTCACCTGAAGGTCTCACCTTGAACTCCCCAACTGACATCCTTCCCCCATCTCTTCATCAGAACCTATTTCTTTGTGTTCCTATATCTAACTGCCTCTATCTAACCCCCACCCTTCCACCTCTGGACACCATGAGGTTCATCTCAGCCAGCAACGTTGCAGTGCTTTTCACCAATCGAGGATAAAAGTGACTACAGGCTGCACAATGTACAACACTGAATGTTTTCAGGATGTACACACACATCGTTCCAGTACTGCCAAAACACTCCCCTCACCAATATGTAGTAGAATTAACCATTGAAATAGTTTGTTAGTTGGCCTGCTGCTGTATTCGTTGGCTACACTAAATACATTTCTAAACTTTGGCTATAGAACCCTGTTCAGTAGTCTAGGATGTACACTCACTTCTTCATATTGCCATCAATTTGACAAGCCAAAAACAGACGCATTTACAAACTACTAGAACATACATTTGGAAGCAGTGTATGGCAACACCACCATTCACCTCGACGACATCATAGCCAGATATATTCAAACAGGAACCTACGTCTTCCTACCATAGTTGCCTAGCTATATTGAAGATGCCCGCTACTGCCTCCAAGTTCTGGTTCTTTTAAATTCTATGCACTCTTCACTTTAACTTTACAAGTGGACATTCCAGGCAACCGAGGACCTCAAAAGATGAGAATAATCTCAGCCTCACTAGAACTTCACTGGTGTATATATGTTTGTTTAATTAGTTATAGATGTGAATTTAGACGGCCGTCCCTCTTTGCAATTGTCAATCACATAACTGGCACATTTTATTCGATATAATGTTATGTACCTTGCAATCCATCTTCTCATACAGTTCTAGTTTGTCTACTTAAACTTTTCTGATGGAAATCTGGTTGTCAGAGAAATAATCGTTAAACATACATTCTCTCTGCAACCAAATGATACCTTTCACTACACCCCTTCAGTAAAGGCAGTTTGTTAAACCAAAATGCTATTTTCTTATACCTTCCTTTTACTTGTGACCTAACTTTTAGATTAATCTAAGAATTGTTTGGTAGTAATAACTGTACTTAAGTCCTAAAGCCATTCAGCTGTTTGAGTGGAGTCATATTTTTGCTATTTTCCAGAGCATTTGTAGATTCTTGGTCCGAGCTTTAAATAAGATGTTAATTCTCTGCTTGTTTGGAGGTAAATAGTACTCATTTTGATTTTTAAGCATTTTCAACATTCACGCCTTTCATCCAAACATGATCTAACATATAAACCAATTGATTTGCAATCAACTAAAACAAAAAGTATATTGAGTGGAGTTTAAAAAGTAATTACATAGATTTTGGGATATAGTTCAGGGGTGTGGAATTTAATAAAATATCTACTTCTCCATGGAGCAGGTTGCTTCTTAAATCTACTTGTCCTGTTAAAAAATCTACTTGTCCCTTTGGGGTCATGTAGTGCGGTGACAAATTGTGGCAGCAATCTCATTATGTAAGAGCACTGATAATAGTTTCTCTAATTATGTCAAGGCTATTACTATAGTAGGTCTTAATACTTGCAATTTCATTCCCTACTATAGCAATTTCCTTATGTTTCCACCTTTCCACAGATCTACATACTGGGGCTGGAGTAAGCATTAAGCAGTAGTTCAAGGGCTGGAATGCCTCTGAGTCTGCAAACCAATGACCTTGCAGGGTTTAAGGATTTTCACCAGCTCTTCTCTGATCTTTTCCCATAATAAGAAAGGTTGGAAATGTACTCCTGACAGTGGCAGAAGTATAAGTTCTTTTAGGTCTGGGGAAAAAAAGTGGTTGGAGGGAAAGTGAACTTGTAAATGCCCAATAGATTTTCACATGAGCAAATCTATACATGCATATTTGCTCGTGCTAATATACAGTTCACAAATATTTTCTAGGAGTGCGATTTCCTCGTCTGCTTCTGTATATTATTGTGAATTCATGAAAGCCACTTATTCAAAGACATATACCACGAGTACACGTTTGTCACTTTCTTTAAGAATTGGGTCCCTAATTAGGTCTGGTGGTAACAGACGTTTTGTTTTTATTAAACTTCTATTTCTCTCTCGATCTATCGTCTGGCTTTACTGAGAGTGATTGCATTCTACCCTTCCACAAGGAGCATATCGGCACACAAATTAGTTTTGTTCAGTGCCAGGAACTACATTAGCAATCAGTGGCGTAAAGAAAGTGGAGGGCCCCCCTGCAAAGAACATGGAGGGCCCCCCCCTTCCAGACTCACTTAGTGCTGGTGCAGTGCTGAGGGTGCCCCCCTGGAGGGGAGCTGCAGGGCCTTTGTTACGCCACTGATGGCAATGTGTGCTTTTTGAGGCGCAAAACGTTCTTTCTTTTTTGCCAGTGTTTGTTATAATGGTGAGGACCTTGCAGCTCCCACAACAATAAAGTGTTACAAAATTTATGTAAAAACTTTACACGCATTGACAAAACCAAAAGACTCACAAAAAATGTCAGGTCGGTTGGCTTTGCCAGTGCTTGTTTATTTTCAAGGTTCCCATAATCTTGTTGAAAATGGTTACACTGATTTTCAATTAGGATTATTTTATGGAAATACTAGCATGCATCAACACATTTTACTAAATGACGCTTCAAAGAAACAGCACCTAAAATCTCATAGTATAGAATTTGTTTTTTTCCTATTTGCATTTTTTTCCGGAACATTTTATTTTGAAAGCAAAGAATCATCACTCTTGAGCACAAGCTTCTGCAAACATTTGCATCTAACCAGAGAGCATTCTGGGGGCGTTATACTTAGCACATTGCTAAAAGTATCAAACGTGTGTATTTTTAAAAACATTTCTGGAACCTCTGCCAGTAGTGCAGTGTGACCTTACAACGTTTATTTACAGCACTCACCCTAATAATGAAGGCTTTTAATTAATGAATCATAAATACAAGTTTGAACAGCAATAACACATAGCCACCACATTACCTCAACTGCAGACAGTTTCTTTCTCTGTAAACTGGCAGTCAAAGGATTTGTCCTGCAAGGGGTTGGGCCTACTTGTCCCAAGGACAAAACAAACATGAAAACTTGTTGCCCTTGACCCCAAACAATATGTCCCAGGTATCGGGCATAGGAATTCCTCATCCCTGATAGATAAAGAGTTAATTTCTGTAACTCTAGAAGGCTGTTGTGCAAAATGTGTTTGTACTGCACCTGGATAGTCTGTTAACCCTTCTTTTACAACTTTTATTGGGTTTTATGTTTTATACAATAAATTGGATTCAAACAGTTTCGTATGATATTCCCAATCGGTCCTCTCTGATCCCACCCACTTACTCTGGCGGGCTCATTATAATGGATCTCTTATGTTTGTGTTTGTGTGTGTGTGTAGTGCGTTTGGGGGGCGTCGTGGGGCGCCTGCCTTGCACCCTGTGCCTGTTACATGGATTATTTCACGATTGTCTGCATACTTTAAGTGAGGATGAACTATTTCTTTTGTCTCTCCCCTTCGTGCTGCATGGCGACCATGGCACTCACAGCGCGAACAGGCACAACAGCATGAACTCGATCAACGGTACTGAAGCGCTGGTCATATTGTTCAGCTACCTAATCAGAGTCATTTCTTGTGGCTCTCCCCTTTAAACATTTGAAATAGGTAAATGCTTTTACATAAAACGGAAATCCTCAAAAGGAAAGTGGCTCTTCCCGCACAGCGGGAGAGCCGATACTACAATATTCACTGCACTCGGGAAAACTTGACCTGTAATGGTTCATAAGCATTATTCTGCACAATTTGTGTCCATAACTCAACCTGTGGTGGTCCTATGACAATGGGACCACCACCAAAATGTTCAACAGCTCGCTCTTTAACTAGGCAATCTGTGGATCCCCACACTAGTTTAATTGCGGCCCCAAAATAACCCCTCCCACCATTCAGTCTCTTTGTAAGCATTTTCATGACTGGGACTTTTGTTTTCCGGCTGGGAATAGCTTGTGTGATTGAAGGTCCTTGTTTGTAATATCATTGCTATAGGCCTGTTACCCCTGAAAATACATAATGTACTATGCTCTTTTTGTATTTATTGCCATTTTCGTTTCATGTGGCTATGCCCTCTAGGCGCTAACTATTTAGTTACATGGCACTGTTTCTTACAAATGCTGTTTTAGAGGCTAAGCATTACAGTCGTATCAACATATTAAAATATTTGTGGCACGTAAACTTCCCCAATAATGCTTTTTTTGGGCATTACTATTACAAAACATTTTTACTGATAACTCAGCCTGTGTAGGTCCAAGGGCAATGGGACCACCTTCTAAACAGAGACCACAATTTGCTCTTTCTGTCTACATCCTCTGTGTCCCCACTCTATGTTACTGGGTACACCAAAATGATAAGTATTTCCCCCCCTCCCCCCCACCACCATGCAATGTCTGTTTAGCTATCTCATTGCTTGGACTTTTGTTTTATATCTAGAAGAAGTTTTGTTTTAAAGGCCTTGTTTGTAATATTATTGCAATGGGCCTGTTAGCTCTAAAAGCGCTCTCTAGGGACCAAGTATATGGTCACATTGCTTTATGTTCTCTTGTTTTGTTTTTTTTCATGGGGTTATGTCGTCTAGGGGCCAACAATATGGTTAGGGACCATGTTTTATACAAATTATATTTTTGTTATGATTTTCTCTATGGGCTGTTTTGGGCATTGCAGTCTAATGCCTAAAGTTTCTTTCTGACAGTGGTTTATATGATAATTGTATATAATTGTATATGTTTTAATAATCTCTCCTTATTACAATTATGACCATAATTCAGGCCAATTTAACATCCTTTCTACACTGTGACTGAATACTCTTGATATGTTTGGGATACCCTTCTAGTTTATTTCTCTTCTTTGGCTGTCTTGTGTTCTTTTTTTGTGGAGGGGAGGGGTTGTGTTAGCCAGCCAGGAACTCTGATGGTGGGGTGGTGAAAGGGGTATTCTGTTGGAGTTAGCATGGCAGGTTTAAATTAGGATGCTGAATGGCAACATTTTCATTTTTTGGTGCAGATACAGGAAGAAGGTAAATGGAAGTGCTTTAGTTATATGCAGGGCCACTGGAATTATATGGCAGTAAAAAACAAAATTATGAGGCAGGGTTTACCAGTTTGTGGCAAGAAAAGTCCAGTTATGAATTTGCAGTGCCAATAGCTCTAACTAAAGCAATTGCAAGACCTACTGCTAATGCTTATGATTTGGTTTGAATCTGTTTGGTAGCTTTGGAGATATTACTCTCTAAATATATTTATATATCTTGATGGTTGTGTTTGAGGACTCCCTCAAGAATCCCTCCAACCTAGTTAAAAAAAAAAAATAGATCCTTTTGATTGTCCCTGTCATGCTCGGAAGTAAAGTAACCATAAACTGTGCCCTTACCTATGCTGCTACTTACCTCCCATGTTACATCACTTATGACTTGTTCATTGACATCATTGATAACATCCCTTCAGCATCAGCATATCTTGCGGCATTTGTTATAGTTACTAGAGATGACCATTTGTGGTGGTGTGTTGTGTTTTTTTTTTTTTTTGGGGGGGGGGGGTTTAGTTTAAAATATCGGTGGCACTGAACTTTTCCCCCAACTATAACGTCACTTTAACCTTTTTTTTTATTTTATTTTTTTTTTTATTGGAAAAAATATATCTATATAGCTTTCCAGATAGCGACACAGCTTCTCGAAAAAGGCAGCACTGAACAAATCTTGCATTTCTGAGCAACCAGTGGTTAACCTTGTTGCATTGTGTGTGATTTCACCTATAATCCTATGTTCCATATTTATTACAGGTAAAAAAAAAAAAAAAGCTTGGGAGAGAAAGGGGTGTCACTAAAAGGAAATATATCACGTCCAGTGAGAAAGAAAGGCATGGTTGTGCTTCTAAGGGGCCATGTAGTGCTACTGTACAGGACTGCACTCACTTTGTATTCACTTAGGGCCATATGTACCAACGCATTTTCCCATAGACACAGAATGGGTAAAATCCTTTGATACATCTGGCCCAAAGTTATTAGCAGGCTGCTTTTCGAGTAGTCGGTGAACCTTTTATGCTGTGTTAGCTGTCCCAGAGCATATGTGGGCTGCTGAAGTAGGGCTCACACATGGCCATGCCTCTTTTAAAAGGGCACCGGAGCAGTGGAAAGTGTATACTCTCTCTCATAGGCTGTATCGAGTTATTCCTGTTTGGTACAGCTCATCGTCATGAAATGTGTGTCATCGCGAGCAACAACGCACAATGCGATGCAACTTTTGGAACCGTAGCGCAGGAAGAATCTTTACAGACGCTTCGGCTCCCGTCATGTTTCGGTGGAGCTGCAGTTCTCAGAGCTCCCGCCGCTGTAATCTGAAGGGACTCTTCCGTAATGACACCCGGGCCAAACTCCACGTTCTGTGTGTATGATCCACTAAAGGACTACAGCTCATAACATGGTTCTGTGTGCCTTCATTTCCGGGTGAAATGTGTGTCAACACAGTCGGCATGGCAGAGGCAGTAGAGAATCAGCGTGAGGATGTTGAAGTGGAGAGTACGGGCGCTGGTGAGGAGCGTGACATACTTAACTTTTTCTTATGTCTGCACAGCCAGATCTGGCAAAGGATATGCCTTTTTTGTTTTTTTGTTTTTAACGAGCATTAAAATGTAGCTTTTCCTCAGCCCTGGAAACTGACAAACTGTGTTTTCCCTTCGGGTCATTCTAGGGTTTATTCTGTCTCATGTTTCCAGGTACGCTATGAAAAACCTCCCACCCCAAACCAGCTTCTACTCCCTTTGGTGGCCTTGCTGTTTCTTCTTGTGATATTCCATAGGCTTGCTGCGCGCACCCTATAGAGGGCTGGCACTTCCTCCTCCTTCCCCCTCTCTCTTTTAGACTAGCTTTGGCACCCTATCTATGAGGGAATTGCTCACCTTTGATAAGCAGGGCCACTGTAAATATGTGGCAGGAAAGGACCAAATTATAAGGCCGGGTTGATTAATTTGGCAAAAGTCCATTTGGGCATTCACAACGCCAATAGCTCTAACTCTTGCAAATGCAAGATCAATTGCCTTACAACTGATTGTCTTTATTTTCCATTAGGTTGATAGGAGCATGAATACTTATGCATTGTGACTTCATTTTTGAAGTGCGTGCTTTGTCACACATGTAATGCCTGGGTACTCTACCTTGTTGCTTTCGATGTGATTATTTTTTATTTCTTTTTCTGTTCTGTTTCTCTATGTGTGGGTCTGTCAAACATTAGCGTTGGGAGTCTGATCTGAAAAAAACTATTGGGTCTGTTTCAGTTTGTCATGCTTTGTAAAGCTGAGGTCGATAATGAAATGTTCATCTAATTTAGTGTATGCTGTGCAGTGCTGAGTAGTCCTATCAGATATAGGTTTTGTGTTTGCCAGGTGTCAACAAAACCCTTGCATACTAACCACTCCTTAACCTCTTTGGATAGGGAGCCTACCAGGCTGATAAGCTACTCGGTCTTCTGTGCCGTGTATGTTAGAGACTCCACCTACCATTGCCTCAGACTCTGCTATTTGCCAGTGCATCTGTGATGGCCTCCGTATTGAAACTTTCCTATCCATTATGTGAAGTGCTTTGCTTGATTTTCGTGCACCCTAGGGACTCCATTGAATTGTCAGTGTTAGGAACACTACCCACATCGTTTTCGTGGACCCTCTGCACTTCCCACCCTGATTATTGGTTTGGCAATATTGCTACTCTGTCTACTTGGAGCCCTGAAGGGAACTATTGTGTGGGAAGGCATTTCGATTTAATGTGGGACTAATCTCCCCAGAGATGGTGGTTATCTAGTAGCAGTAAAATGTCTGGTTCATATTGCGTAGAATATTAAATTCTGCTTTGTGCTTCACCAGCACCTGCCATGATAGGGGTGCCAAGTCATGATATTGTGAAGGCTAACTTGTTGGCATATGCAATGTGTTCTTAACTTTTGGAGACCTGTTGAAGTTACCTCGTCAATGGATCCACTTTTCCCCTTCATTCATACCGCAAAAGCTAATAATGTCAAGACTGATTTATTTAACGAACAGTTTTCAGGAACTGATGTAGGTCAGAGTGTGTCTTTGTCCCTCTCGTCTGTTTTTATTGCCCCGCCCCAATCTCTGAGAGGCCTTGCAACAACTTTCTTTCCCTCTCATGTGAAGAATATACAAAATGGGTATCCCCATTTTTAACAAATATTCAGTGTTTGTAATTTGTCTGTGATTGGACTAAATTCCCTTCTTAGTGTGGCAATAGCCAGGTCTTGAAATAAATAAATAACTTGCTGTCCTTGATATAGCCACTGGCCTTTTTCACAGACTTGGGCTATTGGGTCTTCTTTTTAGTCAAAAAAGTGAACTCGTGGTGGTATCTGTGGGGGTGCCTTTATGTTCTCCCCAATCTGAATCTGTGAATAAGGTCCAGTCCGGTTATAGTGCTGTGTGAATTATCTCTAAAACTGTCCAGCAGGTCCTGATACCCTTGATGTCTTCACCTACTTCTCCCTACGGGGTCCATCTTATGTGGAGGTTATTCCTCCCGTTTTCTAGATCTTCTTACATTCAGGAGCAGCTCTTCTGTCTGCTCTTAAATGGTGAGAACTGCCCCAGATTTGACTGGAAAGCCAGGCTGCTCCGCTTTGTGGAACAGGTTTTAAGCGCGTTCTATCCGAGCTCTTTTTCGATCAGCTCCGGGAGCTACTTTTTTTGTTTTTGTTTTAGGTCGAGCCTAGGCAGTGCATGGGCCATCTCTTACAGACAAGCTGTTATCTACCCTGTGGGCTTTGGCAACGCCCATTGCTTATCATTCTTTCGAAATTTCTGTTGTTTATTTGGTGAATAGCATACATTTGTCTTGCCTTTTGGCTGTTTTGGTCCACCCTGAAGACTTGCCCTGTTGCATGAATCAGTTCCCTTCTTGCCATTTGTTAGTTGTGGCGCTCTACTTTTTTTCTTCTGCCTGGGCCCCTGTTTTAGGATGTTTGTCTTCATTAGTTTTCCCACGCGATTACCCACTTCCCTTTCTGCTCTCCTCGCCGAGCTTGCTTGTTTTCTTTGATGTGGGCTTCAGTACAAATCACCATTTGCAGATCGGCATTTGTAATTTCCATTGCCAATACAGATCAGCATTTATTTGTAATTTTGTTTCCCTTCTGTATTTGCTTTATATTGCCATTGTTTAATTTTATTTTATGTAGTAACTGGGAGAGCTGATGCTGAGGCTCGAACCTGGTTCCCCAGTCCCAAAGTTGGCAGCTCTGTACATTAAGCCACACCCTCTCAGACCTTAAAGTGTTTTCTGTGCAATTGATCAAAGCTTATAGTCTAGGCTTTGAATGTTTACTGTCCGTGCAGGCAACCGTGTCTTCCTGGATTCTTTTGACCTGGAAGTAGAATCTCTGATGAGGGAGGTGCGCTAGTTGCGACTGCTCTTGTAATGGGATAGCTGAAGTTCCTCTTCCAGGGCATCTTGCACCTGGGAGACTTGCCCGGACCCCCGACAGGATGGGTAGCCAGCTGCTGGACTTTTGGGTGACAGAATGCAGCCCGTCGACGCCTCCACAGAACTCCCCTGTTTCGGAACATCCCAACAGGGAGCAGGACCGGACGGTACACATTTATCTCCCTCATGGCCTGCTTCTACCTTCATCCTCGAGGTCAGCCTTAAAGAGCAGCTTGAAACCTGCAGGGCGCAGGTGCAGCGGCTGGCGAAGCTTCTGTCCCAGAGCCAGCAGAAAGAGCGTATCACTGACACCTACAACCAGGACCTTCGACAGCAAGTGAACTGGATAGCGATGCCTCGTCCTGAGTAATACGCACTGAATAAATGCAATATTAGACTGGGCAAAACAGTACAAGATTTCTCACACATGCGCTGTTGTCTTTAGGCACAGCTGGTGGAGAAGACCCCAAAATGCAGCCAATGGGGACTGTTCGTTCGATGGACACACACAGTAACTGGTGTACCCGAGGCTCAGATTGTGATGCCTCAGTATTCCCTGGGCAGGACTGCTATTTATCCCCAACTCAAGCAGTGGATTAGCCCAATAATTGCTCAATCTCATACACACAGCACCTAAAACAGACACACCCACTATACCTGAACTCCAGGCACATTGTGTGGTACAGTGACTATAGTGTCAACACAACAATGTATAATTTAAGGCGTTTGGAAGGCCGCAGTGCAATATATTTACTTTCCCCACAGTAGATAGTTGCGTCCAATAAACAAATGGCTTTGTGGTATAAATTGATGCAGCACACCCATTAGACTGTGCAATTTGAAGCATGTTAGACTAGATGATGTACAGCATGTTTGTTTCTCTAAATGATGTGCTTTGGTTTTTATAACATCAACCTAAATTCATGTGCCCGCCACCTTTTTGTATGTCCATACATGGCCTTTTAAATACCCATAGCTTCTGACTTACAGCCTGATTCACAAAGATGAAGAGGCATGTCTCCCCAGAGAAAGTTATAGAGACTTGTCTAATTTGATGGCATTAGTATAGCGTTTTCTCTGCAACTCTTTACTGGTCTGTCTCTGGTTGGAAGGCGATGGTCAGTTTAGTGATCTGTGGCTGTGTGATTTTCGGGGTCTGAGAATTATGCCAGTGGACATATACCAGAAGCCTCCTGTCCCTCGTGATTAGACATAGTCTAAGACTAGAGTTATTGGCTGTGTGAATGTTTGTGCTTGGTTCATTGTGGTAGAAAGTGTTATTTGGGAGCACTTAGATAGCCCACTGGAGGTCACACTACCTCTGTTGAGTATATGTGAAATGTTTTGTCAAACATGTACTGTGGGTGGGGGAGTGGGTGTGTGTGTTATATCATGGTTGCAAGGATTTTATCTCCGATCAAACCAAAAGGATGGCCTAATGCTGTGCATGCTTGCACTGAAAGAGCATAATCACAAGAGACCAGGACCAGATGGTAACATGAGAAATGGCATATGTAGCCTTTTCAAGACTGGAATAATGCCCACAGATGTATATTGTACATCAAATGAGTGTGATTACAACTAGAGCAGCACACGCAGTAGGTGGCATAAACAGAACGTGTGAAACCTTAGTACAGATGTCTCCTATTCACACTGTTCTTAATGTGGACAGTTTTTGGCAGCGGTTTTTGCCCGCCCCTTTCTTATGCTCCCTTAGGTTCTCTTAGCTGATGACCTCCAGCCAATGCAAGCCATACTTGCAGCATCCCTAAAACTCAAGCAATACTCGCACTTTGTACATGCCAGGATGTGTGACATAACTACAATTGGACGGCTACTGCAGTGTGAGACGACTGATCACTTCTTCCGCACAATAACCCACTGCCCTCACCCTTCCACATCAAATTCTATAGATTCCCTGGCAGTGCTTTCTGTAAATGATATGGAGTCTTCTTTCCTCCCGTCACGTTCCACCCATTCATTTTAATTTAATTTTTTTAAAGTTAGGAATTACCTTTTGGGGCAAGCAAAATGTATGTGTGTAGGTGTAAGACCTTTGGGAATCCATGAACATTCCCAGTAGTAAGTTTGGTAACTTGACATTCATGTAATATTTTAGAATTCCCACAGTGCGGAATTTTATGCACAGTACAGTTGTGCATTCAGAGAAACTATAGCTTATGTGAAATTGCATATTTATTCCTATATTTTCTTTCTCCTCATGTAAGGCCCTTTACCGGTGTGAACACCCCTTTCTCCACACCACCCTGGTTCCATTCCCCTTCCCACCTCACACAGGGATTCATAATACACTTTTGCTGAAGCAAATCTTTAACCATTACTAGAATTAACGTTTTAAAGGCAGTTTGTGGTGTCTAATAAACTACTGTGTTTGTGGGCATTTCCAAACACAGAAGACTGACCATGGCTTGGGATAACCACTCCATACCCCTTGTTTAGGAATAATTTCCACCCACACAGTTGTGCTATACAATTACTTTGGAAAACCTACTATAAGGGGATACCCAAAAGAAACCCCGTTGAGACTTGTGTATAAATGTGTGTCTGAAACAATGTCTCCACTAGAACCATTCAAAAGTATCCATAAAACAAGAACTACAGTGGATCAAATTTTCTAGAAGGGAGGAGTACTCAAATGCATAACTTTGTTTTTAAACAAATTGGATAGCAGCAACCACATTTCACAAAACCACAATGATGTGAGTGAACATAGTGAATTAAGTGCTTTAATGAATTGCTACATTAAGTAGTCCACA
Source organism: Pleurodeles waltl (assembly GCF_031143425.1). Classification (NCBI taxonomy): domain Eukaryota; kingdom Metazoa; phylum Chordata; class Amphibia; order Caudata; family Salamandridae; genus Pleurodeles; species Pleurodeles waltl. The sequence goes on from NC_090448.1 coordinate 424,411,603, forward strand.
AAGCTGTAAGGTAGTCTAAGTTTCAACCCCCATCTGTTTAAGGTCATCATCAGGACTGGAAACAAGGATTATGTGGCACTGAATAAAAAAAAATGTCAGCTACCTAGGCTTACTATAGCTTGATAAGGCAAAGCGATCCCACAGTGGAGTCCAGCTGAATCAGCTCGTATTTAAGATTCATCGGTGTCTCATAAGTGGAACAAAGGTAAAATGGGTTAGCAATGGTATAACACCCATCCAGATAGTGGTTTCAAGAGTACATCATCCAAACTGAATTAATCAGGCGTAGCACCAGTAAGTACGCCGTGGGGGCTAGGCGATGCATTTTATTGATACTTTTGAATGGTTCCCATTGAGGCATTGTTGCAGATATATACACAATTATTTTGGAGCAAATGGATTTACTCCTGAGAGGTATATTTTTGTAAAGACCTCCCAGGTATAAATCTAGTCTCCTATCAATCCTTGCCCTCCAGCGATTCTTAAAAGGCCACTTAACAATATAAATCCTGTGTTTTTTTATTTTTTTTATTTTTATTATTATTATTATTATTATTTTTTATTTTATTAACATCGACCTTTGTGCTGGAGATCTGGCAACTGGCTATGGTCAAACCATAGTTGAAGAAGCTGTAAGCAGATCCCAATACTTTATCAGATTTTAGACCCATTTCCTTGCTCTCTGGAGCTGCAAAAATGTTAGTTATGTACCATTAGTGGATTACTTAGAAAGATTTAAGCTCTTACCTCCTTTGCAATCAGGCTTTAGACAATGACATTCCACAGAATCGACTCTTTGAAGCTTCTGAATCAGTAAAGCTAATGCTGGATAAATATTACAGTGATGTTTTTACACAGTTCCACTACACAAATATACTCCACACCACACAATTCCACAATTAACAATTAGAATACAACCCACATAGTTCCACTCCACACCACATATATCTATCACACTCCAAACCAAAAGACACAGGTAAAAGACATTGTCATTTACAATGCTAACAGCGCCAACTCTTGCAAATATGAGACCTACTGCATTGCAAATGCTTGTTTCCTGTTGCTTATGTCGCTCTGTGTTTGGTAAATTGTCTCAGATTAACTCTCGACTTCATGGACTTCTTGGTGGTGATTGTGATCAAAACAAATTGATAGTGCAGCTGACAGCTGTTTTCTTCGGTCAGAATGTTGGCTATTCTCACCACGAGTCCTCTTGTATGGGCCTGGGGAATACGGATAAAAACTACTCCATTTACTTCTTGGCCACTCCCCCCCCCCCCCCCCCCTCCCCAGTTGAATAGTTTTAAGGTAACGGGAGGTTGATCTTTTTTGGGAAAAGTCTGTTAATGCCACATATGCATTATGTTTGTCCAGCACCTTTAGAAAACGTCCAGGTGAAGAATTCCTTATTGTCATTTTTTTGTCTGCCACCAAAAAAAGTAAGGGCGGTTTGTACCAGCTTGCTTATATTTAATACCGTCACTGTTCAGGTGTGTTCGAAATGTGCTATTTTTGTAAAATATTAAGAGTTTTTGTGAAATTAAGTGTGTGATGCCAGACATATTTTGTTGGTATCATGAGTAACTTTTGTCTGCTTGGGTATGCCTCACACAGTCGCACGACACCTAAGCAGGGAAGATTGGTTTGAGGAGAAAATATTTTGTTCAAGGACACGTCTCTCAGTGAACCATTTTCTGCTTAACCCAGTCTTCCACAAGCCAAAATGTAGGAATTACGTGTGGTTATGCCAGCATAACCAATATTTGGCATAAGTCAAACTACCGTGACTGCTGACCCCTTATCATTTAGGTTTCCTGACTCCATAAAATATCCTTACCTTTTTACGTTTTTAGGTGTATTTGTTAGTCATAAGGAAAAATGTCCATTTTGTCCTTGATCAGTGACATTATTCACATGATTTGGCATAAGTCTGGACTTATTTGTCCCATGCTAGTGATTAAGGTAAGGGAACCATGTTGCAGAGTCAAAAGGGAATAACAGTATATGGACTGGATTTGATTGAAGTGACAGCAGTTACTACGTTTGGGCTGGGAGACTGGTTGTGCAATGTATAACTTGGGGAAGAGAGGCAGTTTTAGAAATGTATGTGCACATCACAGTGGTTAGGATGCTGGCTGCACAACAAGCTGGTCATGGTAGAGTGCCATGAGGTGATTGTTTTCAGAGACGAGCTCTGCTGACTTGACAGGAGGCCACCGGATGGTTTTGTGAGTGATACTTTACCTTAATTTTACGAGGGTCAGCCATTGGGCAGTGGGCACAGCACGTACATACAGTAATTTTTGATGAAATATCCACATAATTCGTGTCATTTATACTTTGCTTCCATTCAGTGGCGTATGCTTCCATTCAGTGGCGTAGAGTGGGTTGTCAGCACCCGGGGCAAGGCAAGTAATTTGCGCCCCCTAACCCGTGAATTTTAGCACTCGCGAGTGCGAGCCCCCCCCCCCCCCCCAGATGTTGCGCCCGGTGCGGCCGGCCCCCCCTGCACCCCCCACGCTAAGCCACTGCTTCCATTGGTGGGCCGCGCCCTGACCTCCACATGCATTTCCTGCATATGCAGGTGGATGGTAGGCGGTTGCCTTGAGTCAGAAGCGCAGTGTAATTCCTCGCATTGTCAACCGCCTGGGACGCAGGACCTCCCAGTAACCCCCAAGCAGTCCTGCTGCTACAGTGAAGTTGAGCTGCTGCTGATCAATACAGCAGCAGCTCAGCACAGGTCTACTCTGCTGTCCGATTGCTGTGCTGACTCTGTACCCTCAGTTGCACGTACGCCTCCTAAAACATCACTGATCCTGACCGACAACCCCGCGTGGATTTCCCTAAACCAGAATTTCGGAATCCAAGGGAGAACATTACTCCTTAAACCAGAATTTTTGGTATCAAAGGATAAACATTTAGGAGGTCCGACAGTACCCGAAAGTCCTGGCCATTTGAGATACTTCTGCAAAACTGGCCTTAACCTCGTTTGTCAGTTTAGCATTTGATGTTGGGGCGTGTGCGGTTGCCAGATTCGACGGATCAGGGGTCGGAGTTGCTTCACAGTGATATTTTCTTCTGCCGTCTACGTCCCAGTGATACTTCGGACTGCTTGGACAGGCCCGAGGATAACTGTGATGTAAACATGTCCTTGATAACTTTTTTTGGGGAAAGCGATGCATCGTTTTCTGTGTGTAAACGAAATAGTTGATACAATTTCAGATATTAACAAGATGGGTTTCCTTCGCCTTAAAGTATTTAGAGTTTTGCTTGCTGTCAGAAGCATTTTACATCTGAACAAACTGCATAGAACTCAAAGATTGCAATATGGCGTTAAAAAGTTGAGCAGGGTTATTGGGTGTAGCAACTAAACGAGCCATGAACCCCCGGTGTACAGTGGTCATCGATGACCTGCGTACAGTACCTTCTCCCCAACGCTGAACATAACATTCCGTGTTTTCCTGGCACAAGCGCGGATTCAAAATAAACAATTGCCCTGAACATCGCGTTTGGAGATCTGTCAAGCGGGTGCATGTGGGCTTTTTAAATACCTCATTAGGCAGCCTGCGCTGCTTGTTGATGTAGCGGTCTGGCCAGTGGGATTGCTCCTGGCTTCTGCTTAAAAGCAGAATGTGCTGTTTGGTGGTAAACACGTTTTCGAGCAGATTTGGTAAACAGTGCAGCGCGTGCCTCCCGCGCGTGGGGAGTCCACCGTGGCTGTCGGAGGGAGGCGGACGCTGCTGCGCGAGCCCCGTAAGTCGCTGGTTTATCATTTCCTTTGAGTACGGAGCGCTTGTTCATTAAAGACTGCAGCCCCCTTCGTAGATCCTTAAGCCCACTTTAGAGTTTTAACAGGTCGGGTTAAGTTTCCCACAGTGTACGTTTGCTCTTGTGGGAAGTCATAAGCCAGTGACCGTGGAGTGGTTCACGACCTTCAGTTAGACACTGGTGTGACAAATGCCAAGGCTGGTTGTCTTTAATCCACTACCAGACACTGCCTTCTTCTTTTGTTATCTCAGTCTTGCAGGTTTCTGCTTCCTCCCTTTTGTGATGGTTTTGCTGCCTTTCTCTTCCTCAGTCTTTCCGATCTGTGTGCCCCCTCACCCCCGATCAATATCTGCTATGGAAAAATAAATGCTGCCCCCCCAAAAAAATGTGCCTGTGCCCTATACGGAAAACCATTGGCTCAAATGAAGTACTGAGGATATTAATTATATATGACTGGAATATGCATTCATTAGAAATAAATTGATACTTAGATCATCTGGAGAAGTAGGCACCTGTGCCCTGATTGTTTTAGTTTTGGGAAGGTACTCAGAAGGTACATTCCTGTCTCCGATATCACATGAGGTTTGGGATTTTTTTTGTGGGGGAGGGGAGGTGATGGGGTGGTAGGGGCTGGTGGAGTCAACACAGTATGACACTCCGAGTAACACAATAGCCAACTGTGCGATTCTTAAACTATTACCACATTTATTTTGAAAGTGAATTCTAGACAAAGGTGAATCCTTTCTTAACAAGGATCGGATCACTAGATCACAATAAAGTGTCTTGCTGGTAAGATCCTGGTTTATTTCCTCAATATTGGGACTTGCATGGATTTTACTCTTTCTCTGGCATAGCCCATTCCAGCAAGTAGAAAGCATTGATGTTCTTTTGCTTTGAGTGAGCAAAGACTTGAGAGTAGGGGTTTTACCGATAGGGAATGAGAAGTTTTGCCCAGCATACCTACGAGGCGATATGTGAAGAGGTAATCCTCTGAGTGACTGTAAGCTAGTGGGGGATGCATTTAAAATGAGTGAGGGACTGGCTTCTGTATGTTGAGTGTTAGGGGTGACAGACTCTGCAGAATTAAAAAAAAAAAAAAAAAAAAAAAAAAAGTTGCATTATCCCCTGGTGAATTTATTAAATTCCCCCCACCATCTGGGGGTGAAACACAGGGGGAAAACAAACCCTATACATCAGCCACTATATAAACACGATGGTGTGACTTTTCATCTGCGGGGCAACATCTACTCAGGTTTCTCCCGAGGTAGTGTTTTTGTGATTGCCAAAGTGTCTTGTTTGCATACTACCTGCACTATAATTTAAGCTGCTCTTCCTCTCTCTCCTATTTGTGCACAGTTATCACATGCGAGGCTGCGCCTTCTGAACATGTAAACAGATAGTGTTTACACTAGCCAAGTCATCGCTTGTTCCCAGGCTTGTCTACCCCGCCCCTCTGCCCTCCCCCACCCAAAATACTCGCCACCATAGACAGTGGGTTATGAATTTGCTTCTAGAAATCATGAGAGCAGTCAATTAAATATGTTTTGATCTTTCCAAGTGCAAAGCATTGTCCTGGTGTTTCGAAGAGGTGAAGGGGATCCTGGCTTGGATTTTCTGTCGATAAATGCAGTTTCACTGGTTATTGTTGGAGCCCTCTGCATTTGGCCTTTGTAGGCTTTTCATGAAAGCCCTAAAAGATCAAACATAGTTGTGTCCACCCTGCAGTTCCTGCTCCATCTGCACGTAGGCCTTTACTCGTCATTCCAACCACCCTCACGCCCACACACTGTCCCGGTCTGCATTGTCCATTGTATAACTCCCATTTATTTAAAGCGCTCTGCTGTTTTGTCGTGCTTTACGCAGTTCACGGCACATACATGCACTGCTTGGCAAGTCTAAGATTAGCAAAGTGAGCAGGAGGCCTCGTGCGCGCCTGCCAAATGAATAACCACCCAGACGCTTCAGGGGACTCGTGTGAAGTACTGCTCATAACTCCCGTTCACTTGGATGTTCTATATGACTGAGTGGCTCTCAAAAAAAGTACGAACAGTGGGACATTGCTTTATGGAAGAGTCCACTCCCTCGGATAAAACGCAGGCTTAGCTGAAAAAAGAAACACCAGTCACTCCAGTACCGATGCCCACATATACTTAATTTCCATCTAACTTATTCTGCCCTGACAAGGATAGAGAGGGAATTGCCAGCAGTACTGCTTAGTTTTCCTGAAAGCACTGTAAGCATCTGCGCAGGTGTAAATATTTTTAGTTTGATGGGTAACTATGAGAGATGCGAGTCCTAGCAGTGACTTTTTATTGAACAGAGACGATTCATACAAAAGGAATATAATAGTTCCCGATCGCTATAACTTAACGAACCACTGATTCATTACATTGTAGTATAAATTTCAGCAGAAAAATGCAAGTGGCTCTTGTACGGCCCACATACAGCTGAAATGGTCTAACATGGGTCCTCGCTGCTCCAGCCCCTCTAAATACCTCCCTTAAATCTCTTCTTGGCTCTGACCTCTGTGATTCTCGCACGCCCCCCCCCAAACTTTCTTCTATATTTTTAGGGCAGCCCCTTCCCCGGTAAATCACTTGCCCAGCCTTCTGACACCAGTCTAAGTCCGACTGAGAGTCTGCCAATTCTGGGGTGGTTGGCTAGCCCCAGGGTGTCGCTGTGTTGCGTTTCACAAATCCCTTGGTGTGTAGGCCATGTGGTTTCACCTGAGATTCCCAATAGCAGCCATTTGGCGTCCAGGGGAATCTCCAACGCTGAGACCTGGGACATCACCTGGGTTGTTTTGGACCAGTATTTTTTTTATTTAGTGGACACGCCCAGAGTATATGAAAGAATGAGTCCACCCCGGTACAGCCTCTCAGGCCCAATGGTGTAGCTACTTTACCAATCTTAGGTACCAGCGTCCTGTGATAATGACCTATGCAGTATTTTTGAGCTCAACAAGTTGGAATCGGGCTGTATAGCTATCTCCAAAGGACCAGCAAGGGCCTCTTCCCACTGCTCATCCTCGGACGCCCAGGTCTTCCTCCCATGCAGGCCTCAGTTGGCCCAACAAATCAGGTGAGTTATTAACCAACTTTCTATAGAGCACTGAGATCACGTTTTCGGGAATAGATTTGGTAAGTATCCTATAATCCAAGTGGGAAGCCTCAGGCAATTGCTCACCCTCTTGTATGTACTTCCTGAGGGCATGACCCAGCTGCAAGTATCTATAATATTCTGTGGTGGCTAGGTCGTAATTCTGACAGATCTTCAATGCTGATCGTTGCCTGTCCTCTCCAGGTGTCACTCAAGTGCGCAGTACCAGTCAGCATTTTAGGAACCCTCTAGGCCCCCGCACTTCTGACAATAGATCACTGTATCCAAGTGGACAGAAGCCTGTAAGCTTCCCTTTCCAGCCCAGATAGTTGGTAGCTTCCTTCCAGGGCCACAGCCAGTGCATGTTGCAATAGCTCATTTTCTCGTGTCGTTTCGTAAGGCCCCATGTCCACCCCTGCACATTCCGTCTTGGTCTACCCGGTAGGCTTGATCTTGTTGATCTGCAAATACCCACTCCTAGACTATTAGGAGCTGTGATGCCCAGCAATACTTCTGGATGTCTGGGACCGCCAGGCCCCCATCATATACTCCTTTCTGCAGTTTTGCAAAAGCTATTCTTGAAGTACCGCTGTTTCACAGGAACAATCGGATCTACCTCTCAACATTCCTGAAGACCTCTGGTGGGATCTTACAAGGTGCGTTTTGCAAAACGCAGAGACATTGTGGCAAGCTCATCTTTTTATATAAAGCTGCTCTGCCCATTAAGGTCAGTGGGAGACTGCACCAGTGAGTCACATCACCCCAGAGTCTTTCCAGTTGGGGCGATACATTCTTGTGCAGGAATTCCTGGGGATCTCCTGTAACATAGATTACCAAATAATGAAAACCCCTGTGACCACTGGCGCTTCACTATCCCGGGGCAGCCGAGGGCTCACACCTGAGAGGGGAAAAACAACAGATTTAAACCAATTGATAGTGTAGCCTGAGTGTTCACCAAAAATGCCAAATATCTGCACGAGCCTACCAATGAAGAGGGAGGGCTATGTGACCTAGAGAAGAACATTTGTCTGCATATAGGGAGATCCGTTCCTCTCACCCTCCAGGGGCCCAAATCCCCCACACCAATAGGTTCTGGCAAATCCACACTGCCAGTTGTTCTAGCACTAGGGCAGAGAGCATTGGGGACAGGGGCAACCCTGACAGGTACCTCTCCACAACGGACAGCCACGGTAGACCACTCCACTGACCTTCACCCTTGCCATGGGAGAGCTATAAAGCAGTCCAACCCAGGTGCAAAACCATGGCCTGAAACCAAGTTTCACTAGGGTAGCGAACATATAGTTCCATTGAATAGAGTCTAACACCATCTTGGCGTCTAGGGCCATTAGGACTGCTTGTTCCGCCGATGGGTCTGAAGTCATGTGGCGCACTCCCTGTAGGCGCTGAATGTTAAGCCTCGTACTCTTATTTGGCATGAAGCCCGATTGGTCTGTATGTATAAGTGAGGCGATGACCCCCTCGGAGTCTGGTTGCTAGGGCTTTTGATAGTACGTGACCTCCATGTTTAATAAAGAGTGGCCTATAAGACCTGCAGGCTATCTGAGGTTTTCCCCCTTTATGAAGGACCACTATTGTTGCAGTTAGTTGGTCTGCCGGCAGACAGCCCTTCGCACGGACCTCCTGGAGCACGTCCATTATCGTTTTAGCCATTATGCTTGCTATTCCTTTGTACGTTTTGATTGGCAAACCATTGGGGCCTGGAGCCTTGCCTGATTGTAAGCCTCATAGAGACCCGCACTAATTCCGCCTCTGTTATGTTGACTTCCAACGCTTCTCGATACTCTCAGGCCTGTGTTTTGGCCAAGGCTCTCAAATCTTGTTGACACAGTTGTAATTCGTGACAGTCTTCCATGGCAATAGTGGCTTGGACTGTTGCCGCCAGTCGGGCTATATCTCTGTGGTAGTACACTCCAGCCTTGTTTTTTTACTTTATTTTGTTGCCTTATCAGGGCCTGGGCCCCGACACCTTATCGCTGTTTTAAATGCCTCGCGTATGTTACCCGCCGATGCCCCCAACCTCAGATTTTGCTTGAAGTAGAGATCTGCTCTCTTTCTTAACTTGCCCGGTATTTCCCTATCTTGTAGGCCCCAGGAATCCAATTGGGGCAGCTGCGTGAAATCTCGAATAGGGCCCTTCAGGAGGACCTCAACCAGTTAGTACTCGTAGATCCGTCTTGCATGATAAACAGCAGCCCGAACCTGGATGCATGGGTACATATCGTAAAAATATAATCTATCAGAGAAAAACTCTTCTATGCTGCTGAATAGTAAGTATAATGCTGTGTTGGGAAGGGGTGTGTGTAAGAGCGTTGCCTTCTGTCCATAGATCGACCAGACCCAGTCCCATTGTGAATTGGGGCAACGATCCGCTCCACCCTCTTCAATCCGTATCACCGTCCTGTCTTCCTTTGCATTCATGTCTCCTCAAAAAGTCAGGGTCCCAGAAGGTAGTCCCAATAGTATATCACCCACCTCTGGGAGAGTAGTCTCATGAAGCCGTGGTGGGGCATAGAGTGAACAGAGGTTTAATGTGCCTGCCCACGTTCCAGTCAATGCCATATAGCGCCCATTAGTGTCACGCCACAGCGGGGTTGACGCCCACTGATTTTCTTTTTTCTTATAAGGATTCCCACATCTTTTAGAATCGGTAGTATAACCAGTATGCGCCCCTAAGTACATATCCAAACCTATCCTGAGCCTTGTAATAATTACCTCTGAAGTGCATGTCCTGTAGCATTACAGTGTCCGGTACATGGTGTTTCAAGTGTTACAGGACAAATGTATGTTTTATTTTACTGCCCAAACCATTGACATTCCGTAACCAAATGAACAGATTCCGTGTTGTCTTGTGTCATGTAAGAAAGACCACTCCAGGAGCACAGTGCCCAGTCCTCGTGGTGCCCCATCCCCTCTCTGTGCATGGTCTATCCCATGTCTGAACTTTTCAGTGAGAACCCTCCCTGCCAAAAAAACAATTCCTGTGTAGAATCCAAGGTGTGAGGAACAAAAACAATAAAACCTTTCTCCTGAAAGCCTTGCCCCCCCCCCCCCTTCCTCAGCAGCAATACATTGTGAGTTCTGAACTACCCACCACCCCAACTTGCAGAGCGCCTACCGCCTCAAATGTAACATCTAATGATGAGGGTGAGTTGCCGCATGTGCGGTAAAAATGCAGATATTCATTTGTTTAGTGACATATTTACCCCCTTTGTTTATAGGAGTTACAGTTCCTATGATTGCCATGTGTTAAACCATACCCTGAGCACCCAAGCCCAGCTGGCCACATGTTTGGAGGCAGCCCCCCAGCATCAAGTGTGACAAAATGAAAAACACCACTGATAGCCTCAGGCTCCTAAAGAAGCTATTGGGTGGAGATCCCAGGGGACTCGGCTCATGTGTCTTATAAGGAGTGCTTTGACTGTGGTTTTTCGTCTGGATTGTCAGGTCTTTCGTCCCCCTTTTCGCTAGGCTGTGTGTTCTTTGATCTCCATCCAGGTTCTTGCCCACCACCTTCCAGCCCTCCAGCCAGTCTCATGCTTCCTCCGGTGTAATAAAATGCCATGTTTTGCCATCTGCCACTACCTGTAGCTTAGTGGGGAATAGCATCATTATATTTGACCTCCTTGGCCCTTAGTATGTTTTCAACTTCGTCAAAGTTTTTCTGTTGACGCTGTATACCACTAGGGTGAAATATATGGAAAGTAGCAAATGACTGCGTTGTTTAGGTGCAAGTCACCATGGGACCTAGCTGTTTGTAGTATAGCGTTGCATTCTCTATAGTTCAGAATCCTGGCAAATTATTGTGTGTGTGTGGGTTGGAGGGGGCTGGCTTCGGGGGTGGGCCCAACGCCAGTGTGCTCTCTCACAGACGAGAAGTTGTTCAGTCTCTTTGGTTTGAGTTTAAGGATAAGATCCTCTGCTAAGAGTTCCATGCTAGGTCTCTCTGGCACCCCCACCACTTATATTGTTTCTTCGGGCCCCACCTTCCTGATCTTCCAGCTTGGCCACCATAACTGTACTTTTTTTAGTGAGGAACCGAACCTGCTCCTTGAGACGTTTCATTGTAAATATCAGCCCTTCATTATGAATCTGCGGCGGCCACTTTCTCAGACATTTTACTAAAGTCTGCCCTAAGGAGATCAACGTCTATTGTAACTGTGTCCAGTTTGGCCTCCATAGATATTGAGCCCTGGAGATCCTGGATGGCCACCACTATGGAGCGCAAGGAAATTTCACTGTTCTGCAGTTGATCCTTGCCGGTATCGCCACTCTGTTCTTCCTGATTTCCCTTCCTGGTCTGTCATTCTCAACGTATATTTGTCCAGGCTGTTGATTTTCACCAGTTTTCGAATGTGCCCTTGACCATAACCCAACTCTGCGAGTGTCTGTCCCACATGCCGCAGTAAGGTTCACCAACAAGAGAGTTTCTGTCTCTGGAACAACAAGCAGTGATCCCAGCTATTTACCACTGTCTTGCTGGTCAGCTGGCGTTTCCTCACAGGTGGTACTGGATCTGTTCTGGGAAAGCCACCTGCACACTTTGACGGTTGTGCCCGGCAACCCTTGATTTGATCCTCACCAGTCCCTTTCGGGAGGCCCTCTCAGTTGTTGTGTGGTGGTATTTTGTGAATGCGGTGGGTGAGTTTCAGCCCACAGGTCAAGTAGGATGCCTCCAAATGGGCACTGTCGCAGAGCCCGTACTCATTGAAGGCCCACCATCAGATGCCCCAGTTTGATCGTGATCTTCCCCGGCTCCCGCAGTCATGAGGATGGGTGCAGGGAAAGAGAGAGAGAAAGTGATTATTGTTTGATTGGGAACGGCAGCCATGGAGGATAACACTCCTTTCGCTCCCCCCCATCGTCAACCCAGCTAGTGACTTCTCCCCTCTGCCGCTCTCGGGTTCTGTGTCGTCTGGGCCCAACGGGCGGCATCTGTGCCACCCACTGCTCCCCTCACCTGTCGTCTCCCTCTTGGGCTCTCTCAGAAGCTCCTCTCCAGCTCCGCCGAGGCGTGATAGGGCAGGTGGCTCGGTCAGTCTCTAACTTTTCCTCCGTCCATTGGGCCGCCGGCACAGTTTTTTGTGTAATGGCCCAGGTTGCAGTCCGCCATTTTGTCGAGAGCTGCGCGGGTAAGCTGAAGTTGTTTCCCACTGTTATAGGTTGCTCCGGCCCTCCCTAAACCAATTTGTCTTGCTCCAGGGCAGTTGGAGTACTCAGTCCTTGTCCCGGTTAGCAGGCATAGGCAGGATAAGCGGATTAGAGGGGATTATCTACAGGCGGTAATGGAGCTCTCTTAGCCTGTGGCCATCTTTGCTGAAGCTAGCCCCCCCAATGCAAAAACCGAGGGTAGGCCTAGTGGCCTTAAACTGAGGTTCAGGAGTTTGCCAGATATCCTTAGTCTCGCCCTCACATGGGACATGGTGAGGGGTAATCTGCAAGTAAGGGTGTTCCAGGTGTAAGGAGTTGATCAACACCCCACCCAGAAATGCCCTAAGACGATACCCAAGCAAAAGCCGGTGAGTTTAGGAAGAAAGGCCTCCGGGTGGTGCTCTAGGTAGACAGATGGCAAACTTGAATTGGATAGTGTGTATTTTCTAAGGTTGCAGAGAATTTTCTAAAATTAATTTGTGTGGGCATGATCTTGCATCAAAGGATCGAATGTGGGTTTACTGTGAAATTAATATCCGGTGTGATTAGAGAAAACGTGTTTTTTAGGTTTCTAAAAAATAACCTGTTGCCTTTCAGTTGTCTTGTAATGTTTGGCAAGCTTTGATACAGTAATTAGAATCCTTGGTTTGAAACGGGAGTAACCAGATTGCGTTTTTAGTAGGTCACTTTGTAATTTTGTTGTAGCAGATGTCTCTCAAATTAAATAATATACATTATTTCAATCCCCAATGTACTTCAATAATACCTAAGTGACCGACATCGGTTTGGACCAGAAAAGAGAGAGTGCTACGCTGTCCACAGTTGCCTGTGGTTTTTTAACCACTCCCTCCATTTTTGGTCTCTTCATCTTCTGCACATCTTCAAAGAATCCTGCATGGCCCTACAGAAAGAAGCACGTTTTTACATGAGATAATGTTCCCTGACCCACTCTGTTTCCTCTTCTCACACAGACCTACATGGTCTTCTTTATCTTTGCCCTTTTTACTCAGTATTCCACCCTCTTTATCGCACCTCTTTTGGTTTAAACTTGTTCCATCAGTTGACCACTTTTTCTGTACACAGTATATTTATATAATATTATTCCCATGTCTCCAGCTTCACTTTCTCTGCGACGCATGCTTGGAGCATGATGATGCTGAAAATACCTGCTCAATCCTTAGTCCAGAGGAGTTTGAATGTTTATCATACTTAAACCCAATTTCTGTACCGTATAATTACATTTGCAAACCTCTCCTAATAGATATTGTGGTTTAAAAAGTCGCAATGTTGTTTTTTGTCACTGGAGGATGGTTCCTTATTCTGTATTCTTTTCAAGATTGCTTATAGGACAACACACAATTCAGTAGGTGAGACCTTATGAAAATGCTCTTGTTAAGGAATTGGGTTTGATTAAGTAAAATTGCCCAACCTGGATATCGGTTGGAAAGTGGCGGGGAATTGTTTAATACATTTCTTTTTCATGTACTCAATTTATGCTATTACTTATATGTGTACAATAAGATGTACCTTTAAAAATAAATAGAAAGAGGAGCTTTGTGGAACCCTGTGGTGCCTGTGATAGCTGCCTTGCTTAGTGATCCTAATGCAATCTCATTTCTTAGACTGTTGAAACACGTTGAAGGCAGCTGCTCTAGAACTTGCGAGCGGTGGTGAAATGAAGGGGCGGAAGTTGATTCTGCCTAAATTGAACATTTCTACCAGAGCGCAAGAGGCTGACGAGCGCAAAGTTCTCTCGCTGGCATATGGTATTAAGGCAAGATGGAAGCAGCTGAGTGAGTAAGGACACAGAGTCTGAGTGCCCTGTTTGATGCGTGCTGGGAATCCGTTGCTGCTGATCCAGCAGAATCTCCACAAAGGAGAGAGAGTTTCCTTGTTCTGGAGGAGGAGATTTACCTATCCAGGGACACCTTGTGGTTTACTGTCTGTGGTATCCTACTGTAAAGGTGGGAAAGATGAGGCAGTTCATTTGCTGGGGAGAGTGAGCGTTATAACTGAATTTGCCTGTGGGACCTGCTGTAGGAAGGCAATGAGGCAGGTGATGTGATGGCCATGGTGGGGGAGCAGTCCAAGAATGGCCAGCATGCTTTCTTCATCCCTCAGATGCGCAAATTAGGTGATCTCAGGAGGTGGGTGATGAGATTCCCCAAAGGCTGAGGCGTTAAGTGGTCAGAAGTAGATGTTGGTGGGCTTGGGGGGGCATAAAGGAACAATTGAGAACAGTGGGGACAGCAATGACTGCCAGAGTCCTTCCAGATTAAGGGGTTTGAATGAATAGAAAGGGGAAAGAGAATAAGTTTACAAGTCCCCAAACAGGCAAAGTGTTTCTGGGCTGTTTTACTGGTGCCTCTAGTGGTTTTGTTCGATAGTCTCTTGAAATAGATTGTTGGGCTGACCTTGTTGCCCTTCTGCCTGATCTCCCCCTGCCCCCTGTCTGATTTTTGACTGTATGCCATAGTGATATAGCACAATGGAGTTTTATATAATGAGAGTCAATGTAGAGATTTATGGCCAGGGTTTATTTTCACTCCTTCCTTTCCCCATTCTCGTCTTTTCTGCTTTTTTTTTTTGTAGTTTTGCTTATAGGTACACTATTTATATTGTTTAAACGGTTTTGTAGTACATCGGAGCTAAACCAGTTTTGCCGTTGTGATATGGGAGTGCCTTTCCTCTAAAACTGTTTTTTTTTTTTTTAACACTTCATTCATTTTCAGCCTTAGTGTCATATTCTTGTTACACAAGTGGTAATATAAATAAACTAAAGATAAACAAATATGTTTTTTAAAAAAACAATCAAGCACGCTCTTACAAAGGTCCATCTACCTCTGGGTCTGTTTCCAGTTGGTTGTGCTGCAGCATGCCCTAAAATAATTTTTTTTTAAACTGGGTGAATTACAGACACCCATAAATCTAGTTCTTAAAAATAAATATAAAATGGTAGATTCTATTGGGGTGGCAGCAGGAACCTAAAGGCTTTAGAAGTGTCCTTTCAGTTATTTCTAACTTAGTTTTTAGAGTGATGACACAATTGCGTATGTGCACCACCCAAATTCTTCCCCAGATTCTATAGTACATATGTATCTTCATTTTTAACTTTGAATTCTACTCTTGATGGGCTACTTATTTACTCTTTCAAGGAGCCACTATTTTGATTAGAGTTTTGTTGCCGTTTCTAGGTGCAAAGGATGATTTTTCACCTTAGTTTATGCTTTAAGTATGAGCATTTGTTTCAGAGATTTTTTTGAGGTCTCACTTTATCTACCCTGGTAAATCTCCCCCTCCCCCTCTCTATTTTATATGTTAAATTCCAGATTTTTTTTCCTTTGCCAGAACGTTTCTGTTTTGAGTCATGACTAAAATTTTGGTTGTGGTCGCCATTGTCTCTATAACATGTTTATTAATTATGCTTGAGAATTGCTTTTTTTAAATCATTGGTGCTTTAAGGTCAGTTCGAGTGTGTTTGTTGTTGTCCAAAACCTGTGTTTATTTTGGGTCACTAAAGAAACCAAAATATATGACCAGATGAGCAAAAAAGGTGCAGCATTGTAGCTATTGAGAGAAAAATGCTAGTAGGGAGAGGATGCATTCTTACTGTTAAGAGAGATGTGTGTACCTTCACTGAATGACCAAAATAAAACTCCCAGATTCTAGACCACCTACTTTATATTTGAACTACAGCTAATGATCATCAAATAAAAGACTCCCTCAAGAGAAAATGTCGTGTAACTAAAGTACTGTCGCTGCACGTTGGACTGCGCGTTGATCCAACTAGGGACACGTTATAATACACAGGACTAAAATTCCTCGCTCCAGTGCTTACGCCTGGTCTAATGCGCAGTGTGTGGGGTGCAAATCTTAGCGCCCGGATACTTCAAGGAGTTTTCAAACTTTAGGGTTTGATGTGAATCCTTCTGACAGGTAGATGTGCGTGTTTGCACAATCGAGTTTTTACAGACCAAAGATTTTGTTGAAGAAGAATGAACTTCATAGTTATCGCTGAAGACGGGTGAGTTCCTTGCACTGGAGTTGAAATGGTTTTCTGGCCAGCAGCACTTGTCACCTTTCAACCTAGAGTCCGTGTTGTGTTTGTGGCTGACATAATGTAGACCACAGTCACAGGAGCGGAAAGATGGCGAGTCACAAGTTAGTTGCCAGACTGAGAAATTCTGCTACGTTTTCTTCCGCTTGTTTTGGATTGCCAACTGCATAGTGAAAAGAGGGGGAGTAGCCCAAGATCTCAGTGTAAACACAAACTTAAGTGCTTCAGTTTATGACGCACACCAGCCGGCCACAAATCCAGTGTCGTTTATAAATATTCTGCGCTTGGGTTAAACAAAACATACGCCGCCGCGCGCTGTAAATGTAGCCGCGTGTTTTGGGCATTAGCAGCATACGGTTTTAGCGTCAGTACGCATCTTGTGAGCAGTGGAGTCACATGGCCTTTCCGCTTACAAGTTTCAACACGTGCAGTTTGAGTGATCAACCGGCTTGGAGCTAAACAGTTCCTTGTTCCTGTTGCCTTCTGACCTTCACCAAAGACCGTCGTCTCTGTCCCATCTCACTTGCAGCTGGAGAAAGTGATAGTTCATGTGAAACAAGGGTTTGCTCCCGCCACGCACGAGTGTTTCCTGGTTCTTAGTGGCGGGGTCCATTTGCACTACAACCAGCTAGGCCAAAACACGTAGCCTGGTGTCTGATATTAGTGGTATACCTGTGCAGAGCTGCAAATTGTGAATTTCCAAAACTGGCCATGTGATGGTGTGAGCGACATAAAAGGAAATCGTCGGTATGCTTGCCATTACTTTTATTTAATTATTAATTTAACATATTGCTGAGGAGCTTGGGATAGCATTTATTTGCAGTTTTATGTAGCGTGAACTTGGCCCCAGGGCATAAGCGGGCTTCACATGAGCACCAGATACCATTACACTTTTTTTTTTTTTTAGCAGCAGGGAGATTACGTGATTTGCACCGAATCACGGGAAGTTGAGCTGACTCCAGGACACCAACCTAGTTCCCCTCTTCCAAGGTCGACCATTCGGGTCATTAGACCACATCTCGCCCTCTTATCTATTAACTATGTTTGTCTTTACTCCTTTTGAGTCTCTTTTTTGATGTATACTTTTTTTTTTCCAACTTTTTTTTTTTTTTAACGACTTTTAATCTTGAATTAAAGGCCGTAGGGCAGACACTTAATCTTTCTTTCGCAATTCTTACAATAGCGCACCTGGGAGGGCACACATGTTAAGTAATATCAATCCGTACACCACATTATTGCCAACCATGACTGAAGCTGTCCCCCGAGTAAATTCACGTGCCTTCACTGATAAATCATGACGTCGCTCTCTGCCCTGGGGAACACAGTGGTATAGAAGGCAAGAAGTAGTTTCAGGTCACTAAGAAACCCTGTAACGTTAATGTACCCCCTTCTCCAGGGTGGTCCCCTCACCAGAAGAAGTAGATTGGACAGCACTCTTGAGTATTCTTGGGGGTCAGTAGTTGTGTGATGCTGGGTCATGGTGCTTTATAAATGTCACATCCGGGGACCACATTTTCTAAAACTGTGATAGTGTGTTGCGAACTGTAGCTGTGAGTCTTTCCATATCGTAAAGATTCCACGAGGCAACTGTAGTGGAGGGTTTCCAAGCCCTTAGATTTGTGTGTGGCAGTCTGTCTGCATCGAATAATTGGGAGATAAGTTTCCGAGTTGCTGAGCTAAGTAAAAATAGTGCCTCCTCATCTAGCACATCCAGGAGGACAATCGGGGAGTCCTTGTCGAACTCAACTCTCTGGCTCTGGGCTAACGCTGCTTCTCAACTTGGGTCTTGCAGCCCCTCCAGCAATTGTTATTGCCCCATTGCATGTGTGCTAACTGAACTGGAGTCAAGTACCTGCATGCTGTTAAGTGGCAGATTGTGGCTCCATGCCAATGTCTTTCAGCTGCAGAAGTGACTACCAGTCTCTCAAATAAACAGCACTCATACGCACTGATGTCATGTCCTATCTTTCTGTGCCTCTATAGTCGGACCTGGTAGCTGGGCTTTGAGGATATTTTCTCATCAAAATGTATCCCCCCTCCAAACAACTGGGTTCAAACCATGTAAGGGCTGTTGCGGACAAATGTCTGTGATGGACACACAAGTCTATGGATCCTAGGGTTGGACAACTACTGCAATTCCTGAGCAGACTGTAACCCAGATGCACCCAAAAGCTATACAGTAATGCAAAGGCAAACTCTATGTAGCTGAGTGCAAGAAGACTGCACATTGTGACTGGTTGAAGTCAAAATGAAAGTCCTTTTCCCGCGGCAGGTCCTAGTCGCACTTGAAGTCTACGGCCTCTTCTCACCACTCTAGAACACCAGAAAGGGCAGACGAACATCAGTGTTGTGCCTTCCGATTCTCATCAGAGCCAGTTCTGTCTCTGGTACACCCTGACTTTTCATGTTAATCTGCGACATCACAGCAAGTAGAAGCCTTCAGTGAGGATATGCTGGGGACCATCTTCACTTTACCAGCTCCCTGTGGCACCCTTTGGGCTCCAAGGAACTGCAAGCACCTCCAGTCAGTCTTCAGCTGGCATGGTCTGCCTTCAGTGCTGTTTTTACCCCTTGTATCCACATCGGGTCCAGCACTGACTTCAGTGCCTGCTTTGACCCTGGGCCACTCCCTGCGCAGTCCCTGTTTGCATTGATGTCGGATGAGAATCTAGAGCCCTTTATTGCTATTGACCTCAAATTGGATCTGCCACCACCTTGACCAAAGTTGTTCCCTGTGCCGACTGGCATGTAGCCTCTTAGCAATTCTTCTGACTGATATCTTGCCCTTACCACATGGTAGGGCCCGGACCTTTAATAATTTATTTGGCATTTTTCTGAGAATGACAGCTGTGATGAAGGTTATGATTATGTTCCCAATAAGATGAGGACAACTAGTATAAAGATCTCCAGGATGCCACTGGGCGTGACACTTCACCTAATATGGGTCTTGTGCCTCTTGTTAGCTCTGCTATGGAGTAAAGATCCTTTTTAGCTGTTGTGATGCAAAGGAAGTATTAGGCCTACAATTGCCAACCACGGAAGTAAAAAACAATGTTTGGCTGAAGCTCTTTTAACCTGACCAGGTTGCCACTGAGCCACTTCTACCATTTAGCAAGACCCTTACTTGACACCCTTTTTGGTATCTGGGCAGGGCCTGTTTGGGCTTCCTGTCAGTAGACTTACTGACCTTTGCCATCATCCTGCATCTGGCGACTCTGCCTTCCTAACACAACATTCCAATCTGAAGAGCCTGGTGGGTTAAAGGATCCACTAGTGAGGCAATCCAAATGCTTACCCTACCAATCCTCTCGACTGGGAGTCTAAACAAATATAAACGTTTTGCAAATTACAAAACAATTTTCTTATCTATGAGCTTTATATTAAGATCGGTCAAAGCCAACTGTCTTCTTACCCTTTATTCCCATGCCAGTTAAAATGTGGTGGCTCCAGTTTTACCTACTATTCTGGACGACCTTTGGGCCCCATGCAGACTATTTAGGATAGCCACAGTGTGGTGAAATTTGTAATGCACTCAGAAATGCACACATGGACACAAGTAATTGCTTATAACATGCCATGGGAACTACTGTGGCTCTCCCTTGCCACACCATGCAGCTTAGTCCCCAACCTTTCCTGCAGCTGCAACCTCAAAACCTCATTAATTTATCTCTGCTGGCGACAGCACCCTGTCTGAGGCAAAAACCAATATTTCCTCCAGCGATGGCAGGCTATCACAACAGGGAAGTGGATCCTATAAATTGTCCACTGGCGCTATGCCCTTCCCTTTCTTTCTAACCCTCCGCACTTTCTATCGCCTTCTGGGTGGCTGACAGAGAATCATCTGTCCATCTTACAGCAGGGAGCTAAGACTCCTTTTGGCCAAAAGGTCTATAAAGATGAGTCAAATAGTACATGGGTGTTACCTAGCTGCTGCTTGGGCCAAAAATACAGAGGCTTTCGTCTTATTTTAGATCTTTGTCCTCTCAATGCCATTCTGTGGAAAGACAAATTCATGATTCTCACTCTAGCCCAGGTCCGGTCTGCCCTAGGCCCCAAAGACTGGATGGTGGCGTTGTCACTGCAAGATACTTATTTTCACATCCCCATCCTGCAGTCCTGCCGTTCATAGTCGGCCAGTAACGTTTTCAGTTTTCAGTGCTCCTCTTTGGGCTCACCAGTGCCCCATAGATGTTCAAGAATGTGATGGTGGTAGTGGTTGGGAGTAGGGAGAGTGGTTGGGAAGAGGGGGTGTTACTAGTCTACGTCTACCTCATAAACTGTCTACTGGGGGCTTTGCTCACCCTGGCATTTGTCAACAACTGTGCCAACTTCATCCTAGTGGCACAGGATTGAGCCAAGAGAGTGTGGTACCTGGAAGTCCTGGGTATGAGCAGCTGTCCTCTGAACAAGCTGCTGCTTAGTAGCAGCTGGGCAGGTTTCTCCCAGGCCTGCACACTTTGCATCTTCATCCTTTTTAGATTGACCTCCTTAGACCTGCACCCAAAGATCATTAATGTTTTCTCAGCGTAAGAAATCCCTCCACTAAATCGGAGTACAACAACCAGTGGGACAAATTTGAGTATTGTTGTGGCACCCAACAAATTGACCCGTTGCAGGCAAATTTGTCTGAAGTTTTACTGTTTCTGTCCTTTGACCAGCAAGGACTTGCCTTTTGTACTATTAACCCCTTCCCCGCCACGGACGTAATGGTTACGTCCATGGCAGCGCCCGTGTGGCGCCATGGACGTAACCATTACGTCCTGAATGCTTCCCTCGGGAGAAGCGCTAGCGCTCCTCCCGAGGGCCGCCCCCCCACCCCCCTAGGTCAGGGCTGACCGGGGAATCCCTTCCCCTTCCACCCCCGACCCCCCCCCCCCCCACACCGCCCCTGTGACGTCAGCGCGCGCGCGCTGATGTGTCACAGGGGCCTCCCTCGTCGCGCTGGAAGCTCTGCTTCCAGCACGATTGAAAAAGAAATGCAAAAGCATTTCTTTTTCAATCACTTGGGAGGCCCGGAGGGGCTTCAAAGGGAAGGAAAAGTATTTCCTTCCCTTTGAAGTCCCTCCGAGGGTTTCAAAAGCCGGATTGCTTGCAATCCGGCTTTTGAAACCCCACTAGACACCAGGGATTTTTTTTTTTTTTTTAAATTGACAAAAGGGCGCGACCCCTTGGGCAAGGGTCGCTCCCAGGGGGGGCATTTTTTTGAAAAGGCCTTTTCTGCCCCCCCTGGGGGCAGATCAGCCTTATTAGGCCGATCTGCCCCCAGGGGGGGCAGAAACCTCTCGGCACCAGGGACCATTTTTTTTTTTTGTTTCATTTTTTTTTATTGAGGTGGGGAGCGACCCCTTAGGCAAGGGTCGCTCCCCTTGGGGGAAAATTATATTTTGGCCATTTCTGCCCCCCTTGGGGGCAGATTGGCCTATTTTGATGAGGCCAATCTGCCCCCAAGGGGGGTAGAAACCACTAGACACCAGGGATTTTTTTTTTTTTTAATTGTTATTGACAAAAGGGAGCGACCCCTTGGGCAAGGGTCGCTCCCAGGGGGGGCATATTTTTGGGAAGGCCTTTTCTGCCCCCCCCTGGGGGCAGATCGGCCTACTATTAGGCCGATCTGCCCCCAGGGGGGGCAGAAACCTCTAGGCACCAGGGACCATTTATTATTTTTTTGTTTCATTTTTTTTTTTTTTGGTGGGGAGCGACCCCTTAGGCAAGGGTCGCTCCCCTTGGGGGAAAATTATATTTTGGCCATTTCTGCCTCCCTTGGGGGCAGATTGGCCTATTTTGATGAGGCCAATCTGCCCCCAAGGGGGGTAGAAAGCACTAGACGCCAGGGAGTTTTTTCTTTGCGTGAATTTCACGCAAAGGGAGCGAC
The DNA here is from genome assembly GCF_031143425.1 of Pleurodeles waltl. NCBI lineage: Eukaryota > Metazoa > Chordata > Amphibia > Caudata > Salamandridae > Pleurodeles > Pleurodeles waltl. The sequence goes on from NC_090448.1 coordinate 424,433,568, forward strand.
CCCTAAGGCAAGGGTCGCTCCCTGGGGGGGAGGGCAATTTATTTTAGGCCATTTCTGCCCCCCCTGGGGGCAGATCGGCCTATTATTAGGCCGATCTGCCCCCAGGGGGGGAAGAAACCTCTAGGCGCCAGGGCAAATTTTTTTTTTTGTTTTTTTTTTTTTTGTTCTTTCTTTTTTTTAGAGATGGGGAGCGACCCATCAGGCAAAAGTCGCTCCCCTGGGGGACAAATTGTATTTAGGCCATTTCTGCCCCCCTTGGGGGCAGATTGGCTGAGTTTAGGTCAACCTGCCCCCAAGGGGGCAGAAACCACTAGGCACCGGGGATTTGTTTTTTGGTGCCAATGTCACGCAGGGGGAGCGACCCCGTAGGCAAGGGTCGCTCCCGGCGGGGGAGGGTGGGGGTTGGGGGGGTAAATTTATTTTAGGGCATTTCTGCCCCCCCCCCCCCCTTGGGCCGGCTGAGCTACAGGCCAAACACCACAGGTAGGCACCTTGCAAAAAACACCTGTTTTCTGTGAAAAAATATGTTGTGTCCACGTTGTGTTTTGGGCCATTTCCTTTTGTGGGCGCTAGGCCTACCCACAGAAGTGATGTACCATTTTTATCGAGAGACTTAGGGGAACGCTGGGTGGAAGGAAATTTGTGGCTCCTCTCAGATTCCAGAACTTTCTGTCACCGAAATGAGAGGATAAAGTGTTTTTTGGGCCAAATTTTGATGTTTGCAAAGGATTCTGGGTAACATAACCTGGTCAGAGCCCCGCAAGTCACCCCATCTTGGATTCCCCTGGGTTTCTAGTTTTCAAAAATGCACTGGTTTGCTAGGTTTCCTCAGGTGTCGGCTGAGCTACAGGCCAAAATCCACAGGTAGGCACTGCTTTTTATAAAAAAATGTGATGTGTCCACGTTGTGTTTTGGGCCCTTTCCTTTCGTGGGCGCTAGTCCTACCCACACAAGTGATGTATCATTTTTATCGGGAGACTTGGGGGAACGCTTGGTAGAAGGAAATTTGTGGCTCCTCTCAGATTCCAGAACTTTCTGCCACAGAAATGTGAGGAACATGTGTATTTTTAGCCAAATTTTGAGGTTTGCAAAGGATTCTGGGTAACAGAACCTGGTCCGAGCCCCGCAAGTCACCCCTCCTTGGATTCCCCTAGGTCTCTAGTTTTCAGAAATGCACAGGTTTGGTAGGTTTCCCTAGGTGCCGGCTGAGCTAGAGGCCAAAATCTACAGGTAGGCACTTCGCAAAAAACACCTCTGTTTTTTTTCCAAAATTTAGGATGTGTCCACGTTGCGCTTTGGGGTGTTTCCTGTCGCCGGCGCTAGGCCTACCCACGCAAGTGAGGTATCATTTTTATCGGGAGACTTGGGGGAACGCTGGGTGGAAGGAAATTTGTAGCTCCTCTCAGATTCCAGAACTTTCTGCCACAGAAATGTGAGGGACATGTGTTTTTTTAGCCAAATTTTGAGGTTTGCAAAGGATTCTGGGTAACAGAACCTGGTCCGAGCCCCGCAAGTCACCCCTCCTTGAAATCCCCTAGGTCTCTAGTTTTCAGAAATGCACAGGTTTGGTAGGTTTCCCTAGGTGGCGGCTGAGCTAGAGGCCAAAATCTACAGGTAGTCACTTTGCTAAAAACAGCTCTGTTTTCTGTGATATGTCCACGTTGTGTTTTGGGGCATATCCTGTCGCGGGCGCTAGGCCTACCCACACAAGTGAGGTATCATTTTTATCGGGAGACGTGGGGGGAACGCTGGGTGGAAGGAAATTTGTGGCTCCTCTCAGATTCCAGAACTTTCTGCCACAGAAATGTGAGGAACATGTGTTTTTTTAGCCAAATTTTGAGGTTTGCAAAGGATTCTGGGTAACAGAACCTGGTCCGAGCCCCGCAAGTCACCCCTCCTTGGATCCCCCTAGGTCTCTAGTTTTCAGAAATGCACAGGTTTGGTAGGTTTCCCTAGGTGGCGGCTGAGCTAGAGGCCAAAATCTACAGGTAGTCACTTTGCTAAAAACAGCTCTGTTTTCTGTGATATGTCCACGTTGTGTTTTGGGGCATATCCTGTCGCGGGCGCTAGGCCTACCCACACAAGTGAGGTATCATTTTTATCGGGAGACGTGGGGGAACGCTAGGTGGAAGGAAATTTGTGGCTCCTCTCAGATTCCAGAACTTTCTGCCACAGAAATGTGAGGAACATGTGTTTTTTTAGCCAAATTTTGAGGTTTGCAAAGGATTCTGGGTAACAGAACCTGGTCCGAGCCCCGCAAGTCACCCCTCCTTGGATCCCCCTAGGTCTCTAGTTTTCAGAAATGCACAGGTTTGGTAGGTTTCCCTAGGTGGCGGCTGAGCTAGAGGCCAAAATCTACAGGTAGTCACTTTGCTAAAAACAGCTCTGTTTTCTGTGATATGTCCACGTTGTGTTTTGGGGCATATCCTGTCGCGGGCGCTAGGCCTACCCACACAAGTGAGGTATCATTTTTATCGGGAGACGTGGGGGAACGCTAGGTGGAAGGAAATTTGTGGCTCCTCTCAGATTCCAGAACTTTCTGCCACAGAAATGTGAGGAACATGTGTTTTTTTTAGCCAAATTTTGAGGTTTGCAAAGGATTCTGGGTAACCGAACCTGGTCCGAGCCACACAAGTCACCCCTCCTTGGATTCCCCTAGGTCTCTAGTTTTCAGAAATGCACAGGTTTGGTAGGTTTCCCTAGGTGGCGGCTGAGCTAGAGGCCAAAATCTACAGGTAGTCACTTTGCTAAAAACAGCTCTGTTTTCTGTGATGTGTCCACGTTGTGTTTTGGGGCATATCCTGTCGCGGGCGCTAGGCCTACCCAAACAAGTGAGGTATCATTTTTATCGGGAGACTTGGGGGAACATAGAATAGCAAAACAAGTGTTATTGCCCCTTGTCTTTCTCTACATTTATTCCTTCCTAATATAGGGGTGTGTGTAAAAAAGACATCTATTTGAGAAATTCCATGTAATTCACGTGCTACTATGGTCACCCCGGAATTCAGAGATGTGCAAATAACCACTGCTCCTCAACACCTTATCTTGTGCCCTTTTTGGAAATGCAAAGGTTTTCTTGATAGCTATTTTTTACTCCTTATATTTCAGCAAATGAATTACTGTATACCCGGTATAGAATGAAAACGCACTGCAGGGTGCAGCTCATTTATTGGCTCTGGGTTCCTCGGGTTCTTGATGAACCTACAAACCCTATATATCCCCGCAACCAGAGGAGTCCAGCAGACTTAACGGTATATTGCTTTCGATAATCTGACATTGCAGGGAAAAGTTACAGAGTAAAAAGTAGAGAAAAATTGATGTTTTTTTCACCTCAATTTCAATATTTTTCTTTTTCAGCTGTTATTTTCTGTAGGAAACCCTTGTAGGATCTACACAAATGACCCCTTGCTGAATTCAGAATTTTGGCTACTTTTCAGAAATGTTTAGGTTTCTGGGATCCAGCATTGGTTTCATGACCATTCCTGTCACTGACTGGAAGGAGGCTGAAAGCACAAAAAATTGCACAAATGGGGTATGCCCCAGTAAAATGCCAAAATTGTGTTTTCGGATTCAAGTCTGCCTGTTCCTGAAAGCTGGGAAGCTGCTGAGTTTAGCACCGCAAACCCTTTGTTGATGCCATTTTCAGGGGAAAAACCACAAGCCTTCTTCTGCAGCCCCTTTTTCCAATTTTTTTGAAAAAAACGAAATTTTCACTGTATTTTGGCCAATTTCTTGGCCTCCTTCAGGGGAACCCACAAAGTCTGGGTACCTTTAGAATCCCTAGGATGTTGGAAAAAAAGGACGCAAATTTGGCTTGGTTAGCTTATGTGGACAAAAAGTTATGAGGGCCTAAGCGCGAACTGCCCCAAATAGGCAAAAAAAGGCCTGGCACAGGAGGGGGAAAAGGCCTGGCAGCGAAGTGGTTAAGAGCAGCTTATCTGCTCTTTCGGCCTTCTTGTGGTTGTCTGCAATGTTTGTTTCCACCCATACCCTTTGTTCTGTCCCAGTCGAACTTGAAAGTAGTCCTCACATTCTTGATGTGCACCCCTTTTGAGCTATTGCACAGTTGTCCATTGCGATGCTTAACCTTAAAACAGTCTTTCTTATCACTATAACACCGGCTAGACATGTGAAGTATGTTCGTGCTCTCTGCGTGAATCCACCCTAAACCACCATCATCCTTGGTGAGTTGATTTTGAGGACCTGAGCTTCCTTTCTACTAAAGTGGTTACTCATTTTCATGTTTGCCAGGCCATCACCCTCACAGCATTCTTTGCTCCACCTCCCCCTTCTGAGGAGGAATAGAGACTCCAGTCGTTTCAAACCTAAAATAGCAATGAGTTTCTATATTGATGGGTCCAAGAAACACAAGTACAGTCCTTGCTAACAGATTTATCATGTATTGAGTAAGGAAGGAGGAGCGAAGAAGTACCCTCTCCAAATGTAGTTTACTAAAGATCTAGAAAAAGTGGAAACTACTTCCGGTTTTACCAGTCCCACTACTTGATGTGTCAGATCAAAAGTAGTTTTCTTTCCTGGCATAATAAGGGGGTGCATAGCAGCAAAGCTAGCCCTTTTTGGTCGCCATTAAAAAGTTGAAAAATTTGTGTTGTGCGGGGTTTCAGAAAGGCATATAAAAGCCTGCTCAAAGAAAAAAAGGGCAAACGGGAATGTGTTCAATCAGCCAAACTGTTGTTAGCAGCCAGAGCCAATGATGCCACATCTTTTTTTTTTTTTTGGTGGTACTTAGTAGTAAATGGCAGTAGAGTTTCAGTTTCCAAGTCTGAAGTCCATACACTTAAAAAAAATCTGTTAGATTCCTTTTACCAAACTGAATGGTGATAACAGTATTGTAGCATCAGATCTGTTTCTGGTTCCAACCTATGATTCCAACAAGTTAACTTTTGCAGAGATTATAACAGCAAATAAACAACAAAAATTTGAGAAGTCTCCAAGGCCTGACAAAATACATGTTGGTCAGTTAAATAAACATGACCCCATTTAACAGGGACAGTTTATTTTAGGGTAACGCTAAAATTGCTTAAATTCTTTATTCCGTGCCAGCATAGTTCCAGTGAACAAGAAAATATGTAGGCATGAACCTGTGAGCTATTGTCCCATCAGCTTGATTAATGATGTACAGAAAGTCGTTTGAGTTATTCTTGCATGCCCAATATTCTAGCCCTAGTTAACACCACACAATTCAATTAAGTAACACCTCCAATCACACCATCCCAAGATCCATTGTATTCTGCTGTCCTGCGGTTTAACTTGTTACATCGTCTTTCTCTCCCAGAACGGTCCCGAGAACTTTTCTGTCTTTGGTCTTCTTATCATTGTTTGTAACATGTACGAATAAGGGACAGTCATCTCCCACTTGGTTTCTTCACATTTGTCTCAGACTCTCTTATCAGTAAAATAATAGCCAATCTATTTCCAAACTAACCTTTTATGTGAATGCAACTGCAATGAAATGACACATTGGCAGAAAATGTCAGTTTCTCATGTTAAAAGAAATTCAAGCCTAGTCATGACAAATTGGAACTTTAGTCACAATTGCACATTTAATTCTGCGTTATACTGTGCACGCTTCTATTTCTAAATTCAAATGAGACTTCATGTTAAAGTTGAAACAAATGCATGAATTGCAGATACATGAGTCTAGGTATGGCTAGGAACTACATTTCAACATTAACCATAAAACATTAGTGCACACATCACAAATGTTTATTGCTTCTAATACAAATACACTCTAACACCAGGATGAATATGAAATTCAATTAAATGATTACATTTCATTCAGTGAGGTTAAGGCACACAGAAGGCAATTTTCCTAACACTACAGTGAATGCACTTCATTATTGAGTTAGAGGCCACCACTTTACATTAGTATAACTTTAAAACACAATATATTGTCATTATTATCAATACGTATAGGTCAAGACTGTGATGTCAGGTTGCAGCAAAACATACGCTGCTCCATTGCACAAATGATGCTTCTTGCTAATATGCCATCGACTTGCGACTCTGCGCCTATGACTCCCTGCTAGAACTCCAATAGTGTGGCAGAAACTATTAAATGAGATCTACGAACTCAAAAAAAAAAAAAGGGACTCTCCACAATGTAAAGACAAAACAAATGGCCTTCTGGCCAAAAGGGGGCTTCAAAAGCAAGCTGATGTTGGATGAAGCCACCGTGGAGCTGGTTTCTGATTTTGTTTTTGAGGATACATTCTTTTGAACGTCAGGGATCAGAAACAAACCAGGAACAGCAAGAGTATATTAGCCCAGTGGGCTTGGGGCTACCATTGATGCTCACATTCGTTGGGCACATAGTCTTTATAGCTCTCAAATTATACACCCTGCTAAGACAAACTAAATCTCTTTATCGTTGGGGATGTCAGACTTTGTTAACTTAACTCTACTGACGTTCAGTGAGAATGTATTTCATAGCTTATTAGCAAAGCTACTCAAACTGGCTCTTTACTTTTGCTCGAGCCTGAAGGATTTTGCCTCATTGCCCAGATTAAGACCACTCAGGTATTGGTGTAAGGTTTGGGGCACTACTGAGTTGTTGCATAACAGGGAGGCAACATGCATAGTCTCAGGCATCCAGAAGGGGAGCAATTGGCTTAGTTAACATATTCAAATTTCTCCAGTTTCTAAGTTTTCTGCACTTGTGGATAGCTCCAGAGAAAATCGCCACAACATCCATGTGTCTTGTGAAGTGCTCCAATTGGGAAAGGTCATTAAGAAAGAACCAATCCAGCCAGATTCCAAGGAGGTTAACGGTCACATTTTCAGCAGTAAAAAGGTAGCCCAGCCTTTGGGTGCGATCTAGATTATGTGACATTGGTATTGTGTAGGGTTCTGTTAGACTGTGGACCTTGCCACTCGCTGGGGTTCTTTTTATTCATTTTTTTTAATTCTTCCAAAACCAATTTCATTACAGTAGTAACAGAAAACCTGCATCTCTATATAAAATACAAGCAGTATGAAGGAGTAACTTGGCTGTTAGACGTTTGCAGAACAATTATACTGTCGGTCATACATGGCATGCATATTAAAAATAACGCACAGGGAAGAAAAACAGTACGGTAGTGCATCGGCCACGCAGGATTCATGCAAACTGTGACCTAATCAAAATACAATACAAGTATAAAAGGGTGGAAGGGAGGCAGTTAGAGGGGGAAAAGCAATGAACAGTAACACGGGTAGAGGGTCCGTAAGTATAATATGTGGATCTGTGAGTTCATGGGCCTGAGCTAAAGGTTTGTTTTAATCAATAATTTTGCATAGTGCTCCAAATATTTTGGGCTGGCTAGAAGGCAGCAGCGTTGAGTAATATATGTCCAGTTGCTCCTGACAAAGGGCCAAATCCACTAACCAGTCCCGAGTAGATGGTGTTCGCCCGCCTCCCCACACACAGGCCACTCAGTTCTTAGCAAGGAGCAGCACTAATACAGTAAACTTTTTATTAGCATCCAGTATTTCTGTTGGGAAGCATAAAAGTGTCAGTCAAGGAGATGGGCGCAGTTGTATCTGTAACATGTTGGAGAGTGTGAAGAATACAGCAGATCAGTACGTCGCAATGGGAGGGCATTGCCAGACCAAATGTAGAGGATCTTCACCTCCCATGTGGCATCTGACACATTTATCATGGGCTTAAAGTTTATATTTGTAATGTTTGGATGGCGTGTAGTATATCGGATGTATGTAGATGACTCATAGTTATCCATTAGGAGAAAGGGACTAAGTCAGACCGCATATGTGTGTGTTCACCCTTTGTCAGTGATGTTTGCCTAGATCCACCTACTAATGAGATTTAGCAAGCTGGGAGCCTGTCTGCATCTCGGATTGCACGAAGGATAAAGCTCAAAGTAGGTTACGTGAGGAAGCGGTGTAAGAAGGATAAAGCTCTAACATTCCAAAGATGCCATTGGGCTATCTGGATAATGTTCCCAAAGTACACAAATTTGGAAAAAGGTGAAAAGATCACGCTGGGGTTCTTCAGGTGAAACCAGAGCCTGCACCATTCCCATGTAGTGGGTAAAAGATGAGCCACATTTTCTGGTCTTGCCTGTGACAGTGCATGCGCTCTCTCTCTTGTGAGAGAGATTGTATACAAGGGGCTTGCAGCCGGCCCATTGCTTACCACTCGTTGGGTTCATTGCTACTCTTATTTGCTGTTTCTAATTGGCCAGCGTGTACTGACTTTACTTCCTTTTGTTTCGACTGGAGGATAGACCAAGCAGTGATTGCTTCAGCTGGATTGCTGTACTTGGACTGGTTGTGCTGTGATTGAGGCACTAATTTAATTTCTTGGTCCCTGTTCTCCTTGTTGAACCTCTTGCCTTTTGTAGCTATGTTTTACTATGTGACATGCACTTCAAAGAAGCCATTTTCTCCTTTGAATTGGATGCTTATTGTGACAACAGATGTTATCTGCGTCCAAATGTATTTTCGATAAGACATGGGCATGTGCACAGTTGCTTTCTGCATGTAATAGGATTTTTCTTTTTTCAAAAGTATTGTTTTTTTTCTTTCACACGCAGAGAGATCAACTGATTTGCTCTGAGTCGATGGGATGATGTGTCGAAACCTAACAAGCATCGGCAAAGCCAATAGTTCGTGATGTTGCCTTTTGTTCATGCTATACAGCATGGGCATTGCTAACTTTTGCAATGATTTGCAGCCATGCTGTATAGCAGTGTGGCTAAAAATAATAAAAAAGGACTATCATTTGCATTGCTGGACAGCATGGTGCCAAAACCTTGCCAGTGCCCATAGCTCTCATAGGCGAGTCTTATTGGCTTTGCCAATGCTAGTTTGTTTTTTTGCCCACCCAATGGAAGCCCCAGAAGAAGGAAAAGGCTAGGGCATTTAATACCTCTGCAAAGCAAAGACCTCCAGGGCTGTTAACCTCACTTCCTGCAGACAGTGTGGTTTATTTGTTGGCATTCAATTAATCTGTGCTCTTAACACCTTAGCTGCTCTGCCCCCCCCCCTCCCCCCCTCCCCCCCTTTGAGCTCTATTTTTGGCTATTTGGGTTAGCTTGTGCTTAGCGCTCCACATCTTTTTTTCCACACAAGGTTTCCACGCCAAATTTGCGTCCTTTGTTTCCAACATCCTGGGGATTGTAAAGGTACCCAGGGTTTGTGGATTCTCTTGAAGGGATCCGGGAAACTAGGCTAAATAATGCAACATTTTTTTTTTTTTATAGAAAAATTGGAAAAAGTGCTCCATATAAGTGTCTGTTCTTTTCTTTAAAAATGGCATCTACAAACGGTTTGCTGTACTGAAGTCAGCATCTTTCCAGCTTTCAGGAACACGCAGAACTGAATCCAAAAACCGAATTTTGTGCCACAGTTATTGCATCTTTCTAAGAGGTACCCTATTTTCCCTATTTTTGTGCTCTCAACCTGCTTCCAGTTTATGGTGGAAACCAGTGTGAAACCCATGGGTGATCCAGGAAAGCAGACAAAATTCTGAGTTTAGCAAGGGGTCATGTGTAGATTTTTTTATTTTATTTTGTTCTTTTTTTATAGGAGAATAGCTGTTGAAATAAAGAAATATTGAAAATGAATTGGGGGGAAAAAACAGGCATTTGGACAATATTCATCTGTAACCGTTAGTCACGATGGCCGTTTGACAAAAGCAATATACCATTTTGTCCGCTAGACCATTCTGGTTGTGGGTATATATATGGTTCGTAGGTTCTCCAAGAACCCAAGGTACCCAGAGCTAACAACTGAGATGCATACTACAATGGTTTTTCATTTCATTGAGTACAGACTATAGACCAATTCTTAATAGCGAAATAAGCAGATTAAAAATGGGTATCAAGGAAACTTGTGTATTTCTAAAGTGGGCACAAGATGTAGAGTTTAGGAGCAGTGGTTATTTCTACATCTCTGAACTTGTGGGTATCTGTACTAGGGTATGATTTGGAGGGCATTTTTCAAAATGTCCTCTTTCTTATACATTGGCTTACATTTGGAAGGCACAAATGCTGCGAAATCCAAAAGGTAATAACAAATGTTCTGCCATTCTATGCTCACACAAGTATCGCAATACAAACAGTACCCACTTGTGTGGGTTGGCCTAGTGTCTGCAATAGGAAACTGCACAAAATGCAATATTGACGCAGCACATTATTCCACAGAAAACTGACCCATCCACCCCCACCCCACCCCCCCCACCACCCCATTGTGGGTAGCTCGAGATTTTGGACTCTACCTCAGCTAACATCTGGGGAAAACTAGCCAACCTGTACATATATATCTAGGGGTATCCAAGATGGGCCGAATTGCTTGGCTCACACCATGTTTTTTTTTTCACTTGCAAACCTCAAACTTTTACTAGAAAACCCATTTTCCTCACATTTCTGTAATGGAAAGTTCTGGAATCTGTGGGGAGCCACAAACCTTCTCACCCAGCATTCCCCCAGGTCTCCCGATAAAAATGGTACCTCACTTATGAGGGTAGAACTAGTTCTGGCAACAGAAAACAGCCCAAAATGCAACATGGACGTAGCACATTTTTTCATTAGAAACTGACCTTTTTTTCCCCAGTGTGGGTACCTCAAGATTTTGGACTGTAGCTCAGCCGGCATCTAGGAAAGACTGACCAACTTATACATTTTTGAAAACTAGACAGATAGTAGTATCCGGGGTAGGTTGACTTACATGGCCCTCTCCATGTTTTATAACCCAGAATCCCTTGCAAGCCTCAAACTTTCATTAAAAAACGTTTTCCTCAAATTTCTGTGATGCAAAGTTCTGGAATCTGAAGGCAGTCACAAATGTCCTACCATCCAGCGTTCCCCCAAGTCTCCTGCGAAAAACTGTGCCGCACTTGTATGGATGGTCCAAGTGCTCACAACAGGAATGGATCACACAAGTGACAAGAGTAGTCCTTGCATATGGACTACTGTTGACCCTTCCAGTTTGTGGATGCAAGTTGGTGGTGCTGAGAATGTCTTGCAAGGCCTATTTCTCAAACGGAGTGAGCATATCTACCGCTGAACCTAAGGCAGATATGCTGGGGCATTTTTGTGAGGTTTCCTAAAGAAAACATCAAACTATGAAGAATTTTAATTTTTGGCACACATGGTAGTCAGTGAGAACGTAGCATATGTCCCATCCACCCTTATGTGCAGTGCTGTGACTGTAATGTACTTATCTTACAGAAAACTGAACATCTACTAAGTTCTGATAGAGAATGAACATAGTAAGCAGGTAAAACATTGGCCCATATGTGTCTTAGTAATTCAGTGCAAGTGCTGCACCAATGGGTTTGAATCAAGCAGTGAAGATGAAGTCATTGCATGCGTATCTGTGCTATCTTTACTATCTGCCTTCCACCTGTGCAGTATCCCTTGGAAAGCACACCTACTGTCATACAAGATATTGTGTCCTGTACCCGTTTTCAATAACATTGGTTATGATACTAATTACTAAGTGAGTTTGAACAGTAGAAATGATAGTGTAATAAGTCAAACACATGTCCTGTGTGACTTACTCACCTACTGTGGAATCTCTTGGGCAATTAAGGTGGTACTTGTGTAGCATACATAAGTTCCTTAACAAGCACTTCAAAATCCAGTCACGCCTTCTACGTTTTTCCACACAGAGTACACTGTGACAACATGGCATATGTTCTGTCCACCAGTATGTTCAGTGTGGGGACTATAATGCATTTGTCAATCGGCAAACAGAACACTTACCACTTTCTGACAGCAGATAAATGTGTTGAGCAGGCCATATGGAAATCCATCATCCTGAAGTAGATGAACTAAAATTCTGTGGCTGCTTGCCTAGCAAAGTAGTAGCCCATGGACCGTAGGTATCCATGCACCTCCATTGAAAGGTTTACCTAACAGCAGCTCCACCTCAGTCAACTTCCCAGACGTTTGCTTTAGTATGATACGACATAAGGCAAGTAGGAAAACACAGACCTGACTAAGATGGGCACTCAGGACAGTAAAAATGACTCTCCTGCCTCTTTCCCTGCTTCGAGCACACTTTAAAGCGACAACATGGTTGATCCTTGTTGAGCGTTTCAGGAACACAGCCATCAAAGTCTCTCTCCTGCTGTCTTGCCATTGTCTCCGAACATATTAAGTGGAGGCTGCTGCTTCTGTAGGAGCAGTGAGACTTTCAATGAAAGGCAACTGAAAGTCAAGGAAAGACAGGAGTCTTGTGGTTGTATAGTGATAAGCAACGTACACATTGTATGGTGCCATCTGGATCCGGTGGGTAAACTGTTTCATTTACTAAATTGTAGTGAGCACATACACATCACGCCTATCCGAGAACTTGACTGCGAGCAGTTAGTTGGAACACAGTGCAATGCTCAGAAATTTCTGGAGCTTCTTGCAAATCCGGTCCTGCGGGAATCCTTGGTGTCAACAACTAACTGTACCGCAGGCCACAGTGCCAGCTTTGTAGAGCTCACTGAACAGCTCTACTCCTGTATAGAAATTGTCCACCTAAATGTTAGAACCTTTTTGAAGGAGTGGCTGGACAAACATGCATACAATCTTTCCTGTGACCCCTTGTGCATGAGGGCTACCTACAGGGTTTACAGTGGAGTACTTCCCTGTATGAGTCATCGGATGGGACTCTGCCGACTGAAAAATTACTTCCAGATTCTGCCCCATTGTCCTCTCCTTCAGATGCTGTCTCAGTATCTGCTGTCTCAGTTTCTGATCCTGCCTCAGAGCTGTCCACGATAACCGGAGTTAGGGCTTGAGCAGCAGTCATCCAACGAAACCCATCTCTGCTACTGGCTAAACCAACCTTCTAAAGCGCTATCCTAAGTAGAAGGTAGATATGTTTGCACACTGTTGGTGGGTGTATGTGTGAGTGATGTGTGCTGCAGTAAATAATGTTGGTCACCTTACTTCTCTTCTTCCCTCAGTCAGCAGGTTCTTCAAAGACAGTAATAAAATAAAAAATAAGATACAGTATTACTTCACTTTGCCATATATTCATCATCACAGCCTTTAGCACTGGTGGCGCCCAGTGCGACAATCATTTTTGGAGATCCCGTCCCGTGGCTGCCTCCTTGTAATCCCTCACTACCTCCCAGCAAAAGAGCCTGTCATCTCTCCATCGGCCCTCTCTTCCAAAAATGTGATTTGTTTTAGAGCGCTGGTAACGACTGACTTCACTAATTTACTAATCAACTCAGCTGTCCACCTAAAAAAAAAAAACCTGTCCTTTGCAGCAGGCTTGGTAACCCTCTGCACAATTTTATGCAAAACTGCCCCAAAACACCGATATCTATCTATCTATCTATCTATCTATCTATCTATCTATCTATCTATCTATCTATCTATCTATCTATCTATCTATCTATCTCTCTCTCTCCCCGCTTCCCTCTCCCGCTTTCCTCTGTCTCATCTCTTTTCTCTCTTTTCTCTCTCTCTCTCCTCTCTTTTCTCTTCTCTTTTCTCTCTTCTCTCATCTCTCTCTCCTCTCATCTCTCTCCTCTTTTCTCTCTTCTCCCTCTCCTCTTTTCTCTCTTGTCTCGTCTCCTTTCTTTTTTCTCTTTCTCTTTTTCTCTTCTTTCTTTTTCTCTCTCCTTTTCTTTTTTCTCTCCTTTTCTCTTTTCTCTTCTCTTTTCTCTTCTCTTTTCTCTTCTCTTTTCTCTTTTCTCTTCTCTTTTCTCTTCTCTTCTCTTTTCTCTTTCTTTCTCTTTCTTCTTTCTCCCTTTTCTTTCTTTCTCTTTTCTCTTTTTCTTTCTTTTTCTTTTTCTTTCTTTTTCTTTTCTTTCTTTTTCTTTTTTCTTTCTTCTCTTTTCTTTCTTCTCTTTTCTTTCTTTTTCTCTTTTCTTTCTCTTTCTTTTCTCTTTCTTCTCTTTCTTTTTCTTTTTTCTTCTTTTTTCTTTCTTTTTCTCTTTCTTTTTCTCTCTTTTTCTCTCTTTCTTCCTTTCTCATGCTTTCTCTTCTCTCTCTCTCTCTCTCTCTCTCTCTCTCTCCTGTCTCGCCTATCTTCTCTCTTCTCTCTCTCCTCTTTAGTTTACATTTTCAATTTGTGGCTAGAAAAGTCCAGTTAGGAATTTACAATGCTAATAGCTTCAACTCAAGCTACACAAGACCCATTATCTTGCAAATGCTTGTTTATATGTAGGTGGTTTCCTTGGGGGCAGCGATAGGCCCCCAGGGAAACTACACGTGTGTGTGTGTATATAGGATGCAAATAGAAAGTCTAATATATATATATATATATATATATATATATATATATATATATATATATATAATTTACTAGCGGCAGTCGCTACTAGGTATAGTTAGTGCCATGTTTCCATGGAAAAAGCAGTGTTTTTTTACTTGCCTACTTTCTATATCTTTGGCTTGCCACAAGCTTTGACAGCGGCTGCCAAGTCACAGCAAACAATCTGCTTGCAGCGAGGGAGAGCTGTCAATCAACGGATTGGCAGGATAGTTCTCTGATTATGTTGAAGAGTTCTTTGTTGTGGTTGAAGATGGCTTTGAGGTGATCTGCCAGGGCCCAATTTTTGGGGTATTTTATGTGTTGAAGGTATTTGTTGAGGGCTGATTTGAGGTGGCTTGGTCTGTGGAATCTTTGCTGGTGAGCTATCTTCTCTCTAGACGTTTGCATTTGCATTTTGTAGTCCTGAGTTTTTGTGTGTACTAGCTGCCTTGTTTGGTGGATCTAAGGACTGTCATCTCATTTGGTAATCCAGGTGATTAATTGAAGTCACTCATGATGCACTTGCACTGTTTCCCACAAACCAATCTGAGGATACTAGCTTAATTTTAAGCCTCCAGTTTCAGATTCCTTCACATTTACAGAACATTTGGAAATTTTCAACTTTACATTTTGCTTCCTTATTTATATGCACTTTATTAATCTGTTAATATTTGATTTTCTAAGCAGACCCTCTAAATAGGCTTCACGGTCCCCAGACCACGGGTTTAGAACCACTAGTATAGGTACTTTTTGGTTCTGTCTGTGTCCAGCCATACACTAGCAGACTCTAGCACCTCCCCACCCCAACACTCTGTCTGCTAGGTAAGTTACAAATGTTCATGTGTTTATTAAGTACCACAAAAAGACATATGTCACGCCTACTGCTTTGTGTCTCCTACGTATTTGTGTCAAAGGACAGGCTCAGTACCTCATACTCAAGCAAGAATTAGTGTCAATTTTGTTTTTGATGTATAAAAATGTGTATCAATCAACAGTGGGACGCAGGCATTTGGCAACCTGTTGACATGAGTTATGAAGAGTTTTGAAAGATGAATCTGATGGAGACTTCTAGCTGCCGCTTCCTTACCTTAGTATTCCCTGGCGCCAGCTTCGAATCCGGAGTTTTTTCTGAGCAGTACCCTGCGCGTGCCGTTGGGTGGCGTCGTTCGGATCCGCGTGCGTCGACCAGCTCCGCGTGCGTTGTCGGCGTCATTGGAGCCGTCTATGACGTCACGGTTGTCTAAATAGATGCCGTCTCGGCGCGCGTACGTCAGTTCTTTTACTTCCGCGCCGGTTAAGCGCAGTTTTGGAAAGAGTAACCCTGCTTCGACGGTTTGTCGATGCTTTTTTCACTGTTTGAAGTCATGTCTTTGAGAAAGACAGGATTCAAGCCGTGTGGTGTGTGTTATCGCACCATGTCGGTGACGGATCCACACCGAGTTTGTCTTTGGTGCCTGGAGAAGGACCACAATTCCACCTCGTGCTCCGACTGTCGGGCCATGGCGCCGAAGGCCTTGAGGGAGAGATCCCTTGAGCTTCTTGCGGCCCGACATTCGTCTTCGGTCGGCGCGACTCCGCGGAGGTCACGGTCCCGCAGTAGGAGGAGGTTGCGGCACCGCTCCTGGAGCCCCAAGTCCTCTTCCTCGCATTTGAGGTCACCCGAAGGTAAGAGGCACAAGAAGAAGAAGAAGTCCAAGCGGACTTTGTCTTTGCCACGCCCGTCGGCTGACGAGGCGTCTAGGGGACGTCGACGTCGACGTTCCGAGCGTGGTTCTGCGGAGCCGTCGCCAGGGTCGACTCAGCGTCTTTCCCCTTTTCCAGGGACCGGATCTACCCCCGCTCAAATAAAAGAATTTTACGAGGCCATGCGTCTCGTTTTTGAGCAGGCTGCACCCTCGGGTGGGTCTTCGGGCCCCGCAGGTTCAGCAGGGGCTCCTTCGCATTCGACACCGGCGGCTTCAGCCTTGGCGCTGTTGGGGACCCCAGGATCCGATACCGGATCCGGACCGGCGCCGGTCTCTCACAGTCGGCCTCCTTTGGCGCCGGGTCCGCCGTCGACTATTCCGCCACCGGCAGGAGAGGAATGGGAGGGGTTTGAGGACCCTTTAGAATCTGGATTGCAACAGGACTGGTATGAGGATCTAGGGGAGACCAGTGGACTGGACACGTCTCCAGATACTGGTATGCTCTCTCCTCCTAATGTGGCTACGGAGGAGGGTGCTTCATTCGCAATGGTGGTGCGTAGGGCAGCTGAGGTCTTGGACCTAAATTTGCCTATGGTGCCAGTCAGGACGAATATCCTGACAGAAGTGCCTTTGTTGCCCTTCAATGAGGCTCTTACAGACGTCCTTCTGGGTACGTGGTCCAAACCCAGCACAGGGGCTCCTGTGAATAGGACGGTCGGCCGCCGCCATAGGCCCGCTCCCAGCGACCCTAGTTTCCTGACACAACACCCCACTCCTGAGAGCTTGGTTGTCCAAGCCTCTACTTCCCGTGGTGCCTTCCCTTCCACTCCCCTGGATAGGGAATCCAAGAGGCTGGATCAGCTTGGGAAGAAGATGTTTTCTTCCACCAGCCTGGCATTGAGGTCCTTAAACACCTCTTGCCTATTGGGCCGTTATTCCCGTACTTTATGGGATACGGTGGCACAGGTGCTGCCCCAGGTCCCGGAGGGCGTACGGGACACTCTCACCCAGGCTGTCAAGGATGGGAGAGATTCAGCCAAGTTTACGATCCGGTGTGGTTTGGACACGACCGACTCGCTGGGCAGAGCAATTTCATTGTCAGTGGCCCTACGTCGCCATGCCTGGCTACGTTCTGCTGGTTTTTCAGGGGATGTCCAGTCCAGCTTGATGGACATGCCCTTTGATGACTCTCGCCTTTTTGGCGAAAAGGCAGACTCCGCGCTTGAGAGGTTCAAGGATTCTCGAGCCACGGCCAGATCCTTGGGCCTTTCAGCGCCAGCACGACAGCAGTCTGTCTTTCGCCCCTTTCGAGGCTTCGGAAGGGGTGTGGTACCACGCCAGCCACAGTTCAGCCACCGTCCTCAGGCTTCACAGCATCCCGGAAGAGGATGTGGTCGTGGTGCCATCAGACCCAGAGGTTCTGGCCAGAGGTCGGCCGCCACACAGCCCCACTCCACTGCGCCCAAGCCCTCCTAGTGTGGTTCTGTGGGATCATGTCCATCCAGTTAGAGGGAGGATTCGTTTTCATCTCCCTCACTGGCTTTCCATCACCACGGACAAGTGGGTCCTGCAGATCATACGGAAGGGCTACTCCCTTCCCTTCCAGTCTTTCCCTCCTTCTGTCCCTCCGACAAAGGAATGGCTGATGGAGGAATATCTAGCTTTGCTCCGCGAGGAAGTTACAGCTCTCTTGGCCAAGGGAGCCATAGAAAGAGTCCTGATATCAGAAGTAGGCAGTGGTCGTTATTCCCGCTACTTTCTGATTCCCTAAAAGAGCAAAGGTCTTTGCCCTATCTTGGATTTAAGGGACGTCAATCTCTTCCTCAAGAAGGAGAAATTCAAGATGCTCACTCTTGCTCAGGTTTTGTCTGCCCTAGACCAAGGAGACTGGATGGCAGCGTTTGAATTTGCAGGATGCATATTTCCATATTCTTATCCTGCCAGCCCACAGGCGTTACCTGCAGTTCAAGGTGGGCCACGAGCACTTTCAGTTTACCATGCTTCCTTTCGGTCTCAGTCTTCCCCTACCTAGACGATTGGCTGTTGAAGGCTCCTATGCCCCAGGCTCTCGTCACCCACCTCCAGACGAAGGCGGACCTCTTGCATTCGCTGGGGTTAACTATAAATGTGCCGAAGTCACATCTGACTCCCTCTCAGAAGCTCACTTTCATTGGAGCTGTTCTGGACACAGTGCAGTATTGGGCTTATCCTCCTGATCAGCGGGTCCAGGATATTCAGGTTATGATTCCGATGTTTCGGCCTCTATCCTGGATCTCGGTGAGGCAGACTCTGAGGCTGCTGGGACTCATGGCTTCCTGCATCCTGTTGGTCAAGCATGCCAGATGGCGCATGAGGGCTCTGCATTGGGGCCTGAAGTTCCAATAGGCACAGCATCAGGGAAATCTTACCGACGTGCTTCAGATCTCGGAGGGGACTGCAAAAGATCTGCAGTGGTGGTTGGTGAACTGCGAGTGGGTCAAGGGCAGACCCCTCTCCCTTCCCCAACCAGATCTAACTGTAGTGACAGATGTGCCACTTCTGGGATGGGGCGGCCATATGGGGGAGGTGGAGATCAGAGGTCACTGGTCGCCGGCGGAATCCGGGCTCCACATCAACTTGTTGGAGCTTCGGGCAATCCGGCTAGCATTAAAAGCATTTCTCCCTGTTGTGAAAGGGAAGGTGGTGCAGGTGTTCACGGACAACACTACCGCAATGTGGTACTGCAACAAGCAGGGCGGTGTGGGGTCGTGGACCCTTTGTCAAGAAGCTTTACGTCTCTGGACATGGCTGGAACAGCAGGGCATGACCCTGGTGGTTCAACACCTGGCAGGTTCTCTGAACACCAGAGCAGATGAACTCAGCCGAAAATGCTTAGAGGTTCACAAATGGTGTCTCCATCCGAAGGTGGCACAAGGACTCTTTCAGCAGTGGGGAGAGCCTTGGTTAGATCTGTTTGCCTCCGCAGAGAACGCGCAATGTCAGTAGTTTTGCGTGTTGAAGTTTCCAAAGGGGCTATCGGTAGGTGACGCTTTTCGTCGCAAGTGGAGTTCAGGCCTCTCCTGTACGCCTTTCCGCCTATACCACTTCTGCCCAGAGTTCTCAAGAAAATCATGAACGACCGGGCCCAAGTAATCCTAGTGGCTTCAGATTGGGCACAGAGTTTGGTATTCAGAGCTTCTCAAAATGAGCATCGGTCCTCCAATCAGACTGCCTCTTTGGGAGGATCTTCTGTCGCAGCAGCAGGGGAAGATTCTCCACCCGAACCTGTCAACTCTGCGCCTTCATGCGTGGAGATTGAGCGGCGACAGTTGATGGTTTATGACCTCCCTCCTGAGGTCCGTGATGTCATTCTGGCAGCCAGGCGTCCCTCTACTAAGTCGATCTACGCCTGCTGTTGGAAACTTTTTGTTTCATATTGTTCAGAGAGGTCTATTGATCCTCTTTCTTCTTCTCTGTCTAACATCCTTTTGTTTATTTTGTCTATCGCCCAGCAGGGTTCCTCCTTGGGGACTCTCAAGGGCTATCTTGCAGCCTTATCAGCTTTTCTTCAGTTGCCCGATCAACCATCTCTGTTTAAATCACCTATAGTACAGAGGTTTTTGAAAGGGCTTGTACATCTATTCCCGCCTGTGCCTTTCGTTATGCCCCAGTGGGATCTTAATTTGCTTCTTACCTTCCTTATGTGTGCTCCCTTCGAGCCCTTGCATAACTGTCCTCTTCGGCTACTCATTATTAAGACAGCCTTTTTGGTGGCAATTACATCTGCCAGAAGAGTTAGTGAGCTACAGGCTTTGTCATCAAAACCGCCGTATCTCACAATCTTTCCTGAAAAAGTGGTTCTGAGAACTCGTGCCTCTTTCCTCCCCAAGGTGGTAACCCCTTTTCATCTGGGTCAAAATATCACCCTGCCCACCTTCTTCGCACCATCGCATCCTTCTAAGGAAGAGGAGCGTCTCCATTGGCTGGACCCAAAAAGAGCGTTATCGTTCTACCTTGACCGCTCTAAAGAGTTCCGGGTGGACGACCAACTCTTTGTGGGGTACGTTGGTGCAAAGAAGGGTCGGGCAGTTCAGAAACGATCCATTTCGCGCTGGGTCGTTCTCTGTATAAAAATATGCTACGCTTTGGCGAAGAAGCAGCCTCCCGAGGGCTTGAGAGCTCATTCTACTAGGGGGAAAGCTGCTGCCACTGCGTTAGCACGTAGCGTACCGGTGGTGGACATCTGTCAGGCTGCAACGTGGGCTTCTTTGCACACGTTTGCAAAACACTACTGCCTGGATAGCCAGGTGAGACGAGAGGGGCTTTTTGCCCGTTCTGTCTTGCAGGACTTCCTAGTATAAAAATAAAAAATTAATATTCTCCTTCAGACCCACCGCCATGGGTTATAGCTTGGGTATCTATTCTGAGCTAAGGAAGCTGCAGCCTAAAGTCTCTATCAGATGATCAAGTTACTTACCTTCGGTAACGAGGTATCTGGTAAAGACTTTATCTAGCTGCAGATTCCTTACACCCGCCCAAGCCTTCCCGCTCTGCAGAAATTTTTCTTATGTAGATATGTATATATGTGTACATATGTATATTTTTGATCTTGGTATTTTTTGCCTTTCTCAAAGGGATGAAAGAATTTTTACTTTAAACAGTCAAAGAGGTAAAATACATAATGGTTGGTTCTTCCATGACTCTGCGCTTCTGGTGTGGGAAGTTGTGGAAAAGAACTGACGTACGCGCGCCGAGACGGCCTCTATATAGACAGCCGTGACATCATAGGCGGCTCAACGATGCTGACGACACACGTGGAGCTGTTCGACGCACGCGGATCCGAACGACGCCGCCCGACGGCGCGCGCGCAGGGTTCTGCTCAGAAAAAACTCCGGATTCGAAGCTGACGCCAGGGAATTCTAAGGTAAGGAATCTGCAGCTAGATAGTCTCTACCAGATACCTCGTTACCGAAGGTAAGTAACTTGTTCTTTAGAGCAGACATGGATCTTTCTACACACATATATTTTTGCTTTGTTGGTTTGAAGATAATTTTTTATTTTGCTCTTTGGAATAGTTCATCTTAATTCTCAAAATACTCTTGAACCTTAGCGTATAGGTTCACACAAATCTTATGTAAGATTTAAAAGATGGAAGCTCAGTCTAAATTCAGTGCTTGACAGCTTTTACAATGTGTTCTTGTTTCTTATGTCTGTTTAGCTAATAGCTTGTCATGATGCATAAGGCTTTTTTTTTTTTTTTTTTAAATAAGTCGACATGTTTAGTTTGAGCTGCATCATTTTTAACAACTTATTATAGGAAGCTAAGATGCCCAATTATTACTTCGAAATTACTTGGGGTTTTTCATCACTCAAAGACTGTATATGTTTCTATGCTCTTTCTGACACAGTTTTAAAGAGGTTGCTGTTAAAATTAAAGGCCGCTCTGATATTTTGTCTCTGATTTCTTCCAGCCAGAGTGTTTGCATATGTCTACCATTTAGAGCTTTATGACTAGGGTCGCTTTGCTAAGTGTTTTGTATATGACTTACTTGATCAGAAGCACAGCATTTTCTCTCCATTTCGTACATACTTATAGTTGGGGGTTCCCTTTTAAATAATCCTGGACGAAATGGTAATAAAGCCTCTAAGTTTCGAATTTCGTGAAATTTTCCATTGACATTGGTACATTTTCTACTTGAACCACTCTCCTGCCAGTATGTGTCAAGATTGTTTTACGCAAGGTGTGAGCTCAGGTAAAAAAAAAAAAAAAAAAAAGGTGAGTGGGGTAGCATTTTGGTAGTAAAAAGCAGTTTTCTGACGTTTCACCACACAAAAATATGCGATTTCACACATCTTTCCTTTTAACCTCGCGGGTAATGGAAAAGTGAACGATGTATAAACCAGTGGGGAGATGAATGCGATGTTTATTCTTTTTTTTATTTTTACCCTGGCCCTGGCCCTGGCCCTGGGAGTGGAAATACCATAGTCTTATCTCATGCTCCCCAACTGCAAATCATTTGTCGTTCTTCAGTTTTTAAAATCTTCGACCTGCATTGTTCGACCGTGTTTCACACTGAGTGGTTTCACTGGAAGGATGCCGGCTGTCTTAATTATCAGTTTGTCTTTTTTTTTTTAAACACATGTCAAAGCCGGTGTCGTCATCCCCTTATAGAGATGGCATGCAGCCATAGGGGCTCCGTAAATTGAGCTCTCTGGGTGACTGAACAGTTGGTGCATCGTTGGCAGGAAAACCTTCCCAGAGCCGAGCCCTGCCGCATGCTCTGCAGCAAATGCAACTGTTACGCTCTCTCCCAACATCGGGTTTGAAATTACATCGCCCCTTCTTGTACAGCAGCACCGACTCCATCCTTGCACCGAGGAAGCCGAAGCTTAGCCTACTGTCCCAACGTGACCATTTGAAATTTTGTAATTGGAGACTTGAAAACCCAAAAGGTTCATTCCGGATGCCAAGACCCCTGTTTAAAGCCCCTTTTCCTTTTAGCTGCTGGTCTCTAATGAAGGAGCTTCTACCTTACCTATTCGGTCATAGTTTAACCCCCTCCACATTTTACAAGGCTTTCTTTAATCCTCAACAAGCCACCGCTTTCTGTTGCACATCGTTTAGGTTTGTGC
Organism: Pleurodeles waltl; assembly: GCF_031143425.1. Classification (NCBI taxonomy): domain Eukaryota; kingdom Metazoa; phylum Chordata; class Amphibia; order Caudata; family Salamandridae; genus Pleurodeles; species Pleurodeles waltl. The sequence continues at coordinate 424,456,091 of NC_090448.1, forward strand.
AACTTTTGACCCTCAATTCAGTGTCCACGCCCAATCACCAAATTGTCATTTAGATGCACAAGTAGTAGACTGACTCGCCAACGTTTTATTTTACAGATTTGACGTTGTCTGGAAGCACATTGCTCCGTGTTTTACAGTACTGCTCTATTGGCATGATCGACAACCGTAGTTAAAGTAGTTGTGTGCTCATCAATATGGCAATTGTTGACTCTGACGTTGCAAACTGCCTGTTAGGTGTTTTTCTTAAGCAATATGGAAATCGTGTGCTCATCTATAAAACTTGTAAATTCTGTGATCCTGTGGGTGAAATGTTATCAGCAGCATTTCTGACTTTTCTTGTGTCAATGACAACATATGGGCAAAAATATGTCGTTTTGCACAAAGCAGAGAGCACACTGTTGACAAATCGGATATTGAGGATGAAATGATGTGGCCTAACAGCTCAAAAACGGTCTAGGAATATGGAGACCCATGATCGAATCCAAGCCCTTGATCACCATATGATTCTGTGCAAATCACGGAACCTACCAGTGTATGAAATGCATTTGTGTAATCCTCGATTTATGTGCATTCTCTATCGTCACAAGACCCATCCAGTAATAACGCTCCATAGCTTCATAGCTAGGGTTGTGCTATATAAATATCAATGCAGACTCACATACATTGCTCTCTTTCAGTGTCCAGTTTATTATGCCAGTTTATTTAATTTATCATTGGTTGCCTGTTTTAAGTGCTCTTCGCTGTGGCTAAGTGGTTTTTCTCGGATTAGTTCTTAATTAGCATTCTGCAGCATTTCATTTTGCTTTGCCTTTATCTGCTTCTCAATGGGATGCGTATATTGCTCTGATTTTGCTTGCCTATTCAGGTAGTGCGGGTCTGGGTGCCTTTTGTTTTTGTGGAAAGTCTGCAATTCAGCTAAGAAGGGGGGGGTGGTCACTGTCTCAGTTTGTAAAGAGTGTAGGGCTTTGAACTTGCCATTTATTACTTTTTTGGTGATCGGTGTATAATTTTGCAGTTCATTATCTGTGGCCCGTAGTACTGGTTGCTTTCCTATTTATTCTTGACATGCATCGTTGGGGGCATTCCTATGAACTATTAACTTTGTCTTCGTTAACTTCTAATTCGTCTCATTTCTGAAAAACTGTCTCTTCCTGTTATAAGGTGTTATGTTATTTCACCCCTTTCCAGTATGTGGCTTATTTCTGGTCTCCAGCGGTGGACTTCTTTAGTGTCATACCAACGTTCCATGTTCAGCTCAAAGCATTTGTGTTTAAAACTTTTTTCAACTTTGCTTTGAAATCGTTTTTCAAAGCAAAAATCAGCCCGGCGGTATGATACTGAACGCTAAATACAAGATAGGTCGTGAATTATTTTTATCACTGTAAGATCCTGATGAGCAACAGACATTTAATGTTAGAAAAAAAAACAAAAAAAAAAATGAGCGGGGCAAAGGGACTTAAGTTTCCAGATACCTAATGCAAAAATGTTAAATGCAAGGTTGAACTTTCCTACAGTTTCTTCTTTTGTATCAGATCTCTTGCAGCTTGATTAGAGGCAGCCGGTCGTATCCTGAAAGGCAAACTAAAAGGCAATTTCCACTGATTGATTGATTGAGCACGTGGCTTAGTGGTCTTTGTGGTGTTCTGATAGGGGAAAGGCAATTTTGTGGTTGACAGACTTTTACTTTTGTGGAAGGTGCAACCTTAAGCTCCTTTGGTTTTCTGGAACTAAGAAAACAATGCTTGATTATTTGGACTGCAAAAGATCATCTAAATAGATTTTTCTTTTTAGTTTCTTGATGTCGTTTTTTTCCCCTAACTTCTTCCAGGAAACTTCTTGCTGTGTTGTAGGGTCTCCCTACCAGAGGCCCAGATTCATAAAGTTTTCTCAGAAGCACACCAGCTAAATTGGGAGTCTCTGCTAGTCTGCATCTCACTCTGGCTTCAGTTTTCCTTTCAACATTGAGGCTCCGTTGCCACAGAAGGTAACGTCCCCCTAAACCAAACATATCTGTTGGTGAAGTGATTCATGTCCACTTTCCATAACAATATCATATACTTTCTTTACAGAGGGAGTCAGTAGTGGCAGAGCAAATCCCCCAGAGTCCATTGCAGGTAGAATGCAAAAATGTGGAAAACGTTTTGGTAAAACAGATATTTCCAAAACTTAAGTCTGACCCTCGATAACCTGGTCTGCATGTCTCCTCAAAAAAGGAATTGACCTCTAAAGGGACATCAACATAGAATGGAGTTAGAATGTCTGGAAGAGACCCACGGGTGAGCAGTGAGGTAATGTACCTATTGATACCCATTTTCCAAACACCAGAAAATATGTGCTCTTGTGCCCTTTTATCTCCTGTCTCCATGAAAGAATGCCGTAATGATTGGGCTGAGGCAGTGGTCACTTAAGAGTCCTTCATCTTAGGTAATTGATTTTATCCACTTTTAGGAAGGTTCAATTATCTTAATTATTTGACTTGGAACATGTATAGATCTCATGTCTTCAAATTAATGAGATAATTATACTCCACTTTTAGATTTGAATGACATAAATGCTTCAAAGCTGAAACGTGTAACTGCCACTAGACCTATCATATAAAAAAATACCAAATTATCGATTTAAGTAGTAGTGGGGCTTTGAAGGCTGTTTTAACAGGTGTGTGTGGCCTGCAAAGACCATATGATTTACTTTTGGGTATGGGTAAAATTATTTTGCTGTAGACCTGCGTTACATACACCCATGTAAGTAGGCTGTGGTGGTCCACACTCGCAACAGCTAACTTAATTTGTACCAAATATCAATATTCAGCACCCTACAGCATTGGGTTGGCGGTGTGACACAATGTTAGAATTGTCTCTTAATTACACAACTGTGCAGATAGCCAGAGGAGTATGCTGTTATAACAGAGCATGGGTGGCTGAAGTACGGTTGACATCCCTAGAATGTTTCCTAAATATGGGACTTTTATGTTAGGTCTTGTAGTAGTTGCTCTGTGTAAAGTTTGTGCGTTGCTTATCAATAGATTATATCAACTGACTTCCAGTCAGAATGGGTCTCCTTCTAACCTAGGTAACTAGTGTCCTGATGTTTGGGCCTTGATATAACTAACAGTTGGTTGTAACTGATTAATAGCTATGGTGTAAAAACCTTTTTAGCTGCATCATACAGCCTTCTTTCCCTTCCTGGTAAATGGGTGGTTTGCATTTGCTTATCCAAACAAAGTCCATCTTTAACCTGTAAAGTGAAGTACTTGGGGTAAAAGATTAGAAGAAGGCTGTGTACATGAGTAGAAAGATATGAACGTTGACAAGAGTGGAGGGACGCAAGAGAATAAGCAACAGAGCCCATGGGTGAAAGAAAGGGAACGTTTAAGGCAGGGAAGCAGAAGAAAATGTTAGTGAGGCCTGCCTACTTATGATATGAGGGGTGGCTTGCATTTAGGGCTATGGCAGCAATTCTGATGGTGGTGGACAGTTGAAAGAGGATTTAAAACAAGTTTAGGCTCCAAATTTAACCTCCATAAAGGATCAAGCGGCCACTGTGGACCAGTAGCTAATTGATGAAACACGGGATGGCAGAATAACAAGACTATTCATGGAGATTCTGTTTTGACATTGTACAAAATAAAGCAGATGGTCAGTTTTGGCTCATAACATGCTCTGACTCAAAGGCAGGTCAGTAGTTGATTCAATAGACCGAATGCAATCGGAGTGCTTCATAGTCTCCTCTAATATGGAAAAGGCCATGAACATGGCTGGGGAATGTGGCAAGGGAGTGGAGATGGACAAAGTTGAGGCTGCTTTTCCCAGCATGACTTGGTGACATAAGTGCTGGGTATACAGTTCCGGTGCTAGTTATTTGTTGATAAGGCAGTGCACATCTGGTGTTGAGTGTCTTGTGTAGTTTTTGTTAACTGTTCTGAATCTCTTTGAATTGGGTGTGCAAAAGGAGATCTAGGTCTGAAAAAATATTGCACTGTTTTTATGGCATATTGCTGCCAGAATTTCAAGAAAGGTCAGATGAACTTGAGGTGCTCCTGGCCCCTGAAAATGTCGGCCATTATTTTTGTTTTTAAATTGAACATTATTACTTTATGCAGCAGCAATATAGATCCATTTTTCATAGTGGACAAAAATGGCACAGATCAGTAGAACAGAGCTTATCATAAAAACATGGTCAGTAGTCGTCTATAACAGTAGTCTCATCACATGAGAAAGTGCAGCCTCACTGCCAAAATACTACTATTGGGTGCCAATTGATTTATTTGTCCTGTCTATCAGCACCAGGCATCTGTTATTATAGTATTCTTATTATGGATACTTTAGGGATGGCAACATGCAGTTAAAAAAATGTACAACAAATTTCTTGCATGTATTGCCATAGGTTTTGAGTTTTGACTCCAGTTTGATATCTCCTGTCAGCATTTGTCTCAAAGCACACTCATCACTAGTTGAGCAGCCCTACAACATAGTATCTTAGAATCAGAATTGTCTAAAGCCAATAGTAGGACATCCCAGAAGTTTAAAAACGGTCTCACATTTTAAGAAATAGTAATCACACAATTAAAGTATGCAAAAATGTACATATTTACTTTAAACAATAAACCGTTCGCTAAATTATTATGCACTCATTGGGGCATCTTTACTACAAAAACTAAACTTCCAGCATGCTATTTCATTTAAGAGAAAAGGTTAAGTCCACTTTGTGGCAGTCCTGTCTGACATCACAAAATCCTACAAAAGGTTTGCTCCTGCTTTCTCCTTATTGTGCATAATTAAGGTTTGTTACCTAACATAACATATAAATACATTATCTGATGGAGACTTCTAGCTGCAGATTCCTTACATTAGAATTTCCTGGCATCTGCTTGGAATCTAGATGTTTTGCTGAGCAATACCCTTGTGCACGCATTCGGGTGAAGTCGTTCGGATTCAGGTGGCGTCGTTGGTGCCGTTTGTGACGATGCGGTTGCCTATAAAGGCATTACCCAGGCACATGTAGTCAGTTCTTTACCTTCTGCGCCAGGTAGCACAAATACAGAATCAAGCTACCCTTTATCTTTTTTTGATAGACCTTTTTTGACTTTTTTGAATTTTTTGTTGAAGATTTCAGAAGAAGTGTGTGCATGACATCAAGGAAAACTGGGTTCAAGCAGCGTGGCTCCTGCCACTTCGCCATGTCGGTGACGGAACCCCATAAGGTATGTCTCTGGTGTTTGGACCGAGATCACGACTCAGTCATGTTCTGACTGCTTGACCATGGCTCTAAAAGCTTTGAGGGAGTGGCCCCTGAAGCTCATGGCAGCCTGCAGTTGACCTCCGAGGGTCACGGTCCCAGTCAAGGAGGAGGTTGCGGGACTGCTCCTGGATCCCCAAGTCCTCTTCATCTCACTCGTGGTCCTCTGGGCACTATGGGAAGAGGCACCAGAAGAAGTCCAAGTGGACTTTGACTTCACCTTGCCAGTCAGCTGACTAGGTGAGTCGAGAACGTTGAGGTTCCAGGCACGGTTCCATGGAGCCGATGCCAGGGCCAACTTCGAGCTCAAACCCCCTTCCCCTTTTTGGGAGCCAGAACGACCCCCGCTCCGCTCAGTTTTACGAGGCCATGCGTCTCGTATTTGAGCAGGTTGGCGCGCCTTTGGGGTTGGCAGAGGCTCCATCAGGTTCCACACTGGCGGCTTCGGCCCTGATGGGGTCTCTAGGATCGGATTTCCGATCTGGAACAATGCACAGTGCTCATAGACGGCCTCCTCCAGTGTTGTTCCTCCGCCGCCGTTGGTGCAAGCCCCATTCTAATACCTGATGATCCAGAGCCAGTACGCCGTTGTGAGATACAGATGCCGACGACACCAACTGGGGCCAGATCATTGCCTGTGTCTTATGATCAACCAAGCATTGGTGAGGAATGGGAGGGGTCCCAGGACCCTCTTCAGTACGGGTTGGAGGAAATGGACTGGTATGAGGAGTTAGGAGAAGCCAGTGGACTGGACACCTCCCCAGATACTGGCATGCTCTCACCCCCCCTACTGTGGCTACGGAGGAGGGAGCATCGTATGCTATTGTGGTGCTCAGGGCAGCTGAGGTCTTGAACCTAGATCTGCCTACGGTACGGTCTGGAGTAGCCTCTGGCTTCAGCCAGGGGTTTCAACATCGGAACCAATGTTACCGTTTAATGAAGCCTTCACTGATGTCCTGCTGGGGACATGGTCCAAACCCAGCACAGAGGCTCCTGTAAATAGGATAATTGGCCGCCACCATCTCCTAGCTCCAAGTGATCCTAGCTTCCTCACACAACACCCCACCCTGGAGAGCTTGGTGGTCCAAGCCTCCACTTCCCATGGCACCTTCCATTCCGCTCCCTCAGATAGGGAGTCCAAGAGGCTGGACCAATTTGGGAAGAAAATGTTTTCTTCTTCCAGCCTGGCATTGAGGTCAGTAAACACCTCATACCTATTGGGCTGTTTTCCTCATACTTTATGGGATACGTTGGCGCAGGTGTTGCCTCAGGTCCTTAAGGGCGTGCCGGACATTCTCTCATAAGCAGTCAAAGATGGGAGAGATGCAGCCATGTTTACTATTAGGTGTGATTTGGACACGACTGGCTCGCTGGTTAGAACGATTTACTAGATGGGTGGACCTTTGTCGCCACACCTGGCTTCGTACATCTGGCTTTTCGGGGGATGTCCAGGCAAACGTTAGGGACAAGCCCTTCGATGGGTCCTGCCTATTTGGTGAAAAAGCAGACTTGCGCTGAAGCGTTTCAAGGATTCTCAGGCTACGGCCACTCCCCTTCAAGTCTTTCCTTCCTTCTATGCCTCCATTAAAAGAACGGCTGATGGATGATTACTCAGTCTTGCTCTGCGAGGAAGCTGCACCTCTTTTGGCCAAGGGAGCCATACAAAGGGTTTCTATGTCAGAACAAGGCAGTGTTTGTTATTCAAGCTACCTTCTGATACCCAAAAAGAACAAGGGTCTTCACCCTATTCTAGTTTTGTGGGACCTCGATCTCTTCCTCAAAAAGGAGAAATTCAAAATGCTCACTCTTGCTTAGGTCTTGTTTCCCCTAGACCAAGGAGACTGGATGGTAGAGCTGGACTTGCAGGATGCATATTTTCACATCCCCATCCTGCTTGCCCACAGCTGTACTTGCAGTTCAAGGTGGGCCACAAGCACTTTCAGTTTACCGTGCTCCCCTTCTGTCTCACCAGTGCCCCTCGGGTGTTCACCAAAGTGATGGTGGTGGTAGCAGCTCATCTGCGCAGTATCTCCAGCTGTGTAAGACAAGTCGATCTGGCTCCGCACCATGCTGCGATGGGCGAAGTCTGAGGCAACAGCAGTATCTGATGCCTGATGAGGGAGGTCTGGGAGGGAGGAATGATGTTTGGGTGTGGGGGTAGGTAAACGGGAAATCACAACATGGGACATATATATCTGCAAAAGCTGTGAGCGAAGGTGTTGGAGGCGAAAAATGACGCAAGATTGCCATAGGCACAATGGCCCGCATTATGATATTGGCGGTAAGTCCGGCTGGCGCAGCGGTTTATACAGACACACACAAGTCTGCCAGTCCAAAGGTCAGTGATACACTGGCGGTAGCAAAACCCACACCGTTACGCCAACAGAACTACTCCCACAGTATTATGACCCACGAATCACTGCGGCGGACATTCAACCACGGTAAACCATTGGCAGTACATATTGCTGCGCTCAGAATACACACACACATACGAAACAACACTGCATTGGACAATTCAAACTACACACACCTGACACCCATTCACACACCACACCCACACACCTACACCACTATAAAACACACACAAGCACACACACACTACCCACAACCCTTTACTACTAACAAAATTTGACAACTGAGAGAGAGACACACCAAGAGCACCCACAGAACACCATCAGTCACACCATCCACGCATCTTACAGCACACACCCCAATACATCACCCCACACACCATCACACAACACCCATGGCACCACAAAGACACCCCAGGTTCTCAGAGGAGGAGCTAAGGGTCATGGTGGAGTAAATCATACGGGTAGCGCCACAGCTATTGGGATCACAGGTGCAGCAGACTTCCATTGCTAGGAAGATGGAGCTATGGCGGAGAATCGTGGACAGGGTCAACCCCATGAGACAGCACCCCAGAACAATGTATTACATCAGGAAGAGGTGGAATGACCTATGCGGGAAGGTGCGTTCTGTGGTTTCAAGACACCAGATAGCTGTATAGAGGACTGGCGGTGGACCCCCACCTCCTCCCCCACAACTAACAACATGGGAGGAGCAAGTCTTGGCAATACTGCATCCTGAGGGCCTGGCAGGAGTAGCAGAAGGACTGGACTCTGGTAAGTCAACTCTTTACTACTATCACCCCCACCTGCATGCCATCACATACCCCCATCACTAAAGCATGCATATTAGAGGTAATCACCTAGCTCACATAATCACTACTCACACAATGCAAAGCTGACAGGGCAATTACAACCATACAGTGCAACACACCCATGCACAAGATGTCACATGCAGAAACTATAACACTGCATTTACATCCCCACAGGTCCCTCACCCAATATCACCGGAGAGGAGGTGCCAGCAACATCCAGTCCCCCCACAGAAGAGGCCCACAGTGATGACAGCAGCTCTGCTCGCCTGGATCAGGATGACCAACCTGGCCCTCAGGGATCTCTGGACAGTCGGTGACCCAGGCACAGTCCCATACCACCACAGAGCCTCCCCCCTCAGGAAACACAACCACAGCACCAACCCAGCGGGCCCATATCTCTGTCCCCAGGACACATCAATCAGCAGTGTGTCCACCGCTACAGGGACCCCAGGACACCCCACAAACACAGGATGATCAGGGACCTGGGGTCAGTGGCAGTGGGCACACGGTTCAGGAGACAGAGGCACAGGACAACAGGGAAGCTGGGAGGACTGCTGTGCGACAGGGGGAGGACAGGCCCATGAAACCGACTCAAGGAGGCACTCACAAACATCCTAGGAGCATACCACCATTCCCAGGAGACGATGGGCCAGGTACTGGACAAGTTGCAGGAGACCCAGCGGCTACAGGAGGGACAGTACCTGGGGATCAGGGACGACCTGAAGGACAGCCACACCATCCTGGTCACCGTTGCAGGGGTGCTGGCAGACATGGCCAACACCATGAGGGAGGCAATGGCACACCACCGGGCCCCTGACACTAGCCACACCGATGAACAGCCCTCCACCTCCTCTGCGGCTAGTAGGCAGGAGGCTCTGCCACAGGAACAACAGGCAACCAGCACCCCTCCCCCTGCAGAAAAAGAACCACCCCGCAAACGGTCCCTGCGATCCAGGCAGAAGCCAGAGAACATTGCCAAGACCCGCACCAGGAAGTAAGACTCTACTGATTGTCACCCTTGTGTCCCACTCTGTAACCCTGTCCACCTTCATCCGCCATTGCTCCACGTCATATGCCCCCCTTGGACAATGCACCCGTGCTACAAATAGACTGGACTCTATCCTGGATTTCCCTCCTCATCCCCCCAGCCCATTGCATATCCCCCTCTACTTATTAGCACTTAAATAAACGCCCTTTGAAAAAAATACAAGTATGGAGGATGATTATAACTATATATTTTTTTAACAAGATTTAAACACTGCAATATAACTGAACTAATGTACACATAGGAATGACCTGAAGTTGGCTGCAGTGAACCCACCAGATGCCAGAGTGGGCCACAGATATCTGAAAATAAAGATGCCAAAGGGTACAGTAAGTGGCCAAAGAATTGGGAGAATCTGCATGCCATGTACAATGTTAAATACAAAACTGTCAATGCAAAGTGAAGTTACAGTGTCTTACCTGTGTGTCACTGGAAGTACTGTTGTATAATAGCTGTTCTGTTGTCCTCATCCTCGTCGTCACTGTCCACAGGGTCACTTCTCCTACACGCCCATCTCTAGCCTCATCCTCCTGCAGAAAAGGCACCTGGCGTCTCAAGGCAGGGTTATGCAACATGCAGCATGCCATGATTATCTGGCACACCTTCTTGGGTGAGTAGCACAGGGATCCACCTGTTAGATGTAGGCACCGAAACCTGGCTTTCAGGAGGCCGAATGTCCTCTCTATTATTCTCCTTGTTCTCCCATGTGCTTCATTGTAACGTTCCTCTGCCCTTGTCCTGACATTCCTCACTGGTGTCAGTAGCCATGAGAGGTTGGGGTAACCAGAGTCACCTCCAAATATCGAGGGACACCTGTTAGACACACACTAACCCTTAGGGCCCACACCATATCCAGACACCACCATCCACTGGCTGGGAACCAGGGCTCACCTATTAGCCACACCTGGTGCCTCTGGAGTTGTGCCATCACATATGGGATGCTGCTATTCCTCAAGATATAGGCATCATGCACAGAGCCAGAACACTTTGCATTGACATGAGAGATGTACTGGTCCACCAGGCACATTATCTGCCCATTCACTGAGCGAAAGTTCTTTAGATTTCTGAACACCTGTTCATTTCTCTGAAGGAGGGAGGGGGAGGTTGAGGTGGGGGAGGTGGAGGGGTTGGAGACAAATGCAATATGTGTACCATCAATTGCCCCAATAATGTTGGGGATATGTCCCATTGCATAGAAGTCAGCTTTCACTGTGGCCAAATCCTCCACCTGGGGGAAAACTATGTAGCTGCACATGTGTTTAATCAGGGCAGACAACACTCTGGTTAGCACTATTGAGAAGATTGGCTGTGAAATTCCTGCTGCCAAGCCCACTGTCACTTGGAAGGAGCCAGTTGCCAAGAAATGGAGCACAGATAGGACTTGCACAAGAGGGGGGATCCTTTTGGGGTTACGGATAGCAGATATCAGGTCAGGCTCCAATTGGGCACACAGCTCTGTGATTGTGGCCCTGTCAAGTCTATAGGTGAGGATAATGTGCCTGTCCTCCATTGTTGGGACAGGTGGAAATGAGGTAATTCCGCTGACGTTGTGCGCCGTTGCGGGAGGTGGTAGAGTACAGCCGTGCAACTCCTCATTGGTTATCATTGTGCCCTATGGGTTACAATGGCCAATGGTGTTGCCATTTTCTATCTGTACACTCACTTGCTACCTGATCTTCAACAGGAGAGGACCTACACTGCAAGTGCTGCTGTGACCTGTGTCTGGTATCTACCATGGCTCGTGTCACTGGGGAAAGGGCTCCTGCCTTCACTGCTGTGGAGTTGGAGAAACTGGTGGATGGGGTCCTACCCCAGTACCGAATGCTGTATGGGCCTCTAGACCAACAGGTGAGGACACTGTGAGCACGATGCAAGGGGCATGGATGCATGGAGTGCTGTGTGTGAGGGCCTCGGGTGGGGGGGTTGGTGGAAGGGTTCTGGGCAGTGTGATGCATGTATGGTGGGCAATGTCTCTGCGTAAGGGGATGGGAGGGCTATGGTGGGCAGTGAGTATAACAGGCCGGGCGGTATGACTAATACCTTTTTCTTCATGAGCTGGTGACTAGCATTGTGAATGGCAGTGCATTGCCTAGTGCGTAGGGCTGTTCCCTGTGTGTGTGTGTGTGTGTGTTGGACAGTCAACCATAGTGAATGCCATCCAGGGGCTGGCAGGCCATTTGCAACAAACAAATGCATTCCTGGAGGGCATTCACTCTGGCATGGCTGCCCAACAGAGATCAATCCTGGCTCTGGCCTCCTCTCTGATGGCAGCCATTGTCCCGGTCTCTAGCCTCCCCCCTCCAACTTCCTCTACCCAGTCCCATTCACCTCAACCCCAACCTATCCCAAGCACACAGTCAGACCAGCATGCGCCCAAGACAACACACAGGAGTGGCTCAGGCAAACACAAGCACCATACACCATCCCACAGGCACTCGCACAAACACCATCGAGATGCAGACACCAATATCCACTGTGTCCCCTCCTCCCCATCCACCACCCTCCCAGTAGTGTCTCCACTCACACCTGGATGCACTACATCCTCAACCACTACCCCATCACATCACACCTATCACTACACACCCCTCACTGGCAGTCACCACCCCCACTTCCATGCACACGTCCCTTGTGTCCTCTCCCACTGTGTCTGTGCCCCCTCCGCCTAAAGTACACAAACGCAAGCACTCAGACACCCAGCAGCCATCCACCTCACAACAGCATCCAGCCCATGCACCTGCACCCAAACACAGCAGACAGGCACCTCCAACAACCACTCCCTCTTCCTCCACTCCCAAACCTTGACCCTCTTCCTGCCCCAGTGTCCCTAAGAAGCTTTACCTCTCAGATGTTGACCTCTTCCCTACCCCCCCATCCTTCATGTCAGGCTAGGGTGGTTGGATCCCAGGCTAGCACCTCAGCCACCAAGGCCACGGCCACAGTGGTGTTGGCAGCTACTGCAGTTGGGAGAGGCTCCAGGGTACCAACCATCAGCACTGACAGTGTGCCTGCTCCAGCTGCCAAGGGGAAAGACAAGGAGGCACCACCAGCTGCCAAGGGGAAGGGCAAGGAGACCCCACCAGGGGCCAAGGGGAAGGGCAAGGAGGAACCACCATCTGCCAAGGGGAAGGGCAAGGAGGAACCACCAGCTGCCAAGGGGAAGGGCAAGGAGGCACCACCAGCTGCCAGGGGGAAGGGCAAAGGGCTTGCACCTGCAGGTACGAAGGACAGGAGGCCTGGTGCAGGGACTAAATCTGAGCCCCCACCACCAATCATGACGGTTCAGCCGTCGGAGGCTGCAGGGGAAAGGCTGGCGCCTTCCCGCACCACCAGCAGCCCCAGTGGGCAGACGTCCGAGGCTGCAATGGTCGGGCAGGAGCCTCCCCCTACCACTGCCAGCCCCGACACCAGCATCGCCACTGCCACCACTGAGCAGCCGTCACTGCCGGTGGGCAGTGTGTAGTCGTGCCTCCATGGGCTGTAGTGCGTCCTGGAGCCTGCAAATCCTGTAGGTGTGACACCCAGGAGAGTGACTGTGACCTTGCACTCCCCAAGTGCTGCATCACAAGGCACAAGGCCCCCTCCAGAATCAGTGGAAGAAGTCATCCACTCCCCTCCATCCCCCCATTGCCAGGATGAAGCACAATGGACACAAGGCCCCCTCAGAACCAGTGGAAGAAGCCATTCACTCACCCCCTCCTTGCCAGGATGAAACACACTGGGCACAAGGCCCCCTCCAGAACCAGTGGAAGAAGCCATCCACTCACCCACTCCTTGCCAGGATGAAGCACAATGGACACAAGGCCCCCTCAGAACTGGTGGAAGAAGCCATCCACTCACCACCTCCTTCACAGGATGAAGCACACTGGCACAAGGCCCCCTCCAGAACCAGTGGAGAAGCCATCCACTAGAGAGACTGTGGCCTTGCACGCCCCAGGACAAAGCAGTGGGCAAACCAGCTACTAGAGAGATGGTAGCCTTGCACTCCCCAGGATATCGCACAGGGCATGTAGCCCCCTCCAGGACCAGTGGTGTTGTACCATCTTCCGGCTGAGGTGCCCCCCATTCCCCGTCCCCCTGGGGTGCCTGTGTATTTTCAACCTGATGCCCCTGCAGTGTTCTCTCCGTGCTGATGCAGGAGTCAAGTAGGGCCTTGGCCTATGTGATGTGGCCCTGTGGCCCACGGACATTGAGGACTGGGCAGTGTCCCTCCATTTGTATATACTGTTTTGATTTGGAATAACGATTTGCTCCTATTTGATCTTATTACACTCACTTTAATCACTTCCTTTTGTCCTTGCATTATTCCTGAGGGATACGGGGTGTTTATGTAATGTTACTGCATCTGTTTGTGTGTATGTGTTGGGGGTGGAGGTGGGGGTGTTGCGTGTGTGTGTCACTTTCTTTTTCCTCCCCCTCCCTTGTGTGCTAGGCGGCAGTACTCACCGTGGTTGTCTTCGCCGGTGGTGCTGTTCATAGTGAATGAGAAGGTATAAACTCATGGGGAAGATGTGCAACTTGGACTCATGGCGTCATGGTTCTTCCTTGAGTCTCCAGAAGTGAGTTCTTTGACTTCTGTGCAGTGTTTCCGTCATGCTTTTGATGTCGTTGGTACCACCCCGGAAATGGTGGCAGATAGGCCTGTTGTAATACGGTGGGTGGTACACTGTCTTCCGCCTGGCTGTTGGCAGTTACCGCTGCAGTGCTTGTTGCAACCGCTGGGGCAGTCGGTATGTGAAAGTGGCTGTCTGAGCGGTTTCCGCCGTGGTCATAATTCCACTGTTGTTACAGGCCTGTTGCCGGTATTACCGCTGCTTTATCACCAACTGCCAGCGTTGTAATGAGGGCCAATATGTTCTGGATACGTATTAAGGGTTGACGTATATTAAACACTAAAATACTTCTAGCTGATTTGGGACTGCCTATCCTCTATGCTGAGATTTTGTTAATGCTAGAGCATATACAGTCACCTGCACCACTACTGAGGCGCAGAGTGGAGCCCATTGTTACTGGAAATATAAAAATTACGAACTGTTGGGAAGCAGGCCGGGGTAGCCCACACACAGGCATGTAAGTATTAATGTGAATATGCTTATAAAGAAATGGGGAAAAACAAACTTTAGAGGGCAATGCTCTCCAAATTCAAATGAGGCCAACAGCCTGAGTGAACTAAAAAGAAAATAAAAGTTTTAGTCTGCATATATGCAAGTAAAATAGAGCAGGGACTAATAGACTACTGTGGCCAGTGTTTTGCTAAAATGTTTTTTCAGCCATTTCCCTGTTACCACACTTTACAGTTGCATTTGTGTTCTATTTTAACATTTTCACAACCTCTACAAGGCCTTGAGTCCTATCGTGGACCCGACCATTGCCAGTTTGCACCTGTAAATCTGGTGAAATACAGAGCTAAAGTCAACAAAATTTAGAAAGAGATCCCACCTACAATTAAACGTGTTAAACAATTGTGTTGTGTAGCTTAACCCTGATCCAATAGTACCATGACCCTGAAGAAACCCAACATGATAAATATTTTTTTTCATCTACTCAAATTGTTAGGAAAAAATGTATGTATATTGACTTGCAAATAAATGGGCATTAATATTGCAAGATATGTTGTACTTCATACTAGTGCAAAGGAATAATTTCTTGTCCAATACAAGGGTATTGGAAACTACTCGGTTCTAAAACACTAAAAATCGTAGTAAAGAAAGTTACCCATAACTGGAAAAAAATTGTTAAAAATTAGTTGTCAAATATTGGTGAGCTGGTGCTTCGCTAGACATCTGTGATATCAAAATACACGCAGCTTCACTCAGTTTCGTTTGAGTAATTTGAGGGCTTGAGTATTAGAGTACAGCATATTATGATATGTTTTCCAAATCCTAGCCACAACATTCTTACCTTGAAACCAGTTAATAGAGAGAGAGCAGTCATACAGTGTATTTCTTGTAGATCACCCCGCAATAGTTTATGCAAAGATCTATCTTTTTTTAGGTCTTACTTAAGATCGTGTATCTGCTCTCTTGTGAGACCTTTTGTATTATAACAGGGGACTTACAGGCCACCCATTGCTTAACATTGTCTGGCTTCATTGTCACTCTCATTGTCTTACTTCTTATTAGTCAGCTTCAGGCTTTCTTCCTTATTGTATGTTTGTTCGCTTAAGGAGTATGGGGACATTTCATCTGTCCTTCTGCACATTTTTTTTCAGGTGCTACTTTTTATTTTCGTTTAAGCACTCCATGTGAGTATGTGTTTTTCAGCTGTCTCCTTTATGTTCTTCTCCCCCTTCGTGTTCCTCTCTGTTCCAACTGCCCGCAGACCCTCCATTGTTTGTCTGCTTGCCCTAGCCTTTCTGACCACCCTCGGTTGGTCGTCTGCTTCCTCAAAGCAGCACAAAACCACAATCCGTTGTCTGTCTGCATGCCCTTGGCCCTCCCGCACACCTCATATGTTCATGTGCTCACCCACCCATGTCTTCCCCTCCTCCGTGTTGCCTCGGGTTAGCAATGAAAAGAAGCACTAGGACACGGCCAGAGCTGGTCGAGTCACATCACTAAAAAAAAACAAAAAAACTTTTTAGTCTTGCTGCACAGCAGACGTGCTGCTGTAGTACAACATGGCTACAAAACATTGACAAAGCCAGTAGCGCTTGTGGGTAAGACCTTTGGTTTTGCTAATGCTTACTTTATTTACCATGGATTTGATACAAGATTTGAGAACTGCAAGCAAAATGGGCCTCAGTTTTATTTCATTTTTATAGTAGCTGTAAACCATTTAGCTGCCCCATATTCTTTGTCAAACCAAGTTAGTATGAACCCTTGGGTAGGAATAAACGCAAGAGATTTCTCACGGTTTGGGCCGAGGTGAAGTGAAGGTTTATGGCTTGCAGTATTGTTTAAGCAACATTGAAAGTATCTTCATGGTAAGATATTTTGCTAGGTAAGTTAAAATGGATTTCAAGGCTTCGTGGTTTTGGAGATAATTGGAACCAAATGGATTCAGGATTAGAGAGGGTGAAGGCAAGAAGCACAGAATTGGAAGCTGTTTGATTGTGGATATTAAAAAAAAAATGGCAGATGGAAGTGATAAAGACATGACTGTTGAACTGAAGAGATGTAGGAGTTGAAGCCTTTTTCTTTGAAGGCGATGGGTAGTAAGCTCAGTGAGAGACATTGTGGAAGAGAATTTACACGTGCGTATGGGAGCTATCTCCTGAGTAGTTCAGTAATAGGTGCGTCATGTGGAAATGTCTACTGGCATGTTAGCTACAGCCTACCGATTTTGTGAGGCATTTGGTTTTAATCAAAGCTGCAACTGAATGTACAATATTAAGGGATGGCTATTAGGCATTTTTACATAGTAGATTACGTCTTAATAATTAAGTTGAAAATTCTTTCTCTAGTAAGAGGCATAGAGGAGATATGGCAACTCTTGTCCAATTGGTTTTCAGAACGGCGAAGCCTGGTCTAATTGAAATGTTTGGCTAGTACGATGGGTAGGTAGTCTGGTTAAGATGAAGATGGTGCCTCTGGAGCAAAAACAGTGGAGGGATTGTTTAGGGGTGAAGTGTATGGCTATGCTGATGTATTCGTTTGGTGCTGGGGTTTGCTGATACTTGTGTGGTATATAAAAGACATTGAATATGTGTGATCTGTTTTACCTAGGTGGAATTTATCAAGCAAAAAAGTTTGTCTGTGGGTCTATTTCCCCCAATGGTTCCTCTTGAGTAAGGACAAGCACACACTCTTATTTCTTCACATGTTCCTGATCTGTGATTCAAAGTAGTGTAGGGAATACATGATGTCCTGTTGTACTAAGTTGGCAAGTTCGTACCAAAGTAACAAATTGTAGTTGCTGGGGAGATGATCAATGACAAAACAAGGACTGAGGATGTGACCCCTGGAAAAACACCCAATGGAATTTCCATGGGCTATAAAACATTAGCTTCTTCTGGATTCATCCAGAGCCAGTGTAATACTACACAACTCTGGTTAGTTTTTTCTGTTAAGTGTTACTGGTTTGCCTACATAAGACTGCTTTGTAAAGTGCCTGCATCTTGGGTTGAGTCCTGGAAATATTAACTTGCAGAATATTTTAAAATTCCATTTACAGACTTACAGTTAAGGCCAAAGGACCAAACATTGTTCTAAAACATGAAGCAAAGCAAGTTGTTCTCCATAAACTTCCCAGGAAGGATAGACTGTTTCTCAATAAGTACTTTTAGGCAGTGCCATTCTCCCTCAAAATGAATTGATTAACATATTGTGTGTGTAGGTTTGATATCGACTGAAATCAATATCACTCTGCTGTAGCAGTCTGGGTTAGGGTTAAGGCAATGTTGCACAGTCAGTGCAACATATTAGCTTTTATTTGCTTTTTAAAAGCTTGCCTAGAACATGTTTCTACTACAGCCCTTCTTTTTAGATTTTCCAGAAAAGGGGCCCATCTGTAACTATCTGTGTTTAAATATAGACCACTTTCAAGGATCGTCAGTGATGCTTCAACAAAAATTACTGAATTAGTACACTGGGTTTTAGGTGTAGGTGCTGACTACATTGTATGATTGGTGGTACTTGTATGTCCATGCGAGATGTAAAAAAGCGGGTGTTGATCGATTAGTTTGGTGGGCTTCAAATCTAGAGCCCTTGGCACAGATCTTGAACATACATATTGGATAGTTCAGTCTCTGAATAGTGGTTAAGAGAACATCTTGTCTACTCGCTAAATTGTCTATTGTTGATACAATCCTCCATTTCCTGCCGTGTGATCACATTGGCCCTTATTATGAGTGGTCCGATTAATCGCAATGTGATTGCAACGGGTGTTACCTGTCCCATCAGGATTGTAAGGTATGATGTTTCACCCTAAGACGAATGCAGAAGTAGATTCCTCAAGGTTGTTCTTCGAAATCTTAGAATAAGAGGTATCCTACCTCATGGTGTTTACCAGTGTCCTAGGTATAGGTAATTTGGTCTGGGGGAAATATGTCAAATCTGTAATCTGGCTCATTGTGTGATCTTGGCCGAGTCCCTCAATTTTTCTGTTTTGTTTCTCTCCGTCAGCAAAAATTGACTATGGATAACAAGCAACCTGCTTTGCAGTATGAAAATCTGAACATTTCTTCCTTGTACTTACTTAATGTTCTTTCCCAGGTTCTGGTGATAGGAAACCTGTCTCAATTATTCGATCTGCATTAGCCAAGACCTTTTGATTTTACAAAAATTATATATATAATATACTTTGGCATAGGGGCTTTCAGCAAGCCAATGCTTAATATGAGCCGATGGTTTTCGGTGCTCGGCACCGGCACTCAATTGTCAACAGCGGTGCTTACAACAGTCTGCCACATTGTGGCACTTTGTCTCTCATATAGAGACAAGCGCATCAGTGGTTGTTTTATAATTCAGTATACCTTAAAATGGCTGTCACTTTTCTTCTGCTCCATTCCAACAGTGTTAAGGGCTTGGAATAGTCTGAATTGTCACACTTCTGGGGTTCGTTGTTTATTAGTTCTGTTGGTTCTGTCATTGATGGCACTGGCTGGAGCAGTGGGCTGGTGCAAGCTGCAGTGGCCTCCTGATAAGTACCCTGGCACTTATTTTTTCACAAGTTAAGCACTGCAGCAAGCCCTTTGTAGGTTGAAGCCCACCAGACAGCACAACTGTCTTGTTTGCTAACATCTTATATAAATTTGGAAAGCTTCCTTGGAAATGCATTCCACCCATTGCTCACTATTGGCTTTTTTGGTTTGCAACTCGCATGTGCATGCTTCCTATTTGCTGGCTTTATTCGTTTTAGGCTGTCCAGCTTGAGTTTACCCCATAGCCTATTTACTGTATTCTTCCACCAATTCTTGCTTTCTGTAACCAGGCCTTTAAATCTTGTTCTCATCTTGTCACATTTGCTGTGCATTCAAAGAGAGAGATGAAATGTCAATTGAGGGGATTTATGTGACAATCATGCTAGCTACTGAGGGGTGTACTGGAGAAAGGCTCAGATATTTTATTTCTAGCACACAACAAAATTATAATGTCTGTAAATACTCTACACCACTTTACTTTATGCCACTTCACTCTAGGCTGTTCTATGACAACCTAGGACACTCCACAATACTTCACTCTGATGCTCTATTCCATTAAACTCTACTCTACAGCACTTTACTCAACTCTGCTAATCCATTCTACAACACTGCTCCACTCTATGCTACTCTTTGACACTACTCCACTCTGACACTCTGCCCAACTCCCTCTACGCCAGTCCATGCCACTTAACTCTACTCTATTCTGCGACTGTTACTCTTCTCTACTCAAGTCCACTGCTCCACTCTACGACAATCTACTCTGCCACTGTACTCTACGCAGCACACTCTATTTCACTCTGCTGTATGCCACTCCACTGTGTGACACTCTGCAATACTCAGCCACTCCACACCCTTATACTCTACAACACTGCTCCACTCTACTACAGTCCACAACTCTACTCTGACAATCTGCTCTACGCCACTCTGCTCCACTCTGGTGTATGCCACTCCACTGTATGGCACTCTGCAACACTCTGTTCCACTGCACTCTACTCCACTCTGTGCCATTCTACTCAACAACACTTTACTCCCCTCACAACTCTCCACAACACTTTAGGCAACGCCATGACTCTACACCACACATCGCTATGCCCATGACTCTATGCCACTCCATAACACTCTGCTCTACAGCACTCCTCTTCAAGACTCCACTGACTCTTCTTAATGCCACTAACTTTTAGTCATGCTGAACAGCAGCCACACTGGTGTACAACATAGCTAAGCCAATAGCTCTGCCATAGGAGAGACCTATTGGCTTTACCAATGCTTATCATCCAGTGGTCAGTGTCATTAACATCTTTCCTAAACTCTCTACAGCATGGAGCAGTGGCCAATATTAAATCTCAGAACCCTCAATCTTTACATTCTGTCAGAACACTTTCACATGGTAACACTACAGGATGTTATCCTACCACTTCAACAACGCAATATCATGGCAATATTAGACCTCAAGGATGTGTATTTTCACATACCCATCCATCCAGCGCACAGAAAATATCTGATTTGTCGTTCAAGGAAAGCATTATCAGTTCAAAGTGTTACCCTTCGGAATAACAACAGCTCCCAGAGTATTCACAAAATGCCTGGCGGTAGTCGCAGCCTACCTAAGAAAGTCAACACATTCATGTCTTTCCATATCTGGACGATTGGCTGATAAAATCAGTCATACACAGTGTCAAAACCATGCGCATTATGTAATACAAACCCTGCACACCCTAGGGTTCTCCATAAACTACCAAAACTCACAACTACAACCTGTATAAATTCAGCAGTATTTAGGGGCGACACTAAATACTCAGAGCGCTAGCAAGCCCAAATCCGCAAAGAATACAAGCATTTCACAATGTATAAGCACAAATACAGACAGGCCAACAGTACACTGTAAAACTCGTCATGAAAGTATTGGGCATGATGGCATCCTGTATTGCAATTGTTCCACATGCAAGACTAAACATGCAGCCCTTGCAAAAGTGCCTTGCACAGCAATGGTCACAGGCACACAGTCAACTTCAAGATCTAGTGTTGATAGACCGCCCAACATGCATGTCCTATCAGTGGTGGAACTCCATAAACCTAAACAAAGGGCAGCCATTTTAAGACCCCGTGCCTCAGACCATACTTACAACAGATGCATCAATTATTGGCTGGGGAGCTCACCTCAACAATCACAACATTAAAGGACAGTGGGAGACCAAACACAGTTAAACATAAATCACTTAAAGTTGTTAGCTGTATTCCTAATACTCAAAGCTTTTCAGCCTCTTCTCACTCGCAAGAATATCCTTATCAAATCAGACAATATGACAACAATGTAGTACCTAAACAAACAAGGAGGGACCCATTCATACCACCTCTCCCTCCTAGCCCAAAAAATTTGGAAATGGGCAATCCACAACAAGATTCACCTGGTAGCACAATACATTCCAGGGATATACAACCAATTGTCGTATGTTCTCAGCAGAAATCGTCAACAAACACACGAGTGGGAGATTCACCCTCAAGTATTTCAACGATGCTTTCAACAGTGGGGAACACCACACATAGGTCTGTTCGCCACCAGCAAAAACACAAAATGCCAAAACTTTGCATCCAGATACCCACATCCCCTATCAAATGGCAATGCTCTATGGATCAATTGTTCAGGGATATTTGCTTACGCTTTTCCCTTTCTCCCACTCATTCCATTTCTAGTCAACAAACTGTGTCAAAACACACTCAGACTGATACTCATAGCGCCAACGTGGGTAATCAACTGTGGTACACAACACTATTAGACTTGTCAGTAGTACCACATATCAAACTCCCAAACAGACCAGATCTATTGACACAAAACAAAGGGCAGATCAGGCATCCAAATCCCAGCACACTCAATCTAGCTATTTGGCTCCTGACGTCATAGAATTTGGGTATCTACAGCTACCAACTGAATGTATGAAAATAATTAAGCAAGCAAGAAAACCCACTATCAGGCAGTGCTGTGCCAACAAATGGGAAATATTTGTGTATTACTGTCAATCTAAACAAATGACTCCTCTTTCAGCATCAATACAAGATATTGGATGCTATTTGCTTCATTTGCAAAAATCTAATTTAGCTTTCTCTTTCATAAAAAATACATCTCACTGCAATTTCTGCATATTTGCAAAATATACAGCACAGCTCTTTATTTAGAGTTCCTGTTATCAAAGCCTTCATGGAAGGGTTAAAACACATCATCCCACCTAGAACGCCTCCAGTGCCTTTGTGGACTCTAAACATAGTGCTCACGCGACTTATGGGTCCACCATTTGAACCGATGCACTCATGTTAAATACAGTTCTTAACATGGAAAGTAGCTTTCCTAGTCGCAATTACTTCATTGCGAAGAGTTTGTGAAATTCAAGCTTTCACAATTCAAGAACCACTCATACAAGTACATAAGCATAAAGTCGTACTACAAACTAACCCTACATTTCTTCCAAAAGTAGTATCACCTTTTCATATCAATCAAACAGTGGCACTACCAGTCTTCTTCTCACAAGCCAGATTCTGTGTCAGAGAGAGCCCTGCATACATTAGATATTAAAAGAGCCCTAATGTATTACATATATAGAACAAAATCATTCAGAAAAACGAAACAATTATTTGTGGCCTTCCAGAAACCTCATACTGGGAATCCCATTTCAAAACAAAGTTTAGCAAGATGGATAGTAAAATGCATTCAAATATGTAACCTTAAAGCTAAAAGACAACATTTAGTTGCACCTAAAGCACATTCCACAAGGCAAAAAGGGGCTACAATGGCCTTCTTAGGAAATATACCAGTGGCAGAAATATGTAAAGCAGCTACTAGGTCAACACCATATACATTTACTAAACATTATTGTGTAGATGTGTTAGCAGCGCAGCAAGCCACAGTAGGTCAAGCTGTACTAAGAACATTATTTCAAACAACTTCAACTCCTGCAGGCTAACCACCGCTTTTATGGGAGGAACAACTGCTTTTTAATCTACGCACAGCATGTGTATCTGCAGCTACACATGCCATCGAACGGAAAATGTCATTTACCCAGTGTACATCGGTTCGTGGCATGTTCCGCTGCAGATTCACATTCACCCTCCCACCTCCCTGGAAGCCTGTAGCCGTTTAAGTTAAACAAACAAACACTTGTACATATGTATGTATGTATGTATATATATGTGTGTGTGTGTGTGTGTATATATATATATATATATATGTGGCCATTTGCATGGACATCTCTTTTCTTTATACTCTATCACTCCTACCTTACTCTCTGCAGAAAAACAATCTAACATGGAGTTGATGCCCATGCACAATGGAGCAGAAGAGAAGTCACCACTCGGTCCTGTGACTCAAACACTTCTTCGAAGAAAAACAACTTGTGACTAACACCCCCCTCTGCCCCAATACAGTCAACCCTTTCGACTGTGTTTGGCGTGGGGTTGACTACAGACCCTGGCATGTGTAGAACCTCCGGCGCCCAACCCCTGTGTACATCCAACCCTATGCCATGCTACCACCCCCCCCCCCCCAAACTCCCCAGCCAAAGCGCTGCCTGAGGGCAGGGGAAGATATGTCCTGCTCCTGCCAGTGTGGGAGAAGCCATATGTTTTCCCTGCCCACACTTTCGCGGGCTGAGAAGCTACTGTGTCAGTGGTGGACTCTACAGTGATTGAGATCTCCACCCATAGGCCTAGAGGGTCAGCGTATTGCTATCCAGGCCCTTTTAAAAAAATGAAATTTTTTTTATTATTTTTTTTATAGTACTTTGGAATAAGTCCCGAATCCTAAGGTGACTGCTGCCACATTCTTATTGATGAGGTGGCAGCCAGTCAGATCTCAACATGAGATCTGTCAGGTCTGTGGAGTCCCTGCGGTGTGTTATATGCAAAGTTTTGCAGCCCTAATTACTCAAAAAGAAAAGTACTGAAGTAATTTACACCAAATAAAAAAAAGAACACTCTTTCTGGACCAAGATCTCGTTTTTTTTTCAAATTGGATGTAAATCCATTTAGGCGTGTTGGTTGTGTTGGGGTGTAAAGTTCCTATGAAAAGATGAATGGGGGAAAACGCGTTTTGGCACCCCTTCCTTTTTCTCTGCCCCCACTTGATAGAACATTCCGAAACTTTTCAGAATGGAGCTGAGATGTAAGAACATTTTTTGGATAACTTTATGGAGATTTGTCAAATGGCAGAAAAATTAAAAGCAAACCAAAAAAAAATGATTTTCCTTCGGAAACGCGATGCTGACTATAAACTACTTTGTGGCGACAACCACTGGGTAATGTGTTTGTATATAATGGCGTGGGATCTCCCCCAACCCCCCCACCCCCATCAGTAACATTTTACAAACAAGAATTGACAAAGCTAAAAGTCTTTGCAGTTAACGCTGTATCCATTGCTTTGCCTGTGCTTGTTTTTAGCTGCAGATATTGCCAGAATACATCCGACATGGAACATAGCATTAAGATATAACCTGAATGCTGCCATCTGTTGACTCCTAGGAAAGCTGTTTTGCTTAAATCTCGGACGGCCGGTGGCTCATTCGGTCAGGTGATTCAGATTAATTTTTCTCTAAATGTTTGTTCTGTGCCGCTCCTGTTTTTCTGGGCCCCTGCCTTTGATCTGAGCGTTTGCAGCCCGAG